>NC_042622.1:177559823-178890539 GCF_901001135.1 Rhinatrema bivittatum
GCATGGCTGAAGTAAGTTTAAAAACAAAAGAAAAAAGAAAAAAAAAGGTAGTGGGGAAAGGGAACGGGGGAAGGCAGCGCCGCTCAGTGCGGGCTCGGCATGCGCAAGGTGCACAATTGTGCACCCCCCTTGAGCGCCAACCCCATATTTTATAACATGCGCGCACCTGCTATAAAATCTGGCGTACATGTGCGCGTGCGGGTAGCGCACGCACATGTACGCCCGTGCGTACCTCTTACAATCTACCCCTAATAGAATAGAACATTTGCCAGTCGTTGTTTCAACTCTCCAATGAATGGGTGTGCGCCTTCCAGACCACTTGCAATTGGCTAGTAAATATTTCAGATTTTTCATCTTTGTTCTAGAGAGAACTGCAAATAACAGGTTTTATATTGTCTTTACCCAGTTTTGATTCAGTTGGATTTTTTTTTTTTTTTAATGTCTGAATTTTGGATCCAGCCAATAGTCTTCAAAGAAGCAACTTCCTATTCTAGTATTTCTGTGTGCATTATGGTTGATATAATTCATATGCAGTGAATAATGTCCTTGGCCTTCAGGGTATACCACCATCCACTGTGCATACCACTTATAATCATAAACTTCAGATCTCTGTTTGAAACAGCATATCAAAACCACTACCATTATATAAAATCATAAAATAATTTAATGGTTCCTATAATACTCGGACATGCCAATTTTCCAAGACCTAAGACCACCGAAAGCAGTTTAGTACTCTAAATTGTTGTTTTCACCCACGGTTTTTATAAAAAGGATTTTAAAAATCCCCCAACTTCTTGAATTTATGAAATATGCCAGCTTTTCTGCTTAACATGTGCAATTACAAGAGAGCATTTCCCTATGAAATCAGCGTGGATTCTGAAATAAGAGCTTTCTGCTACTCAAGCAACCATCAAAAGGTCACACATATGACCATTTCATTATATCATGCTCTAGAATTATCTCTAAGGGCATTCAAATGTCTTCAAGTTAACCAGCTCAAAAACTGGCTTGGTGCCTCTGCTGCCATTACAGTGTGTGGCCCTAAAATCAACAGCTGAAGATCCTTAGGAAAATGAAAGATCTTTCCCACCCCCCCAAAAAAAAGGTATTTTCTCCATTAATGGAGGTTTGCAGTGTGCCAAAAGAATTGTTGCTGTGTCCATCAGCAGTTGCTAAGCTCATCAAAGAGCTATATGTTCTGAGGGTAGTTCTCTGTTTGGCCCAAAATTTCTCCTGATCCAAGCCACAACTTGTAAAGTGACAGCATCAGTCAGAGAAGCCAGTGTACTAAAGTGAAATGAACACTGACCAAGGATGCACAAAAATGCACATTTATCAGATGAGCTAATAGGTAATGTAAATAACATGCAAATGAGGCAAGCACACATGTACTTCACCTATGGACTTTTATCACATAAACCTTAAATACCCCTCCTGAGACACACTTCATTTTCCTGCAATAATCCATCTGCGAAGCACCTATCATGTGTATGTTACCATGCTGCTAAACAGGTAATCAGCATCTCATTACTATGCATGTAAATGTGCAACAGTGTTTTGCAAGTGTGTTTGCAAGCTTTTAATATGAATACTTATGCTTGCAAGTTTAGTACACTGGCCTCAGAGTCACCTCAGACGTTTGCCAGCCACCCTTCTGAGGCTGCATATAAATCCGGAGTCCTGATTCTCCCTGCTCATTGCCTTGTTGATTTTAACCATATTTTCTCTAACAAACACATTTCCTGAAGTCTCTTATTTGTATTGTCTTTTATGTGCATCTGTACAGCCTAGAAATGATAAGCAGCAGCAGAGCTGGTCTGGAAGGTACTCTCCTTTTGGGAAAAAACTGCAATTGTGAAGGTCCTATCACCAAGCATGCACTTGAATTGGACCCCAAGTGCCAAAGCAGCGGTAACTAAGGGGGTCTGCATGTTTTGGTTCAGGATAGCAATGTGAAAACTGTTCTGCTAGTGCCAACACAGTTCTTTCAGTTCCTCCTACATAAGGAAACGAGTAAGGACCAGAATACACAGAGAAGCACAAGATCACAAAGCCCCACCCAGACCCCCATTTTCCCTACCTCTGGAACGTCACAGACACTTCTCGAGTTCCATACAAGAACAAATGGTATGTTATATATTTTCTGCAATGTGCACTAACTTTTGCTTTTAATGCCTAATAAAATAATGAACTGAAGAAACATACCCACTGCTTTATTATACATTATTGCTTTGGATCAGAAATGGCACCCGATTATTAAATTAAAACTGTATGTTTATTACAGTATATCATTTACTCTTTGTAACTTGCCTTGAGCTATTATGAGTAAGGCATGTAAAAATATGTCTTAATAAACTAATTAATTATGTGGGGTCTTGGTCACAGGTTTGAAGGAGGCCCTTTCCAGACCACCAGTATCTGGATGCTAATTATGGGGCTCCTTTGTGCTTCAGAAGGACATGGTTTTTTTTATTTAAAAAAAATACATAAAGGTTTTTATTCCTGTGCTCTCTCCCACTGTAGGTTCTCATTTATTATGTACTGGTCTGCCAAGCAAAAGGTAAAACTAAAATATATATATATATATATATCTGCTTTCTTACCCAGAAGATCCAATGCTTTTACACATACCAAGAAGGGGTCTCTTGTCAGCAAAGTTATCACGCTTCTGGGGACCTGTTCATTACAAGAAAGTTACATAATGATTACACACATTCAGGTCTCACTGCGTAAACGAACAAAAAAACCAACAGTGGTACATCCACAATCAAATTATGAGCTAACTACTGGCACGATCACAACAAGTGCCTGCTCTCCTGCACTATCATCGGGAACAGCTTGAGGCCAACAAAATTCATTATCGTCATTCCCATTCATTTATTACGCACATTTCCAACATGAATTACAGCAAGTTCAGACTTACAACAGCGTTTGAAGCACTGCTGGAACAGACACCTAAGAAAATGTTTCAGGTCGAGAGCAAAGTAAGGTACAATAAATGAAGGTATAATGAAGCAGAGGGATCAGAAAGCACAGGGATATTTCCAAGAGATCTTTCTGGCGATGACGGAGTAAGGCTCAAGGTATCTTCTAGGCAACTGAGTAGGTGTAGGGTATTTTCTCATTTTTCCAGTCTCTCACTCATAGCAAGGAGCTTTGATATCAACTCAGCCATCACATTCAGTTGAATGGAAAAATTGGCTGGCACTGGTGTCAGCCTACTGTAGCACTCAAGGGTAATCTCCAAAGGAGGGTTCTCTTCCCCGCTGCCATAAGGGCACAGAAAATAATTAAAGAGAGACGAAACTTATGCGACGAGGGTGAGAAAGTGGAAATAAGAAAATAAGTAAAAAGTAAGACTTGTAACATGTATATCCATAATTCTGAGGAGCCTTCTATTTCAGCAAATGAATATGTAGTTCACCAGTTTAAATACTAACACATAATGAAAAGAGAACATTAGTAAGAAAACTTGGTAGTGGATAATATCAGATTAACAACTGTCAGGCTCCTGAGATTGCAGAGAACATGTGCAAACTCTGAAGTTTTGGGGCGAAAAAATAATTCCATCAATTGTCTAATATTTTTACAACCAAAATTGTGTGTTTTCCTGTGTGAAGGACAGACATCCCTACTGCCTGCCCTGTGTTTGAGGGCATGCAGGAGAATGGGTTAAATGAGTAGCAAAATCCATCAAATATCCTTTACTTAAAACTCCTTTTATTCTTAATCCTTTTAATTCTGTCATAGAACACTACAGCATGATCAAAAGCTAAAAATCCTGATAAACCATACAATTAAAGTAATGAAAGCTACCCTGCCAGGGCAATGCCACCTCCTCCATCACTTATAGCTAAATGAGGTAACACCAGGCCCATCAGACATGAGAAGTGTTAAATTAATTTATAACTTGGGTGGGATAGATTGAACAGACTTCAAGAACTGTGGATCATGTCAATCCTTTTCTGCTGGCAGGCTCTGCCTCGAAAAAATAAAGACACCTCGAAGACCAGTATCAGTCATTCAGATTGGTAGATCTGGCATTTTATGACCAACAAAATCCTTTTACAAGGGAGATATGTGTTTACAAAAAAAAGGGCCTGAATCAGTAAAATCACAGATCTGCACACAGCAAACTCCTGCCACCGTCATTCTTCAGATACAGAGCTCTACTACTACACATTTCCATAGCACTCCACTTAGGGGCCGAGGCAATAAATATGCACAGAAAGCGGGCACTAAACAGTCAGCGCCCGATTTTTATTGTGCCCCCAGGTGCCCCCCGGGGGTGCCATGCAATATTTAAATTAGGGGGTTGCGTTAGCAAGGAAGTGCTACGGGCACTTGCGTGCCCCTAGTGTCTCCTTGCTAACGAGAACCCGATCGGCATCGGCCATCTGCCAGTTAGGAAAACCGATGCCAAGTTTATCGGCGGTTTTCCTAAATACCGTACAGCTGCACAGGCAGGAGGTTCAAGAAACAGACACTTGTCAGTTGAGCGTCCGTTTCCTGCACCTGACTGCTAGCTTTTTTTTTTAGTTTTTAGTTTTATTTTTCCTCCTACTTAATATCACAACGATATTAAGTAGGAGGCAGTACAGAAAAGCAGTTTTTTCTCTTTTCTGTACTAGTTTTAAGAGTGCTCAGATTTCAATGCCTGCTCTAGGCAGGTGTTAATTTCTGATCACTAAATGTGCGTCCAAGACGCACATTTTTTTTTTTTTTTTGCATCATGCATTTGCATGTGATGAGTGCTATTAGATTCACTCCGCGTTAAGGGGATTAGTTAGCGCCTATACAACCTATGTCCAACTGTGGGTTATACAGTGCGCTCAGGTGAGCGCACTGTATTGCATCAGCCCCTAAAGGGACAATGCAAGAGAAATCCATTGCATTTCAAAAGGGCATCACACTGTGCAACTGAAATACTATTGACTTCCACTCTGATTACAGGAGTTAGAAGGAAAACATTTGATCAAAATACTTTACTGTGAAAACTCAGGTGCTCCAGGGGGCTTGCTTCAGTAATTGGATTTGAAAGGTGAAATCTGCACTCAGAAGTGTCCATGGGCACCTCATACTCTAGACACATTACAGAAGAAATATCTAGAGTCTGGCCAAAGGAAGGGCGATGGCTAACATGGGTTTTTGTACTTACTGGGAAAAGCGGGTTATGATAAAAAAAAAAAAAAACCCAATTTCACAGGCTTTAGTAAAGTACAGGATGATGAGATTTTCCATAGAAAAGGAACCTTGATATGAAGGAGGAAGAAGGAAGGCTCACAGGTAAAATGAGAACATACTTTCAGAGGCTGGTAGATGCCTAGAATAGCCTACCAGCAACCAAAACTGTGGCTGTGCTTGGGACAGAGAAAGAGTGCACAGGTAAGTGCAGGTGGAGGGTAACGAGGGAGAGGAGAATACAAACCAATGCATGAAGCGTGGCAATAGCTCCATCAGGCTTCCAAGAAGAACCGGGGGGGGGGGGGGGGAGGGGTGATCTGCACACAATGACCATGGCGACAACCCCAACATCAGTGAGAACAGGGGAGCTGGAGGCTCCCACGACAGCCTCAGTTTTGGTAGCTGTTTGGATTATTACAAAGCTTTGTGGTAAGACAAACCAACATATAAGCCTTAATTAACACACAGTCTTTTCGTATTAAAATATGTTACCATTCTATGTTGGCACATGTATAATTTGTAATCTATACCAATTATAGTTTTTTCTTATTGTGCCTTTCTGTAAACCGTTGTGATGGTGAATTAACTTAACGACGGTTTAGAAGAGTTTTTAAATAAAAATAAAGAAAGAAAGAAATGAGAGGGGTCTGAGTGTCCCATTACATATAGAACTATAAGAACCAAAGAGGAAAAAGAGGAAAATGACGAAATGGCAGAAATGATTTACCAGCGGTAGTGGTAAAGACCAGCACCTTAACAGAATTTAAACATGTTTAGGTCAAATACAGAGCACGATGGGAAGAAGTGAATTGAAAACCTGAATTAAAGATATGGAGGGACGGGTTGAGGATGTTGGTTTTAGTCTGAGAATTGATATGCATATCTACCCAAAGTGATACAGAACTTTTGATTTCGCCTGCTTAATGCTTTTGAATATGGACCTCTTTGTAGGTATTTTTGTGCTGATCTTAAAAAAGATATTACAGCAAGAAAGATCTAATATCTATTTTACCTATATTAAGAATAAACTGTAAAGTATACATTTGTATGCAGAAGTAATGAACGGACACTTGAAAACGTTTGCTATATTTACACGCCGTACACTTATTTCTCTTATTTTTTTTTAAAACAAGATTAATTTATCTAGATGGCCCAGCATAGCAGAGATGGCTACAATATATGCTCTTACAGTAACAGTTTAGATAAAGCATTATACTGGCCATGAATCGGTTATGAAATTACTTTTTATAATGAAAGTATAATTATTAAAATATCCTGCATTAGCAGTCTTCCTCTTTTCTGAAGCATAGGCTAAACTAAATTTGACATTCTTATGTCATACATTTCAGTTTTTTAAAGTTACATTTAAACTTCAATAAAACACAGATGTGGCATCCCCTGAAATGTCAGTATATTCCGAGCTCTGTGCTGAAATGGAATCAACTGCTCCAGTTCTCTCTCAAGCCACCACTCATCCTCCACACTGCACAAGTGTTTGGGCAGCCATGTGGACTGGAAACGTGTTTCCTTTCTGAAGCAAAGTGCTTCGCTTTCTTTTTTGACTATCTTTTTTCCCTTAAAGTGCCTTCAGAATTGCCAGAAGTCACTATGAGGAGAAAAAGAGACGATCATGTTCCATTCCTGTCCCTGCAGTACAATTTCCAGGCATGATCTACTCAGTTTTCGAAGATACAGTTACATAGTTTGAATGAAGATATATCCATTATGTTCTACCTCTTCCCCATGTTGATTTCTGGTCTTTATATCTCCTTACACCCACTGATATTATCAGACTAGCACCTTAACTTTATACAATTACCCCTACAGAAGTCTCACTTTGATCTAACATAGAAGACAATGGAAGATAAGGACCAATTGGTTCACCCAGTCTGTCCAATCAACGTCCATGGAATCACGATCTTTAACCCCTCTCCCCATTAAGAAATGAATGTTGTTTCACCAGCTCACACATCATATCAGTAGGCCTTTACCAGCCAATTGTCCGATGATGTC
The DNA here is from genome assembly GCF_901001135.1 of Rhinatrema bivittatum. Classification (NCBI taxonomy): domain Eukaryota; kingdom Metazoa; phylum Chordata; class Amphibia; order Gymnophiona; family Rhinatrematidae; genus Rhinatrema; species Rhinatrema bivittatum. Next base: position 177,567,021 of record NC_042622.1, read on the forward strand.
ATTGGCAGGAGAGAGAGGGCACAGCTCCATATCAACATTATATTTCCTCCAATAGGGTAACAGTGCAATTCTAATTTAAAAAAAAAAAAAAAATCTGAGCAGACAGGACCTGGCATTCACACCTCTTAACAAAAGTGACTAGGAAGAAAAGAAAAAGGGCAGTTTTAATTTTTTCTTAATGTATTACCAGCTAAACCAATGGGGATTCTGAACTCTGTTTACAGTTTGCCATCATGAACATCACATGGAAAATGGTAGCATTAGCAGAAATTTCAAACTTCTGGGCAATGATCTTTAAGGCTTCAAACCATGTCACTGCCCCCAGTAACATAAGCCAGATTTCTCAGGCAGTTAGTCTGGCAGCATTTTGTAAGGGCTTTGGGAGATTTACTTAGTAAAGAAATGTGAACTTCTTCTTTCACACCTGGGAATTCCTTATCAAGAACAAACATCTGTTTTAAGAACATGCCAAATCTCTAACTAGACTCCCACATTAAACAATCCTTCTTTGACAGCACAAGAGTAAAGAAAAGTATTTGAGAATGACTGATGCTAATCAGCATCTCCATTACAATTCATTTTATTCCACTCAGAATCATTAAGCTCATGTGTTAGATATCGGCTGCTTCTTATTACTAATCTGCTTTTATCTAATTCCAAATATTGGTCAATACTGCCTTTATATGCTTTCAAGAACCAAAAACAGTTTAAAATTACAAGTCCTACAAACAGAACAAAACATGCCGCTAAAATGTTGAACCAGCTGCAATACTAGCAATCAATTTTAATGTTCTTTTGATGTAACACAAGGAATGGAACAGAGAAAGGCTTCTTGAAATTAGCTTACAAGAAGCCCTCAGACTTAAGACACAGTTGGTTCCTGAAAATTGTGTCTAAAACGAAACGCAAGTTAAAACAGAATTTCCCATAAGAACAATGTTATAAATATGGGATTGAGTCCAGTACCGGGGCCCAATGCCATATTTTCAGCAAAGTAATGAGGAATTTAGTAATATAATAGTACTATAAAAGCAGAGACAATTTAAAGCATCACTTTTTTTTTGTCTGAAGAGGAAAGTGCCAAGGAATATTGACAGGACATTGCACTATTTTGAGAAGTTGTCCCTGGTACTCTTCCTACTGATGTCACCTCTCCAGACCTCATGGTCATCAGCACACCAATGCATTCCTCCTTGGAGATGCTTAGGCGTCAGTCAAAACAGGTGTTGTAAGCTGGATAATGGGTTTCAATTTGGAAAGAGAAGTAACTCTGAATCACTCAAATCCACAATGTCTTATTGAGGATTTCTTGCATATCCACACTAGTTGAAAAACAAACAGAAATATTCCTTTATTTATTTATATTCCACTTTTTGGCACATCAAGCAGATTACATTCAGGTACTGTAAATATTTCCCTATCCCCAGAGGGCTTACACTCTAACAGGGTCATTTATCATTTCCCGTTAGGGCCTTAATGCTCACGATAACGCCCTAACGCACACTTTAGAGAGAGAGACTCTACATAAAAATAAATGTCACTTTCTTTTATACCACTGTATAACACTTCATTAAGCTTTATAACATTATATAACATGATACAAAACAAGAAAGGTTCTTCATCATGATAATATACCATTAGATAATATTAAAGAAGCATAGATGCACAAGCCCACATTATCTAGGTGGACAAATTAAGGCCTAAGAGAAAGGAAAAATAATAATCCTACCAGGGACCACCCACACCCACCTTCACCTTGAATTAAGTCTTATCAACTAAAAAACCTTTCCAAATGTATAGGATCCAAGAAGATAAACCTATTGCCCTGAAAACTAATAACACACTTACAGAGGAACTTTAGGTCAAATGAAGCTCCTAGGGCTAACTCCCGAGTTTTCAATTGTAAAAAGCATGAACGTCAGTAGACAGGGTTCTTGTCTAAGGTCAGGGGCAGAGCATTCCAGATGGCTGGCACCGCTGTCGAGAAGGCTCGTTCTTTGGTGGATGAGTGGAGTGTGGATTTGGCTGGGGGAGGGTGTAGCAAGCCCTTGTAAGCTTCTCTGATGGGTCTAGAAGAGGTGTGCAGAGTGAGTGAGTAGTGGATATCGATAGGGGTCCGGTTGTAAATGGATTTGTGAATGATGGTGAGACACTTGTGTAAGATTCTAAAACTTACCGGAAGCCAGTGCAGATTTTTTAGGATGGGTGTGACGTGGTCTCTTCTGTTGGAATTTGTTAAGATTCTAGTGGCCGAGTTTTGAAGCATCTGAAGCGGTTTGGTGGAGGAGGCGGGAAGGCCTAGTAGAATGGAATTGCAGTAGTCTAATTTGGAAAATATAATGGCCTGGAGTACAGATCTGAAGTCCTGAAAGTACAGAAGCGGTTTGAGTCTTTTTAGCACCTGAAGTTTGAAGAAGCAGTCTTTGGTTGTGTTGTTGATGAACTTCTTTAGATTTAACTGGTTATCAATTATAACTACGAGGTCTCTTGCTTGGCTGACCAGGGTGTTGGTGTGGGTCGATTGAAGGTTATTGTTGTGGTTGGAAGATATAAGGGGCATTTCTGTCTTAGATGTTTTCAGAACCAGGTTTAGATTAGTGAGGAGGTGTTTGATATCTTGGAGACAGCTGTCCCAGAACTTAAGTGTTTTTGAGAGGGATTTGGTTATTGGGATCAGGATTTGTACGTCGTCGGCGTAGAGATAGTGTTTAAGTTTTAGATTCGTGAGCAACTGGCAGAGGGGAAGAAGGTATATGTTGAAGAGCGTGGGGGACAGAGAGGAGCCCTGCCGTACTCCTCTTGAGGAGTTGATGAGAAGAGATTCCTTGTTATTGATCTTTACACTTTGTAGCCTCTGTTACTGAGAAAGGAGTCGAACCATTTGAAGGCTGTACCTGTTATCCCGATGTCTGAAAGTCGTTTAAGGAGAATGGAGTGATTCACAGTGTCGAATGTGGCCAAGATATCAAGAAGTACTAGAAGGAAGGAGTGTCCAGAGTCCAGACCCATGATGAGGTGATCTGTAAGGGAGATGAGGAGGGTTTCGGTGCTTAGTGATTTGCGGAATCCATATTGCATTGGGTGGAGAATGTTGTGGTCTTCCAGGTAGTCTGATAATTGGGTATTGACTAGTTTTTCCATAACCTTAGCCACAAAAAACAGGTTGGAGATGGGGCAGAAGTTGTTGGGTTCCCTAGGGTCTAGGTTTGGTTTCTTGAGAAGGGGTTTGAGGGTGGCGATTTTTAGGATGTCCGGGAAGATTCCTTGAGATAGTGAGCAGTTTATGATATCCGCTAGGTACTTGGAAATGGTGACTGGCACCGATAAGAGTAGTTTAGTTGGGATTTGGTCGAGGGAGTGGTATGAGGGTTTCATTTTCTTTACTAAAGAATATGTGGGACCGAGGTCAAAAGATATAACAAAATTATAGGACCCAGCCCAAAACAAGACTCTCCAGATCACAATGTTTAACATTTAGCATAGGTGCTTTACTGAGAATGTTCCATGCCGCACTCCATCCGATGATGCAACCTATATACGAGGACTACGACCTGCTTGTCCTAGGAGAACGCTGTAATGCTAATATGCCTCAGACCTTCACATGGTAATGCAACCAGAGCTTTGCATTTTATGGAGAAATACGTTTCAGGTGATCTCTCTTTTGTTGAGCTAGCTATTTAGAGCTAGTTTTTAAGAGTTATATTCCCTTCATCAGGTCAATACAAACTGAGTTGAGGATGAGAATGTCTGAACAAATATACAGAGACAATCCAAGTAAACTGTAGGCTGGATTACAATAGCCATGATTACTTTTAAAGTTCTAAAGAGTTATCATACAACCCTACAAATCAGCCTTAGCTCATTTTGCACTGACCTGCTGCTAGTCCACAAATGCATCATGTTAGTCCAATAAAAGTTATCACTTGCAACTTGACCTTTATTTTTGTGCATTTAGTGGATTAACATGGCAGCCACATTACTTCATTTTATGAAATACCAGTAGATTGCCAGTGGACTGTCCTGGGTTTGACTCTTGTTTTTTCTAACGGTGTTTCATTATGTTTGAATCTCAGTTCAAGGGAAGAATCACAAAACTAAGGATCCATTAACTTATGGAAGAACTTGGTACCTCTCTGCTTCTCACCAATATCCCAGTATATCCATTTCATTATCTGACTGATCAATTTTTCAGGCACACCCTTCTCCTCTCAGCAGATGATGGAGCAGCAGGTTTGAAGCAGCACATAGGAAAATAAAAAGTGCACCAAAGAATATTTCTTCATGCCAAAGGTGATTTTCTAAGAGTATCCCACTACCGTCCCGTTCTAGAAAAATCTGCCTGTACACAAATATGAATTTTCCAGCTTCCTAAGGACTGCTTGTTTGCTTGAACAGGCTCCATGTTTTGTTTTGGGTTGGTTTTTTTTGTTTTGGTTTTTTTAAAGGATTTGCTTGTTTATAAATAGTTGCTGCAGTTTTGTAGAAAAATCCTTCTGGGGGGTTGCTCAGAAAGGATATGGTGAAGTGCACTGGACAGCTGGTCCCTGATCTGGCCTGAACCATATTTAAGTAATCAAGCAAAGAATGAAGTGGTGTGGGGCTAGTTGGACATTACATGAGCAATATGTCAGAAAAGTGCAACAACTGAAAAGGTCAATTTGTTTGAAAAGCTTATTTAAAATAAGCAAAAGTTGGGGAGTCGCAATAAAATACAAGATCCGTTGTCGCCAAAGTGAACTTTAAAGATGTCTCAGCACTGCGTATGGAAAAGCCAAGCTGTGAGAGGCAGGCAGCTGATTCTCAGAAGAGTTTGTGGGTGGCCTGCTTACACTGTCACTAGCTCTGCAAAACACAAACAATTTCCTCCCAGCAGCAAAATAAAAAATCTGTTTGATCAGCCTGGGACAAAAAAAAATGCACAGTTTAGGGAACCGGAGACAGAATTCTTTGCTTCGAGGATAAACAATATTAGGGAGCTGTATTTCTGAAACCTAATTTCATCCTTTGCCACAATGAGATCGTCACCAATACACACACAAGTGGCTTGCAGGGGGGAGTCACATGAGAAAAAAAACCAATATAATTTAAAATGTGCAATCTTCCTCTTCTTCTGGTGTATACTGACTGTTCTAAACCTGGTCTTCATCTTTATTAAAATTTGAATACCACCTCCATTTTTTAATCTGATGCCCTGTGATCTGAATGTAAGTCACTGCTGTGGTTCTTCTACCAAGCCAGCACCTCCGCCTCAGCCGCCCTCAGCCAGACACTAACCACTTATCTCACATACAGAGACTTGGTTAGCAGGAGTCCTCGTTAGCAAGACATGTCTGAAGGATACAGCAAAGTTTTTTCTTTCTGAAGTTTTTAGAGTAGAATAGATCTGTTAGGAAAATTATTGATCAGAGAACCCCCCCCCCCCAAAAAAAAAACCTGAAGTAACTGAAAGTGAATTTTATACAAAGGCCCAAAATTAATATACTGAAACTTAACAGACATCCCATGCCAGGAGGCCCCAGCAGGTCGCAGGACACAGCGCCGGGCCCAGGCTCATGAGGTACACAAGATGCTGGGGTCGAAAGCATCTTACATTAATATTTACTTGGCCCCACTGGCAAAGTTTTATCAAAATTAAAGTTGAATTATTTCTTAGATGCTGACTGCACCCTAACGCACACGATAATGCCATAATGCACACATTAAATAGCACAATGCATCAGGCGGAGAGAGAGAGAGAACACCAGGTCACTCTACTATTTATACCACTATAAGAGGGGGGGCACTTAACTCGGAGTGGGGTTTGGGGGGTTACCTACACAGTAGGAGGTACAAACAACAAAGTTGACATCACTGAAGAATTTCTGCTGTTTGAATTGATGAAAGGTACAAAAGGAGTTGATTTGTATAATGTACTCTCTACCTAGAATGAAGCTAGGAATAAATAGTGGTATAAATAGTAGAGTGACATGGTGTTCTCTAGAGAGGCTCTCTCTCTCTCTCTCTTCTGCCCAAACAACATATGCAATAAAAACCTTTTCCCCAGTAACTCACTCTGTGGTGCACTGATTAGCACATGAAGCGAAAAAGAGCACAGGTGCAATAAATGTATCGCATCTTGCGGAAATTACCTATGCAATGCGGGAGCAGGGAAATTAGCCTGACCATGCCCCCCCCCTTTTTTTTTTTTAAACTGCAGGCACTACTTCTGCTATATTTTATTTATTTATTTAAATTCTTTTAATATACCGATGCTCAAGACGAAGTCTTATCGTACCGGTTTACAGCAGAACCAGGGGAAAACATTTAACAAGAAGAAAGAAAGTTACAATAAAACAGGGAGTATAAATTCGGGAGCGATAAGAGAGAATTAGCATTTATAGCATTTTGATAAATCTAGGGGTAAGTTTGTACCCGAGGCAATGGAGGGTTAAGTGTCTTGCTCAAGATCATAAGGAGCCCTGGTTTGAACCATGGTTCGTAGCCTGCTGCTCTAATCACTAGGCTACTCCCCAACTTCCAGGAACTGCCATCACCTTAAAGGGCTGCCAGAAAAAAAAAAAGGGGGGGGGGGGAGGTTGAGCAGGGGGTCAGGGCCGACTCCCATCTCAATCCAAGGCCGCCACCCAAAGCAGCCCATCCTCTCCCAAAGAGAAAAAAAATAGTGAACATGTTATGTGGTGACAGCCCCAGCACCTCCCAAAGCTGTCACAAAATGAAATAGAGTCCCACGCCCCGGCCCACCTTCCGTACCTTAAAATAAAGTTGAAGGGCCGGAGCGCACTCTCACACTTGGGCCCAGTTGCACCCTGGACCTCGGGCATGTGGCCTGGGTCCAGTCCCCGGATCTTGCCCCAGTCACATGGCTGGAGCAAGGTCAGGTCGACGCCATTCCAGAGCTTCAGGAAATTTTCATGGTAAAATTTGACTCTTTCCGCATCCTGCTTGATCCACTTAGTAGGCAATGAGCCCAACTCGACAACATACCTTATCAGCCCCACTAGCTGGCCAACCATTTATTTTGGCTGGTTTGTATTCCTTCCAGTGGGCACCTCTGTTGTATTGGGTGACTTGCCCCTGGACCATCCCTATTCTCTTGGGCAAATGGGGCACCTCCATTATGTTAGTGGGGAAGACCACAGGCTCCTCCCACATTTTCAGATCACATCTAGCAAATCAAATGGTGGCTGAAGACCTAATCAATGGAGAAAACCCACTAAGAGGCCTGACATAGTTTCCTAATCATCAAGAAAAGGAAAGGTAAGTACATAAGCGCCATGCTGGATCAGACTAAGTTTCATTGAGCCCAGCATCCTGTTTCTGGCAGTGTCCAGTCCAGGTCACAAATATGCAGAAGATCCCAAATAGTTGATCTATTTCTTGTATCTCATTCCCAGCAATAAATGCCTTGACTACATCCTCTGGCAACAGACTCCATAGCTTGATTCTGCACTGAATGAAAAAAAAATACTTCTTAGGATTTGCCTGTTACTAGTTTGATGGAGTTTGCCCTAGTTCTAGTTTTGTTTGAAAGGGTAAATAACTGTTCCCTATTTATCCGTTCCACCCACTCATGATTTTATAAATATCAATCATATACTCTTTCAGTCATCTCTTTTCCAAGCTAAAGAGCCCTAATCTGGTTAGTCTTTCTCCCTGAAGCAGTTTTTTCAACCCTTTCATTAAGTTTTGTAGCACTGTCCACTAAGACAGTAATTTTACAATGAGCACACATATGTCCATATATGCACATACTGGAGTGCGAGCAAAAATACCCTGGAATTTTTAATCGTTCACACACTTGTACTCATATGTTTTCAAATACACCAACCACACAAAAGTATGCTCCTAATTTTAAGAGGTTACTCAAGCACAACTAGCACACGTCTTCCATAGGACTTTGCTGGCTGAGAGGTTCTATGTTTCCACCCCGTGCAAAGAGCTCCTGTGTCTCAGAGAACGAGACCAATCTCTGGAGGCTAGAATGGAAGTCCTTGAGGAGCTGAAGCATTCAAAGAGGTATGTAGATGAGACCTTCAGGGACATAGTAGCCAAGTCCCAACTCCAGTCTGGCAGCCCTGGTGCTGCCTTAGAAGAGGAAGGTCTCCTAGGGTGGAGAGCATCAATCTGGTGCAGCAGGAAGTGATCATGTAGCAAGTCCTCTCGCACTGAGGATGTGTCTCCCAGGGTTACGTCGGCCATCATAGTTGGTGAATCGATTATTAGGAACATACAGCTGGATGGCTGGTGGGCTCAAGGATCACCTGGTAACATGCCTACCTGGTGCAAAGGTGGCAAACCTCACGTCACCTAGATAAGATTTTAAACAATGGTGGGGGAAGAGCCAGCTGTCATGACACATGTGGGCACCAACAACATAGGGAGTTTAGGTTCTGGAAGTCAAATTTAGGCTCTTAGGTAGAAAGCTGAAATCTAGAACCTCCAGGGCAGCAGCCTCTAAAATGCTCCCTATTCCACACACAAATCCACAGAGGCAGTCAGAGCTCCAGAGTCTCAATGCATGGATGAGACGATGGTGTAAGGAAGAGGGATTCAGTTTTGTAAGGAACTGGTGAACCTTTTGGAGAAGGGGGGAGACTTTTCCAAAAGGACGGGTGCCACCTTAACCAGGGTGTAACCAAGCTGCTAGAGCTAACCAAATAGCCAAATTCTACAAGGTATTCCAGGCCGAGGTGATTCCCCCTATGCTCTCCATGATTAATGCACTGAGAGGGGAGGGCTCGTTATCCCCCTAATCTAACCTGGCTGGCATAACTATTTTGGTCAAGAGCGGGCAGGACCCCATATCTTTAATAAACACTGACCTCAAACTTTTGGCCAAAATATTAGCAACCAGGTTAGCAAAGGTTGCCCCGTCCCTGACTCATGAAGACCAGTCCGGTTTTGTTCCAGGCCTGCTGGCCTCAGATAAGGTGAGGAGAGTCCCGGAGTTAATATGGAAGGCACAACAAGTCGACACTCCTCTGGTTCTCCTAGCCAGAAGCTGAAAAGGCCTTTGACAGGGTGCACTGGCCATACCTATTTAAAATTCTTGCCAAATTTAATGTAGGTCCCAATTTTATTAGATGGATCCAGCAATTATATGAGAACCCTAGGGGGCAGTTTAAAGATTAATGGAGAATATATGGCACCATTCCCTGTAAAAAGGAGTACTAGACAAGGCTGCCCCTTAGCTCCTCTTCTCTTCACACTGTCTCTTGAACCATTCGCGGCTAGGGTACGTACTAACCCTGGAGTTTGGGGAATGAAGATGGGGCCCAACAATTATAAAATATCTATGTTTGCAGACGACCTATTATTCACAATCACAGATCCTGAACAATCATTACAGTCTTTACTAGTAGGAATGAGGGAATTCGGGGGGGGGGGGCGGGTCTTAGGCTTTAAGGTCAACAAGGACAAATCAGAGCTTCTTAATATTTCATTGGAGCCAGATCACTTTGGTGATATTACAAGCAATCTTCCATTCCAAATAGCGAAAGGTTGGGTGAAATATCTCGGTGTGAAAATAGGACCAGCGTACCAGGATCTATTCTGACTGAATTATACCCCTTTGCTCTGCAACCTCCAGAGCAATCTGAACCGCTGGGATGGGGGAGCTTTTTCTTGGTTTGGGCGTATAGCAATAGTAAAGACGAATATACTTCCCCGCCTTAGCTATCTTTTTCAAACTCTTCCGATACCTGTGCCTAAAAACACACTGACCCAATGGCAACACAAGCTATTCAGATTTATATGGAAGAGGAGTCCACCCAGGGTAGCACACGTTACTCTATTTCAAGAGAAGCTCTGTGGTGGTCTTCAAGTACCTAATTTAACCTGATTCTTTGCAGCATCCCAACTAAGTGCATTCCTTCACTGGCATACCGGGGGACCACTCAAACCCTGGGCATGGATAGCATTACCGAATATCAGTGCACCCCCGCTACTTATACAGGCGTGGCAGAGAGAGTGTATTGATTCTAAGGATCTGTCTCCCTTTACGCAGTTAATATTTCAAGTATGGGAAAAGTGGAAAATTAAACTAGTAGGAAATAAACAAGTATATCACCTGACCTCATTTATGTACAATAAATTATTTCCACCGGGTAACACAGCACAATCAAAGGCTGGGGGGGAATAAGGGTCTTTATAAATCAGAACAATTATGGGATGGGCAGAAAATCTTAAATTTCTTCGAATTACTACGTCTAAACCATTTGCCTGACACTGACCTCTTTACATAGAATCAAGTCTTGCATTATTTTACCTCAGCTCACATTAGGTCAGAACTTCAGAAAGGTAAATCCCTTTTTGAAAATTTATGCTCCCAACCCGATATTGGTTTGGTAACTCTAACTAGAATTATCACCATTATTAAGGGGACTTTTCAAAACAAGGCAGCTTTCCAGCGAGCATGGGAACGAGACGGGGGGGGGGGGGGGGGGGGGGGCATTGAGGACGAGGTATGGGAACAAATCTTTATTGCTAGTAGTAGAAGCTCTGTAGCAACAGCCATAAAAGAAAATGGATACAGGTACTATACCACTGGTACCTAATCCCAGATAAATTATGCAAAATGTATGGGGAAACAAACAAACAATCTTTGCTGAAAAGGGTGTGGACAAATAGGGACCTTCCTACACATGTGGTGGGAGTGCCCAAATGTTAAAAAGCTGTGGGAGGCTGTCAATGATTTTGTTTATATGATAGCCCACATCACTATTCCCACAGACCCCAAAGTCTTCCTGTTGTGTGCCCCCTTTGATGCGGGTTCTTCGCACATCCAATGGTGGATACATCAGGTGCTTTCTGCTGTTAAATGTGAATTAGCTTTGTGGTGGTGCAAGGCTGAAACACCCTCCGAGAGACACTTTCGCTCTAGATTAGAAAAAGTATTTTATATGGAAAAGCTGACGGCTATTTGTAGTGACCGTCTGCACAGTTTTGAAAAAATATGGCAGCCCTATATAAGCTGGAAGGCTTGATGAGAGTCCCGCTCCAGCCGATATGCATACATATTAAAATCGTTATTGCAGTATAAACTACAAGGTACGCATGCCTAGTACAAAGCTAGCCACAACTGTGGATATTAACACCCCCACTATTATACTTTTATTACACCTTTATTATCTGATTCTTCATGCACGATATCACCATACACTCAGTGGCAGCTCTGGAGCACTTCAGCTAGGGTAGGGGATGGGAGGGGAAAATACATACAACAATATGGTAAATAAAAATTAGCTGAAAATATACCAAAATATATTTAGCACTGTATTTTATTCCATACAACTGTATCTTATTTCAACCTTTTTATGCATGTTAAGTATATATGCATTTTGTGAGAGATGATCACAATATCTGATTGTAGAACATGGTTAAACTGTTTGTATCATATTATGTTGTGCCAATAAACTTTAAATTATAAAAAAAAAAAAAGCAGCAAAAAGTAGTCCAAATGCCTATATGTAAAGACTCGCGTGAGCTAAAAGATTGCAAATTATCCTTGTCAACTGAAAGACAGGATGTTAAGACAAACAAACCAAATGAAAACAAAACACTTTGAAATGTTTGTATGCTAATGCCAGAAGTCTAAAAAGATAGGAGAGTTAGTGTGTATAGCAGTGAATGATTAGATAAAATTAACTGGCATCTCAGAGCCATGGTGGAAGGATGAGAACCAATGGGTCAGTGCTATACCGGGGTACAAATTATAGGAAGGAGTAACTTGGTGGAGGGGGTGGCGCTTTATGTCTGGGATGGCATAAAGCCCAATTGGCAATAGTGATCATACCATGATCAAATTTGAATTAATGACTGGAAGGGGGACAATAAAGAAATCCATGCCTCTAGCACTAAACTTTCAAAAGCAAAACTCTGATAAAATGAGAAAAATAGTTAGAAAAAAAAAACAAAGGTGCAGCTACAAAGGTTAAGAGTATACGACAGGTATGGACACTGTTTAAAAAAATAAATAAATAAATAAACTTAGAAGCGCAGTCCAGATGTATTCCATATATTAAAAAAAGTCAGGTCAATTCAGTAAAACATGCAGAGGAACCGGCGCTCTGAGTTGAGCACCCGCTCTCCCGCCGCGCACCCAGGTACTTCTCCTGGGCACGCGATTCTCTATTTAAATTAGGTGTCATGCTAATAAGGAGGCACTAGGGACAATAGCGCATCCCTAGCACCTCCTTATTAGCGGAAGCAGTGGCTGTCAGCAGGTCCGACAACCGATGCTTAATTTTACTGGCATCTGTTTTCAAACCCGCTGACAGCCATGGGTTCAGAAAACGGATGCCGGCAAAATTGAGCGTCCATTTTCGAACCCGCCGACCAGTGGGTAGGTTTTGTTTTTTTTTTTTGGTGCCTCCAACTTAATATTGCTATGCTATTAAGTTGCAGTTAATATTTCAAGTATGGGAAAAGTGGAAAATTAAACTTTCCTGGTGTTTTCTAAGGTTAATGCCTGCCCTTGGGCAGGCGTTAATTTCTGAGAGTAAAATGTGCGGCTTGGCCGCACCTTTTACTTTCAGTATTCCGGGGTAATAACTAATTGGCTCTTCAACATGCATTTGCATATGATGAGCACTATTAGTTTCAGGGTGGTTGGCCATCCATTTTCCACGCACTATTACCTCTTACAGTATAAAGAGTAATAGCATGTCTAAAATGCATGGCCAAGCACACTGTTCTGTATTGGCCTGAGTGGAAGGAAGGCCAAACAATTGCAGATATGGTTAAAAGTTGAGGTGAAAGAGGCTATTTTAGCCAAAACAACCTTCCTTCAAAAATTTTGATGAAGTATCTATCTGAAGAAAATAGAAAAAAAAGCATAAGCATTGGCAAGCTAAATGTAAAACAATGATAAGACAGGCTAAAAGAGAATTTGAAAAGAAGTTGGTCATACAGGCAAAAACTCACAATGAAAGTTTTTTTTAAATATATCCAAAGCAGGAAGCTTGTAAGGGAGTCATTTGGACTTTTAGATGACCAAGGGGTTAAAGGGGCACTTAGGGAAGATAAGGTCATCATGGAAAGACTAAATTAATTCTTTGCTTCTGTGTCTACTAATGAGGATGTCAGGGAGATACCGGTTCCGGAGATGGTTTTCATGGGTGATGATTCAAATAAAATGACCCAAATCACGGTGAACCTGGATGATGTAGGTCAGATTGACAACTGAAGAGTAGCAAATCACCTGGACCAGATGGTATACCTACCAGGGTTCTGAAAGAACTAAAAAATGAAATGTCAGACCTATTACAAGTAATTTGTAACCTATCATTAAAATCATCCGTTGTACTGGAAGGTGGCCAGTGTAACCTTGGCTATATAAAAAAGGCTCCAGCGGTGACCTGGGAAACTGTAGATTGGTGAGCATGACTTCAGTGCTAGGAAAAATCAGGAAAACTATTATAAAGGATAAAATCAAAGAACATATAGACAGACACAATTTAATGTGACAGCCAGCATGGATTTTCCAAGGGAAATCTTGCTTCATATACTTGTTACATTTTTTTGAAGGATTGAATAAACATGTGGATAAAGGTAGATATAGTGTATTTGGATTCTCAAATAGCATTTGACAAAGTCCATCATGAGAGGCTTCTAAGAAAACTGAAGTCATGAGATAGGAGATGTCCTTTTGTGGCTTACAAACCAGTAAAAGACAGGAAACAGAGTAAGATTAAATGGTCTGTTTTCACAGTGGGAAAAAAAGTAAACAGTGGAGTGCTTCAGCGATCTGTTCTTGGACCGATGCTTTTTAATATAATTTATACATAATCTGGAAAGAGATAAGAGTGAAGTGATCAAATTTGCAGATAACAAAATTATTCAGAGTAGTTAAATCACAAACTAACTGTGATTAATTGCAGGAGAACCATGCGAGATTGGAAGACTGGCCATCTATATGACAGATGAAATATAATGTGAACAAGTACATGGTGATACATATAGGGAAAAATAACTCATGCTGTAGTTTTACACAATGTTAGATTCCATATGAGGAGTTAACACCCAGGAAAAAGATCTGGGAGTCAGTTGATATTACATTGAAATCATCGGCTCAGTGTGCTGTGGCAGTCAAAAAAGCCAACAGAAAGTTAGGAATTAGGAAGGGAATTGCAAATAAAATAGAGGATGTCATAATGCATCTGTATCGCTCCATGGTGAGACCGCACTTTGAATACTGTGTGCAATTCTGATCACCACATCTAAAAAAAAAAAAAGAAGATAATTGCACTGGAGAAAGTACAGAAAAGGGTGACCAAAATGATAAAGGGCATAGAACAGCTCCCCTATGAGGAAAGGCTGAAGAGAGTAGGACTGTTCAGCTTGGAGAAGAGACAGCTGAGGGGGGATATGATAGGATAGATGTCTATAAAATCATGAAAGATTTCACATTTACCCATTCATCCTATTTACTCTTTCGGATAATACAAGGACTAGGGAGCACTCCTTGAAGTTAGCAAGCAGCACATTTAAAACAATCTAAGAAACTTCTTTCACTCAATGCACAGTTAAACTCTGGAATTTGTTGCCAGAGGATGTGGTTAAGACATTTAATGTAGCTGGTTTAAAAAAAAAAAAAAAGTTTGGATAAGTTCCTGGAGGAGAACTCCATAAACTGCTATTAATGAATAAGGAATAGCAACTGCTTGTTGCCGACATTAGAGGCATGGGATTTATTTAATGTTTGGTTACTTGCCAGGTACATGTGACTTGGATTAGCCACTGTCGAAGACAGGATAGTGGGCTTGATGGACCCTTGGTCTGACCCAGTATGGCATCTCTTTTGTATGTAGGCATTTTTGCACGAGTAATGCTTTTAAAATCAACCTCTATGGTTTTTGTCTTTTTAAGATGGGTGAACCAGAAATGCATACAATACTCAAGTGTAGTTGCATCATGGATCTATACAAAGGCATTATGATATTCCTAGGCTTGTTCTCTATGCCTTTCCAAATAACTCCTAACATTCTATTTGCCTTTTTGACTGCCACTGCGCTGAAGATTTCAAGGTATTGCCCATCAGAACTTAGAGGTCCTTTTCCTGAACTCATAACATAGAATCCAGCATCATGTACCTGTAGCTGGGATTATTTTTCCCTACATGCATTACTTTGCTCTTGTCCACCTTAAATTGCATCTGCAAGTTAGAAGTCCAGTCTTACAAGGTTCTTCTGCAGTTCCTCACAACCTGCCACTGTTTTAAAAACTCAAAACAATTGCGGAATCTGCAAATCTGGTTCCCTTTTCCAAATGATTTATGAATATGCTAAATAGCACAGGTTCCAATATAGCCCACTGCAGCATTCCACTAATATCCTTGCTCCATTTGGAAAATTGACAATTTAGTCCTATCCTCTGTTTCCTGTCTTTTATTCAATTAACAAGCGACAATAGGACACTGCCTCCTATCCTAATATTCTGAATCATCTCATGAGGAACTTTGTCAAATGCCTTCTGAAAATCCAAATACACTTATTAAACTTTACAGCCCGCTTGTAAAACACATTACTCAAGCAGTGGTACAAAATTTAGAACAAACATAAAATAACTCCAACATAAAGGAAAAAATACAATTCAAAGTCCAGCAATACAAAATCAAAATTAACATACAAATTAAATAATATTAAATTAATAAAGAATTCAACATATTAAAACAGTGTTACAGCTCGCTATATCAACCAGCCCACTTTTATCCACATGCCTTATTTACATCTTCAAAAAATATAGTAAACTAGTAAGGCAAGACATTCTTTTGCAAAAACCATGTTGATTTTCCCCTATTAGACCATGTCTATCTGTGGTATCAGTAATTTTGATTTTAAGAATTGCTTCTACCATTTTGCCCAGCATTGATGTCAGGCTCACAGGATCACCCTGGAGCCCTTTTTAAAAACTGGTGTTACATTGGCCATCCTCCAGCCTTCAAAATACCATGGCTGTTTTAAAATGATAGAGTTCAAATCACCAGAAACAGATCTGCAATTTAATGTTCAAGTTCCTTCACAACTCTGGGGTGAATGCCATCCGGTCCCAGTGATTTGTTATTCTGTCAATCTGATTATATCCTCCAGTTTCACAAGGTTGTTTAGTCGTTCAGAGTCATCACCATCAAAAATTGTGTGTCCGGTATAGTTATAACCACAACATCCTCCTCAGTCACTCCAGTTGTCTCTGCTCCAGCCTTTTCTAGGCCTGCCTGCATAGGCCTTGGTTGCACATTGCCTCCCAGGAGCACCTTTTTTTCTCTTTTTCCTCTGCTAAACTTTATTGCTATTCTTGTGTTGTTGGGAATAAAAGACCTTTTCCAGCTGCTGCATCTCCTGGCGCTTTGTACACCTACTAGCTTGTCCTGTTAGCTTTGGCTTATATTGACTGCTCAAACTCTTTGAAAAAAAATGGCATTACATTATGCCTGCATTAGTTAGTTTGTTTAGGGAAACTGTTTCTGTGGTTCTGTGAAACAAGATACGCTTCTCAGGGGTCTATGTCCCAGTACTACCTACCAACTACAAATCAATCTAGCTGTCTGTGGACAGAGGGGTGGGGAACAATAAAGCATAGGGCATCATTAATGTAGCCATCCAGGGCCTCTCTTACTATTCTGAACATGGCCCTGGCTCTGTTCACTGACCTCCTTCCCCACAAAGGATCAGTAGACAGCTGTAGATCAAGAAGAACTAAGACAGCTGTGCTATGTTCAAACATCAATATAGCAAAAGGTTGAGGAGATAATGAAGACAGATGAAGCTGGCAAAAGCAGGGAGCAGAAAAAGATTTTTCCCAACTGAAAACAGTGGTTATTAAAAAAAAAAAAAAATCTTTCAGATATGCATCACAGATGTCCTTGCTGTGAAAATGTTGAATGCTCTTTATCAAAATCACACCCTAAATCACCACATCAGTAGAGGATTCAGCAGCTGCTTGTTGTAGACAAAAGTTGGTCTGGCAAATATTCTTCATGCAAGAAAAGCAAGCAAGCATCAATGAAGTGGGTGACTATTCATAGATTCCTTTACTTGATAGCATAGTGAACAGGATACAAAGCCCAAATCTCAACACCATGGAAAATGAGTGACAAAGCTTCCATCCGGATGAGACTACAAATTGGTCCTCCTCAAACTCTCCACTTTCAGGTATTTTGCATAATGCACAGAAACGCAAATAAATTATTCTCACCATAATTCTTGACAATATGATACATTTTATTTTGAGGGAAACAAATCTATAATCTGTATAGTTCTAAAATCATTTTGAAAACAAAAACAGAGCAGTCTGCCAAAAATGAACAATCATACTGGTAACACTGATGGATTTGGATTAACTGTAAACACCAGTGCAAGTATAGTCACAGACCTGGATGCTTATAGTCTTATTTGGGACTTCTCTTATCCTTGCCTTTTAAAGCAGCAATACTAGCAACCTGCTTGTTTCTTGGATCTATCTGGTTCCTTTATGGTCTTATTCCTAGGTTGCCTCCCTTTTTGTCTACAATTTCAGAATATATTTAAGTGCTGGCAGGAAAGCACAAAACCTGAAGGATCAGGTTTCCAGGCTTACCCTTATCCCCGTTTGACCCTGTGCAGAAACAGAAATGCCAGAACTTCAGCAATAAGAAATACCAGAAGATCAAAAATGGCTAATTCTGATGAAAAAGAATCAAATCAAATGCCTTCCGTCAAGTTACCCTGGAACTAATGTGATATCTCTGTTACGTGCCCTTGTATTTCAACACTGTGGCACTTTGCAATTGTGACACAGTGTTGAAATACATATATACATACACATATATACACATACACATATAAATTGTTCGTGAATTTTAAAAAGGTCAGGTACCTCTCAAGGTGTGTGTGCTGGAGAATAAAATAGTGGAATAGTCTAACAGGAAATCTGCCCTTTACAGATATATATTCAACATGTTAATCAAATTTTTATTTCACTTCTAAAATCACACAGATTACAACCACATAACCAGATGCACAAAATGACTGCTTAGTAATTATAGGAAGAGAGATGATCTAGTGACTGGAGCTGGATCCTACGCTTTGGAGCTCAAGACTCCCCCCTACCAGTGACTCAGGCTCCCTGCGCTACCAGTTTGAGGCAAATATTGTGCTTTCATCAGGCTCTCTTGGTCAACAATTTAAATAACTGTGATTCTTCTTAAAGTTTCTGCAATTAACCTGGGTAGATAAAATGAGAAATTTTTGGAAACAATGGGCTTCTCAAGACCAGCAACTGGTGAGATTTAACAGAAGACTACTTGGCTGAAGCAGACCGGTGCTATTCAGCACAGGAAAATGAATGGAGGGAATGAACCTGATGCCAGGGCCAATAAGTATCCCTCTCCCCCCCCCCACCAAAGAACCAGATTGGGACCAGCCTTGAAAAGAGATTGCTGGGAACCAGAATGCTCCTGAGACACTGCCTCTGCACTACGACACAGAGAGGCTCTATGCTTAAATCTTAAACTTCACCTGCCAGTTCAGTTTATACTCTGACCTAGTGCAGACCCCTTACCACTGGGCTTGTATGCTACTCCTTGCTACTGCCAGATTAGCCCTAAGCTTCAAAAAACAAGATCGATGCCTGGCCACACAAGCGGGAGGAGGCCCAGGATCCTGGAAGCAAGTTAGCTCAGGCTTGGAAACTGACCGGACTTATTTAGTGAGGGTTTCTTTCATAGGCGCAAAAGAGAAATCCCTTCTCAAATCAGGTTCAATGTCAGGACATGAAAATAATTACCAGAATGTGTTTCTATTGGCCAAAACTACTATTTGTTTTGTTTTGCTCCAAGAAAAAAAAAAGCTATTTATCTTTCCACAAAGACATTTGGAGAGTAATGTGAAAGAAATAATTAAATAAAGTTGATTAAACAAATAAGCACATCTTATTCTAAAACCCCTCCAGTCATGTGAAAAACTTCTTTGTTTCTTGTGACTGAGCTCCAGTGGTCATAAAGTGTTGCAATTCTATTAAGTCAGGTTCATTACTGGTGACAAAACAATTCTATGACTTGGCAGCAGCACCTGAGTTGAAGTCTATCATCCATCAGGGCTCAGGCATGTCATTGATGATCTAGTATTCAGGCTCAAGAAGGGGAAACTCAAACAGCATTGGTTTCCCATTAGAATGTGGAACAGTATTTGTGACAGCGTAGTCTGCCAAGAGTGTGCCCCAAGACCAAAATGGCCAGTACGCAGACTGACAAGGCAAGTCAGATGAGTTTCAACTGGAACAGTGACAGTGAGCTGCATTGGCCACCTTCCCCTCAGATTGAGCCCTTGGATGTTGGTGGCTAGCAGCGCTTAGGTAGTAGGTCCCAAATCAGGACTCAGCAAGAACACAGTATGAAGCACAAGCAAACTAGAAAACAGGAAGATCAGATGAGCCAAATCAGATCCAGAGAAGCGAGGAATATTCTAGTCAATGCAGCGAGATGAACTCTTGAAGCAGAACTCCAACAAGTTGGTCAGGGACTGAAACCCAAGCTCTGGCAACCTGCTGACTGGAAATATGTATGTATCGAGATAGAAAACAAGATAGCCACCAGTAGGAAGCACTGACCAGCCAGTCTCTGAGTCAATCCTGTCACAGAGACCCCTGCTGGCAGGAGGCAAGAACTGACTATCAGGACCTCACACTCTTTCATCCATGCTATCTACCCCAAGTAACTTCTTGGGAAGAGGAAAGTAGAAACAGAGAGAACCTCTCCCTTCTGAAAACAAAATAGCTGAACCAGATAAAAAAAAAAAAAAGAAAGAGCATTTCCAAAAATACCTTTCAAGAACTTTAACTGAAGCCTGGACTCCAGCAGGACCTCCTTCAATTTTTTTGTCAGCATCCCCCAGTTTTCCTTGACAGTTTCTTGTTTTCCCCTGTGCCAATGTTAAATTCAGAGGAGAAAGTGAAGCTTTCAACACTCTAGGGACTGAGGAGGGGGATTTCTTTTTTTTTGTTTTAACTCTTTATGATTTTTAAGTCAAACATACAAAACAAAAAATATTTGACAAGAAAAATATAGACTATAAGATATTAGATATTAAGGAAACAATAAAAGGAATATATCTGTATATACTGCCACAATTAGATCCCAATTTAAGAAAGGGAGAACAGGAAAAAAAGCCATAGGGAATGGCTAACAAAACAAATCAAAAGCCTTTAAAGTACGAATGAAAGATGCTTAGCAGAACAATGCTCCATCACGAAATATCCACATTGGCAGAAATGGGAGGTACCAAAACCCCTAACCTGGCTTCCAAAAAAGTTCTTTAAATGAACAGGATCAAAAACACCAAATCTGGAAGAATCAAGAGTTATAACACATTTACAGGGATAGCAAATGTTGCTTACCTGATGTAACAGGTGTTCTCACAGGACAGCAGGATGTTAGTCCTCACAAATGGGTGACATCGAGGATGGAGCCCACCACGGAAAACTTCTGTCAAAGTTTAACAGAACTTTGACTGGCCCCTACTGGGCATGCCCAGCACGGCACTGACCCTGCAGCCAGCAGGGGTCTCCCTTCAGTCTGATTTTCAAAGCTACAGGCAGTGCCTAAAAAGTAAAAATAAAACGAACCCAACACCGCGGGGTGGCGGGCGGGTTTCGTGAGGACTAACATCCTGCTGTCCTGTGAGAACACCTGTTACATCAGGTAAGCAACATTTGCTTTCTCACAGGACAAGCAGGATGGTTGTCCTCACAAATGGGTGAGTACCGAGCTGAGGATGTCCTGACTTGCACCAAAGGCACCCAACGGCGTGCAACAGGCACAACAATTGGGGTGTAATTTGGGAAAGGGCATCCGCACCCTACCGGGCAGGTGGAAGGGTGTTGGTACATTATGATGGAAAAAGGTTACGCAAGACAGATTGGCCGAAGATGGAGTCCTGTCTTCCAGCTTTGTCCAAACAATAGTGGGCTGCAAAGGTATGGAGAGAACTCCAGGTTGCAGCTTTACAGATGTCAGGAAGCGGCACCGATCGAAGGTGTGCTACTGAAGTCGCCATGGCCCTCACAGAGTGTGCCTTGACACGGTCTTGGAAAGGAATGCCAGCTTGCTGATAGCAAAAGGAAATGCAGTCCGCCAACCAGGAGGAAAGAGCCTGCTTACCCACAGGTTGTCCTAACTTGTTAGGATGGAAAGAGACGAATAATTGAGTACTCTTTCTATGAGAAACTGTACGGTCTAGATAAAAAGCTAGAGCCCGTTTACAGTCTAAGGTATGCAGAGTCTGTTCCCCGGAGTTGGAGTGGGGCCTGGGAAAAAAGATAGGTAGGATGATGGATTGATTGATATGGAACTCCGAAACTACCTTAGGTAAGAATTTAGGGTGAGTGCGGAGTACCGCCCGGTCCTGCAGGAGTTTAGTGTAAGGCGAATAGGTAACTAGGGCCTGCAATTCACTAACTCTGCGAGCTGAAGTGATAGCCAAAAGGAATAACACTTTCCAAGTGAGATATCTTAAGTCACAGGAGTGCAGAGGTTTGAAGGGTGGTTTCATTAGACGACCAAGAACCAGATTAAGGTCCCAAGATGGGGCCGGAGGACGTAAGGGTGGCTTCAGATGGAGCAAGCCTTTGAGAAAGCGTGTTACCAGGGGTTGTACTGAGATAGGGACACCCCCGATACCCTTGTGGAAGGCGGCTACCGCACTGACATGCATCCTGATAGAAGAGGTTTTAAGACCTGATTCTGAGAGATGCCATAAATAGTCCAAGAAGTCAGAGATTGGACAGGAAAGGGGATCAAGGGACTGAGAAGTGCACCATGATGTATACCTTTTCCATTTGTATGAATAGGATCTTCTAGTGGAGGGCTTTCGTGAAGCTATCAGGACACGAGAAACCGAATCCGAAAGGTTAAAAGGCTGGAGAACTAGCCTTTCAACATCCATGCCGTCAGGGACAAGGCTTGGAGGTTGGGATGGAGAAGGCATCCGTCGTTTTGAGTGAGTAGATGCGGATCCTTTCCCAGGGGAATGTGTCTGCAAATGGAGAGATCTCGGAGTATGGGAAACCACACTTGGCGTGGCCAGTGCGGTGCTACCAGGATCATGGTTCCCCTGTCCTGGCGTAGCTTCACGAGAGTCCTGGACAGAAGAGGAAGTGGAGGGAATGCGTAGAGCAGACCGGTTGTCCACTTGAGGGAGAAGGCATCCCTTGGCCGCGAGTGCTGGCTCCGAATGAGAGAGCAATAATTGTCCACTTTGTGGTTCTGAGGGGACGCAAAGAGGTCTATGTGTGGGTATCCCCACTTGTGGAATACAGAGGTCGCTACTAGAGGATTGAGAGACCACTCGTGTGTTTGGAAGACACGGCTCAGCTGGTCTGCCAATACATTGTCTACACCCGGCAGGTAGGTGGCCCTGAGGTACATGGAGCGGGAGAGGGCTTCTGCCCAAATCTGCGCAGCTTCCTGACACAGAAGGAAGGAGCCTGTGCCTCCCTGCTTGTTTATGTACCACATGGCCACCTGGTTGTCTGTCTGGATCAAGACTATCTGATTCGATAGGCGAGCTTGGAAAGTTCTGAGCGCGTAGCGGATTGCTCGCAGCTCCAAGAAATTTATCTGGTGTTCGGCTTCTTCTCGAGACCAGAGACCCTGAGTTTGCAACTCGTCCACATGGGCCCCCCAACCGATGTGGGAAGCGTCGGTGGTTAGGATTACTTGTGGATCTGGTAGGAGAAAGGGTAAGCCTTGAAGGAGGTTGACTTGATTCGTCCACCAGATTAACGATAGGCGTAGCGCTTGTGTAACAGTGACAATGGAGGACAGCGGCTGAAGAGCTTGAATCCATTGGTGTCGCAGAGTCCATTGTGTAACTCTCATGGCTAGTCGGGCCGTGGGAGTTACTTGAACCGAGGATGCCATGTGTCCTAGGAGAACTAGGAATTGGCGAGCTGTGGCAGTGTCCTGACACCGGAGTTGGCGAGCTAGGGATATCAGGGTTTGAGCTCTTTGAAGAGGAAGGTAAGCCTTTGCTTGTAAGGTGTCCAAGTCTGCTCCAATGAAAGATAAGTTTTGAGATGGGACTAAGCAAGATTTCTCGTAATTGACAAGAAACCCTAAGGAAAGGAGAGTCTGAATTGTCAATTTTAGGGAGGATTGAGCAATCTGTTGGGCGGAAGCCCTGATTAGCCAATCGTCCAGGTAGGGGTAGACGTGGACACCTTCCTTCCGGAGGAATGCTGCAACCACGACAAGGCATTTGGTAAAGACTCGTGGTGCGGATGCCAGACCGAAAGGTAGTACTCGATATTGGTAATGGTTTCGGCCCACCAGAAACCGCAGGTACTTGCGATGGGATTGCGTTATCGCAATGTGGGTATACGCGTCTTTGAGATCGAGAGAGCATAGCCAATCCCCTCTTTGCAGCAGAGGGAGAAGCGAGCCCAGGGTTACCATCTTGAACTTTTCTTTTTGAAGGTACTTGTTGAGGGCTCGAAGGTCTAAGATGGGACGAAGCCCCCCTGATTTCTTTGGTATCAGGAAGTACCTGGAGTAGAATCCCATTCCTTGCTGAGATGGAGGAACGGGTTCTATAGCATTTGATTGCAGAAGAAGGGATACTTCTTGTTGTAACTGAGCTAAGTGATTGGTGAGACTCCATGTTTGTAGAGGCGGGGAGTCTGCAGGAAGAGTAGTGAAGTTGAGGTGGTAACCATGTGCTATGATTGCTAGTACCCACTGATCTGAGGTGATCTGAAGCCAGCGGTCTAGAAAGTGGCACAGTCGGCCTCCCACAGGGATGGCTGGAAGAGGGGTTTGGCACGTGCTCTCTACAAGGAAGTCAAAGGCCCGCCGTAGGCCCAGGGGGTGGGGCCACGGTAGGTCTTTGTTTCCGAGGCTGACGTGGCTGAGCTCTATTGGAAGACCGTGAAGGTCGAGGCTTAGCCGAGGGAGGGTAATACCGACGTGGCCTAAAGAAAGACTTTTTAGAGTCCCTCTTAGGTGGTTGCTTGGCGGTCACCTCAGATGGAGTAGATGAGAGTTGTTTTAACGTCTCATGGTGATCTTTTAATTCGGCTACTATTTGCTGAATTTGATCTCCAAACAAGTTGTCGCCTAGGCAGGGTAAATCAGACAGTCGGTCCTGGACCTCTGGGCGTAGGTCTGATGATTTTAGCCAAGCCCAACGTCTGGCTGAGATGGCTGTAGCTGAAACTTTAGTGGAAGCATCGAAGATGTCGTATGCGGACCTAATTTCATGCTTACCGGCCTCGAACCCTTTGTTAAGGAGGGCTTGAAGTTGTGGCTGATATTGGTCAGGCAAAGTGTCCGTATACTCTTGCATCTGTTTGAGGATGGCTCTGTTGTATTGAGTCATATAAGAGCTGATATGAAGCTATGCGTGAAATTAGCATAGCTCCGTGATACACTTTTCTTCCTACACTATCCAGGAATTTGTTGTCCTTGGTAGGTGGGGTTGAAGAGTGTGGTTTTTGGCGCTTAGCTTTCTTTTGAGCCGACTCAACGACGACAGAGCGATGATCCAGCTGAAGCTTCTGAAAACCTGGTGCTGACTGGACTAGGTATGTGGAGTCAGCTTTTTTGTTGACTGGGGAAATCGATGAAGGAGATTCCCAGTTCTTCTTCAGAAGATCCAGAAACACCTGGTGAATAGGGATGGAAGCGATGATTTTAGGAGCATCCAGAAATTGGAGAAGTTCCATCATCTGGTGCCTGTCATCTTTTTCAGATTGTAGCTGAAAGGGGACCACCTCTGACATCTCCTTCACAAAATTAATAAAGGAGAGATCCTCAGGAGGAGAACGCTTTCTACTCTCTGTAGGGGACGGTGGCGAAGGCAAGTCCGTGTCAGAAGAGGTGTCATCTCCCCAGGTATCATAGGGATCCTGTGGGGCTTGAAGCCCTGAAGGTCCTGGTTGAGGGTCCGGGATATTGAGAGGAATCACCGAGGGTATGGAGAATAATCTCGATGGCATCGGTGCTGAAGGCGGAACCGGAAACGGCATCGAGGGCTTCGGTGCTGTCGATGGAGTCGGTGCCGGCCTTGGAATCGGTGGAGCCAACGGATATATTGGTGAGGGATGAGAAGGCACCGATGGGACCACCCCTGAAGGGGGAATAACAAACGGTGTTTCCCCTCCCGATGATAATCCCGTCGGAGACGGTGGTGTTGCAGGTGGTACTGGAATCATCGATGGAAGGGCCGTTAGCAGCGCTTCCATACGGTGCAGTAACGGTGCTAGTGTTCCCACTAGTGGCTCGACTGTCGGGTCCTTGCTCGGTGGCGGAGTCGTGCCGGAGTCGGTGCCGGTGGAGGTTGGAACTTCTGCATCGCCTTTTCGATGGCCTCCTGAACCAGCCAGTCCAGTTCTTCCCGGAGACCAGGGGTAACGAGACCCGGCTCAACGGGAGAGGGAGGCGGAGGCAGAGCCGGAGGGACCACCGTAACCGGTGGGATCACGGCTCCCACACCCGGAAGGGGTGAGGGTTTCCTCGGTGCCTGCGAGCGAGACGCGGACGGTGCCAGGTCCGATCGAGGCTTTTTAGTCGGTGGCTCGGTCTGTGCGGAGGTCGATGGCTGTGGATCCTCGACAGGCCGAGACTTGTGCCGTCGGTGGCGATGTTTTTCTTTCCGATCCCCTCGCCCATCCGGGGAAGGGACGGGAGTCGACGGCCGTGAAGTCATCGATGGTGGACGGTCACCGGAGGGTTGACGATAATGGTGCAACTTCGACGGTGCCGGTTCCGATGACGTCGATGCTATCGATGGCGTTGGGGTGCGAGCATGGAAGAGGAGCCCCATCTTCTCCATCCTGGCCTTGCGACCTTTGGGCGTCATTAAGGCACATTTGGTGCAAATCAGGACATCATGCTCGCTGCCTAGACACAAAACACAGACCCTGTGGGGGTCTGTGATTGACATAGTCCGGGTGCAATCCGGACATCGGCGAAACCCCGTCGCCATGGCCTTGGGCCAAAAATTTAGCCGCGGGATTAGCGACTGTCGACAGGCCTCAAGGGCCAAATTCGACGTAAGTCGACAAAAAAACGGTAAAAAACTTACCGGAATTCCACGAATGTAAAAATTTGCTGAAGGGAGACCCCCGAGGGGCAAATTTTCTTCAGAATATAGAAATTCAGATATCCTGTCAGGAAACATGGTTAGGAGCTCCTTTCACCGCGTGGCAACTGCTGCGCGGAAAAAAGAAGACTGAAGGGAGACCCCTGCTGGCTGCAGGGTCAGTGCCGTGCTGGGCATGCCCAGTAGGGGCCAATCAAAGTTCTGTTAAACTTTGACAGAAGTTTTCCGTGGTGGGCTCCATCCTCGATGTCACCCATTTGTGAGGACAACCATCCTGCTTGTCCTGTGAGAAAGCGTATAACACACGAGGCTCCTAAAGATAGAACTGCAGCTTTCATGGCTAAAAATTTCTCTTTGTTCTTGTGTCACTATGGATATATCAGGAAACATCCACATCTTTTGGCCTTTAAATGTAACATCCTTATTGTGAAAATATAAACTAGAAACATTATTGCGATCTTGCATGAAGACAAATGAAACCAGAAGAGTAGCACGATCCATAACATTCCCATCATCAGATTTTTCCAAAAAAATCAGTTAAATTAGTAGGAGCTTCCAAAGGATTATCCATTGATTTAAGAGTAAGAAGAAAGAAAATCTTCTCAATAGAAGGAAGTGCATTCTCTGGAATTAACAGAGCTTCTTTCAAATAAGAAATAGAAAGCAGAATTGCTTAACTGTAACAGGTGTTCTCACAGGACAGCAGGATGTTAGTCCTCACACATGGGTGACATCATCAGGATGGAGCCCAATCACGGAACACTTTTGTCAAAGTTTCTAGAAATTTGACTGGCACCTACTGGGCATGCCCAGCATGACACTAACCCTGCAGCCAGCAGGGGTCCCCCCCTTCAGTCTTGTGTATAGTAAAAGTACGTGCGAAAAATAAAATAACAAATCGCAAGCAAACCCAACTCCGTGGGTTGGCAGGCGGGTTTCGTGAGGACTAACATCCTGCTGTCCTGTGAGAACACCTGTTACAGGTAAGCAACTCTGCTTTCTCACAAGACAAGCAGGAAGGTAGTCCTCACACATGGGTGAATAGCGAGCTGAGGATGCCCGAGCAAAGCACCAAATGCACCCAAACGCATGCAATAGGCACAACAACAGAGGTGGATTTGGGAGGAGGGCATCCTGAAAACCCAGAACGGGTTGCTGGTAGGACGTTGGATATTAAGCTGAAAACAGGTTGCGCAGAACAGACTGGCCAAAAATGGAATTGGCTGCCAGTCTTATCCGAGCAATAATGGGCTGCGAAGGTATGGAGAGAGCTCCAGGTCGCAGCTTGACAAATATCGATAAGTGGAACCGACCGAAGGTGTGCCACTGAAGTTGCAACGGCCCTAACAGAGTGTGCTCTCCCACGATCTTGTAGCGGAATGCCTGGTTGTTGGTAGCAGAAGGAGATACAGTCCGCCAGCCAGGAGGAAAAGGTCTGTTTTCCCACTGGATTTCCCAATTTGATGTTATCGAAGGAAACAAATAATTGGGTGGATTTCCCGTGGGCTGACATGCGGTCTAAATAAAATGCCAGGGCAAGTTTGCAGTCCAGGGTATGAGGAGCCCTTTTCTCCTGGGTTTGAATGGGGCCTTGGAAAGAAAGGAGGTAAAATGATGGATTGATTAAGGTGAAATTCCAACACTACCTTTGGTAAAAACTTAGGGTGTGTATGGAGGAGTACTCTGTCGTGCAGAAATTTAGTGTAAGGTGGGTAGGTGACTAATGCCTGTAACTCACTAACTCTGCGAGCGGATGTTACAGCTAGGAAAAAAAAAAAAAAAAAAAAGTACTTTCCAGATGAGATAGCGGAGATCGCAGGATTGGAGAGGTTCTAATGGAGGTTTCATGAGCTGTCCCAAGACCACGTTAAGGTCCCAAGCAGGGGCCGGAGGACACAAGGGAGGTTTCAGGTGGAGCAAACCTCTCATGAAGCGTGTGACTAAGGGATGTGTGGAAATAGAGACATCTCCTACTCCGTTGTGGAAAGCGGCTACCACACTGACATGTACTCTTATAGAGGAAGTTTTCAGGCCCAACTCTGAAAGATGCCAGAGATAGTCTAGAACAGGGGTCAGGAACCTTTTTGGCTGAGAGAGCCATAAACGCCACATATTTTAAAATGTAATTCCATGAGAGCCATACAATATGTTTAAAACTAAATACAAGTAAATGTGTGCATTTTATGTAAGATCACACTTTTAAAGTACAATAAGTCTCTGAAAATATTACACCAGGCCTTAAGACACCAATACATCTCCTATTAGGAAAACGGACCAAGTCAGGCTGCTATAGAGTCCTACACAGAAACTACACGCCAGCAGAAAACCTCACCTGAATCACGTGCTGTCCCTCACCTAACATAGAATAAAGAGACCAAAACGCATAACAAGAAGCATGCAGACAAAAACTGAATTGGAAACTGCAACAAGCCAGAGTCTCTGTATGCAGTGTAACAAAGGAAAAAAGAAACATCACACATCCTTATAAAACAAATCAAGAAATATAAAATCATCAGCAGTAAAACTGTACTAACAAAAAGAACATATTTCGAAACAGCTGATGAGTGGAATATCCAATAATTAAAAACTCATATAAAACATTTCCAGATACCAACAAAATATTTCAAAATAGCAGACACAAAGATCCAGTAATGAAAAATAATAAGGATACAAAAATTTTTTTGCTCTGCATACCTGGGAACGTTTGATATCCAGGTGTCCTGAGATTGTTCTGAATTAGCAGGAGGTGGGGTGGTTTGCTTGGAACTTTCTCCTCTCTGTCACATACCAGCGCTCTCTCTCACACTGGCTCTCAATGACACACCTATACACACATGCTCTCAGTCACTCACATATACAAATGTTTTTTCTCTCTCACTTATATAGGCTCTTAATTACACATTTACACACATGCTGTCTATCTTTTCACGCTTACACACACACAGGCTTTCAATCACATAAATACATGCTGTCTTTTTCTCTCACACACAGACTCTCATTCACATGCTTACAAACATGTCCTCTCTTTCTCTCATTTACACACAGGCTCTCAATCACATACTCACATGCTCCCTCACCTAAATCAGCTCTCAATCACAGACACACATGGTCTCTCTCTCTCATTTAAACACAGGCTCTCAATCACATACTCACATGCTCCATCACCTAAACCAGCTGTCAATCAGACACAGACACACATGATCTCTCTCTTACTTATACACACAGGCTCTTAACCATACATACACATGATTTCTCTCACACACAAAGGATCTCAATCATACACACATACTCTTTCAAACAAACAGGTTTTCAATTACAAACTTACACATACAGGTTCCCAATGGTAAACTTACATTCATGCTCTCTCTCTCACAGGCAGGATCTCAATCACAGACATACTCTCTTTCACATATAAAGGCTCTCAATCATTCACATACATGCAATCTCTCACTCACACACACAGGATCTCAAACACACATGCTTGCTCGCTCATTCACTCTCTCCCCCCCCCGGGAACTCGCGGCAGCAGCAGCCACCTCCCAACGCTAACCTCCTTCATTTTCAGCCCTCGCGGAGGCGAAGGCGGAGTCCCATCGGCCGCGGTTGAAGATTTTCATTTTCTTCCGAGCCGCGCTGCAGTCTTCTTCCCGCGCAGGCACCCGATGCTCTCCACTTCCTCTTCCGGGCCGCGGGAAGAAGAGAGCACGCCGGTGCTCTCTTCTTCCCGCGGCCCGGAAGAGGAAGTGGAGAGCATCGGGTGCCTGCGCGGGAAGACCCGCGCAGGCACCCGATGACTCCAGCGCTGGCACCCCGGCTGACACCCGATGACTCCCGCGCAGGCACCCGGATGACTCCAGTCGGCGTGCTCTCTTCTCCTCCCCCCCGCGGCCCGGAAGAGGAAGTGGTGAGCATCGGGTGCCTGCGCGGAAGAAGAGACCACGCTAGTGTGGTCTCTTCTTCCCGCGCAGGCACCCGATGCTCTCCACTTCCTCTTCCGGGCCGCGGGGGGGGGGGGGGGAGGGGGAGGAGAAGAGAGCACGCCGGTGCCGCTGACTCCAGCTGTCCTGCCGCGTTCCGCCCGGGCTGACAGCATTTTAAGCCCGGGCGACGGAGGACCGGGGAGCAGCTGGGTCAGCGGGGAACCGCGAAGTATGGCGACACGTGTCTGCGAGCCAGATGCAGCCCTCAAAAGAGCCATATCTGGCTCGCGAGCCATGGGTTCCCGACCCCTGGTCTAGAAACTTTACGGTGGAACAAGCGAAGGGGGGGGGGGGGGGGGGTCGATGGACATAGACGTGCACCAGACCGTAAACATTTTCCACTTAGAGCAATATGAGCATCTCATGGAAGGTTTTCGTGAAGCTACGAGAACTCAAGATCCCGACTCCGAAAGGTTAAGGGATCGGAGTATCAGCCTTTCAACATCCAGGCCATCAGAGGCA
Source organism: Rhinatrema bivittatum (assembly GCF_901001135.1). NCBI lineage: Eukaryota > Metazoa > Chordata > Amphibia > Gymnophiona > Rhinatrematidae > Rhinatrema > Rhinatrema bivittatum. The sequence goes on from NC_042622.1 coordinate 177,597,538, forward strand.
GGGCCGGGAGGTTGGGGTGGCGCAGGCGCCCATTGTTCTGAGTTATCAGTAGCGGGTCTGTCCCCAGGCGAACGCACTGGCATAATGAGAGGACCTGGAGGATTGGGAACCAGGCTTGGCGCGGCCAGTGAGGGGCTATCAGAATCATTGAGCCCTTGTCCCTTCGTAACTTCACGAGAGTCTTGGATATGAGCAGAAGAGGAAGGTAACTGTAGAGGAGACCTGTGGACCATGAGAGGGTGAACGCATCCCTCGGTTGTGAGTGGCGGCTGCGAGTGAACGAGCAGAAGTTCTGTACTTTGCGGTTGTGAATGGATGCAAAGAGGTCCAGTCGTGGATAACCCCAACGTTGAAAGAGTGTGTCTGCCACCGTGGGGTTAAGGGACCACTCGTGCGGATGAAAGGTTTGACTCAACTCGTCCACCAGAACATTGTCCACGCCCGCCAAGTAAGTCGCCTTGAGGTACATCGCGTGGGAAAGAGCCTATGCCCATATCTGCACAGCTTCCTGACACAGAAGGTAGGAGCCCATTCCTCCTTGCTTGTTGATGTACCACATCCTCACCTGGTTGTCGGTCAATCAGGATGGATTTGCCTGAGAGGCAATCCTGAAAAACCCGGAGGGCATATCTGATCGCCCGAAGTTCCAAAAAATTTATCTGATTTTTGGCTTCCTGTAGAGACCAGGTTCCCTGAGTCTGCAGGTTGTTGACATGAGCACCCCACCCTAGGTTGGAGGCGTCTGTTAAGATAATCTGAGGTTCTGGAGCCTGAAAAGGAAGGCCTTGAAGAAGACTGGAGTGTTGCACCCACCAGGCCAGTGACAGGCAGAGCTGCTTGGTAACGTGGACAAAGTTGGACATTGGATGATAAGCTTGAGCCCCCTGGGATTGCAAGATCCACTGTGTGACTCTCATGGCCAAGTGGGCCATATGACCCAGCAGGATGAGGAAACAACGAGCCATCGAGTAATCTTGAGCCTGGAGGTAATGTACCAGGGAAGTGAGAGTGTGAGCTCGATCCCGAGGGAGGAAGGCCTTTGCCTGTATGGTGTTCAGTGCGTGGTTTTGGGTCAGAGCCCTTATCAACCAATCGTCGAGATAAGGGTAGTCATGGACTCCTTGACCCCTAAGGTAGGCCACGACCACTACGAGGCACTTGGTAAAGCCTCGAGCTGTGGACGCCAGGCCGAAAGGGAGGACCCTGTACTGGAAGTGCCTGGGGCCGACTAGGAACCGAAGGAATTTTCGGTGAGATGGAGTGATGGCAATGTGTGCGTACGCGTCCTGAAGATCTAGAGAGCAAAGCCAATCTGTATTGGGACCCTTAATTTTCAATATATTTATAAATGATCTGGAAAGAAATACTACGAGTGAGATAATACAAAATTGAACAAAATGTAGTTAAATCACAAGCAGATTGTAATAAATTGCAAGAAGAACTTGTGAGACTGGAAAATTGGGCATCAAAATGGCAGATGAAATTTAATGTGGATAAGTGCAAGGTGATACATATAGGGAAAAATAACCCATGCTATAGTTACACAATGTTAGGTTCCATATTAGGTGCTACAACCCAAGAAAGAGATCTAGGAGTCATAGTGGATAACACATTGAAATAGTCTGTTCAGTATGCTGTGGCAGTCAAAAAAGCAAACAGAATGTTGGGAATTATTAGAAAGGGAATGGTGAATAAAACGGAAAATGTCATAATGCCTCTGTATCGCTCCATGGTGAGACCACACCTGGAATACTGTGTACAATTCTGGTCGCCGCATCTAAAAAAAAAAGATATAATTGCAATGAAGGTGGTACAGAGAAGGGCTACCAAAATGACAAGGGGAATGGAACAGTTCCCTATGAGGAAAGACTAAAGAGGTTAGGACTTTTCAGCTTGGAGAAGAGACGGCTGAGGGGGGATATGACAGAGGTGTTTAAAATCATGAGAGGTCTAGAATGGGTAGATGTGAATCTGTTATTTAGTCTTTCAGATAATAGAAAGACTAGGGGGCACTCCATGAAGTTAGCATGGAGCACATTTAAAATTAATCGTAGAAAGTTCTTTTTCACTCAACGCACAATTAAACTCTGGAATTTGTTGCCAGAGGATGTGGTTAGTGCAGTTAGTATAGCTGTGTTTAAAAAAGGATTGGATAAGTTCTTGGAGGAGAAGTCCATTACCTGCTATTAAGTTGACTTAGAAAATAGCCACTGCTATTACTAGCAACAGTAACATGGAATAGACTTAGTTTTTGGGTACTTGCCAGGTTTGGCCACTGTTGGAACAGGATGCTGGGCTTGATGAACCCTTGGTCTGACCCAGTATAGCATGTTCTTAATCTTCTCTTTGCAGTAGAGGAAGTAGGGAACCCAGGGTTACCATCCTGAACTTTTCCTTTTGTAGATACTTGTTTAAGGCATGCAGGTCCAGGATTGGACGAATGCCCCCTGATTTTTTGGGGATGAGAAAATACAGAGAATAGAACCCCTGCCCCTGCTGGGAGAGGGGCACCAGTTCTTTTGTCTGAGATTCGAGAAGGAGGGAAACCTCCTCCTCCAGTTGAGAAGAATGGTCGGATGACCTCCACGTCGGCCGAGGTGGGGAGTGGTCCAGCACAGTCAGAAGTTGAGGTGGTACCCCTGGGACACTACAGCCAGGACTCACTGGTCGGAAGTGATCGTGTGCATATGTTGGTGAAGTGGCACAGTCGACCGCCGACTGGTACAGACGGTGGAGGAGGTTGGTTTATGCTCTCCAGCGAGGAGTCAAAACCCAGCAGCTGGGCCCAGTTGAGGGGCTGGCTGGGTCTTCTGAGATCGGGCTTACCTGAGCAAGGCCTGGAAGGGCGACCTCGAGCGGCAGGAGGATAATATCTCCGTGGTTTGAAAGACGGTCACTTAGAGTCCCTTCGGAATGTCCTCTTAGAAGTGGACGGGAAATCAGAAGGTACTGAGGAGAGCTGGCGCAGCGTTTCATGGTGGTCCTTTAGCTGTGCCACTGTCTCCTGGATTTTGTCCCCGAAGAGATTATCTCCAGCGCAGGGTAGGTCTGGTAACTGGTCCTGCACCTCTGGTCATAGGTCTGAGGACTTCAGCCAGGCCCACCTTCTTGCGCTAATCCCCGCTGCAGACACTCTGGAGGCAATGTCAAAAATATCATAGGCAGCATGGAACTCATGCTTGCCAGCATCTAGGCCTTTCTGAGCGCGAGTATTGAGTTGATCCTGGAATTGTTCTGGTAAAGATTCAGAGAAATCCTGGATCTTCATGAAACATCTGTTACACTGGGTCATGTATAACTGGTAGGAAGCAATGCGAGAAATGAGCATTGAGCCATGGAAGACACGCCTGCCATATGCATCCAGGGACCTCTGTTCTTTCCCTGGAGATATGGAGGAATGAGGTTTAGAACATTGAGCTTTCTTCTGGGCTGACTCCACTACCACAAAATGGTGATCCAGCTGTGGTCTTTGAAACTCAGGGGCTGTCTGTACAAGGTAGGTGGCATCTGTCTTTCGGTTGACAGGTGGTACCGAGCCTGGGTGTTCCCAATTCCTTTTCAGCAGGTCAATTAGGATTTCATGAATAGGAATAGATGATCTCCTTAGGGGCATCAAGAAATTGGAGTACTTCCAGCATCTTGTGCCTCGAGTCCTCTTCTGTCTGAAGCTGAAATGGAATAGTTTCAGACATTTCCTTTATGAAATTAATAAAAGGACAGATCCTCTGGAGGAGATAGTCATCTTTCCTCAGGAGGAAAGAGTTCTGAAGGCAGATCATCAGAATCCTGGGAAGAATCATCAGTCCAAGGATCATAAGGCTGATCCCCAGCTCCCATAGGATCACCAGAGGGAAGAAATGGCATTAGCCCTGAAGGATCAGGCCTAGGCATCGATAGTACCGGAGGAGGCACCAACAGAGGTCAATGCGGTATCGATGGCAAGATCCCAGACGGCGGTATGGGTATCTGTGTTTCTTCATCTTCCGATGACAAAGGTATCGGCGTGGAAGGCGGTGGATAGACCGGTACTCTCGGTTCCATCGGTGGAAGTGCACCGATCAGCACATCCAGTCTGCCTAGAAGCGGTGCAAACACCGTGGGTATCGGGTTGGTGACGGTGCCGATGAAGGTCGGAAGCCCTGAAGTGCCTTACCGATGGCCTCTTGGATCATCCGATCCAATTCCTCGCGGAAGTCTGGGGCACGTAACCCCAGCTCCGGAGTGGGGAGGCAATAATGGCGTAGCCGGAGGGTCTACCAGTAAAAGTGGGGTCGCGGCTCCCTGCACCAATGAAAGTGGGGAACGCCTCGGTGACCCAGTCACAGAGGAGGATGGGGGCCTTCTCTGGACGGGATTTTTGTCTGTGGTTCTGTCGATGCCGATGCCAAGGGCTTGCCTGGATCAGCAGACTGAGCCTTCCGATGCCAGTGGCAATGCTTTTCACGATGTTCCCCTCAGTCCTTTTCCTGAGGCGAGGAGGAAGAAGTAGACACCTTTGGAGTAGTCTATGCAGGTCGGGCAGTACCGGTGTCCCGCTGCTGGCAAGACGTTGATGGCCCCGGCTCAGACGATGTCAAAGCGGTCGATGGAGTCTGAGGTTTTGACTGAAAAAGAAACTCCATCTTCTCTGAGCAGGCCTTAGGGCCCTTTGGCGTCATTTGGGCACATTTGGTGCAAGTTATGATGTTATGGTTGGACCCCAAACACAATACACAAACTCTATGCGGGTCTGTGATGGACAATGTCCGAGGATAGTCGGGGCACCAATGAAAACCCGACGCCATGGCTTCGACAAAAATTTAGCTGTGGTGTGGTCGATGGCCAGTAAGCCCCGAAGGGAAAACTCGACGGGAATCTACCGCAAATGACGGTAAAGCCTTACCTTTCAACCACAGACTATGGAATCGATAGGAGGACCCCTATGGGGTAAAAGATTTTTGAAAATTTTGAAAAAAGTTCCGTGAGGAAAATTCCTGTCAGGAATCTCTAGAGAGCTCCTTAACCCGCATGGCTACTGCAGCATAGAAAAAAAAAAAGAGACTGAAGGGGGATCCCTGCTGGTTGCAGGGTTAATGCCATGCCGGGCATGCCCAGTAGGTGGCAGTCAAAGTTCTAGAAACTTTGACAAAAGTGTTCCGTGATTGGGCTCCATCCTGATGTAGTCACCCGTGTGTGAGGACTACCATCCTGCTTGTCCTGTGAGGAAAAAAAAAAATAATAATCGGATGTGTAATGAAAGGGATCCGTGGAAAATTGAGTAATCTCAGGTTCAAAGACCTGAGAGAGTTCTCAATATTCTCAATTCTACGAGAAGTAAAAGATAAGTCCTTAATGATGATGTGCTAGACATCTTGAACTTTTGCTAAAGATACTTCTCCATCAGATACTTTCTTTTCCAGAGAGCTAAAACGTAGCTCATGAGATTTAAAATTATTATGTAAATCAGTGGTCAAGAAGACTAAGGACGATACCGATACTGACATAACAGTTCACACACTGTCCAAAGTGATAACTGCAGATTTAACAAAAGCAGTAGAGTCATGAAGTGCCAAAACAGAAGCCTTAACTGATGAATTTAGAGTCCTTCATACCTGTTCCAATTGATCTAGTCGGCAAGTCAAGGAATGAAATAGACCCTTCTACATCAGCCTGCGCCTTTTGGGGTTCCAACAGCTCTCCTACTAGATTCAGACGCTGAGTTGGTGTCGATGTGGCAGGAGAAACAGAGCCAAAAGATAGAACAGAACCGTCCAGAGTCCCGGTCGCTTCAGAGGAGCAGTGGAAGAAATGGCAGCTCTTGTGGGAAGATACGGTGTGGAGCGGTGGTCGGAGCTAAGGGAAACTTCCACCGCCAACCGGCTGGCGTCCCCAATTCCAGCATCGACTGCCGAAACTTGGGTAGAGACGTGCTCGAGGATAGTTGTTAACAGAGGGCAACCGCCAGTTTGGCCATCTTGCCCCGTTGGATAGCTCCTTTGCGCTTCCCCATCTCAAGAAAATCCTGTGAAGAATCATCAGTCCAAGGATCATAAGGCTGATCCCCAGCAACTGAATATGTGAAATGGACTTTTCAACAATAAACTAAGCAGATGAGAGCAAGGCAACTGAGACCAGCTGCACACAGGTAACAAAAGGTCTAATTTGTAACCCTGAACTTTTATCCTTGGCAAAACATTATTTGGGCCTTTGAGTTTCTCCCCTAGATTCAATCTTCTGCAAAGGCATCACCACAGCCTTAAAATTTTGTCAAACCTGTAAATGGAAAGGAACCAGTAATGGAAACAATACAGAAACTGGAGAGAAATGAGCCATCAGTATAGCATGCAACACACGGATGCCAGCAACAGGATCTTGTATTACTAACCCAACCACAGCAGTATGACTTGGTCATGAATAATCAGTAGAGTTAAGATGTGAGCTACCACATGAGCTAATCATAAAAAAAAAAAAGGAAGTGTAAGAAAGCCAGTTAAAACACAGCCAGCTTTTAATAAAAAACAGTTGGCAGCTCCACTACTGCATTATTTCTTGGTGTGTTACACTCACCGATTTGCGGCGTTAGAAGAATTCGTGCAGCTCGAACTGGCCCATGTCGAACAGAAAACAGCTCCTGAGCTTCACCACTGATCTGGAACACAGACAAACAACAAGAAACGTTATGTGCTGCGGAGGCTCCGTGCCCTTCTGGGCTTGGCTGCTTTGTGGAGATCCTTCAAGCTGAGATAGTAGAATACATTTCCACATTTAAATGCCCAATTCTATTTCTTCTGCCAAGAAAATCGCCTCCTGTATGGCACTTCAACCATATTCATTATTGCCCCTGTTTTCACCTGGTCTACCCCTTTCCCCTCAGTCATTCCTACTCATTTTATTTACAATTTTTATATCCCAAAATGGCTTACATCAGAACATTCATAATAAATGTAAATAAACAGATAAACATATAAAATATTAAAACAAAAACAGATTTTAAAATATACAAGCTCCCACAGAACAATCTCAAAGCTACTGACCATGATTACTAAAAATCAGCATTGCTCTTAAAATGATTACCAACTCAGCACAGACTCCAAAATCAAGTACATGGCTCTACTAAGGTTTCCTGTTCATTATGCTTGCATATTCTATCAATGGAGAGGAGTCAAGAGACTGAATGTTGAATCACAAACCAAATCATTATTCCTAATCTAGATATTTCCCTGCAGGAGTTTTCTGAATCACGATCCGAGACTGGATTAAAGTTTTCCAGTAAAACCACCTTCAGACAGATAATAAAAGATTCCTGCCCAGGAGAAGATGCCCTATTAAAAGGGTCTTATGATATCAGTTTTTAAATTTACTATCCTGATGGCAATCTCCTGACCCTATCACTAGACAGCAGTTACAGCAAATACTACCACAGAGAGCTTCCAAAGCAGATTTCCAGTAAACAAGCCCAGAACTCTGTGGAAATTAACACATCCCCCCCCACAAAAAAATAAAAAGCACAAAAAGTAATGCTCAGACAACAAGATGCCACAAGGAACATTCCAAGCAGGATGAAAATGGACCATGGTTCATAGAAAAGCAACTAGCAAAGAAAAGCAAGTTTGCTTACCGTAAAACGGTGTTTTCCGTAGATAGCAGGATGAATTAGCCATGCTATCTGGGGACGTCCTTCCGAGACGGCTGGGTGGAACTTGACCAAGCTGACAGAGCTCTGCACTGTATATGGCTGCACATCTTTCCTGCGCAGCGCCATCTTCTCCCTCAGTCTATTCCAAAGCGTGTCCGTGAAGTGGAGACTGTCCAGGGAAGTGGGCGGGTCAGCATAGCTAATTCATCCTGCTATCTGTGGCGTCCGGTCTCAGACGGCTTCGACCGATATGCCTCACCTCTATTTCAGCCTTCTCCACCAGCCTCGGGAGAATGGCATCTGCAGCGTCTCCTTGCCGCACCCTCTGGCGTCCCGTCCCCGGAGAGGCTTTGGCGCAGCGTCCCACCATGTTGACCTGAGGCCTCCTAGGGCGCGCGCACGCCTCACGTCTTATAGCAGTGTTGGCGCGAACCTCGGGGGCGTCCCCCTCGAATGATGTCACTGCTTCAGACTACAAAAGTTGCCCATTTGCTGACTCTCGTCGAGTTAGCAACGGATTGGATTTGTTCCAGTCTGAAGCTGCTCTGCCACTTCTGCTGGAAGCTATCTTCACCTTTCGGGGTTCTACTAACCTTGGGTACCCACTCCTCGGGGGCCCTTTGCTTATTTCCAGGTGCCTATCCTGAATCCAGGTACTTGCTCCTCGAGAGCCTGTGTGTCTATCCTGGTGCCTGCTACCAATTCTTCTACCTGCTGGAACACTACCTATCAGCTACAGAGAGCGAGTACTACTTCTCCCAGTCTGTTCATCTACAGCTCCTCGTTGTCTATCTGCATTGGGCCTACACCAGCATTGTGGAATGGGACTCCTCTGCCAAGGATCAGAGACTGTTGCTTCCTATCCTCTCTCTACTGCTTATTGGGAACTCTATCTACTCAGCTACAAGGGAGTGTGTAACAACATCTGCCAGTCTGTCTCTCCTACAGCGCTTCACTGGATATCTTGCATCGGGGCCTTATACCACCATTGTGGGACGGGTTCTCCTCCGCCGAGGATCAGACTATAGCTATCTAATCCACTCTCTACCGCCACCTCTGGTGAATCATACAGGCTGCATAATAAAGATATATTCTCTGTGTTTGTGCATCTGAGTCTAGCCTGGTGTTCCAGTTCCCTACAGGGCTCCTCCCCGTGGGAGTCACTATCACTGTTGCCCCTAAGAATCCACCAAACACCTCGATATCATAACACTATCTATGGTAAGCAGGCTGAATTAGCCATGCTGTCTGGGAGTCCCCAGCTGAAGGTTTGAAGCGCAACAAGATGGGTCCTTGCCAGAACATGGTGTTGTTCCCAAGGATGAGTGAAACCTCTGCTTCAACCTGGTCCAGACAAGAGGACAGTCTCTTTACTATGTTCCTGACTGGAGAATGGACCTGCCCATCACTGCATCAGCAGCTGCTTGCTGGTCGAGACAATAATGAGAAGTGAAAGTGTGGAGCAAGGGCCATGTGGCGGCCTTGCATATGTCCATGACTGGAACCTCGCATAGATGGGCTACCGATGCTGCCATCGCTCTTACTTGATGCATCTCTGGCAGACCAACCAGAGTCTCTGATCTTTTACTGTAGTAGTACTGAATGCATTGCGAAATTCAAGTTGAAAGAGTTCTTAGAGACCAGTAAACCTGGAGCATTTGGGTTGAAGGAAACGAATAGCTGTGAGGCTCTAACCTGAGTGCGTTTGATGTTTATAGTAGGCCAAGGCTGGTTTGCAGTCTAGTGTGTGGAGCCGCCTCTCCCACTCGTTTTTGTGTGGCTTCAGGAAGAAGGTTGCAAGGGAGATAGTTTGATTTATGTGGAAAACAGAGACCACCTTGGATAAAAATGAAGGGTGAATCTGTAAGGTTACTTGTGATGAAATTCCAGGTATGGTGAGTAGTGAACCAGAGCCTGTAGCTCGCTGACTCTTCTTGCGAAGGTCAGGGCAACTATGAACAGAACTTTCCAAAAGAGATACCTCATGTGAGTAGTCTTCAGAGGTTTGAAGAGTGGAAGCATCAGCTGTTCCAGAACTAGGTTGAGATCCCACAGGACTGAAGGCTTGTGCATCAGTGGTTGCAGACATAGAATGCCCTTCATGAAGCGAGAGACTAGGGGATGATTGGATACTGGCAGGCCATTATGGGGATGATGATAGGCAGCAATCGCGCTGACATGAACCTCAAAGCCATTGCCAGTCCCACCTGATAAAGGGAGTGCAGGTACTCCAACAGGCGCTCCAGTGAGTAGGAGAAGGGGGTCTATGCCCTTGCTGTCATACCATGTTGCATATCTCAGCCATTTTCACCGATAGTTACATCTGGTGGAGAATTTCCAGGAGGATAAACAGCACGTCTTGGACTGCCGAAGGCAAGCACAAGTGATTTAAATACTGTCCTTTCAACCTCCACACTATGAGGTGCAGTGAGGAGTGCATTGGGTGAAGTAGGGTGCCTCCGTCCTGTGACAGTAGATCCACACTGTGGCCTAGGAAAATGAGCGGAGTTACTGAGAAACGCACCAGATAACCATACCACGGTTGTCTGGGCCACACCGGAGCGACTAAGATGAGGTCGGCAACGCCTAATATACACTTCTGAATGGTTCTCGAGATGAATGGGATTGTAGGATAAGCGTAGAGAAGCCCCCCCCCCACCCCCCATGCTATGAGGAAGGCATCCGGTATTAGACGCTTCTGTCTGGGGTAAACTAAACAGAACATCTGCACTTTCCTGTTGCTCTCCGTAGCACAAAGATCTACACATGGGAGACCCCCGGTCTGGAAGAGAGACTCCACTACGTCTTGGCGAAGTTCCAGTCTGAAGTTCCAGTCATGTGGATAGAAAATCCTTTTCAACATGTCCGCTCTGGAGTTCTCCACTCCGGGTAGGTAGGTTGCCTGAAGGCTGATGGAGCGCTCTTTCACCCACTCTAGGTTGCACACTGCTTCCCTGCACAACCTCCAGAAACGGAACGCTCCTTCTTTGTTTATGTAGAACATTGCAACCTAATTGTCTGTGTGGACCATGACTGTTTTCCTCATAGGAAGCTCTCAAACATGCGCACTGCATTTCCGATTGCTCGGAGTTCCAGGAGGTTTATCTGTTAGAAACTCTCCCAGTGGAACCAGAGTCCTTGTGTATTCATGTGATGCAAATAGGCTCCCCGGCCTTTGCTTGAGGCATCCGTGGTGAGGATCATCTGATGACTTGGTGGGCGAAGTGGGCCCCAACGGAGAGGGCAGTGGGGCATAGCCACTAGTTCAGGTCTGTTATGCTTGGGGTCAGACACACTCGCCTTGACGATGGGTGTGAGAACTGTGTCCATTGAGACTTGAGCCCCCATTGTAGGCACTGTATGTGCAAACGCATTTGAGGCACCACGTAGATGGCTGCTGCCATGTGAACCAGGAGGGACAAGAGCTGGCAGACCATAGTGTGAGTAGAGTCTTTCAGCTGTATGGCCAGTGTGCGCAGCGTGTGGGCCCTGTCCACTGGAAGGAAGGTTCTTCCTTGAGCTGTGCTTATGGAGGCACAGATAAATTGCAGATTCTGTGTTGGTTGGAGGCTGGATTTCTCATAATTGATGATTAATCCAAGCCTTTCCAGGCATTGGATCGTGGTTTGTAGGTTGCTTTAAAGGGTGATTGGTGTCGATGCCAACAGCAACCAGTCGTCGAGGATATGGATTCCCTGCTACTACGAGACATTTGGTGAAGACTCTTAGGGCAGATGAGAGACTTTTACTGATAGTGGCGACTGTTGACTTGAAAGCACAGGTACCGCCAGGAGGAATGGTGCATAGGAACATGGGAGTAAGCATCCTTGAGGTCCAGCAAGCATATCCAATTGTTGGGCTGTAGGAAAGGAAGAATGGACTTGAGAGATGTCATCTTGAGTTTCTCTCTCGAGGAACCTGTTGAGAGCTCAGAGGTCCAAGATTGGGCTGAGTCCTCCCAATTTCTTAGGGATAAGGAAATATTGGGAGTACAATCCCTGATTCAGCTGCGAGCTGGGGACCAGTCAGATCAAATGCTGTTGAAGAAGAAGTGTAGCGACCCTGTCCAACAAGCGAGAGGAGCTTGTGGACCCTATGTCTGACACTTGTTCCTTGCCCAAGAAGACCAGACACAAGTCAGGGAGGATGGCCTCTTGTGGGTCTGCTGCCAGGGCTGGATCCTGAGATATTTTTGGGTCCCAGTGATATGCAGGAGGTTTTTTTTTTGAGTCGAGGTGTGTGGTGCAGCGAGGGCTTGTGCCGACAGACTTGCTGTTGAGTTGTGTCAATTCAAGCCTGTCGTTTTACTATGCCTATGCATTGAAACATCGAGTGCCGGATCCTCCCTGTGCTTTGATTTCGACACATGCCCTGACTGCGCATGAGGCACTTCATGCCGGGCAATGCACTGGGATGACGTGATGCATCAGGCGGGTGCGGTGGTTCAGTGCCGGACGCAGGGTGCCGTGGTGAATGCGCCGGTGCATCTCCCAACACCTTCTGCGCCAGCTGAGAGTGCTGAGAGTTGGGGGGGGGGAAGGATTTCCCCCTTAGCTCTGCCGCTTCTCCAGTGGTCCCAAGTAGGAGGCCCTTTTTGAGGCGGTCCAGGCAGGGCCCCAGGGAGGAATGGGCCAACAAGTTCACCGAGCTGGAGTGGGACCCTGCGGAACCTTCTCTCAACCTAGCAATCTTGCGGCGTGTTGGCGCTAAGCCCGTGAGGACATGCAGCTGCAGTCCCAAGCAAGCCACCTGATTGTGATCCAGACCAAGGCACAAGTAACAATAGTTGTGCCCGACCATTGCAGACATTTTTTTCCACACTGGCAGAATTTAAATCCAGGTGGCCGTGGTGGCATTATCGTGATATTTTGTATTCTTCTCTTCCTTTTTTTTTTAGCCTATTCTCTGAGGAGAGAGCGAAGCTCCGCGTGCAGCCTGCAGTGTGGAAGAAACAGACTGATGAGAAGATGGCGCCATGCAGCACGGAGAAGAGCTTGGTCAAGCTCCACCCAGCCATCCCGGAAGGACTTCCCTAGACAGCATGGCTAATTCAGCCTGCTTATCTGCGAGAAAACAATAGAAACTGCTGGGAGAAACACATACAAACATTTGAATGCACTTTCTTTTGTATCTTTAATAAACACGATACACTGACAATGTCCATGCTTGCTAGAAGATTTATAGAGAAATCTCATTTAATAAGACTCAGAATGATTAACATTAAACACGCACACACACACTGCACTGTCAATGAACACAACTCTAAGAAAGAGCACATGGTTACCAAGTCCCTGTCCCAAACAGCTTAACCTCTTTGTACCCAAACAGATTGAAAGTGACATTTTGGCCTACAGATCTAACCTTACCTAACAGAAAAAGGCAGCTTATTCTATTGCAAAGTACTTGTAGCCTTGCCAGGTACTTGTAGCCTGGATTGGCCACTGTTGGAAACAGCATGCTGGGCTTGATGAACCCTTGGTCTGACCCAGTATGGCATGTTCTTATGTTCTTATAAATTTAAATGGGAGTACTGACAGCTCTAAATCATTCAGAGGGCAATTTTTTAAGTCATTTATGCAGGTAAATAGACCCTAAAAATTGCAGTGGTCCAGAATGCATATTTTTTTGGCCACATTTGGGGAAGGATGCATTCCTGGGAGGGTGTTTTGGGGGGGAATTGGAAAACGCCATGTACAGTTTGTATTTTTTAAATTTATGTACACAAAATGCAGGTGCAACAGTCCATGGGTGCTTTATAGCCACAGCAAGTTTCTAAGGAAAACTATGGGCAGATGCATCCTGAGCCACTGCTCTTAACTGCTAGGCCATGCTCCCTTCCTTGGTACTATAGGTCAAATGCTGTACCACTGTCTTACATTCATGAATATTAATGCTCCTTAAAAGAGGGTCATAAAACAATCTGACCCACCTGGAAACCTTTTCAAGGTTTGCCAGCTTTTTTTTTTTTTGCTTTTTTTTTTTTTTTTTTTTTTTACGGGGCTTCTCCCCCTACTTCTCCCTCTATTGATTCCCTCCTCCTAAGATGGAAAGCCTGCATAATAGGTAATCCTTATTAGCCTGAAGGGGCAACTTCCTCTGAGGTACTCTAATGCCATGCTAAAAGTTGCAGGGTCTGCCACTGTAGCAGCAGCTATCACCCCTCCTTCCCCACACCCAGGTTCAAACAGTTCTGATGGGTGGTTGAACCCACACCACATGCACTGCAACACCTGAGCCCAGGGCCAGCCCCAACCCTCTTTTAAACAAAATGGTCATTAGAGGTAAAATCCATAGCAGACCCAAGGAAAAATCTGATGTGCATCCAAAGGAAATCCACCATGGATTTTAGCAATCTATCAGACCTGCCATGAATTTCCCCAAGATCCTTGGAGAAAAATTCAACAGATTTTTGCAAAAGTCATATTTGCTGTCAAACTCAAGCCATCTGGTTTGAGTTCAACTTTGAGCGGTTTGCTGCTGCAGTGTCCTGACCTAGAGTTACTGTGTGAGGACTGCCAGTGGTGTATGTGAGCACGTTCAGATCTGGGTGAATAAGCGTTTGCAGGCATATGCTTTAAAATGTGAATGGAGATCGCTATGAAGAAAAACAGTGAGCATGAGACCCGCCCCCTTGTGATGTCATCCAGCCCAGCGTCGAGCCGGTAAACGGCACCATTCCATCTGGCGTCGAGCGCCGAAGGGGCGTGACAAAGGGGCACTCCCCTTTGTGCACCCCTTCGTGCAACCCTTGGTGCTACCTTTTTTCATTTTAACTTCTATGTTTCTTCCACTTGTTTACCTTTCTCTTTTTTCATAGTTGTTATCCCTTGTTAATAATTTTCATTGTTATTTATGTTAAATGTATTTGACAAAGGTAACTTTTTTCCTGCATCTCCTGTTTTAATGTAAACCAGTATGATTAGTATATTATACGAGAATGTCGGTATATAAAAATTAAAAATAAATAAAATAAATATGTATGAGTGGAGTGGAAGGTATGAATGAGGGGTCAATGGAGGTTCCTCTTCCTTTGGCATACCTTTTGCAGGTTACATCAAATATTGCACAAACGTCTTCTTTTATGACATTTGCTATTGGACAAAACCAAACTATTTCTCACCATTCGCCTTTAGAGGTGAATCTATCCAGGAACAAATGGTGTTTGTCTGACAACATGCTGGACAGATGTTGCTTTGAGCATATCACTAACCTTTGCCAAATTTCTTGAATAACTAAAGGCATGTATTATCCATGTTTCACTGTTATCAAACAGGACATTTTATATAAAATCCACTAGGAAGAATTCAAGGAACTAAGACTTTTTTTTTTTTTTTTTTAAGACTTCACTAATAAAATAGTCTGAAGCACTGGTTATCTTATGATATCTATAATACATAACATCAAAAAGAGGAAATGGCAAACTTCATGAAATAATCTTCCAGCACACGAGAACTTAAAACAGATGTGATGAAGTTGCTAAAATTCACTCTTCCTTCTTGGAGCTGCCCAAGCCATCACAGCATGTCAAAGCACTAGAAGTCAAACTGTACAAGAGAGAGGCAACCACAGCAGACTAGAAACTGCCTTAATTTCTAACTGGACAAGCCAACGTCATTTGAAGTGGGAGAAAGAGGTGATAAACTCTTCCACAGTTACAGCACAGCAAGAAACCAGAGCACATATAACATGAGACTACTAATTTACTCGATATAAAAAGGTATCCTTAAAATGGCCATGCTACAATATTAAATAAATTGCTGCTCTGTAATGAAAAACACAATTAATTTTATATTTCTTTATACTTTTTTAAATTTTGGTTTCCTTTTACTTATTTTCTATTTTTCTCTCTCCCATTGTGATTGTCAGCATTTTTTTTTTTAAGTTGCAGCTGTTATATACAGTAAAATGCAATTACTCAGCTCCTGTGAACTGTTTAATTTGAAATGTCCTAAGAGAAATCCACAACACGGGTGTCTGTGGCCATCCCTCTAATTTGTAAAGAAGTAACAACTACAATATATTTTTTTTAAGAGCAGCCTTATTTTTTCAGACTTTTTCCCATCTCAGTTGGGGACATGTTGGTATTAAAAGTTTAAGCAAACACCTTGTATTTATGGCTCAAAGCAAATGAGGGTGTTGCTGTACCGTTCATCAGAAAAAGCTGACCTACTATCATTCTAGCATACATCCAACATGCAAATATGCAATTGGCAGCTGAAGCAAGAGAAAAATGTAAAACTAAGGACACAGGCATAAGTAAAAGGTACTAATACTTTTTCAGTGAAGGAGCCTATATATTAAACCTTATACCAAGCAGTTTGGAGCATACACGCACTAAAAATGTGAACATGCATGCTAGCTGCAGATAGAAAGTAGAGATGATGAGCGGTATACACAATCTGTGAAAGCCACAATTACGGATGATATAGCGCTAGAAAGTTCCACGGATCCTTATATTGGATTTATCGAAAAAATGAAAGCAAGGAAGGACTTTAAATTAAGCGTTTTCCACCTTTTAGTGGGGGGGAGGGGGGGAACCGAAACCTTCTCTCAATCACTAATCAATAAAAAAAAGGTGGAAAACGCTTAAAGTCCTTCCTTGCTTTCATTTTTTTCAATGACTCCAATATAAGGATCCGTGAACATGCATGCTAAAACATCAGTTCAAATATAAAGCACTACATTTTTAGTGCGCCCCCTAAAATAGCCTATGCTTGCAAAAGGTATGTCTCTGCACTGCATGCACCTAATTGCTGAACAACATGTGGGTGCTACAGCAGATAGTGCACATCTGCTAAACGGAGCATGCTTAGTAATCTTTTCCTCATGGCTCTCCCGCCCTTCTTGAAAACTGCAGAAAAGGAAACCTGGCACTTAAGGCTAGTTTTCAGTGCTAAAGGAAGGAATGAGAGTGCAACTGGACCCCAGGAAAGAGGGCTGAAGGAGAACAGTGGGGATGATAGGACAAAAAAAAAAAAAGGACTGACATTATGGCGTATGCAAGATCTTGTGCTCTTGATGCCATGTCTTTTCATTGTTTGCTCATTGCTCCGGGTCTGTGGGCGAGAGGATGAGTGTGCATTTCTGTCTGACACTCTTTCATGTCAGTAAGGGTCTCCAAAGCAGCGCGAGAGAAAGGAGCACGGAAGGGGTCAAGTAAATGTGCACAGAAGACGTGCAAAGATGAAGGTGTGTGTAAATGGAGGAGGAGGAGTTGAGGAGAGAGAAAGAGTTTATTACAATGTATGTAGATATGAAGGTAGGCGCTAACAATGTGGAACTGGCACAGCAGAGCAGTCACAGGCAGATGTAAAACATTAAGCTTTAGGGAGCATGCACTAAATAGCCCTTGGTGAAGAGCATCCCATATTATTGTACATATACACCAACAGCTAGGATTGTGCATGCTAAGATTTAGCACATAAGGCTATAAACTAGTTTTAGGGATGTGATATTTTATTGGACCAATGAAAAAAAACACACACAGATACATTTACATATATTGAGCTTTACACTCATGAACAATGTTTTTTGCTCAAAAAAATGTATCACAAACCTTCACAAAATCCAAGTGTTTTTGGGCCAAGGCAGGAGACATTCTAGTACAGCAATAAATGTTGAAAATAAATGCACTTTTACACAATCACAATATCACATGCACAAAAGTTATACCAAATTACAATACATAACTGAAAGAAGACCTAACAAGGGGAGAAAGAGCCAAGAAACCAGGAAGAATCTCAGCAGTACGATGCTTCAAGGTTATGAGCACGGTTAGGGCCAATGTATGTTTCCTGTTCATCTCCAAGCAAAAAAAAAAACAATACTGAAAGAGGATAGTTCCTACAGACAGACATCCATCCAACAGCACCACCTCCCGTCAGCCAAACATACTGTAAAGGATTCAAGCAGATTCCATATGCGACTCCTTACTCTCCTCTCCTGCACGAGGCAGCTCTCAGAATCTTACAGCAGGAGAATGATAAAGAAAATCTCACACATCTGGGTTTACTCAGTGCAGGAATAAAGCTTCCTTCTCCCTATAATTAAAAGGCAGTAATATGTGGGTGTTTTATTACAGGACCCCACAGTTACAGCTTTTCACACATGTTCTACATCCACAGCTCAGGTTAACAGTCATTTATTATGATGTATGCATTTGGCAAACAATTCCTAGTTACCATCAAGCTATAACAAGATTACTTACCAATTTCTACCACATGCAACAAAAAAAAGAAAGCAGTACTGTAAAAGATTGCTCCAAAAGTCGTAATTCATGGCAGTTAGGTATTTTTTTCCCCCCAAGCCATTTACAGCATGTACGCAGTCACACTCATGGACTAGAAACGGATGCTCAGGCCAGGGCCTGCTCCACAGCTGCCACTGCTTGGAAGGCATGTTCATTTGGAGCATGCCAGCACACTGGCTTCTACTCCAACCTACTTGATTCAAAGGGAAAGTCTCCAAGAGAGGCCAAGGACTCCCCCCACCCCTGCCTGAACGGCACTGCTGCTCTCAATTAAGAGTGAGCGGAGGAAACGTATCTGTATTTATCTTGGCGTGTTCAAGATGCGACGAAGGCTTGAGTTCATTGGCTTACTGCACCTAATGCTTAAAGACAGATAGGGGGAAACAGTTTCATCTGCAGCCATGTGTTTTCAACACACTATCCTTTCGATAGACTGATAAATTATTTCCCTTCATGTCATGACGGGGGTGGGTGGGGGGGGGGGGGGGGGGGGGGGGGGGGGGGGGGGGGGGGGGATGTAGGAGTTTGATGGTATCTCCTTATAAATAGAGTCAGCAGAAAAAAAATTCTAAGCATATAAATCCTCAGAGAGGCATGCGGTAAGAGGCTTTAGCCTTTTTGTATTTAAAAGAACCCAAGATGAAAGGTTCTGTGGTAGCCTATAATGCTACAACAGCATCAGTTTACAAATTTACTTCCGAGCCAGGGTGCATGCGGTGGTCAGAAGACATTTTCTCTTGCTTTAAGAATGCTGCCCCAAGTTCTAATCCTCTTCATGTCTTATTTCAAGTGTCTTTTCTTGCTCTCAACACTTAAGATATATTTAATCTGAGCTCAAGACCTGTAGGTAGATATATTCTGAAGTCTGTTCAGGATATGGTTTGAGAGAGTGCTTTTTGTCTCCCCCTAATGTTTATTCACAGGGGATGTGAAGATTCACCTGGTGGTTTGAAGTGCAGATGTTGGGGGATTTATCTACATTCAAAAAAATTCTTCGATACAGAGTTTAAACAAAAAAAAAAAGAATAAAAATTAAATTTTCTCCATGTTCAAGCAGAGTAGTGTCTCCAAGACAGGAATGAACCATACTCATAAGGCAAAGAATATTGGGGAGGATCTGAATCTCTCAAATTAGCTTTACCTGGTGAGGACTCGAGCCCCTGCTCCATCGGAGGCAGACAGAACCTCACTAAACTTTCCCAATAAGGCTCTGAGGGGTGTCCTCTCTCACTCAGGTTTCCAATCAGGGTCAGGAGCAAATCAGAGAGCGCAGCAGAGTCTGCAGCTTCAGAAAGTAAAGTTTTCGATTACATTTTAAAACCCCTATTGGAGACTACATTTTCGGTAGTACAACCCCTGCAGTGAGTCATTCAAGCTTTGCCAATTTTTGGACTCTGGTAACTTGAAACTGTGCCTTCACTGTTCATCATCATTTTAAACTTTTTCACACTGACATGCTTTTGTTCTTCAGGGCATACTCCACAGAAGCACAAAGATTTGTTCACACTGTAGGGAAACAAAAAAAGTTGTCCTTTTTCATCAGAAGAAAATAGCTTGCATATGAGGGTTAAAAAAAAAAAATGCAAATTATATATTAAACCAGAAAGGAAAAGTCTAAAATAAAAGGCTGACACCATGAACAATCCTTCCAAGATGTTAAAATGCTACTTTCTAAATGGTAGCTCTTGTACATCTACAAGTGATCCCCACCAAACCATTGGATTTTAATGACAGAACCACAATGTGAAATATTAATTTATAAGACCACTTATTTAATACACTCCATTTTTAGCTGTATGAAAGTTTTAATTAAAAAAAAAAGAAAAGACCGACTCAGGAAAACCTCATCGTTTGTCTGAGCAAAACCCACAAAATCTGACATCACTGCAGCTGAGGCCCCATTTCTAAAAGAATACCTCGGAGCAAGGCCATTTCAAGCTCAAAAGACACCAAACGTCCATGGGCCTGTACAGTTCAGAACTAGCTGCGTCTTCTGCTGCAGGACTCCTTTCCTTGCAACTTCTAGAAAGGGGAAACACTACCACAAAATAAAATAAAAAAAAACTTTATGCAAACAAAAAGTGCTGCACACATTTTGTACTGTCAAACCCAGCACTCAGCAGCAGTTTTTTCTTGCACGAGTATTTCTGTGGATTTGTTTTTCCCTTTTCCGGAAGCTGCAGGAAATTAAAATCCCCTGCCCAAATATGCGCTATTTCAAAGTTTGCAAGCTGGCTTTTAGGGTTCTTTTCCAATCTATCCCAGCATTCAGTTTCAGAGGCATCGTTTTAGAAACACTTGATGTGGAAGAATTTTCAAATAGTCCACACAGATGGGACAGGATGTAGGTGGCTTTAAAAGCACATACTTTATGCAGATTTTCAGAAGAGAAATCACCTAAATAATTTTCGTTTCAAAATTAAGTGCAGAGTGGGCACATTAAAAGCATCTGTGTGTGTGTGTGTGTGGGGGGGGGGGAACAATCATACACGTGCCATGTTCCTTCCCGACCTAAAAATACACTACTGTAATGAGGCCCATATTACGTTAATTCCCAAAGCCTGGGAAGGATCCACAATCTCCTGCCTCCTACAGACCTATATCCTTACTCAATGTGGATCAGAAGTTGTTGGCCAAGATTTTGGCTGATAGGTTGGCCCCGATTTTGCCTTCCCTGATTAAGCCGGATCAAGTCGGTTTTGTGCAAAAAAGATATGCACTCCAGAACATCCGCCGGAGTATTGACGGCCATGGCATTGTGCACGCAGTTTAAGGAACCATACCTGGCCATAAGTTTCGATGCGGAAAAAGCCTTCGATCGGGTGGAGTGGCAATATCTGTTTCATGTTTTGGAGCAGATGAATATAACAGGCCGCTTCCAAGAGGAGATACATCTCCTCTATCAAGACCCTGTGGCAAAAGTTGTGGCCAACCTGTCTCGCTCTGAGAGTTTTCCTATTTGCCGGGGGGCTAGGCAGGGCTGCCCCCTATCTCCGATGCTGTTCATCCTACAGCTCGAACCCCTTCTTCTGGCGATCCAGGCGGCCAGGCAGGTTAAAGGTGTTCGCCTTCAGGATCACACATTCAAATTTGCAGCGTTTGCTGATGATATATTGGTCTTCTTAACTCAACCGGGGTCCTCTCTGCCCCACTTAATGTCACTCTTTAATGAATTTGGTTCCTTCTCTGGCCTTAGATTAAACACTGATAAGTCGGAGGCGCTGGCATTCCCGAATGTACTGCGAGACAGATGGGAAGGCCCGTTTTCCTTAATTTGGACGCAGGCACACATGTTATTTAGGTGTCTTTCTGTCCACGGAGGTGTCCAAATTATACCATCTAAATATACCACCCTTACTGACTTTCACTTTGGAAAGGGTTCAGCGCTGGCAATCCCTCCCACTATCCCTAGGAGGTCGCATAAACCATTTATTTATTTATTTATTTTTAGATTTTTTATATACCGGTGTTCCTATATGAAATAAAGATCACATCGGTTTACATTGAAACAGAACATGAAAATTGCCAAAAGGCAAGATGATCATTTTGCCTAAGTGGCTTTATGTTTTTCAAAACTTAGTAATCTCGTTAAAAGTTAAAGATATCAAACAGTTGGAACAAGGAATGCGGCGGTTTTTCTGGAGGGGGAAGAAATCTAGGATAGTCCTTTATAGATTACAGGACAAATGGGGGATGGGGGGTTTTAGTGTCCCCAATTTCCGTTTGTATAATTTGGCGAGTAATTTAAGGGTGGTGCGGGAAAGTTTTTATACTAACCTTCCAGCTGAGCGCACGCTCCTTGGTTCTCTAGATTTGCGTTTTGCCTTACAGACCACAAGGGACAAGCTGAATATATCTGAACCCATAGCTAGTCTGGTGTCCCCGATTCGTCATGCGTGGTCCCATCTTATGGGATTGCTGCGGCTGCCAAAAGGTGTGTGCCTACCTTTTACCTCTGCAGGGCAACTTAGACTTCTTGCCGGGTTCTACTTCCCTAGTTTTTAAATACTGGGCAACACGGGGGATTACTTTATTGGGTCACATCTTTGATGACGCTGGGCAGATATTCACCTTGCAGACGATGTCTGAGGTTTATGGCCTGAGAAATTTGTGTGTTTTTTCTTACCTACAACTCTCACATCATGCCAGATCAGTACCAAAGGCCAGCTTGTTGACATCTGGAGTTCACGCTATTGAGGTGTGTTTCTTGTTGGGGAAGGCAAAAGCACCTTCCCTCTCACATTACTATAAACAGTTGCGGGCGGCGGCCTGCAAGAATCCATGCTCAGTCTTAGCAGACCGCTGGAATAGTGAAGGAGTGTGCCAGATAACGGAGGCGCAATTAGGTGCCTGTTTCCGACGTATAGCGAAGATTTCCTCAAATTCATATTACCGAGAAATGCAGTATAAATTCCTGTGGAGGGCGTATGTCTCCACGCAGCTGGCCTTCCGTTCTGCCTTGGTACCGGTCGATACATGTGGAAAGTGTAACCGGGAAGTTGGGACACTCTCTCATTTGTTCTGGGGCTGTGTAGCCATCCAGAGATTTTGGAAGCGTATTGTTTGCTATGTATCTCCTCTCTTGATACTCTTTGATTGCATTCCTCCCTTGCGCATTCGGGAAGCAGGACCCCGTATATTATTTATGAAAGCCTGTTTTGTGGGGAAAAAATTAATACTTATTCATTGGAAGGAATCGACGGCACCCTCCTTTTGGGCCTGGCAAAACCATTGGCACCGTTTGATGCAGATGGAACAGTTGACGGCGCGAGCTTCACCACGATTACGTCGTGCATTTCTACAGATTTGGGATCCCTATCTTCAAGCCCTGCCACATCGAGCCCGCAGTTGGATTTTGAATGACTGACCTCATTGATTTCTAAACTGGTAGTAGTTATTCCGGATACCACGTCACAGCATGTCTTCGTTCGATCTCTTGTTGGGTGGGGGGAGGGGGGGTAAACAGTTGGGGGTTTGATACATTGATCTATTACCGTGTATTGCTTCTTGTTGTGGGATGCTGAAGAAACACTGTGGCTCGCAAATTATACTGTAATTAGTGTTATTGGAAAAAGCAATAAAAATTGTTAAACATAAAAAAAAAAACACTACCGAGAATGCCTCCACTTCCTGTGGTCAAAGACACGTGCACGTGCTACAGAATCTGAACGCACCTTTTAGTCATGTTTGAAGGGCATCCTGTCGGCGTGGACATTTCACAAGGTAAATGTCTTTGAAAACTGCTCTCTCATAATACAAGGTAACTTGGTAAATCCACTTTTTTTGTAATTGCGAAGCTAATATGCATACTCAGTATTCAATGGTCATCCAGCAGTACTGAATAGGCCTCCCTCTCTTAGCTAGTAAACCTTTTGCTCTGCTGAGCTTGTGCGGGAATTCCCCCTCAGTCAATTTTAGAGATAATCCCAGTGAGGCAGGTGGGTATTTAGCAAGGCTAATTCATCGTGCTGTCTACACAGAAAACGGATACAGCAAGCAAACTTGCTTTCTCTGTCATCAAGCAGAAGTGAATTAGCCATGACTTGTGGGGGACCCAAGCTGAGGGTTGCAGCAGGGCATCTACTGAATAAGCAACCTGGACCCTGCAATGGAGAGTAGATTACTGAGCAAACGGCTACATAACATTGCTTGTCTAAATTTACTGTCATTCTTTGAGAGTGTGTGCAGACAGTACTGGGATGCAAAGGTGCATACTGGCAATCATGTTGTAGCTTTTCAGATGTCTTCAAGATGAGCCACTGATGCAACCATAGCTCTAACTTAATGAGCCTTGATGGTATTGTAATTTGTAGCCTTGCTACCTTATAGAAGTGCGTGATGCGTGATGCAAATAGTTGCAAATCCTACAATCTGGCAAAGTCCTTTTGTAGTAAGCCAAGGTTCTTTTAGACTCTGAAGTATGAAGGGCTTTCTCACCTTCAAGCTGCTGTGGCCTCGAAAAGTACAAAGGTAACACGATAGTTTGATTAATATGAAAAGTTAATACCACTTTTGGCAGAAACTTTGGATGGGTGCAGAGCTGCAATCAAGGATTTAGTTGCCTTAAAACAAAATGTATTTTCATCATGAGAACAGCCCAGTGACTTAGTACAGCACTGCCATGTGGAAGATTCCTGGTTCAATTGCAGAGTTAGGCCTTCCACTTCTCGGGTCAGCCAGGGCAGAGGATACTGCAAGGGCGGCGTTCACTGCCTCCGATGGGGAAGGAGTTGTGGTCATTGCTTAACAGCGACACCTAGTGGCTGAATTCAGGGTTCCATAAAGAGCTCTAATGCATGGCCCCTGGTCCAGAACCACATCAGGTATCTTTTGGGTGGGGGAATATGAAGTAGAGGGAAAACAAAATCCAAGTAGTTGCAAATGAAAGTTCATGTCCCCAGGATCCCAGCCCTGGTTCTGACTAAGTAGAAAATACAAAGGGCCAAGAGGAAACTGCCAGCTCAAATAAATGGATTTCTATCATTTTGTGCAGGGGGAAAAAGGAACCTATAATTTGTGATGCATTTTTTAAATGACACAGAACTCTAATGTGAGTAGTTATCAAGTACAAATCCACGTAATGTATTCTTGAGCATGCTAACAAAAAAAAAAAAAGTGTTGGAAGTGCTGTACGATTCACACAAGATTATGTAGTAAAATAAGGGGATCAGTATTCAGTGCTGGCCATGTAAGTAACTGAGCCACTTACAACTTATCCGGCTAACTTACTATGTATATTTGCACCTACTTGTATATATTAATAAGAGATCATCCTCATCTAGTTATCCAGGTGAATTTTCATCACCTGTCCTTCGCTGTTCTTTATCTAGTTTCAAATTGTAGATTCTCTCTCGTATCTCCTCCTTTTAATCTTTATTCTCTTCGATTCTGGGATATATCTTCTTTCACAATATCCAAGTGATTGGACTCTTGCGGAGAGGATCTTAGTGAATCATATATTGTATGCAGCCCATAAGGAAGTGGCAGCTCATTGAAAAAAGGAGGCTATCCCATCACGGATGCTATTTCTTCGAAGGATATGGACTATTCATTATCTGAGCTACTTATCAGTCACTAGGAATGATAAGGTGGCTTTCCATGTGCAAATATGGGGACTTTTAGATCTGACTTGTTGGGCTGCCTCTCATGATTCTTCTCAAAGCTAAATAGATCGCTCATTTGATAATTAGCTTTACCTAGCTTACCTTCTTTGGATGTATTTTATTCTCTACTGAACAAAAAAAAAAAAAAGGGGGGGGGGAGGGAGGATATACACATAATAAAATTGTTCACAGCTTAATATCCTCTCTTGTATTATCTTTTTGCTGTTGATTGCCTTCAGGGGCATTGTGACTTAGAGTTATTTTATTTTGTTACTTGCGATATTAATAAAGAATACATTTTAAATTAGACAAACTTATGCGGCTAACTCCAAATATCGGTAGTTAGTGTATAAGTTATGCAGCTAACTCTTTCCGTCCCCAATCCACCCAGTACATGCCTATTCAGTGGCCGCTTCTTAGCTGCACAAGTCCTGTTTGTCCGGCTAAATAACGTTGAACGCGCTTTGAATATAGGGCCTAAGAAATCTGAAGCTGTGACAGCTGTACTTGTCTAATCAGGACACACAAGTAACTATACTGGAAACAGCTTGCACATACTGCCATCTCCTTACTGAGGACATATTTACAGCAAGATAAATATGGCAAATCCCAGAGCATAATGCCATCTGCATTAACAAGGCATTTAAACTTCACGGTCTCGCTTTTTTTTTTTTTCTTCAAAGAAACAATGCAATATGCAACATTTAAACATGAGGAAAAGAAACTCTCCCAAAAATTACAAAATTGCAGAATTATGTAAAGAAACCTTATCGTAATGTCATGCCTACCATACTTCTGATAGTGTTAAAGACGACATGGGTCTCTTTGAAGAGTACTTTTAACCTACTCGGATCTTTTAACAAATGAAGATCAAAGCCAATCCTTTTGGTTAAACTGGTTTACTTGCATTATACGAGGATTCAAACAGTAAGCAGTTAATACAAGCAGACCAAACATTATTCCACCCCTTTCATGCATGACTAATGATATCTTTCTTTTCCAAAGAACACTTTCCTAGTCAAAGCTCCTGCTCCAAGGAGATGTTAATATAAAAGCACTCAGACTGTGGGGAGAGACACACACTCCTGGAGGCAGACTGCAAAGGTGTTAGTGAGTCAATGCAACACCATTACAGCAAGCGTGGGCTTAGCAGCTGTCATACACACTTCAGAATCACTCAGACACAAGAACTGGCCTGTATTTAGCACTTTATTTTAAGTGCTGAACTGGTGTTCCAGTGAATGAAGAAATAAAGCACAGAGCTACAGATAACAGTCCTCGTCCCGCCATGAGTTTTCCGTATTTCTCTTGAGTAGCTCACCTTGAAAACAATATGATTTAACAGTTTCTCAGGAGGCAAAAACTAACTTTTGTAAGCGAGGTGGCCCAATGGCTTGGTGAAGGAGATCTGGCTTCAGTTTCCATGCCTGGCAGGATGATAGATGCTGCAAAGGGAGCTCTTGCAGATCCTGATGAAGGAAGTCCCAGCCGCTGCTCAACAGCGGGAGCTACTGGCCAAACTCATGGGACGAGTGTACCAGGCTCTGGAGGGAGCTGTGGCCTGTTGTCCTTGTCCAAGAATCATCATAGTGAAGGTAGTTACGAAGGAAGGCTCAGGCCACCCTGGAAGGACTAATTCAAATTAAGATGGAAGCTCAAATCAATAGGAGGAAAAAAAAATAATAAAAAGTCAAGCTAAAAATATATTTTTTTAAAAAGTTGCACTCATGCCCATTGGCAAAATTGTATGGCCTCAGTTTGTCATGTTCCCTATGGCCCCAAGTGGTTCAAATAATCCAGCAGAGCTTTATTGCCAACAAGCAAAATTCTGCCATCACTAGGGCCCAGCATTAGTATAACTCAAGACTAAAATAATTACATTTTCTTGCTCTTCCATGTAAAAACCTTTAGGGAAATTAAAGAATACTTCTTTTTCCTATTTCACCACTGAAAAGTGTTCTGTTAATATTTAGCTTAACACTGATATTAAACTACACAAATGTACTGAATTTTGCAATGAATTCCAGAAATACTCGGAAACCGCATGAACACAAACACTTTCTGAAACTATTTTAGCCCTTTCTTATTTTTCTATACACAGTCTTGCAATTTTGAGGCACTCGTGAGTTTTGGATCCCACTACAACTGTACCCGCTGTTCTCCCCTTTCATCACATGCAATCGTGCAGTCAAAATGGAGACATTTCGACTTACCTGATATTACACCAGTCCAGCACGATTGGGTTTAGTCTCTCATCCAATTGATGAGGCACATTTTTATCCTGTGACATCACTACTACGTACGTGCAGTGACAGCTAAAGCCGGCATGCCCATGACAAGGCAGATTGCCATATTCTTGAGTTTTAACTTCCCAGATGGATTTCTGGAATTTATCAGGTAAGGTTAAATTTCTCTTTCCTTTGTTTTCTGCTACACTAGTCCAGAACGATAGGGAAGAACCAACGCCCAATTAGTATGGGTAGGAAGATAAACCTGCATATAGAACACTTGCTTTATAAGCGCTGTTCTTTTCAATGAAAGCTTCCTAGCTGTAATATTTTGATCAGAAATGTAATATGGACCATGTGGCCACTTTACAAATCTTTGCCGGATAGACAGCTCCTTCTTACTCTCAAGAGGATACCTGATCTCTAGTTGAAAGGGCCCAGATTCATGATAGAGCCCAACTTCCTTTTAACATATGTCCTGTTCTTTGTCCAATTTGCTATGTTTGGTTTGGTTGTCTCCTAAACTTTTTATACGCCTCCAAAATAAACTAACTTTCTGGATGCAGAAAAAAAGTGATAAACACACTAACCCTCATTGCTCTATTCTCAACTGAACGTCTCAGATAAAATGGGCAAACCAATAAGAAATACATAATACTGCTGCTCAATCAGTAGCTTTTTCATCAACTGGAGGCAGAGAATACCGGCTTTAGCTGTCACTGCACCACACATGTTGCAGTGATGTTACAGGATTAAAAATAAATAATAATGTTCTCTGCCTCCATCAACAGGATGAAGGACTTAACTCAATTGTTCTGGACTGGTGTAGCAGAAAGCAAAGGAAATTGCTTGGTTACTGGCCCTCCCTAAGGGTGCATGTCGCTAAAATATGAAGCTCTTAAGAGTGCAGAAAATGACTATTTCTAATAAAAAGTATTTTCTCTGTGCTTCAGGGTTTGATGTGCACCAGAAGAACCATTCCTACTTCCTTCCCAGTAGCACAGCTGGCTTTGCAGAGTCCAGCGTGGCACATATTCTCCTAATGGTCACCAAAGGGGGGGGGGGGGGGGGGGAGAGAGAGGGAAGGTGTGCACTCACAGCAACCAGAAGATACTATCTTCAGAAGCTACAAAATTTAAGAACAGGGTAGATTCATTTCAGTGCAAATTCCAAATTCCCTGAACATTTAACATCAAAGAAGTCAAAACTGGTTATGGTGCTCCTTCTAAAGATTCATTTTATTTCCACCACCTCTCTCTACTCTGCTTCTCATCCCAATATGTTAGTGACATCTAATGTTTGCTTTCTGTAATACAGATAGCATTTCACCCTGGTTTACAAAAACATTTCACAGGCTGCCTGAACAAAAATGTCCAAAAGGAAGAAGGTACTTAGGAATGCACAAACCCACATAATTTTAAGTGGCCCACATAGCTATTTTGAGTTTGCCACACTTAGTTAGTAGTACTACCCCCCCCAAGATACAGTTTTCCTTAATCCAGTAAAGGAAAATTGGTTCTTACCTGCTAATTTTCGTTCCTGTAGCACCACGGATCAGCCCAGACTCCTGGGTTTTACCTCCCCTGCAGCAGGCGGAGACAGAGACATTTTTTGCGGACTCTGACCTTTATCCCTGAGGTGCCACCTAGAGTCTGTAAGTATTCCACTGTACCCAAGCAAAACAATAATAAAGATTCCCAACTTTCTCTGAACAACCTCCCCCCGAAGAGCAAAGGAAATTAAGAACTTGTAACTGAAACTCAAACTATGCCCAATAATTCTGATCCTGAACAGGGGGGGGGGGGCATTATGTAACTTACAGCAAGAAATAATGAACCACCGACCAAGCGGACTCTACCTGGGTGGGACTCTGGGCTGATCCATGGTACTACAGGAACATCTAGCTTCCGCAAGACTCTGGCCTCTGGTGTAGTGGAATCTAGACCCACGAAGGAAGCAAGCTCCACCGACTGATTTAAATGAAAAGCAGAGACCACCTTCGGGAGAAAGGAGGGAACCGTGTGCAAAGAAACTCCCACATCCGAAATCCTTACGAAAGGTTCTCTGCAAGACAACGCCTGGAGCTCTGAAATGCGCCTTGCCGATACAATAGAGACTAGAAATACAATTTTCAAAGTGAGGTCCTTAAGTGTCGCCCGCTTCAAGGGCTCAAAGGGGGCCATGCAAAGGGTGCAGAGAACCAAATTAAGTTTCCAAGAAGGGCAGGGATTTTGAACCGGAGGGCGTACGTGCTTAACCCCTTTCAGGAACCTAGCCACATCTGGGTGCGAAGCCAGCGCCACTCCCTGCACTCTACCTCGAAAACAACCTAACGCTGCTACCTGAACTCGCAGGAATTAAAGACCAGACCCTTGCACAATCCCACCTGCAGAAATTCCAGAATCTCCGGGACTGATGCCATGGGAGGACGAATGTTACACTCCAAACACCAGGATTCAAACACTCCCCAAACTCTAACATAAGGCTCTGGAGAAAGAGGTTTTACAGGAGTGCAAGAGCGCGGCAATAACCGCAGGCGAGTACCCCCTCATACTCAACCTTTTCCTTTCAAAAGCCATGCCACTAGACAGAAGCAATCGACCTCGCCAAAAAAGAGGGGTCCCTGACAGAGAAAAGTCGGAGACGGAGGAAACTGCAGCGGACTGTCGATTGCTAGAGTTAGAAGATCCGCAAACCACGGACACCATGGCCATTCCAGAGCCACTAGGATTACCGTACCCGGGTGAACCTAGATTCAGCGCAACACCTTCCCGACTAACGGCGAAAAAACATGCAACAGAACGTCCCTTGGCCAGGGCATCTACTCCCTCCCCTCCCGGTTCTCTTCTCAGACTGAAGAAACGAGAAGCCTTGGCATTGCGGTATGTCGCCATGAGGTCCATGGAGAGCCTGGTCCACCGCTGGCACAGGAGACGAAAAGCCTCGTTTGAGAGTTACCACTCTCCGGGATCCATCTGATTTCAACTGAGGAAATCGGCCTGCACATTGTCCACCCCGGCTATGTGAGAGACCGCAATCTTGTAAAGGTGCTGTTCCGCCCAGGCGATCAACAGCCGTGTTTCCGTTGCCACCGGATGGCTCCTGGTTCCTCCTTGACTACTGATGTTAGCTACCGCCGTGGCATTGTCGAACAGTATCCTCACTGACCGCCCTTCCACTAAAGGTAGAAGGGCCTGTAACGCCAACCGAACAGCCCTGGTCTCCAAACGATTGATCGACCAGGAAGATTCCGTCTGCATCCATTGACCCTGCAAAGCCGATCCCCGGCACACTGCCCCCCATCCGGAGAAGCTGGCGTCTGTAGTGACTACGATCCATGTGGGAATTTCCAAATCCACCCTCCCCGACGCAAGTGGTCTGGATACAGCCACCAAAGTAGACTGGAACGCACCAAGTCCGTCCGCGGTAATCAAAGCTAAACTGCTGGGAAAGAGGACTCCAGTGGGAGAGCAACGCAGACTGAAAAGGACACATATGAGCAAAAGCCCACGAGACCAACTCGAGAGTGGAAGCCAATCGATCCCAGAACCTGCAAGTAATCCCAGGCCCTGGGCTGTAGTATTGATCTGAAAAAATCCACCTGGGTAACCAACTTGGAAAGCTTCTCTTCTGTAAGAAAAACCTTGCCCAAGACCGTATTGAACCTGGCCCCCAGAAACTCCAAGGACTGGGAAGGAATCAGATGGCTCGTCGGGATTGACCACCCAACCCAAGGAAGTCAATCTTTGAAGAACCCGCTGAACCGCATCCTTGCACAAGGCCTCCGACTTCACACGAATCAGCCAATCGTCCAGGTAGGGGTGAACCAGAATGCCCTCGCGCCGCTGCTACTACCACCATCACCTTGGTAAAAACCCTGGGTGCTGTCGCTAGACTGAACAGAAGAGCACAAAACTGGAAGTGTTGTCAAAGGATCGCGAACCATAGGTATTTCTGGTGATCCGGACAGATGGGATGTGCAGATAAACCTCCATCAGGTCCAATGATGCCAGAAACTCCCCCTTGTGTGCAGATGCTATCACGGAGCCCAGAGTTTCCATCCGAAAATGAGGAACCTTCAGCATCTGGTTGACCTACTTCAAATCGAGAATGGGACGAAACGTGCCTTCCTTTTTCGGCACAATGAAATAGATGGAGTAACACCCGTGCCAGAGCTCTCCGGCGGGAACCGGAACTATGGCGCCGAGATCCTGTAAGCACTGCAGGGTGTCTTGTACCACGTGCCCCTTTTGCCGGTACGCAAAATGGGAAGACCATTAAGCGGTCGTGGATGGGCCGTGCAAAATCTAAAGCGTAGCCGTGTTTGATTATACTTAGGACCCACTGATCAGATGTTACTGTGGTCCACTTCTCCAGGAATAAGGACATTCTGCCCCCAATTTTCGGGGCAGAGGAGTGAACCGGCCTCACTTCATTGTGAGGGCTTGGGGCCCCCATGAGATTGAGGGGCTCCTTCTCTGGAGGGCCGCCTGCCCTAAAAGGACTGGGTCCACGTGTTTGGACGGCTTTGACCCTGACGAAACGAGGAACCAGTAGAGTGGGAGGAGCGAAAACATCGATTCCCCCGAAACCTCGCTCTGAGGGAAAAAGAGTCTCTTGTCCTAGGCCTGTCCTCTGGCAGCTTGTGGACTTTGTTCTCCCCCAGCGACTTGATCATATCTTCCAACTGCTGCCCGAAGAGCAGTCTGCCTTTGAAGGGCAGGGAACTCAAATGCACCTTGGAGAATACATCCACTGACCAGTTCCGCAACCATAGGATTTGACGCGCAGAGACTGCAGAGACCATAGTCCTCCCCGAGGTCCGCAAATGATCATACAGCGCGTCCGCACTGTAAGCCACCGCAGCCTCCAACCTTCCAGCCTATTGTGACTGGGCCTCAGTAAGCTCCACAGAAGCCTGTAAATCCTGGATCCAGCGGAGACTAACCCTCTGTGCGAAGCTGATACAGATTTTCAGCCCGGACACCGAGCACTGATACCTCAAAAATCTTCTTGAGACGTACCTCCAACTTGCGGTCCTGCAAGTCCTTCAAGGCTGTGGCTCCTGTCACTGGAATAGTCGACTTCTTCGTCACCGCTGAGACAGCAGCGTGTCCTCTGGAAGAGGATACAGCTGTATCGCTCCATGGTGAGACCACACCTTGAATACTGTGTACAATTCTGGTCGCCACATCTCAAAAAAGATATAATTGCGATGGAGAAAGTACAGAGAAGGGCTACCAAAATGATAAGGGGAATGGAACAACTTCCCTACGAGGAAAGACTAAAGAGGTTAGGACTTTTCAGCTTGGAGAAGAGACGACTGAGGGGGGATATGATAGAGGTGTTTAAAATCATGAGAGGTCTAGAACGGGTAGATGTGAATCGGTTATTTACTCTTTCGGATAGTAGAAAGACTAGGGGGCACTCCATGAAGTTAGCATGGGGCACTTTTAAAACTAATCGGAGAAAGTTCTTTTTAACTCAACGCACAATTAAACTCTGGAATTTGTTACCAGAGGATGTGATCAGTGCAGTTAATATAGCTGTGTTTAAAAAAGGATTGGATAAGTTCTTGGAGGAGAAGTCCATTACCTGCTATTAAGTTCACTTAGAGAATAGCCACTGACAGTAGCAATGGTAACATGGAATAGACTTAGTTTTTGGGTACTTGCCAGGTTCTTATGGCCTGGATTGGCCACTGTTGGAAACAGGATGCTGGGCTTGATGGACCCTTGGTCTGACCCAGTATGGCATTTTCTTATGTTCTTATCCATGGCCCTACTGACCTTCAATCCCAGGTCAGGAGTGTCCCACTCCTTAAATAATAGGTCAGATACCAACAAGTGGAATGGGAAAGACCGCGTTGGACCTCGAAGTCCCAGCAGCACCAGATCCATAGCAGCCCCGAATCTTGAATCCTCCTGAGGGACTTCAATTCCCAGTTCCTCCAGGATGAACGGAATATGGGGACCCAACTCATCCTTCCGAAATAGGCAAACCACCTTGGGGTCATCCCCCTCACTGAAGGGGAGACTATGTGCTTAGACGGAGAAGCCTGGGAATCCGCATCCTCCTCAGGACCCTGATCAGGAGCCGGTCGCGGAGACTCCTCCTGATCTGAAAGATCCGAAGACATGCTGTCCCTCGGACAGACCATGGATCGAAGAGGATGCTTTTCCTTAGACGCCCCACCGGACTTCGGCGCCAGGACCCGCTTTCAGGCTGAAGAGGAACCTCCCCCTGACCCTGCCGACGCGGTTACCTTGCAAGCCGCCTTGTGCCCCTGCAGCTTACCAGTTTTGTGAGCTTTGAAAACTTTGTGCATTAGAAGCACAAAATCTGAGGTGAATGACGAAGACGACACATCGGAGTCATCTCCCTCGTTGCCCTCTGCCGAATCCTCCACAGCCCCAGCCAAACCGGCTCCTCCCGGTGCACAAGGACGTGGAGACAATGGGGGAGACAGAAGCCCTTCCCCCACAGCAGTGTTTTTCTGACCTTTCATGGTTCTTAAAATGGCCTCCGTTCCCGCACTGAGCAGAAACGGGTCCGGGGCCTGCCGAGACAAAATTGGAACGCCAGATCCCCGACGTAATCGGGAGTCACTGCCTTTCAATTTCACTGGGGCAGCGACCCCCGAGGATCCCTCTCCCCCCTGTCAAGCACGCCGTGCAAATGCCAGCCCGGGAAAGCCGCATGCGGCACAGGCCGTACCACGCAGCATGAGCAGCGGCCTAAATTTAGGCCGGCCAGAGAGAGGAGACAGAAAAAACAAAGGCCTACCGGATCGGGAGCTGTCCGCGGTCTGAAGCTGATCGCACAGTAAAAACACCATGGAGAGCAAGCAAGGCCAGCAGGAGAATTTAAAGGTGCAGTAACTTAATTAAATTCTTTGAAAAAACTGTGCAGGGGTTAACTGAAGGTGGGAGCCCGAGACCCCCAGGACCACCTTCAGTGGGCAGTTACAGGGTCCTCAACCCTCTGCTCCTGAGCCTCAAATACCGGGAAGGGGGGGGGGGGATTGTCCCACCAGGACCTGACAACCCCCTGGGAGGCTAATGGGGAAAGTAGCCTAACGCTCTCAACCTGAGCCCTGACTAACCATCAGGACTACCAAAGTACAAAAAACCAAGCCAAATCCTGACAAAAACCAACAAATTCTAACAAAAAAAAACCAGACTCCAGGGAAGCACCTCTTCCACCTGCTGGAGACAGAAGAATACTGAGACTCTAGGTGGCACCTCAGGGGTATACGACAGAGTCCACAGAAATTGGTCTGTCTCCACCTGCTGGAGGGGAGGTAAAACCCAGGTGTCTGGGCTGATCCGGGTACGTACAGGGAATAAAAATGTGATTTTGCAGTTCTAGTTTCAAAATAAAAACGTGACCTAGTGCCCTCTCCATAAAAGGACCATCTACTGCAGAGGAGCTGAGCTTTCTATCTTATATATTTAATAAACTGGAAGTGCTATACACCAGGAGAAGGAAGGGGGTGTACAGATTTAATCAGCATTCTTTCCCCAGCAGGACTGGCTGGTCATAACACCTCCATGTAACCAACCACAGACTTCATGGCCATGGCTGCTGGTCCCCATCTCGGCACCCTCTAGCAGTAGCTGTACAGAGCACAGGGCCTGTGCTTCCATTAAGCAAACTAGGTAGTTGCCTGGAGCGCCAAGATTTGGAGGGAGGCAAAATCCTGCCAGTGTGATGTGTAGAAGGGTGCTGTACCCAAGTCAATACTGCCAAAGAAGAAGTGCAGTCCTGGAACCACTGCCACCAGTAGGATGGAGCTCTGTGCTGGAGCTGCCGCTAATAGATAAGTTGGGGGGGCGGGGGAATAACTGAAGGTTCGCTGCTCCCATAGGCTTGCACCGACTCTGACCAGACACACAGGCTCGAAGGTTCAGGCAGCAAGCAGAGATTTTTCACTGCCATGGCACACTAGTGCCTGCTGGCGACCAAGCAAGGGTCCCATGGTCCCCACTGTCTTCCCTGTCATTATTAGCAAAATGCCCCCCACACACCACAACCCTGGGTACTGTACCCAAAAGGAATCAGAGGAAACACAGACAGATGGACAAACACAACTGGGTTATAAGGCATTTTCTCACAGAAGGAAAATCCAAATATTACAGACTGCAAATGAGCTTTTCCACTCACATCCTTTAGAAAATGAAAGGTCCTAACAAACTGCAATAACTTACACAGGATCAACATAAAACATGATTGGGCATATGTGACCTTACGAAGAGCATAAACATGAAATGCAAAGATTTATTGAATTCAGATAGAACACAAAGCCAAAAAAATACATTTCTAAACACCGACTAGGATTTCTTTGCTTTTTTCACCTTCTTTAAAATCCTTTTTTCTATGTTTTGAACACATAAGCTACCAGGATGTTGGCTCTCTCACATTATATATAGAAACAAACAGGGTCCAAGAAGGTGAGCCATAGCTCTGAGGTTCCATGAACAGATTCAAGTACATTTTTTGGTAACAGTCCAGCCCAGTGGCTCAGTGGTAGGATTGCACACCATGTGAATGGACCGGCTTCAATTCAGGTCTTCCACGGCAAGGTATGCTGCATAGGTAGAGCTCACAGTCCCTGGTGGTGACTGTGAGCCCTGTGTGTGTGTGTGTGTGGGGGAAAGAGTCATTGTGCAATGGTGACATCTAGAGGTCAGATTTAGGGTCCATGACTGGAGGGTTCTGGAAGGAGGCCTGGTGCATGGCTTCTGGCCAAGAACTGTTATTACACACCGAAAAAATTCTCACATATTACAATTTCAATTGGAGAAAACTTAGGGACCCCCAAAGAATAGCATAGCTATTGGTGTGTAGTGTTTCTCTCTCTCTTACCTTTCTACCAGACCATTAATTTTGTGATTTATCAAGAACTTTCACAGCAACTACTGGAATAAAACAAGTACGATTAACCACGCCTCATAAAATAATTTTTGGTATAGCAGGTCCAGGCTTAGGGAACAAAATAGCCATGACAATCAGATCAGAAAATTACCTGTTTCATTTTTTTCCCAAGCTTTCCCAGGTCAGTGAGGGCTAGGAACAAGCATGGTCTGGGCACCAGGTGCTGGTGCCTTCGGTTTGGTAGATTCAGTGCATATTTATTGTGGGTTTCTAAGCTGCTTTCCCTATTGTTCAGAATCTAATCTACCTTGGTAATTTTTTGTAACGTTTAATTTGTGTTCTGTACTTTTAGATATTGTGCTGATTTTATTGTTAGCCGCTAAGATTTTCGGATTAGTAGACTACACTTTTTTTTTTTTTTTTAAACATAAGTTGGGTGGGGATTTTGAATAGAGAAAATAAGAACATAAGAAAATGCCATACTGGGTCAGACCAAGGGTCCATCAAGCCCAGCATCCTGTTTCCAACAGTGGCCAATCCAGGCCATAAGAACCTGGCAAGTACCCAAAAACTAAGTCTATTCCATGTAACCATTGCTAATGGCAGTGGCTTATAAAGCTCATGGCAGTTGCAAATAAAGCTCATGGGACCAGATCCCGGCCCTGGCTCCAACGGAGCTGGACACCCAAAGGCAGAGGTACTGCCAGATATATAAACAGTATGTTAGTTTTTGCTTTTTCTTTTTTTCTATCAAAGTTAGAGTAAATTAAAATCAATGCACAGGCAAAGAAAAACAGTGAGATATTTTGGGTGAGGGGAGGATGAGAATATCCCTCTCGTTTACATCCCCTTCAAATTAACAGCAGTATTTTGTGCTGTTCTGGGGAAATATGGGTTTCAAGGACAGTTTTTGGACTACATTCATATTTTGTATACAAATCCTAGAGCGTGCATACTGGTTACTCAGAAGTTCTCTTTACAATGGGGACCTCGTCAAGGCTGTCCACTCTCTCCACGTCTTTGTGTTATCTTTAGATCCACTTATCCATACTATACTTCTAAATGAAAACATCCTTTAGGTATCAATTTTTTTTTTTTTAATCTCAGTTTT
This sequence comes from Rhinatrema bivittatum, assembly GCF_901001135.1. Lineage (NCBI taxonomy): Eukaryota > Metazoa > Chordata > Amphibia > Gymnophiona > Rhinatrematidae > Rhinatrema > Rhinatrema bivittatum. The sequence goes on from NC_042622.1 coordinate 177,634,721, forward strand.
TGCTGATGATTTGCATTTCCATCTTGCGGATCCACAATACCATCTCTTAGTTCTGTTAGACTATTTCACGATATGGTGCCATAGCTGGTTTGAAGCTAAATTTGGAGAAATCCGAAGCTATGGCTATTGGCCGGTATGCACAATTGTACAGGTACGTATCTTCCTTTAAAATGGACAGAACATAAATTCAAATATTTAGGTATTTGAATCCCAGCAGACCTTTCCTCATGCTACGATATCAATATTACTACTTTACAAAATGCCACTAAAGCTAGCTTGCAGAAATGGACACACCACTAGCTCTATCCCTTGGGGGTCGGATTCAATTGTACAAAATGATCGTTTCCCTAAATGGCTCTACACTAAGTATTCTACCTTTAATCCTTACTGGAAAATATATTCGTGGACAACATAGGGAGCTCCAACATTATTTATGGAGGGGGAAGAAATCTAGGATACCCCTGAATCAATTGATGGCTACTAGCAAACAGGGAGGAACAGACCTCCCTGATATTCACCTATATAATTATGGAGCTCACCTCCGTCATATAGGTGATTGGCTTATGGCTACAGATTTCTACATATTTGAAGACTCATATACTTTTGATGCCTGCTAGGAGAATGTGGCGCTGGATTACCTCTGAGATGGGTCTAACGTGTACGGTCTCTCTCTTCTTACCCATTCTTGCAATTTGGCCTTTCAACCAGGATTGGATAGCAGGGGGTTTTTTTCACATGGTCACAGGGAGGGTTTTTTTCTATTGTCTCATATTCTTGATGATCAAGGGCGAATGCATACTTGACTCTATATGCAACAAACATTTCCTAATATTATTATCCCAACGTTCAGTTACTTGCAATTGAGACATTATATGAGGTCTTTAGACATGAATGCCCTTGCAGCCAAAGGATGGGAAGTGTTCCAAGACTGGTTTGATATAGAAGATCCGATCAGACATTCGTTATCCTTTATTTAAACATTTTTTTATATACCGGCATTAGTTGTGGACATCATGCCAGTTTACAATGAACAGTTAGGCTTAGAAATTGCATTTTAACAGGGAAAGCAAAAAACTGGGAGAGGGGGTAACAAGAGGTAGCTGAGAAGAGAAAGGATAACATTTAGCTTCTCTTTACAATGGGGACCTTGTCAAGGCTGTCCACTCTCTCCACGTCCATACTATACTCCTAAATGAAAACATCCTTTAGGTTACAATAAGCTTTTCTCTTATTCATAAAAGTCTTTGAAATTCTCTTTTGAATCTTTATGGACTAAATGGAACTATGAATTACATATCCCTTTTCCTTTGTCTGATTTTAAGGCTTGCTTTCGACGTATTTCTAATATCACGCAAAAAGGAAAATTCCTGATAATTTTCGTTCCTGTAGTACCACGGATCAGTCCAGACTCCTGGGTTTCCCCCCCCCCCCCTAGCAAATGGGGGCAGAGAAGTTTTCAAAACAAAACTCCGCCTTATATAGGATGGTGCCATCTACAGTCCGCAGTATTACTCAATGTCAAAGCAGAATGGCTCTCAAAAAAACCACCATAACTATGTACAATAACCCTTCAACAAGAAAAATAAATAACCGGTTCACTTAACCCTCCTAGGAACTGAACCTGTAGAACCACTTGAGGACGGTCAATGCAATTTCTGCAGATCTGAAAAATCAATCAATAACTGAGCAGACTCTCCCTTACTTCCATGCGTTCCCCGGGCGGGACTCTGGACTGATCCATGGTACTACAGAAACAAAAATTATCAGGTAAGAAACTAATTTTCCTTTCCCTGTACGTACCCGGATCAGCCCAGACTCCTGGGGTGTACCAGAGCTTTCTCACCTGGGATGGGATCTGGAGAGGCCTGCTCTAAGCACTGCTTCTCCAAAGCCTCATTCACCCAGTGCCTGAACATCCAGTCTGTAGTGTCTGGCAAAGGTATGCAAAGACTTCCAAGTCGCCGCCCTGCAGATCTCCTACGGTGAGATCATTTGACACCCAGCCCAAGAAGCCGCCTGTGAACAGGCAGAATGAGCCCGAAGACCAAACGGTACAGGCTTACCACGCAGCAAATATGCCGAGCCTATAGCCTCTTTCAACCAGCACGAAATCGTAGCTTTAGGTGCCATATTTCCTCGTTTCGGAACAGCCCACAGCACAAAAAGATGGCCCGAAACACGTTAGTAACTTCCAGATAAACGCAACAATGCCCGACAAACATCCAGTTTCTGTAAGTCTTACACATAGGGTCTGACCGGTCCAAAATGGGAAACAACGGAAGCTCCACTGACTGATTCACGTGAAAAACAGACACCACCTTTGGAAGAAAGGAAGGAACCATCCACAAGAACACACCAGAATCCGAAATTCTCAGAAACTGCTCCCTACAGGATAGAGCCTGGAGCCCCGATACCCTGTGAGCAGATATGATAGTGATATGGAAAATTGCCTTTAACATGAGATCCTTTATTGTAACCATTTTCAGAGGCTCAAAGGGCGCCATACACAAAGCTGAGAGAACCAAGTTCAGATTCCAAGAAGGAGAAGGGTGCCTGATCGGAGTACGTAAATGCTTTGCCCCCTTTAGGAAACGAGCCACATCGGGGTGAGCAGCCAACACCATGCCTTGAATGGAACCGCGCAAACAACCAAGAGCTGCCACCTGAACCCTCAGGGAACTACATAAGCCCTTGGCAAGTCCAGATTGTAAGAAACCTAAAATACCCGACACCGAAGACAGAGTAGGAACAATCGCCCAGTCCACGCATCAAGATTCAAAGATTCTCCACATGCGCACATACATGAGGTTGGTGGATGTCTTGCGTGACCGGAGAAGTGTTGCCACCACAGCGTTTGAATACCCTTTGCTCCTCAGGCAGCGCCTCTCAAAAGCCATGCCGCTAGACAAAAGCGATCGCCCTCTTCCAAACACACGGGCCCTTGATGGAGAAGGTCCGGGAACAGTGGCAACTGCAGGGGATCCGCCACTGCCAGATTGACCAGGTCCGCAAACCAAGGTCTTCTCGGCCATTCTGGAGCTACGAGGATGACTTCTGCTGGGTGTATCTACACTCTCTTGAGCACTTTGCCTATCAGTGGCCAAGGAGGGAAGACGTACAGCAGCACGTCGGTCGGCCAGGGCAGCACCAAGGCATCTACCCCTTCTGCTCCTGTTTCTCTGCGGCGACCGAAGAAGCATGGAGCCTTGGCATTCTGAAACGTTGCCATGAGATCCAGGCGGGGTACGCCCCAAGTGTCACATATGAGCTAGAAAGCTTCATCTGCGAGCTCCCATTACCCGGGATCGAGGGGTTGCCGACTGAGAAAGTCCGCCTAAAAGTTGTCGACTCCTGCTATGGAAGACGCTTCAATATGTACTAAATGCTTCTCTGCCCATCTGATCAGCTGCCGGGCTTCTGTGGCCACTGGCTGGCTCTTGGTTCCCCCTTGGCAATTGATATAAGCCACCGTGGTCGCATTGTCGGAAAGAATTCTGACTGACTTCCCCTGGAGGAGAGGGCGAAATGCTTGCAACGCTAACCACACTGCCCTGGTTTCCAGACTGATTGACCACTGAGATTCTTCCTGGGACCATTGTCCCTGCACAGACTTCCTCAGGCAAATGCTCCCCACCCGGAGAGGCGTCCGTGTTCACCACTGTCCATTTGGGCACCTCCAGGGGAACTCCTCGGGATAAGTTGTCCGAGATAAGCCACCATATCCATAAGAGGGAGAGGTAAATGAAACTGTTCGGAGACTGGATGCCAATGCAAAAGCAATGCTGTCTGTAAAAAGGACGCATATGAGCAAAGGTACAGGACACCAGCTCCAAGGGTGGAAGTCATGGAGCCAAGAACCCGCAAATAATCCTGCACTTTGGGGAGACGGTTGGCCAATAAGTCCCGCTCTTGTCCTTGTAGCTTGACAATTCGGTCAGAGGTAAGGAACACTCTCCCCTGTTGAGTGTCGAATAGAGCTCCTAAAAACGCCAAAGACTGGGTGGGCACCAGTCAACTCTTGGCTAAGTTGATCACCCAATGTAGTGATCGCAGGAGTTGAAGCACTTTGTGAATTGTCAACTGGCCGAGCGACTCAGACTTTGCCCGAATTATCCAGTCATCCAGGTATGGATGCAGCAGGAACCCCTCTCTGCGCAGATGAACCGCCACCACAACCATTACCTTGGTAAACGTTCTGGGTGCGGTGGCAAGACCGAAGGGCAAAGCTCATAACTGAAAATGGCGACCCATCACCAAGAACCTCAGAAACTTCTGGTGGTCGGCCCGAATGCCTATGTGAAGATACGCTTCTGTTAGGTCCAGTGTGCCAGAAACTCTCCTTTTCTTACAGAGGCAATGACTGACCGTAACGTCTCCATGAGAAAACGTGGCACCCTGAGGCAGCAGTTTATGATCTTCAAATCCAGAATGGGTCGGAAGGACCCCTCTTTTTGGGGACTACGAAGTAAATGGAATAATGCCCTTTTTGCTGCTCCGTCTGTCATTTCTCTTCGTAACCGCATGGGGAGACCAGAAACCGCTCCGGAAGGCAGTGTGCAAAATCTAAAGCTTAGCCTTGATTTATCACAATAAGGACTGTTGCATCAGTCTGTCTCAGACGGCTTCGACCCTTGTGCCTCACCTTTTTCTCTGCTCTCCCCGCTAGCCTTGGGAAGATGGCTGCCGCTGCGTCTCCAAGCCATTTTCTTCGGCATCCCCGGAACAGCTATGGCAAAGCCTCACGCCATGTTTCTCCTAAGGGCCTCCTAGGCCCTTAGGAGAAACATGGCGTGAGGCTTTGCCACCCACATCTTTATCAACGTCATGGCGGGAACCTCGGGTGCATCCCCCTTGAGTGACGTCACACCATCCGGTATTTAGCCTATGCTTGTTTGCTAGCTCATTGAGTTAGCAAGGATTGGACTCGTCCGGTCTAAGCAACTCTGCCGCTTCCGTGTTGCCGCTGGAAGCTCTCTCTGCCCTTCAGGGTATTCATCTAACCTGGGTACCCGCTCCTCGGGGGCCCTTTGCTTTCTATCAGGTGCCTGTTACCATCTACTTCTGCCTGGTGGAATAGTCAACCTTACAGCTACCATCTAGTGAGTAATCTAACTGTCTGTCTCATCTACAGCTCTGCCGTGCTGGGAAACCTACACCTGGAAATCCCTATACCATCTTGGTGAGACAGGTTCCCTCTGCCGAGGGTCCCTAGACTGCTCCTCTGGTCACTTCACTACTGCCACCTCTGGTGGTATACATCAGCTGTAAAATAAAGACAAAACTCTGTGTTTGTGCGTCCTGAGTCTAGCCCAGAACTCTGGCTCCCCACGGGGCTCCTCCCCGTGGGCATGGTCATCTTCCACAGTACACAGGAATCCACTTAAACACCTCGAAACCATAACAAGGACTCACTGGTCCGACATCACCTTGGCCCATTCCTTGTAAAACAGGGACAATCTGCCCCCAACAGCTGGAACCGAGGAATGGGTCAGCGTCCCTTCATTGGGAAGACTTGGCCTCAGAAGCGGACTGGGTAGTCCCGGTTCTGCCAAAGCGTCGGCCACAAAAGGGCTGAGACCAGGACTGTTGGCGATCGGATGCTTGCCGAAAGGAAGAAGCTGGAGCTCTGGATGGACAAAAATCTCCAATTCCCTCTGAATTGAGACCATGAAGAAGAGAAGCCCTCGACTTGGGCCTTTCCTCTGGCAGTCTGTGAACCTTGTTCTCCCCCAGGATTGAATCATATCCTCGAGGTCCTTGCCAAAACGCAATTTACCCTTGAAAGGCAAAGACCCCAGCTGAGCCTTGGAGGAAATATCTGCCAACCAGTTTCTTAACCACGGGAGCCATCGAGCCGAGACTGCAAACACCATGGATCTGGCCAAAGTCCATAACAGATCATAAAGTGCATCCGCACTATAAGCGATCAAAGCTTCCAGACGCCCTGCTTGCTGTGCTTCTGATTCGGAAAGACCAGCATTAGCCTGTAACTGCTGAACCCAGCGAAGGCCCGCTCAAAGGCAAAATTGCTGCACATAGCTGCCCAGACTCCCAGTATCAAGACTTCAAAAATTTCTTGAGCTGCAGTTCCAACTTTCTATCCTACCAGTCTTTCAGGGCTGTAGCACCCGTAACTGGGATTGTGGTCTTTTTGGTGACTGCAGACACCTCCGCGTCCACCTTGGGCACCCGCAGTATGTCAATTGCTTCCTCCGGAAGAGGATATAGCTTATCCATAGCCTTGCTAACTTTCAATCCCAGATCCAGGGTATCCCATTCTCTATATAGCAAGTCCGTGACAGAAAAATGAAAAGGAAAAGAAGTAGCCGGGCCCCTCAGACCAACAACACTGGGTCCATGACCCCTAGCCTGGACTCCTCTGGCAGCCCATCTATGCCTAGCTCTCCGAGTATGGCAGGGATAAGCGGAGACAACTCCTCCCTCCTAAACAGACGGACCACCTTAGGGTTGTCTCCTTCCACAATGCGAGAGCCTCGTGCTGGATCCTGTGGATGTTGATCAGGGTCTGTATCCTTCCCCATCGGAGGCTTGCCTTGCGGGTCCTGGTCCTGACCCGTGGAATCAGTATCGGTCTGATGAGCCCCTGTCTGCAAAGGGCGCTTAGCTTTGGAGGACCCAGAGACTCCCTTAGACTTAGGAAGTTTTACCCCCAGCCTGCAGCTTCCCTTCCCTCCTGGCTTTAAAAGCCTTATGGAGAAATAAAATAAACTTTGAAGGAGGAGGAGTCAGAAGCCGGGGCTATCCTCCATTGCAGGTGAGAGAGGCTGTAAAGGTTCGCTCCCTCCAGGAAACCCTAGCTGAGGAGAGAGGGGAGGTGGGAGAATCCTCTCCCCCATAGCTGCACGAGTCGCTGATCTAAAAGACTCCAAAATGGCCTCCGTTCCCGCGCTCAGCTGATCTCTGTGCAGCTAACACAGCCTTGCCTTTAACCATTTTCGCGGCCCCAGAGGATCCCTCCCCCCCGGAAAGACACGCCGAGCACAGATCCTCCCAAGAAAGACATGCGCGCGGGCCGAGCCACATGCGAGGCACGCAGACGAGCGCAGCATCGGGCAGCGGGCCTCAGAAAAATAAAAATTCAATTCTGTAAAAAAATAGAAAAATAAATCGCTGTCCGCCCAAGCGCAGAGTCAGGAAGGGAAGAGAACTGCAGCGCCTGTGACACTGACAGAAATTGAAAGAAAATGTTGAGATTACTTACCTGGTAATCTTGTTTTCCTTAGTGTAGACAGATGGACTCAGGACAAATGGGATAGTATCCGCGTGCTAGCAGTTGGAGATGGATCTGACGTCAGCACGGGGGCGTGTATATATCCCCACAGGAAGCGCAGCTGTTCAGTAATCTTCCTTGCAAAAGCTGTTATGGATGTGTGTACTGACGCTCAATGAAAAGTAAAGAAAAAAAAAAAGTGAAAACAGGCCTCCCCTGACCGATTGACAGTGGCTGGAGACCGCCAGCCTTCCCAACCGGAAGGCGTGGATATTGGCAGAGTGTACGCTCTTAGGAAAACAAAGGTCAAAGGCTTACCTGGAATCAGTGAAAACCCATGTACACAGGCAGCTGGGCGGGATGCTGAGTCCATCTGTCTACACTAAGGAAAACAAGATTACCAGGTAAGTAATCTCAACATTTCCTGGCGTGTAGCCAGATGGACTCAGGACAAATGGGATGTACCAAAGCTTTACACCCCGCCTGGGCGGGAGGCTGCCTGAGGACCATGCAGTACCGCCCTCGCAAAAGCCGAGTCCTCCCTGGCCTGGACATCCAGATGGTAGAACCGAGAAAAGGTATGGAGGGAGGACCATGTCGCCGCTTTACAGATGTCCGCCGGTGACAGCATCCGGGATTCAGCCCAAGACGCCGCTTGGGCTCTGGTAGAATGAGCCTCAACCTGTAGAGGCGGAGCCTTCCCAGCCGCCACGTAGGCGGCTCTGACAACGTCTTTAATCCAGCGGGCAATGGTGGGCCGAGAGGCCGCTTCACCTTGCTTCTTCCCGCTGTGTAGGACGAACAGATGGTCTGTCTTCCGCAGGTCTTGAGTCATTGTCAGATACCTGGGCAGCAATCTGCCGATGTCGAGATGGCGTAATAAACGGCCTTCTTCAGATTTCTTCAAACCTACCGTGGTAGGCAAGGATATGGTTTGGTTAAGATGAAATTGTGAAACCACTTTAGGGAGAAAGGAGGGAACCGTCCGAAGATGGATAGACTCCGAAGTGATACGTAGAAAGGGATCACGGCAGGACAGCGCTTGTAGTTCAGAGATGCGGCGTGCGGAGCATACGGCCATCAGGAATACCAACTTCAGGGTTAGAGACCGTAGAGACAAGCCCCGAAGGGGTCGGAAGGTGGATCCCGCAAGGAAATCCAGAACCAGATTAAGGTTCCATAAGGGTATAGGCCACTTTAGTGGCGGACGAATATGCTTGACGCCTTGCAGGAAACGAGAAACATCAGGGTGCTTGGCGATAGTCTTGCCACCTCTCCTGGGCCCATAGTACGATAGTGCCGCTACCTGAACCTTGATGGAGCTGAGGGAGAGACCCTTCTGAAGCCCATCCTGCAGGAAATCCAACACAATAGGAATAGTGGCGGCATGTGGACTGGTGCCATGAGAGTCGCACCATGCTTCAAAAATTCTCCAGATCCGTACGTAGGTGAGGGATGTGGAAAACTTGCGAGCCCGGAGGAGTGTATTAATCACAGGCCCCGAGTAACCCTTTTTCTTCAGTCGAGCCCTCTCAATGGCCAGACCGTAAGAGAGAACTGAGCCGGATCCTCGTGCAGAATGGGACCTTGACGTAGAAGGTCCCGGAGAGGAGGCAGGGGGAGAGGCTCCCCTGCCAGCAGGCGTCTGAGGTCCGCGTACCAGGGTCTTCTTGACCAGTCCGGGGCCACCAGAAGAACTAGGCCCTGGTGTGACCGAATCCTGTGGATGAGGGCACCCAGTAGAGGCCACGGGGGAAAGGCATATAGAAGAGTCCCCGGAGGCCACGGCTGGACCAGAGCATCGATGCCGTGCGAGCACGGGTCGCGTCTGCGGCTGAAGTATCTGGGTACCTGAGCATTGGACTTGTCTGCCAGTAAATCCATGGCCGGGATCCCCCAGTGATCGACAATCATCTGGAAAGCTGTGGGGGACAGCTGCCACTCGCCTGGATTCAGGCTTCCTCTGCTGAGGAAGTCTGCTGTGGTATTGTCCTTCCCGGCAATGTGGACGGCGGAGATGTCCCGCAGATTCGCCTCTGCCCAAACCATGAGTGGGGCGATTTCTAGAGATACCTGTCGGCTTCTGGTTCCGCCCTGACGGTTGATGTAGGCCACCGTGGTGGCGTTGTCGAACATCACTCTGACAGCTCTGTGCCGCAGCCGTGGAGCGAAACGAAGGCAGGCCAGTCTGACTGCCCGGGCTTCCAGGCGATTGATGTTCCATGTGGACTCCTCCCTGTTCCAGCGCCCTTGCGCGGTGAGTTCTTCGCAATGTGCTCCCCAGCCGCTTAGGCTGGCATCCGTGGTGAGCAAGATCCACGTGGGCGAGGACATCCGCGACCCCCTGCTCAGGTGGTCGGACCGCAACCACCACCGCAGCTGGGTCCGAACATGGACCGGTAGAGGGAGGTGCGTGGAATAGGCTCGGTGATGGGGGCTCCAGCGAGAGAGCAGGGAATGCTGTAGTGGTCTCATATGGGCTCGTGCCCAAGGCACCACGTCCAGAGTGGAGGCCATGAGACCCAGAACTTGCAGATAATCCCAAGCTAACGGCCGACTGGTTCCCAACAGATACTGGATACGCTGCCGAAGTTTCAACTGTCTCTTGGTCGTAAGACTGACCGTGTCCGCCCGAGTGTCGAACCGTACCCCCAGATATTCTATGGACTGGGAAGGCTGTAGGCAGCTCTTGCTGAGGTTGATGACCCAGCCCAAGCTTTCCAGAAGGGCGATCACCCTGTCGGTTGTCCGCAGGCTCTCCACTCGGGATTTCGCCCTGATCAACCAGTCGTCTAGGTAGGGATGGACCAAGATCCCGTCCCGCCTGAGTGCCGCCGCCACAACTACGATCACCTTGGTGAATGTCCTTGGGGAGGTGGCCAACCCGAAGGGGAGAGCTCGAAACTGGAAGTGGCGGTCCAGAACCTTGAAGCGTAGGAAGCGCTGATGATCTGGATGTATCGGAATATGAAGATAGGCTTCGGACAGGTCTAATGCCGTGAGGAACTCTCCGGGCTGGACTGCGGCTTTGACGGAGCGCAGAGTGTCCATGCGAAACCTCGGTACCCATAAGTACCGATTGAGGGATTTGAGGTCCAGCACAGGCCGAAAAGTGCCCCCTTTCTTGGGTACTATGAAATAAATGGAATAGTGTCCAGAATTCACTTCCCAGGCAGGCACTGGGAGGATGGCGTTCAAGGTCAGGAGCCTCGTCAGGGTGGCCTCCAATGCTGCCTTCTTGAGCGGGGAACATGAAGACTCCACAAACTTGTCCGGAGGAAGATGATGAAAGTCCAGATAATACCCCGCTCGGATAACTGCGAGGACCCACTGGTCCGACGTGATCTCGACCCATCTGGGGTAGAATCTAGAAGAGAAGAAAACAAAAATGAAAGTAGTCTTGGAAAGCACGCTGAACCAGCGTGCAGGCACTCCAAACTGCTTTGGAGACGGAAATTACTGAACAGCTGCGCTTCCTGTGGGGATATATACACGCCCCCGTGCTGACGTCAGATCCATCTCCAACTGCTAGCACGCGGATACTATCCCATTTGTCCTGAGTCCATCTGGCTACACGCCAGGAAATCAAACTTTTTTTTTTTTTTTTAAACACTTGCCCAGCAGTGGTCCACGGTCCTGATCCAGCGGGGTGGAGTGAACTGGGCTCCCTGGTGTCGCACCCAGAGCTGCTAACTTGGAACAAGAGGGCCCTCGACCCTGTAATGCAGCTGCCTCCACAGCCAGTGGTGGATGGTCCCCTCAGGACCTTACAAACCCACTGGGAGGCTCTGGACAGAAACTGCTCCTTTTTTTTTTTTTTTTTTTAATCAAAGTAAAATGGTTTTACCGACCGAAAACTCTCGACTAACTAACTCCACTAAGCAATCAGCACAGACCGAAAGCCTTGCACCTCCACCATCTGCTGGAGACAGAGAAATACTGTTGGACTGTAGATGGCACCAGCCTATTTATAGGCAGAGTTTTGTTTTGAAAACTTCTGTGCCGCCATCTGCTAGAGGGGGGGCAAAACCCAGGAGTCTGGACTGATCCGGGTACGTACAGGGAATGCGCAATTGCGCAAAATGCAATTTACATTAATGTCTAGAGCATACATATTGCAAAGGCAAGCCTTTCTAATGGGTTTAACGGACTCTGATTTAGGTCTTAAATGTACAGTTGAATCAGGAACCTTGGGACACATTTTTTGGTATTGTACTAATGTTCAAGTTTTTTGTAAGCAAGTATTTGGTTATTTTTTCTGTACAACTTGCTATATTTGGGTTCTTCCCTTTGCGAGACAAGTGCGAAGTGATGCATATAGGGAAAAATAACCCTTGCTGTAGTTACACAAATGTTAGATTCTATGTTAGGAGTTACCACCCAGGAAAGAGATCTAGGCATCATAGTGGATAATACATTGAAATAGTCGGCCCAGTGTGCTGCGGCGATCAAAAAAGCAAACAATGTTAAGAATTATTAGGAAGGGAATGGCAAATAAAACAGAGGATGTCATAATGCCTCTGTATCACTCCATGGTGAAACTGCACCTTGAATACTGTGTGCAATTCTGGTCACCGCATCTCAAAAAGGATATAGCTGCACTGGAGAAGTGCAGAGAAGGGCGACCAAAATAAGGGGCATGAACAGCTGCCCTATGAGGAAAGGCTAAAGAAGTTAGGGCTGTTCAATTTGAAGAAGAGACGACTGAGGGGAGATATGATAGAAGTCTACAAAATCATGAAAGGACTTGAACAAATTAATGTAAATCGGTTATTTACTCTCTCAGATTATAGAAGGACCAGGGGGCACTCCATGAAGTTAGCAAGTAGCTCATTTAAAACAAATCTAAAAAACATTTTTCACCCAACACAAAGTTAAGCTCTGAATTCATTGCCAGAGGATGTGGTTACAGCAGTTAGCGTAGATGGGTTTAAAAAAGGTTTGGATGAGTTCCTAGAGGGAAAATCCATAAACTGCTATTATGGTAATTTTAAGCAATAGTATCTTGTTATCTAATGTTTGGATACTTGCCAGGTACTTGTAACTTGGATTGGCCACTGTGGAAACAGGATACTGGGCTTGATGGGACCCTTGGTCCGACCCAGTATGGAATCTCTTATGTCCTCATGCTCTAAGAGCTTACACTGATGAACAAAGGATGTGTGTTTCTAAGGTTTTGATAGTTGCCCATAATACTATTTTGCATTATTGGAGACAAGAAGTAGATCCTTCTTACGCTTTTTGGAGAAATGCTATCCATCGTCTGCTAATTATGGAACTGATGGTGGGCGGGAGTCGCCCTACTAAGATGTGCAGAATCCTGAATATATGGCTTATTTGGATTCTCTACCTACAAACTAGAAGCATGCTTCTGAATACTCATTGAAGGACCTTTGTTGGTTGACAATGGACTCACATCTGCGGTTTTGGGAGGGGTGGGTGGTTAGGGGTTTCTAATTTGAATATTCCTTAGCTCCTGTTGTGTTCAGAGTCAAAACAAACAGGTGGTACTTTTGATAAATCTTCAATCTGTAGTATTGGGAGTTCATTGTTTATTATGTTATACTAATAATAATAAAAAGATTTAAAAATAAAAGTAGTATTCTGGCCCCTGAAGGGTGTGAGACATACATGACGCGTTGGTCAGTCAAGCCAAAATAAGGTCCTAAAGCAAAAGTAGAAAATGCTCCTTAGCAGATGCAGCACACCCACAAAACTGTGGCTCAGAGTCTCCCGCAGACCAGCTGCCTGACTTTCTGCATGTGACAAACCAAAACAAATCAATGCCACTGCTGCAGCGATTAAACCTATAATAAATCAATCAATCAAGAGCAACTACTCAATCGCTGAAATGTGAGAATTATTCAAACTTCCAATGCGACCTTATACACGCTTATTGGATAAATATTGTAAATGGTTTTATGACACCTTTTCTTTGTATAATATATGCTTGTGTTAAAATATTATGTATAGTGATTTAAAAATTTATGAAGGAGTAGAGGGAAGTTTCATATAAACTAGTTGGTGTCTCGGCACCACAGTTCTGTGGTTGTATAATCATTAACTGACCCCCTCCTCCTGTGAAAACTTTTTAGTGAAATAAAATGTTTTTTCTTCACCTATGTGTCCTCTTCCGTGCGAGCATTAAACTTTTTTGTATGCCAAAATAGTGCTAAATTTTAGACAGCTAAAAGCACTCTATTATAAAACTGTCAAAAGAGCAAAGTTCAGACTTCCCTGAGTTGTATTGGCGTGCGCTATCCACGCAGGGATTTGCGTTGAAAATTGGATAGCGCACGCCAATACAACTCAGGGAAGTCTGAACTTTGCTCTTTTGACAGTTTTATAATAGAGTGCTTTTAGCTGTCTAAAATTTAGCACTATTTTGGCATACAAAAAAGTTTAATGCTCGCACGGAAGAGGACACATAGGTGAAGAAAAAACATTTTATTTCACTAAAAAGTTTTCACAGGAGGAGGGGGTCAGTTAATGATTATACAACCACAGAACTGTGGTGCCGAGACACCAACTAGTTTATATGAAACTTCCCTCTACTCCTTCATAAATTTTTAAATCACTATACATAATATTTTAACACAAGCATATATTATACAAAGAAAAGGTGTCATAAAACCATTTACAATATTTATCCAATAAGCGTGTATAAGGTCGCATTGGAAGTTTGAATAATTCTCACATTTCAGCGATTGAGTAGTTGCTCTTGATTGATTGACTTTCTGCATGGCCATTCCAACATATGGCCCAACCAATCTTCGTTCTGCTTCTTGTAACATGGCCCGATTAACCCAAGGAGTAACTGTGTTTTGTGGGGTTGTTATTGCTATTCTAAAAGTACACTAAAATAGATAAAGTGGTACCTCTGGAGCAAAGGCGCAAGTTTCTACTTCAGGTTTATAATAAGAAAGCAAATCATTTCAGGGACAGATTTAAATGTAGCGTTCAGTTATATACAAAAATCCCTGTACCAGATTTGGATTTTCCAACCACAAAGAGCCCACGATGTGACTGCTATGCAGATGCTGTACTTACTCTGAGGAGGGACTATGGTAACTGTTGGGCCTAGCAACACAAACAGAAGCTCTTGAGCTTAAAGATAAGGAGGTCCATTTTCAAAAGTTATCAGACTAAACGAAGATTCGGGCACTTATCCAGCCAGATTATTTAATAGCCAGCTAGAATTTAGCTGGAGAAATCAGGGGAGTTCCTGAGGCTTAAATGGGAGGAGCTGAGTTAGCCAGCTACCTTACTTGGGGGTAACTCCGATATTTAGAGTTAGCCAGATAACTTCTCAGGCAAAATCTGGATCGGTCAAAGAGCTGTCCTAAAGTTAGCCAGAAAACTTAGATAGCCAGCTATATTCAATAGGGTGGCTTCACTTACTGCATACACCTCTAAAGAACGCTAGACAAGTTTAACTAACTTTCTTATCCGTACAATGACTAAAAATGGACCTCAAAGTGCAGAGAACGGTACAATAAAAACAAAATACATATGGCAGTACTACCTGGGATCTATGAAAAGGACTCAGATTATTCTCATCTCCTCCCACCTCCCCTGAGAATTCTCCTGTGAGACCAAGCATCTGAGTCACCAATACTGTCCCTCACAGGGTCCTGCTGCATCATACCACTACATGCCTAAATTCGGCTGCTGCTGATAGAAAACAGATCCAAACTTGGGACATCTCAGCTTCAAAACACAGGGCAGACACACATTTGGCCACTGACTGGTTTTGCCTCTCGTTCTCTTCATTTTCCCCCCACATCTCTTTTACATTCATATTTATGGAAAACAACTCATGCTCTTTAAGCTGAGCCTATCCTCCATGTTAAAAAATTACTTCTCACATGTTATAGAATAAATGTATGTAAACAAGTCACTTTTCACATCTACGTGATTAAATTGGTGCTAGCACACGAGTGGTATCTGCTGCTTTCAAAATCAGCAGCCAGAGAAAGCACATTCCCGAAGCAACCTCTACTTACTGGTATGCTCCAGACCTGCATCCCATCACTGTAGCCAATCATTAGCACCAAAGGGGGCTCATTGCCTGTGCTGTGCATTTTGTGACATTCCAGGTTCCTTGATGTATCTATATTTGAAATGAAACAGATGTAAGTTTACAAGTGCTGCAAATCAGTGCAACATAACTAACTTTAATCTAGATGCAAGGATTTCTGTGCAGTGTCTGAAGACACTGAGTGGGTTTTTCATTTTTGTACAATGGAGGGTACTGGGGGGGGGGGATTTTCTCACAATACAAAAAAATGAAGATTATGCTAGCCTATGGGAGTCACAAACCTGGGTTTAAACAGTAGGAACATTCAGCATTTCCTCAAATTAAATAAATCCTGGTGCGACAAATTCCCTATCACTTGATTAATGAAATTACTCATAACAAAAGAGAATTGGTTGGACACAAAGGTGAGAAAGATTCTTCTCCTCAGTCCTCATAGAAGATCGGTTTTATTATAGCATGCATCCGACTTATTTGGGATTAGTCTTCAGATTGGAATTCTCTTCTTTTGCACATGGAAATCACTTAAATCAGCAATAGTCCAAACATGTCTCTTAATAATCAACTTAAATTAATGACCCTTGTAGAGGCTGCATAATAAGACTTGTTAGAGAAGGAAGCCGTACCATTCAGATCACAGCTTTCAAACCTCACCCACAGGATTTTCTCTTTTTCTTCCGTTGGTGATGTACCACTGTAAGCCTAAATAATAAACACAAAAACACAGAACAATCTCATCTCCTTTATAACAAAGCTGCAAACACTACTACTCTGTCTAATCAATCATTTATTTATAACTATTTTTACATGTCCTTAATCTGCTCCCCAGAATGCCCTGGCACCCTTGAGTTACAAATGAACCCCGATTATGGCCTTGGTTGTGGCATGCGAATGTGTGCTGCTTAAGTGGACATAGGAACACCCATCCAATATAGCTACATGGCAGCACAGAATATCTGCTTATATGGTGTTGGAGCGAATAGATGTAGAAAAATGCGCATGTGAGGGTATCAAAGGAATATATTGAGATGTGGGCGAACTTTCTATATCAGCTTCCAAAGGAGGTGAAGCAAGCTATACTTGAGCAGGGGTATATGTCTATATGGCAAGCTGCCTTAGAAATAACATAGTTGGTGAAGTCAATGTTCTGCCTCAGACTGGGTCACATGGGGGTATATGGGTGGAGGATAAAGTGCAGGAGGAGTTGATTGACTGGGGGCAGATATGTATGTTTGGGTGGCATGGTGGATGTGCATATAGGTTTGTGGTATTAACTTTTGTTGGAAGAGAAATGAAGGCATGGAGTAGGGGAAGGGATATGGTGTGAATGAGGAGGTAAAATGTCAAAACATGAAGAAAAACTGCTGTTTTGTTGTGTTTTACTGTCTCTTTGCTCTTTAGCTATGCAGTTTTATGGCTCATGGATGATGGCTGGTTGTTACGGCTCGACTGTTAATTGAGGCAGGAATCTCTCATATTATAATTGTATTGCATAATGCCTTTGTACTGTGTTTGGGCAATGTACTATTGGAGGAACTGATTTGGGAATCAGACCCAGGTCCCTGTGCATCGTTATTTTTAAGAGGGTTCAGAGCCCTATTGGTTAACACTCTGAGAAACAGAAAACCTGAGATCAGCTCCTGATTTATACCACGAATGAGTTTATGAGAGCAGGATGCAAAAGGCACACTGAAAAGAGGATAAATAAAGAAAAAAAACAAAACCCATACCAGACAGACATAGCAAAGGTTCCCACCCCAGGTGTATTTTTTCCAGACTAGGTAGCCCTAATGGGACTTACCTGTGGCACTACATCCTGAAGAAATGTAACAACACTTTCCATGTAAGACTGCTCCCTGAAAGATGAATAGAAAAACAATAACCAGAAATCAATTTTAAAGGTGGTTATGATGAAAGAAGGGTTGAGGGAGAGAGGACTAGAGCTTCGTTATAAGATATAACACAGTTTATAAGGATGAGAGAAGGGACAAATTTCCACACACTACAGACACACATTCAAGCTGATGCTGAGATGTGCCACATCCTTCACAGGCTTCTTTAGAAATCTGATGGCCCACCAATAATTTTGCAAAATATGCACAATCAAATGGACATCCTTCTTTAAAGAAAGGGTTAAGCCCTCACCCTCCTTCCCTTCCTGTTTTCCACACAACTAACAGACAGGCACAACACCTGGCTAACAAAACCAGTCAAAAAAGTCAGATCCTTCTGGACAAAATGAAGATGTGGTAGTTAAGTTTACAGCATTTCATATTCAAGCACAAGTAATTGTGCTTGAATATGAAATATTCAAAATCACTCCAGATAATTGCAAAATCACTACAAACCCGCCAGCCAACTTGCAAACCTCAAAAGTATATTCCAGTATACTTTTATACTATATATATATATATATATATATATACTATATTTATATATATATATATATATATATATACACACACACTATATTTATATATATAAATATACACACTATATTTATACATATATAAATATACACTATATTTATACTATATATATATAAATAAATAAAAGTATAATCCAGATAATATTCAATTATCACTCCAGATAATTGCAAAATCACTACAAACCCGCCAGCCAACTTGCAAACCTCAAAAGTAAGAGATTTAGGAGTCTCCATAGACAACCGGCTAAATTTGAAATCGTTTATCAACCAAACAACCAAAGACTGCTTCCACAAACTGCACGTATTAAAAAGAATAAAACCCCTATTTCACTTCCATGATTATAGAACAGTGCTCCAAGCAATAATATTTGCGAAAATTGATTACTGCAACTCGATCCTACTAGGCCTCCCATCATCACATACTAAACCGCTCCAAATGATACAGAACACCACAGCAAGAATTCTAACAAACAAAAGAAGAAGAGATCACATTACACCAGTCCTTAAAGACCTACACTGGTTACCAATCCACTACAGAATAATTCATAAATCCCTCACCACAATCTACAAGAATATCCATGGACTGGCTCCACTCCATCTACAAATAGCTCTTAAAAAACACTCCTCCAACAGACCCATCAGAGAAGCATATAGAGAATATCTACAGGTACCACATAACAATACCACCCAACATATAACATTGAGAGATCGGGCCTTCTCCACAGCAGGTCCCCCACTGTGGAACTCCATCCCCCTAGAACTAAGACAGGAACCATGTCTTCCAACCTTCAGGAAAAGACTGAAAACATGGCTGTTCATGAAAGCATTTCCGGACCCTTAAAGATTCACTACCATCAAATGCAACATTACTGAACATTTCCTATTAAACTGAAACAGTCACTATCTACCAATCATTACAATGTTTTACTTCTTGTTAAACTTTTTATCTTTCCTCTAACTCTAATCCCAGTTAGAATGACCCCCGTTTTATTGTAACTTTTTCTTCCATGCGCTTGTTTTACTTTTTAATGTATACTCTTATGTTATTAGTTATTTACGTTATAATGTATTTCTCACCCGTTTTATGTAAACCGACATGATACGAACTCCGTGAATGCCGGTATAGAAAAATACAAATAAATAAAATAAAAATAAAATAAGTCTGGTTTTGCATCACACAATCTGAGCTGGCAGATTCACTTATTGAATCTGCCCATTCCTCAAGTCTTACTTGCTCACAAGAACAGGCCTCTCTGGCTGGCACAGTGGTTTAGGGATGAGAAATACTGACTCGTTTTTCCACATTTAAATAAGCATTCATGTTGTCTACCTGCAAACTTCTTTCTCTGAAAAGTTTTGAAGTATTAAGCTGATAACGCTGCCTGAAATGGGAGGCACACAGAAGAATGGGATCCAGAGAAAGCTAAGAAATAGCTTGGTGTATGCGTGCATCCCAAGGAACAGTTTCAAAATCCCAGAAATAAACCACAAAATAAACTACCATCGAGTTTTCACCCTTCACATTCAAGACATCCATTATGCATATGATACCACCATTTATACGCCAGTCCAAAATATAGAGATAAACGCTTCAAAATGCTAACCAAATTATTCAGATAAAAATTCAATTACTCTAACATCATCTCCAATAAAACTACACCTTTGCTTAAATCTCCAAGGGAAAACAATGCAATACAAAGAGAGGCAAGCCACAAGTTTCACGTGTAGCAAGATAAAACCCAGATCTAAAAAATACTAAGAAAAAAAAATCATAAAATATCTGCAGCTACTTATACCAGGATGAACCACTTGAAGAAATATCCGCAGTTCCTTCGGTTCTGGTTTTCTGGCATTGATCTAGCTAAAGCAAAACCTGATGAGAAGTAAGCTTCAAACTGAAGAAAATGGAACTATTTCATTGCAACCTCTGCCCGCACATATCAAAGTCATTCACTATAAAAGGATCAAGTTTATATTCTTCCATTAACATAATATCTACTTTGGGGGCTTTTATTCAGGAAGTACCTACTGGTATGGAGCACCTTCTCCTCCCATCTGCTTGAATTGTCCAGTGGTCCCTTCCCCAAAAAACATGCATCCAGTGCTGCCCCCTGCTCCCCCTCCCTGTGTCCTCTCTTCTGCTCAGAGAAGGGATTTGGGACTGCCACTGCCACCTGGGCAGGGAAATGGGGGAGAGAAGAGCATGGACAATTAGACCCTGGGAAAAAAAAAAAGGGAGAGGAGATTCAGCCTGCCTGCTGGGAGGAGGGAGATAAGAAATCGATGACTCCTGGAGGAATGGGAGACAGTAAAGTCATGTGACATGGCTGGAATGGGATAAACTAGGGCCTATATGTTTATGTGGGAGAGAAGTTTTATTGTTGAGGCCACTGAGCATCCCCATCGTTGTACATTTGTTTGGAGGTGGGGGAGGAGGGAGTCTTATGTTAGAGTTGCCGAGACCCACTGTTGCAAGAGGAGGGTGGTGTTAGTGTTCAAAACGTCTAGACAACAGACAGAATAAAAAGAAGGCTTTTCCTTTAGTAATTTAAATGTGCAGCATCTCTGATATCTTTGTATTTTGCACAGTACAAGAGGAAATGTGCTGCATGCAGAGCCTTAGGGTTTTACAGTTCAGTTTCTGTCTGCATATTTCTATTTATAATTTGTGGTCACTTAGTCTGTATTTGGTGAAGGTCTGCCATGTTCTCTCTGGGTGCACAAGGTGAGGCGTTCTGCTAATGTGTAGTTTCTGTGTCGATATCTGTAGCAGTCTGGCTTGTTCTATTTTCCCAACAGGAAGTATATTTGTGTTCTAGGGTCAGGTGTAATATTTGCAGTCCTGTCATTTCAGTGGCTCTGTGGCCAGGTGCAGGGGATGGGGCCAAGTGGTTACCTCTTCCCATTCCATTCCAGAGGAGGCCCTACATGGAAGTATCAGCACCTTTTCCTCCAGAAAAAAAAAAGCACTATTATCCTTTGCAAAAAAAAAGTGACAAAGTATGTTATACTGATGAAATGAATCAGACGTTAAAGCTAAGAAATTTTCACAGGGTAATCCAAAATAGCACACCACAAAGAACAAGATACCACTCTTGTGGGGAAGATTTTTCGAGGTCAGATCACTGCACCAAGCAGCACATGATCAGGATCCTGAAAGGAAACTTCAAAAAAAAAAAAAAAACAAACACTCACAAATCTAAGACATTTGAAATTAAAATGATCAAACAAAGTGACTCAGCAGAGAAACTGGTTTCTACCCATTACCCACGATGGGGCCTCATTCAAGCACATGAAACTCGGGCCCCATCCTTTTACTCTACAGCTCTTTGAAAACAAATGCTGATGATGCACGTCACACAACACTTTACCTGCACATCTGTCATGAAGAAGGTAGGGTAAAAGTCCAATAAAAAATGTCTCATCTACACTGTGCTTCTGCAACTTGATTTCTAAAAATCTACAGAAAATACATGTGCATACATGGTGGGCACATGGGAGCAGTCGTACAAAGGGACTAAATTAGCAAAACATCCGGGGGATGTACCGTATATACTTGTAAATAAGTCGAGAAGTTTAAGTCTTAAAATTAATCTTAAAAAACAGGGTCTTATCATCCATGGGTCAATGCTAGTTTCCTCCTTCCCCCCCCTTCCAATAATTATTCTGATGACTATCCCCAGTCATTCACTCCTTCCCTCCCTCCCGATCCCCGAACTCACCCGCTGCTAACAGGACGACATGCAACTGTTCAGAAGCGTCCTCCCTCCTCCTCTGCCAGGGCCTGATTGGTGCACTAAGAACCACGTGGTTCAAAGCGTGACACTGGGACTCCGTAGGGAGGAGGGAGAACGCAACTGAGCATCCATCATTCTGCCAGCAGTGGGTGAGTTAAGGTATCAGGAGGGAAGGAGTGAACCACTGGGAATAGACATAAGCCCTCTAGGTTTAATCCTACACTTATCCATGGGTCACAGCAATTCTTTTACTTTTGTGGTCCAAGGAAAAAAAAAATGCCCTCGACTTATCCACGGTAAGCTAGAGCAAATGTGTGCCTTTGTTGTGTACTGAGGATCTACAGCGCACGCTGCATTCAAAAAAGAAAGAAAATATATATAATCAGCAACACCCTCAAAATGTGGTACAAGCAACATCAACAAAGGAACCATAAAGAGTCAGCAAATCACATACATAAAAATCAAATATGACAACTTAATAAAAATAAATCTATTAATTCAGTAAATCTAAACATCCAAAAAGCCTCGGAAGAAACCTATATATTTGGGGAGTAAGCAAACTAAAAGCCATAAGACAATAAAAACACGGTGTTTAACTCGAGACAGATCACTGACTATTGGTGCCAGAACTGTGAACCTAATATGGCAGTAGGTATGAGCAGTATTTTGTTTTGTTCTTAGTATGCACTAAAAATTAAAAAAAAAAAAAAAGGGGGAAAAAATGGACAATAGGAAATTTATTTGGCTGTACATCGAAGGATATGTCTTCTTTTGCCACATGCTGAAAGCACAAGATACTGCAGCAGGAGATCCCACAGCAAGATTTTTCTTTGGAGACAACAGAAATCCATACACTTGTGGAAGCAGCTACCTTCATACTTAAGCAAAAGGAAAGGTAAACTTTGCTTCTGCTAATCAATATCATTACTTACTACAAGAACATCTTTAATAATGCCAATGCTAGGCCTGGGAAAATCCATGGACAGTTCTGATTTGTCCAGGACAAGCTGCTCTCTAAGCCTTGCTCCTTGTGCATGGGCTCACTGTCTGGTGGGGTGCTGGGGATATGAAGGACAGAACAGTCTAAAAGTGAGAAACACCCAGCACAGATGGGTCCCGACTGTTTCATTTCACTTCCCAAAATGCACTTTTTAGTAAAAGCAACACTATCCAGCATTCTCAAAATATAAACTGGCTTGTTTCTCTTGGGGTCTTACTATTTTTTTCTTTATATTTTTATACAAGTCAAAGTCTTAAATGCGCATAGACATCTACAACCTCCTATCTAGAAGGATTTCAAACCATGAATGGCACAGCACAACAGGCACCCAAGAATCCAGTGCATACTCCTAACAGGCAAAGCCTTGCCACCAAAAATTACCTCCAGGGAATTATGAAATCAGTCAAAGGTTACTCCAGAAATACACTATCGAGGCCAAAGTACTTCCGTATCCAAAGCTCTTCTAATATAACCAGACCTGACAACTGCTGCTAGCTTGCTGCAACCAAAAGATTTCTGCTAACTAATCCTGTGCTGATATTACAATTCCATAGAAGCTCATGGAAATATAGCTCAGGCACGAGCCTCACACTGACTGCTGCCTAGAAATGCAAGTCACTAGTGCCTTTCATTTCCCACTAGCCTCACACATGTTAAAGATAAAGGTTAAATTGTCCATTAAGATTTATTAAATGTTTTTTTAAAATGATTCTTACGTGACTGCCTGTGGTCGAACCATCACTCCTCCAGTACAGCGGCTGGGACGGCGAGGGGATTCAGTTGCCATGGCTGTTTAGTCAATGCCTATTGGAAAAGACATTTTTTTTAAAAATGACTAACTTTGACAAGAGGAAGGATTCAGATCTGTTTATTGTTGTTTTACTGATCACGTTGCTTCTGCCCTGACATATCTGATTTGTACCCACTGTACAAAATTTCATGGATTCTGTGATGACTGTACAAATAGAGTTCCAAAAAACACAAACAACTGTTTAGTTTCAATGGCTTGTGTAAATCGACACCATATTGTATTGGTTCAATGCAAAATTATGAAAAAAGCCTTTACTATTAATTCTGTAGCGTATATAGAAAAGGCTCCCCTGCTCTGGCTCTACAGACTAACCACCAGTGGGATCCAAGATGATTAACAAAAGGATCACAAGATATGGCCCCCTTTGGTCATCCCAACAAGAACCTATGGCATATCCAAAATTATGCACACTGAAGGAATTATACAAGCATTACTATTATATGATTGACTGGATGGATTGTTTGGTTCTTCATCTGCTGTCATGTCCTGTGTTTCAATTATCACACAGCAAAGCAGCAAGAGAACAGCTTTTAAGATCACTGAAATACCTAAAAGGTATTAATAATTCACAAGCAGAAAATGTTTCAATGGAAAGGAAATTCTAGAACAAAGGATCACCATATGAGGCTACAAGGTGAAATCATTTTTCATGGAAAGAGTGATGGATGCATGGAATGCCCTCCTGGTACAGACTGTGGAAGCTAAAACATCAGACATTAAAAAGGCATGGGATAAGCATGAAGAGATAATGGCAGAAGCAAGACCTACTGTGTCATGCTCTTTCAGTGAGAAGCAGATGTCACTGGGCAGTTTGCCTTCATTTCTCTTAAGTTTAAAATGTCCTACTTATTTAGATTTAGCTCAAGCCAAGTTACATTCAGATACAATAGGTATTTTCTCTATTGCCAGAAAATTTATAATCTAAGGGCCTCATTTTCTAAGCATTTTTCCCATAGGCACAGAATGTGAGAAAAACCTTAGTAAATCAGGCCCCAAGTTTGTACCTTAGGCAATAAAGCATGAAGTGACTTGCCCATTGTCACAAGAAACACCTTGGATTCCCTGGTTCTTTGCTAGCTGCTCTATATCACGTGAAAGATCCAATAAGTGTTGGAGCTGCTTGAACAAATGGAAAAATGGGTAATATGAATGAAATCCTAGTAGAAACATAAGCAATCACACAGCTGGGTCTGTCTGGTAGGCTGCAACTACAATAATAACTAGAAGTTCTAGTAGAAATGCAGGCGTTCAAGTAGCCAAGTCTGTCTGGCAGGTTACGTAAAGACTCTAGAAGGCCGGTTGTTCAAGCAACAGCCACACTAGTATTGGTAGCCATGTAGATTAGTCTGCAATGAAAAAAAATGAAACAAGTTGCTAAATCTGTCCAGTGTGCTGTAAGCACAGTAATAACTAGAAGTCTTGCAGAAATGCACACATTTTAAGTAGGCAGGTATGTCTGGCAGGTTACATAGGAAATCTAAGAAGCCTGCGTTCAGGCAATAGCCACACTAGTATTGGTTGACATTTAAAATATTACAAAAGTGTATACTACACAGGGAACCTTGTATGCTCAACTTTTAAGGAGGCTGATGACAAAAACTGTCCTGATAAGGAGAAGTATCTTACAAGTAAGGGATCACTCTAAATGGCTGGCAGGTGGGATATATCTTTCATTATGAAGAGAAAGGATTAACAGATTGGGGGGGGTTTTCTGCCATCATCTACTATGCTACCATATGAAATTACTTTAATGACAAATGTTTGTTGTCCTAGTAAAATATTGACACATTGGGGTTGTGATATCTTGTACTAGACCAATGAAATAGTGTATAGACAGGTGTTATAATACTTCAGCTTGGGAGGCCTCACAGGTCCCGGTCTGTTAATGTAACAAAGAAGGCAGATCTCATGCGCCTCCAGAAGCAGATGTCACTGGACAGTTTGCCTTCATTTCTCTTAGGTTTGCAGAGCAGCCATCTCAGGGGCCCCAACCTCGATCCCTGCAGTGCCCCCTCAACAGCACCTGGGTCCTCGCTATACCTTCATCACCTCCCACATATCAGAAAAGTACCCAGCTCCATCCGGAGTACCAACGTGGGTGGAACCTCCCCCCCCTGCGCCAAGCACTTATAAGCAGTGGCCCACATTACCACCTCGTGCCCCGCTATGGGCAGCCCCCATATCTCAGCAATGCTCCCCAGCACCGGTCCTATATCAACAGCGGCCCCAACAAATAACACTTCATCCTCCCGTTGAGAGCCGGCCAGGTCCTCCAGGCAGCAGCAAGCTTGAGCGACCGTAACCGCCCCCCACCCGTGAACACTCACTCACCTCCTCACCCCCCGCGCTCTCACCACAAACAAACCGAGTGCCCGGCCCCGGATCCAGGCAGAGCGGAACCTACCCTGCGCAACGGAACCCCGACGCCGCCCAATCCGAGCCTCGGCCCGCCTGCCAATCAGCGCCTGCCAGCCAATCAGCGCCGCGGGAAAGCGGGCCCTCGCCGAGCTGGGACTTGAGCTGCTACTGCTTCTGTAACAGCGGCGGCCTCGGAGTCGGGAGTGGGGCCGTCGCCGCCGCGAGGTAGAAGTGAAGGCCGTAGGGGTGAGACTCCTCGACCCTGGGCCTGCGGTGCCTCACGACTCTTCCTCTCCAGCCCTAGGTAGCCGGCAGCAATGCCGGATGCCTTTGTTTACATCAGGTTCGCGCGAGACGTGTGGCCAGAGCGCAGCACGTGGAACTGACTGTGCAGAACTGGGGGGGGGAGGGGCCGTTAGCAGGTGGAGTGGCAGGTAGGCGGTGCAAGCTGGACTGCTACGGATACCTCCTGCGAAACTATACGTGGGCAGATCACCTCACCTCAATCACAGATACAGAAAGAACAGGCTAAGTGATCACAGCCAAAAACAAAACTGGAAACCCCAAAAAGACAACAGTGACAGAGGGAAGTGGTACCAATTTATCAAGGCACGAGGTTTCAAGGAGCAGAGTCCACTTCGTCATATCTTCGAAAGCTCAGCCCTCAATACATTGGTTAGCCATGTAGTGTAGCACCTGCCTCTCTCATTTTTGCTACACCACACTAACAAGACTACCCCTCTGAAGAAGTTCATCTAAGAGAGGCTGTGTGTTTGCAATACAACACAGGAGACATAGAAAAAAAACACGCATTTTCTCTTGTAATATGCAGTATTCAAAGCGATATTTTTAATCTGTTAAATAATTAGCATATTGTGCATCAAAAAGAAGTTAGATAATATCTGCCCCTTCCCATTTTTTGATTTGGAAATTATGAAAGACGTCTGGGAAATGGAATCTCCACCTTCCTCTGTATATCATGGGCAGAAGCTTGCTTGTCCTGAGCGCGTTAATCCTTTTTCTTTTTTTTTTTTTTATGTTCTTACTTTTAAGAATCCTCGGTCGGTCAGCTTTGTTCATAAGTGCAGTTGACAAAGATTAAAAAAAAAAAACATAAAGTATGTCTTTTGCCAGCATCTGGCTCTCTCTCCACCCCCAGCATTCCAAAAACAAAGGCACACCAGACCAGGAAGCTGGTTAGAAGGTTAAACACAAGGCGTGCTCTGTTCACTTGAGAATGTTGCATACAAGTTTGTTACAGACAGAGATTGAGAAAAATGCTGACAAAATCAACACTGCTTAAGAGTTACAAAAGCTGAAAATGTGATTAATCTCAAATCTCCTAATATCTGTTCACATACCAAATTTTATCATCATGGGGATCTGCTTCAGATGAATTTTTAATAACTCTTCATTCTCAAACCCAAGTGCAAAAACAGATCCAATTTGAATTTTTTTTTAACTCTACAATGTAGGTGCAAGTATGTTGCACACATGGTAATGGGTACAAAAAGACAATTTTAGAAGAAAATGTTTAACTGATGGATTTTCCTTAAATTTATAGTACAAAACAGGATCCATCCCATTATGCATTTTCTTCTGGTGGCCAGATGTAGCAGCAGCAGTAGGAAGTCTGGGAGGGTTTCCTAGACCTCACCAGAGGTAAATGAGACACTAGACTGTGGCATTGGAAAGAGCATTGACAGGGAGGCCAGGCCCCATCAGCAGCAGAAGAGTTAATCCCTTTACAAATCGTACTTGGCTAGGACATATGAGGGTAAGTCAGTAAGTAAGTCACAAACATACACGGGATTAATATTCATGAAATTTATTTAAATGCAAAAGATGAATTATTTACTGTGAAATATACAGAATATAGTCACAAACAGTTTTTCTGGAAAAACCAACTACTTTTCAACGTAATCGCCGCAAACATTTATACATTGTCCCAGCGTTTGAAAAGTCCATCAAAACCTTCTGCATAAAAGTCTTATGGCTGGCATCATAACCAGCCCTTCACCTCTTGTTCCACTTCTTCATCGCTGGTGAAATGTTTACCACCGAGATGGCTTTTCAGTTTGCCAAACAAGTGAAAATCGCTGGGTGCCAAATTCGGACTGTATGGTGGATGTTCAAGAACTTCCCAGTGCAGGTTCGCAATTGTCTGACGAGTCTCATTCGAAGTGTGTGGTCTGGCATTATCGTGAAGAATCAGCACTCCTCTTTTTTCCAGATTTGGGCGTTTTCTACGAATAGCTCCTTTAAGCTTTAATAGAGTAGCACAGTAGGAAGCCGAATTAACAGATTCATCACGCTTCTGAAAACTGGTTAAAGGTTTCCCATCTCGGTCCCAAAACACAGTCAACATCACCTTTCCTGCAGAAGGCACAAGCTTGAACTTTCTCAGTGTCGGTGATAGTGGATGCTTCCACTGCATGGAATCGCGTTTCGCTTCTGGATGATAATGGTGCATCCACGACTCATCACCAGTAACAATACGTGCCATCATTGATTCACCTTCGTTTGCATAACGACAGAGATTTTCCAAACAGACACCCATCCGGTTGTTCTTATTGTCTTCGGTCAGCTGTTTGGGAACCCATCTTGCACAGACTTTGTGAAAGTTCAATGCATCATGCACTAAGGAATATGCTAATCCGTGAGAACACCCAATTTCTTTGGCAACTTCGTCCATTGTTACCCTCTGGTTAGCACGAACCATCTCTTAACATAAGAATATAAGAACATGCCATGCTGGGTCAGACCAAGGGTCCATCAAGCCCAGCATCCTGTTTCCAACAGAGGCCAAAACCAGGCCACAAGAACCTGGCAATTACCCAAACACTAAGAAGATCCCACGCTATTGATGCAATTAATAGCAGTGGCTATTCCCTAAGTAAAATTGATTAATAGCCATTAATGGACTTCTCCTCCAAGAACTTATCCACATCCTCTGGCAACAAATTCCAGAGCTTTATTGTGCGTTGAGTGAAAAAGAATTTTCTCCGATTAGTCTTAAATGTGCTACTTGCTAATTTCATGGAATGCCCCCTAGTCCTTCTATTATTCGAAAGTGAAAATAACCGAGTCACATCTACTCGTTCAAGACCTCTCATGATCTTAAAGAGCTCTATCATATCCCCCCTCAGCCGTCTCTTCTCCAAGCTGAACAGCCCTAACCTCTTCAGCCTTTCCTCATAGGGAAGCTGTTCCATCCCCTTTATCATTTTGGTTGCCCTTCTCTGTACCTTCTCCATCGCAACTATATCTTTTTTGAGATGCGGCGACCAGAATTGTACACAGTATTCAAGGTTTCCTCACCATGGAGCGTTATATAGAGGCATTATGACATTTTCCGTTCTATTAACCATTCCCTTCCTAATAATTCCTAACATTCTATTTGCTTTTTTGACTGCTGCAGCACACTGAGCTGACGATTTTAAAGTATTATCCACTATGATGCCTAGATCTTTTTCCTGGGTGGTAGCTCCTAATATGGAACCTAACATCGTGTAACTACAGCAACGGTTATTTTTCCCTATATGCAACACCTTGCACTTGTCCACATTAAATTTCATCTGCCATTTGGATGCCCAATCTTCAAGTCTTGCAAGGTCCTCCTGCAGTGTATCACAGTCTGCTTGTGATTTAACTACTCTGAATAATTTTGTATCATCTGCAAATTTGATAACCTCACTCGTCGTATTCCTTTCCAGATCATTTATATATATATTGAAAAGCACCGGTCCAAGTACAGATCCCTGAGGCACTCCACTGTTTACCCTTTTCCACTGAGAAAATTGACCATTTAATCCTACTCTCTGTTTCCTGTCTTTTAACCAGCTTGTAATCCACGAAAGGACATCGCCTCCTATCCCATGACTTTTTAGTTTTTGTAGAAGCCTCTCATGAGGGACTTTGTCAAACGCCTTCTGAAAATCCAAATACACTACATCTACTGGTTCACCTTTATCCACATGCTTATTAACCCCTTCAAATAAATGAAGCAGATTTGTTAGGCAAGACTTCCCTTGGGTAAATCCATGTTGACTATGTTCCATTAAATCATGTCTTTCTATATGCTTTCCAATTTTGTTCTTGAGAATAGTTTCCACTATTTTTCCCGGCACTGAAGTCAGGCTCACTGGCCTATAGTTACCCGGATTGCCCCTGGAGCCTTTTTTAAATATTGGGGTTACATTGGCTACCCTCCAGTCTTCAGGTACAATGGATGATTTTAATGATAGGTTACAAATTTTAACTAATAGATCAGAAATTTCATTTTTTAGTTCCTTCAGAACCCTAGGATGCATACCATCCGGTCCAGGTGATTTGCTACTCTTTAGTTTGTCAATCTGGCCTACTACATCTTCCAGGTTCACAGTGATTTCGTTCAGTTCATCTGACTCATCACCCCTGAAAACCATCTCCGGAACTGGTATCTCCCCAACATCCTCATTAGTAAACACGGAGGCAAAGAATTCATTTAGTCTTTCTGCAATGGCCTTATCTTCCCTAAGAGCCCCTTTAACCCCTCTGTCATCTAATGGTCCAACCGACTCCCTCACAGGTTTCTTGCTTTGGATATATTTAAAAAAGTTTTTATTATGAGTTTTTGCCTCTATGGCCAATTTCATTTCAAATTCTCTCTTCGCCTGTCTTATCAATGTTTTACACTTAGCTTGACAATGCTTATGTTTTATCCTATTTTCTTCAAATGGATCCTTCTTCCAATTTTTTAAGGATTTTTTTTGGCTAAAATAGCCTCTTTCACCTCACCTTTTAACCATGACGGTAATCGTTTTGCCTTCCTTCCACCTTTCTTAATGCGCGGAATACATATGGACTGCGCCTCTAGGATTGTATTTTTAAACAATGTCCATGCCTGTTGAACACTTTTAACCTTTGCAGCTGCATCTTTCAGTTTTTTTCTAACTATTTTTCTCATTTTATCAAAGTTTCCCTTTTTAAAATTTAGTGTTAGAGCTGCAGATTTACTTATTGTCCCCCTTCCAGTTATTAGTTTAAATTTGATCATGTTATGATCACTGTTGCCAAGTGGCCCCACCACCGTTACTTCTCTCACCAAATCTTGCGTTCCACTAAGAATTAAATCTAAAATAGCTCCCTCTCTTGTTGGTTCCTGAACCAATTGCTCCATGAAGCAATCATTTATTACATCCAGGAACTTTATGTCTCTAGCAAGTCCTGATGTTACATTTACCCAGTCAATATTGGGGTAATTGAAATCTCCCATTATTATTGCACTGCCAAATTGGTTTGCTTCCCTGATTTCTCTTAGCCAGACCTCGGCAACTTCTGAATTGCTGCAGCTCCAGCAGGGAGCACGCACCTTGGCGGAATACGCCCTCGACTTCCGCACACTTGCGCTGGAGGTGGGGTGGCGTGACGACACTCTTCGTGGAATCTTCCTGGGGGGCCTAGCGGCCCGAATTAAGGATGAATTGGCGGCCAGGGATCTTCCGGAGGACCTCAATGCACTCATAGAACTCGCAGGGCGCATAGATCGCAGCCTTCAACAGAGGGCAAAAGAGGTTCGGCCCCCACGACGAATGACGTCTCTGGCTCCCGTCTTCTCGAGACCGCTCACCCCGAGTCCTCGGACCACCGGGGCTTCCTCTGAACCTTCCACTGAAGAACCCATGCAGTTGGGAAGAACGTCCCTGTCTGCGGAGGAGAAACGCCGCCGCCGTAGTTTAGGACTATGTCTGTACTGCGGTGGAAAGGGACATTTCCTTTCACAGTGTAAAGAACGGGCGGAAAACTCTCGCGCCTAGGAGTGATGGAGGAGTGTCTCCTGGGCTGTCTTAATGCTGCTCCTCAATGTACTGTACCTGTAACCCTGAAGTTCCCGGGGGGTTCCTTCGAGACGCGGGCTCTCATTGACTCCGGAGCCGGAGGGAACTTTATTACTCGCGAACTTGTCCATCAACTCCAGTTATCCACACGACCCCGTGAACCGCCACTGCGGGTTACCTCTATTCAAGGTACCCCTTTGCCTGGTAGTATTTCCATTCCACGACTCCACTCACACTTCAGACCGGTTTACTGCACACGGAGAAGATTTCATTCCTGGTCTTGGAAAGGTCGGTACACCCGGTAGTCCTCGGCCTACCTTGGCTTCAGCAACACTCTCTGGTGATCCGGGGGACGACCTACAGATTACACAGTGGAGTTCTCATTGTTTCCGCTCCTGCATCAAATCCGAAGTGGTTCCACCCATTCCTTTGGCACACGTCAGGTCCCTACTCCCGGCTCCCTATGCAGACTTTGCCGATGTCTTTTCTAAGGAGAAGGCGGAACTGCTACCTCAACACCGTCCCTTTGATTGCGCTATTGAGTTACTCCCTGGTACGGTTCCGCCACGGGGCAGAGTGTACCCCCTATCCCAGCCTGAGACTAGGGCGATGTCCGATTACATCAGCGAGAACCTCGCCAAGGGGTTCATCCGTCCGTCTAAGTCACCTGCTGGGGCGGGATTCTTTTTTGTAGCCAAAAAGGACGGTTCGCTGAGGCCCTGCATCGATTACCGGGGGTTGAATACCATTACCAAGAAGAACCGCTACCCGCTACCGCTAATTCCGGAACTGCTGGACAAACTCCAAGGGGATCGAGTATTTACTAAGCTGGACTTAAGAGGGGCCTATAATCTGGTCCGTATCCGTCCCGGGGACGAATGGAAGACCGCTTTCAACACCCGGGACGGACATTATGAGTACCTGGTCATGCCGTTCGGCTTATGTAATGCTCCTGCCGTATTCCAGCATCTCATGAACGAGATTCTCCGAGAACTGTTATACTCCTGTGTCATAGTATATCTGGATGATGTCCTCATTTTCTCTCGGGACTTGAACACTCATCGACTCCAGGTCCGACAGGTGCTCCAGATCCTCCGGGATCAACATCTTTATGCGAAACTTGAAAAATGCTTATTTGAACAGGACTCTTTACCCTTCCTAGGCTATATTATCTCAGCCACAGGATTTAGCATGGATCCCGAAAAAGTGTCCGCAATCAAGAAGTGGCCCCAACCTATTGGCTTAAAAGCATTACAGCGCTTCCTGGGGTTCGCAAATTTCTACAGGCACTTCATACCTGGATATTCGCAGCTTGTGGCGCCACTGACTGCTCTAACTAAGAAGGGGGCGGACACTCGACACTGGACTCCTGAAGCGTGTAAAGCGTTTCGTGACTTGAAGGAGGCCTTTTTGTTGGACACCTGCTTGGCCACCCCGATCCACTGCGCCCCTTCGTCGTGGAAGTAGACGCTTCCAGTGTGGCCGTAGGAGCTGTGCTTTCTCAGTACTCCAGCACAGGGAGATTACTACCGTGCTCCTATTTCTCTAAAAAATTCACCCCTGCCGAAAGTAACTACGGAATAGGCGACAAGGAATTGTTAGCCATCAAGTTGGCTTTCGAAGAATGGAGGCAGTGGCTTGAGGGAGCCCAACATCAGGTCACTGTGTATACAGACCATAAGAATTTGGAGTTTCTCTCGCAGGCCCAACGTCTTAACCCCAGGCAAGCTCGATGGTCCTTATTTTTTAGTCGGTTTGACTTCATTCTCAAGTACCGGCCTGCCTCGAAGAATGTACGGGCTGATGCCCTATCTCGGAACACCATCTTCAAGGAGAAGGATGATCCCCCTCAGTATATCATCAATCCGGCCAGGATCTTCCTAGCCAGCACCAGCGTATCCACTCAAGGAAGAGTGGTAGTCCCTCGACGAGACCGTAGGAAAGTCCTAGAGTGGGCCCATGACTCCCTCACAGGGGGCCACTCCGGCAGGGAAAGAACGTTAGCCCTCTTGAATCGGTATTACTGGTGGCCCAAGCTATGACAAGATGTGCAAGTGTATGTTGCGTCCTGCCCAGTATGTGCCAGACAGAAACCTCTCGGTGGACAACCCTGGGGACTCTTGCAGCCCTTGCCGATTCCCACTGAGCCCTGGACTCACATCGCCACGGACTTCGTGGTAGACTTGCCTCCATCTGAGGGTAACACGGTAATCTGGGTCACCGTGGACCGGTTTTCTAAAATGGTTCACCTGGTACCCTTACCCAAGCTTCCATCAGCACTGGAGCTGGCACTTCTATTCACGCAACATATCTTTCGGGCTCATGGTCTCCCGCAGAGCATTGTCTCCGATCGAGGGCCTCAATTTACAGCCCGCTACTGGCGCGCCCTTTGCAAGAAGTTTGGGGTACAATTGAACTTATCCACCGCATTCCACCCCCAGAGCAACGGGCAGACAGAGCGGATGAACCGCTCACTCAAGACATTTCTTCGCAGCTTCATCTCTGAGAGGAGGGACAATTGGGTCTCCCTTCTGCCTTGGGCCGAATTCGCCTACAATAATCACACACACTCGGTTACGGGTCAGTCTCCCTTCCAGACGGTCTTCGGGCGCCACCTCCGATCACCCGTTCCAGTTCCTATCGATGTCCCTTCGCTGGCGGCCCAGACGGTGGCCACCCAACTTCATCGTCTCTGGAGAATTCTTCAGCACCGGCTCACTACAGCAGCGGAGAAAGCATGAAGAGGTGCGAATCGCCACCGACGCTCCGCACCAGTATTGTTACCCGGCACCAAGGTGTGGTTGAGTACCAAGAACCTCCACTTTCCGGGTCGATCTCGCAAGTTGGCTCCCAGATTTTGTGGTCCCTTTCCGGTGGCTGAACGAATAGGCCTGGTCTCCTATAGGCTCCGTCTTCCTTCATCCTTGCGCATCCACAACGTATTTCATGTCTCGTTGTTAAAACCTGTGGTGCGCTCTCGCTTCCATCGGCTTACCCCGGATGCGGCCTCGGCCACCTCATCTGAGGAACCTGTTTATCAAGCATAGGAGATACGGGATGTGCGCTTTCACAATCGCCGATGGGAGTATTTACTGGCCTGGGAGGGCTGCGGCCCCGAGGAGGACTCTTGGGAACCTGCACGGAACATACTGGACAAATCTCTGCTGGCCCAATTTCACCTGGACAATCCCGGGAAACCCGGTCCCCTGAGGAGGGGGCGTAAAAGGGGGGGTACTGTTACGATCCCGGTCACTGGCCTAGTGACCGGGTCCTTACCTTCCCTCCGGGCGCCGCAAGTCGCGGGATCCTAGGCCTCCCGAGCCGCATGGCAGCGGCGTCTCCACAAGGGAGACGCCGCCGAAGACTCCTCCCCCTGCAGGGGAACGCGCGCGAGGGCCGATCTTTTAAAGGTCCAGCACCCGGATGTGCTGAACCGCCCCTCGGCTGACGTCAGACGCCGGCAGGGGGATTTAAACCGGCTGTTCATCTTCATGCTTTGCCTTGCAACGTGGTCACTCGCTGAGTCTCTAGTTGCCGATCCTGCCTGCCTACCTGGTTCCTGATCCTGCCTGCCTGTCTGGTTCTTGATTCCTGCCTGCCTGCCCGTTCCTTGGATTTCTGCCTGCCTGCCTTGGATTTCTGCCTGCCTGCTGCCTGCCTTGACTCCGCTTCCACCTGCCTACCGCCTGCCTTGACTCCGGTTCGTGTCTCCGCTTCTTGAGTCCTCCTGCTCCTTCTCCTAAGTCCCAGCGGTCCGGGTCCCTCCGGGCTCCTCCTGGGGGGACCTCGGGCTTCCAGGGCGAAGACTCCTAAGTCCTAGCAACCCGGGCTCCCATAGCTCCTCTGGAGGGGTCACGGGTTTCCAGGTGAAGTCCAAGACCTTCCAGTGTGTGTTCTGCCTCCCGACCGTCCTTCTGTGTCGGTCGGCCCAAGGATCCACTTCCGGATTTCGACAGTCACAACATCACAAGTGGATTATGCACTCCAGTTAGCAGATGGAAACAGATCAACTGATGCTAGTCTCACATAGCACTGCACAGACATCAGCCTGCCAGTATTCCTGGAAAAGCCAACTGTGGACAACTGAATAACATTCAAACTTTAACTTCAACACTATACATTTTCTCCCCAAAACCATTTACTTTTTTTTTTTTTTTTAAATACTTCCAGTGAGGAAAAGCACTGGACGAAAAAAGGAGGAAATGTAATAAACATACAGTTGTGCTCATAAGTTTACATACCCCTGGCAGAATTTTAAGATAGGTAGCATTTTAAGAAAACACGAGCAATCAGCCAAAACACATTATTTTTAATATATTTCAGATTAAACTATTATGCATCACAAAATATCAATTAAACAAAACATAGCAATAAAGGAAATAATAAAATGGTCCTGTTCAAAAGACACTTCTGTTCTCAGCATCAATTCTCAAAAATTCTCCAGACTCATACGTAAGCCAATGAAGTAGAACATTTTTTAGCGTGTAACAAGGTACTCACCACCCCTGAGGAATAACCATGATTCAATAGCCGTGCCCTCACAAGGGCCAAACTGTAAGAAAAAATTGATCCGGATTTTCATGAAGAATTGGCCCCTGATGCAACAGGTCCTTTTGCATCAGCAATTGCAATGGTCTACCTACTATCAGATGCTGAATATCTGCATACTAAAGACCTCTGTGGCCAGTCCTAGGCCACCAGAAGAACCAAGCCTGGATACTTGGCTATCTTCTGCAGCAACCTGCTGATCATGTGCCACGGAAAAAATGTAGAGCAACTCGTCCTGCAACCATATCTAAATAAGAACATCGAGTCTGAGCACTTGAGATTCTATTCTGTGACTGTAAAACTGATGACCTTCACATTCTTGTGGCTCGCCAACAGAACCAAGAAAGGCCAACCCCACCAAGAGATGATGAGATGAAAGGTCTTGGTCACCCGTTCCCATTTTCCTGGGTCCAAGGTGTGCCAACTGAGATGATCCACATGAACATTGTCTACCCCTTACGATGTGAGAGGCCAACAGTGCCTGCAGATGCTGTTCCCCCATTGCAGCAGGCTGTGCATTTCAAGAGAAACCTGTTGACTTCAGGTTCCCCCTTGACGATTTATGTAGGCCACTGCCTGTTATAAATCTGCTGCTGGGAGTTAACAATCCGTTATCGAGCTCCTCCTGTAGAGGGAGGAGTTAGCAGTCTATTATGGATCTCCTCCTGGATAGGGAGGAGTTAACAATCTGTTATCAATATCCTGCTGCTAGGAGTAGCAATCTGTTATAAGTCTGCCAGGGAGTTAGCAATCTGTTATGGATCACCCTGCCAAGGGGAAGAGCTAACAATTGTAATACCCTTTAGGCGGAATTAATGATCTGTGGTGGGTTGGCTTTCCACAGAGTAGCAGTCTGCATAATACCGCTCTAGTAGTGTAAGGAATGAACACTTAAGGTAAATTGGTGAATCCCTGGGCCGATGGCAGATGACAGCGCCCCCAGGAGGATATCCTGAGAGGGACCACTGGCTAGGCTGGAGTATGGAGACAAACACAAATATTCTGTATTAGATAGGAAGTAGAACCACCAGAGGAGGCAGTAGTGAGCTGATGTGCCCGGCGGGGCTGAAGTCCCTCAGATACTGGAATTGCGGTCTCTGGGTTGCTGAGCTGTAGAGAGAAACTATAGGTAGTAAGTAGACAGGGTATGCTGGATACATAACCAGTAGCAGATAATACACTCACAATTGTAATGGCTTCTATGCAACAGAGAATATTCAGTATATTCAGGAACAGGAGCCTTAGGCGAGT
Source organism: Rhinatrema bivittatum (assembly GCF_901001135.1). Classification (NCBI taxonomy): domain Eukaryota; kingdom Metazoa; phylum Chordata; class Amphibia; order Gymnophiona; family Rhinatrematidae; genus Rhinatrema; species Rhinatrema bivittatum. Next base: position 177,671,942 of record NC_042622.1, read on the forward strand.
ACTTGTTCTTATATGCTGTCTGGAAAGAGAACTCACAATATCTGTGTATGAGGTGGCTTCTGGAATAGAAGAGAGCCTTTGGAGGGTTTTAGGAACATAGGCCCTCGTGGAGCGAGTACCGGTTCCTATCTGCAATCTATAATAGTAATTCACAAGGTATAGGTATATGATAGCTTCTGATATAGAAGAGAGTTAAGAAGGGATTTAGGAACATGGGCCCTCATGGAGCGAGTACCAGTTCCTATCTGAAATCTACAATAATGACTCACGATCTCCGTACCTGCGATAACGTCTTAGACAGAAGGAAGTCTTCAGAGATTAGGAACATAGGCCCTCGTGGAGCGAGTACCGATTCCTATCTGTAATAAAACTCACAGTATTCATGTCTGCAATCGCTTCCAGGTAATAAGGAGTCTTCTGAGCATTCAGGGATGTAGGCCCTCAAGGAGCGAGTACCAGATCCCGTCTTAGCAATCTGAAATCAAGAAGAGAGAGCGGGTACCCCTAGGTAAGTCTGTGGAGGGAGAGCAGCGGAGAAAGAATTCCCCTTGCTAACTCCATTCGTAGTTGCAAGCAAAGACCTTTTAAGTTGGAAGCGGATGACATCACTACGGGGGGATGCCCCCAAGGTTCGCACCCTTGCCGGTACAAACTCTGGAGCAAGCGTGGGCACCCTTACGTCATCAGGAACATGGCGGATCTGCAGCATCAGGCCAGCCCGGGAATTCCAGGGAGAAGCGGCGAGGAGAAGCCGCAGCAGCATCTGTTCGTCAGACCCGAAGGGAATCGCCACTAAGGTAGAGAGGGTGGAGCGAGGGCGAGAACAGGCACGAACGCAACACCGCCATGGCGTTGTCCAACATTACTCTCACTGCTCTTCCACTCAGTAAGTCTGTAAACTTCAAGAATTCCAACCAAATCGCATGACCCTCCAAATCGATTGATGGACCATCACCCCTGTGCCAATAGTTCCTGGCAGTGTGCTCCCCAGCCCTGGAGACTCGCATCTGTAGTGAACACTATCCAGTCAGGAATCTCCAAGTCTGCTCCCTTGGAGAGAAGTTCTCTCTGCATCCAGAGGAGTAATTTCTGCTTCAACTAGGATGGAAGAGACAGCTAAATCATGAACTCCTGAGACTGAGGACTCCACCATGACAGCAATGTGCTCTGAATTGGATGCATATGCACCCTTGCCCATGAAACAACCTCCAACATCACCTCCATGGAGCCCAATGTCTGTAGGTAAGCCCATATCCTTGAACAATCCATCACCCTCAGGGCTCATATTTGCTCTCAAAGTTCTGGCCAAACTGCTCCGGGAGCAACATCTTGCCTTATAGAAACATGGAAATGACAGCAGAAGAAGACCAAACCGTCCATCCAGTCTGCCCAGCAAGCTTTCACACTTTTTTTTTCTCATACTTATGTTACTCTTGGCCCCCATCAGCAACCCCCTGGTTCCAGTTTCCCTCCACCCCGCCATCGATGTAGAGAGCAGCGCTGGAGCTACATCCAAGCAAAGCATCCAGCTCAATTGGTCAGGGGTAGCAACTGCTGCAATAAGCAAGTTACTCCCACGCTTATTTGTTTACCCAGCCTGTGCCATTCAGTCTTTATTAGTTGTTATCTGAATATAATTCCTCTAATCTTTATTCCCCCTGCCGTTGAAGCAGTGTGTTGCGCTGGATTTGTATTTCCAGTGAAGTATCATGCTTAATTGATTCAGGGTAATAACCGCCGTAACAAGCGGGCTACTCCCATAATTATGTGTTTGCCCAGACTATGTAATTCATTCCTTGTTGGTTGTTGCCTGAATATGAATCCTCTTTTCCTCTTTCCCCTCTGCCGTTGAAGCAGAGAGCTATGCTGGATATACACTGAAAGTGAAGTATCAGTCTTTCCCCCCTGCCGTTGAAGCAGAGAGCTATGCTGGATATGCATTGAAGTGTTGTATCAGACTTATTTGGTTTGGGGTAGTAACCCCCACAACAAGCAAGCTACTCCCTGTTTTTTTTGTGAATGCAAATCCTTTTTTTCCACATTTCCTCTTGCCGTTGAAGCATAGAGCAATGCTGGAGTTGCATTGACAGTGAGTATGTTTATTGAATAAGGGTATTAATCTCCAGGTAGTAGCCGTAATTCCGCAAACTACCCCCATGCCTCTTCTCTTCATTCACATCCTATAGACTTTATAGATGCACAATATTTATCCCACGCCCCTTTGAAGTCCTTCACAGTTTTGGTCTTCACCACTTCCTCCGGAAGAGCATTCCAGGCATCCACCACCCTCTCCGTGAAGAAATACTTCCTGACATTGGTTCTGAGTCTTCCTCCCTGGAGTTTCAAATCGTGACCCCTGGTTCTGCTGATTTTTTTCCAATGGAAAAGGTTTGTCATTGTCTTTAGATCATTAAAACCTTTCAAGTATCTGAAAGTCTGTATCATATCACCTCTGTGCCTCCTTTCCTCCAGGGTGTACATATTTAGATTCTTCAATCTCTCCTCGTAAGTCATTCGATGAAAACCCTCCACCTTTTTGGTCGCCCTTCTCTGGACTGCTTCCATCCTGTCTCTGTCCCTTTGGAGATATGGTCTCCAGAACTGAGCACAGTACTCTAGGTGAGGCCTCACCAAGGACCTGTACAAGGGGATAATCACGTCCCTTTTCTTGCTTGATATTGCTCTCTCTATGCAGCCCAGCATCCTTCTGGCTTTAGCTATCGCCTTGTCACATTGTTTCGCCGATTTCAGATCGTTAGACACTATCACCCCAAGGTCTCTCTCCTGCTCCGTGCACACCAGCCCTTCCCATCCCCCCCCCATCGAATACTGTTCTTTCAGATTTCCACACCCCATATGCATGACTCTGTACTTCTTGGCATTGAACCTCAGCTGCCATATCTTCGACCACTCTTCCAGCTTCCTTAAATCCCGTCTCGTTATCTCCACTCCTTCCGGCGTGTCCACTCTGTTGCAGATCTTAGTGTCATCCGCAAAAATACAAACCTTACCTTCTATCCCGTCCACAATGTCGCTCACAAAGATATTGAACAGGACCGGTCCCAACACCAATCCTTGCGGCACTCCACTTAACACCGCTCTCTCTTCAGAGTAAGTTCCATTTACCGTCACACATTGTCTTCTGTCCGTCAACCAGTTTGCAATCCAGGCCACCACCTTGGCACTCATTCCTGAGCTTCTCATTTTATTCACCAGCCTCCTGTACGGGACCGTATCAAAAGCTTTGCTAAAATCCAAGTAGATGACATCGAGCGCTCTTCCTTGATCCAATTCCTTAGTCACCCAATCAAAAAAGTCTATCACATTTGTCTGACAGGACCTTCCCTTGGTGAAACCATGCTGCCTCTGGTACATCAATTCTGCTGCTTGTAGATAGTTCACAATTCTTTCCTTCAGCAGCAATTCCAATATCTTTCCCACCACCCAGGTGAGGCTAACCAGCCTGTAGTTTCCAGCCTCTTGTCTCTCTTCTCCAATCACTCGGCACCACTCCTGTTTTGAGGGAGCTATTGAACAGGTCACACAGCAGGGCTGCCAGCACATTTCTGAGCTCCCTCAGTATCCTGGGATGAACCTCATCAGGCCCCATGGCTTTGTCCACCTTCAGTTTTCCTAGCTCTTCCCATACATTCTCTTCCGTAAACGGAGTTTCATCCATTCCGCTTCCCTCCAGTTTCTTGTTGACTAGTGTCGGTTCTTCTCTGGGGTCTTCTTTAGTGAATACCGAACTGAAGTATTCGTTTAATAATTCTGCCATTTCTTCATCTGTTTCCACCCATTGATCCTTTTCACCTTTCAATTTCAGTATACCACTTTGGGCTTTTCTCCTTCATCTGTTTCCACCCATTGATCCTTTTCACCTTTCAGTTTCAGTATACCACTTTGGGCTTTTCTCCTTTCACTGATGTATCTGAAAAATGTTTTGTCACCTTGCTTTACCTCTTTGGCAATCCTTTCTTCTGCTTGAATTTTCGCTTTCTTGAGTGCTTTCTTCGTCTCCCTCAGCCTATCCTGCCTTGTGCTTTCTTGATTGCTTTCTTCGTCTCCCTCAGCCTCCCTCCCTTGTGCAGCATCAAACCGAACCCCAAACTCTCCAGAGTTCGGCTGTAAACTGCTTGTTGTAAGTTTGACATGTTTGTGGACCCTTGGTTGCTGTATTGATGACTCCTCCCATGGGGAGGGGCCCCTTGGGGAAAATACAGCAATAGGCTGACTCTTCAGTAATGACCACAGAGAGAATGGAAGCTTTATTATACAGCAGTTGGCAAGGCCCAAGAAGCGGGCTGCATTCCTCAGCCAGTGGAGTAGGTCTCTGATGATTAGTTCAGCCCAGGCACTGAGTTGTATCAAGTGCAGAGAAGGTCTCACCAGAAGCTGGAAGTGAAGGGTCCGGTAGTGGTCCGCGGAGCAGGGTAGGCTGAAAACCCAGTCACAGATGACGTAGTCAGCAATGGTAGATCTGGTAGTGGTCCACAAAGCAGAGTACGCCGAGAATCTATTCTGTGGTGAGACAAGGCAGAGAGACTGAAGAGAGAAGGTACTCACGAAGGCTGGTAGCTGCGGGAGAGATGGCCCCCACAGATCGGAGGTAGACATGATGCAAGGCTTGGAGCGCCGGAGCCAAGATATCCTCTGTAGATGCAGGTTAACTCAGGAGGAAGGCAGGTGAGTGCAAGGCCCCGGGGAGCAGATACCTAGGATCCTGAAGAGCTGGGAAACCTGGAGAGTAGGTAGGAGCGAATAAGGCCCCCGAGGAGCGGGTACCTAGAATGCCCTAGTGTAGCCAGCGTAACCCCGGAGGGTTTGTAGGAGCGAGAACTCAGAGCGGGTGTCTCTGAAGGAAGTCAAAATTAGCTGGAGCGGAATCCTTGCTAACTCATAGCTGGATCGGAGATGGGAGGCTAAGTACCCGGAGGTAGTGAAGTCATGCGGTGGGGATGCCCCCGAGGTTCCCGCCATGACGTATTCAAAAGAGAGGGCGGCACACCCGCACACGTGCCCTAAGTGACCTCAGTGTAAGAATGGCGAACGCAATCGACCATGCCGGTCCAGGGACACCGGAGAGGTCGGCGGAGAGAGGCGGAAGCAGCCATCTTGCCCAGAGGAGAGGAAAGAGAAAGAAAAGAGGTGAGACAGGGAGGGCGCAGCCGTCTGCGATCGATGGGCGCAACACTGCTCTTAGCTAGAATCCTACCTAACCTAGCTGCTGTAACAGCTGGACTACCCTGCAAGACACGATATGACTCTCCACCATTGATTTGGCCCTGATTAGCCAATTGCCCAGACACAGATGAACCAAGATACCTTCCTTGCAAAGTATGGCTGCTACCATCAGGATCACATTGGAAAAGGTTCTGGGTGCCATAATCAATCCGAATGGCAAGACCTGAAACTGGTAATGATGGCTTAGCACTGCGTAATGCAAAAACTGCTGACGTTCCTGCCAGATTGGGATATGCAAAATAGGTATCTATCAAACTGAGCGAAGTGAGAAACTTTCCCTTCTGCATGCTATGATCACCAATCGCAAAGTTTCCAGCCTGAAGTGGATCACTCAAAAAAATGATCGATTCTCTTCAGATCCAAAATGGGATGAAAGGAAATCTCCTTTTGCAAATCACAAAATAAATGGAATACCAACCCATACTTTCCTGCTCTCTTGGAACTGGGACTATGGCCTTTAATGTGATCAGTCACTGCTTGCATGGCAGCTGTTTTCTCTATGGAGCTGCACGGGGTGTTGTGTTCCGTGCCCGCAGACAGCCACGGGCGCGGCCCCCTACCTCTTCTCCTGACCAGCCCAGCGGCAGCGTCGGGGCCGACTGCCCTGCGCCGAGCTCAGCACCCCAGTGCGGTGGCGCAGGCCTTTGGGCTGGCCGCCGGAATCGGAGCCATCCCTGCTCCTCCCTCGCAGCCACTGCTGCTCTCTTCCGCGGCCCGGATCCAAGATGGCCACTGCCATCCTTAGGCGCGAGGCCGCACCCCTTCACTAGATTTAAAGGGACCTCGTCCCTTTAATTGCCTGCAGCTGATTCCTATCTCCAGGGCCAGAGGAAGTATAAAAGGAGACTTCCTCTGACCATTCCTTGACTTGGCAACGTCTCCTGTGAGAGTTGTTTGAGTCTGCTTGCTTCGGTGAGTTCCAGCGTCTTGACTCCTTGTTCCAGTTTCGTTTTGGTATTCCTGGTTCCGGACCTTGGATCGGCTAGCGGTGATTCCTGGTATTCACTTCGGATTGGCTAGCGGTGATTCCTGGTATTGACTTCGGACTGGCAAGCGGTGATTCTCTGGTGTGTGGCTTCGAACTGGCATGTGGTGATCCCTCGGTGTGTGACCTCGGACTGGTAAGCAATGACCCTCTGGCACTTGACCTTGGACCTCTTCCTGACTATCGTCTCCAAAGGCCCACCTAAGTCCCAGTGGCCTGGGTCCCTACGGGCTCCTCCTGGGGGGACCGCGGGCTTCCAGGGGTGAAGCTCCAGACAGCCCTTGCACCGTACGTCTGTTCCTTGACCTCTCAAAGGTCCACCTAAGTCCCAGCGGTCTGGGTCCCTACGGGCTCTTCCTGGGGGGACTGCGGACTGCCAGTGGCGAAGACACACCTCTGTTCCTTGACGTCACGACTCGTCATCTGCCTTCACAGTCGCACCTGTCTCCATTGACCCAGCTCGCATTATCCTCTCCGCAACGTTTACGGTCCCACCTGGCAAGACTGTGGTGCCTAAGAGGCTTCGTAATAAAGTATTAAAATGGGGACACGATTCTCAGTTAGCCGGACATCCGGGTAGAGTTCAAACTCAAATGCTCTTACAACAATATTATTGGTGGCCCGACATGCACAAAGATATTCGTGCATATGTAGATTCTTGCCCAACTTGTGCACAACACAAGATTCCTACTGGAAAGACTTTTACAGCCGCTACCTATTCCCCAGAAACCCTGGACACATATTTCCACAGATTTTATTGTGGATCTTCCGCCATCTGAGGGCAATACGGTAATATGGGTGGTTGTGGATTGATTCTCCAAAATGGCCCAGTTTATCCCGCTACCCTCCCTTCCATCTGCTCCTCACCTGGCCCAACTGTTTATGCTCCATATCTTCCGCCTCCATGGTCTCCCACAGCATATCGCATCTGATCGAGGCCCTCAGTTCACGGCCCGTTACTAGCTCAATCTTTGCAAGATGTTTAACATTTCTCTGGACTACACCACTGGGTTCCATCCACAGGCAAATGGACAGGCGTAACGTACAAATCGTACGTTAAAACAATTTCTTCAGATGTATGTTAACTCTCGCCAGGACGATTGGGCATTGCTTCTCTCATGGGCTGAGTTCTCTCATAACTTGCATGTCTGCTCCTCAACGGGGACTTCTCCTTTCCAGATTATATTTGGACGACACCCCTGGCCGCCTCTACATTTGCCCTTACCGGTGCCATCACCGGCAGCTCAGATTACCACAGTACAGTTGCGGCGGCTCTGGATTCACACCCAGCACATACTCCGGAAAGCTACCCACACCGCCAAGACGTTTGCTGACAAGCATTGGCGATCAGCTCCATGGTTTCGTCCAGGAGAGAAAGTGTGGCTTAGCACCCGGCACATCCGGTTGCGAGTTCCTTCCAAGCGATTGGCCCCACGTTATATTGGACCTTTTCCTGTACTGCGACAGATTGGTCCTGTGACTTATTAACTCCATTTGTTGGCCACCATGAGGTGGCTCTCACTCGCTCACCTGTTGAAGGGGATGCACTTGGAAACACCCCAGTGGATCATTGTTATGACAACGCCAGCCTTTCTGGCTGGGGAGCGGTGTGCCAGAATCAATCTACCCAAGGACAATGGTCCCCAGTTCAATCTCAATAGCACATCAATCGTCTGGAAGCCTGAATAGTCTGCCTGGTGCGCAAGACGTTCCTGCCTTTGATCCGTCGCAAAGCGGTTCGGGTTCTCTCCGACAATGTCACCACAGTAGCTTTCATCAATCGCCAGGATGGCACACCAGGAGTCATCTGGTAGCCCTAGAAGCTAGCAAGTTGTTCTCCTGGGCGGAGCGCCATCTGGCTCGACTGGCAGCCTCCCACATTGTCGGGAAGAAGAATATTCAAGCCGACTTCCTAAGCCATCAACACCTAGACCCTGGAGAGTGGGAGTTGTCTGAAGAGGCGATGGATCTTGTCATTCGCAAGTGGAGAACCCCCCACTTAGACCTAATGGCCACTCTGAGGAATGCGAAGGCTCCCAGATTCTTCAGTCTCAGAAGGGAGCACTGCTCAGAAGGGGTGGATGCCCTGGTGCTACCCTGGCCTTGCAACATCCTCCTCTACGTGTTCCCACCCTGGCCTCTGGAGAGAAAAGTACTCAGAAGAATAGAGCTTGCAAGGGGCCGATCATTCACGTAGCGCTGGATGGCCCTGGAGATTATGGTTCGCGGATCTGGTGAACCTTGTGACAGATGGTCCCCTTTGCTTCGGTCTCCTCCCAAACCTGCTGCAGCAAGGTCCAGGATTTTTTGATCAGATGGATCGCTTTTGTCTAGCGGCCTGGCTTTTGAGCGGCGGAGACTGAGGAAAAAGGGTTATAGGGAGGAGGTTATTTCCACCCTGTTGCATGCGTATAAGACTTCTAACTCTCTCGCTTACATTCGGGTATGGAGAGTGTTTGAGACTATGTGTGCTGACTCAGGAGTACCAACGCGCAAGGCCCCTGTGTCCCATGTCCTCTCCTTTCTACAGAATGGCCTCTCCAAAGATTTGTCTTTCAATTCTCTGCGAGTACAAGTTTCAGCTCTTGGCTCCCTATTAGGGCGGGTTAATGGTTACGCGCTGGCGGCCCACCTGGAAGCCATTTGGTTCCTCAAGGGGGTGAAGCATCTGAACCCGCCTGTCCGAGCTACTTGTCCGTCATAGAGTCTCGGGGCGCCTTTCGAGTCCCTCAGGCGGGCCACACTCAAAGACTTGACTCTTAAGACAGTGTTTCTAGTCTCTATTTGCTCGGCCAGAGAGTGTCCGAGCTCCAAACCTTGTCTTGCAGGGAGCATTTCTTCGTTTTTCTGATTCAGGTGTTTCACTCAAGACAGTACCATTCTTTTTACCGAAGGTCGTTTCCTCTTTTCACTTAAATCAGTCAGTGGAGCTACCTGCCTTTTCTACAGAAGACATTGAGAGCACCCCTGGCGGAGACCTAAGGCACCTTGATATGAAAAGAGTGCTACTGCAATACTTATCAGTCACGAATGAGTTTCGTGTCTCTGATCATTTTTGTCTTATGAAGCGGACCCAATAAGGGGAACAAGGCTTCTAAGGCTACCATCGCTCGCTGGCTAAAGGAGGCGATTGCGTCTGCATATATCTGTCAGGGCCGGCTGGTTCTGGAGGGCTTAAAGGCCCATTCGTTGCGTTCACAGGCTACCTCTTGGGCGGAGAGCCAGTTGGTCTCCCCGCAAGAAATATGCAGAGCAGCTACTTGGAAATCTCTTCATACCTTTGCTCGTCATTATCGCCTCGATATACAGGTGCTAGTTTTTGGTTCCTTTGGCAGACAAGTGCTTCGAGCGGGACTCTCTCTGTCCTACCCTACTTAGGGAAGCTTTGGTACATCCCACCATTTGGACTGATCCGGGTACGTACAGGGAAAGGAAAATTAGTTCTTACCTGCTAATTTTCGTTCCTGTAGTACCTTGGATCAGTACAGATGCCCGCCCTTACTGCATCCTGTCTTTTTCTTTGACACAACCACTCAAAGTCTTTTCATTCACAGGTTTTGGGAATATCTACTAAGCATATCTGAGCTAAAGCATATCAGAGCTATAGGGCATTGCATTGCTTCAAATTTCCAGTTACAATTTGGATGTTACATGTTTTACTTGCTTGATCTTTTCTTTAGTTGAGATTATAGTTTGCATTTTTCTGCTTTGATAACGTTTATACTGAAGGGATGCAGGGGGTGCGCTGTCCTGTTATAAGATACCCTTCGAGTTTCTCTCTGTCTCCATCTGCTGGAAAGAAGGCTCAACCACTCTCTGGACTGATCCATAATACTACAGGAATGAAAATTTGCAGGTAAGAACCAATTTTCCTTTAAGGCAGTTGCTCAGCACCTCTTGCATCTGCTTCCAGAGGTTGTGAGAGTATTGGCTCATGCAGAGCTAGTAAGAGGCAATGCAAGCAATAAGCATAGCCTCTTGGAACACTTTCCTCTCAAGAGCATCCATTGCTCTATGATCCTTGCCCGGGGGCGCCGAGGCATGGGTCCAAGAGTGTTTGGCCTTCTTGACAGCAGATTCGACCACTACCGATTTGTGTGAAAGCTGAGACTTCTCGAATCCGGTAGCCTGTTAGACGAAGTAAACCCTATCCGCCTTCCTGTTGACCGGAGATACTGAGGGGGTGCTCCCATATCCTCAAAAGCAACTCCCTAAAGATCTCGTGCACCAGGACCACCACAACCACTTTAGGGGCCTCCATGAACTGGAGGATCTCCAGCATCTTATTCCTGACATCTTACTCCATCATTAACTGAAAAGGAATGGCCTCCACCATTGCCTGTACAAAATCTGCGAAGGTCAGAACCTCTGGAGAAGACCTCCTTCACACATCGAAGGAGACTGCTCTGAAGGGAAACCCTCCTAGTCCTCTGAGGAGGATTCTGCTGTGTCATCCCCCAGGGGTCATACGGGGTCTGATCCTCACTGTAGTCTACAGGGGATGGGGCCCTGGGTGCTCGGCCTTCGTCCAGAGGCGTGGGCATTGGTGGCACCGCTGCCGGCCCCAGCAAAGCTGAACGGGGGGACTACAGGCCTTGGTGTCTCTGCTGGCCTCGATGGAGCTTCCTCGGAGGAACCAGCAACAAGCACAGTTATCGATCGGGGGAAGCATCGGTGCCCCTCCGAGCATTGATGGCCTCCCAGGAACCGAAACTAACTGGGTCGGTAACACACCGCTAAGCACACTGAGCTGTTCCAACAGTGGTTCCAGCAGGGCGAGTGTCAGCACCGGTGCTACTGGTTCAATGCCCTGCAACGCCCACTGGACCGCCAGCTAGACCCTGCACGCTGACTCCTGCTCGAAAATTGGGAGGCAGGATGGGTGGCCAGATCTTCCTTGGAGGTCCAAGTTGGATTGGCTACTGGCACCAGGACTGGCATCAATGAAGGATGGGAATTCCTCACCACGAAGTTGTTTCAGGGGCATCATAAGAACATATGAATATGCCATACTGAGTCAGACCAAGGGTCCATTAAGCCCAGCATCCTGTTTCCAACAGTGGCCAATCTAGGCCATAAGAACCTGGCAAGTACCCAAAAACTAAGTCTATTCCATGTTACCATTGCTAGTAATAGCAGTGGCTATTTTCTAAGTCAACTTAATTAATAGCAGGTAATGGACTTCTCCTCCAAGAACGTATCCAATCCTTTTTTAAACACAGCTATACTAACTGCACTAACCACATCCTCTGGCAACAAATTCCAGAGTTTAATTGTGCGTTGAGTGAAAAAGAACTTTCTCCGATTAGTTTTAAATGTGCCCCCTAGTCTTTCTATTATCTGAAAGAGTAAATAACCGATTCACATCTACCCGTTCTAGACCTCTCATGATTTTAAACACCTCTATCATATCCCCCCCTCAGCCGTCTCTTTTCCAAGCTGAAAAGTCCTACCCTCTTTAGTCTTTCCTCATAGGGGAGCTGTTCCATTCCCCTTATCATTTTGGTAGCCCTTCTCTGTACCTTCTCCATCGCAACTATATCTTTTTTGAGATGCGGCGACCAGAATTATACACAGTATTCAAGGTGCAGTCTCACCATGGAGCAATACAGAGGCATTATGACATTTTCTGTTTTATTCACCATTCCCTTTCTAATAATTCCCAACATTCTGTTTGCTTTTTTGACTGCCACAGCACACTGATTTCAATGTGTTATCCACGATGACGCCTAGATCTCTTTCTTGGGTGGTAGCACCTAATATGGAACCTAACATTGTGTAACTATAGCATGGGTTATTTTTCCCTACATGCATCACCTTGCACTTATCCACATTAAATTTCATCTGCCATTTCAATGCCCAATTTTCCAGTCTCATAAGGTCTTTCTGCAATTTATCACAATCTGCTTGTGATTTAACTACTCTGAACAATTTTGTATCATCTGCAGATTTGATTACCTCACTCGTATTTCTTTCCAGATCATTTATAAATATATTGAAAAGTAAGGGTCCCAATACAGATCCCTGAGGCACTCCACTGTCCACTCCCTTCCACTGAGAAAATTGTCCATTTAATCCTACTCTCTGTTTCCTGTCTTTTAGCCAGTTTGTAATCCACAAAAGGACATCGCCACCTATCCCATGACTTTTTACTTTTCCTAGAAGCCTCTCATGAGGAACTTTGTCAAACGCCTTCTGAAAATCCAAGTTTAGTACATCTACTGGTTAACCTTTATCCACATGTTTATTAACTCCTTCAAAAAAGTGAAGCAGATTTGTGAGGCAAGACTTGCCTTGGGTAAAGCCATGCTGACTTTGTTCCATTAAACCATGTCTTTCTATATGTTCTGTGATTTTGATGTTTAGAATACTTTCCACTATTTTTCCTGGCACTGAAGTCAGGCTAACCGGTCTGTAGTTTCCCGGATAGCCCCTGGAGCCCTTTTTAAATGGGGTTATATTAGCTATCCTCGGCAAAGGAGCCAGCACCTTCCCAAGCTCAGCACTCTGCATCGAGGGTGACTTGTGCTTCCTTGGCTTCCCTCAGTGCTCGGCCCGGTCTTGCCCCAGTACCATGGTCAATGATGATGAACCTGACATCCTTGACTTGGAAGAAACCAACAGGGCCAATCCCCAGCACCCCTATCCACCAACGGCCCCGCCGATGCCTCTGTGCCCATCGGTTCCAATGTCAATGCCTCAGACTTCCTCCATCTTATCAAGTCGAGCGTGATATCCCTTAGGGGTCCATCTGGGCACACATTCGGCAACCCCGGACGTCATGCAATGCCCCCAGGCAGAGAACACCCATCTCGTGGGGGTCCATGATGGATATGGTCCTCAGGCACTGGGAGCACTGACAGAAACCAGATAAGGCCACAACGGGCGAAAGAAAAAGGGGAAAAACGTAGGACTGTGCCAGCAGGTGGTCGATGTTGGCAGGCACTGAGGCACCGCCACCACAGCAGGGGGAATGAAAGTGAAAAGACTTACCAAACCACTGAAAAACCCAACTAGATAAACTAGAGGGAACTGAGAGGGACCCATGATTGGTGGATTTACCCAAAAAAGGAAGGTGAAAGCTTCAGAGGAAAAAAAAAAGATTGAAGAGGGACCCTGCGTGGATACTTGGATTAGGGTGAGCTGGACGCGCTCAGTCAAAGTTCCAGAAACTTTGATATAAGTTTTCCATGCTGGGCTCCATCCCCAGGGTATCTCAAGGTGGTTTCCTAGACTTACCTGGCGTTGACCTCATTTGTTTTCTTGCTGTATTTGTGTACGTGTGAAGCATGGGGGGGGGTGGGGGTATAACAATTAAATGAACCATGAACGTCTGTGTGTGGGGGGAAAAAAAAAAACAAAACAGCTTGGACTACTTCGTAATGCTTACTGTTTTCACTACCAGATCAATGATGTTCACTTTGTTTACTCAATTTATGATTGCATAACCTGGTTGGTATGTATCTTTCTTTTGGTTCAATAAAAATCTTAAATATAAAAAAAAAAAAGACAGGAAACAGTGGGGGCTGATGACGTCAGCGGAACGAGAGGCAGATTGATTCCCCGCTCCCGGCCGATCCGTTTGGAGTCTCTCTTCTTTGCAGCCATCCGGGGTGCGTTTTGAGCGGTAAAGATACCGTTTTGCAGCTGACGACCCCTACATGTCGAATCGAAGGCAGGGCCCTAACTTCCAAAAATATTCCTATCAAAAAAGGGACCGGGAGGTCAGACACGAAAAATTCAAAATGGCGGCCGCGACTGAACTGGAAATCAAGGATGGCGAGGACGAAGCGCCGGCAGGCCCCGACTCAGAAATCCCAACCAGGGGTGAGTTCAAGCTGTGGTTCAGCGAATTGAGGCACGATCTTCAAAATTTTAAAAAAGAAATTAGGGAGGTGGTGGGTGAGCTGCGAGAGGAAGTGGGTGACATGGGCCGCCGCATTTTTGAATATGAAACCTTAACGGAGGCTCAAGCGGAATCACTTAGTGCCCTTAAAAAAGAAAATGCAGCTATGACTACTGAAATGCAACAGCTCTCTATAAAATTGGAGGACCTAGAAAATAGGAGCCGTAGAGTAAACCTACGGTTCCGAGGCATCCCAGAAACACCAGAGTATTCTGATTGCATGCAAGTTGTCTCCAAACTGTGTGCTGAAGTGCTTTCTGCGCAAGGGAATGACACCCCTGAGGACGCGGGGCAGATTAAGCCTGTGAAAATTGAAAGGGCACACAGGGTTTTGGGACCCAAATTAGCTAATAGGGTCAAAGATGTCATCGCCTACTTTCACGAATATGCAGTTAAGGAGAGGGTGTATATGATAGCACGCAAGCTACACTTGGATGGGCATGAAATCCAGGTCTACGCGGATGTCTCTCCCCTCACACTTAAGAAGCGTCTGGACTTGAAACCAGTCACTGCGCTTTTGAATAAAGAAAATATCAGATACAGATGGCTATTCCCTTTTGGGTTAGGCTTTACTATTCAAGGTAAATCCTACAAGGTGCAATCAATACAGGAGGCTGCAAAATGTTTACAGGACGCAGGTTACCATATGCCTGATTATCATGCTCCTGCGTCTCCAAACACAGCACAAAAGGAAGAACCTCGATGGCAGAGAATGGGCAAAGGCGGGAAGAGGCTTCGGCGTACGCCAGATCCGGAAATCACTGCTAGCGAACCAACCAGCATTGTTTACATGGGGTCATATCTTCTTCGGGAGAATATTCGGATGGCTGCATTATTTCATTTGCTGACTCTTTTGCAAGATTCCTCACGGGGTGGGCAGTGGGAGATCTGCTGTGCCATTCCCCCTACAGATGGGTGACGAGGCCAGAGGTTTATATGGTCTCGAGATCAGGGGTGGGCGGGAGGGGAAGGGTGATTTTGGGGTTTTTCAGCTGATTTTTCTCTGTTCTTGCATGCATTTTGTCACACATCAGGAGAGTGCTTGGTCAGCCTTGAATTTGCTTTTGGATCGGCTGATTGGATCAGGCATACTTATACTGGAATAATGGCGACTTTCAGACTATTATCCTTGAACGTTAAAGGATTAAACTCCCCACGCAAGCGTAAACTTTTATTTCAGGATCTTCAGAGGGCCAACATTGCAATAGCCTTGGTACAGGAGACTCACTTAAAACGGAGATACGAACATTTATTACGTTCACCCCAATATCCCACTCAATTCTGGTCTGCTTGCACAAAGACCGGGCAATACACGGGAGTGGGGATCCTGTTCCAGAAAGACTTTGTTTTTGAACTACGGAGATGTGTTGCAGCCCCTGAGGGGAGATTTTTGTTACTCAATATAATGGTAGCGGGAGAACAATTTACTTTGATGAACACTTATGCTCCTAATGCTTCACAGGCTTCCTTTTTTGAACACCTGAATGACATTGTGCAAGCCAACTTAGAGGGTCATCTAATAATGGCGGGGGATTGTAACATCCCTATTAACCCTAAACTTGATGTCTCATCTGGAAGGAGTTCCGTTCCCAGGAAAGATAGACAACATTTTGTTACCTACCTCCGTCATTTTCAATTGGAAGATACTTGGCAATTCCTTAACCCTAAACAGAGGGAGTACACTTTCTACTCCAAGCCACACAATTTGTACTCAAGACTGGATTATATATTTGTGGACAAAGGTCTTTTACATAGGGTACTGCAGGTCCACGTAGATTCTATCACCTGGTCGGACCATGCGCCGCTGTGGGTGGAGCTCTCCTTCCCAGCTTATGACAGGGGACAACGATTTTGGAGGTTAAATGATAGTCTGCTCGATGACAAGCCATTTCTTGAACAGTGTTGGCAAAGTATTAACGAGTATTTGATGTTTAACTCGACACCTGATATTTCACCTATTATGGTATGGGACTGTTTAAAAGCAGTGCCACGGGGGTCCCTTATCACCAGAGCCTCTCATGTTAAGAAATCCGAGTGGCAAATGCGGCAGTCGCTTACTGACCGCCTGTTAGTGTTGGAGAAACAACATAAGCGTAGTACTTCTAGTATAGGTGTAGCAGATATCGAGCACTGCTGGTCCCAGATTGCAGCGTTAGACGCTACTAAAATAGCGTTTGACCTAGAGCGGGCTGAACAAGCCTACTTCGAGGGAGGGAATAGGGCCGGAAAGCTACTTGCGAATAAGTTAAAGGCGCAGCGATTGCAGAATCTTATTACTAAAATCAAAGATGAACAGGGACGAATGCTTACTTCTAATGAGGATATTAGCGCTTTCTTCGCTTTTATGAAACTTTATATCAAGGTAACTCTGCCATTACTAATCCAGACATAGCAGCTTTTCTGCAGGATGTCTCTTTGCCGACCCTGTTGGAGAATCAAAGTGCATGCTTAGATGCAGAAATCACTGTAGAGGAAGTTTCTTACGCTATCAAACAATTAAAGGTGAGCAAGTCACCTGGTTTAGACGGGTTTACAGCCCGTTTCTATCAGAGCTTTGCTGGAGAGCTTTCGGCTCCTCTCTCTAGGATGTTTAATGCCCTACGAATAGAGAGTAAGCTGGCTCCTAATTCCAACGTTGCTGGCATCACTATCATAGCTAAACCGGGACGTGACCCTACCCAGTGCGGATCGTATCGACCCATATCCCTATTGAATATTGACCACAAGTTACTGGCTAAAATCTTGGCTAGTAGGCTGAATAAGTTTATTGCTCAATTAATACATTTGGATCAGGCTGGCTTAATTCCAGGGCGCATGGCATCTGATATTGTTAGGAAAATTCTGGATTCCCTGTGGTGGGTTAAACGATGTAATTCCCCCTATTTACTGATGGCTGTGGACGCGGAGAAAGCCTTTGATCTGGTCCATTGGCCATTTCTTTTTCAAGTTCTTGAACTGATGGGTTTTGGTCATTTCTTTATCAACTGGATGCAAACACTGTATAATGAGCCGAAAGCTTGCATCAAGAACGGAGGATATTCCTCTTATTTTACTGTAGGTCAAGGGACCAGGCAGGGGTGTCCCCTTTCACCTTTATTGTTTGCTATTTTTATTGAACCTTTGGCTCAGAAAATTAGAAATTCATCAGAAATAACTGGTATTCAGGTGGGGGATTTCTCAACTAAGCTGGCTATGTTTGCCGATGATGTGATATTGATGCTCACCAACCCCGCGAGCTCTCTGCCTGCTGTGGTAGCCATTATAAAATCTTATAGTAGGGTGTCAGGCTACTCTATTAATTGGGAAAAAACTGAGATTTTAAATGTATCTTTGTCAGATGCCCAAGTGTGTAACCTTAAAGCGGCCTTCCCTTTTCGGTGGGCAAAGGATAAGATAAAATATCTGGGTGTATATATTGGAGTGCATACTGATATCTTTAGCCTCAATTACCCTCCCCTGTTAACAAAGATGTATAAAGAGTTGGAGGAGTAGAGCCGTTACCACATATCATGGCTGGGCCGGATCGCCACTTTTAAAATGAATGTTCTACCTCGGCTTTGCTATTTGTTCCAGACGCTTCCTATTCACATTCCCACACCTATAATGGTGAAATGGCAACGCCGCTTTATGAAATTTATTTGGCAGGGCAAGCAACCACGAGTTGCGCGGTGTACTGTACCGTCCAAGGGCTCATGGGGGTCTAGCAGTACCGAATTTGGTATGGTACTATGCGGCGGCACAGCTGCGAGTGGTGACTGAATGGCATGGGCAGGGGAGGGGGGGAGCAGTGGATTGACATAGAACAGAAACTGGTGGGATGCCCCTTTTACACGTTAATCTGGCGCCCGCGGTCTGAATGGCCTAGAATATTGGATTTACCAACGCCAGTGCATAACACCTTGCAGATCTGGGATGCCTGGCGTAGGGTATTGATTGGTGATAGAATGGGCTCCATAAACTCATCCCCTTTCTTTAATCGGGATTTTCTGAAGGGACAGGCTTAGTGGATCTTTAAAGATTGGCTCAGGAAAGGTATTCGCTCATGTGGGCAACTTTGGGAAAATAATGGGTGGGTTCCCTTTGATGCCCTTCAGACCAGATATGGCTTAGCCGCAGGGGAACTTTACCATTATTTGCAGCTTCGCAGTTATGGGGCTAAGTCCAGCCTGCAACAAGATTTGCAATCCCCGGTTTCTCTTTTTGAAACATTTTGTAAGGAGGTGGATAAGGTTCCTCGCCTCCTCTCTAAGATTTATAAAGTGTTAAATAGTGATCTAAAGACTACCCCGTCTTATGCGGGTGCATGGGGAGATCTTAGATGAAGATTTTTGGGCAGACACGTATTCTACCATGGGGAAAGGCATGATTTCCGCTTTCCTAGTGGAAAACGGGCTGAAATTGATGTACAGATGGTACTATACACCTGTATGCCTCCACCGCATAAACGCAGCCATCTCAGATAGATGTTGGAAAGGGTGTGGGGGAGAAGGGACCTAAGGTATGGGAATCGGTGGCGGGTTGGGTGTCAGACATTCTGCAGATCCATGTTGTATTTACCCCTCAGATGGCTCTGCTGAATGGGGATTCCTTGCTGGGGGATACATACAGTTCGCAGTTTATTAGGTTTGTGGCGACAGCAACCAGGTGTGAAATAGCATCTCTTTGGAAAACTCCTTTGGGGCCCACCCTAGCCACAATTCAGGCAAGAGTGGACAAGATTTTTGTATTGTGTAAAATTACTGCTCATAAACGTGGGAAGTTAGGGCCCTTTCTGAATGTTAGGCAAAAGTATCTAGAATGGCGGGATACACGAGCATCGGGTTGAAGGCTCCTTTGCACTCTCTGCTGATTCAGTATTTGTTATTGACTGTTAGTTGCATGTAAGGGTTAGATATGCCGGGAGGGGTTAACAAAAAATAATGTGGAGACAATTATTTTGTATATTGTTTATTATGTTCCTAAATACATGTATTCATTATTGATGTACATTCATGTTCTTGTCTCCAATAGGATTAAATGGTCAATTTTCTCAGTGGAAAAGGGTAAACAGTGGAGTGCCTCAGGGATCTGTACTTGGACCGGTGCTTTTCAATATATATATATATAAATGATCTGGAAAGGAATACGACGAGTGAGGTTATCAAATTAGCGGATGATACAAAATTATTCAGAGTAGTTAAATCACAAGCAGACTGTGATACATTACAGGAGGACCTTGCAAGACTGGAAGATTGGGCATCCAAATGGCAGATGAAATTTAATGTGGACAAGTGCAAGGTGTTGCATATAGGGAAAAATAACCCTTGCTGTAGTTACACGATGTTAGGTTCCATATTAGGAGCTACCACCCAGGAAAAAGATCTAGGCAACATAGTGGATAATACTTTAAAAGCGTCGGCTCAGTGTGCTGCAGCAGTCAAAAAAACAAATAGAATGTTAGGAATTATTAGGAAGGGAATGGTTAATAGAACGGAAAATGTCATAATGCCTCTGTATCGCTCCATGGTGAGACCGCACCTTGAATACTGTGTACAATTCTGGTTGCAGCATCTCAAAAAAAGATATAGTTGCGATGGAGAAGGTACAGAGAATGGCAACCAAAATGATAAAGGGGATGGAACAGCTCCCCTATGAGGAAAGGCTGAAGAGGTTAGGGCTGTTCAGCTTGGAGAAGAGACAGCTGAGGGGGGATATGATAGAGGTCTTTAAGATCATGAGAGGTTTTGAACGAGTAGATGTGACTCAGTTATTTACACTTTCGAATAATAGAAGGACTAGGGGGCATTCCATGAAGTTAGCAAGTAACACATTTAAGACTAATCGGAGAAAATTCTTTTTCACTCAACGTACAATAAAGCTCTGGAATTTGTTGCCAGAGAAGGTAGTTAGTGCAGTTAGTGTAGCTGGGTTCAAAAAAGGTTTGGATAAGTTCTTGGAGGAGAAGTCCATTAATGGCTATTAATCAATTATACTTGGGGAATAGCCACTGCTATTAATTGCATCAGTAGCATGGGTTCTTCTTAGTGTTTGGGTAATTGCCAGGTTCTTGTGGCCTGGTTTTGGCCTCTGTTGGAAACAGGATGCTGGGCTTGATGGACCCTTGGTCTGACCCAGCATGGCAATTTCTTATGTTCTTCTGACTTGGAAGAAGAATCCGCCGACCAGTTGCAAAGCCACAGGAGACGCCTTGCCGACACCACCGAGACCATGGATCTCGTCAGGACCCTGAACAGGCCATACAAGGCGTCTGCTCCGTATGCTATGGCAGACTGTAAGCGGTCAGCCTGGGCAGCTTCCTCGGGCGGCAAGGCTTGTGAGGTGAGTAGCTGCTGGACCCAGCGGAGACTTGCCCTTTGTGCGAGAGAGCTACAGATGACAGCGCGCATTCCCAGCGCCGAGACTTCAAAGACTCTCTTGAGGTAAATTTCCAACTTCCTGTCCTGAAGATCCCGTAGGGCTGTGCCACCCGTAACCGGGATAGTAGTTCTCTTGGTGACCGCCGAGTCCACTTTCGGGACCTTGATCAACTCCAGGCAGTCCCTCCAGGAGTGGATAAAGCCTCTCTGTGGCTCGTCTGACCTTCATTGAGGATTTGGGAGTATCCCATTCTCTAGCCAAGAGCTGTAGAAAGGTGGAATGTGTGGGGAAGGCCCGGGACAGAGGACGCAGCCCGGCCAGGACCGGGTCCCCCTTCTTGGTTGACAAGGCGACGGCTGGGGCGGAGGGAGCAGGCGGCTCGGGCGGAGGATCCAGGTCTAGCTCCTGAAGAATCTGGGGGATGAGATTGTCAAGCTCCTCCCTCCGGAAGATGCGGAGGACCCTCGGGTCATCCCTGTCCAGCTGTGCCTCCGGGAGAGTAGTATCCGGATGATCTGGGGGATCCCCCCTGATCCGGAAGAGCACCCACCCCTGGCAGCAAGGGTGGTGCAAAATGAACTCTGGGGGCCCCATGGGGGGACCCTGGTGCCCCCCTCCATGTCCGGGGTCCCCTGCTGTGCGTCCACTAAACGGGGGTCTTGGCGGTAGGTGGGCCTGGCGTGGGCGCCCTGGGAGCTTCCAGGCGCTGCAGATATGCGTTGTGCATGAGCACAATGAACTCTGGAGAGAAGAGCGGAGGACCCGGAGGGGGGGCGATAACGGGATCATCTGAGGGAATCTGGCCACTGAGGGCCTCCACCGGTGTCAGAATCGGGGGAGAACTGCCCCGAGAATCCTGCTGCTCCTCCTCTGAATGCTGGGAATCGCAATCCAGGTGATTCAAAATGGCCACTGTTCCCGCCGAATGCGAAGGGGCCGGTCCACGCTGCCCAGACCGCGTGGAGGCACGGAACGAAAAGTTGCTCAGCGGCCCTGAGGTGCCCTCCCCACCGGGGAGGCACCTAGAACAGATGCCCTCACGGGATATCCTCGACCCCGGCTCGCCACAGGCCGAGCAACGGGACGGCCGTGGCATGCTCTCCAGCGGCCGGGGGAGAAGGGGGGCGGGAAAGTATGCCTCCGCTACCCGCAAGTGCCCCGGAGGCAGCAGGGGAATCTCCCCTCCCTGCTGCAGCGGCCCCGGGGAAAGAAAACGTCTCGGGGCCGTGGGGCAGGAGTCGGCACAAAGGGGAGAGGCTGGCACCACCAGCTTCCACCAAAGCAGCCAGCCGTGCAAGGTGATCCACTGCCCAAGCACCTAAGCTAGGGAGAAAAACCAAGGTAAACAGAACAAAAAATCAACCGGCACACTTACCCCAGAAGAGGAGGGAGGGAGTAGGAGGAGAGAAGTGAACTAGGCAGCTCAGCCTGCAAGGCACAAACCGCAACTCCCCTTTACCTTGTAATACTTTTTTTTTTTTGATAAGCTAACTTGATCCAAACTTAACAGAGTAATAAAGAATTGAAGAAAACTAGGCTTCTTCCAGGGGAAGTGCAGTTCCCCTACTCCTATCTGCTGGAGTCAGAAAGATATTGAGCTCCTGCAGAGAGTGCACTGGCTTATATGTCATCACCCTCCGAAGCCTTGTCTGACTCCATCTGCTGGACGGGGGACATAACCCACCGTCTGGACTGATCCTGGTACGTACAGGGAACCAGAATACTTTCAAATAATTATAAAATTAAACACTGGTTAATACGTGCTTGATCTGTAAAGATAAAAACCTCACGGAGAAACGATAAGGAGATGAGAAGGGGAACCAGGGGTTCAGTTGCTTGCATCTGCTGGGAGACAGAAATACTGAAGGGAGCAGGGGAGGTTCTATCCTATTATGGGATGCATTTTCAGTTCCAGTCTGTCTCCATCTACTGAGCAGGATGCACAACCCATGGTCTGGACTGATCCGGGTACATACAAGGAACCCCAATATTTAAAAAAGGCTCCAGGGGTGATCCGGGAAACTACAGACCGGTTAGCCTGACTTCAGTGCCAGGAAAAATAGTGGAAAATGTTCTAAATATCAAAATCACAGAACATATAGAAAGACATGGTTTAATGGAACAAAGTCAGCATCGCTTTACCCAAGGCAAGTCTTGCCTCACAAATCTTCACTTTTTTGAAGGAGTTAATAAACATGTAGATAAAGGTGAACCGGTAGATGTAGTGTATTTGGATTTTCAGAAGGCGTTTGACAAAGGTCCTCAAGAGAGGCTTCTAGGAAAAGTAAAAAGTCATGGGATAGGTGGCGATGTCCTTTCGTGGATTACAAACTGGCTAAAAGACAGGCGAGTAGGATTAAATGGACAATTTTCTCAGTGGAACGGAGTGGGCAGTGGAGTGCCTCAGGGATCTGTATTGGGACCCTTACTTTTCAATATATTTATAAATGATCTGGAAAGAAATACGAGTGAGGTAATTAAATTTGCAGATGATACAAAATTGTTCAGAGTAGTTATAATCACAAGCAGATTGTGATAAATTGCAGGAAGACCTTGTGAGACTGGAAAATTGGGCATCAAAATGGCAGATGAAATTTAATGTAGATAAATGCAAGGTGATGCATATAGGGAAAAATAACCCATGCTATAGTTACACAATGTTAGGTTCCATATTCGGTGCTACCACCCAAGAAAAAGATCTAGGCATCATAGTGGATAACAATGAAATCGGTTCAGTGTGCTGCGGCAGTCAAAAAAGCAAACAGAATGTTGGGAATTATTAGAAAGGGAATGGTGAGTAAAACGGAAAATGTCATAATGCTCTGTATCGCTCCATGGTGAGACTGCACCTTGAATCTGTGTACAATTCTGGTCGCCGCATCTCAAAAAAGATATAATTGCAATGCGCAAGGTACAGAGAAGGGCGACCAAAATGATAAGGGGAGTGGAACAGCTCCCCTATGAGGAAAGACTAAAGAGGTTAGGACTTTTCAGCTTGGAGAAGAGATGGATAAGGGGGGATATGATAGAGGTGTTTAAAATCATGAGAGGTCTAGAACTGGTAGATGTGAATCAGTTATTTACTCTTTCAGATAATAGAAAGACTAGGGAGCACTCCATGAAGTTAGCATGTGGCACATTTAAAACTAATCAGAGAAAGTTCTTTTTCACTCAACGCACAATTAAACTCTGGAATTTGTTGCCAGAGGATGTGGTTAGTACAGTTAGTATAGCTGTGTTTAAAAAAGGATTGGAGAAGTTCTTGGAGAAGTCTGTTACCTGCTATTAATTAAGTTGACTTAGAAAATAGCCACTGCTATTACTAGCAACGGTAACATGGAAGAGACTTAGTTTTTGGGTACTTGCCAGGTTTGGCCACTGTTGGAGACAGGATGCTGGGCTTGATGGACTAACCCAGCATGGCATGTTTTCATGTTCTTAAATTTAAAATACTGATTCCGCTCTGATTCCAGTAAATCTTGTGTTGTCAAAACACAGTGTGTGTATTACAGCTGTGTTAGCATAGCACAGTAATCTCAAGTAATCTTAAAACATGAATGATCTGAGGAGTTGCTTTAATCTTCTTTTCAGAACTGCAATTCAGTAGGTGTGGATGAGTTTTGTATCAAAAAAAGGAAAAAAAAAAAAAGTGGAAGAAAAGTATACCCTTCTAACAAAAAAAGGAGGTGTATTTCACCCCCAAAATTTCAGGTCTATTTATGTATGGGAAGATCTCCAACCTATGCTGACACAGCAAAAGCCATAGATACAACCCTGGTGAAGCACACCTAAACATACAAAACCCAGTTTAAAATAAAACAAGATCAGCAGCCCTCAAAGTGAACAGGCCATTGGTTTTTATTTAGGTGAACTGATAGTACATAAGGTCCACATACTCCATAAGAACTGAATTTTTTTCAAATACAAAATAATTTAAGAACATTTCATGGTAAATTAGCAGCACCTTCAATTATTGGAATAGCAAGAAAGCTCATACCCTCCCTCCTTGGCCAATACTATAAACAGCCCTGGTGATAATGCCACAACTGCTTATCATGTATGTTTGGTAAAAAGTACATATTAAACTGTTCTTGAATACTTGGATGATTTAATACAAAAGTACTCTTTGGTCCCCTTTCATCAATTTATTCAGATTGCTAGAAGCTGTGGCTATCCTAGTCTTCAACTTTTACCACAGTGCATCTAGAGACAGGAAGCACCCCTCAGGGACAAAATGTAATTAAACTCAGGAGCAAATAAATAAGGCAGAATGAGTAAGAGCTGAGTGGACCAGATGACGTTTACAACACACACCAAGGACTGCAACATGAAGGATCCCATACCCTGAGAGTTTTCTTTTCCTAGCACCTTTCAGTTTAGCTATGTTGAAATAGTGCTTTTATATATTAACTTAGTCCTTAGCCCCCTGCATATTGCACCCACTAACATTAAAAACCTCCCTTCCCCTTGTCAAGCAAGTTAAAGTTTACCTCCAAGGGAGCTAAGTGAAACACTATATGGGGGTTGTGCACTTTAGAAATACATTTTGAATAGTGAGAAAGAAGTTTGGAAGCATGGGAGTAGGAGGGCTGCAGAACATTCGATTTCTTACAGAGGTCCTCTGCCCACTTGGACAGACATTCACTGTCACTGGAAGAACAAGTGTAGCTAAGTAACTGATCACTCACATAACATCAAAACTAGAGAGAAGGAAGGAAGGAAGGTAGGGTCCCGTCCCCCCCATGATTGGATCCAGCACCGTGGTGCAGAAGACCTGAGCTGAAATCTCCTACTCAGTGGGGCAGGCAGGGCTTGACTCCATCAAAGGTGATGTGGGGGAGCATGCCACCTGGAACTGAAGAATTGTAAAAGGGATAAAACAGAGATGGCTTTCAAAAAGTGCTTACAATATAATGACATAGAAAAGAACCATAAAATAGACTGAGAGTTCAAGAGACCCACCTTCCTAGTCACAGGTTTGATTCCTCAGATCTATGACAGTACAAATTGCACTCTGTGGCTCTGCAAATAGAACAAGGCTCCCTTCAGGGGTAGCAATATGGGGAAAAAAAAAAGTGAAAATAACTAACTAAAAACTTGCAGACAATATCCTCTCCGGGCAATCAAAAAGCCCCTTCGATTAGCCATCCAGTATTGCCTACCAACAGTGAACAACTTCACCACCTAAATGGCACCCTGCCAGCTCTCACTGCCCCATGAAAGCCCTGTGTATGGCACAGCCACAGGGGATGCAGCAGGTGTGCGCCAGCAAGTCAGAGCAGATGTGGTTTTTTTTAATAACTCAAAAACAAATATAAAAAACTGGAAAGGATAAACAGAGAAATATTGATTGCAGAGACGGGGATACAGTCCTTTGTAATGAAATCAAATTTCCAAGGGACAAAAAAAAAGGTATCCATGCAGAAACAGAGCGGCATGTGCAGTGACCACATGATGGCACCATGCCTCCATGAATGGGAAGGTTCCTGCACTGCATCCTCATGGCCAGTATATCCAAAGTAAAAACTGCTCATCCCTGCTTCAGGAATAATGAACTGAGGAGGAGAGGTAACCTCCTGCCATTATAAGTGCACTTCCTTCACAGAGCTTCCAGGCTCTGTCAAGCCCAAGAACCTCAAGTCCGGGCATGGCCGTACTTTGCATTCGTGCAGCACCACAGACTGGTCGGGCAGGCTTTAATCTTCCTTGCTATCCAGAATGTTTTTATTTTCTTGACCAGACAGATCAAAGTACAAAGATACAGAACTAGTATTTTCTCTCACAGGCAGATATTATGAAAATACACACTTTATCCTCTGCTTGAATAATGATTTTAAAATCTTGTCAAATCATCTGCCTTGCAAGTCAGTACAAAACCAGACCTTCAGACTAGGTGGGGAAACGAAGATAAAATTGATGTCATAAAATGCAATACACACACACATATATATATATATATATATATATATATAATTTTGTAGGTTTGTTTTTTTGTTTAAGACTCCATTGGCATTTATACAAGGTGGAGGCAGGGGAAAAATAAGGAAAGATTAGTGTTTGTATGAAAGGGGCACAAATTTATACACACACACACTTTTCAAAGACAAACCTATGCAGCTACAAAACTTACAGTTGTAATGAGCGAGAACACACACACACACACAGGGCCTGGATAAAATGCTCAGACACCCATAAAATGTCTTTCCTACTTTATAAGAGTTTTAGGCTCCTTGGAGTGGCAGAAATCCAGCCGCCCACAACCATAAATCCCCCTAAAAAAAAAAAAAAAAAAAAAAAAACCTTACAAAATTGACTACCAGTTTCCATCAGCAAGTCGGCTTGGGATCAGGTTCCTACCACCCTAAGACTTCCGTAACAGCTTTGAAGGTCTGTTGTTGTGTAGTGCGCCTCAGGCAGCTCCTCAGCAGACGCAGATTGTCTTTCTGTGCTGGTGCAGCAAGGGGTTGCCGAGCTTCTTCTGCCCCCGGAGGCTGCGGCGCATGATGAGCTTATCTGAGGCTTTACGCTTTGGGGTGTTGGAAGGGCTCTCCTGCTGGGCACTGCTGACTCGGACTAGGTTGCGCCGTGGTTTCTTCAATGCTGGACCTGAGTTAGATTCCTCCAGTGTCCTTTTAAAAGCTCCCGTGGACGTTTTCTCGGCTTCTGCATTTTTTGTTTGGCTGCTGGGAGGTGTCCTGAGGAGTTTTGGGTCTGCACTAGTGTGTGCAGAATTGGAAGGGGCGAGGCAGACAGAGGCCCCACTTCTGTGTGGTTCAAAGGTCCTCAAGGCTGAGGATTTGTTCTCTTCTACCGTTTCTGGGTCCCTGGAAGAGCTCCAGGCTGAATGCCACCCACATTTGCCGGCCTCACTCAGCCACTCTGCAGTTTTCTCAGAGTATGCGTTTCTGCGTACAAGGGTGGGAAGAGGTTCAGAACATGTAAATCTTGGCCACGGGTCCTCATCTAGAACCTGTAAAGGCAAGCAGAAA
This sequence comes from Rhinatrema bivittatum, assembly GCF_901001135.1. Lineage (NCBI taxonomy): Eukaryota > Metazoa > Chordata > Amphibia > Gymnophiona > Rhinatrematidae > Rhinatrema > Rhinatrema bivittatum. The sequence continues at coordinate 177,699,423 of NC_042622.1, forward strand.
CCAAGCAATTATTCAGAGAATTATGCCACATTCATAAACCTTCACTTACAAGGACAGTCAGTCCCTCATCTACAGGCCATGGAAGAGTTCACCAACGGGAAGGCCTAGAAACAAGTCAGCTAATGCCTCTGCTACAAAAGGTTTCTGGTGCAGGAAAATTCTACCTCAAATGCTTGGGCTGCTGACAAGTTCAGATTTTGTAATGAACCAAAAAAAGACATAATGAAATCTTTATTGTATTATTTTTCCATACTGGCTGCTTCACAGCTTCCCAACTTTTAATTTTTAAGACCAATAAGGCTGGTGCTCTAGCAACTTGATTAGCTGATAAAGATTGTTTGACAGGAGGAGGAAAAAAAAAAAAAAAGTGAGAGTGGCCTAGTGGTTACTGTAATGCATTAGGAATCAAGAACCCAAAGTACAAACCCCACTTTTGCCTCAGGAAGTCTTTAGCTCCTCACTCAAATTACAAGCTCTTTAGGGCAGGGATGTAACAGTATTTAAAAAAAAACCAAAACTCCAAAATGCTTACAGAATTGCTGCAGACGTCCCAACTGGTTCTGGGGAGGACTTTGATTTAACTAGTTTTGCCATTTTAATATATATATATATTTATTTATTTTTTGGCTCCCGACAGCCCCTCCCCCCCCCACCCCGGGATGCAAGCCGAGCAAAGGCCCTCCCTGGAGAGCCGGACGCAGACCGACCCGCACACGTGGCAAACGGACGAACGCGGCATCGAGTCGTGACAGGAAAATAAAGACAAAATAAATTAAAGAAAATTCAATGAAAATTCAATGAATAAACAGCTAAACGAAAGGCAAATACCACACTGCGACAGGGAGTGAAGGAGAGAGCCGACGCGGGAGAAAACGAAAGCAAAACTTTTATTAAATTATAAAAACTTGCCCGGCTGTGGTCCAAGTTGCTGATCCCTTTGGGTGGAGTGAACCGGGCTCCCCGGTGTCGCACCCAAGCTGCTAAGTAGATAAGTAGGTCCCTCGACCCTGTGAAGCAGCTGCCTCAGACCAGCATGGGATGGCTCTTTCAGAACCTAACGACCACTGTGCTGCCACAAGCTCCTTTCTTTTATACTCTTTTTAAATAAAGCTGAAATAATCCAGAAACAAAAGACAAAAAAGTCCCCTAAACTAACTAAACACAAGATAATCAGCTTAAGCACACAGCCCAGACTGTAGGTTTGGCACCTCTCCCATCTGCTGGAGACAGAAGAATACTGCCCGACTGTAGGTGGCACAAGCCTATTTATAGGCAGAGTTTGGTTTGATAACTGCTCTGTCTCCATCTGCTAGAGCAGGAGGGCAAAACCCAGGAGTCTGGGCTGATCTGGGTACGTACAGGGAATGGATATTCGCAACACTATACAGCAACGGTAAGTATTCAGATACAGTAAGTCCCTGCCCGAAAGAGCTTATAGTCTCAAGTGGGTACCTGAGGAAAAGGAAGATAAAGGGACTTGCCCAAGGTCACAAGGAGGGTCACAGTGGGAGAGGAAGATTTGAACCCTGCTGCCCTGCCTGCTCCTCTAACCTCTAGGCTGCTGTTCCTTAACTACTGACAAGCAAACGTCTGAGTCAATGCCATGATCCATCTGCACACTGGCATATTTTATGAATGGGTGAAGAGGGCGGATGAGACAGTTTAGGGATGTCACTGCTGCTTGCACCTGAATCCCGGCTCAATTACTGTCTGGCTCCGTATCAAGCAAACTTAAAAGTGTTCTAATCTTATTTTTCCTATTTTTCAAAAGGCACTAGGGAACATCAAAGCAGTGTGCAGCTATTCAAATCCATTGTAACCAGTAATTCTGAAACTTCCTTAGCAACAGCGGACAAGACAGGTGCTTGAAAAGGCTTCTGTTCACAGTAACGGGACAAGGTTCTAGTTACAAAGGAAAGCTCTGTAAGGACGTTTCCCCCCCTTTTACGAAGAAGCTTAAAAATCGGCAAGCACAAATGCAATCCCTTTTGTAGTCTGTGCTGGAGGAGGAGAGTGGTCATGGGAACACACACGAGCGTGTCCTGCTTGGAAACGTAATATGACGAAGCACTAGCAGCAACACTGAACTTTCTGGTCAATTCCCCAGCGTTTCTCTCACAAAGAGGAGAAACGCTTTAGCTGTGCCCGCAGTGCAATATTTCCAAAAAGGTGCACACAAGCAGCAGTAGCACTCTCAATGCATCTGCAACCATTTTTGCTTTTAACTAGATTCATTTTGATAATTCTTTAAACTCATCTTTACCCCACAACCAGCATGTCACGGAAGAGAAACCCTGAAAGCAGCAGTGTCTGGAAACGTGTCACAGATATCACGCTCTGGCTTTCAACTGGTTTGCAGAAATCAATTCCAACTACGTTGGATTCAGTGTGCATGATGCAAATCTCGTGACCAGATGAAAGCTTACAGCTTCAAAATATACATTTCTAACAGTGGGCTACTGCTTCTTGCGCAACTCTATAACAGGAATGGATTAGTTTTAACCAACCAGTACAAAGACGTCACAATCCATGCTGCTCTTACTTACCCCTCCCCTTCCCATGTCCGATGCAGGCTTCTCCATGAGAAAGCACGAGAAGCCCTGCAAGTGATCTGCTACAATTTATCTAACAAGCAGGAAAAGGATGAATCCAATTTTCTAAGTTAATTTTTCTCCAACCAGTCCCTATAATCAGAAGTCTTTAGGAAATAGGGCTCTTGAGGATCTATTTACTAAAGGTTTTCTCCCACTGCCTCTCTATGGAGAGGCAGTGGTAATTCTCAACCACCTTCATTCTCTTCCTCAGTGTAAAACCGTGCGTCGACCTCAAAGGTTATGGAAAAACCTTTCATTATGGAAAAACCTTTCATTATGGAAAAACCTTTGAGGACGACGCACGGTTTTACACTGAGGAAGAGAATGAAGGTGGTTGAGAATTACCAGGAACGACTTTGAAGTTAAGTGAGAAGAAATTGAACAGTGGTAGCGTGCAGTTGCTTTGAGAGTCATTTGGAAGTTTGAGAGCTCGAACCTGTAACATCATTGTGAAAATATAGTAGTTTTACTGTGGAAGAAAAGGTGATGAGAACCAGTGAACATTCTTTGAAAGAATATATCCATGGTTGACGCCGGTAGAGACGAATTTGTGATGAGGCAAAGATATATGAAATAGAAGACATTGGTTTTTGTTGATGTTTGGTCTCTATGCAAGTATTCCCCTGAAGAAGCCAACATTGGCGAAACAAGGTCCTTGTCTGGATGGAAGATGGAACCATCAAAACAGAATACACCACTAATTTTTGTTAAGATTGATGGGCATAGCAGTAGTAATTAAGCTATGCAGATAAAAATGTTTAATAACTAAGTGGTGGATTCATTACAGAAGACCAAGTACAACACTAAAGAGAGAATAATAGTCCAATGAGGGTAAGATTGAGTTTAGTACTTAGGTGAGAATTGAGGGCTAACATTCATTGGACTGATTAGAAATTTTAATGTATGTTAAAATAATGTATTTGATATAATTTTGTACTAATATATTTGTAAGGTGAGTGTCAAAACACTAATAAAAAGTTGATATTTTTAAATATTGTGGGGTATTTAAATTGGATTATTATATGTAAGGAGTGCTAGTTGTCTCCCACGTTATTACGTTGGGGGTTCTTTTTGACATATATATATATATATATATATATATATATATATACATACACACATATATATACACATATCTCTATATCTATCTATATATCTACTAGCCATTAAGCCTGTAACAACGGGCTTACATTAAAACATTTTTTTTCGGTTTGGTTTTCGGAAACAGCACTCTTCCTTATTTCTTCTCCCTCACTCCCCCTTCCCCTCTGTCATTCACCTTGGTCATTCATCCTCCTTCCCCTCGGTCACTCACCCCCCTTCCTCCACTCACCTCCCTTCCTTCCCCTGCCCCCACTCAAACTCCTTTCCCTCAGTCTTATTCACCCTCTTTCTCCCACTGCCTCCCTCCCCTCTCACTGAAACCCCCTTCCTTCACTCTCACCTCCCCTCATTCTCACTCCCACTCCCTCCCCTCCTCAGTCACTCCACACCCTTTCCCAATCCCATCCCTCACTCTCATCCCCTCCCGTCCCCTCTCAGTCACTACTCTATGTGACTCACTCCTTCCCTTGTGGCAGGGCAGTCTGTTACTCTTGGCCTTTATTGGAAACTTTTTGTTTCTAATTTTCTTCCCCCCTGCCATTGATGCAGAGAGCAGTGCTGGAGCTGCATCAAAGTAAAGGCTTGCTTTGCTCTCTTTCTGGGAGACCTGTGCCTTTAAGAAATCCGCTCACGGACTTGAGAGGGAGGAGGGAGCAGGCTTTCACTTTTGTTGCTCTGCTTTGCAGGGAGTGGGGGTGGAGGGATGTCCATGTAAACTCTTCCCCTGGTGGCTGAGAGCCCCCCCCCTCCCCCCTCCTGCAGTTGCTGAATGTTTACTTGGCTTCTCCTTATCTGCAGGACTCAGGGGGCGGAGGCTGGCTGACTCAGGTCTTCTCAGTTCTGTTGTCTTCGCTGTGCGCCTGCTGCAGCTGCTTCTAATCTGTTCAGCTGGAGGTAAGGAGTAAGGCATTTGCTCCACGACTCTTCTTTCCTCCTCCTGTCCCTGTGCGTGACAGTCTGGCACTCCCTCCCTACCCCCCCCCCCCCCCCCCCCCGGCAGTGGAGGAGGAGGAGGGACGGGCTCAGGCTGTTAACATATCGGAGCGGCAGCTCCCTGCCCTTTCCTCCTCCCCTCTGTTGCTCAGAGTTCTCTGTGCCGCACATGCGTGGTAGAGCTGCTCTCTACTGCGCATTTGCGGCACGTCGGTCAGGGCTCATTTATCTAGTTAGATACCCAACTCCAGAGTGTGTGTGAGTGTGTGTATATCTATATCTATACATACATACACACACACACACACACTGGAGCTCAGGCACATGCACTATGGATATCCTGAAAACACAACTGGCTGTGAAGTCAATAGGACAAGTTTCAGTAGGCCTGCTACATATGCTAGATGACAGATCAGAACGAGGGCTTTGCAGTACTTTAAAAGGATCTGACCAATCACATACATGCTGCTTTTCCCCAGTGCTGCTGTAAACATTACCTTGATCGGAGGAGTGGAGCAGGGGGATGTTGACATCAGGTGTATTTCTTGGCTGTTGTAGCAAGGACTCTCTGCCAGGTTCAGGTGCAGCTCCTCCTCAATGTCATTGCCACCCTCTCTCTCTGACAGGGGAGAGATGCAAATGACGACGGCACTCGTGTTGTCTGCCCGGAGCATGCGCTGCCGCCAGCGCCCCAGTGCTCGGTTTACCAGCATTTTGGCACAGGACTGCCCAGGTTCCCCCTAGGTATGGGGAGCAAAAGGGCAAATGTTAGATTTGGATATCAAAACATCAAGTTACACAGACTTATGACCCATTATGTACCAAATTGTTTAAGAAGCTGTCCTCTAAATAGGACACTGGGACATAATGGATTCATGCAGAATACTTTGTCTGAAACTAGAAAAAAAAAAAAAAAAAGACTATTCTACACTACTTCTATCCCAAACTGAACAGCAAACTTCAGTCACTCAGTTCTGCCTCTCCCAACCCAGGGACTGGGGAATGAGGAAGGGAAGGGATATGCCTGGAAAGTTTAAAGTGGGAGGGTGACTACCAATGCTCACCATTAACCCCTTCCTCTCCTCCTGGTCCTGACACATGGAGACTGCATCCTGTGGAGGGATCATGTTCCAGAGCCCATCGCTGCCCAGAATAATGTACTTGTGCCGCTGAGGGTCGATGGTGTACACACTGGTGTCTGGCTCAGGAGACACCACAAACTCGCCACTGTAGAAATCATAACTCCACAGATCACCTGGGAGGAGCAGGGAAAGTGAAATGGTTTTGACATGGTGATGAGAGTCATATTCAATCCATATGCAGTAAAATCAATCTGTTGGGTGGCTCTACTTCCCTTGGATATACACTTACAGATATACAAGTCTGTGAAAAGATGAAGTAGGGGGACATAGATGAATTACTTTTCAGAGTTCTGAAATCTCACAGCTAGTATTGGTCACACTTTATAAGCTATTTATTTGAAGGTGACAAGAGTCCAAGTGTGTGCACTCTCTCCAGTGGTGCCTGAATCCTTAACTGCCCTGCTGTACAAGCAGGACAAAAAAAAAAGCACGCAGGATTACAAAAAGCAGAACAGAAATTAGACAGTTGACAAGGCATGTCACACTGCAATTACAGTAACAATGTAAAGAAAAGATCTAGAAGATAACGAGTCATGTTATGTATAAACCATCTATGTATAATTCCTTTTTTAGTAGCTCAACAGCAGTTTTTCCAATCTCCAAATATATATGCAGTGGTTTGTGTTTTGTTGATACAGTGGCAAAGGAAAATTAGTTTCTTACCTGATAATTTTCGTTCCTGTAGAACCAAGGATCAGTCCAGACTGCTGGGTTATGCCTCCCCTCCAGCAGATGGAGTCAGAGAGAAAAGCTGAAAGGCACCCCCTAGATATCCCTCAGTATATCTGATATCAAAGCAGAAGGAAACCAACCCTCTATAGCCCCACCACTGACTAGATCAAGTAGCAATGTCATCCAACAACCGGAACAAACTTGTCAACCTATAAACTGAACTAGAAATGAACTCAGAAACAACTTACAGTTTCATCTGCGGCAACACCTGCAATCACAACGTGAAGGTGTAGACTATTGAAAAGAAACATGAGCGGGCTCTCCGAAGATATAAACGTGGGCGGGTGTCTGGACTGATCCTTGGTACTACAGGAACGAAAATTATCAGGTAAGAAACTAATTTTCCTTTCCCTGTACGTACCAGGATCAGTCCAGACTGCTGGGATGTACCCGAGCCACCTTAAATGGGGTGGGACCCAGAGAGTCCCGCTCGAATCACGCTGCTCCCAAAGGACTCAACCAACGGGCCACGAACATCCATGCGATAATGCCTAGTGAAAGTATGCAAGGATTTCCAAGTGGCCGCCCTGCAAATCTCCTGGCAAGACACCAATTGGCTCTCAGCCCATGAAGCTGCCTGAGAACGCAGAGAATGAGCCTTCAGTCCATCGGGCACCGACTTACCACAACCAATGTACGTGGACGTGATTGCGGTTTTCAACCATCGTGCAATAGTCGTCTTGGAGGCCTGAAGGCCCTGCTTGGGACCATTCCACAACACAAACAAGTGATTCGATCTCCGAAACTCATTAGTCACCTCCAAATACCTCAGGAGAATACGACGGACATCCAAACGCCTCAAGTCCCGACCTTGAGAAGACTGTAGCTCCTCATCCGAGAAGGAAGGCAATTCCACCGTCTGATTAACATGAAAGGACGAGGCCACCTTAGGCAAGAAGGATGGAACCGTGCGCAACGACACACCTGACTCCGAAATACGCAAAAACGGTTCCCTGCACGAAAGAGCCTGCAGCTCCGAAACATGACGCGCTGAGGAAATGGCCACTAGAAAAATTGTCTTGAGAGTCAAATCCCTCAAGGAGGCCCGCCTACAGGCTCAAAGAGGGCAGTACAAAGACCACGAAGGACCAAAGTTTAAGCTCCAAGAAGGACAGGGCAACTTCACCGGGGGACGTAAGTTCCAAACTCCGCTCAAAAAACGAGCAACATCTGGATGACACGCCAGAGAGACAACGTCAACCTTGCCTCTCAGGCAACCCAGAGCCGCCACGTGCACCCGAAGAGAACTGTAGGCCAGACCCTTTTTCAAGCCAGCCTGTAAAAAGGTAAGGATATGCCTGATAGACGCTCGTCGCGGCGGCACCTTCAAGTTAGAGCACCACGAGTCAAAGACCTTCCACACTCTAGCATAGGTAAGAGTAGTTGAGGATCTGCGTGCCCGAAGCAATGTAGTAATAACCGCCTCGGAATACCCTTTCTTCCTCAACTGCCTCCGCTCATAAGCCAAGCTGCCAGACAGAAGCGATCCGCCCGATTAAAAAATACTGGACCCCAGCGAAGGAGATTCGGAAGGTGACCTAGACGCAGTGGCCCGTCCACCGCCAAATTTATGAGATCCGCAAACCATGGGCGTCTTGGCCACTCCGGAGCCACGAGAATCACCAGACCCCGATGGGATTCTATGCGCCGTAACACCTTTCCCACCAAGAGCCACGGAGGAAACACAAAGAAGAACGTGAAGAGGCCACTGAAGAACCAGTGCATCTACCCCTTCTGAGCCGTGCTCCCGCCTTCGACTGAAGAAGCGCGTCGCCTTGGTGTTCAGCGGAGTTGCCATCAAGTCCAAGCATGGCACTCCCCAGCGCCGAGTAATGAGAGACATTGCCTCAGTCGACAGCTCCCACTCTCCCGGATCTAGGTGCTGCCGACTGAGATAATCCGCCTGAACATTGTCCACCCCTGCAATATGGGTGGCCGCAATGCGGTCTAAATGACGTTCCGCCCAGGCCATCAACACGGACGCTTCGGCCGCCACCGGTCGACTCCTTGTTCCTCCTTGTCGGTTTATATATGCTACCGTGGTCGCATTGTCCGATAGAACTCTCACCGCCCGACCTCGTACCATCGGAAGGAACTGACGCAAGGCCAGACGAACCGCCCTGGTTTCCAGGCGATTGATGGACCACGTGGACTGGTGCGGAGACCATGTCCCCTGTACCGCCCGGGTCTGACACACCGCCCCCCAGCCGGAGAGACTGGCATCCGTCGTCACAACTATCCAAGGCGGAGGTTCTAAGTCCACGCCTTGAAGAAGATGTACCGGGCTCAACCACCAGCGGAGACTGGATCGGGCCGGCTCCAGCAATGGTAACACCATGTCGTAATCCTCGGACCTGTGATCCCAACGAGAGAGAAGGGCTCTTTGTAAAGGCCGCATATGCGCAAAAGCCCACGGTACCATCTCCAGAGTAGAAGCCATATGCCCAATGACCTGCAAATAATCCCAGGCCGTGGGTAACGGGAGATCCAACAGTTTTTGCACCTGTGCCATGAGATTGAGCATCCGCTGATGGGGCAGGAACACTTTGCCTACCGACGTGTCGAATCAGGCTCCCAAGAACTCCAATTGCTGGGTCGGTTTCAACTGACTTTTCTTGAAGTTGACTACCCAACCTAGCGCCTGCAGTTGTTGCACCACCAACCAAACCGCTCGCTTGCACGCTGCTTCCGACTTTGCCCGGATGAGCCAATCGTCGAGATACGGATGCACCAGTATTCCTTGTCTGCGTAGCGACGCTGCGACAATCACCAGAACCTTGGTGAACACTCTTGGGGCCGTCGCCAACCCAAACAGAAGGGCACAAAACTGGAAATGGTTCCCTAACACTATGAACCGTAGGAATCTCTGGTGACGGTCCCGGATTCCAATATGGAGATATGCCTCGGTTAGATCCAAAGAAGCCAAAAATTCTCCCTTGTGGATGGCCGCAACAACAGATCGTAGAGTCTCCATGCGAAAATGAGGAACACATAAGGCCTTGTTGACTCGCTTCAAATCCAAAATTGGTCTGAACGTGCCTTCCTTCTTGGGCACCACGAAGTAGATGGAATACCGGCCCGTGTGATGTTCGGCTGGCGGAACGGGGATCACCGCCCCCAGCATCCTCAACCGGTCCAACGTTTGAGCAATCACCCGCTGCTTTTCCGGAGGTCCGCATGGCAACGTCAGGAAAAGATCCCGGAGCTGACGAGCAAAATCCAACTCGTAACCGTGACTGACCACGTCGAGGACCCACTGGTCCGAAGTTATCTTGACCCATTCCTCCCGAAATAGGGCCAATTGACCCCCGATGCGCGGAATGGGGGAATGGGTCTGTGCACCATCATTTTGTAGTTTTGTTGGAGGTAAAGGTCGGAGAAGATCCTGAGCGCTGGGGCCGTCGACCACGAAAGGAAGGAGTCCAAGACTGCGCCCTCGACGCTTGCTGTCTCTGCGGAAGGGAACCTCTCCTTCCCATACGGCAGGGGTCCCCAACCACCGGTCCGCGGACCGGGACCGGGCCGTGGGAGTTTTTTGCCGGTCCGCGGCGCCGCCAAGCACCAGCAGGTGTGTCGCGCGCTCCCGGTCTCTCCCACTGCCATTGCCACCGGGCTGTCAGCACGTTCAAGCCCAGTGGGAACGGCAGCGGTGCTAGAAAAGCTGTGGCACCTGCGGCTGACCTTTTCTTCTTCCTGCGCCCCCCCCCCCCCTCCCGTGACCCGGAACAGGAAGTGATACGCGGTGCGCGGGAAGAAAGAGCCGTGCCGCGTGATAAAGTAGCAGCGGCGGCTGCAGCGTCGGTCCCCGAGCTATTGAAGCAGCCGGTAATCGAGAAAGGAGTCAGCAGCATGAGCCTCCCGCAGCCGATGGGATTCTTCTTTCTTGGCCTGCGGGGGCTGGAGAAGGAGGCTGCTGCAGCTCCCATTTGTGCTCGGGGGGGGGGGGGGGGGGGGGGGGAGGGAGAGGAAGTGAGTGAGAGAAAGAGAGAAGCAGCCAGCCAGCCTGTGTGTGATTGACTGGTCAGAGAGCTGATGTGTGTGTGTGTATGTGAGAGACAATGAAAGTGACTGCTCAGGGAGATGACTGATGTGTATGTGAGAGTGTGAGACATTAGTCAGGGAGGTGACTGGTGTGTGTGTGTGTGTGTGTGTGAGAGAGAGAAAAAGCATGGAAGTGAGAAGTCTGGGTATGTGGGAAAGCATGGGCGTAAGAGCCTGGTGTTGTGGGGGTGAAAGAAAGCATGGGAGTGAGAAGCCTGGGTGAGTGTGCATGCATGAGAGAGAGAGACTGCTTGGTAAGGTGACGGCGTGTGTGAGAGAAAAAGACTGGTGTGTGTGAATGTGAGAGAATGTGATTCAGGGAATGAGAAGCCTGGGCACGTGGAGAGTGAGCATGGAAATGAGAGAGACTGGTATGTGTGTGTAACAGAGAGAAAGTGATTATGGGAATGAGAAGCTTGTGCATGTGAAGAGAGTGAGCATGAGAGTGAGAAACCTGGGTGTGTGTGAGACACAGCATGGGAGGGAGAAGCCTGTATATCTGAAAGAGAACATGAGAGTGGGAAGTGAGAGAGAGAGAGAGAGAGAGAGATAGATTATGGGAATGAGAAGCCTGTGCATGTGGAGAGAACAAGCATGGGAGTGAGAGTCTGGTGAGTGAGTGTGTGTGTGTGTGTGTGAGAGAGACAGAGAAAGTGATTATGAGAGTGAGAAGCCCCTATAATGTAAGTAGAACAGGGGAGAGGGAAGCCTGTGTGTGTGTGTATGGCATGAGAGAAACTGTTCAGGAAGGTGACTGGTGTGTGTGTGTGCCAAAGACTGTTTGGGAGATGATTGGTGTGTGAGAGACAGAAACTGGTCATGGGGGCATGACTGGTATGGTGTGTGTGAGAGAGACATGGGCAGTAAGGAAGAGGACCATAAGTATAGAGCTTAGCTTCTACTGCTGCTTCTGGTGTGTGCCACGGCCTGCAGGGAAGGGGAGTAGGAGAGCTGCTGGAGGGGGTAAGTAAAGGTGGCTTTTTAAGTTTATTTTTCTTGACTGCCATTTTAATTGTGTGATGTCTGCTTTTTTGAAATATTTTATTGGTGTTTGGAGAATGTTTAATAGTTTTTATGAGTTTTTAATTGTTGGATGTTATTCTGTTCATAGCTGTTTTGAAACATTTATTCTGCTTATTAGTATAGTTTTACAATTATTTCTGTGTGGGGATCTATAGCTGCTTGCTAGTTCTGTTTTCCTAATAAGAGGTGTATTGGTTTTTAGGACCTGATTTAATATTTGTAGTGTTGCCTTTTCATAGATAGGGTTGCACCTGTTTGAGTGTATTCCATAATACAGGTGTAACTGTGTGCGGATTAGTTTATGTGCATTACTACAGATCCTGGGAGTATGTTAGGTCGGTTCTGTGTCTGTTACCGAGATGAGATATTTTTCTAGCATGTAAGCGTTTGTATCGGTCTTATTTGTTGTGTTTTCTCAAGAGGACATGCATTGGTGGTAAACTGCTGTCTTTTCATAAGTAGGGCTACTGAGCCTGGAAGTAGGAGTTTGAGTTGCTGTTACTGAGATGTCACCAGAACCAGAATATCTTTTTTGTAGGGTGAGTTGTATGGGGAATGTCATAATTCTGCTTTACATCCATTATTGTGGGTCAGGGGGGTTCCCATGGATACAAACTGTACTTTTACATCTAGCCCCGTGACGATCATGGGTCAGTGTGCCATGCATGTGAGAACCTATGGTGAGTTGAGTCACATTCACATTATAAATGTCATAATTAAATGGTAAGTGTGCACTAAAATCCAACCCCCTCCATAACCCTGCCCCCATATGACCAAAGCCCCGCCCCTGCCCCGCCGGGCCATGGAAAAATGGACTTGCTTGAAGCCGGTCCCTGGTGCAAAAAAGGTTGGGGACCACTGCCATACGGGACCGGCGTTGACCCCGGAATTGACCTCTGGCATTCCCGAAGGGTCTAGACTGCCGGGGCCTGTCTTCAGGTAACTTATAAAGCTTGTTGTCTCCTAAGTCCTTGATAAGCTGATCCAGCTCTTCTCCGAACAACAATTTTCCCTTGAATGGAAAAGAACCCAGGCGTGACAGAGGAAGCATCCGCCGCCCAGCAACGGAGCCAAAGCAACCGCCTGGTGGATACTGCCGAAGACATAATGCGAGCTGAAGTCCGTAAAAGATCATATAGGGCATCCGCTGTGTAAGCGACCGCAGCCTCAACGCAGTTGGCCTGTTCCGCCTCGCCCGGCGGAAGATCCTGAGATGTCAACAGTTGCTGAATCCAGCGAAGAGTGGCCCACTGCACCATGCTGCTACAGGCCGCTGCCCAGACTCCCAACGCCGCCACCTCAAAAATGCACTTCAATACAATCTCCAACTTTCTGTCCTGGAGATCCTTCAACGCTATACCCCCTGTCACGAGGATGGTAGTATGCTTACTTACGGCCGTAACCGCCGAATCCACCGTGGGAGTTTTGAGAAGATCCAAAGACTCGGACGGCAGAGAGTACAACTTATCCATAGCCCTGCTAACGCGCAAGGAAGCTTCCGGAAGGTGCCACTCCTTAGAGACAATTTGTCATAGCTTAGGATGAAAAGGAAAAGTCGGTGGGGGGTCTCGAAGCCCCGCCAGAGCTACATCCCCCGTGGAAGTAGCCGCTTCCTGGTGTGGAACCGAGATCTCCAGTTCCTTCAACACCTGCGGGATCAAGAAATGCAGCTCATCCATGCCAAACAAACGGCGAATCTGGGGATCATCCCCCTCCAAAGTGGTCTGACCTTCCGAAACGTCTCCTCCGTCCGCGCCCGGAGTTGCCGGAGTGGGATCTGGGAATTCCGGAACGCCCGCGCCCCCCTGGGCCCGGGAGCCGCGAGGCCCCACCTTTCCCTGATCTGAAGAGGTCCTAGGAATCTTAGGAGGAGAAGGAACAACCCCCTCATAGCCCACCTCTGCTTCCAAGATAGCTTTGTGCATTAGCAGCACAAATTGTGAGGAAAATGGGACCGGCCTCTTAAGGGTATTCCCCACGGGTTTGGGAGTAGGGGGGGGGGGGGGGGGTCGAAGGGGATCCAATTCGACCGAACTGTGCGGGCTCAAGGCAGGCGGGGTGAATGGAGGAGAATCCTCTGCCTCTGGCACTGTTCCCTCCGTCGGCTCCGCTTCCAAGATGGCCCCCACCCCCCCCGCAGGCCTTACAGGCTGAAGATTGCGGCATTGGGAGCCGATCCGAGAAGCCTCGCGGTCAGCAGAGAAAATGCGCGCCAAAAAAGTAAGTGCCTGCCTCCTCAGACAACAGCGCGCCGGGTGAGCCAGCCACCCCCTCCGGAGCCCCCGGGCTGAACCACGTCAGACAGGGGCTGCAAGGATAAGCCCACTGCCTGTCCCCAACAGGACTTAAGTGGCTTGTGCTTGTTTTAAAATTTATTTTTTTTTAAACAAGATCGTGCTGCTAAAAAAAGCCCCCTTCAGAGGAAAAAACCTCTGGAAAATTAGTACTGTGGGGGGAGGGTGACCAGCCCACCGGTAATCTCTCCCCCAGGCCCAAAGGGACAAACTAACACCGGGAAAGTTGTGTGAGGGCAAAGCCCTTCCAAGCCTGCCACCTCCTGCCTTCTCGCTGCGCATAAAAATCAGTAAGAAACAACTAAACTTTTTTTTTTTTTTTAAAACACTGAAAAAAAGGATAAACAACTATTTGATCTAGTCAGGTAAAGTATGTAAAATTGAACCTGGAACCAAATAACCAAAGTAGAGGATCAGGACCGCCAGTAAGGAGCCACAAGAATCATGGTCCCCTAGTCCTGCTGGAGCTTCAAGAGAGTCTTCATGACCAGCAGAAGAGGAGGATACACCTACAGGAGACCTGTGCCCCAATGTCGGGCAAAGACGTCTGAGGCTGGAAGTCCATCTGTCCTGAACAGGGAGCAGAATTTGCTCACATTGTAGTTCTAGGAGAAGGCAAATAGATCCAGATCCACATCCAGAGTTCCCCATAGGCAGAAAATCCAGCCCGCCACTGTTGGATCCAGTGACCATTCATGTGGCTGGAATTCACGACTCAGACAGTCCACCAGCACATTCTCTGTACTGGCTAGGTACATAGCCCTCAGGAGCATACCCTGCAACAGAGCGCAGGACCAAATCTGCACCGCCTCCTAACAGAGGAACGACGACCCAGTGCCTCCCTGCTTGTTGATGTACCACATTGTCCATCCGGATCAGGACTGCCTTGTAGGCCAAGCATCGCACGAAGTTCCAGGAAGTTGATCTGACAGAGACTCCTGGGTCATCCACAAGCGCCCCCCAACTGAGGGGGGTGCTTGTGGTAAGCACCACTTGAGGCATGGCAATCTGAAAAGGAACGACCTGTTCCAGGTTGGAAAGATTCTCTCATCAGGACAGGGAGACCTGGAGAGGTGGTGTGATGAAGACACGAGCTTCAAGGTCCTGGGATGCCTGCTGCCACTGTGACTGCAAGGTCTATTGCGCCGTGCGCATGCACAGGCAGGCCAACAGGGTGACGAACAGACGCAGCCATGTGACCCAAGAGACGAAGCAGCGTCTCGTAGGCTGTGGATCACACTCGGCCAGCCATGACAGGGCAAGCGCCCAATCCCAGGGTAGGAACGCCTTGGCCTGAACAGTGTCCAGCCTGGCTCCTATGAAGTCCAGGCAAGCCGATGGGCAGAGGTGGGATTTGGGGTAATTGATGACAAACCCCAGAGACTGTACACCTGGATGGACAGACGAAATTAACGACGTGCTCTCTGTCGGGTGGCGCTTTTGATCAGCCAGTTGTCTAAGTAAGGGAACACATGTACTCCTTGGCGCCTGATGTGTGTCCCCACCACTGCCAGGCACTTGGTAAAGACCCAAGGGGCTGACACAAGGCTGAATGGTGACACCCGAACTGGAAGTGGTCCTTTCCCACCACAAAGCGAAGATACGTCCTGTGACCCGAGAAGATAGTTATGTGGGCGTGAGCATCTTTCAGATCGAGGGAGCAGAGCCAGTTTCTTTTTCTTAGGAGTGGAATCAGGGTGCCTAATGAGACCTTCTTGAACTTTTCTCTTTGAAGGAACTTGTTCAAGACTCTCAGGTCGAGAATAGGGTGGAGGTCCCCAGTTCTCTTTGGTATCAAGAAATACGGAGTAGAACCCTAGGCCCTGCTGGTGGCGGGGAACGAGTTCTACCGCTCTTACCATTAACAGGGTGGAGAGCTGTCAGAAGTATTTCCCTAGAAGACTCTCAAAGAAAAAAATCAGGAATTTCATGCAGTAGTCGTTAAAGATAGGGAAATTATTACTAGACGATTGGAATCTCTCGAGAACAGTGCCAAACGTTACAACTTAAGATTTTAAATTTCCCCAGTCATTGGGGAATTACCCTCAATCACTCTAAAAAAATTTCTATCTGATATACTTGGCATTGTCTCTGGTGAATTCTCAATGGTAACTAACTGTTATTTCCTACCTAAGCCTAGGAATGTAAATAATAGATCAGACCTGATGTTTCAAGGGGACCTCACCAATTTTCTTGAGTCTAGTGCTCAGATTATTGACTGGGGAACCCTGTTGGTAAATATTTCCTCAATTAAAGATATTAATCAAATAATGAAGAATTATTTTCAAAAATATCCAGTCAATTATATGGGGAAACCAATTAAGATATTTCCAGATTTGGCGTTTTCCACACAATTAAGGAGAAAAGCCTTTTTGGCCCTTTGCCAAGAGGTAATCACTTTGTGCTTGATTAAAAAACAAAATGATATATTCATTTTCTTCATACCCGAACAGTTAAAGGATTTTTTAGATCAGAGGAAACTCCCGTCCTCATCCCCTATGTCTAGTCAGTAAGAGAAGTACAATAGCAGGTTCTATGTGGAATGCCCTAATTATGAAAAAACTTTTTAAAAACTTTTTAAAGAGTTATTCTCCCCCTTTGTTTCTGTACCAGAGTGCAACACGCTTTCAATTGTGTTTAATATTAAATGGTATTGGTCTTCTTCTGTAGATTTCTTTTGGTTTATGAGAAAAGTGATTCTCTGTAACTTAAAGTCGAATACCAATCCATGTATTTCTAATGCAAACTTGATTTATATGTTTGTATCATTGAAAATGAGAAAGAAAAAAGTATTTCCTGAGGAGTGGACGAAACCCACAATGGACATGGGGAAAAGTCCGTAGGGACGTCCCTGAAATTCAGATGGTACCATCGGTGAACGATGGAGAGAACCCACTGGCCTGACGTAATTAGGGACCAGCTGGGGGGGCTAAACAACTCAGCCTGCCCCCGACCGGAGGGCATGATGCAGAGGGTACAGCAGACTCACGCTCCCTCGCCCCCAGTCAAAACCCCATAGCAGGGCTCTGCTAGGGAGCAGGCTGAGGTCTAGGGGGGTCTACTGCTGGCAGGAACGACCCCTGGAACCAGCGCGGGACATATGAGCATGTGAGGCCGGAGGATAGTATTTCCTCAAGCCTTGCTGTGAGGACTTCCTGATAGAGGATGGTGGGTCAGAAGCATTAGCCGACAATTGCTGAAGGGTCTCATGGTGGTCCTTCAATTGGGCCACCATGTCCCTGACCTTATTCCCGAAGAGATTCTCTCCATACAGGGCAGGTCTGCCAGCTTTTCTTGGACTTCCGGGCAGAGGTCCAAAAAGCAGAGCCAGGCCATCCCGAGGGTTCCAATGCCCGCTGCAGCCACTCTCACTGCTGTTTCAAAAACATCGTAGGTGGACCTCACCTCATGTTTCCCCGCTTCCAGGCCCTGCTGTACAATCGGTGAGAACACCTCTTGCTGTTGTAGCAGGCATTCCAACAGCTCTTGGACCTGCTTCCACAGGTTGCGGTTGTACTGGGTCATATATAATTGGTAGGAGGCAAAACGGGCAATAAGCATAGTACCCGGATAGACGTTCCTACCCAGGGCATCCAGCACCCTGTGATCCTGGCCCAGAGGAGCAAAGGCATGGGTGCGAGAGCACTTGGCTTTTTTGAGAGCGGAATCCACTACCACGGATTGGTGTAGGAGATGGCATCTCTCAAACCCCAATACCTGTTGGGCTCGATAGATGGCATCCGCCTTCCTATTAATGGGAGGAATGGAAATGGGATGTTTCCAGATCCTGAGGAGAAGTTCCTTAAAAATACTGTGAACAGGGACAGCCACTATCTCCTCTGAGGAGTTGACAAACTGGAGGACCTCCAGCATTTTATGCCGAGCTTCCTCTTCTGTGAGGAGCTGAAAAGGGATGGCTTCAGGCATAGCTCGGACAAAGCCTGTGAAGGAGAGATCGACACCTCTTATCTGGCGGTGAAGGTTCCGAAAGGACATCTCCGGAGTGTTCAGAAGAAGACTCTGTTGCAGCATCACCCCTGGGGGTCGTACGGGTCCCCTGGGAGCTGGCATGGATGGCCCCTGTCCAAGCTCCTCAATTTTATCACAGAGGACATCAACGGCCCCAACAGCACAGAGATCCCAGATGGCCCAGGAATGGGATTCGGAAACTCCGGTTGCAGGACAAGAGGACCCAAAGGCGCTGATGGTCACAGCAAATCTTCCTCCTTAGAGGACCCAATAATAGGAATTGCTCCTGAGGTAGCCACTGAGGAACCAATGGTCCTCCTGGTACCGGTTGCGTCAGGACACCTAATAGGAGATCCAGACACTCTAGCAGGGGCACCAAGAGAGACGGCGCAGGTTCCGGCAACGGCATGGGGACTGGTGCCAGAGGCAGCTCGATACCCCACAGGGCTCGGAGCACCGCCATCTGAACCCTGCAGTTCAACTCCTCCTGAAAGTCTGAAGAAGTTAGGATGGGCGGCGGAGGAGGAGGAAAAAGTGTTACTGGAGCATCCTCAGAGCCCTGAGGAAGCTAGGTGCCCAGCACAGACACCAGTGGTGAACACCTGGGACTCCAATATCTGATAGAGGATGACACCTCCTCCCCACAGGGTCACTTTGGTGGCAGCATGGTGGCCGCCGATGCCGCACTGGCTCTGGAGCCGGGTGCCGACAGTGACGATGCTTGTGAGACTTCTTGTGATGTTCGGCCAGGTCTTTCCCTGGCGCCGAGGAAGCTAAAGAGACAGATGTCCTGGAGTGCAATGACACTGGAGACGGCCTATCACTGGCTCCTCTCTCGAGACAGGCCCGCCAGGAGCATGGAAAGACAGCGTATCCAACAGCTCTCCTTGGCCCCTAGGTGTCACTGCCTCCAATGCCGGAGTGGATGAAGCAGATTTGTTGGGCCCAAAAAGTCTCTCCATCTTATCCAGCTGGGCACAACAGGCCTTGGGGGTCATCTGATCACACAAATGACACCTGCAGACATTGCCCCCAGGCAGAGGATACAAACCTCATGCTGATCAGTAATTGACATGGTCTGTAGACACTAGGGGCACCGTTGAAAATCAGATGCCATGAAAAACAGCCAGCGAATGGTTGATGGTTGGCAGCCACCGGGGAGCGACACACCAGGAATGGGAAAAAGAGACCTACCACGTCGCTGAATGGGGCACCGACCAGAGAAAAGGGATGAGAGGCTGACAAGTCAAAAAACTGCGTAGAAAAATTTTAGAAAAAAAAAACTAAGAGCAATAACTCCACCACCGCAAGGCAGTTTCTTTGCGGAAAAGAGAGAGACTAAAGAGGGACCTCGTGTGGACGTGCAGATAGTAGCATGCTGGGCATGCTTAGTGTGCCAGTCAAAGTTTTCTGTGCTGGGCTCCATCTGATGATGTCACCCATCTGTGAGGGCTATCATCCTGCTTGTCCTAGGAGAAACAAAGGAAAATTGGTTCTTACCTGCTAATTTTCATTCCTGTAGTACCAGACTCCTGGGTTTTGCCTCCCCACCAGCAGATGGAGACAGAAGTTTTGACTGACTCTGCCCTTTACCCTGAGGTGCCACCTACAGTCCATCAGTATTACACTGTGTCAAAGCAGAACATTAAAAAAAAAAAAAACCAAAAAAACCAACAATAAACTAATTTGAATTTTATCCCGTAAGGGCCGGAGGAAGAAAAGCCCTGCAACTCATACCTACTTCTCACTAACCCCAAGTGGGAGCAGAACCCGTGAAAAACTTGGAAAACTTTATAAACTTTGAAACTATTCTGCAGAGAAAATAAAGTACTGAACGAGCAGACTCTCAGTTATCTCATACCGAAAACAGCGGGACTCTGGACTGATCCGTGGTACTACAGGAACAAAAATTAGCAGGTAAGAACCAATTTTCCTTTCTCTGTACGTACCCGGATCAGTCCACACTCCTGGGATGTACCAGAGCTCCACTACGCGGGGTGGGACCCTGAGAGTCCCGCTCGGATTACACCTTCACCAAACCCCCCAGATCCTGGGGCCTGAACGTCCAATCAGTAATGTCTAGCAAAGGTGTGCAAAGACTTCCAAGTGGCCGCCCTACAAATCTCTTGCGGTGAAATTTGCTGACACTCTGCCCATGAGGCTGCCTGCGAACAGGTAGAATGCACTAGAAGACCAACCGCAGCAGCTGGCCATGAAGCAGGTACGCCAAACCAATAACTTCTTTCAACCAACGAGCGATCGTCACTCTAGACGCTTTATGCCCTCTTTTGGCGCCACTCCAAACACAAACAGATGGTCCAACATACGGAAGCTATTTGTAACCTCCAGATAACGCAACAGCACCCAGCGCACATCAAGCTTCCTCAGATCTCTAGACTGGGGATCAGAGTGGTCCAAATCGGGAAAGGAAGGGAGTTCCACTGACCGATTCAAATGAAAGGAGGAAACCACCTTCGGGAGAAAGGAAGGAACCGTCCGCAACGAGACTCATGTGTCTGTAATTCTTAAAAAGGGCTCCCTGCAGGATAAAGCCTGAAGCTGACACCCGGTGAGCTGAGGAAATAGCCACACCACCTTTAACGTAAGGTCCTTCAGCGTCGCCCTCTTCAGAGGCTCAAACAGCACCGCACACAAAGCTTTGAAAACCAAATTTAGGCTCCACGAAGGACAAGGATTCCTGAATGGAGGACACAAATGCTTCACCCCTTGGAAAAAACCCGCCACGTTCGGACGTGCAGCTAAGGCTACATTGCGTATCTTACCCCGGAAACAACCTAGGGCTGCCACCTGCACCCTTAGAGAGCTGCATGATAAGCCTTTAGCCAGGCCAGCCTGTAAGAAGGACAAGATATCCAACACTAAAGCCCAAGTAGGGTTCACCTTGTACTCGACGCTCCACGACTCGAAAATCTCCCACACCCTGACATAGGCCAGAGAAGTAGATGTTTTCCTCGACTGTAAAAGAGTAGCCACAACCGCATCTGAATAACCTTTATTCTTCAGACGTTGCCTCTCAAAAGCCATGCCGCTAGACAAAAGCGATCTGCCTCTTCCAAACAAATGGGCCCCTGACATAGAAGGTTTGGGAAGTCCCAGAACCTCAGGGGACCTTCCACCGTGCGGTTGATCAGATCCGCAAACCATGGACGTCTCAGCCATTCTGGAGCTACTAGGACCACTTCTGACAGGTGTCATAGCATCTTGCCGATCAAAGGCCAAGGCGGAAATACATACAGCAGGATGATCTTCGGTCAGGCGAGAACTAAGGCATCCACCCCATCCGCTCCTGTCTCTCTGAATTGACTGAAGAAGCAGGGGGCTTTGGCATTCCGGAACATCGCCATCAAGTCTACACTTGGTCTGGACAACTTGTGGCATATGAGATTGAACGCGTCTTCGGAGAGTTCCCACTCCCCGGGATCAAGACGGTGGAGACTGAGAAAATAGGCTTCCACATTGTCGGTTCCGGGAATGTGAGAGGCTGCGATGCTGACTAAGAACATAAGAACATAAGAAAATGCCATACTGGGTCAGACCAAGGGTCCATCAAGCCCAGCATCCTGTTTCCAACAGTGGCCAATCCAGGCCATAAGAACCTGGCAAGTACCCAAAAACTAAGTCTATTCCATGTAACCATTGCTAATGGAAGTGGCTATTCTCTAAGTGAACTTAATAGCAGGTAATGGACTTCTCTTCCAAGAACTTATCCAATCCTTTTTTAAACACAGCTATACTAACTGCACGAACCACATTCTCTGGCAACAAATTCCAGAGTTTAATTGTGCGTTGAGTAAAAAAGAACTTTCTCCGATTAGTTTTAAATGTGCCCCATGCTAACTTCATGGAGTGTCCCCTAGTCCTTCTACTATCCGAAAGAGTAAATAACCGATTCACATCTACCCGTTCTAGACCTCTCATGATTTTAAACACCTCTATCATATCCCCCCTCAGTCGTCTCTTCTCCAAGCTGAAAAGTCCTAACCTCTTTAGTCTTTCCTCATAGGGGAGTTGTTCCATTCCCCTTATCATTTTGGTAGCCCTTCTCTGTACCTTCTCCATCGCAATTATATCTTTTTTGAGATGCGGCGACCAGAATTGTACACAGTATTCAAGGTGCGGTCTCACCATGGAGCGATACAGAGGCATTATGACATTTTCCGTTTTATTCATCATTCCTTTTCTAATAATTCCCAACATTCTGTTTGCTTTTTTGACTGCCGCAGCACATTGAACCGACGATTTCAATGTGTTATCCACTATGACACCTAGATCTCTTTCTTGGGTTGTAGCACCTAATATGGAACCCAACATCGTGTAATTATAGCATGGGTTATTTTTCCCTATATGCATCACCTTGCACTTATCCACATTAAATTTCATCTGCCATTTGGATGCCCAATTTTCCAGTCTCACAAGGTCTTCCTGCAATTTATCACAATCTGCTTGTGATTTAACTACTCTGCACAATTTTGTGTCATCTGCAAATTTGATTATCTCACTCGTCGTATTTCTTTCCAGATCATTTATAAATATATTGAACAGTAAGGGTCCCAATACAGATCCCTGAGGCACTCGACTGTCCACTCCCTTCCACTGAGAAAATTGCCCATTTAATCCTACTCTCTGTTTCCTGTCTTTTAGCCAGTTTGCAATCCACGAAAGGACATCGCCACCTATCCCATGACTTTTTACTTTTCCTAGAAGCCTCTCATGAGGAACTTTGTCAAACGCCTTCTGAAAATCCAAGTATACTATATCTACCGGTTCACCTTTATCCACATGTTTATTAACTCCTTCAAAAAAGTGAAGCAGATTTGTGAGGCAAGACTTGCCCTGGGTAAAGCCATGCTGACTTTGTTCCATTAAACCATGTCTTTCTATATGTTCTGTGATTTTGATGTTTAGAACACTTTCCACTATTTTTCCTGGCACTGAAGTCAGGCTAACCGGTCTGTAGTTTCCCGGATCGCCCCTGGAGCCCTTTTTAAATATTGGGGTTACATTTGCTATCCTCCAGTCTTCAGGTACAATGGATGATTTTAATGATAAGTTACAAATTTTTACTAATAGGTCTGAAATTTCATTTTTTAGTTCCTTCAGAACTCTGGGGTGTATACCATCCGGTCCAGGTGATTTACTACTCTTCAGTTTGTCAATCAGGCCTACCACATCTTCTAGGTTCACCGTGATTTGATTCAGTCCATCTGAATCATTACCCATGAAAACCTTCTCCATTACGGGTACCTCCCCAACATCCTCTTCAGTAAACACCGAAACAAAGAAATCATTTAATCTTTCCGCGATGGCCTTATCTTCTCTAAGTGCCCCTTTAACCCCTCGATCATCTAACTCCCTCGATCATCTAGCCTGACTCCCTCACAGGCTTTCTGCTTCGGATATATTTAAAAAGGTTTTTACTGTGAGTTTTTGCCTCTACAGCCAACTTCTTTTCAAATTCTCTCTTAGCCTGTCTTATCAATGTCTTACATTTAACTTGCCAATGTTTATGCTTTATCCTATTTTCTTCTGTTGGATCCTTCTTCCAATTTTTGAATGAAGATCTTTTGGCTAAAATAGCTTCTTTCACCTCCCCTTTTAACCATGCCGGTAATCGTTTTGCCTTCTTTCCACCTTTCTTAATGTGTGGAATACATCTGGACTGTGCTTCTAGAATGGTATTTTTTAACAATGACCACGCCTCTTGGACATTTTTTACTTTTGTAGCTGCTCCTTTCAGTTTTTTTCTAACAATTTTTCTCATTTTATCAAAGTTTCCCTTTGAAAGTTTAGCACGAGAGCCTTGGATTTGCACACTGTTCCTTTTCCAGTCATTAAATCAAATTTGATCATATTATGATCACTATTGCCAAGTGGCCCCACCACCGTTACCTCTCTCACCAAGTCCTGTGCTCCACTGAGAATTAGATCTAAAATTGCTCCCTCTCTCGTCGGTTCCTGAACCAATTGCTCCATAAAGCTATCATTTATTCCATCCAGGAACGTTATCTCTCTAGCGTGACCCGATGATACATTTACCCAGTCTATATTGGGGTAATTGAAGTCTCCCATTATTACTGCACTACCAATTTGGTTAGCTTCCCTAATTTCTCTTAGCATCTCACTGTCCATCTCACTGTCCATCTCACTGTCCATCTCAGGACTAGATGCTGTTCTGCCCAGCTTATCAACTGCTGAGCTTCGACCGCCACCGGCCGGCTCCTGGTTCCTCCCTGACGATTAATATAAGCCACTGCGGTCACATTGTCTGACAGAACCCTGACTGACTTCCCCTGCAGAAGCGGCAGAAAGGCCTGTAACGCCAACCGCACTGCTCTGGTCTCCAAACCATTGATTGACCATCGGGATTCCTCCACTGACCATTGTCCCTCCACCGACCTCCCCTGACAAACTGCTCCCCAACCGGAGAGACTGACATCCGTGGTGACTACTGTCCAAGCTGGAACTTCCAAGGTCACATTGCGGCGCAAATTTTCTGAGAGTAGCCATCAATCGAGACTGGAGTGTGCATTGTCCATAAGAGGCAATGGCAGATGAAATTGTTCGGACACTGGGTTCCAGCGGGACAGTAATGCAGATTGAAGAGACCTCATATGTGCAAAGGCCCATGGAACCAACTCCAAGGTGGAGGCCATCGAGCCAAGGACTTGCAAGTAATCCCGGACCCTGGGAGTATGCTTAGACAGCCATTCCTGAACCTGTCCCTGCAGCTTGATGATCTGCTCTTCTGTAAGGAACACTCTCCCCATTCGCTTGTTGAACTGGGCTCCCAGGAACTCCAAGGACTGGGAAGGAACCAGGTGGCTCTTGGCGAGATTGACTACCCAACTGAGCGACCTCAATAGCTGAAGAATACGGAGAATTGCAGTGACAGAGAGCCTCTGACTTCGCTCAGATCAGCCAACCGTCCAGGTACAGATGAACTAAGAACCCTTCCTTCTGGAGTTCCACTGCCACCACAATCATCACCTTGGAAAAGGTTCTGGGCACTGTGGCGAGGACGAAAGGCAGAGCACTGAACTGAAAATGTTCTCCCAGGATGGAAAACCACAGGAATTTCTGATGATCTGCCTGTATTCCGATGTGCAAATATGCTTCTGTGAGATCCAAGGATGCTAGGAACTCCCCCTTGCGCACTAAAGCAATGACCGACCTTAGGGTCTCCATGTGAAACTGCGGAACTCAAAGACATCTGTTGACCCTTTTTAAATCGAGGATGGGCCTGAAGATACCCTCTTTCTTTGGCACCACGAAGTAAATGGAATAGCGACCCGTCCACCGTAGGAACCGGAACCATAGCTCTGAGCTCAAGAAGACACTGTAATGTGTCCTTGACCGCATGATGCTTTTCTGTGTATGTGCATGGGGAGATGAGAAAACGGTCCCGAAGGCGCTGAGCAAAATCTAAAGCGTAGCCATGTTTTATGACACTGAGGACCCACTGGTCTGATGTCAATTTAGTACATTCCTCGTAAAACAGAGACAATCTGCTCCCTCTGCTGGTACCAAGGAATGGACCGACCTCGCTTCATTGGGAGGATTTAGTTCCACCTGAGACTGGAGGGGTCCCCATTCTACCGAATCAACGCCCTCGAAAGGGCTGGGACCAGGATTTCTGTCTGCCCGCACTCTGCCGAGATGAAGAGCCTGAAGATCGGGAAGACCAAAATCTCAGATTCCCTCGAAAATGTGACCAAGGAGGAAAGGACTCCCTCGCCTTGGGCCTATCTTCCGGCAGCTGATGGATCTTGTTCTCCCCCAAGGATTGAATGATATCCTCTAGCTCCTTTCCAAAGAGTAGCTTGCCTTTGAAAGGCAGAGATCTCAGCTGAGCTTTGGAGGAAATATCCGCTGACCAGATCCTCAACCAGAGGAGTTTGCGGGCAGAGGCAGCCGAAACCATAAATTTGGCTGATATACTTAGTAAATCATAGAGGGCATCCTCACTGTACCCAACAGCAGCTTCCAGATGCCCAGCTTGAACAGCTTCCTCTTCCAGAGACGTGCTACTCTGCAATTGTTGTACCCAGCGCAGCCCTGCCCTTAAGGAGAAACTGCTGCACATGGCTGCCCAGACCCCAAGCGCAGAGACTTCAAAGATCTTTTTAAGCTGTTGCGCCCATCACCGGGATAGTGGTCTTCTTGGTGACCGCCGATACTGCTGTATCCACCTTGGGAACATGAAGGAGGTCCAGGGCCTCTTCTGGCAAGGGGTATAGCTTGTCCATCGCTTTGCTGACCTTCAAACCTAAATCAGGCATGACCCACTCCTGAAACAGATCTGTAACAGAAAGATGAAAGGGAAAAGACCTGGTCAGGCCATGGAGACCCAACATGGCCGGATCCCATACGAGAGGTCTTCCTGAAGGGTATCGATGCCCAATTCTTCCAGAACCGCGGGAATGAGTGGGCTCAGTTAGTCCTTTCTGAAGAGACGGACCACTTTAGGATCATCTCCGTTGACCACATGGGAAGACTGATTAGAAGGAAGGTCCGGGTCACCTTCAATGTCCAAGCCCTGAGGAGGCTTGCCCTTCTGGTCTTGATTGTCCTGCGCCAAATCCTCAGAGGAGGAATCATCCACCGGGCGGTACAACGTGGTCCGGAGGGGGCGCTTAAGCTTTGGAGCTCCCTTCCCCTCAGAGAATTTGGCCGTTTTTGGAGCCTGGGCTGCGGACCTGTCCGAAAATGGAGCTGAGCGCAAACGAGAGCTCCCCTCAGAGTTCTTCCTAGCTGTTTTCCTGGCCTTGAAGGCCTTATGAAGCAGCAAGATAAATGGGGAAGAAGAGGAGGAGTCTGAGGGCCCCCCCGGGAATATCCTCACTTACAGCAGCAATATCATTAAATTGGATCGCCTCCCTTGGAGGCCGCATGCTGTGGGGAAAGAGGAGGAGGGGAATTCCCTTCTCCCTCCGCTACCAGCGTTGCTGCGCGAAAGGAGGCCAAGATGGCGTCCATTCTCGCACTAAGCGGGAACAGATCAGAGGAAGCAAGCTGCGAGCGCCCGGGCCTCTCCGACTCCCGTTGTGACCCAGAACCGACGTGCCCTCCCCCCTGGGGAGGCAGGAAGAACACAACCCATTGCGCGAAACGCGCACAGCAGGCAGCATTGTAAAGGAACCCCAGGGGCCGGTTGAAAGAAAAGGTAGCAGCGGCTAACCAATGTAGTGACGGGAGAGCACCGAAAGAAAGGCACGGCAAGAGCATAAAAGGCTTCCCTTTTTTTTTACAACCTGAGACGATCAGCACCGGTCCTGTCCTCCCTGGGGCGAGTGAGCTGGGCTCCCCGGTATCACCCCAGTGCTGTGGTACCTGGGCAGCAAGGTCCTCAACCCCTGACTCCAGAAGCCTCTAATACCAGGGGGAATGGTCCCCTCAGGACCTGCCAACCCCCTGGGAGGCTGAAAACTACTCCTGCTGATTCCTCGGTTGATTATTTCTTCTTTTTTTTTTTTTTTTTTTTTTTAAAGAGACACTAAACCTAACAGCTAACAAAAAAAAAAAAAAAAAAAGATGTAGAGTGATATTTTTTTTTAACTAACTACAGACTGTAGGATTTATTTGCACCTCCAACATCTAGCTGGAGACAAAGAAATACTGACGGACTGTAGGTGGCACCTCAGGGTATAGGGCAGAGTCAGTCAAAACTTCTGTCTCCATCTGCTGGTGGGGAGGCAAAACCCAGGAGTCTGGACCGATCCGGGTACGTACAGGGAACTTACAATGTTTCGCACTCTTCCCTCCTGTGGTATTTTCAAATCTTACTCAAGACTTGGTAGATTTATATTAAACAGATCACTTTGGATAATGGAATCTAATTCAATGAACAGCAGGATGATGGCCTATGGTCACAAAAATACAAGGCACTGATCTGAAGTAATTTGAACTCATCAAGGGAGGGTTCTCCCCTCACCAATTTAAACATGCAGCAGACGCAACTCTTCTTTTTATGCCTGTGTTTGAGAGAATTCAATGTATAATTTTTATACACTAGGATACTTTGAAAAAAAGTTTAGGCTTGCATCTTGGCACAACAGCATGTTTCTATGCCTGCAAAATTCCAGCATAGCCCCACTCTCCCAGCACCAACTATCAGAGGCGCTCTTCGTAGAGAAATCCAGATAAAATCTAGTAGAAAGAAACCTCAGCAAAAGGCTCCCTCCTACCAACTTTCAGTCAAATCCATGCACTGACAAGGCCCCGATTCTTGTGTATGAATAGACCAAGACATAGTGATGGCAACAAACACCTTCCACCAATGAAGCATGTCTAAAAAAAATGCACACAGACTTCGGCTTATGTTTTGTTTTGTGATATCAAGACTCAGATCTTCAAAAGAGCCCAAATACGTTTTTCTCTCTCACACACACACACACTTCTTTTGCCTATGTTGAAACAAGCTCTTTGTTCTTGTGGCTCCTGGAGTTTTAAATATCTGCATTACCTTTGCTGGATGCAATGGAGCCAATTAAAATGTTCTTAGGAAGAGAAACAAATAAAGCTAGAACACTTCAAATCAATTACTCTCCTTTGCAGCAGGTTTTCAATGCACCGATCCCTTGCACAAAGCAGCAGCATATGAAAAGCAAAAAAAAAAATACTGCATGCTTCCACTAAATGCTGATCAGAAACTAGGTCTAATTAGAAAGGGGCATCAAAGCCCCTTCATCCATGCACAGCGAGAACAAAGCTTATGGTTTGCAATGACAAGAGTAACATACTGTAAATAGCTGAACTGTCTCCTTGAGATTAGAAATTAGCCATACATATAATTGCAGCCGATACTATCAATGGGCTTTGCTCTTTTTGGGTGAAGAGCAGCTCAACATGCATTCACAATTAGCCATAATCATTCAAGTTTGCCCTTTTGGAAAAGAGTTGGAGAGATTGTGTTCTGAAGAGGTCTTTCAGAAACTGTTTACACCAGTTTTGCATGCAAATGTATTTTCTCTCTTTCAGTCGTACATTTCCTTCTCCCCCAGATAATTCCAGGTCTTTCTCCTGGGCAAAAGCTGCAGGAGACATCTCCCCTGATGCTGCACCAGTCAGCAGCAAAGCATGCTGATGGGCAGAGGACCACCATTTTAACGCTTTGCGCCCACCCTATAGGCACAATCCACAGTTTCCCGTGGCAAATGGTTTAAAAAAATAATAATAATAATAATGCTGCATGATACTTGCAAAAATCTGCATATATTTGTATTAAATGAAAATTTGTATTTTGCTTTATAAAAATGAAGTCATTTCTGATACATCGTCATTAGCCCAATAAAAACTGCTTTTTACTGGGAGGACGTGAGAGAATAGGGAAAAGGGAAGGAAAAGTAGTGAAGGATGAGCTATTTCACACCTCTCCCTCCTGACACCAATCCCTTCTCTCCCACATACACTGAAGACCCCCTTCGATCCCCTCACAGCCTAAATCCTTCTGCTGGCTCCCCGTTCCTCACCGTGCCTTTCATCATCCCTCAATCCCACGCCAAACCCCAATGCAGATATGGGCATTGCAGGAAAGCAGCAGCCTGTCTGCTTCCTCTGCTACCTGGGACCAAAGTGTTACCATTTAAAGCACATGGGACATTAAAGTGCTGCACGATTCAAAGCCTGACATGGCAAAGATACAGCCTGAAGGTGGTGTGCCATCCATCTCTTAATGCCAAGTCAGATCAGCACAAGGAAGAGGAGACTTACGGACAATGCTGCACCCAGCCTGTTGGAGGTCAAATGACACGAAGAGCTGGGTGGACTGTTTGTGGCTAGCTGTGCGATCTAGGTAGAAAGCTAACATCCGTTTACAGTCCAGGATGTGGAGAGCTTGTTCCCCATGGTGGGAATGTGGCCTCGGAAAGAAGGTGGGTAAAACAATCGACTGGTTGATGTGGAAAATCATTCACCACCTTGGGCAGGAACTTAGGATGCGTCCACAGGACCACATGGTGCGTAAGTAACCAGGGCCTGAAGCTCACTTACCCTGCAAGCATAAGTGATCGCCACCAGGAATATATGACTTTCCAGGTGAGAAACGTCAGGTCACAGAACTGCAGAGGCTCGAAGGGAGGCCATATCAGTCTTGCCAAGGACTACGGTGAGGTCCCAGGATGCTGCTGGTGGCCGAAGAGTGGGCTTCAGTTGGAGGAGACCCCGCGTAAAATGGCCACCAAGGAGCTGGACCGAAACTGGTATACCAGCAACATCTTGGTGGTTCGCGCTGACAGCGCTGAGGTGAACTCTGATGGAACTGGTTTGGAGCCCAGACTTGGATAAGTGTCACGGATAGTCCAGCAGCTGGTGGAGAGGGCACGAGAACGGGTCCAATCCATGCCCTCCGCACCAGATGGAAAAGCGTTTCCATTTTGAGCTGTAGGACTTTCTGGTCGAAGGTTTCTGGGATTCTATCAGGATCCGGGAGACACAGTCCGAGAGCTGCAATAGCTGGAGGATTATGTGCTCAACATCCAAGCCATGAGGGCCAGTGTCCGGAGGTTCGGGCACACAGAATGCCCCGGTTCTATGATATGAGGTCGGGCGCTGTCCCTAGTGGAATGGACACACGAATCGACAGGTCCTGGAGAAGTGGGAACCAAACCTGCCGAGGCCAGGAGGGTGCCACGAGAATCATGGTCCCCCTGTCCTGCTGAAGCTTTGACAGAGTCTGCGAGAGGAGCGGGAGAGGTAGGTACTCATACAGGAGGCCCTGCCCCCCAGTGAAGGGAGAAGGCATTACAGGCCAGTGGCTGTTTCCTGCTACTAGGGAGCAGAGTCTGCTCACCTCGTAATTGAGAGGGGAGGTGAACAGATCCACAATCAGCATACCCCAGCGATGGAAGGGACCACTCGTGGTTGGAAGGACCGACTGAGGTGGTCTGCCAGCACGTTGAGGTGACTGGGCAGGTAGGTCTCCCGCAGATACATGCCTTGGGAGAGGGCCCAGTTCCAGACCTGTACTGCCTCATGGCAGAGGAGGAACGAGCCCGTGCCACCATGCTTGTTGATGTACCACATGGCGACCTGGTTGTCCGTCTTGATGAGAACTTCCTTGGATGACAACTGATCTCAAAATGCCCAAAAGGCGAACCTTATCGCCCGAAGCTCCAGAAAGTTTATCTGGCAACATGCTTCAGCAGTGGTCCAAAGGCCTTGAGTATGCAGGTCGTTCATGTGGGCTCCCCATCCCTGAGACAAAGCATCGGTGGTGAGGGTCACCTGGAGCGGTGCGGGTTGGAAGGGAAGTCCATGTTCTAGATTGGGGAGGCCATAGATACCCTGAGAGGGTCCGTGACAGAAGCCTCTAGATTCTGAGATGCCTGCTGCCACTGGGACTGCAAGGCCCAAAGAGGGCTCCTCATGCGGAGGCGGGCTAAGGGAGTCACATGGACGGAGGCCGCCATGTGGCCCAGCAGGCAGAGAAGGAGATGGGATGGCATCCTCCTGCTGTTGCAGATGAGGGTGGCCAGCAATCGCCTGGTCCCTGGGCAGGAAAGCTTTCGCTTGTGCCATGTCCAACCTGGTGCCTAGGAAGTCCAGCCGAAGGGACGGACAGAGGTACAACTAGGGGAAGTTGATAACGAACCCCCATGGTCTGCAGGGTCTGAACCGTCAAGGCCAGAGCTTGCAAGGCTTCAGAGCAGGAATCGCTCCTGACCAGCCAGTCGTCCGGGTATGGGAACACATGGACCGAGCGATGCCTGAGGTAAGCAGCCACCATCGCTAAGAATTTGGTGAAGACACGGGGGCCGATGCCAGCCCAAAGGGCAGCACTTTGTATTGGAAATGTGCAATCCCCACCACGAAGTGGAGGTACTTCCTGTGGCTGGGGGACAATCGCAATATGTGCGTAAGACTCCTTGAGGTCGAGGGAGCAAAGCTAGTCTCCTCTTAGGAGTGGGATCAGCGTGCCCAGAGAGACCATTTTGAATTTTTCTCTTATGAGAAACCTGTTCAACACCCTGAGGTCGAGAATGGGGCGCAAGCCGTCATTTCTTTTCGGAATGAGGAAATACCTCGAGTAGAACTCTTGGCCCTGTTGATGGCAAGAGACCGGTTCCACTGCACCCGCTGTGCAGGTAGGGCCGAGAGTTTCTGGGGTGGGGAGTCGGGAAGCGACTGCAAGTTGGAAAAAAATTTCACCGAAAGGCTTACTGTACCGAGGAAGCACTGACCGCGAAGGGGGACCAGACGAGGATCAGGAAAAACAGCAAAAGAATTGCTGAAAAAAATTGAAGAGTTGGAGCTCCACAGACCACGAGGCAACTGCACCGCGGAAAAGAAGAGACTGAAGAGGGATCTCGTGCAAACAGTAGCAAGCTGAGCATGCTCAGTCTGCTGGCCAAAGTTTCTAGAAACTTTGACAAAAGTTTTCCATGCCAGGCTCCATCGGATGATGTCGCCCACTTGTGAGGACTAACATCCTGCTTGTCCTAGGAGAACTTTATTAGCACCTTAAAGCTTCCCATTATCTTTTGTGGGTTATTTCGTGTTTTTAATCATGTTGTTTTCTTAAAATTTCCGTTTTACAGTGCACCCGAGTGATTTCATAGCAGATGGACAAACTGATCAATTAAGTGGTGCTGTTCTTTTAGTTCAGTAAAGGAAAATTAGTTTCTTACCTGATAATTTTCGTTCCTGTAGTACCAAGGATCAGTCCAGGACACCTGGGTTGTGACTCCGCACCAGTAGATGGAGACAGATTAAAACTTGTGGGCGGAGCCATATATAAGCCCCTGTGCCAGTCACAGCCCCTCAGTCATACGTAATGTCAAAGTAGAAAATCCAAAAGCCAACATAGCTAACTATAGAAATTCACTAAGAAAACCAAAAAACAACTACAACACCCCTACAGGAAAACAGACTCCCCAACCGGGAGAGCGAACAAAACAAGGGGTCAGCGTATTAAAAAACAACAATGAGCGGACTCTCCGTTACTATAGCGCAATACTGCGGGCGGGATCCTGGACTGATCCTTGGTACTACAGGAACGAAAATTATCAGGTAAGAAAGTAATTTTCCTTTCCCTGTACGTACCAGGATCAGTCCAGGACACCTGGGATGTACCAGAGCTAAGTTACCGAGGGTGGGAAGCAGAGAGTCCCGCTCGGAGTACCCTCTCTCCAAATCCCCCAGCATCAGCAGCCTGAACATCCAACCGGTAATGTTTAATGAATGTATGCAACGATTTCCAGGTAGCCGCCCTACAAATCTCTTGAGGCGATACCTGAGAAAATTCCGCCCAAGACGCAGCATGAGACCTCGTTGAATGAGCACGAAGACCCACCGGCGGTGATTTACCGCGCAAAATGTACGCGGAACCAATGGCCTCCTTGAGCCAACGGGCGATCGTCGTGCGGGACGCAGCAGAACCTTTCTTTGGACCCGATGTCAACACAAACAGATGATCCGTCAACCGAAAAGAATTTGTGACCTCTAGATAGCGAAGAAGAGACCTCCGCACATCTAGCTTTCTCAAGTCCCTTGATTTCGGGTCAGAAGACTCCCCTACCGCAAAAGAAGGAAGTTCAACTGATTGATTCAAATGAAAAGCCGATACGACCTTAGGCAGAAAAGATGGAACGGTCCGCAAGGAAACCCCCGAATCGGAAATGCGCAAGAAGGGCTCCCTACAGGACAAAGCCTGCAACTCGGAAACTCGACGAGCGGACGCAATCGCTATCAGGAATACAGTCTTCAACGTGAGATCTTTGATCGTAGACCGCTTAAGAGGCTCAAACGGAGCTGAGCATAAGGCCGAGAGCACCCAGTTGAGGTTCCAAGATGGACAAGGGAACCGCAAAGGAGGACGGAGGTGTTTCGCTCCCCTAAGAAAACGGGAAATATCAGGGTGGAGAGCCAGGGAGACTCCCCTGACTTTACCACGCAAACAACCAAGCGCCGACACTTGGACCCGTAGGGAACTGCATGCTAAACCTTTGGCCAGCCCAGCCTGGAGAAAAGCCAAAATATCAGGAATAGTAGCGGAAGTGGGATCCAGACCCCGCTCTACGCACCACTCTTCAAAAACTACCCAGACTCTAACATAGGCCAGAGATGTAGACTGCTTCCTGGATCTCAGCAATGTGGCAACTACCGCATCTGAGTAACCTTTGCGCTTCAAACGATTCCTCTCAAAAGCCATGCCGCGAGACAGAAGTGATCCGCATCCTCTAAACAGATGGGGCCCTGACGAAGGAGCCCCGGAAACCCCTGTAGACGAAGGGGCGGCGCCACCGACAATTGGATCAGATCCGCAAACCACGGACGGCGCGGCCATTCCGGCGCCACCATGATCACGTTGGACGGGTGCAATTCTATGCGCCGCAGGATTTTGCCGATCATGGGCCACGGTGGGAACACATACAGTAGCACCTCCGCTGGCCAGGGAAGAGCTAACGCGTCGACCCCTTCTGCTCCTCTTTCTCGTTGACGACTGAAAAATCTCGGAGCTTTTGAGTTGTGCCACGTGGCCATCAGGTCCATGTGGGGCGTTCCCCAAGTCCTGCAAATGAGAAGATACGCTTCTTCCGCCAGCTCCCACTCTCCCGGATCCAGGTGGTGCCGGCTGAGGAAGTCCGCCTGGACATTGTCGACTCCTGCTATGTGAGACGCAGCGAGATCGCTGAGATGCCGCTCTGCCCAGGCCATCAAGGAACGCGCTTCCTCCGCTACTTGAGGGCTTTTCGTCCCGCCCTGGCGATTGATGTAAGCCACGGTGGTAGCGTTGTCCGACAATACTCGGATCGCCTTTCCTCGTACGAGGGGTAGAAAAGCTTGCAATGCCAGACGGACCGCCCTGGACTCTAGGCGGTTGATAGACCACCGGGTCTGATCTTCTGACCACAGACCTTGAACCGATTTCCCTTGGCAGACTGCACCCCAACCGGAAAGACTGGCATCTGTGGTCACCACTGTCCAGTTGGGAAGGAGAAGAGATACTCCACAGGAGAGATGTTTGGAGTCCAGCCACCAGCTCAGGCTGGAGCGCGCCTGACTGTCGAGATGCAGTGGAAGATAAAATTCCTCTGAAATCGGTTTCCAGCGGGAAAGCAATGAAAACTGCAGCGGCCGTAGGTGAGCGAATGCCCAAGGGACTAACGCCAGCGTGGAGGCCATAGATCCGAGAACCGTCAGGTAATCGCAGACTCGCGGACGGTGCTGAGACAAAAGCCGTCGCACCTGAGACTGTAATTTGCATATCCGTTCCTGAGAGAGAATCACTCTGCCCCGTTTTGTGTCGAAGACGGCTCCTAGATACTCCAAGGACTGAGTGGGTTCCAGATGACTCTTGTTGTAGTTGACCACCCAGCCCAGGGACTGCAAGAATTGAAGCACCTTGGCTACCGCCTGCCGACACAAGCTCTCTGACTTCGCCCGAATCAGCCAATCGTCGAGGTAAGGGTGAACCAGGAGGCCTTCCCGACGTAAGTGCGCCGCCACCACCACCATCACTTTCGTGAATGTCCGAGGCGCTGTCGCCAGGCCGAACGGAAGAGCCCGGAACTGGAAGTGTCTTCCCAGAATGCAAAACCGTAGGAACCGCTGGAACGCTGGTTGGATGCCCACATGAAGGTATGCTTCTGTGAGATCTAGTGACGCAAGGAATTCTCCTGGCCGCACTGACGCAATCACCGAACAAATGGTCTCCATCTTGAAGTGAGGGACCCGAAGGCATCTGTTGACTCCTTTGAGATCCAGAATGGGTCGGAAAGTGCCGTCTTTCTTGGGAACTATGAAGTAAATGGAATAACGGCCCTTGCCGTACTGATCGGCCGGAACCGGAGAGATGGCCCCCAAGCTTTCTAGTCTTCGAATGGTATCTAGCACCGCCGCTTTCTTCTTGGGATCTTTGCAGGGCGAGACCAGGAATTTGTCCACTGGGATGCGAGCAAAATCTAACTCGTAACCGTGTCTTATCACATTGAGGACCCACTGATCCGACGTAATGCTGGCCCATTCCTCGAGGAACAAGGATAGACGCGCCCCCACGTTTGGGACAACGTGCTGAGGACGCAAGGAGGGATGGGCCGGCCGAACTTCATTGCGAAGGCTTGGACCCCGCACCCGACGGGGCTCCTCCTTGCCTGCCAAAACGTTTGCCTCGAAAGGACTGCTGCCAGTGAGTGTTCCGAGAAGAGGACGGTCTATAAGAGGACCCGGTGGATCTTTGTGGCCTGGACTTTCGGGATCCCCGGAAACGAGCTCTGCTGGAAAAAGAAGAGCGCGCCCGGGCCCTATCCTCTGGCAGCTTAAACGCTCGGTTCTCACCTAGAGAAACCATTAAGTCATCTAACTCCTTTCCGAACAGCAATTTCCCTTTAAAGGGTAACGCCCCGAGGTGAGCCTTGGACAAACCATCCGCCGCCCAGTTGCGTAGCCAAAGAAGACGGTGTGCCGACACCGCTGCTACCATGGACCTAGCTGAAGTGCGTAAAAGATCATGGAGCGCATCAGCCCCATATGCAATAGCCGCTTCCAACCTATCTGCTTGGGAAGCCTCCTCCGGAGAGAGATCCGCATTAGCCTGCAATACTTGGGCCCAGCGCAGACTAGCACGCATAGCAAAGTTCGTGCAAATGGCAGCTCGTACTCCTAGGGCGGAAACCTCAAAAATCTTTTTGAGTTGAACCTCCAACTTTCGGTCCTGAATATCCCGGAGGGCAGTTGCTCCCGTGACCGGGATGGTAGACCTCTTCGTGACAGCGGAGACCGCCGCATCCACCTTCGGGAGTCTGAGGAGTTCCAACGCCTCCTCCGGTAAAGGGTAGAGCTTATCCATGGCTTTGCTGACTTTCAAACCCAGCTCCGGAGTATCCCATTCCTTGAAGAGGATATCCGTGGATGAGAAATGAAAAGGGAAGGCGACCGCCGGCCCTGTGAGGCCGAGCAAAACGAGATCCATGTTCGCCTCCTGGCGGACCACCACTGGGGGAGCCTCAATCCCCAGCTCCTGGAGAATGGCTGGGATGAGAGGTGACAGTTCCTCTCTGCGGAATAGCCGCACCACCTTGGGGTCATCCCCGTCTAAGGCCTGTGCACCTTTCCCTGCACTAGGCTGTGCCGCTGCATCCGGTGCTGCCGTCCCGGCCCCCATCAGGGGCTCTTCGGAGGCCTCCGTATCCGTCCCGGGGGAATCCTCGGAATCCGATTCCTGCGGCAGCCCCCGGGGAAGCCGCTTCCCTCGGGACGAACTCTGGGCGATCTCCGCACCCTTCCTGGCCTTCTTTTTCCGAGGCGGGGACTTGCGGATAGCAGTACGCGAGACATCCCCCCGTATGCGCTTGCTGCGCTTATATCTGAGGACTTTGCGCAGTAACAGCGCAAAGTCCTCAGAAAATTCTCCGGAACCCGCTGAATCGCTACTCGAGTCCCCCGGGGACCGAATCCCCTCCGAGGGGACCTCCCTCGCTTTGTCACGCTGCGGGGAAAGCGCTGGAGGTAGAGACGAAGCCCCCACTGTCTCTCTGGAAATTTCCCGGCCCGTGGCCAAAATGGCTGCCACTCCCGCGCTAAGCGGGAACAGCTCCTGAGGGGTGACAGAGGGGCCCCCACCTCGCGGCGGCGATCGCGCGACCCGGGACCGAGCTCTCCGAGGTGCTGCTGAGGTGCCCTCATCACCCGGGACACAAGCCGAACAAAGGCTGTCCCGGGAGAGACGCGCGCGCGCCGAGCCGCAGGCCCTGCACTGCGAACCGCGAGGCATGCCGGCGAACGCGGGAAAACAGAGACGCGAACAGAAAATTCACCTCAGAAGAAAAAAATTCAAAATAATCAAAACGGCGCAATTCGGCGACCTCCCCCCTTCAGGCGACGCCCCCCACCGACCGAAACGGAACGGCAACGCCAAGGAACAGAGAGCCGCAAAAAAATAAAAGTAAAACTTTTTTTTTTTTTTTTTTTAACAGAAAAAAGCGCTGTCCCAGGTTCTGAAAGCCCTATTTCCTGCAGGGGTGAGTGAACCAGGCTCCCTGGTGTCACCCCTGACGCTGCCACTAGCTCAGCCGGGTCCTCAACCCTGGCAGCGGCCTCGACCGGGGGAGGGTAGTCCCCTCAGGACCTCTCAACTCCCCTGGGAGGCAGGGCAACCGGGAAAGAATTAAAAAGAAACCCAATTTAGCCCAGAACAAATAGACCTAACAAAAAACTAATTCAAAAAACCAAACCTGACAAACACCAGAATCAGGTCAGGAAGGGCTGTGACTGGACCTGCACCATCTACTGGAGACAGAGTAAGACTGAGGGGCTGTGACTGGCACAGGGGCTTATATATGGCTCCGCCCACAAGTTTTAATCTGTCTCCATCTACTGGTGCGGAGTCACAACCCAGGTGTCCTGGACTGATCCTGGTACGTACAGGGAATAGGGCTTTGAAGCCGGGGGGAGGGGGGGTGTTGCAGCTCAGTACCTGAGGTCCCAGTTTAGGAGTGGAGCCTGTTCATGTGCAAGGGCATGCTGCTTACGCTGTTTTATGCTATCCAGAGGCCATTAGAAGGTACACTACTCACATCTCTGATGGCGCCAGATACAATGTCACATATTCCATCTATGGACAGAAGTGGAGGTTGTCTAGTGGTCAGAGCAAAGACATTCTTTGTGACCTTTAGCAAATCACTTATCTTTCACTGCCTCAGATACCCACTTAAGATTGTAAGCTCTTTGGGGCAGAGACACACTTACCTAAACACTTCTTGCCACTGTACAGGGCTGCATACATCCCATAGCACTATAAAAATGATAAAACGGTTTTGCCACAAATAAGATTAACCGTTAATATCAATTTGTTTACCGTGTAAAACTTTTTCTTTCCCAGAGGATGTTTAAGTTAGAAAGCAGGTGGCAGCACACCAGTGCAGTGTTCTACAGTGCCAGTAGCTGGAGACAACAGGATTAATCCCTGAACTAGAAAGAGCCACAAATATCACAGCTGCAGACATCACATCCTGAGAGGAGGCAGAATAACAGGGTTAACCCCGAGCCCGAATGAGCTGTCAATGTCAGGCCATGAGAGGAGGGACCATTGGTGCTGTAGCAGTTTCAGCTGGGATATACAGATGTGTGCAGACAACAAAATGTTACTCAGTACTTTCAGTTCTGAGAACGATATGGCTTTTAATTTTGTAGTCAAATTGATTTACAGTTAATGTTACTGTGACAATTCCTTCTTCTTTCCTTGTATTGCACTTTTTAATTTTTTGTACACTGAAAACCCTTTTAAATAAATCTAGTTTATAAGATTGTGTTCATGGCTGATTAGTGATGCAGAGTTGTATTTTTTTCGTGAAAGAAAACCCTGCGACCTCAGGTGGTTGTGTCCCCCGAAATCCTCAGGGAGTAGCTTGTAGACCATGTAGTTGACCTTGAGGCAAGTGGAAACCCAGCTGGCGGGTGGGAGGTTGCAAGGACAGAGACAGATGCACAAGAGAAGACCAGGCCGGTGCAGTGCTGTGTGAGTGGAAGGAATAGCACCAGGTTGTTCTGTGACAGTATTAGGATTGTGAAAGAACAGTGCTGTGTCAGACAAGCAGCTCAATCAAAACTAAGAAGGAAACCTGAGGAACTGAGGATGGGTTAGGGACTGATGCAATATATAAAAACTAAAGGAGACTGGGAACAGTGTTTAAGTTTATAAGGAGAGGAAGATAGACTGTTGCAAGCACCCCCCTCCATCATGACTGCAACTGCCTCTGACAAAGGACAAGAGGAAACATTCATCTGCATTCAGAAACATTTATGCAATCACTACTGCCCAAGCGTAATGCAGTTTTCTCCAATAAATTATTTCTGCTGAAGGATTGCTAGAGAAAAAAAAAAAAATTGATGTGTATCCTGGCAAGTCACTACCTTTGCTCCCCTCTCTTATCACCGAACACTTACCAAGAGCCCGGGCCACTGCAAGAAAGGGGATCTGATCGATGATCGTGCTACGCCGCACAGGGCCACTGTGCGTCAGCCGAGGCCGCTTCCACACCACCCGATTCACACCAGACTTATTGATCACACTGATAGGAGGGAAGAGAAAACCGCATTTATAAAACATATTACAAAAACAGGTTACTACAGGCCTTGGGCAGTGGATGCTCTGATACACTGCCGAAGTACATTAAGCCAAAAGGTTGGATTCTGGAAAGCGTTGCCACAAAATGGCGATATTCTGCAGTATCCTGCAAGTCTAAGCAAAGGGATGTTGCACAGCAAGGGTGGGACAGTCTCCCAGAACTCTGGTAGACAAAGAACCTATACTAAATCCCACTTGCGCAAGCCAATCTTTTTGCCCACGTTTTGAGTCACAAAGCCCCATGCCAGAGTCATAAGAAAATTATTCCTTACCTGCTAATTTTCGTTCCTGTAGTACCATGGATCATTCCAGACTGGGGGTTATGTTCCCTGTCCAGCAGATGGAGTTAGAACCAAAAATTCCCAGGGGAGGACCTGTATAGCCATGCCTCCCTCGCCTCAATCCTCAGTAACTGGACTAGCAAAGCCAAGACGAGAAGAGACAGAACCAGAGGAATCAATTAATCTAAAAAATATAGAGAAAAAATCACAGCTGTAAGTGACAGCAACTAACTTGTACTCAAAAAAACTGTAACTGAGAACTTGCAAACAGCACTGTGTCTTCACAGCTCGCAATAACTAGAGATACAGAGTGAAAATATTGTGAAGACAGGAAAGCAGGGATGGCCCACAAAGAACCCCCAAAACCAGGGAGGGGTCTGGAATGATCCATGGTACTACAGGAACGAAAATTAGCAGGTAAGGAATAATTTTCTTTTCCCTGTACGTACCAGGATCATTCCAGACTGTGGGATGTACCAAAGCTTCCCCATCATTGGTGGGTCGCGGACAGCCCTGCCCGTATGACCCTGTCTCCAAGCTGACCGTGAGACGGCGCGCGAATGTCTAGACGATAATGTCTTGCGAAAGTGTGGAGAGACTTCCATGTGGCCGCCCTACAGATTTCCTGAGAAGAAACTGCAGAACTTTCCGCCCACGACGTCGCTTGAGTGCGGAGAGAATGCGCCTTAACAGCTAAAGGTGGAGACTTACCCACTCCGATGTATGCGGCTATAATCGCTCCTTTCAGCCAGCGAGTGATTGATTGTTTGGATGCCATGCAACCCTTCCTGGGTCCCAACCAAAGGACAAACAAATGATCGGAGAGTCGAAATTCATTAGTGACCTCCAAATAATGCATCAAAGAACGTCGGACATCCAACCGACGCAGGTCAGAAGAATCAGAGGATAAAAATGATGGAAGCTCTATCGATTGGTTGAGATGGAAAGTCGAGACCACCTTCGGCAGAAAAGATGGAACTGTCCGCAGGGATACTCCCCCTGGCGTGAAACGAAGGTATGGCTCCCTACATGATAGAGCTTGTAGTTCAGAGATCCGACGTGCTGAGCTGATCGCCACCAGGAAGATGGTCTTAAGGGTGACATCCTTGAGTGTGGCCGAAGTCAGAGGCTCAAAAGGCGGTGCACATAGAGCCCGGAGTACCAAATTGAGATTCCAAGAAGGACAAGGTGGTCTAATTGGAGGCTTCAAGTGTTTTACCCCCTTTAGAAAACGTAGGATATCTGGATGTGAGGCCAGAAGCTCCCTGTCATTACTACGTAGGAAGGCTCCCAACGCCGCCACCTGCACACGAAGAGAATTATAGGCAAGGCCCAAATCCAGACCAGCCTGTAGGAAGGAAAGCACATGTGTCACCGAGGCCTGCGTTGGTAGAATCGATTTTGACTCGCACCATTCCTCAAAAACCTTCCATACTCTGACATAAGTAACCGACGTGGATGTCTTCCTAGCTTTCAGGAGCGTGGAGATGACAGATTCTGGATATCCGCGCCGTCTCAATTGACGCCTCTCAAAAGCCAAGCCGCAAGACAGAAGCGATCTGCCTCCTTGAAAAATATTGGTCCTTGGCGAAGAAGACGTGGCAGATGACTGAGCCAAAGAGGGCCGTCTACTGCCAGATTGAGAAGATCTGCAAACCATGGTCGACGAGGCCACTCTGGTGCAACTAGGATCACCGGACCTTGATGCATCTCTATCCGTCGGATAACCTTTCCCACTAGAGGCCACGGAGGAAAGACATACAGGAGACACTGTCGAGGCCAGGGAAGAACCAGCGCGTCGACTCCTTCCGCACCGCGCTCTCGCCTGCGGCTGAAGAACCGGGCGGCCTTTGCATTTGTCGCGGTTGCCATTAGATCCACATGGGGTCTCCCCCAACGCTGTACTATCCTTCGCATTGCGTCCTCCGAGAGTTCCCACTCTCCGGGATCCAGGTGTTGTTGACTGAGAAAATCTGCCTGAACGTTGTCCACGCCCGCTATGTGCGAAGCCGCTAGCCGCTGTAAGTGTAGCTCCGCCCATGTCATCAACTCGGTCTCCAACGAGACTAGATGGCTTCTGGTGCCCCCCTGGCGATTGATGTACGCCACTGTGGTTGCATTGTCCGAAAGAATCCGAACCGCTCGACTGCGTACCAGTGGGTAGAACCCCTGCAGCGCTAGACGGACTACTCTGGTCTCCAGCCGATTGATGGGCCAAGTGGACTGTTCCATCGTCCATTGACCTTGGAGACACCTGTCCTGACAGACTGCCCCCCAGCCGGTGAGACTGGCATCCGTGGTGACGACCACCCAATCCGGGTTCTGTAGAGACACTCCCTGAGCTAATTGTTGAGGGTCCAGTCACCACTGTAAGCTGAGCAAGACAACATCCGGGATGGGCAGTACTGCTTGAAAATCTCTCGACACTGGGTTCCATTGCGAAAGCAGAGACCTCTGGAGAGGCCTGAGATGAGCCTGTTGAGCCATGGTTGAGCCTGTTGAGGCCATGGTTCCCAGTACCTGGAGATAATCCCACGCTGTGGGAGCAACTAGTGCCATGAACCGTGTTACCTGAGCACGCAGAGCCCGAGCTCTGTCCGGGTGCAGAAATACCTTGGCTCGGCTGGTGTCGAAGTGTGCTCTTTGAGAAATTGACGATCCATCCCAGAGACTGAAGAAGCTGTACTACCCTGTCTACAGCACGGTAACCCTGCGTCCTCGACTTCACCCGAATGAGCCAGTCGTCTAGATAGGGATGTACAAGGATACTCTCCTTGTGGAGCGCCGCCGCCACCACTACCATGATCTTGGTGAAGACACGCGGAGCCGTCGCCAGACCAAAAGGGAGAGCACGAAACTGAAAATGCTGTCCCAAAATCTTGAAGCGTAAGAAGTGCTGATGATGGATCGGGATGTGAAGGTATGCCTCTGTAAGGTCCAAAGAGGCCAAGGATTCTCCCAGATGCACGGCTGCTAACACTGAACGGAGCGTTTCCATACGAAAACGAGGAACTCTGAGACACTTGTTGACAGTCTTGAGATCTAGGATAGGTCGAAAAGTGCCCTCTTTCTTGGGAACCACGAAGTAGATTGAATAATGACCTTTTCCCAGTTCGGA
Source organism: Rhinatrema bivittatum (assembly GCF_901001135.1). Classification (NCBI taxonomy): domain Eukaryota; kingdom Metazoa; phylum Chordata; class Amphibia; order Gymnophiona; family Rhinatrematidae; genus Rhinatrema; species Rhinatrema bivittatum. The sequence goes on from NC_042622.1 coordinate 177,742,735, forward strand.
GGCCGCTACCGGTACTATTGCCCCCAGCTGTAGCAGACGATTGAGAGTCTGTTGGACTGCTAATTGTTTGAGACGGGAACCGCAAGGAGAAAACAGAAAACGATCTCGGGGTTCGTGTACAAAATCTAATACGTAGCCTTGTCTTAAGATGTCCAGCACCCATTGATCCGACGTAATTTGGGCCCACTCCTTGTAAAAGAGAGTAAGGCGACCCCCCAGGTGGGGGATCCCCTCTTGGGTCCTTCTGGCATCATTGCGAAGCCTTCGAGGAAGGACCTGCCCCTTGAGTATCCTTACCGTGGCGGCGCCCTCGAAAGGACCGGTTCCAGGTGTGTGATCATGTAGAAGGAGCCCGAGGTGTCTGCTGTCTAGTAGGACGCGACCTCCGTTGATTCCGGTACCTATTTCTGGAGGAATAAAAAGATCTAGAAGAACGTGGACGATCTTCTGGTAGCTTGTGCACTGCATTCTCATTAAGAGATTTGATGATCTGATCCAAATCTTCCCCAAATAGGCACCTACTCTTGAAAGGAAGGGAACTCAGGCGCGTCTTAGACGAAGCATCTGCCACCCAGTTGCGTAGCCACAAAAGACGACGAGCGGACACCGCCGCCACCATGGAACGAGCGAGGACCCTTAACAGATCATAAAAAGCATCAGCTCCATAGGCAACCACCACTTCAAGTCTATCAGCCTGAATAGTCTTTGCCTGTGGCAAAGATTGGGAAGCGAGAAGCTGTTGTACCCAACGCAGAGCTGCTCGCTGTGCTAGGGAACTGCAGATAGCAGCCCTCATCCCCAACGCTGAGACTTCGAAGATACGCTTGAGGTAAACCTCGAGCTTGCGATCCTGGACATCCTTCAATGCCGTCCCGCCCGTGACCGGGATGGTAGTATGTTTCGTGACCGCAGATACCGCTGAATCAATAGCAGGAACCTTAAGAATCTCCAAGAAATCAGTGGGGAGAGGGTATAACTTTTTCCATGGCTCGACCGACTCGAAGATTGGCCTCAGGAGTATCCCACTCCCTTGAAATCAATTGCAAGATGTTGTGATGCGTGGGAAAAGCTTTCGCTAGAGGTCGTAAGCCCGCTAGGAGAGGATCCCCTTTCTTAATCTTCGGATCCTGAGCCACAGGATCCGGAGGAGGGTCAATGTCCATTTCCTGGAGGATGTGGGGGATGAGATCATCCAATTCCGCTGCTTGAAAAATACGGAGGACCCTCGGGTCATCACCTTCTACCTGGGCCGCCAGGGAGGGATCATCCGCATCTGGATCTTGCCATGGATCTCCCGACGGTTGTTGCAGCGGTATAGGAATCACGGGGGGGGGGGGGCTGAGTGGACCCCGCACCCACTGTGGGCAAAGAAGCCCTCCCTAAGTAAGGGTCTGCCGTCGAAAGCTGTGTCAAGCAGGCCAGTTTGGGGGGAGGGGGACCCCAAATTCCAAGATTCGGATCCCTGCTCTGTAAAAATGCCTTGTGCATTAAAACAATGAATTCTGGCGAAAAAGCGGGAAGTTCTGATGAGGGGCCCCCCGAGACGTCGTCCCCTTGCCTGCCCTGGTCCGTTGCGCTCCGAAACTCCATACTGTTAGAGGAAACCTGGAGAGGAGCGTCGCCGTCCTCCTCAGAGAGAGCTGCCTCCGAGTCAGCTGAGAAAATGGCCGCCGTTCCCGCGCTGAGGGGAAACGGGGCATGCCGCTTCCTGCCAGCGCGGTCAGACTCTCCTCCAAGCTGCCTACCAGGTAAGCCATACTCCCCCTCAGGAAAAGCTGAAGAAAATCCCTCTGAGGTCTGCTGAAGCCCGTGCCGAGCTCCGGAGCCGTTCGGCGATTTTTGCATCGCGGCAGGAGGGAGGGGGAGGGGCAGCTGCGGCGCGCGGCAACAACTGAAGCGGCGAATTAATAAAACTCTTTGGCTTCCGGGCCCCTCACTGTCCCCAAGAGACCGTCGGGGAAAAACGCTGTCCCGACGGTGAGCAGCTCCGGGGAATGGGTCGTCGCAGAGCTGCAGGGCGGGAACTCCAATCACTCCCTGAAAGGGAGGAGGGGAAAAGGAAAACTCCGGGACTAGGGGGAGCGGTCAGCACTACAGACTTTCACCCCTCAAATTCCTGTTCCTACCAACGACTGTAAATGAAATAAAAATAACACTTACCACACTCTAGCCAGGCAAGGAAGAGAAAAAAAAAAACCAAAGAGATAGGAAGAGAGAAATAAAGTGACAGGCAAAAAACACAGCCTGTCAGCAAGTTCCTGACTGGAAAACAGTGTCTCTCTTTGAACGGAGTGGTCCTGTCAGAACACTACAGAACCTATCCCTTAGAAGAAAACCTTTATCTAATATTATTTAATTGATTCCTCAAAGAGAAAATAAAACTAGAAAAGTGCTGGGGACCACCGTGTCCCCTGCTCAATCTGCTGGAGTTAGAACTATACTGAGGATTGAGGCGAGGGAGGCGTGGCTATACAGGTCCTCCCCTGGGAATTTTTGGTTCTAACTCCATCTGCTGGACAGGGAACATAACCCCCAGTCTGGAATGATCCTGGTACGTACAGGGAAACACATTTGGGCCAAAACTAAACACAAATAAAGGTACCTGCCGCCAAGTCCTTCAATTCGCTCCCTCTCCTTGGGAAGTTCCGGCTTGTGGTCTTGTGTGACCTCCACGGCTCTGACAAAGTCATCTCTTGGGTTGTCCTGAACTCCCAGGACCACTCCAGAATCTCCAACATGTGCCACATACATCTTAGCGCCACGGATTATTACCACGCTGGCGGTTGTTCCTGAGGTGCTAGGAAGCCCAGTCATGGTCCTTGGCCACTCTGCTAAAATATTTAAAAAGAATACCCAGTATTAACCAAGTTGCACTTGGGTAACTTCTAGGAAAAGCTGTGGGAGTGAGAATCGAAGACTAGTTTTTTGGACTTACAGGGACTCTTATCTCCTAAAAATGGGAAGTTGGGTGGTCTACAAACTGGAATAATGCATAAGATATTCTCATTCCAATGACGCTGCTTAAAAGGGCAAGATTTACAAAATAAAAGATACTGAAAGGCAGGAAAAAAGTGATGATAAACATTCACATATCTAGCAAGCTTCAATAAAGTGCAAAGTAGTGGTATTTTCTATAGAAAAGGCAGCACAAGAACAAGAGGTCATGATATGAAGTTCGAACTTGCCAGTGAAACATGAGGATATGTTTGTTTATGGACACAACTGCAAGCTTGAATCACCTTACTAGGAAAAAGGTCAGTAAGCCACCAGTAACAGAATTCAAAATGCTTGGGACAGATACAAAGGTCAGTGGGAAGGGAAATAACCGGCGACAGTAGGATCAGTGGTAAAGTGCACAGGGGCAAATGAGGGGGCAGCTACTACGAGGTTTGGTGTCTATTAAGGGATTAGTTATATTCAGCATCATGCTGAAGCTCTGGTTTAATTGGGAAGATTTTTTTCTTATATATAAATTAAAGTTAAATGGTTCAACCCTAGAAAGGACTGCACTATGAATTACTATAAAGTAAAAGGTACAAACTTAGATTGTGAGCCCTCTGGGAACTGGGAAATACCTAAAATACCTGAACATAATCCGCTCTGAAATGCCTGAACATAATCCGCTCTGAAATGCCTGAAAAGCAGAACACAGATCAAATAAAAAAAGTATTATAATAATAATGCATATTAGCAGGCCCAGAATGGGCACCAGCAAAATAAGGATACCGCTTATCCACTTCTTTCCAAGCTCTTTTGTAGGACACCTTCCAATGAAGTAAAGTAGCCACAATCAAATGTGTTTCAATAAAGGGGAGGAAGGGGCAGTGCAATGTTCTGAGTGCATCTTTTCTAGCTAGTAACATGCCTCTGTGTGACATAAAACCACACCCAACCTGTTTACTATGGATTAAGTTCAGCATCTACAAAAAAAGAGCCCATCCAAACAAGTCCCAACACGTCCCCATGCATGCCAGTCAACACCTTGTGTAACAATATTTTATTTATTTATTTATTTTTAGTTTATATAAATATAAATAAATATAAATATTCTGCTTCCCTCCACCAGACTTTCAGTAACTCCTAGCAAAAACCCGAGGTGTACGCTCAGGAGTGGGTGAGCAGGCCAAGACGGGCAAAAGATATTTACTCCCGCTCCCCAAAGGCCTGCCACTTCATGTCAGAAGGCAAACATGAAACCCATGTTTCCGTTCTGAGAGCCAAGCATGTAAACACACTTTTAAAAACTCCAAGGGTCAGATGCATGAAGGTGTATGACTATGCCAGTATATTCCCATAATCCTAGTTTTGGAATTGCATGATTCAGATGCTTTCATTTACCTGCTATGTTGGAAAAATATTTTGTAATCCACCACTGCCTCACTGTCCTTGCTCTGCTGTGGTAAATGGTTTGGTCTGTTTCCAGCTTCACATGATCCTAACTTTATTACTTTCCCGTGACTCTTTGTTTGGATTGTATTTAATTCTGTAGGTCTTATGGCATCAAACTTCAAACTGAACTAGTGAGGCAGACAAAGGGCATGGAAATATGATGGCTTGCAAAAGTATTCGACCCCCTTAAAAAGTCAGCAGATGTGTGGATTACAAATGACGCTTACACAGATGTTCCAGACAGTATGTTTGTTGCAGACCAGTATGCTCTTAAAGTAAAATTTCAAAGTCACAATTCATTATTTTTCTGCATTTTTTTGTAAAATATAAATAAAAAATGAAAAATGTTGCTTCCATAAGTATTCAACCTTTCAGACTAGTACTTTGTAAAACCACCTTTTACTGCGATAACAGCTTTAAGTCTGTTGAGGTAGTTTCTACCAGCTTTGCACACTGGGAGTAATTTTTGCCCATTCTTCCTGGCAGATTTGCTCCAGGTTGTTGGTTGGTTGGTTGGATGACACTTGTGGACTGCAATTTTCAGTACCACAGATTCTCGAATACATTGGACATAGACTTGGCCATTGTAAAACATTCACCTTTTTGTTGTTCAACCTCGCCTGTGTTGCTTTGGTCTTGTGTTTGGGTTCACTGTCCTACTGAAAGGTGAACTTTCTCCCAAGTTTTAGTTTTTTAGCAGACTGAAGCAGGTTGTTGTATGTTGCAACATCCATCTGTCCTTCAATTTTAACAAGATGCCCAGACCCCGCTGAGGAAAAGAATCCCCACAGCATGATGCTGCCACCCCCTTACTTTACTGTTGGGATGGTGTTTGCTGAGGAATGGGCAGTGTTAGGTTTGCGCCACACATAGCTCCATTTTTGACTCATCATACCACAAAACCTTATCCCACATTTTAGCTGGGTCACTCTGATGCTTTCTGGCAAACTCCAGACATGCTTTGAAGTGGTTTTTCTTCAGTAATGCCTTCTTTCTAGCCACCCACCTATGCAGGCCAGTTATATACAGAGGTCTTGTAATAGTTGACAGGTGCAATTCCACTTCAGTCTCAGCCACTGAACGCTGTTGTCCCTTCAAAGTGATTATTGGCCTCTCTGTGGCTTCTCTCACAAGTCTCCTTCTTGCTCTGATGCTGAGTTTTGTCTAGGTAGTGTCTGGGTGGTATGATGCAGCTTCCATTTCCTCACAATTGATCCAACGGTGCTCACTGGGATATCTAAGATAAGATGCTGCATTCATCCTGCCATCAATTTTATCTAAATTCCCTGTGCGGGTAGAGCTCCCCCCCCAAACAGCAGAGATCCACCCCCATGCTTCACACAGGGATGGTTTGCTTCTCTTCATAGACCTTGTCAACTCCACTCCAAACATAGCATTTACGGTTGTGACCATAAAGTTCAATTTTGATCTCAGCATTCCAAATTATTTTCTTCCAGACGTTTTGAGGCTTCTCTAGGTGCTGTTTGGCGTATTGTAAGCGAGCTGTTTTGTGGTGTTGGTGCAGCAATGGCTTTTTTTCTGGCAACTCTTTCCATGCAGCCCATTTTTGTTCAAGTATCTCCTTATTGTGCATGCTGAAACATCAAGATCACTTTGTTTCACAGAAGCCTGAATGTTTTTCACAACTACTGAGTGGTGTGTGGTAAAGATCCTTTAGGTCAGAGCTTCCTAAACCTATCCTGGGGACCCCGAGCCAGTCAGGTTTTCAGGAAATCCACAATGAATATGATTGAGAAATTTGCATACCATGGAGACTCACTATATGCAAATTTATCTTATGCATATTCTTTGCAGATATCCTGAACAACAGAATAGCTGTGGGGTCCTCAGGACAGGTTTGGGAAATCCTGACTTTCAGTAAAACTCTCTCAGCTGGAACAATTTGTATGTATCTAGAAGCAGGGAATTAGCAAGACTGGCCTTTTCACTTGTTTATTTAAAAAAAGAATATTTCCTTTTACAGACTGCTTTCAGGTCTAAAGATCAATCAATGTACTGGACGAGTAGGACATGCTTAGGATGGCTCTCATGGTGGTGCTAAGGAATGCAAAGGTAGCAGACTTATTCACCTGAAGAACACAACTGGGGACTGCAGGGTTGGATGTTCTGCCATGAAATGGCTGTGTCACTGTCTTCAGTATCTATTCCTACCATGGCCGATGGTGGAACAGGTACTACAGAGGACTGGAGCACATCAGGGGCTAGTAGTACCAATAAGGCCATGGTATGCAGATCTGAAAAGGATCTTGTCTGAAGATTACTATTACGAGACTCAGTTCAATTAAATATCCGGTCTCCATTTTGTCTTATAGCAAGGCTATTGAAAGGTCAAGGTTGAGAAAGAGTATTCAGGAAGCGGTTTCTACTTTATGACAACAAGCAAGACGTGCACCTCCCTGGCTTATCTCAGGTTGTGGAAGGTCTTTCTGAAGTGCGACGTTTACGGGAAAGTATGTCACCATCTAAAGCACTGCTCTTGGGGATTTGGGCTTTCTTGCGAGATGGATTAGTCAAGGGTCTGGCTCTGAATTCTCTCAATGTTTAAGTGTCAACAATCACCTGTTATAGAGGGATAGTTGAGGTGTCCCACATCTGCTCATTCAGAAATTTTGCAGTTTCAGCAAGGAATGAAGCATCTTTGTCTCCCAGTAAGGGTGACTATTCCATCCTAGGATCTCAGTTTGATACTTCAGGTCTTGTGTGTGGTGTGTTTGAGCCTATTAGGGCGGATCATATGATCAATATGACATTTTTGATAGCTATCTGCTTAGCTAAGCATTTATTACACTTCACGGCCCTCTTGCACGGAGAACTATTTTTTAGTTTTGTTGGACAAGGGGGTATCTCTGCATACTAAACTGTCATTCTTGCAAAGTGGTGTCATCGTTGCACCTGTGTTAGGCAAGCTCTCTGCAGAGTCTTCAGAAATGAGGACAGGATGGAGCACTCTAAAGAACCTCAGCTGCTAAATGAAGGATTCTACTTCGAATCCAAAAAGTTACAAATGCCTTTAGAAGGTCATCTATTTGTCTTCTTCTATGGTCGGAGGAAAGGAGAAGCAGTGACTAAGTTCACTAAGGTTACATAGATCAACAAACTGGATCAGCCTATATATTGCAAGGGCTTGTGAGCCCCAAAGAACTCAGGGCTAATTCTAAAATGGCTCAAAGGCCTTCATGGACAAATCATCATTGGTTTCACTGGAGGAGATATACAAAGCGATATGGTCATCCTTGCATTCCTTTACCACTTGCATCAGCAGAGCTAGAGAGACAGTCAATTAAGAAGCAAAAACGCTGAAGGCAGGCTGGTCAGGATCCCACTCAGTCTGAGGGGTTGCTTGGTTATACCCCATGAGGTCGAACTGGTCTAGTAGAACAAAAAAAAAGAGAAATTTTCTTCTTTGAGTCCTACCAGACCAGTTCAGGAACCCACCCATTTTATTCTTCAGCCTATTCTGCAGAAATCTGAACTCCACTATCAGTTCTCATTGATGGTTATGTGTTTAGTATATTGAACCCTATTCCCCATGGTTGGAAGGGGAGAATTAAATTTGACCAGTGAATTTTAACGAGTCCTCTACTCATTACTCTGTTTCAGAAATACTGGATTGTTACTGGTGGCACAGGTCCCCTATATAGGGAAGTTCAACAAGTTAGTTAAGGGATGGCCAAGGCCGATCCTCAAGAGCCACAAACAAACCCTCATCAGGCATCATGCAATTACATCTGGGTTTTGACATTGTGTGTCAGTAGCAGTGGTTCCCCATACCACTGAAGTGTTGGGTGTTTTTACCATCTTCCCCTTTCCTATTTGTTTATTTAGAGTCTTTTTTTTATACCGAAGTATAGCAGAGTGCCTTCACCCCGGTTTACAGAGAACAACAACTTCATACATGAAACATGTTATAACGCAAGTGACAGTTAACATCTTAGCAAAGGCATGGTATAACATATTAGCAGATAATTTACAAAATCAGTTTAGATGATTCTTAGTAAGGAAGGTTTGGGATTCAATATAAAGACTAAGGTTATTCAGATTAGACTGTGAATGATTGTCTAAACAACCATGTTTTGAGTTCTTTTTTGAATGATTTGGAGTCTCTGATAGAACTTAGGTAAGATGGAATAGAGTTCCATTCTTTAGGCCCTGCTATGGAGAAGGCTCTATTTCTAGTAATGGATAGTTTTGCAGATGATAGGGGGGAATGATTAATTGCAATTTGTCATTAGTCCTTGTAGAGCGGGGTGATTTGTGAATTGCGATCATATTATCCAGAGAAGAATTGTTGTCTTTGTAAATTTCGTTATGCAGAATAGTTAGACTTGTATTTAATTCTTTGCGAAATTGGTAGCCAATGTAGGTTTTTCAGGGTTGGTGAGATGTGATCGTATTTCCTCTTGCCAGTGAGAACTCGAGCAGCGGCATTCTGCAGTACTTGTAACGGTTTCAGTGTAGATTTAGGTAGTCCAATGAAAATTGCGTTGCAATAATCAAGGCTTGAGAAAATGAGAGATTGTAGAACAGTTCTAAAATGGTTCGGGAACAGTAGAGGTTTGAGAATCTGGAGTTTGTGAAAGCCTTCTCTTGTTTTTATTGCTATGATTAGATTACAGCATCTCCTCCTCCTTCTCTGCCCTTGACACATCTCTTTCCAGTACTTTCATATCGGAGTGAAAACATTATGGAACAATCGCCCAGTCTGAAAACATTTGGCAAAATTTCTTAATTACATTAAAGTCCAGACAAATGCCATGCCTGAATGTAACGCACCTTGAGCCATCCATGAGAAGGCATGAGCTAAATATAATCAAATAAAATCAGCAATCTCCCTTCATCTGGTTTCTCAAAGCTGTTCTTATCTATACTTAATAGGTTTTGCACTTGAAAGATGTGGCATATCCCAGTCCTTCAGTGCTCCTCCAATGCTGGCCAAGAGAGGGGGTGCTCTGTACAGCTGAACATGCATAGTTCGCAAAAAACAGCACACGTTCTTTCTAAAGCCATGCAAGAAAGACAGCTGCAGGGTCAGAGGCAGGCAGATGGACCAAGAGACAGGAAAGAAGAGGTTGGTCACATTAGCACTGTGGAAAGGAGATGACATTAGTTTGGGCAAATAAAGGACACAGACAGGAGTATAGGGGACTGAGTGCTAGTGTTAGCCTGGGGAAGTGGGATGACCACATTATCTTCTGCTGAATACGCAATGGGCTGCAACTCGTATGTTTGCTTCTTGAGCATCAATACAGTAAAATAAATGAAGACATACAGCATTGATAGGGAAAAAGTAGTGAAAAACAAAAAGAAAAAAAAAAAAAGGTTCACCAGAGTGGGATGGAGTTGTATTCTGCTCCCAAAAATGTTTGGCAGACACCAAATTTTTTTAAAGGATTTTTTTTTAACCAGCCCTTATCATTGTGGTGTGTGGCATGGAGAGTGTGTCTGTCTGCTGTGCATTATCTGTTTGTGCGGTCTATGGCTCTGTTTGTGATGTGGTCTGCCTGTCTGCTTCTCTCTCTATGGTGTGCCAATGCCCCTCTCAGTGTCTTTTCTTCTGCCAGTGGGTGGTGTGTCTGTGTTCTTCAAAAATAAATAAATAAATAAATAGGTTTTTTTTTCCAGTCCTTACCATTGTGGAGTGTGTGGCATGGAGTGTGTGTCTGTATGGTGTGCATTATCTGTGTGTGTAGTCTATGCCTGCCTCTCTCATGTCTGGGTGTGGTGTGTCAATGCCCATCTCAATGTGCACATACACAGGATATTCACCAGGCAGGCACACTGCCAACCAGTGGCTCAAAGCCCTCCTTTTGTTCCATTTCAAGTTGCTGAAAGGAATAAGTTTACATGGGCACAGAGACACCCACCCCGCATCCAGACCAACAGAGCACGAAATATATACACACATCTATGTATACGTGTGTGTGTTTATATATACACACACACACACACGTATATAATACCCCATCGTGGGGGGGGGGATCCCAAACTAATTTAATTAATGCATGGGGGCCATGGCTCTTAAAAGTTTGCTCACTCCTGCTGTATGGTATACATACCAGCAAGCCTAATCACATACCATTTTCTGCAGATCCTGCACCATTTGGGTAGGCAAGCTTTGACATCTTTTGGAGACTTGCAGAATGCAAATCTCAAACAACAACAAAAAAACCCCAAACAAAACGACTCTAGTAAATGGTTTCTAAAAGCCAATGTTGCAGCAATACCTTGCCTAACAACAGCGATGACTACTCCAGGAGGAAGAAGTATGAAAAATAGAAATTAAGTCAAAGGGACTGGCAGGTTATTTTGGACTGGGCTGTGGAAGGCCTTGAGAAGCCACTAATGCTTCCCCAAGGCCTGTAGCTAATGCTTCTACACCTAGAGTGGATTCTACTTTTTGGGGATCCTGCCAGGTATTTGTGACCAGGATTGGCCACAGCTGGAAACAGGATAATGAACTTGATGGACATTTGGTCTGACCCAGTGTGACAAATTGTTGTTCTTAATTCTGGAGGTCATACTTCTGAAATGATAGGCTGAATGTGCTCCACAAGAAAGGCTACCAAAGTAGTGTGAGGTCTGCATAAAAAAAAAAAAAAAACCAAATGAGATGAGACTCAAGAATCTAACGTAAGAAGAGATAGGAGGATATGACATTGACACTCAAAACTACCTTAAAATGTATAACTCAGTAGAAATGAAATTAGTAACAGAATTCAGTAAGTCCTAGCATTGCACCAGGAAGGCAAAGGGGGCTGGAAATCATTTGGTCTACAGTCCTCATCTGCCATCATATTCTATCTTCCATGATCCATTCACTGCGCGACAGGCTATGCACCTGGGAAGCCAAGGTTCAAATGCTGCTTCTCCTACTGATATTCTTTTTGACCTTGGGCAGAAATCGTATAAACTCTCCAGCGAAGGCACCTATCAACCATTCCTGAATTTTTCACTCATTTTGGATTTGGAAAGGCGAAGAATTAAATGTAAGCACAAGAAATTACCAGAAAACCAGACACCCTGCAGCCCCCCCCAAAAAAAATTGAGCACCGCGTCCCTCGAAGGCACCCGCGCCCAAACCAACGCTCCATTCTAGAACTTACGCCCAAGTCCAGGGTATAACGGCCAGGGCGCTTTCCCATTGGGCCGCAGACCAGCTCGCCTCTCAACCTTATTGGTTCATCATCCCGTCACTCCTACGCTGCCGCCGACAGGAGGTGGGTCCGGCTCAGAAGGCAGAACGTCGAAACAAATGCCTTCGAACTCCAGGGCCGGGGGAGTGCGAGCGTCCCGCGTTCGCTCGGGGCTCGGACCCGTCTGGACGCTTCAAGGAACAGAGTCACCAAAACAGGGATGAGGACACCCGCATTAAAAAAAAAAAATTTAAAAGCTCATCTGTGAGAAATCCACGAACTGAGCCACCGGCACGCGCCATCGCCAGTTCTGATCTCACACATCCCAGCAGCTTGGGCTATGCTTTGGGTTTTTTGGTTTTTTTTGGTACCTGATACATTTTTTGGCGCCTCCGTTCAAACTGAACTTTAGCATCTTCCCCAAAAGCAGCCCAAATACAAACCCCGCCCCCGCTCTCGACAGTCCTGGCTTCTGCTTAACGAAGATTGCCTGTAATTTTCCATTAATCCACCTTGCTACACGTGCAATACATTTTTTTCCTGGCCCATATGTCCTATTGCACTAATGAATTGCTAGATTCCCCTCCATTAAATAACTTGCGAAACAAATCACGTTTTCGTTTACCTTTACAAAAAAAAAGCGTAAACCCGTCAGGGCTACTGCCTCGAGCCTCCATCATACATCTAAGGCTCCTCCAACTTAAAGTGGAGCTTCACTAAAAATGAATAAATAAACTGAAAAGTGCACGTCAACTTTCAAAGAGAGAACCGTGTCCGTGAAACTGCATCGCATGAACAGATGGAGGCGGAACAGCAGGCGAAGAGGGAGTCAGCGCGGATAGAGCAGCTGGGGAGAGGTTTATTCGGGAGAGCGCCCGCGATCAAAATTCAAAACGGTGGCATTTCCCCAAGCAATCCCCTTAGAGGTACTGGTGGTCCTGGACAGGGGTTTTACTTACGCAGCTTCTTCCACATGGCATGGTGACAGGCCACGAAGCCCTTGCGGATGGCGGCGCAAACCTCCCGGGGCTCAGGCGAAAGAAAGCCCCTTTGTTTCCGGATGAAGTTCCACAGGTGTTCGCGGGCGAACTGGGCAGCCTCGCGGCCTCCGTGCCCGTCGTAGACGGCGAAAAAAGCCACCGAGGGGGGACGGCGGCGGCAGCAGCAACAGCATCGTCGTCGCCTCAACCGCGCGGGGGTCTGCTCCGATCTCCGGCCGCAACCGCCGCCGCTCTTGGTTTTGCAGCGACTCCACTCCGCTGCCTTGCCCGTAGAGGCCGTCCCCAAAGATTTGCAGCAGCAGCCGCCTCCGCCATCGTCCTCTTTGCATTCAGCGGGGGTCGGAAGTAGCAGTTTCTCGTCCTGCTCGGGCTCCGGCTCCACCAAGATCTGCGTTACGTCCTCCATGTATTTCCTGCCACCCTGATCCGAAAACACACTTACCCCCAGCGTGAACAGCCCCTCCATTTGCTACCTCCTTTCTTCGGCTTTGATAGTCTTTCTGTATTTATTGTTTGTTTGTTTTGGAGGGTGGTTCTGTAAACACTGCTGAGATGAAAGTTTCGCTGTCCCCCCCCCCTCCCACGGAGTGATTTTAGATGTCAAAGGGATAAGAAAGAGATGAAGATGCGCCGCCGCCACTCCGGACTATTGTTTATTTTCAACAGTGTTTGGGCATGCCCGAGACAGCGCTGACGTAACAATCTCAAGCGCACGAGCTCGGCCACGCGCAAGGAGCGACACAAACGCTGCCGCCTAGCTGAGGGACGGGCTAAAGGCTACCCGCTCTCAGCACCAGAGCGATCCAGCTATTGGGCATGCGCGAAGTGTGCCGGGCGAGCCTGCGCGGGTACCATCTTGGTTATGGACGAGGGTTTAGGTGGGTGTTACGGGGTGTCTTGGTGAGAGGCTGTCGGTCTCGAGTAGTGCTATCATCTTGTTTTTCCAAGGATGACCGTTTAGAGTTGGTGGACTATTAGCCCTGTCAATCCTCATCCATTTAAAGACGTGACTCTTTTACCAGAGTTGTCACCTGATTATAGCGTCATCAAAAGATGTCGCTTTAGTAAATGACGGCACTTAAAGACCGAAATGGTCCGTTCAGTTTGCGAGATTCGTCCACTTTGGGTGGATGCTTACCTAAATTCCCATATGTTTCTCAGATACCAGCGCCCTCCTCTCCCGTTTCTTTGACCTGATGTAGCGTAGTGGTTAGAGCAGTGGGCTGCTACCCAATGAAACTAGCGTTCAACTCCCGCTGTCACTCCTTGTGTTCTTGAGTAAGTCACTTTACCCTCCATTGCCTCAGGTAAGCCCTGTGAGGATAGGGTAATACCTATAGTACCTGAATGTAATCTGCTTTGATGTGTATTTTGAAGTGCCAAAAATTAGAGTAAGACCAGTACTTAAGCCAAATACCCAGGTCCCCTTCTTTGTTTTATTGCCAAGGTCTAATTCGGAGATTACAATAATTAGAAACTATCCCATTTTAATTAATTAGTACAAAGAAACCAACTCACTTTTTTTTTCTAAACGTTTTTTAATAGATTGTAGTGCTTGTGTTCTGCTTCTGTGGTTAAGATCTATCTAAGGTCTAAACTATAATAGTCCTTAATTGGGAGGTTAATGCTCTGCTATTCAACCCCACTGGGGATTTGAAACAATTTAGACCCTAGCAATATCAGGAGGATTACATTTCTGTTTAAAATAAACCAAACTCCCTTTGTACTTATCACTGCGCTTCCAGTTTTCTGGAGTTGTTTTGTTCTGATACTTGTCCTAGACTTGAATATGTAGCAACGCCTGCCAAACCTCACTTCAATAATATTTACCATTTATATAGCACCATCAGTGCTCAAGGCATTGCACAATAAAAATCACAGTTATGGTAATGGTATCCCTTTGATACTTAGCATTTTCTTTCTTCCCATTTTGTCTGAGGGTGGGGGATATGCTTAGTGCATTTGGACTTAGTTTGAAAACAGAGAGGTTATTCAATGTCAAAGAGAACTGGAAAGCAGAGTGCAAACTGGAATCTCCAAGTTCAACCACTGAGCTGTCCTGCCAGTGTGCACTGCCCAATATTTTATATAGTCTGCAAACTACATTTAAAATAGGACTGAGATAAAATGAGCAACAAAGTGATTCATTAGACAACTTTCTCTCTTTGAGGAAGTCACCTTTGTTCCTGACTCTACACACTTCAGTGGTACCTCATTAATAAACAGGATTACTCACCTTATGTACTGCAATTTTATCTTCTCTCTTCAGAAAACTTACAAATCATCCTTATTTGGATATCAGCAGTTGAAACTCTTATTATTTATTCAGTTTGATTGACTGCCCTTCAATACAATACCTTGCTTTAAAAGAGAAATCCAACTTACCTGTCTGAAAATTTCTCTTTCTTTAGTGCATTTAAATGGAAGAGTACAACAGTTCCCTCATGCTATCATCAAATCCTTCTCTTAAGAGCTTTCAAATGTTGGCACATGTAACTTTGGGAAATGGGAATAAACTTGCTGACAGCATTCATACATCCTCCTCTTCTGTGAGTAATAATAATTCATTCTCATTTCCTGTTTCCATGTGGAATGTAGCACCTCCCAAGGTCCGAAAGCTAATATGGCATTTTCCAAATTATTCCAGCTTGATGACTGCCTGTATACCTTGTGAAATATTTTACAGCCACATTAACTACATCATCAAATAGTAATAAAACGTGCAGTTTGCTTTGGAATTACTGTGCTCAAACACCATTAACCTTTCTGCTTTCTTTAGAAGGCAGCAACTGACATTTTGACCCTTGTCATGTTTTTGAAACAGAGAATATGTTGGCAGATAAAGGCCATAAGGCCCATACAGTATGCTCATGTCTTATCCCACTTTAACACAGACCCTAATCTATCTGTGCATTTCAGTTCTTTTCCCCACCCCCAGACAAGGTTAATCTGTGAAGACTCCCCTAAAGCTGAAGGAGAGAGAGGAGTGCTCTGTAGATTGATACTAGCCCCTCCCCCAGCCATCACTCACTTCACCCCCATTCCAGCCACCACTGTCCCCCTTGATCATTCAAGATCAAACATGGTCCCCCCCCTCCAGTATCCCAGCAAGCACTTGCCCCTTTCCCTGTCCCCCCTTGACTTCAGCCAGCACTTTCCCCCTTCCTACCCGCTGTCACAACAAGACCCCAGCCAACCTGTAACTCCAGGCACCTGTTTAGCCCTCATTCAGTGCTTCCTGCACCTTGTGCCCCATAGCAGGACTGATAACACTGCCAGGATCACAACCCCTCCTCTGGTTCACAAATTCTGCTTACAGAACACACCAGTTGCTTTGCATGTGCCTACCAATGCCTTCCCATTTCTCACTGCCTGCAGACATGCTGCTTATGCTGTCTCCCTTTCAGGGGCAGCAGCATATTGTTGACATCATCACTGGGGTCCTCTTTCTGCCAGCATGTGCAGACGTGGAGCAGTCACTCCAGTTTGCCCCTGATAAGGATTCCCCTGCCCCCAGCAATCTCCTGTGCCTGAACCAGACTTTCTTGAAACATGATTCCTTTTTTGACTCTACCCATCCACTAGCCTTAAATAACAACCACTACAGGTTATTTAACTGTATATCATCTCTGGATTTTCAGATGCAGGGCCTGAAATCTGTCTATAATTAGGAGGTGGGAATAAACATCACAAGGCTGAAGAAAAACTGATACTTCACGCATATCCAGCATAGCTCTCTGCTTCAACGGCAGGGGAGAAGAAAAACTGATACTTCACGCATATCCAGCATAGCTCTCTGCTTCAACGGCAGGGGAGAAGAAAAAAGGATTCGCACTCACAAAGCGGGGAGTAGCTGGCTTGTTACGGCGGTTACTACCCCAAACCAAATAAGCCTGATACTTCACTTTCAATGCATATCCTGCTTCAACCGCAGGGGAGAAGAAAAACTGATACTTCACGCATATCCAGCATAGCTCTCTGCTTCAACGGCAGGGGAGAAGAAAAACTGATACTACACGCATATCCAGCATAGCTCCCTGCTTCAACGGCAGGGGAGAAGAAAAACTGATACTACACGCATATCCAGCACAGCTCCCTGCTTCAACGGCAGGGGAGAAGAAAAACAACCAATAAGGGCTGAATAACACAGTCTGGGTAAAACAAATAAACATGGGTGTAGCTTGCTTATTGCGGCGGTTACTACCCCTACTACCCCTAACTAATCAAGCTTGATATTTCACTTGGTTGCAGCTCCATCACTGCTCTCTACATTAATGGTGGGGGTGGAAGAGAAATAGAACCAAAGAGCTAAGAGAAACAGATAAGTATGAGAAAAAAATGTGAAGCTTGCTGGGCAGACTGGATGGGCCGTTTGGTCTTCTTCTGCCGTCATTTCTATGTTTCTATGTTTCTATAAGGCTCTGATAACATCTGGAGGGAAATCACAGCACAAAGAAGGGAATGTTGTTGCGCTCGGAGGTGGACCCTTGTCCTGGAGCAGTGGAGACCGGCTCCCTGGTAGGGACCAGGAAGCACCTGCCCCTAGGGGGTGGAGCACTGGAGGAGACAGAGGCTTGGGGAGAGCTTCAACACTGGAGACCCAAGACCCCCCCAGGAGGAGCCCATAGGGATCTGAGCCGCTTGGACTTAGGTGGGCTTCGCAGGGTCTCCTGGAAAAGTAAAAGTCCGGCATGCCCACAGACAGAGGAGGAGCGCAGTCGGGTCCAAGACGAGGTTGGATGCCACAAGGAAGACCAATAAAGCGTAGGTGATAACAAGGCTAGAAACCGGGCCGGAATCTACGGACGTGGTCAGGCAGGCCGAGGTCAAAGTCTAGGAGTCAGTCCGAGGAATGGTCAATGAAGCAAGGTCAGGTTCCGGAGGCCAGACGAGGTCACAGGCAGGCGAGTTGAGGAACAGGCTGAGCTCACAGGCAGGCAGCAGGCAGAGAGACAGGTTGAGAAACAAGCCAGGTTCAGTACCAAGAGTCAATCCAAGGGTACTACCTGGGGATTCGCAGGAACAGACAGGCGCTGAGACAGAAGGGCACTGGAACAGGACTGGAACAGAAGGACACTGGAACAGGCAGGGGAGCAAGCACAGTCAATCAGGCAGAGGTCGGGTTCCGGAGGTCAGACGAGGTCATAAGCAGGCCGAGGTCAGATAATGGTTGAACGAGTAGTTCCAAGAGAGTGAGACTATAGCAGGAAGCGCAGACAACCTATTGAGGAAGTCAGTTGCAAAGGCAAGCTCTGGTTGCCAGAACTTGCCTTAAATAATCCCGAGGGAGTGACATCATCAGAGGAGGCATGGCAGCCCTTGCGTGGCCCCTTTAAGTCTTGGGGAAGGGCGCGTGCACGCACTAGGGGAATCCTCGGCCAGAACGGGGCGCGGCGGCGGATGGCAACGGCATCCCTGCCGTGCCGCACAGTGGGAGAGGGTCATCTGGGCCGCGAGTACAAGATGAGAAGGGCCTTCGTAACAAATGCAAACTGTATATAAAAACTGTATAAATGTATATCAATTCACTATATATCACTAAATTATTGGATACTTTTGTACCTATACACTAAAAAGTACAGTACTGTGTGTAATTTTATTTGATCATATATTTAGAAAATCCAAATTATTTAATGCTTCTCACAATCATTTCTTATATTTACTGATAAGTGCTTAATTATTCTTTCTGATTTAAAGTTACACAAATCATATATGATTATAATACTCTTACACAATTCTAAAAGTAATTTCATAACAAATGCTAGGCTCTGGGTGTTACGTGCGCCTCCTGTGGCAGCCTCGCAAGACAGCCCTCTTACCTTCTCAGACGGATTCCAGGGCCTGGCTCCTCTTTTCTGGTGGCGAGGGACTGCCAGCTCCGACCTCGGGTTCCTTCCAGTGCCTCCGGTCCCGCCTTGCTACCCAGTGCTGCCAGCCAAGATGTCCCTGCCCGTCAGGCCTCTCCGCGTGGCCCGCAGAGAGAAGCCGCCATCAGCGCCGCGCACCCCCCCGCCCTCCTATGCGCACGCATGCATCTCTAGTGCTTTTAAAGGGCCCGCAGCGGGAATCTGACCGCAGACCCGGGATTCTGACGTCAGAATCTTCAGCATATAAAGGCTCAGGCCTCGCTCAGTAGCGGCGCCTTTGCAACAGGTCTCCTTGTATTCTGAGTACTCGTTGCTGATCCCTGAATTGTGCCTTCTAGGTTTCCTTGCTCCCTGTGATTCCTGGCTCCTGTTCTCCTTGTTCCTGTTTGTCTATGTGTTGGACTGATTCTTGAATTTGACCTCCGCTACGCCTGACTACTCTTCAGCTTCTCCCCAGCCCCGGACCTCCGCTACGCCTGACTACTCTTCAGCTTCTCTCCAGCCCCGGACCTCCGCTACGCCTTGAGAAGTATGCCTGAACAGAAACCAACATGGAGAAGGAAATCCCCAGAAGTCTCTGCTTTTCTTTAGCCTGCCTAGGCTGAATGGACTCTGAATGACTTTCTGAGCATGACTTATAGAATGTCCCTGGATATCTGTAGAGGCAGGCAAGCTGGCACCAGGCAGGTGATGCTTATTCATAGGGTCACAAAGAAGAAACCACAGGGGAGCTTCAGGCACTATTCTCAGGAGTTTGTAATCAACACAGCTACAGACGTGTTGATTGTCTTGACCAGTAAGATTTTAACAGAACAAAGAACTATCTCGACAGCCATGGTAAATGGGCTACAAGTCCTGGGTAAACTAATCAGGGGTAGTTAGGGATGATGTTATCATGCAATTGACATTACAACTTATGTAAATGATCCTTTGGGCAGTCACGCAAATCTCTAGAACCTTCTCCAGTATTGAATGTTATCTATAAAAGAAGAGTCATCTTCCTGTATATGAGGAGATGCTGGTCAGTTTGTCAGACAAAGGGCATCCAGTACCCAGCATCTCCAGAGAATACTTATACTGATTAATAAAAAGAAATTATACTTTCTACTGAGTCTAAGTGTTCTTGTGTCCCTGGCTATAAGCGTAGAGTGCGCTTTACATTACATTTTTGGCACCTGAACAGGGACCTGATGGCTGAGGCCATCGCTTGTGCAGTCTTACATCTGACTCTGCTGGACTGGGTCAGATCTAATGCTGCTATTTGGACTTTAATTGGCTGTCCGAAATTTTGTTTATTGCATAGTAATTCCTAGGAACAGAGGTTTCTGATTTCTGGATGACTGGTTATTGAAACAGTAGTACCCGGAAGACAACAAAAGTAGTACCCGGAAGACGTGAGTGCCCCCCTTGGGAAGACAGATCTGTAAGTAGTTAATCATGCCTATATAATTAATTTGCAAATTTAATTTTCTAGGTAAGTAAGTAAAAGATATTTCTTTTTTGGCCAATTGCAAATAACAGTGCACTATTTTTTTTTTTATCTACTTTGGGGACGCTCATTGTAGACCGTTCTACTTAAGGAGTACTTATTAAGAGTGATTGTGAATTATTTGTATATTTGTTAATAAAATGTGTACTGGAAAAACAACAATAGTGTAAGTTGTAAGTCCTTGCTCTGCTTGCGAGGCTGAGGGATTATTAGAGGGACATAAACAAGGGAAAATGTTGGGAAAGTATAGTTTGTACTCTAGTTTTTTATTTATGTCTGATTTGTTATGGCAGTTTCAGCACTTGAAAGGGCACTGGGAGCTGGAGAGTTAACTGGGTGAACAGGTAAAGAGAAGGTGGAAGGGTAAAGCTCCAGGCGATTCATATGGGTAGTAGGACACAGTGGGGGAGAACTGGTTTATCTGACTGGCTTTTGTTTAAAAGTTATAAACAGACTATGGAGGAATTAAAGTTGTGGACAGTAAGTGAATTTAATTTAGTAGATTCTTTTAGAAAGTTTGGTTTCGTCAGCTTTCTCTGGCTGGCTAACATTGAATTTGGGTAGAAGCTCATAATACTGGGTTTGCAAACACTAAACTTAAAAGATTTTAGAGCAGACATAAAAGAGATATTGCATTTTTTTCATTCAGTTTTTTTGTGGTGACAGGGAGTCATCTAGTAGATAATAGGAAAGCTCATGGAAACCAACTCTCTTGTTAAATTGGTTTAAGTATGTAAAAGAACCGTCGTTAGATAAACATTTGCAATACTATATGCATACTATATGGTATAGGCAAAGAGATTCTGTTTCTGATGATACTGAATGGAGTAAGATGCCCCCACACTATGCTCCTGCTATGGCTGCTTGAAATTCCTATCTTTTCAGGTTAGTGCTGATATCCAGCTTTGCTGCATGCTTGTAGTCAGCTAGGTCAAATTACGTAGGCATCTTAAAGGCAGTCCTGCTAGTGAAAATAAATTGACATTAACTGCAGAAGACTCAAATTATACAGGATCTAGTATAGTCAGTATTGAATGCACCTAGTTTGGCTCTTGTTGATTTAAGTTATGAGATTGATTTGTGGGTATATCATGGGTCTAAAGGATGGGCAGCAGCTGCTTCTCAGCATGACAATATAACCCCCATGGCTTATTTCTCTGGTACTTTGGTGTGATAGAACAGGGGTTTTTAGATTGTGAGGAGTTGTGATATCTAATGAACCCCTAGCAAAAGGAGATTTTTGGTTTACAGATGGGTCCTGTACAAAATCAAACCCAGGATTTACTGCAAGTGCTTAGACGTGAACAGTTCTCACTACCATCAGAAATGTCTGCACAGAGAGCAGATTTGTGTAGGTATTCATGAATTGTGTTCTGGTTCCCCTGACAGTTTTCACTGATTCATATTATATATTTTCATCTCTCAATGAACACCTAGAGATTACTAAACAAGCTTGTTAATTAGCAGTTAAGGAATGTGTACAAACTAGAGCACAAAGGGTAGCAGGATTACGAACAGTGCAGCAGCTGCATGAATCTGTGGGGAAATAGAAGCTGGGTACACCCAGCTGTTTTATCTGTTTTGCTTTAAATGTTTAAATTTAATATTACATGAGTTTCACTGGCCTATGCCCAACAGTGCACAGCCCAAGTACTAGCATGTGGGTTCCAAATCTACAGACACTTGGTTCTTTGTAACCAGGGCTGGAAAATAAACTATGGCTAGAAATGTTTCTCAATATTTGTCATTGTATACTAGAGAAAAAAGTAAAGGAGCTGAAGATTTAACTAAACTCCCAATTAAGTTATATTCTAGGAAAATGGAGGAATTACATAAGCAGAAAGAGGGAAAAGTATTTCTAGATAGAATAGTTGCTGAGAAAGTATCTGGGGTAAACGGGTTTCAGATGATGTGGAATATGGAACCATTGGAAGTGATGCTTGGTATTCCCAGAATTAATTAATAGGTGCAGTAATCTAGAAGGATGGGAAATATTAGAAGAAGAATAAATGGCAGAGGTGTTTAGCCCTTCATAAGGAGCTAATTTTGATCCTGACAGGAGCACAGGTATTGAATGTTGATATTCATTTTGTGCACAAATATAGAGCAAACCCTGAAAGAAATCCCCCATATAACAGAATTAGTGGGAAAGGCAGACCAGGAAGATTTCCCGAGATTTAGAGCAGGGAATGGTTATACATAATGTCTGCTAGGAGTGGTGCAAATGAGGGCAGGAGCAGGAGAACCCATGCTAAGACTAGCAAACAGTTACAATGAAAAGAAGTAGCAAGTCAGTTTGTATATGCACCAGATTGTCCAGTAAATTTGTTAGGCAGGGATTTGTTACAAGCCCTGGAAATGGAGCTTTCTTTTGCATCAATCTCCAAAGTTGTGCATTCAGCCAGACAGTTTGTTACTTTCACATACAGACAGGAACAGTTTCTATAGGTGCCTGCTTCAGTAGGGGCAACTGAACAAGATCCTTATGGCAAAGTGCAGAGTATAGATTCAGTAGAAATTCAGTTGAAGCCCTTCTATTTTTTAAACCTTGCCCCAAGACCTTCAGATTTCCAGCTGGTGCATCTGTGATTATGTAAACGATCCATTAAGTATAGTATCTACAGGATCTGTGTGCAATGCACACTACAGAACTACTTTTATAAACAGCATAGAAAGGAAATAAAATAAATTCTACCAAAGTACAAAATTGTCTGTCCCAGGTTTCATTTTTAGGAATTAAGCTAGGAGTTGATGGTACAAGTATTGACCGTGCATTGTATGACCCATTAACATAGGTGACAGATTTTCAATCTTTGAATTACAAAGCACTAACATTATCACCTTAAGAAAAGGAACACAAAGGGTTTTAAATCCCAGATAGAGAACAGCTCTCTCACCACACCTTGTGTAGTGCTTCCCAGTTGCATAACAAAAGAAACAAGAAATTTGCTGAATTAAGGTATATCAGAATGTTACTTTCAATGATGCTGTAATTTCACTTTAACTATTACTTTACTTTATTGTATGCCAGATTTTATATCTTTCCAGATTGAAAAAGAAAACACCTTCTTTGCCATTTGAGCTGTAAAGCTTGAAGATTATATTTTTCCTCAGTTTGATTTTTTCATTTTTAAATAGAACATTTTAATTTTGATTTTTGTTTTATTCTGGATTGATCCAAATACTTTTTGGTCTACTTTTTGAGCTCAAATATATTAATTGTTAGCTGTCTTTTTTGTGTTATGTGTGTCATGACACCTGAAGAATGCAATGAATGAATTTGTGTGTCAGTTTAGTGAAATGCATGTGTCTGTGTAATGTCTGAGCATTTAAGTTGTTTGTGGTCCTGACTATTGCATGTTACCTAATAATAAAGAAGGTTTATTATGCAGATGTAGGGATTACCAGATATAGGGAGCTAAGGCCATGACGGATTTTGACTCATTGATTAATTTGAATTTGTTTTGCTCTTATACTAGGCTTTAATAACATATACATCTAATACTGATTTAATAGGCTATGCTCTGATGTCAGAAATCCACCCAGCTGAGAAAACTGCATACGTCAAATGTCATTGATTTCAGAAATCATCCCATCCTTTGTACAGAAGTCATCGTGCACTTTTCATCATATGGACCTGTATTTCATATGTGATAACTGATTGACAGCAAAAAAATATGAAATGATACACCTAGTCAATATTTTAGTTATGTACCCATTTAAAAATGCCACTATTTAGATTTCAAGTTAATGATAAAGTCTGAATTGAGACAGTCTTTAGTAGCCTTACCGTTCCAGCATTTTGTAGCATTATCCAGTCCTATACCTTATGAGTATATGCATTTACTTGCTGAGTCAGTGAGATGATTATTTGATATGTTCTCTTTTACTTTTATCTATGAAAGCTAATCTGATCACACTAACCAATCACCCTGTCCCACTGCTGGCCACTTGACAGTGTGATATGTCTTGGTATAAAGCACATATTCCCCTGAGGTAAATTCTGCTCTATTGCTGCTTCTGCACAAGTATTTTTCTGTACTCAATATACTGAATTTAGTGAGCCCCTTTTATTTTTCCCTATATACCTTTTTGGGCACTTCTTCCTGTAACACTACCTATCAATTTCTTTACCTAGAGTTTAGTCACAAGCTCTCACAGATGTGCTCTGGTAATGTGACTCTTCTGTTCACCTAGGCCCATTTCTGCCTATGACCAGAACATGTCTTATTTTTTGCAACACTTTTATAACTTGTCCCACAGGATGTATGCACAATACAGTATGAGTCCTTATGCTGATTCTTGGCTTTCCTCTAGTTTCTCAGCTTCCTTCACTTTTCTGGTAATGAGCATTGATTATATCCCTGCTTGCCATTGTAATGAATATTATCCTGGGTAGGTATTTACAATAACAGTATTCCTTGCATAGACTTGCCCAGTAGACCTATATATATGTATGAGAAACATAATACTTTCATACTAGTCTCTCTTTGTTCTTCTTATCTTTACATGTTACACCACTATTATATAAATACTTAACTCTGAAAAATAACATATGTGGTCTTGCTATTATAAATTATGTCCTTTTTGTAAAGCAGGTATCCTTATAGCTCAATTATAGAGCTAACGGCTACCTAGTGAAACTTAGTTATGCTGTTATTATTTGTCAATTAGAGAGTGCGTGTCTGTCTATGAGTCTCATTTACTTTAGGGGGGATCTAGAGGGATAACAATACACACACAAGTTTAGTTGTTAGCTTACACATTTAGCCCATTTTCCATAATCACTTTTCACGGTTCTGTCTTCACCTCTGGTACTTGGGTGTGCCACTTTTACCATTTGTAAGTGGCACAAGAGGGAAAAAACCAACATGGAGAAGGAAATCCCCAGAAGCCTCTGCTTTTCTTTAGCCTGCCTAGGCTGAATGGACTCTGAGTGACTTTCTGAGCATGACTTACAGAATGTCCCTGGATATCTGTAGAGGCAGGCAAACTGGCACCAGACAGGTGATGTCTATTCATAGGGTCACAAAGAAGAAACCACAGGGGAGCTTCAGGACTATTCTCAGGAGTTTGTAATCAACACAGCTACAGACGTGTTGATTGTCTTGACCAGTAAGATTTTAACAGAACAAAGAACTATCTCGACAGCCATGGTAAATGGGCTACAAGTCCTGGGTAAACAAATCAGGGGTAGTTAGGGATGATGTTATGCAGTTGACATTACAACTTATGTAAATGATCCTTTGGGCAGTCACGAAATTCTCTAGAACCTTGTCCAGTATTGAATGTTATCTATAAAAGAAGAGTCACTTCCTGTAGGGATGTGCAGAGGGACGCCATACGTTGCATTCGGGATACGTATTCGTCGGGGGGCAGATATGTTGCATACGTCCGTATGGTGTCCCGATACGGTTATTTGTCGAATCCTATTCGTTACCCGGCTAAAATTAAATTTACAACAACCCCCCGCCCTCCTGACCACCCCAAGACTTACCAAAACTCCCTGGTGGTCCAGCGGGGGTCCGGGAGCACTCTCACACCCTCAGTACCAGTTCAAAATGGTGCCGATAGCCTTTGCCCTACCATGTCACAGGGGCTACCGGTGCCATTGGTCAGCTCCTGTCACATGGCTATCGGCGCCATCTTGTGCTCCTGCCATGTGACAGGGGCTGACCAATGTGGCATAGTAAGGGCAAGGCTATCGGCGCCATTTTGGTTCCTGGCACCCGACGGCACAAGTGCAGGAGATCGCTCCCGGACCCCCGCTGGACCTCCAGGGACTTTTGGCCAGCTTGGGGGGGCCTCCTGACCCCCACAAGACTTGCCAAAAGTCCAGCGGGGGTCCGGGAGCGACCTCCTGCACTCTGGCCGTATTGCCAGTATTCAAAATGGCGCCGGCGCTACCTTTGCCCTCACTATGTCACAGGGGCTGATGGTGACATAGTGAGGGCAAAGGCTAGCGGCTGCCAGTACTCAAAATGGTGCCGGCGCTAGCCTTTGCCCTCTCTATGTCACAGGGGCCGACCCTTGGCCCCTGTGACATAGTGATGGCAAAGGCTAGCTCTGGCGCCATTTTGAATACTGACAATACGGCCCGAGTGCAGGAGGTTGCTCCCGGACCTCCGCTGGACTTTTTGCAAGTTTTGTGGGGGTCAGGAGGCCCTCCCAAGCTGGCCAAAAGTCCCTGGGGGTCCAGGGGGGGTCCGGGAGCGATCTCCTGCACTCGTGCCGTCGGGTGCCAGGAACCAAAATGGTGCCGATAGCCTTGCCCTTACTATGTCACAGGGGCTACCGGTGCCATTGGTCAGCCCCTGTCACATGGTAGGAGCACAAGATGGCACCGATGGCCATGTGACAGGGGTTGACCAATGGCACCGGTAGCCCCTGTGATATGCAGGTCAAAGGCTATCGGCGCCATTTTGAACTGGTACCGAGGGTGTAGAGTGCATGGAATGGCTCCTGGACCCCCCGCTGGACCACCAGGGAGTTTTGGTAAGTCTTGGGGGGGATCAGGAGGGTGGGGGGGGTTGTTTAAATTGGCGGCCGAATAATTCAGGAAAATTCGTTGTATCCGTGGGGAATCACAATACGTTTTGCTTCCCCACGAATACAACGAATATTGGCACATCCGTTGCGGATTGCCAATACGTAGGGACCGAATACACACCCCTAACTTCCTGTATATGAGGAGATGCTGGTCAGTTTGTCAGACAAAGGGCATCCAGTACCCAGCATCTCCCGAGAATACTTATACTGATTAATAAAAAGAAATTATACTTTCTACTGAGTCTAAGTGTTCTTGTGTCCCTGGCTATAAGCGTAGAGTGCGCTTTACATTACAGCCTGACTACTCCAGCTTCTCTCCAACTCCGGACCTCTACTATGCCTGACTATGCCTGCCTTCTCCGTGCCCTGACCATTGCCTTGAATGACTACACTATAGATTCTCCTGTTCCAGAGTTTACACCGCTTGCCACAACTTCTACTTGCCCCTGGCTCTGATCCCTGCCTGTCAGTGACACCTCTCCTTGCCTGTTCTCTGGACTTGGACTTTCAAGGTGCCTCCCTTTGTTTGGGCACCACCAGCTACCTATTGTTCTATTGGCACACAGGTTCCCGTACCGAATCCTGTCCAGGATAGGACTACGCCATCTACCAGCTGCTGTCTCTGGGCTGAACTACCTATCATCTTCAGTCTTCACCTAAGTCTTGCCAGCTCCGGCATCCAAAGGCTCAACCCGAGGGGAACGAGGGCTGGTATAGGTGAAGCTCCAGTGGCCTCCAGCTTCAGTCCACTCCACCTGCTGACGGTGAGGACCTGTAGGTCCCTGCCTACGGGTTGCGTCAACCCCACCTCAGCCCAAGGGTGCACATCCGATGCGACACTGGGGTTTTTCTTTCAGAATGCAACTTTTCCTAGCGTGTAGATAGATGGACTCCGGACCAGTGGGTTTATGCTCCACTGCCAGCAGATGAAGATGGAGCAAGCTGATGTTATATATATAACCCTGCAGTGACCCCAGGCTGCCAGTATTCTCCATCTCCAGCAGATGGTGGACATGCATCTCCCTATGGGGATTGCTTTGAGCTTTTTGGAAGGAGAAATTTAAAGTTCTGAATTCAGGAAAAGAAAGCCCCGCTCTCCTGTGGTGATACCTAAAGGTCCCTCCCCCAGTTTAGAATTCCTGAGGCAATTTCTGTTGTCTCTCAGAGGTGTGCCTTGGTCTGGTAGCTGGGTTTCCCGGTGTAGACTTAGCTGCTAGTACAGCTGAAAAGGCAACGGGTGCAGGAGGCCAAGTGAGGCAGTCATGGCAGATGCCCTCTCCCCCCACAGCCGGAGACTGTCTCTGTATTCAGCCAGTAAGCGCTGACCTCAGATAAGGTTAGAAAGAAAAAAAAGGAGAAAGTTTTACCTGAATCAGAGACAGTTAGAGGGGTTTCAGGACTTCCTCCAGTCTCCGTTCTTGGCACACTGTGCCGACGTTCGTTCTCACTTCTGTTGGGGTTGGGGAACTGGGCAGCCTGGCCCCACACTTAGGCTTTTTTTATTGCATACCATGTGGAAGGCCATGGCGGCTGTTTTCACATGCTCTTGTGCGTATTCTGTTGCCCTCCATAGGCCGTTGGTGTACGCAGTGTGTCGGCGGTATGCACGTGAGGTACGCTCGGTTTTTGGGCATGCTTTTTACACACAAAAACATTTTTACATGCTTAACTTGGCACATAGGTTGTGTGTGCGCCTTGCTTTCTTCTAGGTGCTTATTTTTTGAATGCATTTCATTTTTGAGTGCAAGTCATTCCGAAGTACGTTTACCGCGCCGGTAAGCAAGAAGCCTAAGTATCTTCCTATTTGTGTTGCCTGTCATATTAGGGCTTCTCGGTCTGATCTGGCTTCTAACCTGTGTCGGCGCTGCTCAGATGTCAGGGAGAGTTGTCTTCCTCGGATTTTGCTAAGCTTGGCTCTTCCCATTCTGATGATGGGTTGGTGATGGTCTTGACTGGGGGGATGCCAGATCTTGGTTCTCCCTTGACTGGCACCTCCACTGGCAAGGGCAGTTCTGTGGGACCAGCTCTAGTTCCTTCTGGGTTTGGACTGGATCCGGCTGCTTTTTCTTGTGTGAAATTTTTTCAAGGCTTACAAGCCTTTCTCCAGATGCAGTCCTCTGCTTCCCCCATTTCTGTTTGGTCGGACCCTCAGCCGGTGGCTCCTCCCTCTTCCAGTCCTATGCTTAAGCGCTGGGGCTTTCCTCGGATCCCTGCGTGTGTTCCCGACAGGAATCCAGATGGCACTGATGATGAGGTTGATTCTGATTCCCTGGAAGATGGGGAAGCTCCTCCAGGACTGAAACCGTATCGAACCATGTTGCAGTTCTTTCATAGAAATGAACTGCTGGCCCTGATTTCCCAGACCTTGAAACAGCTTGGGTGTTCCTGGTTCAGATGCTATGTCAGAGCCGAGGAAGAATCCTGTTTTGGTTTCTTTATGTAAAGCCTCTTGTTTTTTCCTGGTGACGGATGCCATCCAGGAATCGATTGATCTGTAATGGGATGCCTCAGAGGCAAATTTTAAAGGTGGTCGGACATTGGAAGGCCTGTACCCCCTGGATCCGGCTATGAGAGAGCATTTGTGTTTTCCCAAAGTGGATGCTCTGGTATGTGCCATGTCTAAGCGGACGACTATCACTGTAGAGGGAGGAGCAGCCTTGAAGGATGTACATGAAAAAAGTATTGAGGCTATTCTTAAACAAGCCTTTGAGGCAGTGGTGATGAATTTACAGATTGCTTCCTGTTATGCCCTAGTTGCAAGATCTTGTCTGCTTCTCTTTCAGGAGGTTGATGAGTATGGAGGGAATTTCAGAGCGATTATGGAGCTGCTGCCACCTTTTTAGCAGACACAGACTGTGATTTGGTCTGGACCTCAGGCGGAGAAGTGGCTTCGGTGATAGCGGCTAAGCATCAACTCTGGTTGTGAAATTGGTCAGCTGACATAGCTTCCAAAGCCAATCTTACTAATATGCCCTTTAAAGGCTCGCTCTTGTTTGCGAGCGAGTTGGAGAAAATGTCCAGTAAGTGGGGCAAGTCTCTGGTGCCTCGGATGCCGGAGGATAAGAAACAGTTACAGCGTCCCTTTGGTATGAGAGTTCGTTTCCAGGGTTCTAGGCATTTTCGTCCCTACAGAGGGATAACCTTTCAGTGGTCTCAGCTTTTCAGTAGGTCTCAGTCCTTTCGTCCCCGGCAGCCCAAGAGAGGAGAGGGCTTGGATGGTGTCCTTCCCAAGCTTCCCCATTAAGGTTTGCCAACTCACCTTCTGGAACAGGAAATAGGGGGATGTATCTCTCTCTCTTTTATTGAAAGTGGGTCGAGATCACGTCGGACCAGTGGGTCCTGGAGGTGATACGCAAAGGGTATGCACTGGAATTTCTCAGTATTCCTCAGGACATGTTCATGGTGTCCCCTTGCCACTCCCCGCAGAAGAAGCAGGCAGTGGAGTTCATGCTTCAAAGGCTCCTCAGACTGAGGGCTGTGGTTCCGGTATTGAGGCAATGAAGACACATCAGGCAGGATTCATAGCAGGCAGGAAAAGGGAAGGACCACTCCCGTGGGTCCCCTTTTTATTGTACATACATCCATAGCATACAATGTGTCATCACATCATTGGCTCCTCTCCCCATAGCATACAGACGTGTCACTACACCATTGGCTTGGCTCAGGGGGTGTGTACGGATCATTTCATTGGCTGCTGAATCCTATACCATAATGTGTCTGTCTTTATCCTGCATCTGACTACATGGCAACTAGCTATCCTTTCAGGCAGTCAGGGTTAATTATAAGCTAGAGAAATACGTGACAGTCAGGTATCCTCTCCTTAGGCAGAGAGGTTTAATTATAAGCTAGAGATTTAGATGCACTAGTGTTGCTTCATTCAGTGCAAAGGTCAGGGAGAAGGGAAGTTAGTGTTAAACCCTGACATGGCCTTCCGGCAAAGCTCATAATTCCCCACATTCCGGTGCCCACGTCTCAAGAAAGTATGGGATGATATTCCATTTATTTTGTTGTGCCCAAGAAGGAGGGCTCCTTTTGTCCCATCTTGGATCTCAAGAGGGTCAACTTGAAGATGACTCATTTTCAGAAAGCAACCTTATGCTCTGTACTAATGACAGTTCAGTCAGGGGAATTTCTGATCTCCTTGGATCTGTCAGAGGCTTACCTTAATATTCCTATCCGATTGAACACCAACACTTTGTGGTGTTGGGGTATCATTTTCAGATTCAGGCACTGCTTTTTGGTCTAGCCACCGCTCCCAGAACATTTTCCAAGATATTGATGGTGGTAGCATCTGCCTTGCAAAAAGAAGGAATCCTGGTGCGCCCATATTTAAACAACTGACTTTTTGAAGCCAAGTCTCAGGAAAAGAACCGCTTGGTGACACCCAAGATGATCTCTTTATTGCAGTAGCTCAGTTGGGTGGTGAAACTGACCAAGAGAAATCTTCAACCATCCTAGTCGTTGGAGTATCTGGGGGTCTGTTTCAACACAGGATAGAACTGTTGGAACATGTGGGAGGGAGTGCTAGGGAGCGCGCCTGATTCCGGAGAGATATGTGCCCTTGGACCACGACGAGACTGCAGAGAGGAGCTCCGTGGAAGCGCCGCGGCAGGCAAGACGTGTCCAAGCATGGGAGGAACAGGCTGATCACTGCCTTAACCTCTGCTGAACCTGCACGTACCGGTAGAGACCCAACAACACAATGCTGGTCTCTGGGGTAGCCCTCCAGCCACTCAATAGCCCTTTCGGAGCTGCTACTGGGTAGTGGCAGGATGAACAGAGGTCAAGGACAGGTGATGGTACTGGAGCTTAGGATTAGGCTGACTGCTTGAAGAAGGCAAGGAAGCTCAGAGGCTGAGGTGAAATAAAGACATGTGGAGCTTGGGACTCAGACAAGATGAGGACATTTGAAGACTCAGATGAGACGAGGACACGTGGTACTTAGAGATTCAGACGAGATGAGGATACTTGGGAGCTCAGATGAGACGAAGATGTGGGGTGGCTTGAAACTCAGACATGACGAGGATGTGAGGTGGAAATCAGAAGTGGATTCTAGAGAGTCAGGCAAGGATTCTGGATACTCCGATGAGGATTTAGAACTGGGAAAGACTCAGACGAGGATAAGGACTCAGGATACTCAGACGAAGACAGAAACTCCGGATCAGGGAGGAATCCGGGTAGTGCTCGAAAAAAGATCCTGCCAGAAGAGGGCTCCAGCCACCAAACTCAGACACCGGAAGGTCAGCTGAAGACGAGGTCCGGGGCGAGCGAGCTGAACCCAGAACTTAAGGACTGATGGTACTTCAGGATCAGGACTGGAAAAGGGCATCAGGAGCAAGACTTGGAACATCAGGGTTGGAACGGAGGACATCGGATACAAATGGACACCGGTACCTCAGGACATCAGGACATATAGTTGTCGGGACATCTGGACATCAGGGACCTCTAGAGAGGAGGACCTCAAGGATGTCTGGAACATGACGGACGAAGACATGAGGAGATAGAGACATCTGGACATCTGAAGACAAGGGAACGTTAGGACATCTGAAGACAAGAGGACGGGATCCGACAAGAGACCAGAACATGGAACGAAGAGGACGACAGAGGTTCAGGAACCATGGACGAAGACAAGGAGGACCAACTAGGAACAGAATGCCTTGAAGAAGTGAAGACGGATCATGGAGGACTCTTGGAATGAAGAGCTGGAACTGAAGATCCAGGAGAGGTCCGACTCCATGACCAACTCCTTGCGAAGGCGAAGACTGACTGAAGGCTGAGCCCTTTTTGTAGGGCTGAAGAGGAAACTCCTCGATGACATCACATGGAGGAGCCAGAAGGACTGGCCATTTAATAGGCTGAAGAGGTGCGGCCCCATGCATAAGGAAGAAGGTTGGACCTTGGACAGCAGCTATGCTGTGAAGAAGAGCTGAAGCAGGCCTGAGGCATTGGAGGCGGCTTCTGCCACGAAGAAAGAAGACTGAAGATGATGACAGCTTCCAGGTCCTGTGAAGATGAGCTCCGGGGTGGTCTCCCGGCTGCAAGAAGAGGAAACTTGAGGCGGCTCCTGCCGCAGAGGATGGCGCTGTTCGGCAGCGGCCTCCAGGCCACAAAGAGGAAAGCTTCGGCATCAGCCTCCAGGCCGCGAGAAGAAGGAAGCGGCAGTGGCTCCCGGGCTGTGAAGAGGAGCGTCGAAAGCGGCAGCTCTCTGCTGCAGAAAGATCCAACGGCGGCGGCTCTGTCCACCGCGATAGGTGGCTTCAGCGGCGGCTTCAAGGCCGCGAGAAGAGGCCTGGTCGGCAGTGGCTGGCCCGCCACATGGAGGAAGATAGACGGTGGTCTCCAGGTTGCATGGAGGCCTGGACAGCAGTGGTTCCCCGCCATGGGTAGCAGCGGGACTGATGGCAGCCTCCAGGCCACGGTGGAAATGGCGGTCGGCGGCAGACTATGAAGAAAAGTTGAGAAGCTGCTTGTGGGCTTGTTCCCACAAGCAGAATCATAACAAGGACAGAGATTTCCTACTGGAAGTGTGGATCCAGAGATTGATGTCTCAAGTTCATCAGTTGATGAACACCATACGCCCGACAGTGTGGTCCTACCTACAGGTACTTGGCTTATTGGCAGCTAACCTGGAAGTAGTGCTGTGGTCAAGGGTGCATATGTGTCCTCTTCAGTGCTCTCTGCTATCTTGTTGGAACCTGCAGTCTCATGATTATGCGGTTTCGCTGCACTTGCCGATGGAAATCTGGTCCCACCTCCAGTGATGGTTGCAGGAGGATCATCAGAGAAAGGGAGTTCCCCTGTCCTGTCTGGCCTGGTTGGGACTCGTAACAGATGTGAGCCTGCACAGTTGGGGGGCTCACTGTCTGGCGTTAACAGCCCAGGAGTGCTGGAATGCTGAAGAGTCCCGCTGGAACATCAGTCGCCTGGAGGCCCAGGCGGTACGTCTGGCAAGCTTGCAGTTCAGCCACAGGCTGCAGAATCAAGCGGTTCACATGATGTCGGACAACGCGATGATGGTGGCCTATATTTATTTATTTATTTAGATTCTTTTTTATTCCGAAGTATAGCGAGAAGCCTTCACTCCGGTGTACATTGAACAACTTCATACATGAAAACATTTAATAACAGAGAATATAAACGTAAAAACATTGGTGTTATAATTAACATCTCAGCAAAAGCAGAGTGATAAGGAACATCATTAGATATCATAACTATAGTAAATATCATATAATTGGGTTTTCTTAAGAAAAGGTGAATATTAGTTTAAGAATAAAGAGAAGTCAGAATGGAGGTGAAGAGGGATGAAAATAGAGAATTAAAAGTGTAAGGGTTGTGGAATTAAAGCGATAATGTTCAAGGTGATAAAGGGGAGAAAAAAGAGAGGGTGGACAGAATGGGAAGAGTTAAGTGGAAGGAAGTAGAGATAGTATGAGAGGGTAAGGGTTCTTACAAGGCGAAAAATCAAAGACTGAGGGTGGACATCAATTTTAGGCTGTGAATGCTTGCTTAAATAGCCAGGTTTTAAGTTCTTTTTTGAAGGATTTGGTATCCCTTATTGAGCTTAGATAAGATGGTAAGGAGTTCCATTCTATAGGGCCAGCTATAGAGAAAGCTCGATTCCTGGTGCTAGATAATCTTGTATCTGAGAGAGGGGGTATGATTAGTTGCAATTTATTAGAGATTCTTGTTGACCGTGGTGGTTTGTGTATATCAATCGTCAGGGAGGAACCAAGAGCCAGCAAGTGTCACGGGAAATAGACTAGTTGATGGAATGGGAAGAAGTTCATCTGTAGATGATCTCGGCCTCTCACATTGCAGGAAAAGACAACGTAAGTGTGGACTTTCTCAGTAGGGAGAGTCTGGACCCAAGAGAGTGGGTGTTGTTAGCTGAGGCATTTCAGCTGATTGTGGATCGCTGGAGCTTTCTGTCCCTAGACCTGCTGGCGACTTCTCGAAATCAAAAGTTCCTCGCTTCTATCGTCGCAGGAGAGATCTGTGGTCCCTGAGAATAGACTCTCTTATACAGGTCTGGCCAGAAGACAGATTACTTTATGCCTTTCCTCCATAGCTGTTGCATGCCCCGTCCACGGTAGGCCCGCAACTGGGCCTACTCACCCTTGCAGCGCTGCTCCCGAACCCGGACAATCCTTGCTCGCGGCTGTGGGCAGCCACCTACGCCCCCGAGCACCTACTGTCTCTTCGGCTGTCTCCGGTTCCTCCGCGGACCTCCTCAGTTCCCGGCGGGTCTCCCCGTGTGAGCCGCGGGGAGATGCCGTCGCTCAGCCCCCTGCGGGCTCTGGCCTTAGGCGCGTGTGTGCACACCGTTCTGACCTTTAAAGGGGCCGTGGCGGGAATCTAGCCCGCGGCCCCGGATGCTGACGTCATCGGGCCCTGGTATATAAGCCAGGGCTTCACCACTAGTTTCTTGCCTTGGCAACAGGTCTCCACGTTGTTTGTGTTCTCGTTGCCCATCGTTCCTGGTTCCTGATCCTGTCTTCGTTCCTGGTTCCTGATCTTGATTCGAACTGTGGTCCCTTCCTTGCTTTGCTGGACTAATCTTTGGCTTTGACCCCTGCTATGTTGGACCATGCTCAGGATTGCTTCTCTGGCTCTGACCCTTGCTATGTTGGACTACGCTCTGGACTGATTCTCTGGCTCTGACCCTTGCTACGTTGGACTACCCTCTGGACTGATTCTCTGGCTTTGACCCTTGCTATGTTGGACTACACTCTGGACTGATTCTCTGGCTCTGACCCTTGCCTTTCCATCTCAGTACCTTGACTTGCTCAGCCGCCTGCCCTGACCTCAGCTTGCCTTGACTTCGCCTTTGGTATCTACGTGGACTTGGCCTTTGGTTTCAGCCTCTATTACTCGGGCGCCCTCTGTCTCTACCCTGTTCCTGTTGGCACCCGAGTCTCTGGATCCCTGCCTTGTCCGGACCTATGCTGGTCCCTTGATACCTCTGCTGGTTCCTGGCAACCCTTGTACCATCACTGCTGGAAGTCATCACACGGAGGCTCGTCTAAGACCAGCCGGCCCTGGCACCCAAGGACTCAACCTGCGGGGAAAGAGGGCTGGTATTGGCGAAGCTCCAGTTGGCCTCCATCTCCTATCAGCTCCACCTTCCGACGGTGGGGACCCATAGGGCTTGCCCTACGGGTTGCGTCAACCCCACCTCAGGCCAAGGGTCCACCACCAGCACAACAATAGCCCTTGCTGGGCAGGATAATTTGGATGATCAAAGGCCACAGGAGGCTAGTACTCCTGGTGGCACCGGACTGTCCCAGGTGACCCTGGAATGCAGATTTGCAATGACACCTGGTGGAGGCCCCCCCTTCATCTTCCACCGTACATGGATCTGCTTCAGCAGGGACCTGTTCTTCACAAGGATCCAACTTGATTCTTTCTTATGGTTTGGCCCTTGAGAGGGCTCGCCTGTTAAAGCATATTTATTCCTTTGCGATGATTGCCACTTTACTCCGCGCTCGCAAGTTTTCCGCTTCCTTGGCTTATGTGCGGGTTTGGAGAGTTTTTGAGGCCTGATATGAGGAGTGGGGTTTTCTTCCTCATTCAATTAAGATCCCTCTCATTTTGGATTTTTTGCAGGATGGATTGAATAAAGGCTTGGCCCTTAATTCCTTGAAGGTGCAGGTTGCCTATTCCATTGTAGAGTCTTAATTTGGTGCTGGATTTCTTGGTGGGCCCTACATTCTGACCACTGCGTAGCCTTTCCTTACAGTTGTTAACCTTGAAGACTGTGCTCCTGGTGGCTATATGCAGGGGCGGATTGCCCTATCGTGGGATCGGGCATCCCCCGAAGGGCCGGTCGCTCTAGTCACGTGGTCTGCCGAGCGCGGCCGAGACAGAGCCATGCTGGGCAGACCACGTGGTATCTCCTGGGCCGGCCTGGGCAGCGAATCCCCTGGCCGATCGTCATCGGGAATCCACCCCTGGCTATATGTTCTGCACATCGGATTTCTGAGCTGCAGGCTTTGAATTGCCAGGAGCCGTTCCCTCGGGTGACTCTGGGGGCATTACAGCTGTGTACTGTTCATCCTTCTTGCCCAAGGTAGTCTCAGACTTTCATTTGAATCATTCCATCTCCTTGCCATCCCTGGATAAGGATAGGGATGCAGAGGAGTTTCGTCTTTTATGCTCCTTGGATGTTAGGCATCTTGTTATGTGGTATCTGGGGTCTCTGAGTCTTTTCAAAAGATGGATAGCCTGTTTATTCTCCATGGTGGGAGTAAACAGGGTGCTCTGGCTTCATGGGCTACCATAGCTCATGGATTAAGGAGGTGATCACGGCTGCATATGTGCTGGAAAGCCGTTGCCTACTCAGGGTAGGGCTTATTCTACTAGGGCCCAGGCAGTGACATAGGTGGAGGTTAGTCTGTTGTCTCCTGTCGATATCTGCCGAGTTGCGATGTGATCCTCCTTACTCATGTTGCACTCACCCCTCACAGCGTTACCATAGCCCTGGGCCCCCTTTTGATAGCAGGGAACTGCAACGCCACACCTCCTCTTTGTGGCAAAGAGTCGCCAACTTCCAGGCCATGTTGGTATCTCCCTAGGGGCACATGCGTGTCTCTCTGCGTTATTTAAAAGACCAGAGGCAGGAAATTCCCCATGGCCTTCACCAATGACATCATCACTCAGGGACTACTTAAGGCTGGTCCCTGCCTTCAGCCTTTGCCTCAACAACATGTCGAGCTCCTAGAGAGTAGCTAGTTGCCTGACTCTGTGTTCCTGACTCCAGGTCCTCGTCTTGTCTTCTCCTGAATTGCTTCTTTGGCCTTGACCTTGGACCGTTCCTGGACTTTGCTTGTTCACCGCCTGTCTCGACCCTTGGAACGTCTTCTGGACTTCGCTATTGGCTGCCTGCCCCAAGCCTTGGAATGTCTTGACTCTGTTTGCACCTACTGTCCTTTGCGGGTTTCCTCGTTATCAGAGACCTGCGCCTAAGTCCAGCCGGCCCCGGTACCCAAGGGCTCAACCTGCGAGAACAAGGGCTGGTATTGGTGAAGGACCTGTTGGGTCTCCACACCGGCCAGCTCCACCTGCTGATGACGAGGATCTGTAGGTAGCGTCAACCTCATCTCGATCAAAAGGTCCATCCCGAAAAACACACTTTTTCCAGGTTTTATTGTCTGGATGTGCAGGCCCAGGAGGATGCAGCCTTTGCACGTGCAGTGTTGATTGGACCGCAGGCAGCCTCCCACCCTGTTGAGGAGTAGCTTTGGTACATCCCTCTGGTCCTGAGTCCATCTGTCTACATGCTAAGAAATGGAGAAATTACTTACCTGATAATTCAGTTTTCCTTAGTGTAGACAGATGGACTCAGCTTCCTACCCTTGGCTGCCACATGAGTGTGTCAATAGTCCTCCTGTGGGGCTCTGGGTCCCAAGGGAATAGAGATTACTGGTAAGTGTTCATCCAATCCCTAGCTTAAGGTAGCTAGAATCTTATCTGAGTTCAGTGTTTATGGTTGGTTGAGTACAGTTCTGGTTATCTGTTTTTAATCATTTTTGTAATCAAGTGTTTTGCTAGTCTGTCCATAGTTGCTTTTGAAGAGAATACTGGCAGGCTGGGGTCACTGCAGGGTTATATATATACTGTGACGTCAGCGTGTTCCGTCTCCATCTGCTGGCAGGGGAGCATAAACTCACTGGTCCTGAGTCCATCTGTCTACACTAAGGAAAACGAAATTATCAGGTAATTTCTCCATTTTTTTTTGGCACACTCCATAAATCTGTATATATTTCTTTATTTCAAATGTTCACTCTTGTATATATTCAAAATGTATGATAATTTTTTACTTATGTAGGTTGGAGCCAACTTCAAAGAACTGCAGGGGTGACAAAACAGTTTAAAAAAAAACCAAGTTTTTCTGTAAAGCTAGAATTTCACTGCAGGTCTTGCTCTGTCTGTGTAATTTTAGAAGGAGCACCACAGCAGCTGGGAAGCTCTACATTTTAATTAGTTCCTCTCAGGAGTCTAAAATTAGAAACTTCCAATGGTTTACTAACAATGGTGCACTCACATTATTCCACAGGAAGAAAGGAACTGCACTCTCCTTGCAAAAGTAATGAGTTGTATTTTTCCTTTATATATATTTGTGTCTCAGCATAGAGACATTTTTTTTTAAATTTCTAAACCAAATTTGCCCATAAATTCCAAGAAGCAATAATATAATACATAAAAGACTTCTGGAACAATTAAAGTATGGGGTATGATTCTAACACTGCCTAATTCAAGTGTTCTGATTCTGAGTCACTGAAACTGGTTGTACATATTCTAATTATAAACAGTGGCTTAATATTTTTTGCAATGGCAGTGTTTAATCCTATAGTCATAGTGACAAAAAATTTGTGTGAGTTTCATGAAAGTCAGCTAAAAAGTCAGATATGAAGAGAGATCCAACTGTGGCCATTCATTACTTAGATATTGTTGCGCCCGTTGGTCGCAGGCGGCTGCGACCTTTGCTGCTCACCTCCTTTCTCTGTGCAGTTCCAAGTCTGGGGAGAATGGCAGCCTCTGCTTCCATACGCCAACCCTCATGGTGTGCCCAGGATGGCATGGGTGCTCCCGGAAGCCATCTTACATCCGGGGTTACCTAAGGCAAGCGCGTGCGCGCCTGCCCCCTTCTTGAACACGTCATGGCAGGAACCTCAAGGGCATCCCCACCGCATGACGTCATCCGCTTACCATACTTAAGCTCAGCTGACTTCTAGCACTACGAGTTAGCAAGGATTCCGGTCCTGCTATTTCCGCCACACTGGGACTCCGTCTCGCTACCATACTGGGTGACCTAGGTACCTGCTCCTCGGGGGCCTTGCTGCACTTGGGGCTATCTGCTCCTCAGAGAGCCTTTAATCTCTGCTTCTCTGTTCCAGGGAGTTCCTGCATCGTCCTCTGACGACCCTTGCTGTTCTTGTTCGGACCTCCTTGGTGCCTAGTCTTCCATCTACTTCCACAGTACCGGCATGAGTACAGCATCTGCTCATCTACCTTTGTGGCACGGATCCCCAGGTTACCCTGCTTGCAGGCCACTACCGGATCCCTTCAGTCTTGTGCAGCTTTCCATCAGCTTCCGGCCTACCCCGCGCTGCAGACCACTACTGCAGTTGCCAGCACAAGTTACGCCTAGATAAGGTATTCTTCGGACTACTCCATGCTGAGGATTCTACTTGGACCGACCAGCTGCAGTTTACCCTCTTGGGTACAGACTATTGATCCGCTCCTCGGATCCTCAACGGCTGTATAATAAAGTTATTTCCTCTGTTGTCCATCACTGCTGAGACCTTGCCTGTTGTGGGAAGGCCCACAGGGCTCCTCCCTGTGGGCGGAGTCTTCACTCACCACGACCCAAGGGCCCACTTCTAGTTCAAGGCACACAGAATGTAACAGATATAGGCTATGCAATCTTTTAGGAATAGAAATAATTATAGGAATAAAAGATATTGGACCATCCAATTGGGTCAGTGTCAGTGTAGAAGACCAGGATTCATTTTTTAGGTTAGGCTTCTGCTCCCCAGGCCCACGGATGCTGAAAGGCAGCACCGTTAGTCCCTGGGAGGAGATATTCTCAATTACACTTAGGGTCCACATTAGCTAGTGGGAGCC
Organism: Rhinatrema bivittatum; assembly: GCF_901001135.1. Classification (NCBI taxonomy): domain Eukaryota; kingdom Metazoa; phylum Chordata; class Amphibia; order Gymnophiona; family Rhinatrematidae; genus Rhinatrema; species Rhinatrema bivittatum. The sequence continues at coordinate 177,782,810 of NC_042622.1, forward strand.
ACATCTTGTGACCCCCCCCTGGCCAAAGACAGTCACTGTGCCAGTTTGGCTGGGTTGAGAGGAGATATAAAAATAGAAATAAGGTCCCAGATAGTTGCCAATGAAGGCACGTGGCACTGTAGCTCAAAAGAGGCTGGTTCAGATTGAGCTGGAAAGCCAAAGGAGCAGGAGACAGCTGCTGGGATAGCAAAAGTAGCTATTGGTACGATGGTTTTCAAGGCTCCAGACTAAGGGGCCGATGCAATACAGTGCGCTCACACGAGCGCACTGTTTATCCCACTGTCTGGCGCGGGTTAAATAGGTGCTAATCCACCTCCTAATGCAATAGGGGGATTAGCGCCTATTTAACACGTGTCCCACGCAGAGTGAATGAAATAGCGCTCATCACATGCAAATGAATGTGAATGAGGCTATTACTCATTCACTCCAAATGCAAAAAAATAAATGTGCGTCTCAAACGCACATTTATCGCTCAGATATTAACGCCTGCCTGGAGCAGGCGTTAATAGCTGAGCGCATGTAAAAGAAGTACAGTAAAGCAGAAAAAACTGCTTTTCTGTACTTCTTCAGTAAAAGAACAAACAAAAAAAAATACCTCAGCAGACCGCCGAGTTATTGAAGACTGACGCCGGTAAACTCGGCATCGGCCACTAATAAAAACAGATGCCAAGTTTATCGGCTCCCGCTTTCCGCAAAAATTATTGCATTGGCCCCTAAGAACTTGTCTCCCTGGAGTTTCTCTGACTCCTGCTGTCAAACTTGTGAGCCTGGGGGGTGCTCTACCGCCGGGAACGGGAATGGTCGCTTGAAAGACGGGCTCTCCCCCTCAGAACGCTAAAAGACACATTAAACAGGCAACAACAGTCTAACTTGTGCCCCGAAGCATGGCGGACACCTCACAGATGGCGGCAAAATGGAAAACTGCTGACCTTAAGCAGTTTTCCTTCAGCAAACTGCCGCCGGAGATAGCTGACGGCAGTAGGGATGGGCCTGCACAGGCCGCAGCAAGCAACCCCGTAATCCCTCAACAAGATGGTGCCGGCGATGCAGAGCAACAATGATGATTCCCCAACAACTCCAAGATGAGATCCAGGGCTGGTTTCTAGAGTTCAGGTCAGACCTTAAAACACATAAGCAGGAATTGCTGGCCTCTATCAGTGATCTAAGGGATGATTTTAATAACTTGGGTCACAGGGTGGATGAGATCAATGCCCACACATGCAGTGGCACTTAATAAACTGGACAGGTGACAAAATTCTCTGGAAAGACTGAAATCAGAGAAAGTGAGATGGTTGCCCTTCAGGATAAAGTTGAGGACCTGGAGAATAGGTTAAGAAGATGCAATATTCGTATATGGGGAGTCCCTGATTCGCCTGACTACAGCAATGCACAAGAGAAAGCTGAAAAGATATGCAAATTTTTGCTGTTGGAGGGGCACCCCAGTCGGCTTTAATGGAGGAAGAATCCTGAGCCATCAAATTAGAGAGAGCACATAGGGCGTTGGGGCCCCAGTCAGACGCTCGCCCGCGTGATATCATCATCTGTTTTCACAGCTTCATTCAAAAATCACAGATCCTCGAGGCAGCCAGAAAACAGAACACTTGGTCCTGGGAGGGCCACACGCTCAGTATATTTCAGGATCTGGCTCCGTCCACATTGTGACACAGATACGAGATGCGCGAAGCCACCTCCTTTCTACGAGCTGAGAATATCAGATACAGATGGACCTTTCCCTTTGGACTTCAATTTATGGTGAAAGGGGTGAACCGCAGAGTAAAAACGACTGCTGAGGCGGTGGAGGCCCTGGAAAAAGCTGGGCTCCAACCGAACATCACTAATACCAAGACGACGACCAAGCCGCAGAAAATGGATGACCACCCTCGCTGGCACAGAGTGGGAAAAGGAGGAAAGCGTCTGAGACAACATTCAGAGGATTCGAGATCAGTACTATCGGACCAAGGATGAAAGACAGGATCTGTCTTTTTTCTACAGTTTTAATGGTTAATTACCTAGAAGTGCCCATGATGCTTTCTCAGGATGCCAAAAGGGGAGCTTTTAGCACTCCTCTTATCCAGGGCAGATGAAGGTTGTGGGGGATATTGATCACCATGCATTATGGTGTACTGATTCCCAGGGAGTTGTTTTTTGCTTAATTTTTTGATGGCCTAGGTTTTGTAGGCCATAATTGGAGGTTCCGGAGGGAGGGGTGTGGTGGTGGCCCTTCCTGACTGCGATGGGGCCCCTCCCAGGTGAGGAGAGGACCACCTTGGAGATTGGGAGGCTGGAGGTTTGGAGGGGGGATGGGGGTAGGGGATGGCTCTCCGCTGTGCACAGTCTTTACTGGATGCTTTCAGGGGCCTATGCTTTTCAGTTACAGAGCATTCACTATGGAGTTATTGATATTTTATAGCTATGTGTAAGATGGCACAGGTAGAATGTATTATTTCTATTAACGTAAAAGGCCTTAATCACTATTACAAACGCCACCTATTGGAATGGGAACTGTTGGCTCACAGAGTGTCTATTGTTATATTGCAAGAAACCCATTTACGTAAAAGATATGAACATTTACTATCATATCGACAATTCCCCCATAAATACCGAGCTGCAAGCACTAAGGAGGCCAAATATGCAGGGGTAGTCATCTCAATCACAAAAGATTTAATCCATGAGGTATTGACCTTAACTACTGACCCGCGGGGGTGCTATATGATTCTAAAGTTACGCCTGGGAAAGGAAGTGATAATGCTGGTTTCAATATATGCGCCCAACTCCGGGCAGGGATCCTTTTTTCGCAAGCTGGACGCTCTGTTAGTGCATCATGCTGAGGGGTTACTAATATTGGGGGGAGATTTTAATGTGACTTGCCACCCGTTACTTGACAATTCTACCAAAGTCTCTGCTGTGCCCACTTTGGCTCGTCAGTCCTTGGTCTCCTTAATGAAGCGTTGGAGCTTGCAGGATATATGGAGGCAGAGACACCCAACCACTCATGCTTACTCCTATTACTCCCATTCTCATCAATCTTATTCCAGGCTAGACTATTTTTTGGTTGACACTCAAATGCAAAATAGGGTAGTTAGGATGGGCATAGATCCTATCACTTATACGGATCATGCACCAGTGTGGATCGCTGACCAGTTTATGATTCCATATTCCGGGCAACGCTACTGGCATTTAAATGGAACATTACTAAATGATACTGCTTTCCTCGCCAAATTAGGCAAGAGACTTCAGGAGTATTTTAAAATTAATACTGCAGTGAACCACACTCCACCAATTATCTGGGAATGTTCTAAAACGGTGGCAAGGGGGTTGTTAATTTCCCAGGCTAATTATCATAAAAAAACAGAATGAGAAAAAACGGGTACAATTACTCCAAGAAATTGCTCAACTGTCATACCAGCACCAACCTTCCCAATGCCCCAACATTTTTAAGAGGTTGGCAGTTGTTAAAGAAAAACTCCAAAAACTAGAAACTGATTCCATTGCTTTTGCACTAGAGGCAACCAAACAAATTTTTTACGAAGAGGGAAACAAAGCAGGGCGTCTGTTAACCAGGAGATTAAGGGTAATGTTGGCCCAGAACAACATTGGTCCAAGAAAACACAGAGGTAGGCGATCTATGATAGCCGTCAGGAGAAACAAAAGAATAGATGCCTGGAACTTTTTCGATGTTTATTAAAACAGAGACGTATATTAAAACTTGCCCGACTCTGGCCGAGTTTCGCGGCTCACACAGCCGCTGCCTCAGGGGCTTCAACACTTCAATAGCTGCCAAAAAGCATTCATTTGTGCAAAATCTTCCAACATGCATTATCATAGAAGCAGAGACTACATGCTGCACGTCGGTGCGAGAGTGGTTCGATGCACTGCTGACAATTAATGGTTGCATGTTGGAAGATTTTGCACAAATGAATGCTTTTTGGCAGCTATTGAAGTGTTGAAGCCCCTGAGGCAGCGGCTGTGTGAGCCGCGAAACTCGGCCAGAGTCGGGCAAGTTTTTAATATATGTCTCTGTTTTAATAAACATCGAAAAAGTTCCAGGCATCTATTCTTTTGTTTCTCCAGAACAACATTGCCCAGATTAATACTGGCAATGGCTCAATACTTACGGCCTCAGATGATATTAGGGACTGCTTTATGGACTTTTATGCTACCTTATACAAGGCTGAGGACGACATCTCCGAATCCAATATCAACTCATATTTGGATTCAGTCTTTTTAACTCCGCTCACCCTTGAACAACAAAATATCCTAGATAGCCCTATTAGGGAGTCTGAAGTTTTATATGCCATTAAGCTATTAAAACCAAGCAAGACACCCGGTCTTGATGGCTTGTCTGGGGCTTATTATAAGAAACTAACTCATATGGGGTCTACACCATAGACAGATATGTTTAATTCTCTCAGGGAAGCTACTAATTTAGCAGACCATGCTAATGTAGCGGGAATAACGATTTTAGCAAAACCAGGGCGGGATGCCACTCTCTGCGGCTCATATAGACCAATATCTTTGATCAATTTGGACCTCAAGATATTGGCTAGGATATTACCGGAGCGATTGAAGGTAGTTCTAACCACTCTGGTCCACAGTGATCAAGCGGGTTTTATTTATTTAGAATTTTTTTATATACCGATAATCGTTTGGAACATTAAAAAATGAAGATTGGATAATAATATTGTTATGAACCCTCCTGTAGCGGTGCTACGGGAGGCTCCTTACCTCTTCAGGGAGGCCGCTCCGATGCCAGGGCCTCGCCTGCAAACTGTCCAGGATTTGCTCCAGGGCCTGGGAGGCCTCGATGTCCTAGGGGCCTGCCTGAGGCTGCTTGTGTTTGCATGAACTTCCTGGTTTGAGCCACGCCCTTCTCCCTAGGGGCCGGCCCGCAGCACTTCTCCGTAGTTATAGGGCCAGCTAGGTGTGGGCCTGCCAAACTCCTCCCAAGGAGTCGCCGGTCTGCAGCCCTATAAAAGGACTTCAACTTCATTCTGTCTTTGCCTTGCATCAGCGTGACTTCCCTCTGGAGGCTCCCGCCTGCCAGAGCCTTGTAAGGTCTTCTGTTCTTCGTGGAGCTCCTCGTCTCGTCTGCTTTTATACCATGTCTTCGTGTCTTGATGTCTTGCTTGAGGTCCCTGACGACGTCCTGATGTTCTGCCATGATCTTCCTCGTCCTGATGTGTCTGCCTGCCAGGATGTTCTTCCCTGCATCTTCGTCTGGTGCTCCTGAGCCTTCCGTTCCTGCAAAGCCATGGTTCTCGGATGGTGTCGTGCCTGAGAATGGAGTGGCCTGCAGGTGGGATTCGTCCCTATGCTCCTGAGCCTCTGTTCCCGCCAGCCATGGGGGAAGCTTCAGATGACACCGGCTTCGTCATTGGAGTTCCTCCTTGCCTGGGTCTTCCCTGCGCTTGTCCTGCTCCCCTGGGACAGGGTGGTCTGCGACTCAGTCCCGCAGGTGGCCTGAGTAGGGCGCCCTGAGAGACAGTGTCAATGTCCTCCTGCCTTACGTCTTGTCTTGTTTGGATTAAGTTCCTCGTCATGCCGTCGCATCAACCCAGTCTCTGCCGAGATGCCCTCGCATCAATCATAGTCCTGTCTACGTGTCAAGGCCTCCGTCTGCCCTCAACCTCAGGCCAGCCTGCTGCTCCTTGCCGATCAAGCGGCAGGTCCGAAAGGGCTCGGAACAGTCGGAGGACCGTTCCCCTACCAACATCATCTGTTGTTGGTTCTGGGAGCTTGCAGGCCCGGCAGAGGGTAAGACCGTGTTTAGCCATGCTGGGATACGCCGTCAACCCTCGGTTCGGCCCTGGATTCGTCTGGGGTCGGGCTGAGACCCAAGGGCACATAAACACACCCATTCACAACAGAATGCAAGGCCTTTCGAGGCCCGCTTCTCAACAAATATAAATGCAGGAAGCAAAAGCACAGGGGGAGGAATTAACTATAGGATAAAATCAGCATTAACTCGAGGATAGGATAAAAAACAATAAAAACTGTGGGATAACATCAAAAGGATCTGTTTAAATTTCTTAGGGCATTGTTCTTGGCAAAGGCTGGGTGGCATTTTGTTCCAATGTGTAGGACCGGCTATGGAGTGAGCACGGTCTGCAGTGCATTTAAGCTTTGCCGTTTTGTGAGAGGGCGTGTGTAGGGTTGCCAACTGTTGGGTTCTGGTGGGTCTGCTATGGATGCGAAAATAGAGGTGCTCATTGAACCATTTATACCTACACGTATAGCTAGCGACAATATTTGTAAAGTGGTTGATTTAGTAGACTGGGTTAAAGGCAATATATCCCATCTGTTTTATTATCTATAGATGCTGAAAAGGCCTTTGATTTGGTCCATTGGCCCTTTCTATGTAAAGTACTACAGAAAATGCAATTTGGGAAATTTTTCCAACAATGGATAATGAAGCTCTACCACTTTCCCAAGGCCAGGGTCAAGGTTAATGGGGGCTATGGTGCTAGTTTTGATATCCAGCGAGGCACTAGGCAAGGCTGCCCGCTGTCCCCTATGTTGTTTGCTCTTTTCTTGGAGCCATTTGCTACCCGGGTTCGTAACTCGCAGAGTATCAAAGGTGTAACACTGCAGGATATACATTTTAAAATATCCCTTTTTGCAGACGATATTTTGTTCACACTAACAGACCCAGGGGCTTCTTTAACTGCGGTGGTGGGGGAGCTCGATAGCTATCATAGGGTGGCTGGTTTCAAGGGGAATTATGATAAATCAGAAATCTTAAACATAAATCTTCCCCCAGCCGAGATAGCTCTCATAAAGAGAGAATTCCCCTTTTGTTGGGCTAAAAAATCAATTAAGTACCTGGGGTTGCAAATAGGTTCTAATTTGTCTGACCCCTTTACATTTAACTATACTCCTCTATGGAAAAAGATTGAAAAAGATCTAAGTAACTGGAGTAGGGAACACTTCTCGTGGGTGGGCCAGATAGTGATAGTTAAGATGAACATATTGCCTCGTTTTTTGTATTTTGTTTCTACAATTCCCATTCACATATCCGCCACTATACTGAAGTCATGGCAGAAAAGGATCTTTAGCTACATTTGGAAAAAGAGACCATCACGAATCGCTAAAGCGACATGGAGACCAATACTGCACATGCCACTTGCTCTGGCCAATACTCTTAAAGTTTGGAATCAATGGAAGCCTAAATTGGTAGGTTCCTTTAAATATTTCCATCTTACTCATCTGTTCCACAATACCACCTTCCCTGCGGGCATAGAGTCCAAGGCCTTCTCGCTATGGGCTGCCCAGGACGTTCTCTTCACTAGCCAGCTTTTGAAGGAGGGAGGGGTGAAATCCCATGCAGATTTTCAGTCTAAACGCCCACAATGTGCAACTAACTTTCTAGGCTATGCACAAACCAGACATATTTTAAAGACACTACTAGACACCAAACAGTTGCGCATAACCAAATCTTTATTTGAAAATTTCTGTGAACATGCTGGAAAAATGAAAGGCACAATATAAAAAATTTGTTCTTTATTCAATGTACAGCCATCAAATCCCTTTTCACACATCAAAGCATGGACACAAGATTTGGGGGAAATGCTCAGTGAAGAGGAATGGGACATTGTGTTTAACAGGACTGCAAAATGTTCTATTTCAGCGGCCATACAGGAACATTGCTATAGACTCTTATATAGATGGCACTTAACTCCGGCAAGACTCCATGACCTGTTCCCCACAGTTTCTGATAAATGTTGGAGGAATTGCGGGCAGTCGGGTTCATTTATACATATTTGCTCCAAGGTGATACCTTTCTGGGATAAGATCAGGTACTGGCTTGCTGACCTAGGGGTGGGAGATGAGCCTTTAACAATTAAACATGTTCTGTTAAACATGCCTGCGAAGAAGCTTAATAAAGCACACCAAGCATTTAGTTTACAGGTATATATTAGAGATGTGAATCGTGTGCCAGATCGTCTTAACGATCAGATTCGGCTTGGGGGGGGAATCTGATCGTTAAGATATGTGAATTGGAATCGTTTCTGATTCCAATTCACATCGCTAATTTTTTTTTTAGGGAGGCCCACGCCGCTAAAAAAAAAACAACCCACCTGACCCTTTAAATCGACCCCTCCCTCCCGACCCCCCCAAAACCTTTTAAAATTACCTGGTGGTCCAGGGGGGCCTCGAGGGGCCTTGGGGAGAGATCCAGGGGGGCCTCAGGGAGAGGAGAGATCCAGGGGGGCCTCGGGAAGAGATTTCCCGTTCCCAGGCATCAGCTGTTCTAAAAAAAAATGGCGCCAATGCCCCTTTGCCCTTACCATGTGACAGGGTATCCGTGCCATTGGCCGGCCCCTGTCACATGGTAGGAGCACTGGATGGCCGGCGCCATCTTTAAAGATGGCGCCGGCCATCCCGTGCCCTTTACTGTGCCCTTTACCATGCCCTTTACTGTGCCCATCCCGTGCCCTTTACTCATCAGCCCCTATTATACTATACTCTATAATAGGGGCTGATGAGTAAAGATGGCCGGCTATCAAAGATGCACTAGGCCTTATTTTCAGGGGATGTCTTATTTTTCCATGAAGAAGAATTCACATACCGGTATATTGTTGAACAAAAAAATGAACTTGCTCCTCGAGGGCCTGCTCTCCCTGCCTCGGTGCCTGTATTCAACTACTTCTGCCTGCTGGGATCATTTTTAACTTTCTTCCTTTTCTCCATTGGGAAAAACTGAAAGGTGGAGGCTGCTGCTGACTCAAACCTAGAAAATGACCACTGATGTTACTGAATCCTGAGAGAACGGGGCATTGAGCACATTGTCCATTTCCATCCATTCTTCTCCATTCATTTGATTCCTTCCTTCTTATAGCAATTTGTATGAGATTTTATTAATCTAGACGTCCAATTATATCACCAATATATAGGGCAGTTGCTGAACAAAACAAAACAAAGCTTGCATTCTCTTCCCTTTTGGGCTTGCGTGCTCACAGAATCACAGATTGACTGAAAAAGAAGAGTGACGCTCTTTATACAGTAATTTAAAAAAATGCAAGCTGCGTCTACGGTAAGAAGCGTCCGTGAAGCGTTAGTAAGTCACTTCGTTGCTTTACACTGCCAGTCCTCTCCCCTCCTCCCGGAGCAAGGCTGCTTTTCGCACCTTGCTTCGGGAGGAGGGGAGAGGACTGGCAATCCCGAGCATAGGATTGCCCGTCCTCTCTCCCCTCTCTCTCTTGCAACTTTTTTTTTTTTTTGGCTTTTTCGATTTTTTTCCACTTTCGTTGCTTCGGGAGGAGGGGAGAGGACTGGGGCTGCCCCGGAGACCAGCACCCATGGACGCGGCCAGGGCATGTGAGCGGGGGCTGGGGGAAAGTTTGCCGCCTACCCTTATCCCTGCCTCTAATGCAGGGGTAAGGGTAGGCGGTAAGTTAGCAGGTTAAACGCGCGGCAAAACGGCAGGGTAAAAAAGCGATAGTCGGGGCGCGCGTTACTGTATGGGAGGGAATAGCTAATTCGATCGTTTACATGTAATATGTGCTAGGTCTTACTTTCGGGGGAGGTCTTATATTTAGCAATTTGGCAAAACCTCTACTAGGTCTTATTTTCGGGGGATGTCTTATTTTCGGGGAAACACGGTATGGTACTAAATTGGTTCTCTTTTATTTGTGTAACTGAAGACATCAAATTAGAACTGGCACTAGCAGTTCACCCTGGAAGTCTGCAACAACCTGGCATTCCCCCAAGAATCAGCACTTTCTGCCACCATGTTTAACATATATATGTCACCTCTTTGTAAACTATCAGGTCTAGGCCTAAATTATAAATCATATGCTGATGAAATTCAGTTCTATGAACCTAAGATATCATCATGTGAGTCTACATTTGAGATGGTCCCAATCTGCTGTCATCCATGAAGTGCTGGTTATGGCATTAACAAACTAGCACTAAATGTTGATAAAGTGGAGATGATGATTCTAAGCAAAACTCCCTACTTGAATTTTCCAAATTAATTTGAGTATGAACATTGTAAAGTACAAATTCTGGGCATCATTTTTTATTTGAGCCTGTCTATGCAGGTGTAGACTAAGAACATAAACATAGAAATATAGAAACATAGAAATGATGGCAGAAAAGGTCCATCCAGTCTGCCCAGCAAGCTTCTCAAGATAGTAACTGCCACTCTGTGCAGGTCACTCCCATGTTTCTCGAGTAGTAACAGCTTCTATGTGCAGTTATCTCCATAAAAAATTGCAGCTAGCAACATTTTTTTTCCCATAGATAAGCAGCATGAATCAGCCATGCTGTCTGGGACGTCCTCCGGGTGGTTAGGTGGTGGAGCTCTCTTAGAACACCAAGTCTTTTCAGTGTAGTGCGCCTGCTTGGATCTTCCTGCGCTGCCCCGATCTCCCTCAGTCCGTTTTTTCCGCGCGCCTAACTGCATGCGGAGCTGCTCTTCTCCTTACAGAACTTTTTCTGCTAAGAAAAAAAAAATTAACTTTTTCATCGAGATGCTGCGAGATGCCAATGTGGCAAAATTATGTCGGTGACCGACAGACACGCCAGCTGCTACATCTGCCTCGGACCAGAACATGACCAGACGACCTGCAGGGACTGCGGTCGCATGTCCCTCCGAGCCCAGTGACAAAGGGCTGCCAGGATCGCCAAACTGCAGGAAAGCAGCATAGGGATCGTATGCTCCTTCCGAAGACTTGACTAAGTCTTCTCCGGGACCCCCACGGACCTCCAATGTGTCGACACATCGTCAAGCCTCCTTGATAGGGCCTCCTGGTTTGGGCTGGCGCTGAAGCAAGCTCCCACGGTGCCGATGCACGATGCAGGAGATGCGTCGATGGCGTCGAAGACGCCAACTGAGTCAAATAGCGTCGAGCCCCCGACGCATCACTGACGCGTTTGACTTGGGGAGCTGACCGCACGATTCAACACCGAAGCACAAACACAAAACATCGATGACGGACCGAAGCAAGTCGACGCTGATGCCCTCGACGCATAGTGTCACCAAAACACCATAAAAGCACTCACCAGGGCACAAACGACCCAGGGAACCTTCCCCACTCTTAGCGGTGGACTCCGATGTGGCGCCTTCTTCTCCAGCCACCTCTCACAGTTCCTCAGCCTCATCCAGGGTTTACTCTGGCCTGTCCACTGCCTCACAGCATAGGAAGAAATCAGGTCTCCAGGAACCCTTGCAAAAAAGACACAAGTGGCCTCCTACAGACCCACTTCAACCAAGAGGTCCAGACACGGACATCCTATTGGCTGCAGTACCACCCAGCGGTGCTCACGGGGAGCCTAGACCAGTAGCCAGCAATGCTAACAGAGAGCATATGCCAATCTCTCAAGACACCTTGGCCTCTCAGGCAATGTCTCAGATTTCTCTTATACTTTCTCAATTTCTTACTACTGTTGAGAAACAGGGAAAACATCCAGCCAAGATACCCCTGGAAGCCCCTCCATCGCCGCAGGAAAGCCTCAGTTCAGATCCTTCTCCTGGGGATGTTTCCCCCATCCTTCCACTTCACCAGGATCCTCTACAGGGTACTCTTCTGACCCTGTGGAAGAACAACCAGAGCCTGTGTCTCTACCGGAGGATCTATTGTATTCCAAGTTCGTGGAAAAAATGGGGCAACGTCTCAGTGTTGAGTCTAGGAAAATTCCTGACCCGAGAGCAGAAGTCCTGGTTATCCTTAAAATATTTGAATCACCTTTGGAGCCCACGGCCTTGCCCTCTCATGCTGTCCTGGATGCTGTCATGATCAGGGCCTGGGAATCTCCCTTTGCGGGACCACCAACCTCTCGCAAAAAGGACTTGAAATTCTGTATGTGGCAGTCACCATTATATTCCACAGTGCAACTTCCTCATGCCTCTGTAAGAGTCCACTATGCAGAAGGCCAAAAAATCATGTCTACACTCTAATACTCCACCTGGAAAAGATTCGGTTAGCTTCCCTAATTTCTCTTACCATTTCACTGTCCGTCTCACCATCTTGACCAGGTGGACGGTAGTATACCCCTATCACTATAGTCTTCCCCGACACACAAGGGATTTCTACCCATAAAGATTCAATTTTGTATTTAGTCTTATGCAGGATGTTTATCCTGTTGGACTCTATGCCATCCCGGACATAAAGTGCCACATCTCCTCCCGAGTGCTCCTCTCTGTCATTGAGATATAATTTGTACCCTGGTATAGCACTGTCCCATTGGTTATCCTCTTTCCACCATGTCTCTGAGATGCCAATTAAGTCTATGTCATCATTTACTGCTAACATTCTAATTCTCCCATCTTACTTCTTAGACTTCTGGCATTAGCATACAAACATTTCAAAGTTTGTTTTTTGTTTGTATTTTCATTCTGCTTTTTAATTGATAGGGATAAGTTAGAATTTTTTAGCTCAGGTGAGTTTTTAGTTACAGGCACTTGGACTACTTTTCTAATTATTGGAACCTCACTGTTGGGATGCCCTAATTCTAATGCATCATTAGTATCCTTTAAAGATACCTCCCTCCAAACCATGCGCTGCTGAGCGACTGTCTGCTTTCCCTTTTGTTCTAGTTTAAAAGCTGCTCTATCTCCTTTTTAAAGGTTAGCGCCAGCAGTCTGGTTCCACCCTGGTTAAGGTGGAGCCCATCCCTTCAGAAGAGACTCCCACTTCCCCAAAAGGATTCCCAATTCCTTACAAAACTGAATCCCTCTTCCTTGCACCATCATCTCATCCACGCATTGAGACTCCGGAGCTCTGCCTGCCTCTGGTGACCTGTGCGTGGAACAGGAGCATTTCAGAGAATGCTACCCTGGAGGTTCTGGATTTAAGCTTTCTACCTAAGAGCCTAACTTTCGCTTCCAGAACCTCCCTCCCACAAGTCCCTTACCAAGTCTGTGCTATGGCTGCCTCAATAGCTCACCTTCATGAGGTGCCTATTCTTTTTTTTTTTGAAATTTAAGTTTTATTCGAGAAATGTAATACAAAGGATACAAATCATCAATAATCTGCATTGAAAGTACAATTAGAATATGGACAATAAAAGAAATACAATGAAAACTTTCAATCTGTCTCTGCGTTTCCCGTTTTTTACCCCCCCCCCCACTCCCACCCCTCCCCCCAGCAATACATGGGATCTCAAAATGAAGGGAAAAATGTCAAAAGAGGTCCAGAGAAATGGGTCATGACTGCATCTGTTGTTGTTTCCATATTAAGTATGGAGTCCAAGTACGCTGATAGACTCCCATCTGCTTCCGCCTATGTGCGGTAATCTTGCTAAGGGCACATAATTTAGATACCCGGGATTGGACCTGCAGCAAAGTAGGAACCCCCTCTGCCTTCCAGTGAAATGCAATCCCACAGCGAGCTGAAATGACTAGGGATGTGAATCGTTTTAGGACGATTAAAATTATCGTCCGATAATTTTAATATCGTCTTAAACCGTTATGGAACACAATACAATAGAGATTCTAACGATTTATCGTTATAAATCGTTAGAATCGTGAGCCGGCACACTAAAACCCCCTAAAACCCACCCCCGACCCTTTAAATTAAATCCCCCACCCTCCCGAACCCCCCCCAAATGAGTTAAATAACCTGCGGGTCCAGTGGCGGTCCGCAACGGCAGCGGTCCGGAACGGGCTCCTGCTCCTGAATCTTGTTGTCTTCAGCCGGCGCCATTTTCCAAAATGGCGCCGAAAAATGGCGGCGGCCATAGACGAACACGATTGGACGGCAGGAGGTCCTTCCGGACCCCCGCTGGACTTTTGGCAAGTCTCGTGGGGGTCAGGAGGCCCCCCACAAGCTGGCCAAAAGTTCCTGGAGGTCCAGCGGGGGTCAGGGAGCGATTTCCCGCCGCGAATCGTTTTCGTACGGAAAATGGCGCCGGCAGGAGATCGACTGCAGGAGGTCGTTCAGCGAGGCGCCGGAACCCTCGCTGAACGACCTCCTGCAGTCGATCTCCTGCCGGCGCCATTTTCCGTACGAAAACGATTCGCGGCGGGAAATCGCTCCCTGACCCCCGCTGGACCTCCAGGAACTTTTGGCCAGCTTGTGGGGGGCCTCCTGACCCCCACGAGACTTGCCAAAAGTCCAGCGGGGGTCCGGAAGGACCTCCTGCCGTCCAATCGTGTTCGTCTATGGCCGCCGCCATTTTTCGGTGCCATTTTGGAAAATGGCGCCGGCTGAAGACAACAAGATTCAGGAGCAGGAGCCCATTCCGGACCGCTGCCGTTCCGGACCGCCGCTGGACCCGCAGGTTATTTAACTCATTTGGGGGGGGTTCGGGAGGGTGGGGGATTTAATTTAAAGGGTCGGGGGTGGGTTTTAGGGGGTTTTAATGTGCCGGTTTTGCGATTTTTAGATTTTTAGATTTTTCACGATTTTTCACGATATTTTACCCCCCCCAAACGGCAACAATACGATTCCCTCCCCCTCCCAGCCGAAATCGATCGTTAAGACGATCGAGGACACGATTCACATCCCTAGAAATGACCACCAATCTAATGAAGCGGTGTAGCGCTGCATCGCCCTGAGCATACTCTGCATTAAGGAGAGCCACTGAGGGAGTCAGAGTGATAGGCTGATGTAGAATATCCGATAACCAAGTTTCTAGACTCTGCCACAACTCTGAGATAACCGCACAGTCCCACCACATATGGTAAAAAGATCCTCTTTCCCCACAGCCCCTCCAGCATCTATCGGAAGTAGTAGGGTAGATTTTATGCAGCTTAGAGGGGGTATAATGCCATCTATAAAGAAGCTTGTAGCTATTTTCCATAAACGAGGCCGAGATTACTCCCTTGCCGCCAGAGGCAAAGATGTTGTCCCAAAAATCCTCACCCTGGGGAGCCCCAAGATCGATCTCCCAGGAGGTAATAAAGGAGGGCTTTGTATGCATGCCCTGTATGAGTAGTCTATAAATTTTGGACATTAAGCTTGTAACTTTATCAGCGGACCTGCAGAAATTATGAGGTGCCTATTCTAGATATTTGCAGAGCGGCCACCTGGTCCTCGCTGCACACGTTCACGGCTCATTACTGTTTAGACAAGCAGACCGCAGCTGACGCAGACATGGGCAAAACAATTCTCAGATCGGGCACTTCTTGAAAGCTGTGAAGACAACAGATAAGAACTGTCCACCTATCTTCTCTACTGTCTTGAGCGCACTACCTCAGCTCATCTTTAGGACATGATCAGAAAATTTTGCACTCAATACATCAGCTGGCGACTCCCAGACAGCATGGCTAATTCATGCTGCTTATCTACGGGAAAAGAGCAAGTTTGCTTACCGTAAACGGCGTTTTCCATAGATAGCAGATGAATTAGCCAAGCTGACCCTCCCTGGACAGTTATTGTTCCATTTCCTCTTGCTTGGATACGGACTGAGGGAGATTGGGGCAGCGCGGGAAGATCCAAGCAGGCACACTACACTGAAAAGACTCAGTGTTCTAAGAGAGTTCCACCACCTAACCACCCGGAGGACGTCCCAGATAGCAAGGCTAATTCATCTGCTATCTATGGAAAACACAGTTTACAGTAAGCAAACTTGCTCTTACTGGGTGAGGAGCTTTCTTGAAAATTCAGACAACGTTGCTTGACATGCTTTGCTTATGGACTTGGTTGCAGAAGCAGTCCTGTGCTTTTTTCCCTTATGTCTGTGTATCAGTATCCCAAACCATAGAAGTTAAGGCCCTCTTAGTTGTTGTCTGAATTCAATTCCCCTTTTCCCTCTGCTGTCGAAGTGGGGAAAATTTTTGCAGTTGCATTAAAAGCATCAAGGTTATTGGTTAAGGTTAGTAAACTCCATGTCTTCTGCTAAGGGCAGTAACTGCTGCATCAGCAAGTTACTCCCATGTACTCTTTCTTCATTTTCTTTAGGACTTGGCCGTAGAGGCAGTCCTGTGCTTTTTCCCTTAAGTCTGTATATCAGTATCCCAGATCGTAGAAGTTGTGGCCCTCAGTTGTTGTCTGAATCCAATTCCTCTTTCCCTCCCCTGCCATCTAAGAGGGTAGCAATGTTGCAGTTGAATTAAAAGCATCAAGGCTTATTGGTTAAGTTTAGTAATCTCCATGCCTTCTGCTAAGGGTAGTAACTGCCACACCAGCAAGTTCCTCCCCCCCCCCCCCCCCGCATGCTTTTCTTCATTTCTATCCTCTAGCTGTCTAAGCGGGGAGCAATGTTGCAGTTGCATGAAAAGCAATCAAGGCGTTATTTATTTATTTATTTATTTATTTATTTAATATACCGTCATTCCAAGTGAAGATCACAACGGTTTACAAAAGTAGCATTCATATTTTTGTTCAACACATACTATGGAGAAACAGACTTAGGTATAACAAATACTTCAGTATTACATACTTGGTCAACACATATTTTGGTATAACACGTACTTTGGTAGTACATTGACTTTGATGAAATATGTTTATTTTGGTGTTACCCAAACTTTGGTATACTGCCAAAGGGGGGGGGGTGTCTTGTGAGTCTATAGTTATGTACCTAAGTGTCATAGCTAGAGGTAAGGGGCTATATGCAGTCTATAGATATGTATTTAAATGTCATAGCTAGGGATAAGGGGGATATATTTTAAGGGGTGTTGTTATGAGATACTTTCAATCTCTCATCACTTAATATTGACTATGTTATTGGTTAAGGGTAGTTATCCCATGCCTTCTGTTAAGGGTAGTAACTTCTGCTCTGTGCAGATTAATCCCATGCTTATCAGTTCTCCAGCGTGTAAAATTTGGGGCCCTTGTTATCTTAATCCAGCTCTCCTTTTAACTCTGCCATTGAAGCAGTGAGCAATATTGCAATTACATTAAAATCATCAAGGCTTAGTAGTTGAGGGCAATAATCACTGAATTGGCAAGTTACCCCCATGCACCCTTTTCTTCATTTCCATACTCTACCTTTAAGGAATCCAGTGTTTATCCCAATCCCATTTGAATTCTTTAACTGTTCTCATCTTCACCACCTTCTCCAGAAGGGCATTCCAGGCATTCAGCAACCTCTTCGTGAAGAAATATTTCCTGATATTGGTTCTGAGTTGTTCCCCCTGGAGTTTAATTTCATGACCCCTAGTTCTATTGATTTCTTTCCAATGGAAAAGGTTTGAAGTTTGTGCATCCTTAAAACCTTTCAGGTATCCGAAGGTTTGTATCATATCTCTCCTGCATCTCCTCTCTTCCACGGCATACATATTTAGATCCTTCAGCCTCTCTTTATAAGTCTTCTGATACTGACCCCACACCATTTTGGTCACCCTTCTCTAGACCGCCTCCATCCTGTCTCTATCCGTTTTGAGATATGGACTCCAGTACTGAACACAGTACTCTAGGTGAGGCCTCACCAAGAACCTATACAAGGGCATTATCATCATCTTTTTTTCTTCTGGTTATTCCTTTCTCTATGCAGTCCAGTATTCTTCTGGCTTTATCTATCGCCTTGTCACATTGCTTCTTCATCTTCAGATTGCCAGACACTATAACCTCCAGATCCCTCTCTTGGTCTGTGCACCCACCGTCATGTACAACTCTTTTGGATTACTGCATCCCATATGCATGAATCTGCACTTCTTGGCACTTAACTGTTGTCTTATATTAATAACCACAGATATTAATGGAATTTCCACGTTAGCTGCAGAGTGCTAAGAACAAACTTGAATAGATATTGCTAACTTTTGCATATTAAACTGCCTTCTCACAAGTGATACCTTTTAGGAGAATAAACAATGTTGCCAATATTTTGAATACTTTCATCAGGGACAAACCTTAGTGCTTTAGGGCACTAGCAAGGATTTTAGGGAGGAACAATGCAGAAAACAGTACTTCTTTTCACAACAGTTAACCCAGAGCCCTCTGCCATAAGAAGTTGTGGATGGAAACAGTGTAAATAGGTTAAAAAAGGGTGAGATTTATTGGTGCTAGATCAATTATAGACTATTGAACACAAGTCAATAACATCAGTCTGGGTTCAATGCATAGCTAAAGCCTGTGAGTGATAGAACTAGAAAGTATGGCAAGGTATGGATAGGGACCTCCATTTTAAGTTTTTATTTTATTTTCCATGTGAATTTCAATGTTATAACAAAACTATCAGTGGAAAAATGATTGTTGTAACAGAAGAAAAATATTGAAAAGGTATTTTTCTACTGAAATTACAAGGAAAAATAAAATAATGAAAACAAAGATTCCCACCTATGGATAACTCCTCTCAGTACTTAATACTCAAAAACAGTATAATGGTTAGATGAACCTTTAATCTGACCCAGTCTAGCAGAATTTATTAATTTTATTTCCAGCTCTCCTAACTTGAGTTTAGAGCCATAACTATGTTAGTCCCCAAGTCAGGCAAGCATATTTGCATCCCTGCTATCATGTTCCCTGCTCCTCTCTTGCCTCCACCCTGATCTTCAGTCCTTTTTCACGCTTTCCCCTTTTCTCCCTAATCTAATCCACCTTTTTCTCATGCTTGACAGTAGGAGAGCTGCATTCTTCCTGTCTTTTCATCTACTACTGGCTCAAGCTTGCATTTCAGGCTTTTTTTTTTGCCTCCAAGGAGCTTTGCACCCTGCCTGGCTGCTCTTCTCGCCTACTCATGGTTACCGCCCTACCTGGGCATGTTTTATTTTTATATAAAAATATTTACGCATCTATTAAAATATAAACGGTACATTAACAATTCAGTTATCAAACAAAGTTATTAGAATTACGTTTTTCTTAAGTAGCCTATTTATGTAAAAGCATCTCATGTAGTTCATAATAGTTCTTATGGAAGACACTTTCAATCCTTGCTGTGCTCCGTGGTCCTGTGGATGACCATCTAGCCTCTTAGCAAAATGGGCATCAGCTTGCAATAGGCCACCAACACCTGCTTGAGACACTAGCTAGCCCCTTGGAAAAAGAACGGCATTTCCAAGTCTTGGCAAGATCTGTGCGAACAGTCCATACAATATGACTTGATACATTAAATCGGGGTTTTTTTTGGCAGATGCTTTATCTTCTCTTCACACTTGCTGCTTGTCTCTGTCTGTCAGACATCTAGGGTCCTGATCTGGCTGGATTTTCCAGTATGACCCGATTGAGCAACTTTTATCAAACCCTAGACTTCCCCCTCCAAACAAGGGCCAGTTGGAACCTCTGCAATACCCACACTACGCCTGCGCACCGCGACACAACCTCGGAGTACCAGAAAAAAAGTTTCACTTTCTCCTCCGTCCCTCTCCATTAATATTTGGGGGGGGGGGGGGGGGGCAAAGGATAAGAAATTTAGCTCGCTAATTCACCCCGTTATAACGCCCTGAAGCCACTTCCGGCCCGCACGCATACCAACACGTCCTTTCTCACGCGGCGTGCGCAATGATGTCACCGTGCGACGCAGCGCCGAAAGAGAGAGAGAGACAGAGAGTGAGAAAGTAATAATAGTAAAAGCTGGAAATCTGGAGACGGCAAGAAGAAATCAATAAATGTCGGAGAGGTGGTCAGTGGCATTTCGCCGTTAGGCGGCGGCGAAGTTGTGCCGGTTCTTTTTTTTTTTTCTTCTTCTTTTTCTCTCTCTCTCTCCGGGTTTTCCCGCCTCCCCTGGATGTTGGTACGGAATTCTCTCGTGCGTCGCTAGGCGAGGGGGAGGAGGGGGTGAGGCGGAGGTCGGCGTGACGAGACCCGGGGGAGGGAGGGGGGAGAGGGAGTGAGAGAGAGAAAAACAACATGGCGGCGGTGGAGCTGGAGTGGATCCCGGAGACTCTCTACAACACGGCTATCTCCGCCGTGGTGGATAACTACAGCCGCTCGAGGAAGGACATCCGCTCCCTGCCCGAAAACATCCAGTTCGATGTCTACTACAAGGTGAGAGCGGGCCCTCGAGGGCTCGGAGCTGTTCCCCTCACCCCCCCCGACAGCGTGCTGGGGGCTGACCTCCGGAGCATTTCATGGGTAAAAGATCCGTCTCCTGCCCCGCTGCCGGTACCTTCAGCCTCTCTCTCTCGTTGCCAGTTTTCTGCGGCGTCGTTTTTGCTGATTGCCCCCTCCCCCCCCCAGAGGGGAGGGGGGGGTGTCTAAGGAGGATTGGGCGACAGTGGCACTGCTAGAGTCTTCCGCGTTTTGTCTGTTATTTAAAACTCATCCTCATTCATTGCCTTGTTAGTTCCTTCCTTTCCTTACTTGTGCATCCAAATTGAGTTTGAGATCTTAATAAAGAGAGAGAAAGCTGAATCCCCCTCGCCTCCCACCCCCATGTGAAGAAGATGATCTCATGAAATAATAATATTAAACTCTGCTTACGGGGGCAATCGGCTTTCTTGCTCCTCGTCTGAGTAGCAGCTGATGGTGGCAGAGCCGACAGCTGTCACAGCATCAGTAGGGCCCGTTCACTGGCTGGAGCCTGCTAGTTATGTAATGCACAGTACAGTTCATTTTATAAGTTGGTAGAGTGGGCTTCAAACCTAGGATTTTCTAAAAGTGTCCTTTGTTTTAATCTTTTTAAAATTCTGGTTGCCACAGCAGTAGCATATTGTACTTTTGTCATTGTATATATGACAAGGAGGCTTTTTTTTTTTTTAAATGACTGCATTGTTAAGATGAGGTATAGTGTTCCTATGTAGATTTTTTGTTCTTGTAAAGAAATGGCCTGGAGGATTTTTGTAATAGGAAAAATGATACCTTGATTCCTGGCCTTTTAACTCTACTCTGTAGATTTGAAATATAGTAATTTCTAAATGTTTGGCATCATCTAAGCAACGGTAGATTTTTAATACAATAATCTGATAGTAATGTTTCATTGCTCATTAATTCTATTTATGTCTAAGAATCTCATTGCTTACTTCCTGACATTGATGAGTTGTTTTTTATGCAATGTATTATCACCATTGTTGAAACTTTGAGGCCAAATGTTAATGACTCATGTCATATCAGCTAGAAAGTATAATTCTTTGTCTTCATAGCTAACTCTTCTGTACAAATACTTTTTTATTGGACGAACATAAAAATAATCATATTGTAGTACTACAATTTTCTAGTCCATAAAAGTCCTTTCTTCAGATGTGACGTCAAGGGTGAAGAAAATATTAACCATCAAATTATAGTAGACCATTGGCCTACCCACTGTAACCCAACTGTTCCTGACTATATTGCTCTAGCTCAGGCTATAACCCAACTGTCGGTCACAGAAGTATGAGGATATCACTCCTAATCCAAATCAGTTTTGTTATCTTCTCTCTTTGGTCTTCTACTTTGGGTAGATGAGCATGAAAGTTTCTATACTTAAACCAATATACAGACCACCTTCCCATCCCCTGCCCTCATTTTTTATCCAACCACGAGATTCTATTCTTGCCACTGCCCTTTATAGCAAGTATTATAGGTAGAATCCCAAATACTTCTAATTACATAATAACACTGTAGATGATGAAGACGACCTTCCTGACCATCTAGTCTGTCCAATTATGTTAAAAGTGGAGCTCCGTAGCAGCAGGAGCGTTAATGTCAGTGTGCCTTATTCAGTCAGGGGTAGATTTTATAATTTAGCGCGAACACGTACTTTTGTTCGAGCACCAGGCGCGAACAAGAGTACGTGGGATTTCAATAGATACGCGCGTAGCCATTAAAATCTGGGATCGGCGTGCGTAAGGCTGCCAGTTTTGGGCAGCCTGCGCGCGCCAAGCTGTGCAGCCTGCCTCCATTTCCTCCGAGGCCGCTCCGAAATCGGGAACTTTCTTTCGCCCTCCCCTCACCTTCCCCTCCCTAACCCACCCTCCCCGGCCCTATCTAACCCCCCTACCTTTATCGCCGGATTTATGCCTGCCGGAGGCAGATGTAAATATGCGCGCGCCAGCAGGCTGCTGGCGTGCCATCACCCGACCCGGGGGCTGTTCCGGAGGGCGTGGCCACGCCCCCGGAACGCCCCGGGCCGAAACCAAGCCCGCGGCGCCGCCCTCGAAAAGCCGCGTCACCCACGCCATGCCCCTGAAATGCCGCGTCATGACCGACACGCCCCCTGGCACGCCTCTCCATGCAAGCCCCGGGACTTACGCACGTCCCGGCGCGCGCATGGGGGGTTTGGGGTAGGTTTTCGGGGGGTACGCGCGTACCCCTTTGAAAATCTACCCCTTAATGTCACTAATTGCACTAAATATAATATCCAGGTAAAGAACAATACTTTTATAAGGATATTTAAAAATAACTATTACATTTCAGTAGTTTTGATTTTACTCCAGGTTGTTTTTACTCATAACATTGGTATGACATTGCAAAGTAGTCTCATCAGCTAATCCTATTGCAGATTTTAAATTATTAGCTTTGAATGGCAGAATACAAGAAGCTTAATGCTATTTTCCCCACGGTTCCCCTTTCCCTCTTGTTTTTCACATTGTCGCTGTTCACTGACTTGGTCAATTGCTTTCTTTTCCATAGCATTAAAACTGCTGACTGTCTCCCAAATATGTTAGCTGTTCTTTTGTTTGCAGTTGTCATTTGATCTTTAGGAATCTGCTTGTGAAGAAACTATTTTTAACTTTGCCTGCAAAATTAAGATCAGGAACTCTTTTACCATGTGAAGAAAATGTATTTAAAAGGTGCAGTGTAAATATGATATTTTGAGTCCAGGAAGCTTGGTAGCATCCCAGTATGCCTTTTCTACTATAAACCTTTTTTTACCAATATGAATAAAAATAAAGTCATTCATTTAAAATTTCCGTCTCCCTTGTGATTATTAGCCATATAACTTAATAATCAGAATAGAGAGGACATTTTGAAATGAGTGGCTTTTCATGGAGCAATTCTGAAGAGCTGTATTTTGGTAAGATGTGAGCTGGAGGAGGGAGTCGGGAAAATAAAGGCAAGAAAGATACTTCATGTCTCAGTTAAGGAGATCTAGTATGGGCATCATGACTGGGCAAGCATCCTGGAACTGGCTGAAAGGGAGGTGTGGAGAGCGGCTCAAGGGGAGGGAGCAGTAGAATGGAAAGGGGATTTCAAAGTAGCTTGAGAGAAAGGGCAATGGGATCCAGTCAGGAAAAGGTAGCAGCAGGCGTCCTAATGGGAGTTTAAAGGGGGAGGGAGTCCAGTAACGGGGGAAGTGTGAGCAAGCATCCCTTCCTAATGAATAGTTAGCTATAACATTTTATTGTTATGCATAATTTTCATGCATAGTCACATGCCTCCATATTTCTTCATCAATCTTCATGCTTGCTTTCTTTCAAATATTTTCTTATTTTTCACACAGTCTTAAAACTCTAAAATATGTAAATAAGGTATCTTGTCTCTCCGAAAAGTCTGTTAGATCCCCCAAGAAACCTTTACTCTGTTCTTATATAAAGTTATGATATCTTGGCCAAAGCTATTTAGTTCCCTCATGTGAAGAAAATGAGATGAATACACAGAGTTCTGTTGAACTGGTATATGTTTACTGAACTAGTAACTTGGCCTGATATTCTAACTGTGCATTTGCCAGTTCTTGGCATTAGTGAAGCAGAAGTATTCCTAAGGCATTTTACATCTGTATCTGTTGAATGTTGCTTTATTTAATGCTTGGATGGTGATCAAAGATATGGCAGCTGGGATTCAATACCAAGAAGTGCAGAGTCATGTATCTGGGGTGTGGTAATCCAAAAGAGCTGTATGTCTTGGGAGATGAAGGGCTGTTGTGCACAGAGCAAGAGAAGGACCATGGGGTGATAGTCTCTAGCAATCTGAAGACGGTGAAGCAATGTGACAAGGTCATAACTAAAGCCAGAAGAATGTTGGGCTGCATAGCAAGAGGAATAACCAGTAAGAAAAAGGAAGTGATAGTCCCCTTGTACAAGTCCTTGGCGAGGCCTCACCTGGAGTATTCTGTTCAGCTCTGGAGACCTCATCTCAAAAGGGACAGAGACAGGATGGAGGCAGTTCAGAGAAGGGTGACAAAATGGTAAGGGGTCTCCATCAAATGACTTATGAGGAGAGGTTGAAGGACCTAAATATGCATACCCTGGAGGTGAGGAGGTGCAGGGGAGATACGATACAGATCTTCAGATACCGGAAAGGTTTTAATGATACACAATCGACAAACCTTCTCCGTTGGAAATAAATCAGTAGAATTAGGGGTCACATAATAAAATTCCAGGGAGGATGACTCAGAACCAATGTCAGGAAATATTTCTTCACAGAGAGGGTGGGGGATGCTTAGAATGCCCTTCTGGAGGAGGTGGTGAAGACAAAAATGGTGAAAGATTTCAAAGGGGCATGGGATAAATACTGTGGCTCCCTGAACACTAGAGGATGGAATTGAAGAAAAGAGCATATGGGGGTAACTTGCTGGTACGGCGGTTACTACTCTTAACCAACAAGCCTTCATGCTGTTGATGCAACTCCATTATTGCTCTCTACTTTAACATCAGGGGGAAAAGGGGAATTAGATTCAGACTTCAACCAACAAGGACTTTGGATTTTATGGTCTGGGAAAACAAATAAGCATGTGGGTAACTTGCAGTTTCTACTCTTAACCAATAAGCCTGATATCTTGGATGCAACTCCAACATTGCTCTCTCTTTCAACAGCAAGAGGTAACAGGGAATTGAACTCAAAAGGCAACCAACAAAGGCCCTGACTTTGACAGTTTGGGAAACTAAGTATAGGTATGACCTGTATGGCGCAGCAGAAGCTACCATAAGCTTGCTGGGCAGACTGGATGGACCTTTTGGTCCTTTTCTGCCATCATTTTCAGTTTTTCTATGTTTCTATGGTTGGGAGAAATCTGCATCAAAGGAAGTCAACGCATTTTGATTGATTATGACTTTGGCATTATAGGAAGCTGTTGAAGAAAGTAATATGAGTCGGTTGTAAAGAGAAGGTATCGAAATGTGAGTTTGGCTTCTGTTGCTCATAAGACAATGAGCAAAATAGTTGTGAAGAAGTGAAGGGAAAGTTGGACATGAGGTGAGGTCTCTGGCATTGTACCAAGATGTAAATTGTTTAGAGACTAGATGGGCTGTAAGATTCTTATTTTCCATCATATTCTGTGTATTGGTACATTTTAGCCTTAAATTCACAGTTGTGGTTTGAGTTTTTCCTTGGGCATTCCAAGCATGATCAAAATAATTTAATTTTGTTTTGTCATGATGTAGGGCGTTTTTAATCCCACATTGAGCTGTGATGACTCAGAATGGACATGGATGGAGGAACTTGCTTTACTCTTTCAGTCGATGTATCAATATGTGGTGTGAAATACAAGTCATTTGGGGATTTATAGCAAAATTTAGCTGCCTGAATAGGACTAGAATTGGATTTTGAAAACTGGATCAAAGTAACAGTATTAAATTGATAATTAATGCAGTGTATCAAGTAATTGGGGTCAAACTTAAAGGACTGATCTATGCAACCAAATTAGCTATGCAATTATATGAAAATATTGTTGGCCATATGCTTCAGTGATGCCAGTTATGTTTTGATGATCTGTCTATTCACTCCATATGGTACAGACAAGTAAAATAACCTCTATGGTTGGTTATAAATAGCACTTGCAAAGATGAGTTTAATTTGTATTGTTATCCAAGCAAACTTGAGATTCATTTGCAGCACAACAGGAAATGTTACATAGGAACGTGGAATATGACAGAAGATAAGGACTGGAAAACCCATCTGTTCTGCCCAATTTGCTTCCTTTTGCATGCCATGGAGCACAGTTAATCTCTGGTTTCACTTCGCTTTTTGACCACCTGAAACCTTGTGCAACCTAGTATTTCTCTGGCTCAGGCTGCTTGCCTTTTCGCATTGTTTTAAATGCATGATCACTCTGTGGTCTATCTTCTGCTTGATGCACATCTGTATCTCACTGCCATCATATGCTGCTTCTTTGAATTTATGCTCTTCAAGTGCATGACTGCACATGTCTTTTTTTAGTTTTTTTTGTCTGTTAATTCTTGACAATATCCCTTATAATTTTTGTATCTTACTCCTCTTGTAATTAAAACCCATCCAGAAATAAAAAGATGCCTTCTGAGTGAATATGATTATTCTGCTACAGATCTTGCTACAACACATCTTTATTTTATTTTGGGTGGAGGAGGAGGGAGGAGTAGTGGGCCCTGCAGTTTCTTCCTTCTCCTTTGGACTTCCAGGTTAGTCAGAACCAGGGCTCAGATTTGGTGCCATGAGCTTTAATTTGCAAATACTTGGGGCTTCCCCCCCCCAGTCTTACCTATATTTTTATATCCCATCCCACCTCAGCTGCTCTTCGCTGCCTCAAGAGCAAGGGTATTGTAATGCACAGATGCTTGGGGGGTCCTTGGTGGACCCCCCCCAGCTAATTGGGTTTTCAGGATATCTTAATGAATATGCATGAGATTTATTTGCATGCATGATCTCATACATACTAATTTTTCTCATGCATATTCATTAGGGATATCCTGAAAACCTGCTTGCTTTCCTCACGCCCTCCCTTCTATTCCTTCCCTTCATTCTCTCTTTCCCAAACCTCCAACTGCTCCACTAGCTCTGACCATCTTACACACACCTCAGTTCCTCCAATCCTTTCACTCGCACCCTTCTGCACCTTCGGTTGTTTAACTCAATCTCTTACCACTCTCCTCCACACAACTCACAGCCCCTATGATCTGCTCACTCACTCAGCCTTCCCTCCTCTTTTGATCCCCTCACTCTTGCTCCTCCTCTACTCTCCTTTCCCTCCCTTTGATTACTAACTCTTTCCAATCCCCTCACTCCTGCCCCTTTCTCAGTATAGTCACCAGGAGCAAAGATAACAGCCTAGAAAGAGAGCACAGTGCAGCATTGTGGTCAGTAAACCAGCACAGTTTTTTTGCTCTGCAGTGTCTGCTTCAGGGTCACTAGGGACCTTCATTTTCAGGTTTTTATTCTTTATTTTTCCTGATAATTGATTGGGGTTTATTATGATGACTATAAACACAGGAGAAAATCAGTTGAAAAAAATGACTCGTCAATTTTCTGGGTAAATATCAAATGTATTTTGGTGGACAAAGCCAGGACCATAAAACGGTATTATGAAGATTCTTCCACCCACCCACTCAGCATCCCCCATCTCTCCCCCCACCCCTGTCCCACAGAGAGTCTCTTCTGCTTTTTTCCAGGGCCAGGAAGTGATTCTGGTGGACAGGGCCTGCTTCAAATGCATTTGCGGTATCAGACTGCAGATGCTTTTGCTGCTTGGGGGGTGAGAAGGCGGAATTTGAAACACAGCATGGGCAGCATTGGAGGATTAGTGCTTTCACTGGTGGTGGGGTGGGGGGGCGTGACTTGAAACATAGCATGCACTTGCATCTGCAGCTCTGGAGCAGCTTTTTAAATCATCCTAAAATTAGGGTGACTATCTGTTTAAAACAGTTGTCATCTTTGGGGAAAAATCTGGGAATATAGGGAAAAATAAAAGGACCCTAAGGATAACCCAATGTTAGGAAAAGAGGTGTTGCCGGCCACAGAATGGCTCACAGAAAGCCACTTCAAACTGCAGATAGCCTGCTTTATGGCCTGGATCCAGAGGATCAAGGCTTGGTTATCAGGGGATTGAAAAGGAGTATTATAATACCTGAAAGGTGTTCCTAGCCATTTAGATAGCTAGGAGGCCAAAGGAAGGTTTGGGATCCTGATGGAAGACCCATTAACTGCTTTTCTGTTGTGCATCAATGGTGTATTGTGATGTTGAGTCTAGAAGTCTTGTGCACTGTTTGTAAGTAGAAGTCTTATTTCCAATTGTGTTGTGTGCTGTGAAATGACCTGGATTGGAAGTAAGCTTTTTCCAAACTTTGAGTTACCTGTTAAGTTACCTTAAGTGCCTAAAGTCAGGAAATGTTATTTTGTCACGGTTACCAGATAAACCAGTATTAAAACAATATCTGTATGAGTACGTGACACCCAAGAGGGGAGTGGGAGCTACAGTAGGAAAGAGTGGCTTTTCACTTCTCTGTCTGCTCCAGGTTCACCCCCTCTCTTCTTCCCTGCAGGCTGACTGGATGGGAAGGGCTGGCACAGAATATTCCTGTTATTCTGCCTCTTAAATCTTGAGCAAAAAATTGTGCTTGCTGTGGTAGTCCACTTGGAGATGTAGACTTACGGGGCAACAAACAAATTGAAGGACTACTTTAATAGATCTGTGACCAATAAAAAGGTATTACCTACAATTTGTTTGTTTGACCCTTAATCCCTGTTAAATCTGAAATAGTGAACTATGTTCCAGGCCATTTCCCTACAAATTAGCTCTCATTGTAGCAGTCATGCTACTATTATACTGCCTGTACCGAAAGCATATAAATATCAATCCTTGTCTTGGTAATTTGTTTACTAAGCATTAAGCTTGATCACCACCTAATATATTAAGGCTACTGAATTGGCAAATTTTAATGTCCAAGGTCTCATGTGGCTTAACACTGAATCACTAGTATCATAATGAATAATTTGGCAATAACAGCTAACTGGAAAATTCAGGAATTTAAGGGGTCTTACGAGTTCTCATGGGAAAAATCTTTAAAAAGAAAAAAAAATGGAGTAAGGGAGTGACGACAAAAAACTTTATTTCATAATGGTGCAGAGGCATAATATAGTATTTTTTTTCTGAGCTGTGTTCTTTGCATGGCTGATTTGACGACTCTACCATCCTGCAATGTGATTAGTCAGCCATTATATTAACTGTTCTGTATTTTTTTAAAATAGATGACTAGATCTGCATGACTCTTTTTTTTTTTTTTTTTTTTTTTTTAATATAAAGTTGATGCTACTCTGAGTTGGGAGTGATTGACTAAGCGGTTATTTTCACCATTGTGCGAGTGAGTGAATGACTATAACGTAACAACTTGAACTGGCCTTCTCTAAATATAAGTACCGTAATATTGCATATTCTTTTTTTTTTAGTCTGCTGTCTCTATAATATTGGTCATTAATCCCAATATGCCACCATTCTGCTCTTCTCAGAAATTTCTCTCTTTCATAAATACCCCATTACATGGATTTTAAAAAAGCTAAATAGAAGACCAGCAGAATGATGCAATCCTTCAAACATTTCTCCACACCAAATGATAATAGAAACACAGCACAAAGAGTTAAAAATTGTAAAACAGAGGGCCTGTTTTACACACATTATTCAAATGAAATAAATCAGAAACAGACAATACCTTTCTTTCTCTGTACAGACCAAGGAACATCAAATGCAGTAGTCTGAATATGTTTAATTTTGCCAAACTACCGTCCAGGTCATTTCTGTTTTGTTGCTTATCCTATCCAGTGCTCACAAAAATATCCTCTTCTCTGAGTTGATTTGTGTTCTGTATGTTTCTGAGACTGAAGGAAGCTCTTTAGTTGCATCATTTTAGTCTTGCAGAGGTAAGGGGAGCCCTGACCATTCACACACAGACTTGTACCAAGAGCACATCAAATTATTCTAAAAATCCCTGTATGGAGGGCAGGCTTTTAATGTAATGATGCAGAATCTTATATGAAAATCTTTAGCACTGAGCATGCATTCCTGCATTAGTAAGCATCCATCTCATCCCCAGTCTGCTTTCCTTTTTCCATCTTATTTTACTTTGTTGCAAATTTTCAAGAACATGCTTATTGTTTTTATTAACAGTACCTGTTTACTTTGCCAAAATGAACAAATGCTAATCAGGTTTTACTTGCTCAGTAGCAGTGCTCTTGTTCTTCCCATGTACTGGAGCCGTATACCTTTAGGGGTCTGAACATAGTTTTTTACTCTAGTAGATCTTTCCCCATTGCTATGAATATTTTCCACACTTGCTGCATTTTATGTTGCTCTTAGCCTTTGATATTATTGAGTTATGTAACATGCCCTTTGTGCCATATAAATATAGAATGTTGTAGAAAGAGATAAAAGTACAAAAGGAAGCTGGAAATCCCAGATGATGGTAGATGGGCTACCTGAAGACACACGAGACGTGTTCAAAAATCGCCCGACTCAGGCCGAGTTTCGCGGTTCAAAAACCGCTGCCTCAGGGGCTTCAACACTCCACAGTTATGAAAAATCTCTGCTGCAGAGACCGGGAGTGAAGTGCTGTTTGCAGAAGCATTGCTGACAGTAATTGACTGTACATCGGATGAGAAATACACTACTGAGATTTTTTCATAACTGTGGAGTGTTGAAGCCCCTGAGGCAGCGGTTTTTGAACCGCGAAACTCGGCCTGAGTCGGGCGATTTTTGAACACGTCTCTGCTTAATAAACATTTGGAAAAAGATCAGGCATCTATTGTTTGTGTTTATCCTTTGTACTTGGTAAATTTGGTAAATTTTCAAAATGGTTACACTGTGAAATCCTATTAAAAATGTGCTTTCTGTACTCCCTTCTACTGAATTTTAAATGGGAAGTAGCACTTGTTTAGTCCGAAATACAAACAAAACTTTCTGAAGAAATGTCCAGAAGATGAGCAGTGTTTTGTAAGTTCTGGGAATACTTTGTTTAAATAAGTTTAGAAATACTTTGACTTTTCTGAAAATTATAGTGCATATGCAGTAATATCACCCACCAAAGCCAATTTTTAATGTTAACTTAGGCTCCCGATCATAAATCCATTGTAAAGTACAGTATGTGAGAGTGCTCTCTAACAGAGCCTATTAAAGATGAGTGCGTGCCATTTTTTTTGGTTCTCTTGGGATGTGGTCTAATATTTTGTATTTCAACACACTGAAAGTTTACAAAGAGGAAAACAATGGCAGACATATTTTTGTGGGGAATCAGAATGATTTAAGGCATTCATCATAGCCATACACAGGGGCGGTTCTATAATGAGGTAGGGTGAGGCGGCCACTTCAGGTGGCAAAAAATGCCTCTTTCAGAATGCTGGTGTGGCGTCCACCTTGCACTGCCTGTTCCTACTGCGGCTGAGGGACACTGCGAACTGCTGCAGGCTGGAGAGACTGGACACTGCTTGCAGGCTGCAGCCACTGGAGGCCAGGCTGGTGGCGGCTGAAGACAGCAGGGACACTGCTGTGGGCCACTGCTGCCAGAGTAGGCTGGCGGTGGATGAAAAAGGGAGTGATGCTGCTGCCGCCGGAGGCCAGGTCGGAGTTGGCTGAAGATGGGTTGGATGCTGCTGCGAAAGGCCAGCGGCAGCTGAAGAGGAGGGCAGGGCAAGAGGGAGTGCCATTTTGTCCCTCGCCTCAGGCAGCAGATTGCTTTGAGCCACCCCTGGCCATGTGTAAGCCTGGAAATAACTGTATGAGTGAAGCAAGATGATTTAAATGTTTGGGCTTTATTTTAACTTTGTTTAACAACTTTGTTTAACATCTTACGTTTTAGACTGTGAGGTCACTGATTTGGACATGAAGTTGTATCAGGAGTGAGATCCCTGCCCACCTTGTTAAAAGGGAGCTCTTGTATAGGATGAGGGAGGTTGTGCTTTTTGTATTTGAGTTTGTTTGTTTGCTACTTTTTTTTTTTTTTTTTTTTTTTAACAAAATACTTTGCTTAAAAGAACCGATAGCTGCTGAGCTAATGCATTTTCAACTGGTAGCAGCAGAGCAGTTAGGTGACGTTGACCTTTTTGCTTTTGGTAGGCAGAGTGATTAGAAGTTCTTCTTGTCTTGTCCTGCCAACTCAAAATGTATGTGACTAGTAGAATTTCGCACCTGTCTTCTGAATAAAATTTTCTTTTTGTGGCTGCTCTTTAATTTTTGGTCACACAGTATGTCTGTGTCACTCTTAACGTCCAGCTCCCCCCACATGTGGGATGATTTTGTGTGTGCACATTTTTCAAGCTTCTGTGTGCAATCTAGCATGCAGTGCAATACAGACCTCATTTGGAGCTAAAGTTGAAAATATGCTGTAGCATTAATTTGTTTGAATTATGCCAGCTCTATTCAATTATTTTCAGAGCTCCTGCAGCAGATTTTTCAACATTCTGTGCTAAAGTTACCAAATTCTGTGACAGATTTTTTAAAATTCTGTGACAAGTTATGTGACAGATTTGCATAATTTTGCATAACGATTCATACCTCTGTGCAAAAAGGTCTGTTTTTATTGAAAACTATTCATTTTTTAAACAGTTTAAATATAAAATTTGCCAAACATGAAAATCCACTTTCATGTAGATATGTTACAAACGTTCAGCTGTGAAATGTTATTTTTGTTCTGAAATGAAATATAGTGCAACCATCCATTTTATAATTTCTTAAGAACATAAGAAAATGCCATACTGGGTCAGACCCAAGGGTCCATCAAGCCCAGCATCCTGTTTCCAACAGTGGCCAATCCAGGCCATAAGAACCTGGCAAGTACCCAAAAACTAAGTCTGTTCCATGTTACCATTGCTAATGGCAGTGGCTATTCTCTAAGTGAACTTAATAGCAGGTAATGGACTTCTCGTCCAAGAACTTATCCAATCCTTTTTTAAACACCGCTATCTATACTAACTGCACTAACCACATCCTCTGGCAACAAATTCCAGAGTTTAATTGTGCGTTGAGTAAAAAAGAACTTTCTCAGATTAGTTTTAAATGTGCCCCATGCTAACTTCATGGAGTGCCCCCTAGTCTTTCTACTATCTTTCTACTATCCGAAAGCGTAAATAACCGATTCACATCTACCCGTTCTAGACCTCTCATAATTTTAAACATCTCTATCATATCCCCCTTCAGCCGTCTCTTCTCCAAGCTGAAAAGTCTTTGTCCTATTAAAAATGTTCTCCTCCTTATCAGCAGTCTGACATGCTGTTAAATGCACAGAAAGATATTTATTTATTATTTTTATATACCCACACCGGTTTACATTCAGGTACTGTAGGTATTTCTCTATCCCCAGAGGGCTTACAATCTAAGTTTTTGTACCTGAGGCAATGGAGGGTAAAGTGACTTGCCCAAGGTCACAAGGAGCAACAGCAGGACTCAAACCCTGGTCTCCTGGTTCATAGTCCACTGCTCTAACCACTAGGCTATTCCTCTTCCCTTCCAATATAAGACCATAAGAATTGTTGTACTGGGTCAGACTGAGGGTCCATTCCTCCTCCCTTCCAATATAAGACCATAAGAATTGTTGTACTGGGTCAGACTGAGGGTCCATCAAGCCCAATGTCCTGTTTCCAGCCGTGGCCAATCCAGGTCATAAGTACCTGGCAAGATCCCAAACAGTAATTACATCCCATGTTGCTAACACCCAGGGGTAAGTAGTGGCTTTCTCCAAGTCTGTCTGGTTAATAGTTTATCGACTTATCCAGGAATTTGTCCAAACCTTTTTTAAACCCAGCTTTGCTAACTTCCTTTACCATGTACTCCATTAATGAATTCCAGAGCTTAATTTTATATTGTGTGAATGAGACTTTTTTCTGATTTTTGTTTTAAATGTACTACGTATTAACTTTATGGCATATGCCCTAGTCTTTGTATTCTTTTGAAAGAGTAAATAATTGATTCACATTTACCAGTTTCTATTCTGCTCATGAATATTTAGACCTCTTTCATATCTTCCCTCAGCTGTCTCTTCTCTAAGGCCTGGATTTATCAAGATGCACTAAATATCCCATTGATAGGACAAAGAGCGTGTTTTATGGTAATAGCGCACACTGCGATAAACAGCCTATCTTAGCACTTCGCATAGGTATTACCGCAAACTGCGATAACTTTTTCGCACTTTGCGGTAAGTGCCAGAATTGTTGTAATTCCAACCTACAACCACTGGGGGTGGGGAGAGAGCGAGAGACTCTAGCTATAAGGCCCTCATACTAGGTAGGTATTTATATCTCTATAGGAGGCCCATCTAGCTACTCGAGGTGAGGTTTAGGATTAGTTTAGGGGTTGGGGCCACTTTGACATTCAGAGTGCGATATCCGAACAGAAGTGTGCTCCCTTGTGAAAATTTGATTACCTTTGGAGTGAGGAAACTCACCCAAAGATGAGATTTGTGCAATGTTCTCTCAAGCTAGGTGCAATGTTCTCTCAAGCTAGATGCTCTCTCTCCCCTAGCAGCTTAAAATACTGAAAATGTAATTTGCGAAAACATCGTAAAGTGCGATAAAGCCATATTGCACGGCTTAACGCAAATGAAAAACGTGTAGTTAAAATCTGCATTAAAACTGTGCAATATAGCTTCACAAATTGCGAGGCCGGCCCACTTGGCCATAAATTCCACCCAAACTCCTCCCCTTTTCCTAATTTGCATTGCACCATGCATTAAAGGTGTTTTCACATGCGAAAACGCCATATAGCACTTTGATAAATCACCCCCTAAGTTTGATAGCTCTAATCTCTTTCTCATAGGGGAACCATTCCATCATTTTGTTGCCCTTCTCTGAACCTTCTGTAAGTCTTTTTGCAGTTCAACTATATCTTTGAAATATGGCAATCCTCACAGTATTCTAGGTGTAGTCTTACCATGGTGCAATTTATAGAGGTAGTATTACTTTCTCCGTTTTATTCTCTATTCCTTTCCTAATAATTCCTAACATTCTATTTGCTTTTTTAACCACCGCTGTACACTGAGCTAAGAACCTTAAAGTAATGCCCACGATGACCCCCAGATCCTTTTCCCTGGTAGTAACTCCTAATATGGAACCTAACATTATATAACTATAGTGTGGATTACTTTCCCATGGTCATTACTTTGTATTGGTTCACATTAACTTTTACCTGCTATCCGAATGCCCAATCTCACAAGGTCTTCTGCAATGTCTCTCAATCTGCTTGTGATTTAACAACTCAAAACATTTTTTGTGTGGAAATTTGATCACCTTACCCTTCGTTCCAGACCATTTATAAATATTTTAAAAAGCACTGGTCCCAGTACGGATCCATGAGAACCTCCACGGTTTTTACCTTTCTCCTCTGAGAAAGCTGGTTATTTAGTCCTATTGTGTTTCCTATCTTTTAACCAGATTGCAGTCCTCAATAGAACATTGCGTTCTATCCCATGACTTTAATTTTCTCAGGAGTCTCTCATGGGAGGCTTTGTCAAACACATTCTGAAAATCCAAATATATTATATCCATATGTTTATTAACCCCTTCAAAAATGTAGCAGATTGGTGAGGCAAGACATCCCTTGTGCAAATCCATGTTAGCTGTGTTCCATTAAATCATGTTCTCTATATGTGATTTTTGTTCTTTTCCCGTCGATAGCAGGGCTGAATTAGCCATGCTGTTTGGGAAGCGCCACGATCCCGGGTAGGCGGAGTTTCTCTTAGCTGATCACAGAGTTTTGAACTTTGTGCGTCTGTGCGGTTGTCTTCCCGCGCGGTTCCCTCACCTCTTCAGTTTCTTTTTTTCCGTGAGCCGTTTGCACACGGGGTATCTTTCTCTTAGTGATTTTTTTCTCTGACTAGATTTTTTAATCGAATAATTTCGGTTTTTTTTCTCTCAGATTTTGCATCCCAGATGGCTCTGAAGCAGTCTGGTTTCAAATATTGCCAATGTGGCACAGATGGACGTAATTATTGCTACATTTGCTTAGGCCCGGACCATAATCAAAAGTCGTGCCGGGACTGCGGCAGGATGTCTCCAAGGGCCCAAAGACACCGGGCCTCGAAGATGGCAAGGCTCCGCTTGGGCACTTCGGCCCCACCATCCTCCATCCATTCTTCGCTGGGACCAGCGAAGTCAGGTAAGGCCCATCTGAAGCGGGCATCCTCGCTGGGACCAGCGGGACTCGAGAGGCCTGAAAAACACCACAGGCCAGGGTCTCACACACCCTCAAGGCCTCGTTCTGAAGCCGGGGATTCGGCAGAGAATATGTGTCGTAAAACACCGGGGACCATTTCATCGGAGCCTGCGCCGTCTACGTCGAAGACATACGACGCTTCAAAACGAACGAAGCACGGTGCACCTACGGCGCATAGCCAAGACGATGCATCCTCGATGCGTCGCACGGAGCAACTGTGCAACACCGAGCATCTACGGCGCACGGAGCACATACGACGCGAAGCCTATCGCATGACGCATCCACGGAGCATAGAATAATCCGGGATGCCCCTACAGCGCATGGTGCTAAAACAATGCACCTCCAATTGCCAGAAAGGAGTGCATTGGACAAACATAGCCATAAATCACAAATGGCTTCTACAAAACAAATAATACGATCAAGAAGTTCGTCAAGAAAATCCGTAACTTCAGATGTAGACATTCAAGGCTTCTCAGCATCAGAATCCCTATCATCGGGCCATTCTCCTAGTGGTAGTTCTTTGGCCAGTCTCTCATCGTTTTCTAGGAAAAAGAGACATTCTCCTCCTTCCTTACAAGTACCATTAACAAAACGCATTCGCCCTTTGCCAGTTATACCTCCTCCAGGTCAACATAAGGGACAAGTACCGAAGGATATCTTGCTTGCGGCTATTCCAACATGAACTCCAAAGCAAAAGATTCACATTCCTCCACAAGGTACTTTGGCTGCATCAATTATGACGAAAATTTCTGATATTCTCTCCTCTTTTTTCCAAGAATTTATTTATTTATTTATTTATTTAGGTTTTTTATATACCGGCATTCATGAACAAGTCACATCATGCTGGTTTACATACAAACAAGGGGTGCAAAGGGGAAGCAGTTACAAAAAACCAGGGGTGGAATAACTGGGATAGAGAAAGAAGAGGAACAGTGGGGAGTAAAAGAATTGTATTGGGATAAAATAAATAACTTAATGAATATTTACTGAATATTTAAATAATTTCCAATGTTTAAAGAATTGGAAAAAACAAAGGAATTACCACCACAACGTTCTCCAGAAGATTCTCCTGCACCGCATACAGGAATAGAACCTCCAGAGCCAGAAAAAGAACATACTCCAACTCAACCTGTCAGCCCAGGTTCTCCGGAATCAATTTATTCCATTACTACTTCAACGGGTATGCCATCTGACCCTCAGGAAGGGTTACCTGAACCATATTCTCCTCCCGAGGACTTTACCTATTCGAAATTTGTTGAGAAAGTTGGCAGTCTTCTTCAGGTGGAAACAAGAAGAATTCCTGACCCCAGGGCTGAAATGCTCGGTATCTTAAAGATATTTGAATCTCCTCCCGAGCCTACTGCTCTCCCACCCCATTCGGTATTAGAAAATCTACTCTTTAAAATTTGGAAGACTCCTTTCTCATCACCGGCTACTTCTAGAAAGATTGACATTAAATATAAGATGTGTAATTCAGCAATGTATGAATCAGCCCAACTACCACACCAATCAATAGTGGTCGAATCAGCCTTGTCCAAGGCAAAACGGAATAAGTTGCATTCAAATACTCTACCGGGCAAAGAAAATAAATGCCTAGATGATTTTGGAAAAAAGATCTATCATTCTTCTGTGCTTAACCAATAGGATGCAACATCACCAGTTTTATACTACGCAGTACCTCTTTGAAACACTCCAAAAACTGTGTCCACTGTGTATATCCAAAAACAATACACCACACCAATCCTTCTTGGAGATGGAAGAAGGACTTAGGCATTTATTACGCTCTATTTATGAATCTTTCGAATCTTCGGCAAGAACATCTGCTTCAGCTATTGCAGCCAGGCGTATGGCTTGGCTCAGCCAGTGCAATTCGGACGGTTGTCCATGAGAAGTTGGCAGACATTCCATGTTTGGGCGACAATCTCTTTGGCGATAAATTTGGAGATATCGTATCACATTTAAAAGAACAAAGTGCAGCGGTACAATCTCTCACCACTGCTGCAGATTCTCAGAAGTTGCAACATCGATTCTATCCTTACTGTCGTCGATATTACTCGAGACCATACAGCAGGCCTTATACACAGTACAGGCCCCAACAGTATGCCCCTCTGAGAAATGCAGCTCAGCAGGGCGCTGGGGGGTCACGCCAGGCAGCAAAGAACAACAAAACAAGCGCCAACCCCTCAGCAGAAGCCTGCTTCCTCTTTTTGAAATTGATGAAGCCACCACCTCTACCTGCTTTCATAGGAGGACGCCTTCAATTTTTTCTCCAAAATTGGGATTCCATCACGTCAAATCAGTGGGTACTAAACATTATCAGAAACGGTTATTCTCTAAATTTTCAATCCACTCCATCTCTTCCTCATATTCCTCCGAAGAGAATGATGCGATACCATTCCACATCCCTCACAGCAGAATTGAACAACCTGCAGATTCAACAGTCTATCCAAATTATTCCCCTTCATCAGCAACACCAAGGATTTTATTCCCAATATTTCCTCATTCCAAAGAAGTCGGGCGGCCTACGACCCATTCTAGATCTCAGACTACTCAACAAACACATACAGAGAGAGAAATTCAAAATGACTTCTCTCAAAAATATCCTACCACTGATTCAACGCAACGATTGGCTATGTTCCATCAACCTGAAGGATGCATATTCCCATATACCAATTCACCCGTCTTCTTGGCGTTACCTATGTTTCCAAGTTCAGAATACACATTACCAGTACAAGGTTCTCCCATTTGGCCTATCTTCAGCCCCAAGGATATTCACCAAATGTTTAGCAGTGGTGGTGGCTCACCTAATTGGTTCAGGAACAGACAAGAGGGAGGGAGCAATATTAGAGCTAATTCTCAGTGGAGCAGGATTTGGTGAGAGAGGTAACAGTGGTGGGGCCACTTGGCAATATGAGCAAATTTGAATTAATATAGAAACATAGAAATGACGGCAGAAGAAGACCAAACGGCCCATCAAGTCTGCCCAGCAAGCTACGCACTTTATCCATTTTTTTTCCCTTTTTCTCTCTCCCACCTGTTACTATTGGCTTCCAGTACCCTCCAGCCCTAATTCCCCTCCACCCAAATAAGAGAGCAGCTCTGTATCTGCATCCAAGTGACATCCAGCTCAATTAGGGGTAGCAACCGCTGTAACAAGCAGGCCACCCCCTTGCCCCATACTCTTACCCACCTGTTTTTATTTTTTTGTTTTGTTTTATTTTTTTTTTGGAAATAGCAGCCCTCCATCCTTCTACTCCGTGAAGGTGGAACACAAACTACTGGCCACTGGCATCCCGCTCCGTGAATGCCGCTGTGGCTACTGCCGCTGTGGCTACTGCCGCTCCGTGCAGTGTTTGAATGCCGCTGTGGCTACTGCCACTCCGTGCAGTGTTTGAATGCCTCCACTTTATTCACGCCCTCTAGACTTGATGGATCCACAGTGTTTATCCCACGCCCCTTTGAAGTCGTTCACAGTTTTAGACTTCACCACTTCCTCCGGAAGGGCATTCCAGGCATCCACCACCCTTTCCGTGAAGAAATACTTCCTGACATTGGTTCTTAGTCTTCTGGAAGGGGTACAGTAAGCAAATCCACAGCTCTCGTGCTAAACTTTCAAAAGGGAAACTTTGATAAAATGAGAAAAATAGTTAGAAAAAATCTGAAAGGAGCAGCTACAAAGGTAAAAAGTGTGCAAGAGGCGTGGTCATTGTTAAAAAAAAATAAAAAAAATAGCATCCTAGAAGCACAGTCCAGATGTATTCCACACATTAAGAAAGGTGGAAAGAAGGCAAAATGATTATGGCATGGTTAAAAGGGGAGGTGAGAGAAGCTATTTTAGCCAAAAGATTTTCATTCAAAAATTGGAAAAAGGATCCAACAGAAGAAAATAGGATAATGCGTAAATATTGGCAAGTTAAATGTAAGACATTGATAAGACAGGCTAAGAGAGAATTTGAAAAGAAGTTGGCAGTAGAGGGAAAAACTCACAGTAAAAACGTTTTAAAATTTATCCGAAGCAGAAAGCCAGTGAGGGAGTCAGTTGGACAGTTAGATGATCGAGGGGTTAAAGGGGCAATTAGAGAAGATAAGGCCATTGTGGAAATACTAAATTATTTTTTTGCTTCAGTGTTTACTGAAGAGGATGTTGGGGAGATACCTGTATCAGAGAAGTTTTTCATGGGTAATGATTCAGATGGACTGAACCAAATCACGGTGAACCCAGAAGATGTGGTAGGCCTGATTGACAAACTGAAGAATAGTAAATCACCTGGACCAGATGGTATACACCCCAGGGTTCTGAAAGAACTAAAAAATGAATCTATTAGTAAAAATTTGTAACCTATCATTAAAATCATCCACTGTACCTGAAGACTGAAGGGTGGCTAATGTAACCCAAATATTTAAAAAAGGGCTCCAGGGGTGATCTGGGAAACTACAGACCAGTTAGCTTGACTTCAGTGCCAGGAAAAATAGTGGAAAGTGTTCTAAATATCAAAATCACAGAACATATATAAAGACATGATTTAATGGAACAAAGTCAGCATGGCTTTACCCAAGGCAAGTCTTGCCTCACAAATCTGCTTCACTTTTTTGTAGATAAAGGTGAACTGGTAGATGTAGTATATTTGGATTTTCAGAAGGCGTTTGATAGAAGTTCCTCAAGAGAGGCTTCTAGGAAAAGTAAAAAGTCATGGGATAGGTGGCGATGTCCTTTCATGGATTACAAACTGGCTAAAAGACAGGAAACAAAAGAGTAGGATTAAATGGACAATTTTCTCAGTGGAAGGGAGTGAGCAGTGAAGTGCTTCATGGATCTGTATTGGGACCCTTACTTTTCAATATATTTATAAATGATCTGGAAAGAAATACGACAAGTGAGGTAGTTTGCAGATGATACAAAATTATTCAGAGTAGTTAAATCACAAGCAGATTGTGATAAATTGCAGACCTTGTGAGACTGGAAAATTAGGCATCCAAATGGCAGATGAAATTTAATGTGGTGATATATTTAGGGAAAAATAACCCATGCTATTGTTAAACAATGCTAGGTTCCATATTAGGAGCTACCACCCAAGAAAGAGATCTAGGCGTCATAGTAGATAACACATTGAAATCATTGGTTCAGTGTGCTGCAGCAGTCAAAAAAGCAAACAGAATGTTGGGAATTATTAGAAAGGGAATGGTGAATAAAACGGAAAATGTCATAATGCCTCTGTATCGCTCCATGGTGAGACCGCACCTGGAATACTGTGTACAATTCTGGTCGCCGCATCTCAAAAAAGATATAGTTGTGATGGAGAAGGGCAACCAAAATGATAAAGGGGATGGAACAGCTCCCCTATGAAGAAAGGCTAAAGAGGTTAGGGCTGTTCAGCTTGGAGAAGAGACGCCTGAGGGGGGGATATGATAGAGGTCTTTAAGATCATGAGAGGTCTTGAACTAGTAGATGTGACTCGGTTATTTACACTTTCGAATAATAGAAGGACTAGGGGGCATTCCATGAAGTTAGCAAGTAGCACATTTAAGACTAATCAGAGAAAATTCTTTCACACTCAACGCACAATAAAGCTCTGGAATTTGTTGCCAGAGGATGTGGTTAGTGCAGTTAGTGTAGCTGGGTTCAAAAAAGGTTTGGATAAGTTCTTGGAGGAGAAGTCCATTAATGGCTATTAATCAATTTTACTTAGGGAATAGCCACTGCTATTACTTCCATCAGTAGCATGGGTTCTTCTTAGTGTTTGGGTAATTGCCAGGTTCTTGTGGCCTGGTTTTGGCCTCTGTTGGAAACAGGATGCTGGGCTTGATGGACCCTTGTTCTGATTGATTAATAGCCATTAATGGCCTTCTCCTCCAAGAACATATCCAAAACGATTTACAACTCAGCTACACTAACTGCACTAACCGCATCTTCTGGCAACAAATTCCAGAGCTTTATTGTGCGTTGAGTGAAAAAGAATTTTCTCAGATTAGTCTTAAATGTGCTACTTGCTAACTTCATGAAATGCCCCCTAGTCCTTCTATTATTCGAAAGTGTAAATAACTGATTCACATCTACTCATTCAAGACTTCTCATGATCTTAAAGACCTCTATCATATCCCTTCTCAGCCGTCTCTTCTCCAAGCTGAACAGCCCTAACCTCTTCAGCCTTTCCTCATAGGGTAGCTGTTCCATCCCCTTTATCATTTTGGTTGCCCTTCTCTGTACTTTCTCCATCACAACTATATCTTTTTTGGGATGCGGCGACCAGAATTGTTCACAGTATTCCAGGTGCGTTCTCACCATGGAGCGATATAGAGGCATTATGACATAAATGGGAGCTTGCCTGGGTGTTTGTGTGTGTGTTTGTGTGTAAGTGAGGGAGCCAGTGAGTGTGAGAGTATGAGTGTGTATGAGAAAATCCAGGGGAGTAAGATTTTGTGTGGGGAGGGGGTGTGTGGAGGGGGAGAGAGTGTCTTAGAGCCTGAGAGTGTGTCAGTGTCTTTGAGAGCGAGAGGTTATGGTGGATATAAGAGCATGAATGTGTATGTACATGACAGTGTATGTGTGAGAGAGAATGGACATGTGAGTATGTGTGAGAGAGAGAGAGGATAATCTCCTAATCCTCGACAATATCAGGGTGACTGGAAATCAAGAGCTCCCACAGAAGGGGACAGCAGGGGCTTTTTAAAATCCTTATTAGTTTTAATTATTGGATGTTATTGTTATTGTGCTATTTTGAAATATTTTATTGGTGTTTGGGAAATTGTAAAAAATGTATATGATTTTAATTAATAGAAATTCTATTTATCAGTAGTTTTAAAATATTCTTTTATTATGGTTTTACGATTATAATTGATGCTTTATGTTTCTTGATTTTATTTGTTTTATGAGGAATGGTGGTTCTGTTTTTCCATTGTTAATGCACAGAGTCTGGCTTCTTGGAGTTTCCATTTCAATTTTTGACTAATTTGTGCTTCTTTATTTTGTATTCTGTATTTGGTGAGAGTCTGTTAAAACATAAGCATTGTCAAGTTAAGTGAAAAACATTGATAAGACAGGTGAAGAGAGAATTTGAAATGAAGTTGGCCATAGAGGCAAAAACTCATAATAAAAACTTTAAAATATATCCAAAGCAAGAAATCTGTGAGGGAGTCGGTTGGACCATTAGATGACGGAGGGGTTAAAGGGGCTCTTAGGGAAGATAAGGCCATTGCAGAAAGACTAAATGAATTCTTTGCTTCCGTGTTTACTAATGAGGATGTTGGGGAGATACCAGTTCTGGAGACGGTTTTCAGGGGTGATGAGTCAGACAAACTGAATGAAATCACTGTGAACCTGGAAGATGTAGTAGGCCAGATTGACAAACTAAAGAGTAGCAAATCACCTGGACCGGATGGTATGCATCCTAGGGTTCTGAAGAAATTAAAAAATGAAATTTCTGATCTATTAGTTAAAATTTGTAACCTATCATTAAAATCATCCATTGTACCTGAAGACTGGAGAGTGGCCAATGTAACCCCAATATTTAAAAAAGGCTCCAGGGGCGATCCGTGTAACTATAGACCAGTGAGCCTGACTTCAGTGCCGGGAAAAATAATGGAAACTATTCTCAAGATCAAAATCGTAGAGCATATAGAAAGACATGATTTAATGGAACACAATCAATATGGATTTACCCAAGGGAAGTCTTGCCTATCAAATCTGCTTCACTTTTTTGAAGGGGTTAATAAACAAACATGTGGATAAAGGTGAACCAGTAGATGTAGTGTATTTGGATTTTCAGAAGGTGTTTGACAAAATCCCTCATGAGAGGCTTCTACGAAAACTAAAAAGTCATGGGATAGGAGGCGATGACCTTTTGTGGATTACAAACTGGTTAAAAGACAGGAAACAGAGTAGGATTAAATGGTCAATTTTCTCAGTGGAAAAGGGTAAACAGTGGAGTGCCTCAAGGATCTGTACTTGGACCGGTGCTTTTCAATATATATATAAATGATCTGGAAAGAAATACGACGAGTGAGGTTATCAGATTTGCAGATCATACAAAACTATTCAGAGTAGTTAAATCACAAGCAGACTGCGATACCTTACAGGAGGACCTTGAAAGACTGGAAGATTGGGCATCCAAATGGCAGATGAAATATAATGTGGACGAGTGCAAGGTGTTGCATATAGGGAAAAATAACTCTTGCTGTAGTTACAGGATATTAGGTTCCATATTAGGAGCTACCACCCAGGAAAAAGATCTAGGCATCATAGTGCATAATACTTTAAAATTGTCGGCTCAGTGTGCTGCAGCAGTCAAAAAAGCAAACAATGTTAGGAATTATTAGGAAGGGAATGGTTAATAAAACGGAAAATGTCATAATGCCTCTGTATCGCTCCCTGATGATACCACATCTTGAATATTGTGTACAATTCTGGTCGCTGCATCTAAAAAAAAAAAAGATATAGTTGCGATGGAGAAGGTACAGAGAAGGGCAACCAAAATGATAGAGGGGATGGAACAGCTCCCCTATGAGGAAAGGCTGAAGAGGTTAGGGCAGTTCAGCTTGGAGAAGAGACGGCTGAGGGGGGATATGATAGAGGTCTTTAAGATCATGAGAGGTCTTGAACGAGTAGATGTGAATCAGTTATTTACACTTTCGAATAATAGAAGGACTAGGGGGCATTTCATGAAGTTAGCAAGTAGCACATTTAAGACTAATCTGAGAAAATTCTTTTTCACTCGACGCACAATAAAGCTCTGGAATTTGTTGCCAGAGGATGTGGTTAGTGCAGTTAGTGTA
Source organism: Rhinatrema bivittatum (assembly GCF_901001135.1). Classification (NCBI taxonomy): domain Eukaryota; kingdom Metazoa; phylum Chordata; class Amphibia; order Gymnophiona; family Rhinatrematidae; genus Rhinatrema; species Rhinatrema bivittatum. Next base: position 177,827,141 of record NC_042622.1, read on the forward strand.
GCTGGGTTCAAAAAAGGTTTGGATAAGTTCTTGGAGGAGAAGTCCATTAACGGCTATTTATCAAGTTTACTTATAAGCCGATACAGGAAGGACGCGTAAGAAAGAGTGCGGCAGGGCCGGGCGCACCCTCGTTTGCTGCGCGCACAATTTGGTTCACATACTGCTCAAAACAGTATTCAAATGAGATGCAAATGCAAGCAGCGTCCAAAGCGCGTCCATGAAGCGGTAGGCGTGCGCAATCCAGTTTACTGTATAGAGCGATATACAGCGCCTATACAGTATCCTGAGTGTGCTGGTACCTGTCATTTCAAATGTCATTCCACCAGGTAAGTTCTTTTCTACAGACCCCGCTGCCTTGAGCACCCATTAGCTCTTATTTGTTAACTCTTCCGTGTGTGTGTGTGTGTGTGTGTGTGTGTGTGTGTGTGTGTGTGTGAGAGAGAGAGCTTCTACTTACGAGGTCGGGCTCTGCCTTCAGTCTTTCACAGGTCAGGAGCCCATCTCCAGGCGGGGAGGACAGGAGAGGGAGATCCCAAAGGTTCGCGAGACCCGAGTGCCTCCCAGGCAATGATTCCCTCCCCATCGGACGCCCTCCTTTTGGAAGCCCCAAGACCTCGTGGCCCATGGCCACGGAAATGCCACCCTGCCGGCTCCTTGGACGCCGTGACCTCCTGCTGCCTTGAGCGCTGACGCCGCAACCTCCCGCTGCCTTTGGCGTCCATCTGGGCGCTCAAGGCTGCGGGAAGGCCATGAATGGATGCCGCGACCTCCCGCTGCCTTGAGCGCTGACGCCGTGACCTCCCGCTGCCTTGGGCGTCCATCTGGGCGCTCAAGGCTGCGGGAAGGCCCTGAATGGATGCCACGACCTCCCGCTTGCCTTGGGTGTCCAGCCGAGCGCTCAAGGCTGCGGGAAGGCCATGAACGGACGCCGTGACCTCCCGCTGCCTTGAGTGCCAATGCCGCGACCTCCCGCTGCCTTGAGCACCCGGCTGGATGTCCAAGCCGCAGCTTGGACGTCCAGCCCGGGCACTCAAGGCTGCTGGAAGGCCCTGAACTGACACCACGACCTCCCGCTGCCTTGAGCGCCGACGCCACGACCTCCCACTACCTTGAGCGCCCTTGAGCGCTCAAGGCAGCGGGAGGTCACAGTGTCCGTTCAGGGCCTTCCCGCAGCCTTGAGCGCCCAGCTGGACGCCCAAGCCACGGCTTGGGTGTCCAGCTGGGCGCTCAAGGCTGCGGGAAGACCTTGAACGGATGGCCGATGAACAGACTCCCTGCTAAACTGCTCCGCCACACTCAGGGAGGAGAAGGGAAGGCTTTCGGGGTCTCCAGCTCCCCTCTCCTCTCCTGGCATTATATGAATTAGAACTCTGATTCTATACCTGCGGTGGCAGGGAAAGCGGGCCCAGATCAGGCCTTCCCAGCGGCCCAGCCCTAGAGTGAAAGGAACATGTTTTAAATGACTTTTGTGCAGAGAAGGTTGAAGGAGGGAGATCCAGAGGGGGCGAAGATACAGCTCAAGGCAGTGGGAAGCTGACACAACACCACACTAACGTCAGGGTCAGGGTAGGCGGTAAATTTGCAGGTTAAAGACGTGGCAAAATAGCTGGTTAAAAAGGCGATAATCTGGGTGCACGTTACTGTATCGGAGGGAATAGCTAAATGGATCATTAACATATATACATGCGGTGGGCAGAGACGGATACGCGTCCGTTTCAGTAAGCGGTAAGGACGCATAAAACCGGATACTGAATCGCGAGTTAGCCATACGCGTCCAAAATGTGCGTCCAAAACAGGTTAAAAACAGGGTAACCGCAGCCGTGCTTTACTGTATTGGCCTGTTAGGGAATAGCAACTGCTATTAATTGCATCTGTAGCATGGAATCTTCTTAGTGTTTGGGTAATTGCCAGGTTCTTTTGGCCTGGTTTGGCCTCTGTTGGAAACAGGATGGTGGGCTTGATGGACCCTAGTCTGACCCTGCATGGCAATTTCTCATGTTCTTATGTTCTCTGTGTGTGTGACCATGGTGAGAGATTCTGCTAGCATGTAGTGTCTGTATAGGGATCTATAGCAATCGGGTTTGTTTTGTTTCCTCAGTAGGTGGTGTATTGGTATTCTAGGACCCAATGTAATATTTACCCTTACTTTTTCACAGGTAGGGTTATTGTTTGAGTCCTTGGTGTTATTACTGTTAAGTTACGATGGGATTACAGTATAGATTTTGAGTGTTTTTTTTGCAGGGTTTTGTGTTAGTTCACAATGTGCCTGGCAGCGGAAAGTATTTGTGCTGCTGTTACTGTGAGGTGACACCTGAATTTGAAAATATCTTTCAGTATGATGAGCTGTAAAGGAAACATCCAAGCTCCATTGTTTGGGGGAATTTCAGTGGATGCACAGTGTTAGAGGTGCAGGGTTTATATTGACATTCTGTCCCTTCCTATAAATTCCATACTTCACTCTCATAGCCATATAGAATTAGTTGAATGAGGCTATCAAATAATTTTATAGTAGTTTTACTAGAAGTGTGAAACTGGCCAGCTTTTTAAAATTACGCAGAAGACCCTTTGGACTTTTTTATTAACACTTTTTTTTGTAACCGATTTTAAAGCAGGATCCATGCTATAGAGGTGTGTGTAATGAAGAAATGTTATTTTGGCTCCCCACCCCTCCAAAAAAAATTCTTCTGTCTAGAGATGCCACTGATTTTCTGTGACCTTAAGCATTAGTACAAAAAGGATTAAGGGGAGGATGCTGGAGGCACACAAATGCATTTAGCCCCCGGGCGCCGGAGACCCTTGGTACGCCAAAAGGTGCGAACCATTTGGGGCCGCAAGCGGCGGCAAAGAGGAGTGGAGATTTGGCGGGTGCGAGCAGTGCCCAACCTGCTCGCGACCCAGAAAACCACACAGTCGGTGGGCGTGATCGAGAACGATGTAGGAGTCGGGGCCGAGACCCGGGGGGGGGGGGTCGCAAGGGAGAAGGCTCGCCTAGGGCGCCTAATCCCCTTGCACCAGCCCTGGCTGAGTGGGATCATGAAAAAGGTGTGTCCCCTGTCTGTGTTGGCTGTGAAGGAGGGAAATCCCATTTGTAATGACTGGTCTAGCAGTCTTCAAGGAAAGTAAATTGTCAGGCAAGTATAATTTTATGTTTCTTCTTAACTAATACTTTTCTTTCCTTGATTCCTGCTAGACCTATCTAGAACTCGCTTGGGAATAGAAAATAGTTGGGAGTAATATCGGTATCTAAGGCATATCCTCATTCTTCTTTCTTCAACCTTTTCTCTTATCTCTTGGTTCACTCAGAACAGGTTTATAGACCCTGGTTTTTTTTCAATATTTTTATTGAAGAATACAACAAAAACATATGTCAAACATGGAAATGCAACCACAATGTTGAGGACCTACAACATATTTTCAAATAAATACCTCTCCACTCCTCCCCACTCCTCATGTAAGCAACAAGATCAACACCAGTATCCTCAAGGGTTGCAGAATAGAGGATTGTTTCCACGTTCGGGAAGGAGCATAGTCAAGAACACTGAATGATGAACACTGACTACTATGACAAAAAAATTCTTAAATGTTCAAGGGACACAAATTTCGTAGAGTTAGGTAAGGAGTGAAAAAACAAATACCAGGTCTCTTTAAAGAACACTTTTTCTTCTTCTGGGTGAAGCATCGATATTGTGACCCATATTCCATTTGAAATAGCTCAGTCATAGGAGAATGCCACATGTCTATAGTGGGATGATCAGACTTAATCCATTGCAACAGAATAACCTTCTTGGCAATCAAACAGACCTTAGCAACAAAAATGATATTGTCCACATTAATACCTGCATCCCCAGTATCATTATTAAGGAGACAAAAAGAACAAGACCATTGAATATCAACCTGCATGATATTGCTAAGGTGTTTGACAAATCAACTCCTAAAAGGCAGTGTATCAGGGAGGTTTGAGAACAACCACTTTTAATACATTTATCCTCCGCTATAAGGCACGCAGTGGGGAGAGCGCACAGTTCTATGAAAGATTCTGGTCTGTAGCTCTCGAAGGGCCACATTGATGGAAAGTTTGTTACTCTTGTAACATAAGATCATCCAATTCCCCCTCAAGGTCTGCCTGCCACTTCAAGACTAAATTTCCATAGATTGGATACGCTTTAGTATTATGAAGAAAAAGCATTGAAAGAGAGCCTTGCTTATTGTTATACAATTTCAATAGCACAGAGTAGGAAGATTTATTCCATTCTGAAATAACATCAGATTTAAGCTCCTGGAAATGCACTCTAAGTTGACTGTACAATAAAAAGTGGCCAGGTTAAAATTCCAGTTTCTCTCTAAATTCCTCAAACGAGTATACTTTACTTGATCTAGGGTCCAAGAAATCTTGTAGGGACCATTCAGGGGGATACCTGAAAATTGTGTGTCTTGGGTACCGCCAGTGAAGGAAACCGTGGATTTGCTCATAATGGCAACCGCAGTGAAACGTGGGATGCCAGGGTTAAAAATTTATGAAGCATAACCCAAGTCCTTCTGGCCACCCCTATCAAATCAGACAGGATAGGAAAACCCCTCAAGTCATCTAACTTAGCATATAAGACAACTTTAGGATGCAAGGGAGCACAAAGAGCTGAAATCATTTGATAATCTGAATATTCAGACCTAGCATACATCAAGTTTCCCAAGAAACTAAGATGGGCTGCCCAATTATGAAGTTTAAAATCTGGAACTCCCAGGCCCCCTTTCGCCTCGGGGCTATCAAAGTAGCATAAGACAAGCGCGCTTTCTTACTTCACCAAATAGTTTTTTGTATTGCGGCTGGTCCTTAGCATGTACATAGCAGAGGAACATAAGTAAAAGATATATTAATTTGGGAGCAATAATTGTTTTTATTACCGCAATATGCCCCTGTAAAGAAAGGGAGAGTGCCTGCCAGCTAACCAATTTTTGACGCAGTTTCTCTATTAGCGGTGGGATGTTTGTTTATTTAGACTTTTATATACTGCTTTTCACACTTTTTTCATCATTTCAAAGCGGATTACATTCAGGTACTGTAGGCATTTCCCTATCCCCAGAGGGCTTACAATAGAATACCAAAAATTCAGCAGTCTATGAATCTTAATCCCCAGATATTTAATAGTATCCCCCTCCCACTTGACCGGGAATTGTGCCCAGTTATGCTGTAAAGTTCCTAATATGTCTGAAGCTTCAGTTTTATCCAAATTTAGCTTAAACCCAGAAAAAGCTTAATAAACATTGAAAATCTGAAGTGTGGTAGGTAGGGCAATCCTAGCATTAGATAATAACAGGAGGATATCGTCCGCAAACAGCAGGGTTTTGAGGTGAAATGTGCCTCTGTCTGACACAATTTAATAATGAGAGGCTCTACCGTAAAATAAACAGTAATGGGGACAGAGGACAACCCTATCTGGTCCCCCTCTGTAAGGAGAAAACCTCAGACAATTGACCATAGACTAATATTCTGGCTGAAGCGTTGGTATAGAGTAAAACAATATATTGATAGATGCGTCCCTCAAATCCAAAGACACTCAGAAACTTACACAAGAAGAGCCAGGCCACCCTATCGAAGGCCTTCTCTGCGTCACAGCTTACTAAGACAGGGTCCGCTATTGGTTTATGCATGCAACCTTCTAAAGCAGCGTTCACCTTATGAATATTGACCGTAGACTGCCGACCAAACAAATCCCACCTGGTCGGGCAGAAATCAATTCAGGAATTAAATACTTTAGCCGATTAGCTAAAATCTTTACGTAAATCTTTGTCTTAATTAAGGTGTGAGATGGTGCGATAGGACAAGGGCAATTGTGCAACCCGTCCCGGCTTAGACAAAACCACAATAGTATCCCTCATTGCCTCAGGCATCTCATCCTATTCACATGGTACCTCATAAAGCAACCACATAAAGACTGGTATATGATTAATGATTTATAAAAGACGGCACACAGTTAGTTAGGTCCAGGTGCCTTCATAGCTGGGAGAGAGCTAATAGCCTCTTTAATCGTGACCACCTCTGTGGGATGATTGAGCTGTAATAAGGCCTCTGTCTGAATTCGGGGGCATTGCAAGCCTTCCAGAAATTATTTTCTCAGGGTGAGATGGCTCAGCCGCATATAAACGCTTGTAAAAATCATGAAATATTAGCACTACCTCATCTGTAGTAGTCAACACTTCATTATTGAATGAATGAGCCTTTCCGTGCGCCTAGACAATAACTGCATCATTGAACTTTAATACTTTATTTCGTCACGCCTCATATTAATTCACAAAGATGTCATAATCTTCAGAAGTTACCTTAGAAATTGGCTATTCTAGCCACTCTCGCTCTCTGTATAAAGTATTCCTTTTATTTGCATACTTTTGTTTTCCCTCCTTCCTTTTCACTATCCCAGTTGCTCGCCCTTGTTATAATGTAACTTTTTGACTCTGCCACTTTCTGCTCCATACTGATATGTTTATTGACTATGTTGTTATTGTTTAAAACTATTGTTCGATGTAAACCGAATTGATTTGATCTGTATCAAGAAATTCGGTATAGAAAAGCCCTAAATAAATAAATAAATTATTCTTTGAACGAATGGAGGGAATACATTTAGGAAGGTCCTGACTCTTTTTACTAGGTTGGCCAATAACTGACCTGATTTATTGCCAAAGTGAAATAACTGATATTTCATATATCGCAAAGGGTCCACTGCCCTGGCATGTTTCAGATTATTTAAGGCTATCTGCGTACCTTTGAATTCAGCCACCAGGTCATCACTGGAAGTATGGAGCATTTTGCGTTTGAAATCTTGCAATTTCTTCTCTAATTGAATAATATCTGAATTGTTTTTTCCTCACATAGCTTATATAAGTGATTATGTCACTTTGTATGACAACCTTGGCAATTTCCCAAAATAGGATAGGGTTATCTAAATGTTTTTCATTAATTTCAACATATTCCTGCCATTTGCGTTGTAAATAAGCCGGGAATTCGGGATCCTTCATCAAAAAGGCAGGTATCCTCTAGCTGCCCACATCCCTAAGGCTACCCAGAAACCGGGGAATGATCAAAGATAGTCAAATCCTCTATAGAAACCTTAATGAAGCGAGAAAATAAGGTTTCTGAAATCAGCAAATAATCGATCCTGGTTCTAGTAGAGTGAGCTCTGGCCACATGATTAAAATCCCTTTCACCAGGGTGTAATGCTCGCCACAGGTCAAGTAACCTTAAATTTTTACATAAAAAATTTGGTCCCTTATTGTCACTCAGATGGTTCCTATCCAAGTCAGGATCGATTACACAATTTAAATCTCCCTCCTATAATCAAAGGATAGTCTCCCATTTGAGTAATATGAGGCCGGAGAGTGACAAAAAAGGAATGGTTGTAAGTATTAGGAGCATATACCAAAACTAACAATACCATAGAGCCCATTAGAGATCCCAGAATCATAATAAGTCTCCCTTCTGGATCTGCCACACTGTGGATCATCCAAAAGGAGATTGACTTCTGAATAAGGATAGCTACTCCCCAACTCTTAGTGGTACCTACAGCAAAAAAAGTTTGGGCCACCCACTGTTTCCGCAATTTACTGGCTTCTATAGGACTTAAGTGCATCACTTGTAAAAATGCTACATTAGCCTGTAATTTATTTAATCTACTTAGCACCTTTTCCCTCTTAACTGGGGTACCCAGGTCAATAACATTCCAAGTGATTAAATTAATGGCCATTTACACAAGAAAAGAAAGAAAATACCAATAGCCTCATAGCAATGTATGACACACTTACATGCTACATAGTCTGGATCAATAAAATACTAGAGTGAACAAATCGGGAATGTCAAAGCAGTCATATAGCAAAAAGGCTCCCTCAGTAGGGAAATAAGACCTTAGAGAATACAACAAAGCCAATTCCCACTCTCTCCCCTTCAGAACACTGCAGTAGTAACCACCAGTGGGTTGTCGGTGGTAACGAGGGTGCATCCGATTTAGCTGTGTCCATCTTAAGAGTCCGTGACCTTGATTTTCTCTTTGTCCTTTTTGATAGTTTCAGAAGCCATAGAACGCAACAAAGCCGCTGCAAAGACCAAACCTGAGCATAGGAGCAAATTTGCCTTGGTTTAGGGTACAGAGGTTTCCAAAAGTAACAGTGAAATTGCAAATATAGCGGAGTGGTGGTCTGAGCTCGGTCAGACCTCCTAGACCCTGTTATTTGTTTTTAAATAAAATAAATAAATTATATTTCTATACTGCTACTCAAACCATCTAATGTTTCATTAGAGGGATGTTTGATCACTCATAGTGCTTTGGCAGAAGACTATTGGCAACTAACTGCCTAGGACCACATCTCCCTTATAGCCCAGAGTGAGGTCATAGAAATGTCTTCTGTCTCCATCAGCTGTGGAGAAGGAAATCCCATACAGGAGGACTAGTAGAGCAGGAATAAAGGAAAGAAAATTATCAGGTAAAAATAAAAATTAACCTTACTATTTGGCCTGTAAAATGGGATAAATTGTGAAAGTAAACAAGGAAAATGTAGGCTCTGTTTGTCTCCCTGATCAGAGAGGGAGCCTGAAGAGATTGTATAAAAAGTTAAATTATTTCTAAATGCAAGCTTAAAGAGTTTATTTTAAAAATCATGAAATACACAAGTTGGGAAAAGAAAAGACAGCATTTAGGGTTGGAGAATAGATTCTCTGGAAGTTTAAGAAATTGCAACTTAAATTTCCTACAGAGTTTGAGTGTTGAATGTGGGAGTTAAGCCACCAGCATTCCATTTTTGATTCTTTCTGGCTGCCTGTGTGCTGTTGTGGCATGACCTGCACTTTATCACCCAGTTTTTTGCTTGTTTATCTTTGTGGCCATATGGTTATTGAGAGGATCAAGCACAAGGACAAATGTTGATACTGGACATTTGGAACATTGTGATCTATTTTACTATTGATGTATTGTTCTTATTTTGATGAGGGGTGTTTGGAAACTGTTTTGACTTCCCTTAGAAAAGTAATATATGAAATTTAATAAACGAAATTATTTCTGGTGATTTTAAACCATATTTCTATTTCATTTTCTCTTGCCTGTTTCTTTTGGCTACACTGCTTTTATTTTGAAATAGTGTAATAGAGCTTGTATTCTCAGTTTTAATCTTCTGCTTCCAGTACAGGTAATATTTGCTGGTTCAAAATTTAACCACTTTGCCTGGGATTGTTCAACATATTTTCCCCATCATAATTTGATTTCAAGCTAAAAAAAAAAAAAAAGGTGGTGGGGGGGGGGGGTGTCATTGATTAAAGCCAATGTAATACCTGCAGACACCTTCTGCCATGTCCCTGATAAATGGAACCATAGTCAAATTTTATAAGTGGAGATTCACTGCGGGTGAGCACAGTTCTAGCAAATGTCGTCATTCAGTACCTCTAGTGTTTCTAGTGTCTGAACATGCTGCACTTCATGAACGACAAAAGATCTCAGGTCATAGGTGTTTGCTTTTACCATTACTTTACTTTTTTAAATTTAAGATAAATTATTTTTTTTGCTCTGATTTCCATTTTGTTCATGAAGACAGATTTAAAAGGTCTTGCTAATCCATTCTGACCCTTCTGAATTTTAAGTAAATTGGAAACTGTTATATAGTGGTGTTAGAACTCAACACGGGCATCATGTTTATTTACTATTTACACTTCTTAATTGCAACCCTCAACAGCGCTCACAACGATGTTTATAAATGCTATCCATAAAAATAACAGCAACCCCCCCCCCCTCCGACTTGCACATGGGAAGTATGAATAAAATGCAGATAGTTTACAAGTGGACATGAGAAAGGAGATTCACTTTTAACACTGGATATATGGCTACAACAAAGGGGCCCACTTTAATTATTTTTCCTTTATTAAAAAGCAGATATATTAAAAGAAAGGAGACCTGGGAATGAGTCTCAAAGATGAAGAAATTTGTGAATATTATAGTATTTATATAGTGCTCCTAAACCAAGGTGCTTTACAACAAATCATGCAAGGTACAAGTGAGCACTTTCCCCAGAGAGCTTACAACCTAACAGATCGATACTCTAAGGCCGCGGTAGAAACAGTGCGGCAGTGCCAGGCGCACCCTCATTCCCCGCACGCACAGTTCTCTTCACCTACCGCTCGATACTCTCTTCAAATTGCATGCAAATGCATGCCGCGGCTGTGAAGCATTAGGCAAGCGTTAGGCCCGCGCAACCCATTTTACTGTATAGGCGCTAATACAGCGCCTATACAATATCCTGGGTGCGCTGGTACCTGTCATTTCAAATGTCATTTGAAATGACAGGCACCAGGAAGTGGATGGTTCCCCCCCCCCCTCCCGAAGCAAGGCGCAGGGCGAAAATTAAAACGGGAATAAAGTGTAAAAAATGGGGGTAAAACCAAAGGGAGTAAAGTGTAAAAAACCATGGACGACCTCCATATTAACATTGCAGCGTAAGTTGTTTATATATATATGTATAAATACCTGTCACTTTCCGAATCCCCCAGGCGTGCGGTCATCGAGGCGGCGTCCGGAGGCTGCTTTCGCCGCCGGCTCCCTCTGCCTGGATGAATGCACGCCCGCCCGGCCGCGGCCTGGATCGAACACCCGCCCGCCGGCTCCCACCGCCGCCTGGATCCAACGCGCGCCCACCCGGTCGCCGGCTCCTGCCGCCGCCGCCTGGATGAACGGGCACCCACCCGCCCGCTGGCTCCCGCCGCCGCCTGGATCCAACGCGCGCGCCCACCCGCCTGCCGGCTCCCGCCGCCGCCTGGATGAACGGGCGCCCATCCGCCCGCCGGCTCCTGCCGCTGCCTCTATGACCGCACGCCTGGGGGATTCGGAAAGTGACAGGAAAGTGACAGGTATTTATACATATATATAAACAACTTTCGCTGCAATGTTAATATGGAGGTCGTCCATGGTTTTTTACACTTTACTCCCTTTGGTTTTACCCCCATTTTTTACACTTTATTCCCGTTTTAATTTTCGAATACCACACTTTCTCACAGGACAAGCAGGATGGTTGTCCTCACAAATGGGTGACATCGAGGATGGAGCCCACCACGGAAAACTTCTGTCAAAGTTTAAACAGAACTTTGGCTGGCCCCTACTGGGCATGCCCAGCAAGGCACTGACCCTGCAGCCAGCAGGGGTCTCCCTTCAGTCTTCTTTTTTCCGCGCAGCAGTTGCCACGCGGTGAAAGGAGCTCTCTTACCACGTTCCTGACAGGAATTCGGTATTTTTCTTTCCGAAGAAAATTTGCCCCTCAGGGGTCTCCCTTCGACAAATTTTTGTCACCTCCGCGGAAACCGGTAAGTTTTTTGCCTTTTTTCTTCGACTACCGTCGAATTTGGCCCTCGAGGCCTGTTGGCAATTACCGAGCCCGCGACTAAATTTGGCCTTAAGCCATGGCGACGGGGTTCCGTCGATGCCCGGATTGTACCCGGACTATGTCAATCACAGACCCCCATAGGGTTTGTGTTTTGTGTTTGGGTAGTGAGCATGATGTCCTGACTTGCACCAAATGTGCCCTAATGACACCTAAGGGTCGCAAAGCCAGGATGGAGAAGATGGGGCTCCTCTTCCATGCACCCACCCCAACGCCATCAATAGCATCGACGTCATCGGAACCGGCACTGTCGAAGTTGCACCACCATCGTCAACCCTCCGGTGACCGTCCACCATCGATGACTTCTCGGCCGTCGACTCCTGTCCCCTCCCCGGATGGGCGAGGAGACCGGAAGGACAAGCATCGCCATCGACGGCACAAGTCTCGGCCTGTCGAGGATCCACAGTCATCGACCTCTGAACAAGCCGAGCCACCGACTAAGAGGCCTCGTTCAGACTTGGCACCGTCCACGTCTCGTTCGCAGGCATCGAGGAAACCCTCACCCTCTCGGGGTGTGGGAGCCGTGATCCCACCGGTTACGGTGGTCCCTCCGGCTCTGCCTCAGCCTCCCTCTCCCGTCGAGCCGGGTATTGTTACCCCTGGTCTCCGGGCAGAACTGGACCGGCTGGTCCAGGAGGCCATCGAGAAAGCGATGCAAAGATTCCAACCTCCATTGGCACCGTCTCCGGCACCGATTCCGGCACCGCCACCGGCATCGACCCCGGCACCGACTCCGCCACCGAGGAAGGAACCGACCACCGAACCTTTGGTGGAAGCGCTGGCACCGCTACTACAACGTATGGAGGCACTTGTACATGCCCTTCCATCGATGATTCCAGTAGTACCGACAGCGCCATCGTCTCCGACTGGATTTTCATCGGCGGGAGAAACACCGTTCCTGATTCCCCCTTCCGGGGTGGTCCCATCGGTGCCTTCTCGAATATCTCCACCGATTTATCCTTTGGCTCCATCGGTTCCAAGACCGGCACCGACTCCATCGGCAGCACCGAAACCCTCGATGCCGTTCCCAGTACCGATTGTACCGCCGGTTCCTCCAAGGTTTCCTTCGATGCCTTTGGATCCTCAACCAGGTCCATCGGGGCTTCAACCCCCAAGTGATCCCTATGATACCTGGGGTGATGATACATCTTCTGACACAGATTTACCATCACCGCCTTCTCCTACAGAGAGTAGAAAAAGATCTCCTCCAGAGGATCTCTCCTTTATTAATTTTGTAAAGGAGATGTCCGAAATTGTACCTTTTCAGCTGCAATCTGAGACCGATGACAGACACCAGATGATGGAACTGCTTCAATTTTTGGATGCTCCAAAAATCATCGCTTCCATCCCCATTCACCAGGTGTTTCTCGATCTCTTAAAGAAAAACTGGGAATCTCCTTCATCGGTATCACCAGTTAACAAAAAGGCTGACTCCACATACCTCGTCCAGTCAGCACCAGGCTTTCAAAAGCCTCAACTGGATCATCGCTCTGTTGTGGTTGAGTCCGCACAAAGAAAGGCCAAGCGTCTAAAGCCACACTCCTCCGCTCCACCGGTCAAGGACAATAAATTCCTGGACAGTGTGGGACGGAAAGTGTACCATGGAGCTATGCTGATTTCTCGCATAGCCTCATATCAACTCTACATGACGCAATATAACAGAGCCATCCTAAAACAGATGCAAGATTTTGCTGACACATTACCTGACCAATACCAGCCACAGCTTCAGGCCCTTCTTAACAAAGGGTTTGAAGCGGGGAAGCACGAGATCAGAACGGCTTATGACATCTTCGATGCCTCCACAAAGGTTTCAGCTACTGCCATCTCGGCCAGACGTTGGGCTTGGTTAAAGTCATCCAACCTTCGCCCAGAGGTCCAGGATCGTTTAGCGGATTTACCCTGCTTAGGGGACAATCTGTTTGGAGAACAAATTCAGCAAATAGTAGCTGAATTGAAAGATCACCACGAGACGTTGAAACAACTTTCTTCTGTTCCGTCTGAGGTTTCCTCCAAACAACCACTTAAGAAGGACTCTAAGAAGTCGTTCTTTTGGCCACGCCGTTACTACCCTCCATCGGCCAGGCCTCGTCCAGCTCGATCCTCTACTAGGCCTCAGCCGCGTCAGCCTAGGAGACAAAGGCCTACTGTAGCCCCTCCTCCTGGGCCTGCGGCTGGCCTTTGACTCCCTGGTAGGGAACACATGCCAAACCCCTCTTCCAGACATTCCTGTAGGAGGTCGACTGTACCATTTTCTACAACCTTGGTTGCAGATCACCTCAGATCAGTGGGTGCTAACAATTATCGCACAGGGTTACCACCTCAACTTCATAACTCTTCCGGCAGACTCCCCGCCTCTTCAAGCGTGGAGTCTATCCACCCATTTGGCTCAATTACAACAGGAAGTATCTCTTCTTCTGCAATCAAATGCTATAGAACCCGTTCCTCCCTCTCAACGAGGCAAGGGATTCTATTCCAGATACTTCCTAATACCAAAGAAATCAGGGGGACTACGTCCCATTTTGGACCTTCGAGCCCTCAACAAATACCTTCAAAAAGAGAAGTTCAAGATGGTAACCCTAGGCGCGCTGCTCCCTCTGCTACAAAGAGGGGATTGGCTGTGCTCTCTCGACCTCAAGGACGCTTATACCCACATTGCGATCACACATTCCCATCGCAAATATCTGCGGTTTCTAGTAGGCCACGACCATTATCAATACCGTGTCCTACCTTTCGGTCTGGCTTCTGCCCCACGAGTCTTTACAAAATGTCTCGTAGTGGTAGCGGCATTCCTAAGGAAGGAAGGTGTCCACGTCTACCCCTACCTGGACGATTGGCTAATCAGGGCCTCCACCCAACAGATAGCTCAATCCTCCCTAAAATTGACAATTCAAACACTCCTTTCCTTAAGGTTTCTTGTCAATTACGAGAAATCTTGCTTAGTCCCGTCTCAAACCTTATTCTTCATTGGAGCAGACTTGGACACCTTACAGGCAAAGGCTTACCTTCCTCTTCAGAGGGTCCACACCCTAATGTCCCTGGCTCGCCAGCTCCAGTCTCAGAACACTGCCATGGCTCGCCAGTTCCTCATTCTCCTAGGACACATGGCATCCTCGGTTCAAGTCACTCCCATGACCCGACTAGCCATGAGAGTAACACAATGGACTCTACGACACCAATGGATTCAAGCTTTTCAGCCTCTGTCCTCCATAGTCACAGTCACACAAGCGCTGCGCCTATCCTTAACCTGGTGGACGACTCAGGTCAACCTCCTTCAGGGCTTACCTTTTCTTCCACCGGATCCGCAAGTAATCCTAACCACCGACGCTTCTCACATCGGTTGGGGAGCCCATGTGGACGACTTTCAAACCCAAGGGTTATGGTCCAAAGAGGAAGCCGAACACCAGATCAATTTCCTGGAACTTCGAGCAATCCGCTATGCGCTCCGCACTTTCAAAGATCATCTCTTTCATCAGATAATCTTAATCCAGACGGACAACCAAGTGGCCATGTGGTACATAAACAAGCAGGGAGGCACAGGCTCCTTCCTTCTGTGTCAGGAAGCTGCGCAGATCTGGGCGGAAGCCCTCTCCCAGTCCATGTACTTCAGGGCCACTTACCTGCCGGGAGTAGACAATGTATTGGCAGACCAGCTGAGCCGTGTCTTCCACCCACACGAGTGGTCACTCGATCCTCTGGTAGCGACCTCTCTGTTTCACAAGTGGGGTTCTCCCCGCATAGACCTCTTTGCGTCCCCTCAGAACCACAAAGTGGACGATTACTGCTCTCTCATTCGGAGCCAGCACTCTCGGCCGAGGGATGCATTCTCCCTCAAGTGGACAACCGGTCTGCTCTATGCATTCCCTCCACTCCCTCTTGTGTCAAAGACTCTCGTGAAGCTACGCCAGGACGGAGGAACCATGATCCTGATAGCACCTTACTGGCCACACCAAGTATGGTTTCCAATACTCCAGGATCTCTCCCTCCGCAGGCACATTCCTCTGGGAAAGGACCCGCATCTGCTCACTCAAAACGACGGATGCCTCCTCCATCCCAACCTCCAAGCCTTGTCCCTGACGGCATGGATGTTGAAAGGTTAGTCCTTCAACCATTTAACCTTTCAGATTCCGTTTCTCGGGTCCTGATAGCTTCACGAAAGCCTTCCACAAGAAAGTCTTACTCATACAAATGGAAAAGGTACACATCATGGTGCACTTCTCAGTCCCTTGATCCCCTTTCCTGTCCAATCTCCCAATTCTTGGACTATTTATGGCATCTCTCTGAATCAGGTCTTAAAACCTCTTCTATCAGAATGCATGTCAGTGCGGTAGCCGCCTTCCATAAGGGTATTGGGGGTAATCCTATTTCAGTGCAACCCCTAGTAACACGCTTTCTTAAGGGCTTACTCCATCTAAAGCCACCCTTGTGTCCTCCGGCCCCATCCTGGGACCTTAACCTGGTTCTTGGTCGTCTAATGAAACCTCCTTTTGAACCTCTGCACTCCTGTGACTTGAAATATCTCACTTGGAAAGTGTTATTCCTTTTGGCTGTTACTTCAGCTCGCAGGGTTAGTGAATTACAGGCCCTAGTTACCTATCCGCCTTACACTAAGCTCCTGCAGGACCGGGCGGTACTCCGCACTCACCCTAAATTTTTACCTAAGGTAGTTTCGGAGTTTCATATCAATCAATCTATCGTACTACCTATCTTTTTTCCCAGGCCCCACTCAAACTCTGGAGAGCAGACCCTGCATACCCTAGACTGTAAACGGGCTCTAGCTTTTTACCTAGACCGTACAGTTTCCCACAGGAAGAGCACTCAATTATTCGTCTCTTTCCATCCTAATAAGTTGGGACAACCTGTGGGTAAGCAGGCTCTTTCTTCCTGGTTGGCGGACTGCATTTCTTTTTGCTATGAGCAAGCTGGCATTCCTTTTCAAGACCGTGTTAAAGCACACTCTGTGAGGGCCATGGCGACGTCAGTGGCACACCTTCGATCGGTGCCGCTTCCTGACATCTGCAAAGCTGCAACCTGGAGTTCTCTCCATACTTTTGCAGCCCATTATTGTTTGGACAAGGCTGGAAGACAGGACTCCATCTTCGGCCAGTCTGTCTTGCGTAACCTTTTTCCAACCTGATGTACCAACACCCTTCCACCTACCCGGTAGGGTGCGGATGCCCTTTCCCAAATTTCTCCTCAGTTGTTGTGCCTGCTGCACACCGTTGGGTACATTTGGTGCAGGTCGGGACATCCTCAGCTTGGTACTCACCCATTTGTGAGGACAACCATCCTGCTTGTCCTGTGAGAAAGCAAATGTTGCTTACCTGATGTAACAGGTGTTCTCACAGGACAGCAGGATGTTAGTCCTCACGAAACCCGCCCGCCTCCCCGCGGTGTTGGGTTCGTTTTATTTTTACTTTCTAGGCACTGCCTGTAGCTTTGAAAATCAGACTGAAGGGAGACCCCTGCTGGCTGCAGGGTCAGTGCCTTGCTGGGCATGCCCAGTAGGGGCCAGTCAAAGTTCTGTTTAAACTTTGACAGAAGTTTTCCGTGGTGGGCTCCATCCTCGATGTCACCCATTTGTGAGGACTAACATCCTGCTGTCCTGTGAGAACACCTGTTACATCAGGTAAGCAACATTTGCTAACACCACACTAACACCAAGTAGAGTGTAGCGGTAAACTAACAGGTTAAGGACGCGGCAAAATAGCGGGTTACAAAGGAGATAATCTGAGCGCGCGTCACAGTATCGGAGGGGAATAGCTAATTCCTTCATTATACAGCTAATTCGTTCATTTACATATCATATACATGCTGGGTGCGGAAAGGGTTATGCGTCTGTTTTAAGAAGCGCTAAGGACGCGTGAAACTGGAGACTGTATCGCTGGATCGCCTTACGTGTCCGAATTGTGCGCTCACAGCACGTTACAGACGGGAAATCTTCAACCGCACGTTACAGTATCGATCTGTAAATGGGTAACCGTGATAGCACAAAATAAGGTGTCTTACCCAAAGTCATTGTGAGTGCTATTAGCAGAAGTAGGATTGGAGCCCACATCTCCTGCTTTCTAGTCCACTATTCTAATCACTAGACGACTCGCTCTCCCTGTTTAATCTAGCTAATATTGTTAAAATGGTTGATTTTTAGCTCTCAGTCTAATGTTTGTTGTTTTTCCTGTTTCAGCTTTACCAGCAAGGTCGTTTATGTCAACTGGGTAGTGAATTTTGTGAGCTAGAAGTTTTTGCAAAGGTGCTAAGAGCATTAGACAAAAGGTAAATTCGCCTGTTTTTATTTGGGTATTTCCTGGTTGTTCAGATGTGTATCTAATTATTATGTATATGAAGTGTGTGTGAATATATAACATGTCTGTGGTTGGAGCATGACAGAATCCGAGATGGCAACAGCAGGTTATTCAGTTGCATTTGATGTTCTTTAAGCTTTTTGAAGCACTTTGCTGCAACAAATTGTATGATGTTTTAGAGGGGTAAGTGTGCCTACCTTTCAGCTCTTTCCCAGGGTTCAATGCACATCTTTGTGCTGCAAGATCTGGTGGGAGAAGTGATGATATTCCCTGCACCAGTTTGAACTGGATGGGGAAGGGAGCAAGACACCATATAGTACAATATTTGTCGATAAGCAGGGCTCAATTAGCCATGACATGTGGGTGACATATCCAACGGCACAGAACAGATCTCTCTCTCCAAGCTAGTAGAGCTTTTCCTGTATTGAGCATGTGTGGGAATTCCAGGTCTGGTATTTCCTCATGAGTCCCTTCACTCTTTTTTTTTTTTTTTCATCCAAGCAATGTATTTCTCTCACATTCTTTCTAACATTCTATACTTTTTGTATTTAAAAGTTGCCTTACTGCTTCAGCAGCCCCCCAAACAGCACTCTTTAGTACTACCTTAAAAAAAAAAAAAAAAAAAAAAAAAAAGTCTTCCTTACAATGTCTGGCAACAATAGTAAGTTTTAAGGACTGTTTGTGATAGAAAAATATCCATTACAGATGGACATGGGCTTTGTTATATTTGCCTGGCTCCTGACCATGATCAGGCTAACTGTTATAACTCTAGATGGATGGTCCCACATATCATTGGCGCCGTTGACACATTAAATCATCTACGCATTGTTTCTCAACACCTTTATGCATCAGGACGCAACTACACATGGGTCATACAAGTCAGTTTATGTAATCAGAGGGAGATATATATCTCCATCCACCAGTCGCCAGAATGGTTTCACCAAGAAATTACTAGGCCAAGGACTGCATCTAGTGACATCAGATCTCATTTGTTCTCACAGGACAAGCAGGATGGTAGTCCTCACAAATGGGTGACATCGAGGATGGAGCCCTGTACGGAAAACTTTTCTGTCAAAGTTTCAACAAGCTTTGACTGACACTGGCACACTGGGTGCACTGAGCATGCCCAGCCTGCAATTATCCCTGTGAGCCACAGGTGTCTCCCTCAGTCTTTTTTTTTCCGCTCTGCAGTCAGCATAGCGGTTGGAGCTCTGTGAGGATTTTTTAACTAATTACCTCATGGAAACACTTAACTTTTCACTTCAAAAAACACTTTTCCCTGCACAGGTCTCCCTCCGCGTACGTTTTTACGACGCTCGGTGAGTACTAATTCTTATTTTTCGGTCGGTTTCTGTCACTATCTTAAGGCTGTTAACTGACTGAAGCCTTCCCTTCCCCCATTTTTCAGTTAGCTTTAAACAGCTTGCGAGTATCTCTGTGACACTCTGCTTGCTTATGCTAGTGGGGTAGGGATTTTTTCCTTAACTTTAGGACCTCTGTAGCTTCAAGTCCTTCGTTCCCTGGTACCCTCACGCAGTCGATACCCTATCGCTACACCGGGACCCTCCTAAACCGCCCTGGGCTTTTATATGTCATCAGCGCCCCTCCCCCCACGGTGCCCTGATGCCTTTATCCATGTTTTTTGCTTTTCAGTGCTACCAGGCTTTTTCCTCCTACGCACTGTTTTTTTTTTTTTTTTTTCCTTGGGCTTCCTCGGTGCCGTCCCTACCCGGATGCATGCCATTGACGCACACGCTGTTAGTCACTGCCATGCATACTCGGGTCGCCGCCACCGCTGCCCGAGACACTTTTTAACGATCCCAGGGTCACTTCATCGATGCCACCCCCCCTTTTGGGGATGCCATCGATGCCCCATCCTCCCCACCGATGTCCAGCCCTTTTCCATCGGTGGGCATCGGTGCCACATCGATTCGTCGGTGGGCGTCGATGCCGGATGGTCCCCATCGGTGGACATCGGTGCCGGATGGTCCCCATCGATGGACATCGGTGCCGGATGGCTTGTCCGTCGATGGCATTGGTGCCGGATGGCCGTCCGATGGCATCGGTGCCAGGTCCTTTTGCATCGATGGACACCGATGCCCAGGTGTTTCATCCATGGGCATCTATGTTAGAATGCATCCATCGAGGGCAGTCGATGCCAGGCTGCTCCCATCGGTGAAATTCGATGCCCAGGTGGGTCCCATCGGTGGGTATCCATGCCGGCTCGATTCCGTGGATGGGCGTTGATGCCAATGCCAGCCTTATGGCTGGCATCGATGCCCATGCCGATTCCAGGACTGGCGTTGATGCCGGGATGGAATTCATCGACTGGGAGATCCATGCCATCGATTCCATACGTGTCCATATCGATGCCACCGACACACGTGTCTGGGGCACCGATGCCATGTACACTTGGAAATCTGAGTCTGTCCAAATCGATACCGTCAACGTCTGTGGCCCTATAGTTGATGCCCGTGGCCATGCCACAAACGGCATAAATGCCCGCCTCCATGCATCGATGCCCTCGACACCTCCGTTTTCCTTCGGTGTCCTTGACGCCCTATTGATTCGACTTCGACTCAGTCGATGCCGGTATCTTTTTCAATAACGGCAATGTTTTTCGATTATTCAATTCCACATCGTTTCAAAGATACCTATGCCACTGCTGTCAGTGCCCGTCACTGTCATCATTCTCCTGGCCAGTCATCGACGATTTTTCATACCCATTTTGATGATATCCTCGAAGCCCCTTAGGTTGCCTTCAATATCGTCAATACCGACATAGCACCGCCACATAATACCCTCGCCTCCTCACATTGCTCCACGCTTTGGGTTCTTTTTTAAGCCCCGTATTAGCTTAAGACACTCCATTGTGTCAGGAGCAGAGCAGGCGTGCTGACAGTTCGTCATCGATCGCCTTCCAGGACGACGAGGGCTTCCATCTCGGCGCTGGGGAAAGACCGGGCCGAGCACCGTGGCACCCATCATCGCCGACATCGTGATCGTCCGCCGCTGACGCCATCCAGCACATCGGTGCCATCCTTCTCCAGGCTGGACAACGCTCGGGCAGAGCGACATCACCACTGCCATCAGCACTGTTCCTACAGTTTTGGCAGTCCTTGGTGATCCAGAACTTCCGGATCCAGGTCCGACAGCTTCTGCATTGGCGTCACGACACATCGAGCCGCTGTGACGAGGGAAGGGAACATGAGTTCCGTTAGGGCTCCTCTGTTCCTGGCGTGCCCCACCGTCAAGTGGTGTGGGACTATGGCCATCTGTTACACTTAGCAGTCTAAACGCCACTCACGCCTGGCCTGTCTCCTCTGTACCTGTGCCACCATACCGGGTTTCAGAGCGAGATGGACGTTTACGTCCCCGGCCTTACCCTCGAGGACTCCGGAGACCGTCGGAGTCAACAATCTTCACCGGCTCGTCTTGCGGCGATCCACGTCGGATGGTAAGTACCCGCTTCGGCGGCATTCCCATAGAGTTGTGTTCTCCCATTCGGACCGTGGTTCGAAAAGTTCTGGGTCATGTGCCTTTTAGAACTGTATTAGTGTCACATATCGCTATGTTAGCTATGTTAGCCACAATATCAGGAGAACCCCTCTATCTTCTTGGGATTGCAGCAGGGCTTCTTCTCTTGTCAGTAACAAGTCCCTGTGCCGACCAATGCTCTGACTCTTGGTTCCCTCCCAACCAAGGTCCAGCTGCATTGGCTGATCTGCTAAACATGAGATTCAGCAACCATTGCCCCATGTACAAGTCCACCTTGAGGCCTGGCCACAGGTCTCAGTGTCTCCTTGTACAGCATACAGAAATGCGGGTACCACTTACCGCTCACACACCTGCAGGAGCCTACATGATATCCTCCATTGGGACACCTCCTGGTCTCCCATCTGGTCAGATATCAGAGCGGCCACCCCACCTTGTACCAAAGTCCCGGTACACTCCCCCAGGCGCTACGAAGTGCAGAGGGGAGAAGGGAGGGGGGTTGGGGAGTTTTTAATTGCACTATTCTTTCTTTTAACAGAAAATAGTTACTCTCCGCACATCCTGGACCTAAGAAAATCCAACTTTCTTTAGACGTCACAGGTACAATGGTATCTTTGGTTACCATCACTCCATACTGCAGTAAGTACATTATTTTAATGTTTCTATGTGCTTTATGGTGAGTCAACATTACAACCCCAAGCTCTGCCGCTGGCACCAGCTTCGGTAAGTGAACTGTCTCTTGCATCATGGTGAATGCTGTTTTCTCTGCGGAGTGTAACATCATTCACTTTCCTTGCATAGACTACTGCTAACCACTTTCAGTACATGCAAGGAGCTCTCACTTTTTTCAGGACTCACTATACATTTACTAACTGGGATTACTGTCACTGCCATAAATCCCTTCTGTAACACTTCTGGACACCACAGTCTTAAGACCCTCTTGTCCAGCATGCGCACAGACATTCTGATACATTGTTATATGTCCCTGCGCATATTTTCCATAACCTCAGCCTTTCAACTTTTCATGGTTGGGCTATGGGGTTTCTTCCCACTATGCATTTTTCTCATAATTCAAAACTGCTATGGGTTATATTCAGTGACATTCTATACTCAATGGACCTAAGTGGTTTCATTGCTTTCGTCCCTGATTCTTATCCCAGTTCGAACTAGGACCTAGTCTCCTTTGACTCATGCTCGCAATTCCTTAGGGTTATAAAGTTTCTCCTGAAAGCTGTCAACCCATTATGCATCTATTGCACTCCAGCATAGTTTCTCATAAACTTCCTGGACGTTGCACCCATGAGTTATGCCCTTATGCCTTCCAATACTGCTTTTGCAACAATTCTTTGTGCATACAGACAGACAGCATAGGGACAATGTGCTTTCCAACTCATAAGCACGCATTACCTCTTAGCTGCTCTGCTAGACAGCTGCGCAGCTCTACCCTTGGCCCTTGTTCACTTCATGCGTCCTTGGGCCACATATCTAAGAGATTTAATGAACGCTCTATCAGACCTTCTCCACGTAGGTTCTATCCTCTCGAATGGTCTCAATTACATGTGTACAGGGCAAATCTTTTAACGCTGAGTTTAACTAAACTTTCCTCGGCGTCTGCATCATTCCATACGATGCACAGGTTCTGCTCCCTGCACATGTTTCCTATGCGTTCCCTTAGATGCCTTTTCTTCCATCAAAGGCCTCTTCAATATATCTCTTCTGCTGCCTCTCGTAGCCAGCATTCTTCTAATGTTGAACTGGGATGGGGTTCAGTATTCTTTTCCCCACTCCCTGACTGAGATCAGTATGCTTTCCCATACTTCTCAATCCATCATATCAGTAACCTTTTATTCTCTCACCAGTCAGTCCCAAATCATAGACTTACTGATGTTCTTAGGTTCTGGTAGCGTCACAAAACCTTCTAAACATAAATCTTGCCGTTTAATATGGCAGGCTTTACCTCCTGACGCTAAAAAAAAAAAAAAGAGGTATTACCCCTTTTACTTTTCCACCATTTTTTCTTACTCCCTCGGATTCTGTTCTCCAGACATCCTCCACATAGATACACCTTTCTCTTAGGAGGTGTATCGTTTTGGGAGTTGGGTTCCCGTTTTCGGTAATCCTCTCTGAGTCGGCTTACCATGGATTATCCACTGATCAAGCCGCCTCTATTTCTCTAATCACGGAATGAACATATATATTCTCCTTATAAGTCTCATACATTCTACGTTTGAGCCTTTCCATTCCTCTCTTCCACAGTTTGGCAAGGGAACTTCTTTCCCTCTTAATGTCATTCCTGCCAGCAGGGTCCGTGAGTTATGCACTCTTTCCATACTCACCTGTCTCCGTTCCTCTGCCACTGAGTAGTTCTACGCATTCAACTTTCTATCCTTTTCAGGTAGATGTTGTATCTCCTTTCCTCAGGAAATACTCTATTAATTTTTCCTAACCTCTCTCTCTCGCCCTAGGGAGAGACTGGGTTTTCCACATTCCTGGACAGTAATGCTGCGCTTACATTCTATCTACATTGCACTGCATTCTATGTGAATTCCACTTGACTCTTTCCTTCATGCAAGGGTCAAGCTGCTACTTCCAGTGGCCACACAGACCTAATCCTTCTGATTAAGCAGTCTATATTTCCTTTCCTACCAACAAGCAGATATTTCACTACAACACTGTGGGTATCCACATACTGTTGTGTCCGTCTTAGCCTTAACAGCTTCCCTTTGGTTACTGCTGCTTGTACTTTTTTATCAGGTTGCAGCCTGGAGTCCTCTCCATACCTTCGCAGCCTATTATTGCTTACATTTGACTAGCCGGCATGCTCCATGTTTGGCCAGTCCGCCTACTCTTACTTTTTTCAATTCACTACCCAACATCCTTCCACGAACCCATTATGGTGTTGCGGATGCCCTCCGTTCCCATTTCCACCTCAGTCGTTACGCCTATGCGCATCTGCGGTGTATCTGGTGCATTCCCGGGCATCCTCAGCTCGGTACTCACCCATTTGTGAGGACTACCATCCTGCTTGTCCTGTGAGAAAGCAAATGTTGCTTACCTGATGTAACAGGTGTTCTCACAGGACAGCAGGATGTTAGTCCTCACGAAACCCGCCCGCCACCCCGCGGAGTTGGGTCTGTATACTTTTATTTTAGTTTCGCTTGCGCTTTTTAGCTATAAGACGAGACTGAGGGAGACACCTGTGGCTCACAGGGATAATTGCAAGCTGGGCATGCTCAGTGCACCCAGTGTGCCAGTGTCAGTCAAAGCTTGTTGAAACTTTGACAGAAAAGTTTTCCGTACAGGGCTCCATCCTCGATGTCACCCATTTGTGAGGACTAACATCCTGCTGTCCTGTGAGAACACCTGTTACATCAGGTAAGCAACATTTGCTTTCTCTAGTACCTCTAATTTTCAGCCGATCTCTATCTCAGATTTTACAGAGCCTGGAAGATATTCTGGTCTTAGCCTTAGAAGAGATGTTCCACCATTCACACCAGGTCAAAGGGCATGTCAGCCACTGGACCAAGTAGCAGAGTTGAAAGGTTTCTTTATCTCTTTGGTGGCTAAGGAAAAAAGGATACCATCTATTCTCTCCTTACATTTCCAGGGTTTCAACTATATTCCCAAGAGGGAGTCCCGCTGTCTCCTGTTTACACTTGGCCATCAGAACCCCCACAAGGAAGATCTAGCCAGCAATATTCTCTTACAGTTGGTGCTGCCCACCCAGGAGATGCACCAAGCCCCTCCAAGGTGACTGAGGACCCCATTTCAGTTGCTATCTTCATCACTGGAGTCTTGGATTAGAGTTCTCTCACCTCTGGGCTCTGAAGAGGCTTTGGGGGATACTATCTGACCCCTTTCCCCAGAACTTCCAGAACATTCTTCTCCCCCGGAAGATCTTTGCTATTCAGAATTTTTGGACAAGTTGGGAAAAGACCTTATAATAAAAACATAGAAATGACGGCAGAAGAAGACCAAATGACCCATCCAATCTGCCCAGCAAACTTTCACACTTTTTTCTTTATTTTCTCTCTCTCTCACATGCTTATCTGTTACTCTTGGCATTTAGTAATCTTCTGGTTTTATTTTCCTTCTACCCCCGCCATTAATGTAGAGAGCAGTGCTGGAACTGCTTCTAAGTGAAGTATCTAGTTGGTATGGGGTAGTAACCACCGCAATAAGCAAGCTACTCTCACGCTTGTTTACCCAGCCTGTGCAATTTAGTCCTTGTTGGTTGTTGTATGAATATAAATCCACCTTTCTTCATTCCCCCTGCCGTTGAAGCAGAAAGCTACTCTGGATATGCATTGAAAGTGAAGTATCAGGCTTGTTTGGTTTGGGGTAGTAACCGCCGTAACAAGCAAGCTACTCCCTGCTTTTTTGTGAACGCAAATCCTTTTATCCACATTTCCTCTTGCCGTTGAAGCACAAAGCACTGTCGTAGTCTCATTAACCGCGTGTATGTCTATTGAATAAGGGTATTATCTCCAGTTATTAACTGTCATTCCCGCAAGCCACTCTCTCTTCATTCACATCCTCTAGACTTTGTGGATCCACAGTGTTTATCCTATGCCCCTTTGAAGTCCTTCACAGTTTTGGTCTTCACCACTTCCTCCGGAAAGGCGATCCAGGCATCCACCACCCTCTCCGTGAAGAAATACTTCCTGACATTGTATCTGAGTCTTCCTCCTTGGAGCTTCAAATCGTGACCCCTGGTTCTGCTGATTTTTTTTTCCAATGGAAAAGGTTTGTCGTTGTCGTTGGACCATTAAAACCTTTCAAATATCGGAAAGTCTGTATCATATCACCTCTGTTCCTCCTTTCCTCCAGGGTGTACATATTTAGATTCTTCAATCTCTCTTCATAAGTCATTCGATGAAGACCCTCCACCTTTTTGGTCGCCCTTCTCTGGACCACCTTCATCCTGTCTCTGTCCCTTCGGAGATAACGGTCTCCAGAACTGTGCACAGTACTCCAGGTGAGGCCTCACCAAGGACCTGTATAAGGGGATAATCACTTCCCTTTTCTTACTCGATATTCTTCTCTCTATGCAGCCCAGCATTCTTCTGGCTTTAGCTATCGCCTTGTCACATTGTTTCGCCGATTTCAGATCGTTTGACACTATCACCCCAAGGTCTCTCTCCTGCTCCGTGCACATCAGCCCTTCACCCCCCATTGAATACAGTTCTTTCGGATTTCCGCACCCCATATGCATGACTCTGCACTTCTTGGCATTGAATCTCAGCTGCCATATCTTCGACCACTCTTCCTACTTCCTTAAATCCCATCTCATTCTCTCCACTCCTTCCGGCGTGTCCACTCTGTTGCAGATCTTAGTGTCATCCGCAAAAAGACAAACCTTACCTTCTATCTCGTCTGCTATGTCGCTCACATAGATATTGAACAGGATCAGTCCCAACATCGATCCTTGCGGCACTCCGCTTATCACCGCTCTGCTCTCTCTTCAGAGTAACTTCCATTTACCATCACACATTTTCTGTCCGTCAACCAGTTTGCAATCCAGGTCACCACCTTGGCACTCATTCCCAAGTTTCTCATTTTACTCACCAGCCTCCTGTGCGGGACCGTATCAAAAGCTTTGCTGAAATCCAAGTAGATGACATCGAGCACTCTTCCTCTATTCAATTCCCTAGTCACCCAGTCAAAAAAAGTCAATCAGATTTGTCTGACAGGATCTTCCCCTGGTGAATCCATGCTATCTCTGGTCCAGCAATTCTTCCGACTGTAGATAGTTCACTATTCTTTCTTTCAGCAGCAACTCCATTACTTTTCCCACCACCGAGGAATAAATAATAAATAAATAATAAATGTGCTTAAGGACAAAGACCTTTGCACAAAGGTTATGGATCTCTTCCAACCACTTTTAGATGCTGAAGAATACAAATGCCATCTGATTGTCCTGTCTGAGGCATTTGACACTATTGCACGTTCCTCCTCAGCTTCTGTTGAATCATGCTATATGGCCTGATTCAGAGCCAGTAACCTTCAAAACTATGTCTACGAAAAGTTGGCGGATGTGCCCTCCCTCGGTGCCGGTCTCTTTGGAGACGAGCTTAGAGAAACAGACACATTAAGGAATAGAATGCAGTGGTTCATTTCCTCTCCACAAGACCAGAACCACTACCTTTCGTAAGTTATCATTATTACTTTTATAAAAGGCCATACTTCCAGAGATGCCCTCTCTGGCAATTCCAACATTACCAGATGCTACCTATATTTCTGCAGCACCAGCAACTTCTGTCTTGTCCCAGACGATGTGAATGCTGTTAGCAAGAAGCCACTCAGCAAGTCCAGCCCAAACCTGGGCAGAGTTTTTGGTCACCTTTTAAAATCCAGCATCAGCCACTCCTGAGAATCCAGCAATACCTGAAGGAGTGGTGCAAGATTACCAAAGACTACTGGGTTCTCAGAATTGTGGAGTCTGGATACCGTTTGCGTTTCTCCTGGTTTCCTATTCTCCCTCATTGTTCAGACTTCAGTCCATCTTGCTCAACTCCACCTGGAGGTGCAGTCGATCCTTGATCAGTAGGCAGTAGAACCAATTCCTTTAAATATATATGGCAAAGGGTTCTTTTCCTGCTGCTTCCTCATAGTCACGAAATCTGAGGGGAATGAGACCCAGCCTGAACAAGCACATACTCTGGGAGGTTCAAAATGAATTCCCTCCTCTTCTTCCAGAAGGGGGTGTGGTTTTACACTCTGAATTTAAAGGATGTGTATGCTCATATTCTCATTCAGCCATTCCACTGGCGCTGTCTGCTACTTTTGTAGAGGACTCTTCCCACTACCAATGCAAAGTGTTCCCTTTTCGGCCTATCATCAGCATAGAGATTCTTCACGAAGTACCTAGCTGTAGTAGCAATACATCTACAGCAATAGGGCATTCAAATCTTCCCTTACTTGGATGACTGGCTGGTGTATTTTAATTATTTTTATTTATTTCTACAAATTCATATACTGCCTGTACACAGCTGTAAGTGGCTTATATGTCAAACATTCATAGTATCAAATAAAAACTACATATATCATAAAAACAAAAATAAAACACCAGACTTAGTCCTATGTACATAACTTTCTAGCACATCTGGTTTGACTAAGAAACACCCTATGTTAAAAAGAGCCTAGATCCATAATCTTTTGCAAATGTCATTTTTGCAATCTCTGGGATTGCAAATCAATTTTGAGAAATCAACTCTCATTCCCACTCAAAGAATCAAGTTAATTGGAGCATGGATAGATTCTGTACAGGACAGCGCACTCCTTCTCTTAGATCGAGCGTCTACCCTCAAGTCACTGTCATACAGACTGCTGCATACACACATCAGTCAACAGCCAGAAAAAATTTCAAATCAATCTCTTAAAACTGAGATTATCAGATATTCGAGTAATCTTTACTCGAATACACAAGGGAAAGACCATCCTCATTCAGATTGACAATCAGGTTGCCACGTTCTATGTAAGCAAACAAGGAGGCACAAGGTCATGGACTTTGCCTAGAAGCATTAAACTTATGGGAATAGGCAGCCAAACGTCATACCATACTGCAAGCAATCAACCATCCTGGAATCTCCAACATGTTAGGTCACCTCAACAGAGTTTTTCGCCCTCACAGATGGGGTCTGCAGCAATCAACAGTCAACAAGCTGTTCAGTCTATGGAGACCCAGAGATAGAAAACCAGAAAAGTTTTTTTTTCTTTCTATTCTTCCCAGCAAATTCAGAACAGTTCAGGAAGCTTTTCTGCTTGAGTAGGTTGCAGATCTCATGTATGCTGTTCTACTGATACCACTGATATCCAGAACTGTGTAAAAAGTACTGAGGTAGCTTGGGTGTTGAATGCTTGGTAATCATTGGATTGTCCTTGCCAAAGGAAGTGGAGGATATAATAGTATCTGCAAGCAGAGCTTATGGTTTTAAATGGAAAAGATTTTCCACAAAATAGCTTGGATCCATTGTCATGAGAACCCAAAACACTTGCTTAACTACTTGATTTGTCTGCTTCAGGACTCCGCAGTTCATCAGTGAGAGTACATCTCAGCACTCTAGCTGCTTACCATACTCAGATTGAGAGTCTATCTCCATTGGTGTCCAAGTTCAAGCAAGTTTTATGGCAGATAAAAACCTCCAGTTGCAAAACCATCTGTTCCATGGGATCTAAACACGGTCCAGTGCAACTCCTGAAACCGCCGTTTGAACCATTGGAGTCTGCTTCTCTCAAGTTCCTAACATAGAAGGTACTTTTCCTGGTAGCAGAAACGTCAGCCAGAAGGGTCAATGAACTTTAGTCTCTAGTTAATTACTCACCCTTCGTGTAATTCTTCAACAATAGGGTATTGCTTCACACCCACTCAAAATTTCTACCAAAAGTAGTATCAGCTTTCCATATTAATCAAGCCATCATATTCCCTATGTTCTTCTTGAGATCACATGCACATAAAGGGGAAAAGGCCCTCTACACCTTGGACTGTAAGAGGGTACTTTCTTATTACAAAAGAAAGATTTAGCCATGTCGTCAGGCTTCACAGCTCTTTGTCTCTTTCGATCCTAGCCAGCTAGGCCTAGCAGTGACCAAACAAACATCCAATTGGCAGGACAGAATGTATTGCATATTGCTATACCCTAGCAGGCATCCAGATTACAGACTCTTATCAAGACTTACTAAGTGAAAGCCTTGGCTGCATCACTGTTTCATCTAGGAGATGTACATCTCGAAGATATCTGCAAAGGTGCAACTTAGTCGTCAGTATGCACCTTTCCGTCCCATTGCTGTCTGGACAATTTTTCAAAGAATGACAGTAAATTCAGACCAGTATTTTTTGCACAATTTATTCACCTAGTAGTTCACTCTCCATGGTGGGCTCTGGGTTGCTTTTTCATTAATTGCTCCACTGCAACCTTCAGCTTAGGACTCCCCACATGTCATGGCTAATTCAGCCCTGTTTATTGACAGACAAAGCAAGTTTACTTAGTGTAAATGTTTTCCATAAATAGGATGAATACTAAATATGCTAAATACCTACCTGCCTCCCTGGAGAGTTGACTGCCTAGTTAGATAAGCTCTCAAATAGACTGAGGGGGCTCAAGAGGTAACACCTGAGCTGGAATTCCTGCAAATGCTCAGTAGAACAAAAATCTCTACTAGCTTGGAGAGAGAGAGAGAGATCCATTCAGTGCCACTAGATGACATTACCCACATGTGATTTACCCTGCTTTCTAAGGAAAACACAGTTTACTGTAAGCAAACTTGCTTTTTCTGCTAGCAAACCGTATATATTCTGTAATTGGGAACCTTCTGTCTGGGGAAGCCCTTGGATCCCCTACAAATTTGTCATTGGGATATGGGTATAGAATATCATAAAAGGCAAGTTCCATGCCATTTTTTTTAAACTGTTCTAATGCCTGCTGTAATTAAATTTCTTGTTTTTCTTCTTTGATGGCTATCAAACTAAATTTTGTGCTATAGGAAAACATTTGACAGCATGCATTACTTCTATCTTAGTTACAGTGCAGGATGTGGTAGCACAGGAGAACTGACCTGTATTAGTCTCCTGTGAGTATGGCCTAATGTCCGTGGAGAGCAGAATGATTTATTGCAGCAGACATGTCTCTCGGTGGCAGAGAATTTCAAGGGAAACTTCTAGCAAGGTGGGGGTGGGGGGGGGGATTATATGTTGCCTGGTGAGGATGGGGGTGTGGATGGAAATGCTTCAGAGAAACCTGTCAGGATATGACTTGATCTCTGACTCTCTTCTTTTCAGGCATCTTCTTCATCACTGTTTTCAGGCTTTGATGGATCATGGCGTGAAAGTAGCTTCTGTGTTGGCTTATTCATTCAGCAGGCGATGTTCATACATTGCAGAGTCCGACTCTCAAGTGAAAGAAAAGGCAATTCAGATTGGGTTTGTACTAGGTGAGTGATGATGGAAGGTTGGGAGAACTGGACCTAAATTCAATAGATTGTTTTTGTTTTAATAAAAAATGGTATGTTCTAAAAAGTTGCTGGAATTAGAGCTTTAAGTCATCACATGCTAGAATTAAGACCTGTTTTATTTGATGTTTTTAATCATAGCATCTTACTTGTATTTGTCATTTCCCTGGCTGGGAGAAGTGAGCTGTATTTTATTTGCTGCTAAATGGCATTTGAGCTATGATACACAGTGTTTGTTAAACATGTCGAAATTTCACATTTCTGTAGCAGAACAATAGTACTAGCTTACATTAGTCTGCTGATTTTGGAAACATGACTCATTTGTTTACTCAGGGGGATTTCTCTCTGATGCGGGCTGGTATAGTGATGCCGAGAAGGTCTTCCTGTCCTGCCTTCAGTTATGTACCCTCCACAACGAGATGCTTCATTGCTTTCGGGCTGTGGAATGTTGTGTAAGGTAGGCTTGAATACGTTTACTCATTCATAGTACGGTGATCCCCGGGTACATGATCAGTGAAGAGAAACGGGTAGTGTTGAACCTATCCATTACAACATGTCCTTTGTGAAACTAAGCAAGTCTTACAAGAATTATTTCAGTTTGTTGGGTTTTTTCCCTATCTTTTTTCTCTCCATTTCTGGGATTTGCGTGTTGAGTGATCATGGTCCTGCCATGGTGCCTCTGGCCTTTTTGTGCTAGGATACTGTAGAGATGTGCTGTTGCCTTCTGTAGTCCACAGCCCAAATGGTATTAGACATAATTTAGTGGGTTTTTAAATTTTATTTTAAGGGGTTTTTTACTTGCTTGATCATTGTGTGTATTAATGTTAGGAAGAAACTTGCTGGACAGATATACTACCAGTTTTTTCACAGCTGGATTTTAAAGTACCTTGGAAGATACAACCCTGGAATCTTCTGGGGAGGGGGAATTGAAGATGGAGAGGAAAAAAGATGGAAAAAGCTGGTATTAGAAAGTGATATTGAATTTGCATTCTAAGAATATAGAAAAGTGATGGGGGAAAAATTAAAAATGTGTATGATCTGAATTGGTTCTGTGAAGAGCTTCTCTATTTAAGCAAGCAATTTTTTTCTCTGTCCTGAGCAGGGGTGAACAATTAAATATTGGTCAGACAGACTGGCAATCTCTCTGCTGCTTGGGACATCCAGTATCCTAAAATACAGCAATACATACATTTCCTATGTGTTCTGAAAATCTTTAAACTTTCTCTTTGCTTAGGTTGCTGCATGTTCGAAATGGCAACTGTAAGTACCATTTGGGAGAAGAAACTTTCAAACTAGCACAGAGCTACATGGACAAACTTGCGAAACATGGCCAGCAAGCAAATAAGGCAGCACTTTATGGAGAACTGTGTGCCTTACTCTTTGCAAAAAGCCATTATGACCAGGTGAGAATGTAGCAGCATCAGGACAGAACTATATCCCAGTACAGAGAAAGTTGACTGCTGCCTTAAAGAAATTGACCACATTGCGCAGAGTGTGTGCTCATACCTTGATTGAGAGGGAGTTAGTCATTGTGCAATAGTGATATCTAGTGGCCAGATTTAGGGCCCATGATTGCAGAGTTCCAGAATTAATCCTGGGGCCTGTCCTCTGGTGAGCCCCTCCCTCCTGGTTGAAGACTGTCAATGTCTGAGCTAGGTGAGTTGGGAGGGACTATAAAATGGGGGGAGGAGGAAATCCCCAGGTAATTGTGAGTGAAGGCTCATGGTTCCAAATTCCATTCTTGTTTCCAATTAAGATGGAAGCCCAACATAGTAAAATGAAATTTCTGAGTCAAAAAAAAAGGCATCACATAAGATTTTCTTATCGAACATAAAACTGTAAGTGTCCTTTTCTAGCTCTTCTGTTTGTTCTCATCCTACAGCAATTCCTTATATTTTTGTTATATCTAAAAATTCCTTCAGAAATAAACTGTTGCTGCTTGAGAACCTTTATGCAGGGATGAATGATATTTTGCCCTCTTGTCCTCTCAATTTTTTCTTGTTAGAAGCACATTTGCATTGTGCTTCCTACAAGATGCGCCCATTTTTATATGCATAAGAGGACCTTGGCAGCTAGAGAATATTTTATGGGGATTAACAATGAAAAATGATAAAAAATAAGAACAGTTTTCACGTCTATAGCAGGACTGAATTAGCCATGCTGTCTGGGGAAGCGTCGCGATCCTGGGTAGGCGGAGTTTCTCTTAACTGATCACAGAGTTTTCAACTCTGTGCGTCTGCGCGCTCGTGTTCCTGCGCGGTTCCCTCACCTCTTCAGTTTCTTTTTTTCTGTGAGCTGTTCGCACGTGGGGTTTTTTCTCTTAGCCTATTTTTTGCCTGACTGGATATTTTTTCGTAGATTTTTTTTTTTTTTGCGTTTTTCTCACAAATTCTCATCCCAGATAGCTCCGAAGCCATCTGGTTTCAAATATTGCCATTGTGGCAAAATTATGTCCATCACGGATGGACATAATTATTGCTACATTTGCTTAGGCCCGGACCATGATCAAAAGTCATGCCAGGACTGCGGCAGGATGTCTCCGCGGGCCCAGCGACACCGGGCCATGAAGATGGAGAGGCTCCACATGGGCACTTTGGCCCCACCATCCTCCGTCCATTCTTCGCTGGGACCGGCGAAATCGGGTAAGGCCCATCCGAAGCGGGCGTCCTCACTGGAACCAGCAGGACTCGAGAGACCAGCGAAATGTTACATGCCAGGGTCTCACATACCCTCAAGGCCTCGTTTGCGAGCTGGGGGTCTGGCAGAGGAACTGCTGTGCAAAGTACCGGCGGGTACTTTTTCGGAGCCTGCACCGTCAGCGTCATCAAAAAGACAACACGACGCTTCAAAACATACGAAGCATGGATACGGCATGTCTACGACGCATCCTCAACGCATCATACGGCGCACGGAGCAGATACGGCGCGAGGCCTATCGCATGACGCACCTATGGAGCATAGATTAAACCTGGACACATGGCGCTAAAACAATGTACCTCCAATCACCAGAACGAAGTGTGTCGGGTAAACATAGCCATAAGTCAAGACTTTCTTAGAGAACAGAGGTTTCAAAGTTAAAATCCACAACAAAGAATCCCATAGATACCCATCTTCACAAGGAGTTCCTCAGGGTTCCTCCCTCTCACCTACACTCTTCAACTTATATCTTCTCCCGCTTTGCCAACTTCTAAACAAATTGAACCTAATACACTTTATTTATGCCGACGACGTCCAGATTGTGATCCCCCTTAAAGAATCCATCAACAAAACTCTAGAAATGTGGGAAAACTGTTTTCAAGAAATTAATGACCTTCTATCCAGCTTAAACCTAATTCTTAACCAATCAAAAAGTGAATTCCTGCTAATCTCTCCAGATAACTGCAAAATCACCACGAACCGCCAGCTAACTTACAAATCTCAAAAGTAAGAGATCTAGGAGTTTCGATAGACAACCGGCTAAACCTAAAATCATTTATTAATCAAACAACTAAAGACTGCTTCCACAAACTTCACACATTAAAAAGAATAAAATCCCTATTTCATTTCCATGATTACAGAACAGTGCTCCAAGCAATAATCTTTGCGAAAATAGATTACTGCAACGCTATTCTACTAGGCCTCCCATCATCCCATACTAAACCTCTCCAAATGATTCAGAACACGGCAGCAAGAATCCTAACGAACAAGAGGAGAAGAGATCACATTACGCCAGTACTTAAAGACCTTCACTGGCTGCCAATCCACTACAGAATAATACATAAATCCCTCACCACAATCTTCAAAAATATTCATGGACTAGCTCCTCTCAATCTACAAATAGCTCTCAAAAAACACTCCTCCAACAGACCCATAAGAGAAGCTTACAGAGAATATCTACAGGTACCACACGCCAATACCACCCAACACAGAACACTGAGAGACAGGGCCTTCTCTACAGCAGGTCCCCCACTATGGAACTCAATACCCTTAGAATTACGACAGGAACCATGTCTTCCAACCTTCAGAAAGAGACTTAAGACATGGCTGTTCATGAAAGCCTTTCCGGACCCTGACTGATGCTCGACCGCCAATTACAGCAAGACTGATTATCACCCAATAAACTGATACAGACTTACCAACCACTGCACGTTCTTCTTCTTGTTAAACTTCTTGTTAAACTTCTATCATCCTCTTCTTCTACTCCCAGTTAGAACCATCCTTGTTTTATTGTAACTGCTTTTTCTGCGCACTTGTTATAATTTGTTATATTTTGTAAATGTATACTCATGTTATAGTTAAGTACGTTTATAATTTATTGATCACCCCTTGTTTTATGTAAACCGACATGATACGAACTCCGTGAATGCCGGTATAGAAAAAACTCAAATAAATAAATAAATAAATAAATAAGTTACATCATATAGCTTCTGCAAAACAGATAATAAGATCTAGCAGCTCATCAAGAATGTCCTTAACTTCTGATGTAGACATTGAAGGCTTCTCGGCATCTGAATCTTTATCATCAGGCCGTTCTCCTAGTGGTAGTTCTTTGGCCAGTCTCTCATCAGTTTCTAGAGAGATGAGACATTCTCCTTCCTTACAAATGCCATTAACAAAACATATTTGCCCTTCACCGATTATACCTCCTCAAGGTCAACACAAGGGAAAAGCACCTGAGGATGTTTTGCTTGCGGCAATTCCATCGAAAACCCCAAAGCAAAAATTACACATTCCTCCACAAGATACTTTGGCGGCATCTACTATGACAAAATTCTCAGATATTCTCAGCTCTTTTTTCCAAGAATTGGAAAAAACGAAAGAATTACCACCACAGCATTCTCCAGAGGGTTCTCCGGCATCGCCTCCAAGTATAGAAACTCTAGAACTGGTCAAAAGATACTCCAACTCAACCCATCAGTCCAGGTTCTCCGGAATCAGTTCATTCTTTGAATTCTTCAACAGGAATGCCATCTGATCCTCAGGAAGGACTACCTGAACCGTATTCTCCTCCGGAGGACTTGACCTATGCAAAATTTATTGAGAAAGTAGGCAGTCTTCTTCAGGTAGAAACAGGAAGAATTTCTGACCCCAGAGCTGAAATGCTCAGTATATTAAAAATATTCGAATCTCCTCCCGAGCCCACTGCTCTTCCTCCTCATTCTGTATTAGAAAATCTACTCTTTAAAATTTGGAAAACTCCTTTCTCATCACCGGCTACTTCAAGGAAAATTGACATCAAATACAAGATGCGTAATTCATCAATTTACGAATCTGCCCAACTTCCCCACCAATCCATTGTGGTAGAATCAGCCTTGTCCAAGGCAAATCGTAATAAGTTGCATTCAAATACTCCACCGGGCAGAGAGAATAAATGCCTAGGTGATTTTGGCAAAAAGATTTATCACTCCTCCATGCTCACCAACAGGATACAGCATCATCAGTTTTACACTATGCAGTACCTTTTCGAATCACTTCAAAAACTGCGTCCACTGTGTCTTTCGGAGGACAACACACCACACCAATCTTTCTTAGATATGGAAGAAGGACTCAGGCATTTACTGCACTCCATTTACGAATCCTTTGAATCTTCAGCAAGAGCGTCAGCTTCGGCTATAGTGAACAGACGTATGGCTTGGCTCAAAGCCAGCGCAATTCGAACTGATGTGCTTGAGAAGTTATCCGACATCCCATGTATGGGTGACAATCTCTTTAGAGATAAATTTGGAGACAGTCTCCCATATGAAGGAACAAAGCGCAGCTGTACTCTCTCTTACCACTCCTGCAGA
The DNA here is from genome assembly GCF_901001135.1 of Rhinatrema bivittatum. Classification (NCBI taxonomy): domain Eukaryota; kingdom Metazoa; phylum Chordata; class Amphibia; order Gymnophiona; family Rhinatrematidae; genus Rhinatrema; species Rhinatrema bivittatum. The sequence continues at coordinate 177,864,047 of NC_042622.1, forward strand.
TTCTCAAAAATCGCAACATCAATTTTATCCTTACTGTCGCCGGTATTACTCCAGACCATACAATAGGCCTTATTCGCAGTACAGGCCTCAACCGTATGTCCCTCCAAGAAATACAGCTCCACCGGGTTCTAGGGGTCGTGCCAGACAACAAAGACAAGTAAAACAAATGCCAGCCCCTCAACAGAAACCTGCCTCCTCTTTTTGAAATTAATACAGCCATCACCACTACCGGTTTTCATAGGAGGACGCCTTCAATTTTTTCTCCACAATTGGGAATCCATCACTTCAGATCAGTGGGTACTCAACATTATCAAAAACGGTTACTCTCTAAATTTTCAATCCACTCCTTCTCTTCCTCATATTCCTCCGAAGAGGATGATACAATCCCACTCCACATCCCTCACAGCGGAATTGAACAACCTACAAATTCAACAATCTATACAGATTATTCCCCTTCATCAACATCACCAAGGGTTTTATTCCCAATATTTCCTCATTCCAAAGAAGTCGGGGGGGCCTACGACCCATTCTAGATATCAGACTACTCAACAAACACATACAGAGAGAGAAATTCAAAATGACTTCTCTCAAAAATATCCGACCATTGATTCAGCACAACGATTGGCTATGTTCCATCGACCTGAAGGATGTATATTCCCATATACCAATCCACCTGTCTTCTTGGCATTACCTTTGTTTCCAAGTTCTGGATATACATTACCAATACAAGGCTCTCCCATTTGGCCTATCTTCAGCCCCAAGAGTATTCACCAAATGTCTAGCAGTGGTGGTGGCTCACCTCAAGAAACTTTCGATCCAAATATTTCCTTATCTGGACAACTGGTTAATAGTAGCATCGGATCAGTTTACACTGACAAATCATACATTACGCATGATCAAATGCCTTCAAAGGTTGGCATTTCTTATCAATTTCGAGAAGTCTCACCTACAACCGACTCAAATACTTCAGTTCATAGGCGCTCTCATAAATACGGTAGAACAGAGAGCGTACCTTCCTCAAGACAAGATGCAGAACATACAATCACTGGCACACAGCCTACTTCACCGAAATCGGACATCTGCACGCCAGGTTCTACAACTTCTGGGTCATATGGCAGCAGCTATCTATGTGGTTCCTCACACCAGACTTTTATTTAGCATTTTTTATATACCGATGTATAGCAGAGTTGCCTTCACTCCGGTTTACATACAGAACAACTTGTTACATTGAACGATGTTTGAAATTTAAAAATATCAAAAATTAACAATGATGAGCAAAGACATAACAAGGAGAATGAGTATAACAGGATAACACAGGGTGGAAACCCTGAGTAGGTGAACAGAGATATCTGGGAACAATGAAAAACAGAGGACATCTGCATCATGAAACAGGGAGATTGATTGAAGGAGATTTTGAAAGATAGCAGGCTATGTTAATGTACTATAAGTTCATTGAGTGCAGTCTTTAAAAGATTGGCTGAGTAGCCAGGTTTTTAGGTCTTTTTTGAATGATTTTAAGTTTTCTTGATTGGTGAGGAAATGAGGTAATGAATTCCAAAGTTTAGGGCCAATAATGGAAAGGGCTCTGTTTCTGGTGGAGGATAATTTGGCCTGTGGGAGTGAGGGAATCACAAGTTGGATTTTACTAGTCGTTCTTGTTGTTCGTTGAGAGCAATGTAAGTGAATGATGTCATCAAAGGTGGAGTAATCGGCTTTGTATATAGCATTGTGAAGAATAGAGAGAACTTTGAATTCTACTCTTTTTTTCAATAGGGAGCCATTGTAATTGATTGAGAACAGGTGTAATGTGATCGGTTTTTCTTTTACCTGTTAGTACTCTGGCTGCAGCGTTCTGAAGGAGCTGTAGGGGTCTCAAAGAAGATTTAGGAAGGCCAATCAAAAGGGAGTTGCAGTAATCCAGACTGGAAAATAAGAGGGCTTGTAGGACGGTTTTGAAATTGTGGGGGTGAAGCAGAGGTTTTAGATGTTTTAATATTTGAAGTTTGTAGAATCCTTCTTTTATTTTTGTAGCGATGTGTTTTTTGTAGTTTAGGTCAATGTCTAACCAAAATCCCAGGTCTTTAACGCTCTCTTTAAGATGGACGAGGGTCTTATCAAAGTGGAAGGGAGGAATTGTTTTATGATCAGGACTTTTTTTGGCAATTAGGATACATTCAGTTTTGCTGGTATTTAGGCATAGTTTGAGATGAATTAGCATGTTTCTGATTGTGTCTAGGTGTGAAGCTGCTTTAGACATAGCATCTTCTATTGAGGAGGAAATTGGAATGAGGAATTGTATGTCATCGGCGTACATGTAGTACGTTATGTCGAGTCTAGATAGGAGATGGCAAAGAGGGGTAAGGTAAATGTTGAATAAGATGGGTGATAGTGCTGATCCTTGTGGCACACCTGTTTCGAGGGGGATGGGGTTTGATGAGCAATTGTTGTGAGAAACTTTGAAGTGTCTATTATTGAGGAAGGATGTAAACCAACTAAGAGTCTTGCCAGCTAGTCCAATGGATTCTAGACATGAGATAAGAATTTTATGATCCACTGTGTCGAAGGCTGCAGAGAGGTCTAAAAGAATCAGCAGGTATCTTTTTTTGTTGTCAAGACCTCTTAGGATGGTATTGGAGAGGTTAAGTAGGAGGGTTTCAGTGCTGTGGTTTTTTCTGAAGCCGAATTGGGAGGGAAAGAGAATTTTGTTATCGTCTAAATGTTCGTTGAGTTGTTTCAAAGCTGCCTTCTCAATCATTTTGGCGAAAAAGGGTAGGTTGGAGATTGGGCGGTAGTTGTTTAGGTCATCTGGGTTGAGGTTTTTTTTCTTTAATAAGGGTGTGATGGTGGCAATTTTTAACTTGGGGGGCAGCTCACCTTCCTCGAGCGACTTGTTGATGATTGCTGAAATTGTTGGAGCTAAAGGATAAGCAATTTCTTTAAATGCTCGAGTGGGAATGGTGTCAAGTTCGTGTCGTGCAGGGTTGATTTTCTTCAGCATTTTTTCTGTTTCTATGAAGGAGATAGGTCTGAAATCGAGCCAAGGAGGAATGTTAATAGTTGATGATTGAAAACTGAAGCTTGAAGTGGAGTTAAAGTTATCTGTTATTTTGGAGATTTTGTCCTTAAAGAAGAAGGCTAAATCTTGGCTTAGGTTTTTATTGGTGAAAGTTGCGTTGGAGGTGGAGATATCAGAGATGAGGTTATTTACAAAGTTGAACAAGGATTTGGGTTTGTTAGAGGAATTAATAATTTTAGAGCCGTAGTAGTTCCGTTTTGTGTTTTGGATTGATTTTTTGTAGGCCGCTAATTGTGTACGGTATTTTTGTTGTGAAGCAGGAAGCTTATTTTTTTGCCATTCTTTCTCTGTTTTCCTGAGAGCTGATTTCATGTTTTTTAGGGTGGTGTTAAACCAGGGGTTTTGAATTTCATTTTTGTTCTTTAGATGTTTGATCTTCTCCGGGTTAATGGTGTTAGCGGTTGTTTCAGTGATTGCAGACCAGGAATGGATAGCGTTGTTTATGTTTGATAAATCAAGATTTGCTAGTTGATGTCCTAGCTCTTGAAGGAGAAGATTCGTTTGAAAAGGAGGACGGAATTTGAAGGATTTTTTTGTAGAATTATTATTTGTTGGGTTGTTGTAGTTCGATTGAGACTTGCAGAGTAGGAGATGGTGGTCAGACCATGGAACTGGGATGTGAGAGATGGAAGTGTTTGTGAAGAAATTATTGGTGAAAATCAGGTCAAGTGTGTGACCTGCCTTATGAGTGGGGTTGTTCACTTGAAGGATGAAGTTTAAACTTGACAGCATGTCAAGTAGGGTTTTGCAGTTAGGAGAACAGGGGTTGGCATCTGTATGGAGGTTGAAATCTCCAAGGATGATAGAAGGTTTTTTAAAATTGATATTTGAAATAAGAAATTCGATGAGCGGAGAGATGTTGCTGTCTAGCAGTTTAGGTGGGCAGTATAAAAGGCAGACTTGCAAATGTTGGGAGTCGAAGAGAGTAACTTCAAATTGTTTTGGGAGGTTATGTGGGATTATTTTCATTGAAAAGTGTTTTTTTATGATAAGTAGCAGGCCTCCTCCTTTTTTGTAATTTCGGGGGATTGAAAAGGTATCGTAGTCATTGTAGGTAAGGTGGTTCAGAATTACTTGATCGGTGTTTTTTAGCCAGGATTCAGTTATGGCAAAGAAGTCAGGGTTGTTTTCTTGTAGTATGTCGGAAATTAGCATGTGTTTCTTAGACAAGGACTGAGCATTGATGAGAAGGAAGGTGAGACAGAGTAAGTTTTTGTTGTTTTTCAAAAGTGGGATGTTTATAAGGTGGTTATGTCTGTTTTGTAGATGAGGGGTGGTGGATGTCACCATCTTTGCTAGGGTGAGGGAGTGGTAAAGGAATCCGGTTAAGGGAACAGGAAGTTGAGAGAGTCTGAAGGGTCCGAGTGGTGGAGGATTGGAGGATGAATGCAGTTCGAGTGGAGGAAGTTGGAGGATGAATGCAGTCCGAGTGGAGGAAGTTGGAGGATGAATGCAGTCCGAGTGGTGGACGTTGGAGGAAGAATGCAGTCCGAGTGGTGGACGCTGGAGGATGAATGCAGTTCGAGTGGAGGAAGTTGGAGGATGAATGCAGTCCGAGTGGAGGAAGTTGGAGGATGAATGCAGTCCGAGTGGAGGAAGTTGGAGGATGAATGCAGTCCGAGTGGTGGACGTTGGAGGAAGAATGCAGTCCGAGTGGTGGACGCTGGAGGATGAATGCAGTTCGAGTGGAGGAAGTTGGAGGATGAATGCAGTCCGAGTGGAGGAAGTTGGAGGATGAATGCAGTCCGAGTGGTGGACGTTGGAGGAAGAATGCAGTCCGAGTGGTGGACGCTGGAGGAAGAATGCAGTCCGAGTGGTGGACGCTGGAGGATGAATGCAGTCCGAGTGGAGGAAGTTGGAGGATGAATGCAGTCCGAGTGGTGGAAGTTGGAGGATGAATGCAGTCCGAGTGGTGGACGTTGGAGGAAGAATGCAGTCCGAGTGGTGGAGGCTGGAGGGTTGTTCTATAGATTTTCTATAGGTTTCTGGAGGTTCACATGCGCCGCTTACAATGGTGTTTAAAGACTCTGTGGTCTCAGTTCATACAGCCACTCAGCACCAGAATTCAAATTACAAACGCAATAAAAGAGGGCATTCGATGGTGGCTCCTTCCCAAAAACCTTGCCTCGGGAGCTCCATTCCGTTTACCACCTCACCAGATAACGCTGACCACGGATGCCTCCAACAGGGGTTGGGGAGCACATCTGGGCAAACTGAAAACTCAAGGTCTGTGGACCCCTCAGGAATCTACATACCAGCTCAATCTCCTGGAACTAAGAGCCATTTGGATGGCACTTCAAACGTTCTCGGATCAGATAAGGGGATTTAGCCTCATGGTATATACAGTCAACCAGGTAGCCATGTTTTACATAAACAAGGAAGGGGAGGGTCCGGTTCCTGGACTCTATGCCAGGAAGCAACAGAAATTCTACATTGGACAGTCAAAGCCCAAGTATCGATTCAAGTAACTTATCTTCCAGGTCTGGACAATGTAACAGCAGATTGTCTCAGTCAGATTTTTCATCCACACGAATGGACCTTGAATCCAGAGGTAGCACAAAACATCTTCAAACAGTGGGGATTTCCCAGAATAGACCTCTTTGCCACGGAAGCAAACAGACAAGTCCAAACCTTTTGCTCAATTTACCCCAGCAATCAAAGGATTGCTCCAGATGCCTTTCTCATTCCATGGACACTAGGCATGATGTATGCCTACCCTCCCATTCCACTCATATCTTGAACGTTTCAGAAATGCATCCAAGACGTATCGGACATGATTTTAATAGCCCCGGTGTGGCCGAGACAGCCCTGGTACGTGTATCTCGTGAAACTTTCCATTCATCTACCGATAACGCTACAAAACCTTCCACATCTTCTGACATAAGAAGGGGGCTCATTACTTCACCCCATGAATCAATCACTTCATCTCACAGCGTGGAGATTGAAAGGCAAATGCTAACTCCCTTAGGTTTATGTTCTCAACTAGAGGATATTCTTATTGCGTCACGTAAACCTTCAACCAGACGTAACTACAAGGGAAAGTGGCAGCGCTACTTGGACTGGTGTACTCCAAAGAACATAAACCCTTTCTCATCCACTGCCACTCAATTACTACAATATCTGCACACGCTCTACGATGCAGGATTAGCCACCACTTCGGTACGAGTTCATATCAGTGTTATAGCAGCTTTTCATGAACCCTTTAATAACCTTCCAATGTCCAACCATCTGCTGATTGCTAGATTCATGAAGGGAATGATCCGGCTTCGCCCACCGGTGACTAAGCCCCCAATTCCATGGGATTTAAATGTAGTGCTGGAACAACTAATGATTCCACCTTTCGAACCATTAGACTCTAGTCACATCAAATATATGACATGGAAAACAGTTTTTCTCATTGCCATTACTTCTGCAAGGAGAGTCTGCGAACTACAAGCCTTGGTTGACTACTCCCCTTACCTTGAATTTTTCCATGACAAGGTGACACTTCGTCCTCACCCTTCCTTTCTACCTAAGATGGTAACATTTTTTCATCTTAACCAAACCATAATTCTACCTATTTTTATGCCAAAACCACATAACGAGCGGGAAAAACGTTTACACACGTTGGACTGTAAGAGCGTTGGCTTACTATAAGAAAAGGGCTCTGTCAACTTCGAGGCCTTCTCAACTGTTCCTTTCCTTTAACCCAAATGATCCTGGACAACCAGTCTCAAAAAGGACTATAGCCAGTTGGTTATCACAATGCATACTTTTTTGCTACAATAAACGTTCCATTAAACTACTCATAAAGCCTCAGGTGCACCAAATCCGTGCCACTGCAGCATCAGTTGCCCACTTGAACAAAGTTCCCTTAATTGATATCTGCAAAGGGGCAATATGGTCGTCCATTCACATCGCATTATTGCCTCCAACAGCAAACGAACTCTGATGCAGCACTAGGTACAGCAGTCTTATCACTAAAAGAACATGAGACTGTCTACCACTTCAAGGGTTGATGTCCAAACCTACAAGCAATAAATATACAAGGACACAACCTGGGAGCTTGGGACTCCCAGACAACATGGCTAATTCAACCCTGCTAGCGACGGGAAAAAGCAAGTTTGCTTACCGTAAACGGTGTTTCCGTAGATAGCAGGATGAATTAGCAATGCGTTCCCTCCCTCCTCCCTAGACAGTCTACAACTAAGCAACTCCTATTTCCACGTACATCTCGCTTGGCTACAAAGAAACTGAAGAGATGAAAACTCTGTGATCAGCTAAGAGAAACTCCGCCTACCCGGGATCGCTCGCTTCCCCAGACAGCATGGCTAATTCATCCTGCTATCTACGGAAACACAGTTTACGGTAAGCAAACTTGCTTTTTTCAAACGCTTAACTAAATAAATCTTCCTACATCCAAAGTGACAAAGGCATCTCATATCTGTAGCAATATCTAAAGAATGGTGCTTATAGGAGGGAGAGAATTGACGTCTTTACGTCTGTAGTAAGTCTTTTATTTCCTAAAGATGCTTTTTGAAACGCATAATAAAACTGCATAATCCAAGGAACAGATGCACTAGAATGGCACTACAGTATCCCAGCCTTTTCATGGCAGAATTAGAAGAGACATTTTTGAATAAACATCAGACTAGATCCTTCAAATATTACCGGTGTATTGATAACATTTTGTGATTTGGACAGAGGGAGAAGAGATTCTTAACAATTTTTCAACTGCTTTAATTGACTTCATTCTTCAATGAGATTCAAAATGGACTACACCACTGAAAGTTAACTTTTTGGATATCACAGTTTCTCCAAGGCAAAGCAGGATGGTAGTCCTCACACATGGGTGACATCATCAAGTTTCTAGAAACTTTGACTGGCACACTGAGCATGCCCAGCATACCACTGTCCACACACAGTCCCTCTCCAGTCTCTTTTACCATGAAGCTGAAGCCTCGCAGCCATGGAGCTTGCACTTTTCTGTGAGAATTCACATTTGTTTCTTCTTCTTTCTGAGTTCTGCCGGGTCCCTCCGCTTTTCAGGGTGTTTTTCTCATTGCTCGGTAAATTTTCTGGTACCTCGCGGTCGATTACTGACTGCGTCGCCTCCCGATGGCTGCTGGCCATCTATCACATTCTTTTCTATATGGCGTCGTCTGGTTTTCATCCATGCCCCCAGACCATGTCCATCACAGACCCTCACGAGGTCTGTGGCCTCTGCCTTGGGGCATTGCATGACGTCCGTGGTTATGATCTTTGTGCCCAGATGACCCCTTAGGGTCATCTGGCATGGTTAGACAAAATGGAAAAGTTGTTCAGCACTAAGAAGTTGGATCTGTCGTCTGCATCCAGGACTTCCACACCGCAAGGGAAGGGAGTCTCTGCATTGATCTCCTCTGCTACTGATCCTCTATCCCGAGGTAGGGACAGGGGACCGAGCGAAGTCACTCTTCTCGATCCAGGTCAGGTTCCTCCCCGTCTCCATCGGTCCTGAAGGAAGGACCAAAGTGAGCACTGAGAGAAGTCTAGGAAACAGATACCTATAGTCTTCGAAGTCAGACCATAGGAAGGCATCGACCGAGGTGCCTCCCTTGAAGCGGTCTCTTGCAGAGGAGGGTGCTACTCTTTGGTCCTCCCAAGGACTCACAGCGGTCCCCACCGATACTGATGCAGGGTTCAGTCCCTCCTCTTGTCTCCAGGGTCAATCCGATTCCATGGCCTCCCCCTCCTCAAGCTGTTCTATCCTCCGCAGCTTTTGAGGAGGAGCTGGAGAGGCACGTTCAGTTGGCTGGGCCCTGCAGGGCATCAAGCCTGTGGTTCCTTTGGTACTGTCTCCTCTGCAAGAGCTGTCTCCATTGGTGCTTGTGCCTTTCTTGGAGTGGGGGATGGGTTCTACTCCAGGTATTTCCTGAATCCCAAGAAAACTGGTGGCTGTTGCCCCATTCTGGACCTGAGGGCGTTAAACTGGTTTCTTATCAGAGAAAAGTTCAAAATGGTCTCGTTGAGCACTTTGATCCACCCTCTCCTCAAAGCTGGGGACTGGCTCTGCTCCTTCAGTCTCGGACGCATATGCCTATATTGCCATTTCTCTGGTGGATCAGAGGTATCTACACTTCCTGGTAGAAGAAGAGCAGTACTAGTATCGCGTACTGCCTTTCCTCCTCGCGTCGGCGCCCCGTGTCTTCACTAAGTGCCTGGCAGTGGTGGGGGCCTATCTTCGGAGGCAAGGAGTACATGTCTTCCTTTACCTCGATGATTGGCTTATCAAGAGCGACTCCAGTCAGGAAGCACTGCATTCTCTACAGTCCACCATACACGCCATGGAAAATCTGGGATTTCTGATCAACTATCCGAAATCACATCTCCAGCCCTCATTGCAACTGGACTTCATCATGGCCAGGCTGGACACTCTCCGGAAGAAGGCTTTTCTGCCTCAAGGCATGGCAGAGATCCTTGCTGCCCTTGCTCAAGTAATCTCTGGATGCCCCCATGTCTCTGCACACCAGTTTCTGAGACTTCTGGGACATTAGGCGGTGACGGTGTATGTCACTCCGTTCGTTCAGCTTCACATGCGCAGAGCGCAGTGGACTTTACGTTCCCAGTGCTGTCTTGCCACCCAGGATCTTCGGGCTGGGGTCCTGATCACCACTGCCCTACAGTAGTCCCTGCTGTGGTGGGAAACCCTATCCAATCTGGAGCAAGGGATATGCCCTTCTGGGGCCCGCAACTCCAGATTGTCCTCACTACAGATGCGTCTCACATGGGTTGGGGGGCACATGTTGCAGATCTTCACACTCAAGGTCTTTGGACCCTGTAGGAGAAGTATTCCCAGATAAATTTCCTTGAGTTACGGGTGATCTGTTACACCCTGAAGTCATTCAGGGAGCACCTATGCAATAAGGTGATCCTGGTTCAGATTGACAAGCAGATAGCGATGTGCTATCTGTACAAGCAGGTAGGGACGGGGTCGTATCTCCACTGCCAAGAAGCAGTCCAAATCTGGTCATGGGCCCTCGAACGGCATCTTCCCGGGACAGACAACGTCTTGGTGGACTTTTTGAGTAGTCCCTGAATCAAGAGGTAGTGAACCGCATCTTTCGCCTATGGGGGACCTCTGACATAGATCTGTTCGCTTCCCCAGAGAACAAGAAGGTAGATTGGGTGCTTCCCAAGGATCCAAGATGGTGGATTAGCAACACCATGCTGAGAGTCTTAGAGTTCCTCTTGAGAAGTTTACCTGTTTTCCGTGAATATGCCGCATTCGGGTCATAAGAGACGGGCCAGGGAGAGGCAAGCTGTGGAAGCCCCCCCTGGTGAGTCCGATAACTGGCCCGATGGACGCTCATATGGTGTGTGGGATTGTTTACCCGGGAGAGCAGTCGCTGAAGAAGGATCGGGAAGGTGCAGTAACATCGGACCTTCTCCTTGACTCGATGATATCTTTATCGCCGGTTGGGAGAACACTCCCAGAGAATACCGCAGGAAAGAGAACATCGGATCAGGAGTCCTTTCAGGTGCATACTGATGAGGTCCGTGGCCTGGGAAGGGCCAGAAGGGGAACAGCGATAGAAGCTGCGGTAGAGGCCGAAGTTGTCGGCATCTCTGGAGAGAATGCAGTGGGAGGAATGCTACAGCTATTGGAGGAACAAAGTACTGATAGTTCAGAGTCATTTAAACTGAAAATAAACAGCCCGATGGTAAGACCACAAGTTTTCTCATTGGAAACAATTTGGGAGACTTTAGTTATATTGAATAATAACATTGCCTTACAGTTAAAACTTTATGGTTAAGAAAATGGCCAATTTGGAAATTCAAGTAAGAAACCTACAGGAGGAAAATATAAAAAATGAACGAGTTTTGGGTGCAGTTAGTCGAGATATTGGAAATTTAAATGAACAACATCGAGTTTTAATTAAAGAGAATCAATAGGAAAATGGAAAATCTTGAGAATCTTATTAGAGGGAAAAACCTCAGATTGATAAATTTTCCTAAAGTATCTTGGTTTCTGCAAGAGATTTGTGGAACAGATATGCACTAGAGGTGTTAATGTTCACTCAACAAACTCTTCCACCATTAACAAAGATTTATTATAAACCATCGATGAAAGCAAAATCTGTTGAGGGGCAAGATCTTCAAGTATTATCTCCACTAAATGTTTCTGAAATTCTTGAATCATCTGATACTACAGAAGCTCAACCTGCAACTCTAGATATAGCTTTCTTACTAGAGTCTGATAGAGATTGGGTTATGAAAATGTACTGTAGAAACCGTGAAAGCTATTTTTGAAGATGAGTGCAAATATTTCCAGATGTGGCTAAAGAAACCCAAAAAAGAAGGAAGCAATTCTTGATTATGAGACCCAAATTGCTACAAATGGGAGCAATGTTTATGCTAAAATTCCCTTTCAAATGTTATATAAACCTCATGATGTTAAGTATATTTTCTATGATCCATCGCAACTCACTAAGTTTATTTCTGATAGAGCTTCTTCGGGTATTGAAGAAGCTAATAAATAGCTGTAACACCTCAATAATGCTGTGTTGTTCCCTGAATAATACAATCCCTGTACGCTAATGTTTACTTAAGGTTTTCTTTTCTTCTCTTAAAAGTGCCTTCAAGTGAATTGGATACCTTTATTTGAGGACTTTGGTTTCAATGACAGTATAGATTAATATTTTGGATGTAAAATAATATATAGATGTAATTTCTTGTACTGGTCGTTGAAAATGTCTGGATGTCAAGGAATATGCTTGATTGTATAAATTGAAATTTGCAATAAATAAAAAAAATTGTGTAAAAAAAAAAAAGGTAGGTTGATTCTGCTCACTGGGATGGGCGGACAAGGGGATCAGTGTCAGATGCCTTCTCATGTCATTGGGGCACTGGTCTGCTGTATGCCTGTCCTCCCCTTCCACTAATATCAAACTCTCCAAAAGCTCCATGAGGACAGAGGCACCCTTTTGGCCTTGCCAGATCTGGTTCCCTCTTCTACGGGAGCTGGCCTCGCGCCCTCTGATCTGTCTGGGGATTGCTCTGGACCTCTCTCAGGACCGGGGCAGGCTCCTCCATCCAAACCTCCAAGCCCTATTTTTCATGGCTTGGATGTTGACCAGGTGACCGTACATGCACTGGGCCTCCCGGAAGGAGTGTCCAGAGTCCCCTTGGTGTCCAGGAAACCTTCCACGAGAAAATCCTACAATCTAAAGTGGAAGAGGTTTTCAGCTTGGTGTGTTGGGCGCGGTCTGGATCCCTTCTCTTGTTCCCCACCTCAGCTGTACCTGTTGTACCTCTCCGAGTCGAGATTGCGAACAACTTCAGTGAGGGTTCACCATATTGCCATCAGAGCATACCACCAGGGGAGAGATGGTACTTCCATTTCCGTTGGTGGGGTGGTTCATGCAAGGCTTGTTGCAACTTAAGCCTCCTACTCAGCCCCCAACGGTCTCTTGGGACCTCAATGTAGTCCTTGTCCCAGCTCACGAAGGCTCCATTTGAGCCTCTGCGGCTTTGCGATCTGAAGTACCTGTCCTGGAAGGTCAACTTCTTGGTGTTGGTTACTTCAGCATGCAGGGTTAGTGAGCTGTAGGCTCTGGTGGTGTTACCCCCCTTATACAAAGCTTTGTCATAAGGTGGTCTTGCATATGCATTCGAAGTTCTTTCCGAAGGTGGTCACGGAGTTCCATCTCAATCAATCCATTGTCCTACCCGCCTTTTTTACAAGGGCACACTCCTACCAGGGTGAGCATATCCTGCACACTCTAGACTGTAAAAGGACCCTGGCATTATCCAACTGGCTAGTTGCTTTCTGCTATGCACAAGTGAGACTGCAACGTGAGGGCCATGTCAAAGCTTATTCTGTCCGAGCCATGTTTGCTTCAGTAGCCCATTTGTCCCTGTACACGAGATCTGCAGAGCGGCGACTTGGAGTTCTCTCCACACCTTTGCCTCCCGTTACTGTTTGGATAAAGTTTGATGACGTGACAGTCATTTCGCACTCCGTAATCTTTTCCAGCCATAAAACTCAACTCTTCCTACCTTGGGCCCTGGTTCGGGTGCAGTTGTAGCAGCAGTAGCTGTTGTGCACGTTTGCACCTGTTAAGCGCTGTGTGTCTTATGTTTGGGAGCAGCCTGTAGCTACACATTCACCCATGTGTGAGGACTACCATCCTGCTTGTCCATGGAGAAAGCAGAGTTGCTTACCTGTAACAGGTGTTCTCCAAGGACAGCAGGATGTTAGTCCTCATGAAACTCGCCCACCACCTTGCGGAGTTGGGTTTCTTTGTTTCTCTAGGTTTATTTTATTTTTTACGAATTCTATGATAAGACTGAAGAGGGGACCCCATGTTGATGCATGGATAGTGGCATGCTGGGCATGCTCAGCGTTCCAGTCAAAGTTTCTAGAAAGTCTGACAAAAGTTTTCCGGGCTGGGCTCCATCAGATGTCATCCATGTGTGAGGTCTAGCATTCTGCTGTCTTTTGGCATGAACGCTGCTTTTGTTGTCTCTGACCAGACTACGATCAGGATTGTGGATGGATATCCCTGCATACTCAGAAAAGAGAAAAAAAAAAAGGGGGGGTGACATGATGCTTCAGTAGTTGGTGGCAGCACACCCAGACATCTCCTGCACTCTACTGCTGGTTTTTTTGGGTTTTTTGAAAATCTGTTTATTGAATACAGAAAACACATCCATCTGACAAATCCAACCAAGGGGAGGTCATCCCCAATTCAAAAAAACAATATGCAGCAATGCCAAAATAACATAGTAATACAGCAAATGGACCAAGGATGTGTTTTCCATAAAAATGAAGACACCCACCCACCTTACCCCCACCCCACACAAAACCTAGACTTGGCTAACTGTTCTTGTACCTTTAGCGTGTTAACAATAGAACTGCGGATTCGGCATGATAGAGTCCAAATATGGCTTCCAGGTTCTACTGCTGTTTTTATTAATTTTAGACTCCTTTAGAAATCTGCTTGTTGGCAAAAATGGCAGATAAAGTTGTCAAATCTATTCCAATTGTTTGAGGAGATCAGGTGCTAAGACCTAAACGATCTAGAAGAAAATCTGTTGCTGAGAAAATCTCTACCGCCAAAGATATGGCATTAGAAGATGAGACCCAGCTGGAGGCCACACTGCTTACAGAGATGGAGGCAATGAAGTCTGTAATTCAGCAATTAGGAGAGAAAATCCACACTAGTCTCGACACCCAATTAGAATCAGTGGTGGACTGAAGGTCACAACTAGGCTCTACAGTTGGGAAAATTAATGTTCGGATTGATAACATTACTGAGCAGGTTGAAGAGCTGGAAATGTTTGATTGCTACAAGATATAGGGTAGAAGTGTTGAAAAGTAAACACAAGCAGGGGGCCAATAAGCGAAATGATCTTGCGAATAGAGAATGGTGATGTAATTTGCAAATAGGGCATCCTGAGAAAGTTGGAGGAGTCCTGACTGGATTCCTGGCTGTCTATCCCTGAAACTCCCAATCTGACATGTAAAAATGTCCTTCTCAAGATAGTCAGAATGCACAGGTCTTTGGCAAAAAATGGCCACCTGAGAGCTATGATTTTAAAATTGCATCACTACGATGATAAAACCAGGATTTTTGAAGCTAGTAGGAGGCGGAACAAAATTATTAGGGCAGGTATATTTACTTTTTTCAAGATTTCTCTGCAGATCTGTTGAAACAGCAACAAGGTTATGCTGCCATAAAAATAGAGCTCCGGCAACGTGGCATACACTATGCTCTGCTATATACCATTCTTATGTGTGTAGCATGCTGCAAATTCTCCATGTTCGCTAATATGAAGGATCTAACACCTTTGTTCAAAAAAATTCAGCAAATGACAGGACCTGACACCTGACTGTTTTTCTCTCTTCATATCCTTTACGAAGTCCAGTATGGTTGTGTGAATGAGTGATTGATTTGCAGAGGGGAGCTTTGCTGAGAAAGTGGGGGAGGTCTCTGGAAGGGAGGTTAAGCTAAGTTGGGATGGTTTCTATAACTGAATTGGGGAGGGGACATTGAACATAAATTGCCATGCTGGGTCAGACCAAGGGTCCATCAAGCCCAGCATCCTGTTTCGAACAGAGGTCAAACCAGGCCACAAGAACCTGGCAATTACCCAAACACTAAGAAGATCCCATGCTACTGATGCAATTAATAGCAGTGGCTATTCACTAAGTAAACTTGCTGGTGGCTGAAAGGAATCAGTAAGTTTTTGCTTGGGACATTGCCCCAATACTTTTAAAAAAGACAAAGTTAACTATTTGGGAATATTATTTAGTGTGTTTGTGTGTTTGTGCCTTTAATAGTCAGAAAGGCAGTGAATAAACAAGTTAGACTGTTTGCATTTTAAATAGTCAATAAGGTAGCTAGTAAGCAGTAGGTAGTGTGTTTATTTTTAAAAGTCTGCAGAACTGAGTGTTTGTATTTAATACAAACTGAGTGTTTGTATTGGAAAAAAAAAACCAACCCATTAAAAAAACCCCCCACAAAAAGTAGCCAGAAGCTAGAAATAAGCTAGGAGCAGTGTATACCTAAGTAAAAAAGTTGAATAGTTCAGGTCAGTTACTCACCTTGGAAAGGTGTTGAGGTAGTGTGATTGGGTTTGAATAGGGACCAACATTTGTTAATCAAGAGAGCAGTGAGTCATTCTGGCTGACTAACTGAAGTTAGACTGTTTGTATTTCCCAACCCACCCACCCCTAGCTCATCCCTTAATTTATAGGCAGGTGCCACTTTCACAAAAAAAAAAATCAACAAAAACTTTGAGAATTCGATAAGACACCGATAGGCCACTACCAGACACATAGTGAATTCACTAATACATTTAAAGGATGTTAGACACATTCCTACTCCCTTAGCAACCTAAAACTTAACTAGGAACTGATCAAAATTGAGAGGAAGGCAGCAGTCCAGCAGCAAGAGGGGGGCTTCCCAGTCTTTTGCATAGTGTCACATGTATGATTTTTTACCCACCGGTGAGAAGTTGTACATGTGCATGCGATGCAAAGAGCTCCTGGCTCTCAGAGAACGAGTCTGATCTCTGGAGGCTAGAGTGGCAGACCTGGAGGAGCTGAGGCAGACAGAGAGGTATACAGATGAGACCTTCATGGACATAGTAGTCAAGTCCCAACTTCAGACTGGCAGCCCTGGTGCTGCCTTGGAGGAAGAGGGTCTCATGATGGGAGAGCACCAACCAGGTGCAACAGGAAAGGATCCTGTAGCAAGGACCTGCTCTCCAGGTGATGCATTGTCCTTTCGCACTGAGGATATCTCCCCAAGGCCTACTGCCCAGGAGGGAAGGGTTAGGTCGGCAGTCATAGTTGGTGATTTGATTATTAGGAATGTAGATAGCTGGGTGGCTGGTGGGCGTGAGGATCGCCTGGTAACATGCCTACCTGGTGTGAAGATGGCGGACCTCACGCATCACCTAGATAAGATTTTAGACAGTGCTGGGGAGGAGCCGGCTGTCGTGGTACATTTGGGCACCAACGACATAGGAAAATGTGGGAGGGAGGTTCTGGAAACCAAATTTAGGCTCTTAGGTAGAAAGCTTAAATCCAGAACCTCCAGGGTAGCATTCTCTGAAATACTCCCTGTTCCACGCGCAGGTCACCAGAGGCAGGCAGAGCTCCGGAGTCTCAATGTTTGGATGAGACGATGGTGCAAGGAAGAGGGATTCAGTTTTGTTAGGAACTGGGGAACCTTTTGGGGAAGGGGGAGTCTCTTCCGAAGGGATGGGCTCCACCTTAACCAGGGTGGAACCAGACTGCTGGCGCTAACCTTTAAAAAGGAGAGAGAGCAGCTTTTAAACTAGAACAAAGGGGAAAGCCGACAGTCGCTCAGCAGCGCATGGTTCGGAGAGAGGTATCTTCAAAGGATACTAATGATGCATTAGAATTAGGGCATCCCAACAGTGTGGTTCCAATAATTAGAAAAATAGTCCAAGTGCCTGTAACTAAAAACTCACCTGAGCTAAAAAAATTCTAACTTATCCTTATCAATTAAAAAGCAGAATGAAAATACAAACAAAAAACAAACTTTGAAATGTCTGTATGCTAATGCCAGAAGTCTAAGAAGTAAGATGGGAGAATTAGAATGTGTAGCAGTGAATGATGACATAGACTTAATTGGCATCTCAGAGACATGGTGGAAAGAGGACAACCAATGGGACAGTGCTATACCGGGGTACAAATTATATCGCAATGACAGAGAGGAGCACCCGGGAGGAGGTCTGGCGCTTTATGTCCGGGATGGCATAGAGTCCAACAGGATAAACATCCTGCATGAGACTAAATACAAAATTGAATCTTTATGGGTAGAAATCCCTTGTGTGTCGGGGAAGACTATAGTGATAGGGGTATACTACCGTCCACCTGGTCAAGATGGTGAGATGGACAGTGAAATGGTAAGAGAAATTAGGGAAGCTAACCAAATTGGTAGTGCAGTAATAATGGGAGACTTCAATTACCCCAATATTGACTGGGTAAATGTATCATCAGGACACGCTAGAGAGATAACGTGCCTGGATGGAATAAATGATAGCTTTATGGAGCAATTGGTTCAGGAACCAACAAGAGAGGGAGCAATTTTAGATCTAATTCTCAGTGGAGCACAGGACCTGGTGAGAGAGGTAACTGTGGTGGGGCCGCTTGGCAATAGTGATCATAATATGATCAAATTTGATTTAATGACTGGAAGAGGAACAGTGTGCAAATTCAAGGCTCTCGTGCTAAACTTTCAAAAGGGAAACTTTGATAAAATGAGAAAAATTGTTAGAAAAAAACTGAAAGGAGCAGCTACAAAAGTAAAAAAAAATGTCCAAGAGGCATGGTCATTGTTAAAAAAATACCATTCTAGAAGCACAGTCTAGATTTATTCCACACATTAAGAAAGGTGGAAAGAAGGCAAAACGATTACCGGCATGGTTAAAAGGGGAGGTGAAAGAAGCTATTTTAGCCAAAAGATCTTCATTCAAAAATTGGAAGAAGGAACCAACAGAAGAAAATAGGATAAAGCATAAACGTTGGCAAGTTAAATGTAAGACTTTGATAAGACAGGCTAAGAGAGAATTTGAAAAGAAGTTGGCTGTAGAGGCAAAAACTCACAGTAAAAACTTTTTAAAATATATCCGAAGCAGAAAGCCTGTGAGGGAGTCAGTTGGACCGTTAGATGATCGAGGGGTTAAAGGGGCACTTAAAGAAGATAAGGCCATCGCGGAAAGATTAAATGATTTCTTTGCTTCGGTGTTTACTGAAGAGGATGTTGGGGAGGTACCCGTAATGGAGAAGGTTTTCATGGGTAATGATTCAGATGGACTGAATCAAATCACGATGAACCTAGAAGATGTGGTAGGCCTGATTGACAAACTGAAGAGTAGTAAATCACCTGGACCGGATGGTATACACCCCAGAGTTCTGAAGGAATTAAAAAATGTAATTTCAGACCTATTAGTAAAAATTTGTAACTTATCATTAAAATCATCCATTGTTCCTGAAGACTGGAGGATAGCAAATGTAACCCCAATATTTTAAAAGGGCTCCAGGGGCGATGCGGGAAACTACAGACTGGTTAGCCTGACTTCAGTGCCAGGGAAAATAGTGGAAAGTGTTCTAAACATCAAAATCACAGAACATATAGAAAGACATGGTTTAATGGAACAAAGTCAGCATGGCTTTACCCAAGGCAAGTCTTGCCTCACAAATCTGCTTCACTTTTTTGAAGGAGTTAATAAACATGTGGATAAAGGTGAACCGGTAGATGTAGTATACTTGGATTTTCAGAAGGCGTTTGACAAAGTTCCTCATGAGAGGCTTCTAGGAAAAGTAAAAAGTCATGGGATAGGTGGCGATGTCCTTTCCTGGATTGCAAACTGGCTAAAAGACAGGAAACAGAGAGTAGGATTAAATGGACAATTTTCTCAGTGGAAGGGAGTGGACAGTGGAGTGCCCCAGGGATCTGTATTGGGTCCCTTACTTTTCAATATATTTATAAATGATCTGGAAAGAAATACGACGAGTGAGATAATCAAATTTGCAGATGACACAAAATTGTTCAGAGTAGTTATAATCACAAGCAGATTGTGATAAATTGCAGGAAGACCTTGTGAGACTGGAAAATTGGGCATCCAAATGGCAGATGAAATATAATGTGGATAAGTGCAAGGTGATGCATATAGGGAAAAATAACCCATGCTATAATTACACAATTTATTTATTTATTTTTAATTTTTATATACCGATGTTCTTGTAAGAACTACAAATCACTCCGGTTTACATACAACATTGAAATGCCCAAAAAGAGTAGGGGCTTTACATAGAACAATAGAACAAAATACCAATTAAACATAGTAATATTATAATATAGTGTAAATACAGTATAAATGTTGGGTTCCATATTAGGAACAATGTTGGGTTCCATATTAGGTGCTACAACCCAAGAAAGAGATCTAGGCGTCATAGTGGATAACACATTGAAATCGTCGGTTCAGTGTGCTGCGGCAGTCAAAAAAACAAACAGCATGTTGGGAATTATTAGAAAGGGAATGGTGAATAATACGGAAAATGTCATAATGCCTCTGTATCGCTCCATGGTGAGACCGCACCTTGAATACTGTGTACAATTCTGGTCGCCGCATCTCAAAAAAGATATAATTGCGATGGAGAAGGTTCAGAGAAGGGCTACCAAAATCATAAGGGGAATGGAACAGCTCCCCTATGAGGAAAGACTAAAGAGGTTAGGACTTTTCAGCTTGGAGAAGAGACGGCTGAGGGGGGATATGATAGAGGTGTTTAAAATCATGAGAGGTCTAGAACGGGTAGATGTGAATCGGTTATTTACTCTTTCGGATAATAGAAAGACTAGGGGGCACTCCATGAAGTTAGCATTGGGCACATTTAAAACTAATTGGAGAAAGTTTTTTTACTGAACGCACAATTAAACTCTGGAATTTGTTGCCAGAGGATGTGGTTAGTGCAGTTAGTATTGCTGTGTTTAAAAAAGGATTGGATAAGTTCTTGGAGGAGAATTCCATTACCTGCTATTAGGTTCACTTAGAGAATAGCCACTGCCATTAGGAGTGGTAACATGGAATGGACTTAGCTTTTGGGTACTTGCCAGGTTCTTATGGCCTGGATTGGCCACTGTTGGAAACAGGATGCTGGGCTTGATGGACCCTTGGTCTGACCCAGTATGGCATTTTCTTATGTTCTTAACTTATCCAAACCTTTTTTGAACCCAGCTACACTAACTGCACTAACCACATCCTCTGGCAACAAATTCCAGAGCCTTATTATGCGTTGAGTGAAAAAGAATTTTCTCCAATTAGTCTTAAATGTGCTACTTGCTAACTTCATGGAATGCCCCCTAGTCCTTCTATTATTCGAAAGAGTAAATAACCGATTCACGTTTACCCGTTCTAGACCTCTCATGATTTTCAATACCTCTATCATATCCCCCCTCAGCCGTCTCTTCTCCAGCTGAACAGTCCCAACCTCTTTAGTTCTTCCTCATAGGGGATTGTTACATTACAGGAGGACCTTGCAAAACTGGAAGATTGGGCATCCAAATGGCAGATTAAATTTAATGTGGACAAGTGCAAGGTGATGCATATAGGGAAAATAACCCTTGCTGTAGTTACACAATGTTGGTTCCATATTAAGAACTACCACCCAGGAAAAAGATCTAGGCATCATAGTGGATAATACTTTAAAATTGTCGGCTCAGTGTGCTGCAGCAGTCAAAAAAGCAAACAATGTTAGGAATTATTAGGAAGGGAATGGTTAATAAAATGGAAAATGTCATAATGCCTCTGTATCGCACCATGGTGAGAACGCACCTTGAATACTGTGTACAATCCTGGTCGCCGCATCTCAAAAAAGATATAGTTGCGATGGAGAAGGTACAGAGAAGGGCAACCAAAATGATAAAGGGAATGGAACAGCTCCCCTATGAGGAAAGGCTGAAGAGGTTAGGGCTGTTCAGCTTGGAGAAGAGACGGCTGAGGGGGGATATGATAGAGGTCTTTAAAATCATGAGAGGTGACGCGACGTGATGCAGTAAGGGGATCAGACGTGGGATTTCCCTTCTCGGCCTCCTCTCTTCCATCCTGACCCATCTGAGGTATCCCACTCCGGATTAAATTGGATGACATAAATCATCAGCATTGTGTGACCTTCTAAATACCAAAAATTGCAGCATGACATCTCGAGCAGCAAAAAAAGAGAAGGAAAATCCTGACTACCTGACCAGGCCCCAGATGAAGAGCCTGCTATCATGGAAGCCTCCCCAATTGTAGCGCTGGCAGAAATTAGATCGGTGGTTCGGGAGGCCCTGCGGCCCGAATTACTTACAATTTCTAACCAACTTACGGAATTGAATGCGTCCATACAAGGGTTCGAAACGCGTTTCACCGTGATTGAGCAGCGCATTTCCGATGTACAGGACAACCATACTACTACCCGGAGGGAGCTGGATTCTCTTAAGGACACCGTCGCAAAATAGGCAGACCGCTTAGAGGACCTTGAGAACCGGTCCTGACGTTCCAACCCGCAGTTTGTTGTGCTATCGGAGAAGGTGGCTGAGGGAGATTTAGCCGCCTTCCTGGAAGAATGGCTGCCACGTATTTTGAAGCTCTCCCTGGTACATGGACCGCTACGGATAGAGAGGGCCCACCGCTTAGGCCCTAAATAAGCTGAGGAGACACGACCACGGGTCGCGATTGCAAAGATTTTGAATTTACAACATAAAACTGCGATCCTCCAGGCGGCACAGCTTGAACTGGGACTTGAGTATGAAAACAAAAAGGTGCTTGTCTTCCAGGACTTTTCAGCCGGCCTCAATCAACAGCGCCGGGCACTGGCGCCATTTTGTACCCGCCTTTACAGCATGAAGATTCAGGCAACCCTCGTGTATCCGGCGAGCATACGGGTTCCCACTCAGAACGGCATCCGTTGGCTTAATATCCCAGAAGAAGCGAGGACTTACTTGGAATCTATCGAATTGTCAGCATTGGGGATGGCGGGAGCCCTTGGTCAGTGAACTGCGCACTTGCTTGTGTTGTGCTTGGTGGCCAGTAAGACCAGCCGATGCTTGATAATGGCGGACGGCTCAGCTGCAGTGCAGTATACTGCGTCGCGGAGTTTTTCTCGACCGGGGCCCTTCAAAGCTGGGAGCAATTTGCAACTGATGCTGCACACTTATTCGGATGGACGCTGCCCAATAAGAAATTACTCGTGATACTGTGCCTTCCAGCTGCCAGGATGTTGATTTCTTCTTAGCCCCGATTTACTGTTCCAAAATTTTTGGTTCTTTTTTTTTTCACTTTATTTGTTCATTTCCTACTTAAAAGGACGGTTGCAAGGGTCCTTATTTGTCTGAAATGCTGTTTGCAGCTAAGAGGTATCCCTGAGTTTTAACTGTACTGTCCTGATGCGACATTGGGCATATCTGATTGGTTTTATTGCTGTATTTGTTCTGTCATTCACTGTTATGCATTCTATGATGGTCATGTTCTTTTGATTTGGTGGGGTGCTGGAGGGGGTGGGGGCTGGAGGAGTAGTTTGCATCGAAGTGCTCTCTTAGTCCAAGGGGATGTGTTTTTCTAGATGTCTGAGGGGATGGGGGGAGGGAGGTTGGGGTTGGTGGTGGGGCAAGGGGGTTATGTTAATTCTGGATGGGTTTCGTACTGTGATGGGGGACTAATTACAACTTTCATCTTTCTCTATGTGGCTTGGATTATAGAGAAGTAGTGTACAGGGATCTCAGCTGGGAGGATCCCTGTTTCTCATTCCATTGTTACTTTTTGTACTTCCTTTACTGATGTGGTAGACCCTGGCTAGACAACAGCTACATTTGTTCTCTTTGAATATATGTGCTATTAACTCTCATATCAAGAGGACAAAAATTCTCGCCTCTCAAAAAGAAATCTGCTGATTTAGTATTTCTTCAAGAAACGCATCTCACAGATGTGGAACATCAAAAATTGTCGCAATTGGGTGGGGGTCGATACATTATGCTTCAGCTACCACTAAATCTGCCGGAGTTGCTATTTTGATACACAAACGAGTACCTCTTTCCATTCAACAGGAAATTAAGGATCCCATGAGTAGATATATCATATTGGTTGTGGAGCTTTTCCAGAGTACGATGGTGCTTTGCAACTTGTATGCCCCCAACAACCCGAATATGGCATTTTTTCAAACTATTCATGATCATTTAGTGCCTTATATGAATCATGGTCTTATAGTTGGGGGCGATTTCAATACCATTAAAGATCCCCTGATCTTTTATAACGCTCCTCCATTTGTTGCTGTTCTGTCCTCAAGTTGCCCGTTGCGCTTGTTCTCTCTCCTTTCCTCACTTCTCTCTAGTTATATGTATCCCCTCCCCTTTCCCTGTTTATTGTAATCTCCATTCTATAAGTTCGCTGTAAACCGATATGATGTCCCCACTAATATCGGTATAGAAGACGTTCTAAATAAATAAATAAATAAGATAGGGGAGGGGACAATAGACATAATAGGGGCCATTGGGATAAACCCTTTTCCCTTTTTGAACAGGAATTGGATTTACTGGATGCATGGCGTACTTTAAACCCTACAGCCATGGATTTTACACATCTTTCACTTGCGCATGCCACATATTCCCGCTTGGATTATGTCTTGCTTAGTACTGGCCTGTTTTCCCAACTTACTGATGTGGGCATAGACGACATCTTCCTTTCAGATCATGCTCCTGACTGGGTAGAGTTGACTTGGGCGCCCGGGCACTCTACTAAGTTGCATTGGAGATATCCGCACTATTTAGCTGGGGATGAGGATTTCCGTGCACACCTTCAGACTAAATGGAAGGAGTATGCTTCCCATAATATACAACACATAGACGATCCAGTGTTGCACTGGTACACATCTAAAGTGGTTATGAGAGAGGAGATCATTTCCTATGTGGCGCATAGGAAGAAAACGTTGGATAAACAAATTCTTAATTTGAGTTCCCAACTCCACGATGCTAAACAGGCACTGATCTCTGACAACTCCCCTGCTCACAGGGCCCAGTATTTATCAGTGCAAATCGCTCTAAATTCTTTACTACATCAGAGGGCGAAGAAAAGTGTGCTGTACTATCAGCATAAGCTATTTCAAATGGGGAATAAGCCGGGTAAGATAATGGCCAACTTAATCAGAGCATGGCGAACATCTCCAATTATGTGGCTGCCCTGAAGTCCTCTGCGGGACAGCTGGTTACAGATACTCCAAATGTTTTAAAGTTTTTTAGACTATTATGCTACTTTGTATACTGCCAAATCCCGAGATGGGGATTGATGTCAGGATTTTTGTGATAGGATTGAGTTTTCTCAGGTTACACCAGAACAGCAAGGTCAGCTGAATCACCCGATCACAGAAGTGGAGACGAGAAGTGCGATCTGGCAGGCGAAACACTTTAAAGCCCCAGGGCCTGATGGGTTTACGGCTGAATACTACAAGGCCCTGACGGAGACTCTGATAGACCCACTCACCAATACATTTAATGCCCTGATTGCCAAGGGTACTTACCCGGGACAAAACAATGAAGCTTATATTGCACTAATTCCCAAACCGGGAAAAGACCCACAATCACCTGCAGCATATCGACCCATCTCATTATTAAATGTAGACCAGAAAATGCTTCAAAAATGTTAGCGGCTCGATTGTCCTTGCTCTTGCCTTCCCTCATTCAGCCAGACCAAGTGGGATTTGTAAAAAAAACGATATGCAATGACTAATATCAGATGGGTACTGACTGCTATGGCGCTATGCACGCAGTTTAAAGAACCGTTTTTGGCCATAAGTTTCGATGCAGAAAAGGCCTTTGATAGAGTGGAGTGGCGCTATCTGTTTTATATTTTAGATGAATATCAAGGGTTGGTTTCAAGAGGCGATTCATCTCCTCTATATGAACCCTATGGCAAGGATAGTGGTGAACCAATCCCATTCAGACACTTTTTCAATTTACAGGGGAACCAGGCAGGGCTGTCATTTATCTCCCTTGCTGTTCTTGCTACAACTTGAGCCGCTTCTCTTGGCCATTCAGGGGGCTAGGCAGGTAAAAGGGGTTCATTTTCAAACCCAGATTTTCAAATATGCGGCTTTTGCTGATGACATCTTGGTCTTTTTAACTAATCCCAAATCCTCTCTGTCACACTTGTTGCCCCTTTTTAGTGAGTTTGGCTCCTTCTCAGGCTTTCGCTTAAATCCCGAAAAATCTGAAGCGCTGGCTTATCCGGATGAGCTGCGCAATAGATGGGAGGGTCCCTTTCCTCTACTCTGGGCACTGCGGCGAATACGATACCTGGGTATTTATTTATCCACTGAGGTATCTAAACTATATGACTTGAATGTGCCCCCCCCTTAGTAGCCTTCACTCTGGAACGGATGCAACGTTGGCGGTCCCTACCATTGTCCCTAGGGGGTCGTATTCACTTATTTAAGAAGATCCTACTACCCAAATGGCTTTATATTCTTCAGAATTTGGTACTTTGCCTAAAAGTTCAAGACATAAAACGGTTAGAAAGGAGTATGCGGTGTTTCTTTTGGAGGGGGAAAAAATCGAGAGTCGCGTTATGCTGCTTTCAGGTCAAGTGGGGGTGTAGGTGGCCTTAGTGTCCCTGATTTTTGTTTGTACAATTGGGCGAGCAATTTACGGGTGGTAAGGGAATGGTTAGTTTGGGAAGGGGTTTTTTACCCATCTCGCGGTTGAGTGCAAGCTCCTTGGTAATCGCAACTTGCGCTTTGCCTTGCACACCACATGGGACAAACTGAATATGCAGGAACCATTGGCGGGTCTGATTTTCCCAGTACGACAGGCCTGGCTTAGACTACTGAAGTTATTGCAGATTCCTCAGGGGTGTGCTTATTTCATACCTTTGCAAGGTAACCCTGATTTTTCTCCAGGTTCTACCTCTCTAGTCTTTCAGCAATGGGCGGCCTTGGGAATTATGCAGTTGGGTCATATCTTAGATGACACGGGGCAAATACTTACTCCTCAAAAGATGTCTGAACTTTATGGCCTAAGGAATTTACATGTGTTTTCTTACCTACATCTTTCTCATTATGTTAAATCTCTACCGAATGTCAGCCTCCTGTCTAGTGGGTTCCGGGCTGTCGCAAATTGTTTCCTGTTGGAAAGGACACAAGTTCCCTCACTCTCACATTATTATAACAAGCTGTGGAGTGTAGTGTCTCAGAATCCGTGTTCGGCCTTGGCGGAGCGCTGGAACAGGGAGGGGACATTTCAAGTTATCGCCACTCAACTGGGAGCTTGCTTTAGACGCATTGCGAGAGTTTCTTTCAATTCCTACTATCGAGAAATGCAATTTAAATTTCTCTGGCAGGCATATGTGTCCACGCAGGTGGCGTTCCATTCTAGCCTGGTACCGGTGGCAACTTGTGGGAAGTGTAATCGGGAGGTGGGCACTCTCTCATTTGTTTTGGGGTTGCTATGTTATCCAGCGCTTTTGGAGATGCAACGTATCTTATTTGACTAGTTTACTAGGGATTTCCTTACCAGCTTCTCCCCTTTTGATCTTCTTTGAATGTATTCCTCTCCTGCGTATTAGAGACGCAGGACATCGTATGTTGTTTATGAAAGCTTGTTTTGTAGGGAAGAAACTGAAACTCCTTCATTGTAAAGAAACAACAGCACCTTTTTTCTGGGCCTGGAGGAATCACTTACATCGCCTGATGCAGATGGAACGATTGACAGCCTGCGCCTCTCCATGCCATCGTCGCAAGTTCTTACAGACTTAGGATCCTTACATTCAGACAATGCCACACAGGGCGCATAGTTTGATTTTAAATGACTGACACCTATTCATCTCTGCTACCGGCCAATGAGTCGATGGGATTTAAGATCTCATATCACAGTATGATTGTATTTGATTTGCTTGGGTTGGGGGGGGGGGGAGTTAAAGGTTGTAATCTTGGATATTGATTTGCGATCTGATGTCTCCAGCTGTTGAACGTGAAGGGAACCTGTGTTCAACATGCTGTTTTGTTCTTGTTGATATGTTCACAAAAGCAATAAAAATTGTTAAACATAAAATCATGAGAGGTCTTGAACGAGTAGATGTGAATCGGTTATTTACACGTTTGGATAATAGACTAGGGGACGTTCCATGAAGTTAGCAAATAGCACATTTAAGACTAATCAGAGAAAATTCTTTTTCACTCAACGTACAATAAAGCTTTGGAATTTGTTGGCAGAGGATGTGGTTAGTGCAGTTAGTGTAGCTGGGTTCAAAAAAGGTTTGGATAAGTTCTTCGAGGAGAAGTCCATTAATGGCTATTAATCAAGTTTACTTAGGGAATAGCCACTGCTATTAATTGCATCAGTAGCATGAGATCTTCTTGGTGTTTGGATAATTGCCAGGTTGTTGTAGCCTGGTTTGGCCTCTGTTGGAAACAGGATGATGGGCTTGATGGACCCTTGGTCTGACCCAGCATGGCAATTTCTTATGTTCCATCCCTTTTATCATTTTGGTCACCCTTCTCTGTATCTTCTCCATCGCAACTATATCTTTTTTGAGATGCGGTGACCAGAATTGTACATAGTATTCATGGTGCGGTCTCACCATGGAGCGATACAGAGGTATTATGACATTTTCCGTTTTATTTACCATTCCCTTCCTAATAATTCCTAACATTTTGTTTGCTTTTTTGACTGCCGCAGCACACTAAGCCGACGATTTCAATGTATTATCCACTATGACGCCTAGATCTCTTTCCTGAGTGGTAGCTCCTAATATGGAAGCTAACATCATGTAGCATGGGTTATTTTTCCCTATATACATCACCTTGCACTTATCCACATTAAATTTCATCTGCCATTTGGATGCCTAATTTTCCAGTCTCACAAGGTCCTCCTGCAATTTATCACAATTCACTTGTGGTTAACTACTCTGATTAATTTTGTATCATCTGCAAGTTTGATCACCTTACTCATCGTATTCCTTTCCAGATCATTTATAAATATATTGAAAAGCATGGGTCCCAGTACAGATCCCTGAGGCACTCCACTGCCCACCCCCCTTCTCCCAAGAAAATTGTCCATTTAATCCTACTCTGTTTCCTGTCTTTTAACCAGTTTGTATTCCACAAAAGGACATTGCCACCTATCCCATTTTACTTTTCCTAGAAACCTCTCATGAGGAAATTTGTCAAATGCCTTCTGAAAATCCAAATACACTGCATCAGGGATGGCGAACTCCAGTCCTCTATGGCCACAAACAGGCCAGGTTTTCAGGATATCCACAATTAATATACATTAGAAAGATCTACATGCATTGCCTCCACTGGATGCAAATCTTTCTCATGTGTTCTCATTGTGGATATCCTGAAAACCTGGCCTGTTTGCAGCCCTCGAGGACTGGAGTTCGCCATCCCTGCATTACATCTACCAGTTCATCTTTATCTACATGTTTATTAACCCCTTCCAAAAAGTGAAGCAGATTTGTGAGGCAAGACTTACCTTGTGTAAAGCCATGCTGACTTTGTTCCATTAAACCAGTGGTTCTCAACCTTTTTTCTGTCGGGGCACACCTGATAGTTCACATGCGTGACACAGTGAACACATGACTGTCACAAGGATAAATGTAAATGTACACTTTGCGTCCACAGGAACCCCACCCCCGACCCTCAGCAAAGGGTGTAAAGCAGAACTAGAACATTCCCCATGCAACTCACCATACAAAAAAGATATTCTTGTGTTATCTCAATAACAGCAACACAAACTCTCTCTACTACCAAGCGCAATAGCCCTACTTATAAAAAGACAGCAGTTCACCACCTATTGAGAAAACACAACAAATAAGGTGAAGTATTTTACCAGCCTACATGCTTATTAAATACCTCATCTTGGTCACACATACAAAATCAACCTTTAAGTACAGAAAGACCACAAATTATAAATATGGAGACAGAAACAGGAGTGGGAAACCAAAAAAGCCACTCTGCATGCAGTGCAAAACTGGAGAAATGGAAACAGAAATATAGCACCTAACATAGTAAAAGGATCTGCAATAATGCACTCAAACTAATCCACATAAAGTTACACCTGCATTATGATATGCACTCAAATAGAACAACCCTATTTATGAAAAGGCAACACTACAAATATTAAACCAGGCACTAAACACCAATACACCTCCATTCTACAAACACCAATAAAATATTTCAAAACAGCAGACACATTACATAATACCCAATTTGAAAAATGAACTTAAAAAGCCCCCTTTACTTACCTTTTCCAGCAGTTCTCCTACTCCTTTCCCTGGCAGGCCTCACCAGAAGCATCAGTAGCTGATGAAGCTGTCCTCATGGTCCTCTTCCTTAGGGACCACAACCAGTCTCCGTCTCGCTCTCATACACTCACACATACTCGCACTCTCGGGACCAGTTTTTGTCTTACACACACCAGTCACCTCCCTGATCAGTAATTTTCACACAATCACAACGCATCTCTCTGATTAGTCTCTCATACTTAAACACAGGCTTTCAATCACACACATGCTCTCTCTCTCTCACAAGCAGGCTTTCAATCACACACACGCTCGCGCTCTCTCACAAGCAGGCTTTCAGTCACACACACGCTCTCTCTCTCTCTCACAAGCAGGCTTTCAATCACACACATTTTCTCTCTCTCTCTCTATCTTTCACACACACACAAGCAGGCTTTCAATCACACACACGCACTCTCTCTCTCTCTCTCTCACAAGCAGGCTTTCAATCACACACATTCTCTCTCTCTCTCACACAAGCAGGCTTTCAATCACACACACGCTCTCCCTCTCTCTCACACAAGCAGGCTTTCAATCACACACACGCTCTCCCTCTCTCTCACACAAGCAGGCTTTCAATCACACACACTCTCTCTCTCTCTCACACAAGCAGGCTTTCAATCACACACACGTGCTCTCTCTCTCTCTCTCACACACACAAGCAGGCTTTCAATCACACACATGCGCGCTCTCTCTCACTCTCTCACAAGCAGGCTTTCAATCACACAACGCTCTCTCCCCCTCTCTCTCTCTCTCTCTCTCTCACACACACAAGCAGGCTTTCAGTCACACACACGCGCTCTCTCTCTCACACAAGCAGGCTTTCAATCACACACATGCGCTCTCTCTCTCACACAAGCAGGCTTTCAATCACACAACGCTCTCTCCCCCTCTCTCTCTCTCTCTCTCTCTCTCACACACACAAGCAGGCTTTCAGTCACACACACGCGCTCTCTCTCTCACACAAGCAGGCTTTCAATCACACACACGCGCTCTCTCTCTCACACAAGCAGGCTTTCAATCACACACACGCGCTCTCTCTCTCACACAAGCAGGCTTTCAATCACACACATGCTCTCTCTCTCACACAAGCAGGCTTTCAATCACACACACGCTCTCTCTCTCTCACACATGCAGGCTTTCAATCACACACACGCTCGCTCTCTCTCACAAGCAGGCTTTCAATCGCACACACGCTCGCTCTCTCTCACAAGCAGGCTTTCAATCGCACACACGCTCGCTCTCTCTCACACAAGCAGGCTTTCAGTCACACATTCTCTCGCTCTCTCTCACACAAGCAGGCTTTTAGTCACACATTCTCTCTCTCTCTCACACAAGCAGGCTTTCAATCATACACGCGCGCTCTCTCTCTGTCACACAAGCAGGCTTTCAATCACACACACGCTCTCTCTCTCTCACAAGCAGGCTTTCAATCACACACACACCCTTGCCCCTGCTGGTCTGCGGTGGCGGCGCTGTGCACCGATCTTAGGCCCCTGCCGGCCTGGTGTCCGCCGGCAGCAGCGCTCTGATCTTCGGCCCGCTGGCTGCGGGTAGCATGCAACACACCTGCCAGTGCTTGGCGACACACTAGTGTGTCGCGTCACACCGGTTGAGAATCGCTGCATTAAACCATGCCTTTCTATATGTTATGTGATTTAGAACAATTTTCACTATTTTTCCTAGCAATGAAGTCAGGCTAACTGGTCTGTAGTTTCCTGGATTACCCCTGGAGCCCTTTTTAAATATTGGGGTTACATTAGCCACCCTCCAGTCTTCAGGTACAATGGATGATTTTAATGATAGGTTACAAATTTTTACTAATAGATCTGAAATTTCATCTTTTCTGCCAATTTCTTTGCACATCTGAATGGGGTGTTATCTACATTTATTTGGGACAATAAGCAACCATGCATACTTAGTGGAGGCCTAAGGAGCAAGGCATAATGGCCCTACCAAATCTGCAGACCTATTACTGTGTTGCGGGTTTACAGGGTGCAAGGGTATGGCTACACAGAAATCATTTGATCTCATGGTACTCCCTGGAGAAACCTGGCAAAGGGAACTGATCTTTCTTCCCTTTTATTGGGGGCTTGATAAGTTACTTCAGATCAAATGGATCTATCATGTTAATCTCTTCATATCTCATACGTTGAAGATGTGGGGGCAGTGAAGGAGGCTCCTGGGAATCTCCAAGTTCCTTATCTTCCAACAGGGGTAATTTGTTTTTATCTGCTCGCACCTTATGCAGAGATGCTGTTGCCTGGTGGAAGCAGGGACTGAAATTTGTAGGACAACTATGAGAAGAGAATAGTGTTGTCTTTAAATCTTTTCATGATCTCCGATCTGATTTTGAGTTGTGGGGAGAGTCTAGTGCTCACCATGACAAGACTTTCGATAGACTTGCCAGGGACACAGAGGACTCCCTCCTCCTTTGAAAGGGTTTTTATCCAGGAAGACATTCCTCGTAGATGTATATCAGCGATATATAGGGCCCTGTAAAGTTGCTAATGGATAAGGAGCCTCCTCTTGCTCTTATCGCCCACTGGAGTAGGAATCTTCATCTGACCCCGAAGGAGGAGAATTGGAAAGGTATTTGCAATTTTAACCTGCAGTTGCAGGGTTGAGTTGCTGATTAAGCTCCTGCATTGCACTTACCAATGCCCTATCTTTTAGGTAAAGTTCCTTTAGACTGTGCTGGAGGGGATGTGGGCTTGAGGCATCATGTATTCATGCATATGTGGAAGACTTTTGGGGGTGGTCCATCGCAAAATCTCTGCTGTAATAGAGGCAGATCTAAATCCTAGGGTGCACGTCGTCCGAATATATCTAAAAGAATTTTATTTGATCATTTGATCCATTCAAGAAGATCTGTAACTACATTTTAATGTAACAGTGAAGACAAGAGGAATTGGATGATGAAAACAAGCCCTTTATTAAAATGCCCGACTCTGGCCGAGTTTCGCTCTTTTAGACAGAGCTGCCTCAGGGGCAATTGATTGAAACAGGACTTGAATATCGCAATAAATTCAGTGTAGTTGGAGTCAAATCAAATCAGACCTTTTTCTTGACCACACAGCATTGCCATGTGATAGAGAGGGCAATAGTATTCAATAAATGCGGATCCAAAGCGAACAAACAATATTCCAGCTAATACATTTTTATGGAAATCCACTCCAGTTATAGAGCTTTGGTACAAACAAGTTTGACATAGCTCTCTTAGACAAATTGACTCATCTGCTTAATCATAGAATGATATTGAAGGATAAAGTTTCTGAAAATATTGGGGAAAGTAAGGATATTTACACTTTTTGTATTCTGCAAGCCCTGTCAGACATACATCCATGTGAGAGCATGAATCTATTTTGTATGCGCTCTTGTTTACCTTGCATCTGTAATCATTACTTTTGTATACAACCCTTTCTGTTCTTAAAATTAAATGCAAGAAAAGGCAACAAATATGCATATATTCCAATACCCACCCAGAGAAGGATCTTAGGCTACTTAGACAACTTTGACAAAAAGATTTTTCAAAGCTCTATGCTTATTGCTTTAATCTCTGCTCACCAATTTTACATGGTTCAATACTTACACAAATGTATAAAAAACGGAAACTTTTTCTTCCACCTGGTGAAGGCAGAGATGCATATATCCTCAGCCACTCTTAGATGCGGAAAAGTGAATATGCCATTTTCTTCGATCCATCCATAAAGTTTTTTATACCATGAATCACATTTTGACAGCATCCATCAGAGCCCATATGGCTTGATTGAGAGCCAGTAGCTTACTTGATGATGTTCATGAAAAGTTGACAGACAATCCCATACCTAGGTGATCACCTTTTTGAAGAAAAGCATAGAGAAACGGTTGATGAAATAAAGGAACAGAATGTGGTAGTTCAATCCCTCTTTACAGAATCAGAACAGTCTTCTGCAAGGCACCCTTACTACACTTAAGACTATATTTCTAGAGATGCCCCTTCTGGAAATTTCAACAGTGTCAGATGTCACCTCTACTTCCACAACAGGAACAATTTCTGGCTCACACTCAACAGCGTGAGTGCTGTCAACCAAAAACTATGCATCAAGTCCAGCAGATTGGTGACGCAAGATTTCCCTTATGTAAATTCTTGCTATGTCCCATTAAATAATGTCTGTCTTTATGTTCTGTGATTTTGTTTACAGTGGTTTCTATAATTTTTCTCAACACTGAAGTCAGACTTGCCAGTCTATTTCCGGGATCGCTCCTGGAGCCTTTATTTTTTTAATTTACATTTTCATTGTGTTAATTGTAGAATAAATAAATCCAATATATCCGTATACTTAATACAATACTACTAGTTTTACATATAAACTGTGACCATCGTCCCTACTTTTCCCCTCCATCCAGGTTACAAGGGTAAAGCAGAAGGATGCATTGGAGTATGTAGAAATAGAACTATCACTAACAGAGTCGTAGGAGATAGATGCACAAGAGCATCATTGCCAACTACCCCTAAATCATATCGTCTTTTGGTTGATCTCTACATGCTAATTATGGAGATCATATCAAATTTAGACAATGTTCTTTAGGGCTGAGATTTTACTTAGCCAGTATACATGGTTCAGCCGTTTGAGGTCTTTCCCCTGCTTCCAGTGGGAAGCAGTCTCGCATCTAACTGCTATAAATATTTGTTGAAGTAGTTATTGCACGAGTCTATCTGCTTATAGAACTGTAATACCCAGCAAGGCATACTTGAGTTAACATTATCCAAGCCTGTGATTGCTTTAATTAGTAATAATCAAGAATAATATCACATTTCCACCAGATATGGTAAAAAGAGCCTAATGACCTGCATCCCCTCCAACATGTCATCTATCTGTGGGTGCGCTTCATGTAAATGCTCTGTAGTTAACTACCATTGCAGTAAGAACTTGTATCCGTTTTCTATTAGAGCAGATGAGAAACAGTATTATCCCAGGACAAGCCAGGATGCTAGTCCTCACATATGGGTGATGTCATTCACGGAGCCCTTAAGCGGGAAAAACTTCTGGCAAGTTTCTAGAAGCTTTTAATTGGCTGCCTGAGGCTACTGAGCATGCCCGGCATGCCATGATATTCCCTGCCACAGGGGTCTCACTCCAGTCTTCTTTTTTCCGCGCTGCTGACTGCATCGCGGTTCATAGGAGCCCTGTGAGTTACCTCACTACTAAAAAAAAGTTTTTATAACTAATTTCGCCCTTTACGGGTCTCACTCGATTTGTCACCGGCTGGTGACAAACACCATACGTTTTTTCGCCAAAAAGAAAGACCGGATTCATCGACTGATGTCGACTGAAAAAACTTCGGGCTTCAAAAAATGTCCGGCCTGCAACCGGACTATGTCGATTACGGACCCGCATGTCGAGTGCGTTCGCTGTCTTGGTGGAGACCATGACATCGTGGCTTGCGCCCAATGCCAAGAAATGACGGTGAAAGGTAGGAAGCTTCGTCATGAGAAGATGGCTCAAATTTTTCAAATTCAGACAACGCCATCGCCGACGACTTCCACGAAATCCTCACCGGTTGGCATAACAAAAAAGATATTAATAAAGAAAAGGATTCCGGAGGGTTCGGGGGATGCCTCCTCGCCAACACCCTCTGCGTCATCGACAAAGTCGGTATCTGATGTTCGTCCAAAACACAAACACCAACGGCACCGTTCAATTCCTCTATTACCACCGCCGGAGGAACCGGTACCTAAAAGACAAAAAATATCATCGACCTCCGTAACATCCGGACAGGAATCGATGCCATCGACATCGGTAACAGACTTAACTGCATTGATTAAGCAGATAGTCACCGATGCCCTGAAGGAGAAGATACCGGCGTCATCGCCGATGCCGACCCCTGTGTCGATGCCGACTACCGGGTCGATGCCGACTGTTCAGTCGATGCTGACTACAGAGTCGATGCTGACATCGATTTCGATGCCGATACCGGCTACAGCGCCTATGGAAACAGCCCTGTCGATGCCGGCGGACTTCCCGAGGTTTTCAACAGTGATGCCGGCTACTCAGCCGATACCATCGTCACAGATATACGCAGTGACTTCCTCGATGCCATACTCTACCTCTGCGATGCCAGTACCATTCACGATGCGGGAGCCATCGATGGCATCGATTATTTCACAAACCTCGATGTCCACAATGGCTTCTAGGCCCATTTCATCTATGGTTCCCATTTCCATGTTTTCATTCCTGACTTCATCGATTCCAACTACTTCCCAATCGATGCCTCAATACACTCTAGCTCCAACTAGAGCTCCTGTACAAGGAAAAATTCCTTCATCAAAGAAGGCATCAGGAAAATATAAACATACTTCCATGCTAGCTCCAGAAGCCTCTCTTCTGAGAGAAGATTACATGCAATACTCACTAAAAGGTATCAAGACCTTTTAGCATCTTTACCTACAGAACCTGAAGAAGAAGAAATGGAAGGTGAAGGCAGTGATGGTTCACCAGATATTCAAGATCCCTTGCAAGGACCATCTGGAGTTTCCCCATCTAAAAGGCTGGAACCTCATCAGTACCAACCTACATCAGACACATGGTCAGCCACACAATCCGAGCATTCCTCAGAAGATTTTTATCTGAGAATACTCCGCCTCAGGCTAAGAAGCAGTCCCCTCCAGAGGACCTGTCATTTTCCTCTTTTATTCAGGAGATGTCAGAATCCATCCCATTTCAGCTCCAAGCTGAAAAAGATGAACGACAACAGATGTTGGAGATACTACAATTTGTAGATCCTCCAAAACATAATTTGGCCATCCCAGTGCATGAAGTACTGTTACAACTTCAGCAAAGAATTTGGGAACACCCTTGCACAACCCCTGGAGTAAACAGGAGAGTAGACTCTACGTATCTGGTGCAAGCAGCCCCAGGTTTTGAAAAACCTCAACTCCCGCACAACTCCCTAGTTGTAGAATCTGCTCAAAAGAAGTCACGCAGATCCAGAACACATGCCTCTATCCCTCCTGGGAAGGATAACAGATTTTTAGACCTCATGGGAAAGAAAATTTACCAGGGAGCTATGCTGAACTCTAAGATTGCTGCATATCAGCTTTATATGACGCAGCACCAGAGAAATCTCTGGAAACAAATAGAAGAATTTCTCCCATCCCTGCCTCAGCAACAGCAAGAGGCAGCACAGCAAATTGTACAGAAAGGCCTAGATGCTGGAAAGCACGAGGTAAGAGCAGCGTATGATGCTTTCGAAACCTCATCAAGAACTGCGGCATCTGGCATCAGTGCAAGAAGATGGGCCTGGCTGAAGGCTTCGGATTTACGTCATGAAGTCCAGGACAAATTGGTGGACTTACCGTGCCAAGGTGATAATTTGTTTGGCACAAAGGTGCAAGATGCTGTGGCACAGCTTCGAGAACACTCAGAAACCTTGAAGCAGCTCTCCACTTTGTCACATGACACTACAACTCATCCAACCCGCAGGCCGCCACGTAGGGACACAAAGCGTCCTTTCTACAGACCAAGGAGATATTATCCTCAGGCCTCTAGATCACGGCCTCCAAGGACTCAACAACGTCCACAGCAAAGACAACAACGAGCTCCAAGGACACAGCCTCCGCCTCAAACGGCTTCTACTTCGGGGTTTTGAAAGTCATCCCAGAGTACAGAGCCAACTACCCAATCCTTATCCCGAATTGCCAGTTGGAGGGAGAATTTCCCAATTTTACACAGAATGGGCAAACATTACAACAGATCACTGGGTCTTGTCCATCGTTCACCAAGGTTACCGCCTAGACTTCACATCTCTCCCTCAGGAGTTTCCACCAAAAAACTCCTATCTCGAACACATTCCTCAATTACAAACAGAATTATCTGCTCTTCTGAAAGCAAAAGCTGTGGAACACGTACCACACACTCAGAAGGGAAGAGGATTCTATTCCCGGTATTTCCTCATTCCAAAGAAAACCGGAGGCCTACGTCCCATTCTAGATCTCAGAAATCTCAACAAATTTCTAAGAAAAGAAAAGTTCAGGATGGTGTCCTTAGGCACCATGCTTCCACTCATACAAAAAGGGGATTGGCTTTGTTCTCTGGATCTTCAAGATGCATACACTCACATTCCAATATTCCCACCTCATCGCAAGTTCCTCAGATTCAAGGTAGGACATCAGCATTTCCAATACAGAGTCTTGCCATTCGGCCTAGCCTCAGCTCCAAGAGTATTCACCAAATGCCTAGCAGTGATAGCAGGACATTTGCGCAAACAAGGTGTTCATGTGTTTCCTTATCTCGACGATTGGCTAATAAAATGTCATTCACAACAAGGAGCACTAACTTCTCTACATTACACAATACAGTTACTTCACAAACTGGGATTTCTCATAAATTATCAAAAATCCCACCTGCACCCGTCTCATGTACTCCAATATATAGGGGCAGAATTAAAACAAACCTTGCACAAGCTTTTCTTCCAGAAGACCGTGCACAAACGCTGTCCCAGTTGGCGTACTCCATGTCCATACAACCACAAGTGACAGCTCATCAGTTTCTAATCTTACTAGGCCACATGGCTTCAACGGTTCACGTCACTCCTATGGCACGACTTGCCATGCGACTAACCCAATGGACTCTTCGATCACAGTGGATCCAAGCATTACAACCACTACATTATCAAATCCAAGTAACCCACCAACTACGCTCCTCGCTACAATGGTGGACAATCAAGAACAATTTGCGCAAGGGCCTACCCTTCCAAAAACCGATCCCTCAGATAACATTAACTACAGATGCATCCACCTTGGGATGGGGAGCTCATGTAAACTCTCTTCAAACCCAAGGAACTTGGACAAAACTCGAAGCCACATATCAAATCAATTTTCTGGAACTTCGAGCTATACGTTATGCGCTGCATGCGTTCAAAGACTGCCTTTCACACAAGACTGTGCTAATCCAGACAGACAATACTGTAGCCATGTGGTACATCAACAAACAGGGAGGTACGGGCTCGTATCTCCTCTGTCAGGAAGCGGCACAAATTTGGGACTGGGCCTTGAACCACTCAATGTTCCTACAGGCCACTTGTCTAGCAGGGATTCAAAATGTACTAGCAGACCGGCTCAGTCGCCAATTCCAACCACACGAATGGTCTCTAAATCCCTCCATTGTGACCAAAATATTCCAACGTTGGGGACAACCAACAACAGACCTCTTTGCGTCGCATCAGAACCACAAGGTGGACACCTTCTGTTCTCTGCACAAACAGAAGAACCAACCAGCCAAGGACGCCTTTGCTCGCCCTTGGAACTCAGGCCTACTCTATGCATATCCTCCAATACCGCTTATCACCAAGACGTTGGTGAAGCTACAACAGGACAAGGGGTCCATGATACTCATAGCCCCATATTGGCCTCGACAAGTATGGTTTCCCACACTGCTAGTCCTGTCAGTCAAGGATCCAATACGCCTGGGAGTAGCTCCCAATCTCATCACTCAGGATCAGGGTCGGTTGCGCCACCCCAACCTTCAATCCCTATCCCTGACTGCATGGATGTTGAAAGCTTAATCCTACAATCTCTTAATCTCTCAACTAATGTTTCTCAAGTGCTTATAGCTTCACGCAAACCTTCCACACGAAGGAATTACTCTTTCAAGTGGAAACGGTTTACTTTCTGGTGCAAGCAAAACAATATTGATCCTTTCACTTGCCCCACTACTTCTCTTCTAGACTATTTGTACCATCTTTCAGACTCTGGTCTTCAGACATCGTCAATCAGAGTGCATTTGAGCGCAATCTCCGCTTATCATCACAAGATAGGAGATGCACCTATATCCACACAACCTCTCGTCAGTAGATTTATGAGAGGTCTAACTCACCTTAAACCACCAATTCGGCCTCCAGCTACACAATGGGACCTGAATCTGGTTTTAACAGGATTAATGCGTTCTCCTTTCGAACCCATAGATTCCTGTGAACTTAAATTTCTCACATGGAAAACTATTTTCCTCATAGCCATCACATCAGCTAGAAGGGTTAGTGAGTTACAAGCACTTGTCACATATGAACCTTATACAAAGTTTCTCCATGCCAGAGTGGTTCTCCGAACACATCCAAAATTCCTTCCTAAGGTAGTTACGGAATTCCACTTAAATCAAACAATAGTTTTACCCACATTCTTTCCAAGGCCTCACTCTCACCAAGGTGAAAGAGCTCTACACACTTTGGACTGTAAACGTGCGTTGTCTTTTTATTTAAATCGCACTACGTCCCTCAGAAAATCCAATCAGCTTTTTGTCTCTTATGACCCAAATAAGCCAGGTAAAGCAGTGGGAAAACATACTCTATCCAATTGGTTAGCAGATTGCATACAATTTTGCTATGAAAAAGCAGGCCTTCCTCTCCAAGGGCGAGTAAAGGCACATTCAGTAAGAGCAATGTAAACCTCAGTAGCACATTTTCGTTCAGTGCCAATCATTGACATTTGTAAAGCAGCAACATGGAGTTCCCTTCACACCTTTGCAGCTCATTACTGTTTGGACAAGGAAGGACGACAGGATTCAGCCTATGGACAATCTGTCTTAAAGAACTTGTTTCCAGTTTAATCCCAACTCCTTCTACATCCAATCTGCTGTGATCTTCGGCTGACTCATTTCTTCAACAAGGCATTCCGGTTACCTGCATGGACAATGACTCAGCCTCTAGCTTGCTAATCACCCATATGTGAGGACTAGCATCCTGCTTGTCCTGGGATAAAGCAAAATTGCTTACCTTGTAATAGGTGTTATCCCAGGACAGCAGGATGTAGTCCCCATGGAACCCACCCGCCACCCCGCGGAGTTGGGCCTCGGACTTTATTATTTTACATTTGCTAACGCTTATTGCTACATACAAGACTGGAGTGAGACCCCTGTGGCAGGGAATATCATGGCATGCCGGGCATGCTCAGTAGCCTCAGGCAGCCAATTAAAAGCTTCTAGAAACTTGCCAGAAGTTTTTCCCGCTTAAGGGCTCCGTGAATGATGTCACCCATATGTGAGGACTACATCCTGCTGTCCTGGGATAACACCTATTGCAAGGTAAGCAATTTTGCTTTTTCCCATGTGCAGAAAAGAAAGCAAAATCATTAGCCATAAAAAGCTTCCCTACTTAACGAGAACAGTGGAATTTGTGAAAAAAAAATTATATTTTTTCTTTTATATCAATCTCGCTGCTTGTTTTTGTGTCAGTTTGAATGCAGCAAGCAGGGCTAACTAAGCCATATAGTATAATTGTATAAATACCTGTTTGGACATCAAATCCTCGTCCCTGATCTGTTATCACCATATATGCTCTGACTCAAGACAGTGATGAATACCTCAAAGTCCTGACAGAATCCTTCAAACAAGAAGACTGCAACCCCAGAATCTCCAGGACAGCTAAGATATATTTATTGCAGTACAAAGAAAGGAAAGTCACAGAGCAAGAACCCCTTGAAGTTACATACAACCCAGAGTGGGGAAAAACTGAGACTAATCAAAAGACCTACAGCCACTACTCCTGGAAGATAAATAATTCCACCCTCTATACCCTACCCCAAAACTGTCAGAAGAGGTGCGACCTGTTGAATAGTTCCATGGATTCTCAGTGAATGTACCTCTGTAGACCCACTAATGGGAAGCTGTAAAGCAGTCTCCTTGCAAGATGTGAGAGTAGTGAAAATGTTCAGATATTTATCATGTTGACAGTTAACATAAATTAGTTCAGCACATTTTTATTAAACTTGCAATGTATTTAAAAGAAACTTTCTTTTTTACAGGCATACAAGTGGTGCATAGAAGCCATGAAAGAAATCTCAGTTGGTTTGCCGGTGAAAGTGGTAGTGGATGTTTTAAGGCAAGCCTCAAAGGTTAGTGTGAAATCCAGACCATTTTAAATTCAAACACATTTCTGCTAGCAGAGGTTAAATGAGCAAAATTACCTAGCGTGTAGCCAGATGGACTCAGGACTAGTGGGTTATGTGCTCCTCTGCTAGCAGATGGGAGACAGTCAGATTTCAAAGCTGACGTCACCCTAGATATAACCCTACCGTGACCTCAGCTCCTCAGTATCTCTGTCTCCCTAGCAGACGTGGACACTATTCCCTCACTAGCACAATGCTAGCAGGATTACCGAAAAAAACAAAGGAAGAGAAGCATTTTATCTTAAAAAAAAAAAAAAGATTTAGCCCTGCTCTCTTACGGTGATACCTAAGGGTCCCTCCCCCCGTCGAGAATTCCTGAGGTGATTTCCGATCCCTCAGAGGTGTGCCTTGGTCCGGTAGCCGGCTTCCGGCGTGGATTTAGCCACTGAAGCAGCTGAAAGGCAGCGGGTGCAAAGCCGAGCGAGGCAGTGAAGGCCAAAACCCTCTACTCCTCAGCTGGAGACCGTTTCTGCACTCAGCTGGTAAGCGCTGAGACCAGTAAGTAAAAAAAAAAAAAAAAAATCTTCATTCCTGTACATACCCAGATCAGTCCAGACCAGTGGGTTATGCACTCCCACCAGCAGATGGAGCCCAGAGACCTGTAGCTCATCAGTATTTCTCTGTCTCCAGCAGATGGTGGTCGTGTATACCTCCAGCTCTGTGTGAGATGGATTTTTCTTGCTCCCTCAGGTAGAGCCGGGCGAACGGGAGGTTGGTTACCCCTGGCGGTGCTAGGTCCGTGTGGTTCTGGGTCCCCTGATAGCCAGAGGACTGGCTCCCTCAGCGACCCGAAGGCTCCCCCTCAGTGTCTGCGGTACAGAGAAGTGTAGCCCCTTTGGGGATTTTTTTCTATTCTTGGATTAGGCTTTATTTTTTTTCTGTTACTAGAAGTTGAAGTGTTTGTGTAAAAAAAAAAAAAAACAAAACAGCTCCAAGTCACTGTTCACTGCGGCTCCCGGGGTAAATCAGTCTGCCTGGTGGTGCAGAGCCAGGCAGATCCCTGAAGAGGAGGGGAGAGTGTTTCAGCCCTGGTAAGAACCTCCGAGGACACTTTTAGGCTCCCTGCCTCATTTTTACCGCCGGTTCCAGAGCTGTTTTTACCGTGGTGGCCATTTTGGTTTTTTTCTTTTTCAACCTCTCACGCGGCTCCCCAGCGTTCCTGGGGCCAACATTCATGGTATATTTGGTGGGAGCCACCAGGGCTGGGTGGGGGAGTTAATATGCCTCTTTTTGCAGGAGGAACATGGCAGGAACTCCTCTGTAAGACTTGTGGGGTATGGTCAGCTTATTTAGACCCCCTGTCGCTGTGCACGGACTGTGCACTGGATGGGGGAGGGGCCTCAGACGAGGACCAAACCTAAAAAGTCTGCACGCAGGTCAGGCTCGGCGGCTGGATCTAACGGAAGGAGCCCAACCCCCTCTGCACACCCTGTGGAAAGGTATCCCAGGATAACCCTCCCCCTGCTGTCCCCTACTGCGCGGACTCCAAGACGGAGGAATCGAGAGACACAGACACTGATTCTAGCAGTGACGAGACAGGACCGGGGGAATTTTCACCAGAATTTGTGCTGCTCATGCATGAAGCATTTCTGGCTATGAAGCTTGCGAAGCGCAGAGCCCAGGATGGGAGCGTGGGAGTTCCCAAGCGTCCCCATCTGCGAACTTAGTCGTCTGTCCCGGGCAACTTTGGTTTGGGAGGATCTAGCAGGTGCAGTCAACCAGCAGGGGAACGACTCCACTCCGCCCCCGAGGGACACCGCTGCAGATCAGGGTGAGGTCCCTCCAGATGTAGATACGGGACTATTGCTTCAGCATATATTTGCAACGACTGCGCCATTGCAGTTGGTTTGACAGTGCATTTGATGTGGGCACAAGCGGCCTCTTGGGCAGAGTGCCAGCTGGTTTCGCCGCAGGAGATATGTAGAGCTGCAGTTTGGTGTCCTCTGCATACCTTTTCCAAGCATTACCGTTTGGATGTTAAGGCGCCAGAGGACTCCAATTTTGGGGAACAAGTGCTTCGAGCGGGTCTTTCGGGATCCCTCCCCAGTGTAGTGTGCTTTGGTAATCCCACTGGTCTGGACTGATCTGGGTATGTCCAGGAAAGGAAAATTGGTTATTATCTGCTAATTTTCGTTCCTGTAATACCTCAGATCAGTCCAGAGGCCCGCCCAGGCGTAGCTGCCGAAAGATTGGCTGTCCTTTAGGGGAGCTACTGTGTTGAATTCTGAAGGAAGTGCTCCTTTTACCAATATTAACGGAATCTGGGTAGGGTTTCCAATCTTAGGGGAATGCAACCCTCCTGTTTTTCCTTTTTCTGGATGTTCGCCTTTCAGGGTGAATAGATGTTTAAAAGCTATTTTCAATGGTTTGTTGCTTGGGTGTCGACCAATACTGAGGAGCTGCAGATGGCACTAGAGTTATATAGCAGGGCCTCGAAGTTTGTTCTCTGCCTCCATCTTCTGGTAGGAGTATATAACTCACTGGTCTGGACTGATCTCTGGTATTACAGGAACGGAAATTAGCAGGTAATAACCAATTTTCCTTTTCATCGGTGCTGTCTGTGTTCTGCCCATGCCATTGATGCTTCCATCTATGCCTTCTATACTACCGAAGCATCTATACCTCAATCAGTGCCCTCGACTAAACAAAATGCTCCATACTTCGGGTTGTAAACCAGAGCCCCGTGTAATCCTTGGGTGACAAACAATGGCAGGAACAATGGAGGCACGGTAACAATCAGTCACCAGTGCCATCCGAGACAGCGAGGGCATCTTCCTCGGTGCTGGAGAATGATCAGGCCGAGCACTGTGGGAATCATCACCGGCATGGTGACCGTTCGCCACCGATGACATCGGTGGCATCTTCCTTGGTGCTGGAGAATGACCGGGCCGAGCGCCGAGGGAAACATTGCTACTGCCACGGTAAATGACCATCGCCGATACCGTTCTGGACATCTGTTGCAGTTCCTCAGTGCTGGAGAATGACCGGGC
The DNA here is from genome assembly GCF_901001135.1 of Rhinatrema bivittatum. NCBI lineage: Eukaryota > Metazoa > Chordata > Amphibia > Gymnophiona > Rhinatrematidae > Rhinatrema > Rhinatrema bivittatum. Next base: position 177,908,343 of record NC_042622.1, read on the forward strand.
CAAGCTCCGAGGGAATCAAATAAGCTGGTGTGTAGTGTGGATATCTAGGACTGCTAACAGTTAATATAATTAAGAGGAAAAAAAAAACTCAGCACTGGTGTTTCTGAATGTTTTATCAGATTTGAAACTAGTCAGTGCAATCATGGGTCTTTTAAAAAAAAACAAAAAACATTAACAAGACTCAAAGTAGCTGATCAACACAGAAGTCTTTTTAAAGAAAAACCAAAAATTAAAAAAGTTTTCAATAAAATAAATAGAGGTTTTTTAAAAGACCCATGATTGCACCGACTGGTTTCAAATCTGATAAAACATTCAGAAACAACACCAGTGCTGAGGTCTTTTTTCCTCTTAATTTTATTATTAACAAATGTTAGCAGTCCTAGATATCCACACTACACACCAGCTTATTTGATTGTCAAGCTCCGAGGGAAACATCATCGCCAGCACCGGCGTGTTTCACGTTCGGTGCAGGCACTGATACCGCACCAGCATCAATGTCCATTGAGCCAGTTGTGAAGTGGGCCCGGGTACACGAGTCTTCATGCTCCTTTGCACCCGAGGCACTGAGGCGTTCCCCCACCGGTGCCGGGTACTGAGCCACCACAAATTAATGTGGAAGTGCCAGTAACGCCTAGCCTGTCTCCCCTGTAGCTGTGCTACCCATACCAGCTTACAGGGTGGAGCTGGATGTTTACGTCCCTCAGGCTGTCCTCGATGCCTCCCGGAATCTACTAACACCGAAGCCATCGATATTCGCACTGTTGTGGCACCGCCTCATTGTGACACCTACCAATGACAGCCTAAGTCATTGCCACCAACAAAGGGTGATGGGCACGCTAATCCTGCTTCGGCATAGATCCAATCGAGACCTGGTCACTAAAACAGGCCAGATGTTCTCCAAAGGTGCTAAGTTGTCACATCTTCCAAGAACCATATGGGTGTCACATATTGCTATTTACCGGCTATGTTTGACACAACACCAAGGGAACCTCTCTGCCAGCAACATGGGATTGCTTCGAGACGTCCTCCCTTTGCCAGTAATGGGACTCTGTACTCGATAGTAACCTGGCTTCCGGCCTCTGATTTATGGCCCGAAGTCTAAGATAAACTAGCAGCTCCGCCAGTCGGGCAAGCTCCTGGATTCTTCAGCCTTGCCAGACAACAGAGCAGCTATCCCACTGAGGACAAGAGCTCGAGGTACTGTTCCCCAGGTCAACAAGGCGGAGGATTTTAATCCCGCTATTTCCTTCTTTCAACGGAAAGCAGGCGATCTCCACCCATCCTCCACCCAGAAATCTCAACAAATTTCTTCAAAAAGAAAAGTTCAGAATGGCATCTCTCGGCACCATGCTTCCCTTCCTACAATAAGTGGGTTGCCTACATTCTCTGGTCTTTCTATGCGCTTCCTAGCGAGTCGTCAACATTTTCAATACCAAGTTCTGCTATTCGAACTAGCTTTGACAACTTGTGTATTTCACCAAATGCCTAGCAGTGACTGCCGCTTATCTACAAAGAACAACATCATTCACACCTTTTCTTACCTGGATGACTGCCTAATAAGGAGTCAATCCAAGCAAGAAGCTAAATTCTCTAAGACTCACTATAAATCTCCTAAATTTGACGGGGATTTTTGATCAGCTACCATAAATCCCATATGGAGCAGTTCTGGGTACTACAGTTGCAATGGACTTCCTGCCCAACAACCGCGCAGACATCTTCTCAAATTCTCCACATCTCTCTGCACATGCAACATAGCCTCAGCCCAGCCTCAGCCCATCAATTCTTTCATTGCTGGGCCACACAGTTTCCACTATCCACGTCATTCCTATGACCAGACTAGCCATGAGGAAAACTCAGTGGATTTTCATATTTCAGTGGCTCTAAGCAGTTCAACTGCTTTCGTCCCTGATCCATATCACCGATCCAGGACCAAATCTTCAGATGATCTTGGCCACGGTCACAACCATCTTGGGTTGAGGAGCTCGTATCAACACCCTCCAAACCTAAAATGCATCTACTCCGCTCCATGGAAAATCTCAGCTCAATTTCCTGGAGCATCGAGCCCTTTATGCTTTCAAACACTGTCTCTTACACACAAATTGTGAATACAGACAGACAACATGGTGGCAATGTGGTACTCGAACAAACAGTGACACACAGGCTCTTGTCTGCTCTGCCAGGAAGCCATGCAATTCTGGGCCTGGGCCCTTGCACGCTCCATGCATCTCCGGGCCCTAACAGGCATACCGAACATATTAGCAGACCAACTCAATTGATGTCTCCATCCTCACGAGTGGTCTCTGAATCTATGTGTAGCGAGCAAAATCTTCTAGCGCTGAGGTCCATCAACCATCGACCTCTTGCGTCCGAAGAGAACCACAGAGTGGACAGATTCTACTTCCTACACATGCAACGTATTATCCACTATGCTGCCTAGATCCTGGGTGGTAGCTCCTAATATGGAACTTAACATCGTGTAACTACAGCAAAGGTTATTTTTCCCTATATGCAACACCTTGCACTTGTCCACATTAAATTTAATCTGCCATTTGGATGCCCAATCTTCCAGTCTTGCAAGGTCTTCCTATAATGTATCACAGTCCGCTTGTGATTTAACTACTCTGAATAATTTTGTATCATCCGCAAATTTGATAACCTCACTCGTCTTATTCCTTTCAAGATCATATATATAGATATATCTACACCGGTAGATGTAGTTTGGATTTTCAGAAGGCGTCCAAATATACTACATCTACCGGTTCACCTTTATCCACATGTTTATTAACCCCTTCAAAAAAAAAAGAAGCAGATTTGTTAGGCAAGACTTCCCTTGGGTAAATCCATGTTGACTGTGTTCCATTAAATCATGTCTTTCTATATGCTCTACGATTTTGATCTTGAGAATAGTTTCCACTATTTTTCTCGGCACTGAAGTCAGGCTCACTGGTCTATAGTTACCCGGATCGCCCCGGAACCTTTTTTAAATATTGGGGTTATATTGGCCACTCTCCAGTCTTCAAGTACAATGGATGATTTTAATGATAGGTTACAAATTTTAACTAATAGATCAGAAATTTCATTTCTGCGTTCCTTCAGTACCCTAGGATGCATACCATCCGGTCCAGGTGATTTGCTACTCTTTAGTTTGTCAATCTGGCCTACTACATCTTCCAGGTTCACAGTGATTTCGTTCAGTTCGTCTGACTCATCACCCCTGAAAACCATCTCCAGAACTGGTATCTCCCCAACATCCTCATTAGTAAACACGGAAGCAAAGAATTAATTTAGTCTTTCTGCAATGGCCTTATCTTCCCTAAGAGCCCCTTTAACCCTTTGGTTATCTAATGGTCCAACCGACTCCCTCACAGGTTTCTTGCTTTGGATATATTTAAAGTTTTTATGAGTTTTTCCCTCTATGGCCAACTTTGTTTCAAATTCTCTCTTCGCCTGTCTTATCAATGTTTTACACTTAACTTGACAATGCTTATGTTTTATCCTATTTTCTTCCGATGGATCCTTCCAATTTTTGAAGGATTTTTTTTGGCTAAAATAGCCTCTTCCACCTCACCTTTTAACCATGACGGTAATCGTTTTGCCTTCCTTCCACTTTTCTTAATGCGTGGAATACATATGGACTGCACCTCTAGGATTGTATTTTTAAACAATGTCCAAGCATGTTGAACACTTTTAACCTTTGCAGCTGCACCTTTCAGTTTTTTTTCTATTTTCCTCATTTTATCAAAGTTTCCCTTTTGAAAGTTTAGTGTTAGAGCTGCAGATTTACTTATTGTCCCCCCTTCCAGTTATTAGTTTAAATTTGATCATGTTATGATCACTGTTGCCAAGTGGCCCCACGAAATCCTGCATTCCACTAAGAATTAAATCTAAAATAGCTCCCTCTCTTGTTGGTTCCTGAACCAATTGCTCCATGAAGCAATCATTTATTACATCAAGGAACTTTGTCTCTAGCAAGTCCTGATGTTACATTTACCCAGTCAATATTGGAATAATTGAAATCTCCCATTATTATTGCACTGCCAAACTGGTTTGCTTCCCTGATTTCTCTTAGCATTTCATCATCTGTCTGACCATTTTGTCCAGGTGGACGGTAGTATACTCCTATCACTATACTCTTACCCAACAGACATGGGATTTCTACCTATACAGATTCTACTGAGCATTTAGTCTCTTGTATGATCTTAATCCTGTTGGACTCTATACCCTCCTGTACATAAAGTGCCACACCCCCACCAAGTTGATCCTCCCTATCATTGCGATATAATTTGTACCCTGATATAGCACTGTCCCATTGGTTATCCTCCTTCCACCAAGTCTCTCTGATGCAAATTATGCATGACGATGGTGTGCAAATCTCGATACGGAGGGTTTTGAGTGGCTGTCATGGAGCAAGTATACTTTGTGTTTCTGCTGCTGTTCCACAGGATTCTACCGAGCAGGCCAGAACTTTAGCATGCCTGAAGCAGTATTGATGACTGCTCTACGTATGACTTTAATTCTTCATTTCAATTGGATTTGCCTGGGGAAGTGGAGGAGAAGGGCAATTTTTGGGGGGAGGAGCTGGGAAAGGTAGGGATGTCTGAAGGTTTGGTTTTTTTAAAAATTCCTTTTATATTGTTCTTTCAGAACATTGGGACTATTTAATGTTTCTTGCTCTGTTGTCCTACAATGTAGGAAAGGAGAGGGGTAATTCAGGAAATGCTGCTGTCCATTACTATCCTGTGGTAGCAGATATTTTGGAGAGTTGAACTGTTGGTTGGGTTCAGTTACAGAAGATTGTGTTTTGAGGGAGAGGGGTAGGGTTTGTTTTTTTTTATATAAAATATTGGGGGGTGTAGTGATGCACAGGCAGTGTGTCTGTCAATACTTAAGTGAGAATTTGATGGTAAATATATCTTTTAATGTCCATGGCATTGACACTCCTATTAAAAGGAAGAGAATCCTCAACTTCCTCAAATCTAGAGGGGCCTATGATAGCCCTGCTGCAGGAGACGCACTTGGCTGACGCAGAGCTTGCCAAGCTAAAAGTGGAGGGATATGTTTTCACAAGGCTTGTCCCTTAGACATCTCTGGATCCTTGACGGACCCTGAGGGGCATTAAGTTGCTCTTGTGTGCTTGCTTTATGGGAGATATTTTGCCCTAGCCAGTATATTGTATATGGTCCTAATGAGGGACAGTCTGCCTATTACAGCAAATTAATTGAGGGTTTTTCCTTTTTGCCATATGATGTGGGAAGGAATTAGAACACCTTCCTGGATTCTAATTTGGACCATCTGGAGGGCATTTCTGCCTCACATGTGGCAGGCATGGACAACATCCAGGCAGGCTTCCTCAGCAGGCAACAGCTAGATCCAGGGGTGTGGGAGCTGTCCAGAGAGGCGTGGAACCTCATTTGTACCAGATGGGGGACTCCCCAGTTGGACCTCATGGCGACTCGCCTCAATGCGAAGACTATGCGTTTTTTCAGTCGACGGAAAGAGATGGGGTCGGTAGGCCTCGACTCCTTGGTGTCCTAATGGCCAACAGGGATTCTGTTGTACGCCTTTCCTCCTTGGCCTCTCAACGGGTGAATCCTCAGACGAGTGGAACAGTACAGAGGTCCGGAATGGCCACGTCGCCCTTGGTTTGCAGATCTGGTACGGCTGGCCACAGACGAACCATTAAGGCTGGCGCATATACCAAACCTGTTGCGCCAGGGCCCTATCGGATCGGGAGGATTGCTTTTCTCTTGCAGCTTGGCTTTTGAGAGGTGGCGTTTGCAACTGAAGAGGTATTCAGAGCTGGTGATTGTCACGCTGCTAAAGGCCAGGTGCCCGTCCACTTCCAGGGCGTACGTGCGAGTGTGGTCAGTGTTTGAGTCCTGGTGTGCACAACAGGGGATTGGGCCCCAGTCTGCGCCCGTCCCTCATATTCTGGTACTTTTACAGCAGGGGATCTCCAGGGGTCTAGCGTATAATTCCCTACGAGTTCAGGTTTCCGCCCTAGGATGTTTTAGGGGACGAATAGATGGCAGATCTCTGGCCTCACACCCCGATGTGATTCGCTTCCTCAAAAGAACTTGAATCTTGTCCTCCTGTTTTTCCTTTGAGCCAGTGGGTCAGGCTTCTCTCAAGGACCTGACCCTGAAGACTGTCTTCTTAGTGGCCATTTGCTCAGCGTGACACTTTTCGGAATTACAGGCCCTGTCCTGCCGGGATCCGTTTTTGCGGATTTCAGCGGACAGTGTGTCCTTACGCACGGTGCTGTCCTTTCTGTCTAAGGTGTTCCCTGTACATACCAGGATCATTCCAGACGGTGGGTTATGTCCCCTGTCCAGCAGATGGAGTCAGAACACAAAATTCCCAGGGGAGGACCCATATAACCACGCCTACCCTATAACAGCTCTCAGTAACATTCTGACTCCAGCAGATGTGAGCAGGGGACTTGTGGTCCCCAGCTTGTTAGCTTAGGGCTACCTCCTCAGAGGGATCAAGTTTAAAAAAAAAAAAGGAAGTTTTAAATTTACAGTTTAGGTCACTTTGCTAAGGCTCCTCTTACAGCAGGGGGAGAGCTCTCCGCTGGTGCTGGCTCATCGCTCTCTAGCCTGGTGACTTGCTGACAGGCTGTTGCCTGTTTTCTTTCTTTCTTTTCTCATTTTCCTCACTGAGGGCTCAGTTGGGGTAAGTGTATTTTTGTTTCATCTTCTTTTTCAGCAGAAGACTGCAATTTTTTGGACTCCGGCTCTCTGAGGTGAAAGTCGATAGCGCCGGCCTCTCCCTCCTGTCCCAGGTTTTCCCCCCTCCCTTTTGGGGAGCGACCGACGTCCCGACCTGCGGCCCCGCGAAGCACCATTCCCCGGGGCCGCCTACTGTCTGGAGGGTAATTCCCCGTCAGTTCTTCTTCAGGTCGGTGGGGGACCGCAGCAAGCGTCCGTTGTCGGGTCGGCGCTCATTTTAGGCGTGAGCCACCTGTAGAGCCTCCCCCCCCCCCCTCTCTCCTTGCGGCGATGCAGTCCGCGGCGCCTTTTGAGGGCTCCGACAGGGCCGGATTATTTTCTGAAGAGGATCTGTGCTCAGGCTGTTTCCCCGAGGGGGAATGTGCGCCAGCTACTAGCAAGGACGTTCGAGCTGCAGACCGAGTGGGAAGGAAGCGCCAGGCCCCGTTCCCTCTCAACGCGGGAACGGCGGCCATTTTGTTGGAAGATTCTGATGCCGCGCTTTCTGAGGAGGACATGGATAATCCGTTCCCCACTTCTAGGCTCGTTTTGGACCCTTACTCCGAGTCTAATTCTGGTAGGCAGAGGGGGGATCCCCCGGGGGTGACCTCTCAGGATGCCAGGCCTTTTCCCCTGAATTCATAGTCCTGATGTACAGGGCTTTTCTTCAGAGCAGAGAGACGACCTTCGGGACCTGGGGACCCTCTCCCCCCAAGATACCATGTCCTGCCCCCCTCCTGGGTGGGACCCTCCCTCAGGCTCGCCCCCCTTTAGTAGGCGGGGGGGCGGGGACATCTCGTGGCCCTACCGGGACACCATCGATAATGCAGACTTCGTCGGGGGAAGGACAATCCCAGGACCCTGACGTGGACGACCCCACCTTGGCGGCCCAGGTGGAGGGCGACGACCCTAGGGTCCTCCGCATCTTCCAAGTGGCGGAGTTAGATGACCTCATTCCCTACATCCTCCAGGAAATGGATATTGATCCCCCTCCGGAACCGGTGGGGCCTGACCCGGCTCTCAAGAAGGGGGACCCCCTCCTAGCAGGACTGTGGCCTCTAGCCAAGTCTTTTCCCACTCATCACAAGATCTTGCAGTTGATCACTCGGGAATGGGATTCCCCGGAGGCCAACCTTAGAGTCGGTAGAGCCATGGAAAAATTGTATCCTCTGCCGGCCGATTTTTTGGAAATTCTCTAAGTTCCTGCCGTAGATTCTGCGGTATCAGCGGTCACAAAGCATACCACTATTCCTGTCACTGGAGAGACGGCGTTGAAGGATATGCAGGATCGGAAGCTGGAAGTTTACCTCAAGCGTATCTTTGAGATCTCGGCCTTAGGGATGCGGGCGGCTATCTGCAGTTCCCTCGCACAGCGAGCGGGTCTTTGGTGGGTGCAGCAGCTTCTCACCTCCCAGTCCTTACCAGACGCTGAGGCTCACCAGGCGGACAGACTGGAAGCCGTGGTTGCCTATGGAGCGGATGCTTTATATGATCTTTTAAGGGTCCTAGCCCGAACCATGGTGGCGGCGGTCTCAGCGCTTCGGCTCCTTTGGCTTCGCAATTGGTCGGCTGATGCCTCTTCCAAGACACGTTTGGGGTCCCTTCCTTTTAAGGGTAGGTATCTTTTTGGTGAAGACTTGGATCAGATCATATAGTCCCTTAATGAGAACGCGGTGCACAAGTTGCCCGAAGATCGACCCCGTTCGTCAAGATCATATAATTACTCCAGAAACCGTTATCGTAACCAGTGGAGAGCGCGTCCTCAGAGGCAACAGCCACCTCGGGCTCCCTCTTCTCGTTCGCACTCCTGGTTCCGGCCCTTTCGTGGGCGCCGCCAGGGTAAGGAAGCGCAGGGTGCTGGTACATCCGCTAAATCTACCCAATGATGCCAGACGGACCCACGAGGTGGTCCCTCAACTGGGGGGTCGCCTTGCTCTCTTCTACGAAGAGTGGGTCCAAATCACGTCGGATCAATGGGTTCTGGATATTCTAAGACGTGGTTACGCTTTGGATTTTGTTTGCGCTCCTTGGGACTGGTTCCTGTTTTCCCCTTAATCAAACAGGGAGCCGTGCGGCAGACCCTCGATCGTCTCCTTCAAATGGGGGGCCATAGTGCCGGTGCCAGCCGTCGAACTGGGCCGGGGGCATTATTCAATCTACTTTGTGGTTCCCAAGAAGGAAGGTACTTTTCGTCCTATCCTGGATCTCAAGCAGGTCAACCGGTCCCTCAGAGTCCCTCGTTTCCGCATGGAGACACTCCGTTCAGTGTTAGTGGCAGTTCATCCGGGAGAATTCTTGGCTTCGTTGGATCTCACGGAGGCGTATCTCCACATACCAATTTGTCAAGCTCATCAGCGTTACCTACGCTTCAAAATTTTGGGTCAACACTTCCAATTTCGTGCTCTTCCCTTTGGCCTGGCCACAGCTCCACGGGTTTTCACGAAGATCATGGTGGTAGTGGCAGCAACCTTGTGCAAGGAAGGCATCCTTGTGCATCCTTACCTAGACGATTGGCTCATCCGTGCAAAGTCACGAGCGCAGTGTATCCTCGCAGTCGACAGAGTGGTACAACTTCTCCAATCTCTGGGATGGATTGTCAACTTAACCAAGAACAGCCTGGTCCCGTCCCAGTCGGATTTTCTGGGAGCTCACTTCGACACCAAGAATGCCAGGGTTTTTCTGCATCCGAACAGAGCTCATTCTCTGCGTCAGCAGATTCAAGGATTTATGGTGCTCGAGACGCCCAGTGCCTGGGACTACCTGCAGGTACTGGGGACCATGGCCTCGACCAACGATCTGGTTCCTTGGGCATTCGCGCATCTGAGGCCTCTGCAGAGATCCCTACTCTCCCGGTGGCAGCCGGTGTCGAGAGATTTCCAGGCAATCCTTCCGATTCAGAGAGGAACCTTCATCAGTCTCCATTGGTGGCTGGAACCGCGGCACCTAGCTCAGGGGGTGTCTCTGGAGGACCCGGATTGGGTGATTATCACCACGGACGCCAGCCTCACAGGCTGGGGAGCGGTCTGTCGGGACAGCTCAATCCAGGGTCGATGGACGGAGGAACAGTCAAAGTGGCCCATCAACTGCTTGGAGACCAGGGCGGTCCGTCTGGCGTTACAGGTTTTCTTCCCCATAGTACGCCATCAAGCAGTCAGGGTGCTATCGGACAATGCGACTACAGTGGCGTACATCAATTGCCAGGGAGGCACGAGAAGTCAGTTGGTCTCTCTGGACACCGACAAATTGGTGGAGTGGGCAGAGCTTCACCTCCAACGACTAGCGGCCTCGCATATAGCGGGAGTGGACAACGTACAGGCGGACTTTCTCAGCCAACAAAACTTAGATCCCGGAGAGTGGGAACTCTCGCAGCAGGCGATGCGGATAATAGTACGGCGATGGGGGACACCGCACGTAGACCTAATGGCAACCGCCGGAAATGCAAAGGCTGCCCGCTTCTTCAGCCGCAGGCGGGAGCGCGGCGCCGAGGGCGTGGACGCGCTGGTCCTGCCCTGGCCGCGCCACTGTCTCCTATATGTTTTCCCACCGTGGCCCCTCATGGGCAAGGTCATCCGCAGGATAGAGGCACACCAAGGGCCGGTGATCCTTTTGGCGCCAGAGTGGCCCTGACGACTGTGATTCGCGGATCTTCGTCTCGGTCAGCTGCCACGTCTTCTACGCCAGGGACCAATATTTTTCAAGGAGGCAGATCGCTTCTGTCTTGCGGCCTGGCTTTTGAGAGGCGTCAGTTGAGGAGGCGCGGTTATCCGGAGCTGGTTATTTCAACGCTACTGAAAGCACGTAAGATGTCCACCTCTGTTACCTATGTTCAAGTCTGGAAGGTCTTTGAGGATTGGTGTGGAGCGAATGACATTCTTCCCATGCAGGCCTCAGTGCCACAAGTCCTTTCCTTCTTGCAGGCAGGTTTGGATTTGGGTCTTGCTTACAATTCTCTTCGGGTTCAGGTGGCGGCCTTGGGGGCTTTTCTTCGCAGTGGAAATGAGGAGTTTCTGTCCTCGCATCCAGACGTCTCCCGTTTCCTTAAAGGAGTGAAACACTTGAAGCCTCCGATTCGTAGCCACCTTGTCCGTCGTAGAATCTGAATCTGATGCTCCGAGTCCTCTGTGGTTCGCCGTTCGAACCTCTAAGCTCGGCTACCATCAAGGACGTCACTCTCAAGACCATTTTTCTCGTGGCAATCAGTTCAGCAAGACGTATTTCCGAGCTGCAGGCCCTATCCTGTCGTGAACCATACCTTCGTTTCACGCCTGAAGGGGTTTCGCTGAGGATGGTTCCTTCTTTTCTCCCTAAAGTGGTTTCGGCATTCCACCTCAACCAATCGGTGGAATTACCATCTTTTGCCTCTTCTGAGTCTGGAGACCTGCGTAGACTGGATGTACGGCAGTCTCTGATACGCTATCTGGAGATGACTAATGATTTTCGGCTCTCCGATCATCTGTTTATCCTCTGGTCCGGACCCCGGAAGGGTTGCATGGCCTCCAAACAATCTATAGCGCGGTGGTTGAAGGGAGCGATCATAGCGGTGTACCTTGGCGTAGGTAAGTCCCCTCCGCTGGTTGTCAAGGCTCATTCTCTTCGAGCCCAGGCGACATCTTGGGCGGAGAGCTCCTCTGTCTCCACTCAGGAGATTTGTAGGGCGGCCACCTGGAAGTCGATCCATACTTTTGCGAGACATTATCGCCTGGACGTCGGTGCTCCGTCGGGCGGTCAGCTTGGAGACAAGGTAATACGAACAGGGCTGTCTGCAGCCCACCCGTGATGGGAAAGCTTTGGTACATCCCACCGTCTGGAATGATCCTGGTATGTACAGGGAAAAGAAAATTATTCCTTACCTGCTAATTTTCGTTCCTGTAATACCATGGATCATTCCAGACACCCTCCCTTGGTTTGGGGGTTTGCTTGTGGGACATCCCTGCCTACCTGTCTTAACAATCTTTTACTCTGTATTTCGAATACTGCGCGTCTTTTTTGTTCACGCACTGCTGTTCGCAAGTTCACTGTTCAGAATTTAGTTGCTGTTTATTTGGACAGCGGTTATTTCAATTCCTCCTTTGATTACTTGATCCCTCTGTTTTTGGTCTCTCTCTTTTGGGCTTTGTTAGTCTAGTTACTGAGAGCTGTTACAGGGGAGATGTGGTTATATGGGTCCTCCCCTGGGAATTTTGTGTTCTGACTCCATCTGCTGGGCAGGGGACATAACCCACCGTCTGGAATGATCCATGGTATTACAGGAACGAAAATTAGCAGGTAAGGAATAATTTTCTTATATCCACCTTTCATATTAATCAGTTGGTAGAGCTCCCTGGCTTTCCAGACTGGTCCCGCGATTCAGCAACAGATAGAGACCTGCATTTGTTGGATGTGCGTAGGATTTTATTGTGCTATTTGAAGATTACCAATTCCTTCCGGAAATTGGATCATTTATTTGTTCAGTTTGGTGGTCCTAGGCATGGGGACAAGGCATCCAAGGCCCCACATTATGACGGGTGTCAGCGTTATGTTGGTTGAGTGCACTGGTGATCTCCAGTTTTAAGCAAGTTTTAATTAATCGATATATATGTCCACAATGGCTTTTCAAAGAGAATACTGAGGAGCTGAGGTCACAGCAGGGGTATATCTAGGGTGATGGCAGCTTTGAAACCTGACTCCGCCTCCCATCTGCTAGCAGAGGAGCACATAACCCACTAGTCTTGAGTCCATCTGTCTACACTAAGGAAAACGAATTTATCAGGTAAGTAATTTCTCCATTTTAAATAAAATTGATTTGTGTATTTGGTCTCTGTTTTTTATAATCTGAGTGACTGTATGGGCTTTCAGATAGATCCTTCCAACTTTTAGCGACTGTGCTTGTGAATACTGATTTTGTTAAAATAGGAAATTTGTAAAATCCTTACCAAACATATTATTGAGAGATGAATATCTCTGTTGATTTTGGCATTTAGGTGGTGGAAAGAAATTGAGCATTGTTTACAGACTTGGGTACTTTGTTTTTCAGGCATTGAACACAACAAAAATAACTTCTGGAAATCAGAATATCAGCTTTTATTTGGAATATGAATGCAGTTTTATAGACTGCTTCTAAAACTGGAGAAACTAACTAAGAGGTCCATGTTCAAAAGCCATTTAGATGAATAACTCAAAAGTTATCCATCTAAATGGCTTAACAGGCATATTCAGCCACTTAGCCATCTAAATTATAGCCAGATAATAAAAGGGGCATTCTAGAGAAGGGAGTTGTTATCTGACTGATCTAGCCGAATATCTAGTATATGCGGCCTTGTGTGACCAGATAGCATGCTGCTCAATCGGATATCTTTAAAAGATATCCAGCTAAGTAGTGCTGTCATCAGGAATTAAAAACTATCAAAGGGGCCAACAGGCCAATCCCCTTCCACCCCCCCCCCCCAAATATCATACAAAGGCCCTATCACGCTGTCTTCTTAAAATGCAACAGAGTCCCGTCCAATCCCCCCCCCCCCCCCGTCTCACAATTTTATAAATTAAAACAACCTGTCCCCCCTCTCTTCCCTCCCACCCACCTGCAAGGATGCTAAATGGCATGGTACAGCACAGATCCCCCTTCGCCCCCCCATACTGCCATTTTTATTGCCAGGAGCAAGGGACCCTCTGCTCACTTCTGGCACCTCCAGGGCTGCTCTCTGAAAAGCCTCTTGCTGTAAGAGAATGGGAGCTTTAAAAATGACAGTATCGGGGGCAATGGGGAGATTGAGGGAGGGCTACCATGCTGTGCCATACCCTTTTGCATTCTTGCAGGAGGGGGGGACAAGCTGATGTTTTAATTTATAAAACTGGGGAACAGGGGGTGTCTCCTGCATTTTAAGGGTTTGAGGGGTGAGGAGAGACGAGGCCTTTGTAGGATATTTTTTTTGGGGGGGGAGGGATTAACTAAAAACCTACCTGGTTATTTTCAAACATGTAGCTAGATAATTTTAAGCTGGTATATTAAATGAGGCGTTTATCCCACTGAATATATGAGACAAGTTATCTAGTTAGCCTTAGCCAAATAACTTGTCCACTAACTGCCCTACTGATTATGGACCTTCAAAAATTTATAGGTAAATATTCTCAACTAAGCAAAGGTTGAAATTTTATTATTGTATAGGTATAACTGCGTACTTATTTTATTATTATTTTTATTAGGTAACATAATTAATTTCACCGTGTGTCATTAGAAGATGAGATTCCCATATTTGCTGTTGCAGAATATTTTAGCACATAGCGCACTAATTATTCATTTCAGATTGGGATTACAGTCTAAATTTTACCACATGCTGCTGAAGCTTGCATGGTCTTTGCTGGAAGTCTGGTTTGAGTCTCTACCTCTAAAAGTCAAAATCCTGTGTTCGTTACTAGACCACCCTGCTTACCTCGTATGACATTCAGACTTGCTTTTGAAATGCCTGTCTTAGGTTTACCATGAGAAAATATATATTCATTTATACAAATATACCATTTTCTATCCTTTTAGGCTTGTGTAGTGAAACGTGAATTTAAGAAAGCGGAACAATTAATTAAACATGCTGTATATCTTGCACGGTAAGAAGGAACTAATTTTTTTTATCTACTTAGAAAATAAAATTAATTTTCAACTTTTGTAATGCAAGTTGTATATTCACAGGGAACAATTTGGATCCAAGCACCCGAAATATTCAGACACGCTACTAGATTATGGATTTTATTTGCTCAATGTAGATAACATATGCCAATCTGTTGCAATATATCAGGTATGTTGCAGTTTATAAATGAATATTTGTTTAATGCATAAAATATTAGCCAGAGATATTCATAGAGGGTTTTGTAGAAGCATTGAATACTTAAAATGTGATTACCACCACCTTCTTCTGCCACACATTTCTTTTTATTACAAGTACATTTCAACACTCGTAAGTTGGCCTCAGCAAGCTTCTGCTTCATGCAATGACATAATCGAAAGGTGTTGCCTTTTGTCACAATTGCAGTTGTCAGATCAGGTAGAATAGTTCAATTTTGCCATGTTGGCTTGCGACCTGCATACTGGGTACGGAGGCGATATAGAAATCTGCAGGTGGTTCACTCCTCCTGCACCCTGCAGGAAGCTGCTCAGTTGCTTGGATATTCATGCTGATCCTAGTAGGAACAACTTGGAAGATGTTACTGACTCATTTCCTTGTGTGAAATCACAGGTATGGTAGTAATTATCTCTGTTGTGATAAGGAAGTTCCTTTTCAATTTCAGGTGTATTTTTGCTGCATTGTAACTGTACAGAGGGTGACTAGAGTCCTCCATTTGCCATTTTCTGTCTTAATTAAAAGGACATAAGTAGGTATTAAGTGCAAGTACTACTGTCTGTACTGGTTTTCCAGCTCCAAAGTAGTTGGATTTTGGAGCTCGACTTTACTGCTGTTTATCCAATTCGCAAATAATGGTAAAGTATGTGTGTGATTTTTTATTTGTATCATCTCCATTTCCAGTTTTCATGATATGTTGTGGCCTGCCTGTGAAGAATGGCTGGAGTGTATTAGAAGTGTTAGTGGAAATAGCAGGTCAAGTCTTTCCAACTGCAGTTATTCAGATCCGCAATAAAAAATATAGAACATGATGGCAAATAAAGACTCTACAGCCCTTCCAGTGTACCCATCCACATCTCTTGTTCAGCTTTATGGTCCTTTCCTCTCCCATGGAATCTTTTGTGCTTGCACATGCTCTGTTGAATTCTGATACGGTCCTCATCTCCACCACCTGCACAGAGACACTGTTTCATGCGTCCACTACCCTTTCTGTAAAGAAATATTTCCTTAGATTACTCTTTCACCTTCATCCCACAACCCCTTGTTCTAGAACCTCCTTGTATTTATTCCTTGTAGATATTTAAATGTCTGTCATATCTTCTCTTTCCCTTCTTTCTTCCAAGCTGAACATGTTTAGGTAAAGTCTATCCCCATATGCTTTATGATGAAAACCACTGATCATTTTAGTAGCTGCCCTGTGAACAGACTCCATTTGATTTATATCCTTTTGAAGGTGTGATCTCCAGAGTTGTACACAGTACTTCAAATGAGATCTTGGCAAAGACTTACACAGAGGCAATATTGCCTCCTTTTTCCTGCTGACTGTTCTCTCTATGCACCCAAGCACCTTTCTGACTTTTGCCATTGTCTTATCTACTCATTTGGTCATCAGATATGATCACCCCCAGATCCCACTCATTTTGTACACAGAAGTTGTTCACCCCCTGTTCTGTACTGTTCTCCTGGGTTTTTGTAAGCCAAATGTATAACTGTGTACTTTTTTAGCATTAAATTTTAGCTTCCAAACTGTAGTTCCTGTTTGTACCCCGGATCAGTCCAGAATAGTGGGTAATGCATCCCTACCAACAGATAGAGGCAGAGAGCAAAACCTTGAGGCACTGCTACATAACCGAGAGTGCCACCTGCAGTCCCTCAGTATTTCTCTGCCTCCAGCAGATGGTAGAGGTGCTTCACCTGCAGTCTTTAAAAAAAAAAAAAAAAAAAGAGAAATTCAAGCGGCTCCCTGAGGTGTAAGTTACCTTTGTGGACCATCCATCGGGTAGAGCAGGGCGAGCAGGGGTTGGCTACACTTGGCTGGACTCTACCCTGTAGATCAGGGGACTGTGATAGCCAGGGGATCCTGGTTTCCTCTCCTCCCCTGGGCCCCTCCTTTGTCTCAGCCTCCTCAGCTCAGTGCCTGAAGCAGGAAAGTCTTACTTATTTTTTTTTCCTCCCTCTCTGCTGCTTTAAAAAAAAAAAAAAAAAGACAGGACACTGGAGACTCTGCCTTTGGAGGAAGACAGGCTGAGGTAGTGATGAGTTCTGGCAGGAGGCAGGCGGTCAGGAGGGGGGGGGGGGGGGTCCGTAGGGCCTTGCCTGTTTGGAATCGTTGCAGGAGCTTTTCAGCACCAGACAGCGACCAGTGCATGAGTGGTGGCTGCAGGGACTAAATTTAGCCCGATAGCTCAACTGTGTTTTCAGGCCTGAATTATGCCGGCGCGATGAGGTGTTGGGACTGTGGACTAAGGGTTTGGCTGGATGCAGCCTCGTTTTGCCGCGATTGTGCCTCTGGGGGGTAGGTGGGACCCCCGGGAAATGGCAAGAATACAGACTCAGGCTTGCCGGCTGTGGATACTCCGGGGGAGGGGGGTCAAGAGAGCTGGCAGCCATTTTGACAGCACTGTCTGAAGGGCAGCCTGCCTCTTCTGAGCTTCGGGACTCCCCTACCGTTCTGGAACCCGTGGAAAAGGAACCTCCTGGCGTATCTGGGAGGGGAGGGTGGCGATCAAGATTCGTCCTCCTCTGACCCGGAGGCCTTCTCAACAGGCTTTGTGCTGTTCCTTCACAAGGCTTACCTAGCTTGGAAGGAGCTGGGGGCAAAAAGGTCTTTACTGAAGAAGTCCCGGTCGGCCAAGAGATCCAGGAGATCAGAACAGGCAGCGGAGGTAAACTGCCCAGTGAAGGTGTTGTGGTCCACTCTTCTCCTGAGGTGATCAGAGGGAGGTTTTCCCTCTTTTATGAGGAGTGGGCCAGAATAACATCAGACCAGTGGGTCCTGGAGGCGATAAGAGACAGTTGCATCTTGGAATTTTCACGGCCACTCAGGGACGCCTTTGTAGTCTCCCGCTGTCTCTCAGCAAGCAGGAGGCGGTGCGAGACACTATTCAGCATCTGCTCCTTCTTCGCGCCATTGTACCGGTCCCCTCTTCAGGAGAGGGGACAGGGCAGGTATTCTGTCTACTTCGTGGTCCCGAAGAAGGAGGGGACCTTTCGGCCAATTCTTGATCTCCAGAAATGAGCGCTGCTCTCCGGGTACCGAGATTTCAGGATGGAGACCTTGCGCACAGTAATAGCGGCAGTGAGCAAAGGGGAGTTTCTGGCATCCTTGAACTTGTTATAGGCCTACCTTCATATCCCCATCCGACTCGAACATCGGTGTTATCTGAGATTTATGGTTCTGGGGCAGCACTTCCAGTTTTGAGCCCTCCCCTTCGGGATACCTACGGCACCGCATACTTTCACCATGTGGTGCAGGTGGCAGCGCTCCGGAAGGAGGCTGTTCTGGTCCACCTGTACTTAGACAATTGGCTAATACAAGCAAAGTCAGAGGTGGAGTGCTCTCGCTCTGTCCAGCATGTACTGCAACTTCTGGAAGCAGTGGGCTGGGTGACAAATTTGGCAGACAGTCATCTGAGCCCGTCCCAGTCACTGGAATATGTGGGCGCTCGCTTTGATACTCGACTGGGGAAAGCGTTCCTGACCTCTGAGAGAGTCCTCAAGTTACAGAGCCAAATTCACTGATTTCTGAGCCTGCCAGTGCCCAAGGCCTGGAACTACCTGCAGATTCTGGGCTCCATGGCATCTACGCTGGAACTAATTCTGTGGGCCTTTGTGCATATGAGTCCTCTACTGGGAGCACTGTTGTCCTGGAGGAGTCCACTGTCAGAGGAGTTTCAGCTTCCTTTACCATTACCGGAAGAGGCCAGGACCAGTCTGTCGTGGTGGCTGTCACGGCCCAATTTGGAAAAAAGAATGGATCTGGAGATCCCTGACTAGATGCTGTTGACCACGGATGCCAGCCTTTCTGGATGGGGGGCAGTTTGCCAAGACAAATCAGCTCGGGGGGGGCAGTAGTGGTATCAGGAGTCGATTTGGTCGGTCAATCGTCTGG
This sequence comes from Rhinatrema bivittatum, assembly GCF_901001135.1. NCBI lineage: Eukaryota > Metazoa > Chordata > Amphibia > Gymnophiona > Rhinatrematidae > Rhinatrema > Rhinatrema bivittatum. Next base: position 177,926,753 of record NC_042622.1, read on the forward strand.
AAACCAGGGCGGTACAGAAAGCCCTCCTGACATTTCTTCCGCTGGGTCAGAACAAGGCAGTGCCAGTGTTTGTGGACAACACGATGACAGTGGCCTATATCAATCGCCAAGGTGGAACGAAAAGTCAATTGGTGGCACTGGAAGCATGGAAGCTCTTTGCATGGGCAGAGAAGCATCTAGTAAGATTGGCTGCCTCTTATGTGGCTGAAGTAGACAATGTGCAGGTGGAATTCCTCAGCAAACAGTGTCTAGACCCGGGGGAGTGGCAATTGTTGGAGGAGGTCTTCGCCTTATTTCAAGCAAGGTGTGGGGCAGGCCAAAGATAGACCTCATGGCAACCCCGGGAAACAGAAAGGCGGACTGCTTCTTCAGCTGCAGGCGAGAGGATTGATCCAAGGGGATCGATGCCTTGGTTCAACCGTGGCCGACCCACTCCTTGCTGTGTTTCCCCCGTGGCCGCTCATCGGTCAGGTACTACAGCGCATAGAAGTTCAGCCAGGCAACGTGATTCTGGTGGTGCCTGAATGAAGTTGGCTGACCCATACATGGGATGAGGAGATAGGGGGCCGACTATCCCTCTTCTTTCAGCGGTGGGTCAAGATCACGTCAGATAAATGGGTTCTGGAAATCATACGAGAAGGATACGCTCTGGAATTTCGCTGCATCCCTTGGGACATGTTCATGTCACCTTGCCATGCCCAGCACAAAAAACTGGCAGTGGAATCCACGTTGATAAGGCTTCTCAGTCTGAGGGCTATAACTTCATTACCTACACCCCAAGTAAATACTGGGCGTTATTCCATCTATTTCATTGTACCCAAGAAGGATGGATCATTCTGACCCATCTTGGATCTCAAGAGCGACAGTTGTCATCTGCGGATAATTCATTTCCGCATGGAAACTCTTCGCTCCGTCATAATGGCGGAACAACCGGGAGATTGCTGGACCTCTCGGGGGCCTACCTTCATATCATCAAGACCAATAGCATTCCCTACGCTTTGTGATACTGGGCTGCCATTACCAGTTCCGGGCGCTGCCCTTCGGCCTGGTAACCACCCCCATTCCATTCTCCAAAATTATGGTGGTCATGTCAGCAGCTCTGAGGAAAGAAGAGATCCTGGTGCACCCTTACTTAGACGACTGACTGATCCGGGTGAAGTGGTTGGAAGAGAGCCTCCAGGTGACCAGCAGGGTCAGATCCCTCCTACAAGAACTCGGTTGGGTCGTGAACATGGACAAGAGCAGCCTCAACCCCTCCCAGTCCTTGGAGTACCTAGGAGTCCAGTTCAACACCAAGCAGGACAAGGCCTTCCTCTTTCCCTTGAGGATAAGAAAGCTGATGTGCCAAGTGCGTCGGTTAACAAGCATGATGCGCCCCAGTGTGTGGAGCTACCTCCAGGTCCTCTGCCTCATGGCATCAACCCTGTAAGTAGTACCGTGGGCGAGGGCACACATGCGGCCACTGCAACGCTCCCTACTGTCACGTTGGAACCCACTGTTTCAAGGCTACTCAATCCGCCTCCACCTACCGATGGAAGTATGTTCTCGGCTCCAGTGGTGGCTACAGGAAGCTGACGTAAGCCTATCCCCACTAAATTGAATCGCCCTCACGATGGACGCAAGCCTCCGAGGGTGGGGAGCTCACTATCAGGAACTGACAACCTAGGGGCAATGGATTGAGGAAGAGGCGCACTGGAACATAAATCGCCTGGAAACAGGGCAGTCAGATTAGCATTCCTGCAGTTCAGCCACAGGCTCCAGGGACAGGCAGTCCACGTGATGTCTGACAATGCAACAATGGTAACCTACATCAACCGCCAAGGAGGCAACAAAATCTACCAATTGTCTCTGAAAATAGACCCCCTTGTGGAATGGGCAGAGTTAAATCTACATGGGATCTTGGCCGCCCATATTGCGGGAAAAGACAATGTCAGAGCAGACTTTCTCAGCAGGGAGAGTCTGGATCCTGGGGAATGGGTATTGTTGACTAGAGCCTTCCAGCTCCTAGTAGATTGCTGGGGACTCCTGTCCATCGACCTACTGGCCACATCTCACAATGCAAAGGTCCCCCGATTCTTCAGTCGCAGATGAGATCAGCGCTCCCAAGGGATCAACACCCTTGTCCAGACCTGGCCAGAGGAGGACTTACTATATGCTTTCCCCCCATGGCCCCTGCTGGGCAAGATCATCCGCAAGATCGAATACCATAGAGGATTGGTCCTTCTGGTGGCCCCAGATTGGCCCAGACGCCCGTGGTGCGCAGACATGCGGAGACTTCTCATGGAGAGTCCCCTTCACCTCCCCCTGCACAGGGTCCTTCTCCAACAAGGTCTGGTCCTTCACAAGGACCAACTTGATTCTGTCTTACGGTCTGGCCCTTGCGAGGGCTCGCCTGACGAAGCGGAGATATTCGGTGGCCCTAATTGCCACCTTGCTCTGTGCGCAAAAGTTCTCAACGTCCCTGGCGTACATACAGATCTGGAGAATATTTGAGGCCTGGTGCGTGGACCGCGGGGTGCCCCCAAAAATGACCAAGATACCCATGATTCTGGAATTTTTACAAGACGGCCTGAACAAAGGATTGTCCCTCAACTCCTTGAAGGGCCAGGTGGCGGCTCTCTCCTGTTTTAGGTGAGAGGTGAATGGAACCCGCCTGTCGATGCATCCGGACTTTGCCCATTTCCTAAAAGGGGTTAAACACCTCCAACCACCTTTAAAGTGGCCGGTCCCCCTATGAAACCTCAATCTAGTATTGGACTTTTTAGCAGGACCTTCCTTTAAGCCACTGCTCAGTCTCTCTCTATGCCTATTAATGCTGAAGACTGTATTCTTGGTGGTGATATGCTCGGCTCGTCATATCTCCGAACTACAGGTGCTGTCATGTCAGGAACCGTTCCTCCGGTTCACTCCAGGAACGTTGCAGCTTCGCACCGTCCCTTCCTTCCTTACCAAAGGTAGTCTTGGAGTTTCTCCTGAACCAGACTATCTCCTTACCGTCCCCAGATGGACGCAAGGCACGGAAGACTACCGCCTACTACGCTACTTAAACGTCAGTAGGCTTCTAGTACAGTACTTGGAAAGCTCAGAACTGGTGTGCAAGACAGACCGCTTGTTTGTCCTTCACAGGGGAAGAAAACAAGGTGAAGTGGCTTCGGGAGCTACCATAACTCGCAGGATCAAGGAAGTGATCACTGGAGCTTATATGAGGCAGGGAAACCTTTACCCCTTCAGGTCAAAGCTCATTCCACTAGGGTCCAGGCTGTATCCTGGGCGGAAGCTAAGCTACTGTCTCCCGTTTACATCTGTTGAGCAGTGACATGGTCTTATTTGCATACCTTCTCCAGGTTCTATCGCCTGGATGTCCAGGCCTGAGAGGACGCAGCCTTTGCGAGGGCGATGCTAACCGGACCGCACGCAGCCTCCCGCCCTGTTTGGGAGTAGCTTTTGTACATCCCATTGGTCCTTAGTCCATCTGGCTTACATGCTAGGAAATGGAGAAATTACTTAACTGATAATTTTGTTTTCCTTAGTGTAGACAGATGGTCTTTACATCCCACCCACGGCTGCCCAGGAGAGGCACCAGGGAATCGCCCATGAGGTAAATCTCGATTCCATGTAGTTATGGGTAAGCAGTTACCCTATCCCTAGTCCAGTGCATCTATTGTATTGCTGGGATTCAGCGCTTATGTTGGTTGAGTACAGTTGCGATCTCCAGCTTTTAATCAGTTGTATCCAAATTCTAAAGTTCTTCAATAATATGTCCACAATGACGTTTTGAAGAGAATACTGAATGGCTGAGGTCACTGCAGAGGTGGTGTATCTAAGGTGATGTCAGCTTTGAAACCTGACTCCATCTCCATCTGCTAGCAGGGGAGCACATAACCCATTGGTCCTGAGTCCATCTGTCTACACTAAAGAAAATAAAATTATCAGGTAAGTAATTTCTCTAGTTATCGCTCAGTCCAGCGGTCCTGCAGCTCCTAGATTCATTTGGCTGGGTGGCGAATCTGGCAAGAGCCATTTAAAACTGACCCAGTTATTGGAATATCAGAGGACACGCTTTGATACCTGGATGGGGAAGGTGTTTCTGATTAGAGAGGGTAGTGAAGATGTAGAGTCAGGTCCTTCGACTGTTATCTGTTCCAAGGTCTGGGACTATTTGTAGGTCTTGGATCCATGGCTTCTATGCTGGAGATAGTTCCATGGGCCTTTGCTCACATGCACCCGCTGCAGAGGGTGCTGTTATCCCATTAGAATCAGCTTTCATAAGAATTTCAGCTTCTTTTGCCGTTGCCGGAGGATGCCAGGTCCAGTCTCTTGTGGTGGCTGTCTCAGCACAATCTCGAGAAAGGGATGGATCTGGAAGTGCCTAACTGGGTGGTGTTAACCACGGATGCCAGCCTCTCTGGTTGGGAGGCAATGTGTCAAGGAAAATTGGCCAGGGGCAGTGGTTATCTGAGGAGGCGACCTGGTCCACAATCAGCTGGAAACCAGGGCAGTGTGCAAAGCCTTACTGGCATTTCTCTCTCATTCAAGCCAGCTCATGAAGCAGTTGGGGGAGTCAAAGGATAATAAGTTGCCTGAGGACAGGAAGATCCCCTGAGTGTTCTCGGACAATGCGGCGACAGTGGCACATATCAATTGGCAGGGCGAACAATGCGACGACAGAAGCATATATCAACTTGCAGGGCAGAACGAAGAGTATTCTAGTAGCGCTGGAGGCGCAAGAATTATTTGTTTGGGCAGAAACACATCTGGCAAGAATAGCTACTTTCCATGTAGCTGGAGTGGACAACGTGCAGGTGGACTTTCTCAGCAGACAGCGTCTGGATCCGGGGGAGTGGGAGTTGGCGGAGGCCTTTTCCTTGATTCAGGCCTGGTTGGGCAGATCAGCGGTGGACCTCATGGCGACTTCAGGAAATGCAAAGACGGATCGGTTTTTCAGTCACAGAAGGTAGGTCAGATCAGAGGGTGTTGACGTTCTCGTTCAATCGTGGCTGACAGATCTGCTGCCGTACGTGTTTCCACAGTGGCCTCTCGTAGGTCAAGTGCTGTGGCGCATCGAGCTTAATCCAGGTTTCCATCTGTAAAGGCCAGTTAGTGCCGGAGGGGTTGAGTGCATTCCACTTGGTCACAGGCAACCTCGTGGGCGGAGTGTCAGTTACTTTCTTCGCAGGAGATTTGTCGAGCGGCAACATGGTCTTCTCTTCACACTTTTACCAAACATTACCGCTTGGATGTGCAAGTGCCAGAAGAGGCATCTTTTGGAGAAAATGTGTTGCGCGCTGGTCTTTTGAGTTCCCGCTCAGAATAGAGGGTCTTGGGTGCATCCCACTTGTCTGGACTGATTCATGGTACAAACAGGAAAGGAAAATTGGTTCTTACCTGCTAATTTTCGTTCTTGAAGTACCATAGATTGGTCCAGAGACCACTCTCAGTCTTTAAAAGACTTCCTTGTTTCTGGATGTTGCTGAGCTGGCATGTGATATACTCAGATTAATGAAAACTGTACATAGTTTGGTATGTGCTTTGTGTTAAGGGGGCCTAGTTTTCAGGGGGCTCCAACCTTTCTCTGTTCGCTCCAGGTTTATTGGGGTTTGTTAAGGTAGACATCTTGGCTTGGGTACAGGTCAATACTGAGGGACTGCAGGTGGCATTCTTGGTTATGTAGCAGTGCCTCACAGTTTTGTTCTCCGCCTCCATCTGCTGGTAGGGATGCAGTCCACTTGTCTGGACTGATCTGTGGTACTTCAGGAACGAAAATTAGGTAAGAACCAATTTGCCTTTCTTCACGTTTCACTAGATTCCTCCTCATGTTTTCCACATCATCTAGGGTATCTACCCTGTTGCAGATTTTGGTATCATCTGTAAAAAGGCAAACCTTTCCCAATAGCCTTTCCGCAATATCATTTACAAAATTGTTAAACAGAAGCAGACTGAGGACTGATCTCTGTGGCATACTTCTGAGTTACCCTCCTTTCCTTATGAGTGAGCTCTGCTTACCACCATCAGTTGTCACTTTGTAACACTGTCTCTCTTTTTAACCCTTAGGATACAGCATTATATATAAACTTTTGCAGCATCTCTTTTCAGTAACTATAATGCAGACTTTTCACTATGGCTGTTTTGCAGTACAGTTGGTGATAAGATTTTATTTTCTGCATATTTCAGACAGCCCTTGATATCCGGCAGTCAGTATTTGGAGGTAAAAATATTCATGTAGCTACAGCTCATGAAGATTTGGCATATTCATCTTACGTTCACCAGTACAGCTCTGGAAAGTTTGACAATGCATTGTAAGTACTGCAGCTCTGTTGATGTATTTGGTTTGGTCTTGGGACCAGAAAAACAGTACTTTTTTTTTTTTTTTTTTTAATTAGCATTTGAGAAGAGTGGCCATTAATGCATGGGGGAATCTCACAGCTATTGCACAATAGCAACACCTACAGGTGGAATTCATGTGGCTGTCCATTACCAGGTTCCAAAGGGAACTGCAGCCTGGGCCCATCTTACTAAGGATAGAGCCTGTGATGGCTGAGCTAATTTGGGGGGGAGGGGGGGAATGAAAGCCCATGGTGCCTCAGAGTTTCAGAATACTAAAATTTCTTACAGTGTAACTCTTTTTAACTTGTTCCAGATTCCATGCTGAACGTGCCATAGACATCATTACTCACATTCTCCCAGAAGACCATCTTCTCTTGGCTTCTTCCAAAAGAGTCAAAGGTAGCAGTCATTTTAATCTCACATTAGACTATTTATTATGGATACAGGCATAACTTCTCTTTCCCTGTATGTACCCAGATCAGACCAGACTCCTAGGTTTATTCATCCCTGCCAACAGATGGAGACAGAGAAAGTTTCACTGAAACTGCTTCATAATCCCTGTGCCACCTGCAGTTCTTCAGTATTTCTCTGTCTCCAGCAGATGGTGGCTGGTGCATAAACCTGTAGTTTTAAGGTCTGGTGAATTTTTTCTTTTTTGGGTGTGAGCCTTTCCTCCCAGAGGTGTTTGGGTCCTAGTGGATTCTTCCCTGTTTGGTTGAGGTGGACAAGCTGGAGGTTGGTGACCTTTTTTGTATGTTCACTCCTTTAGTCTGTGGGGTGTAAATCTGGTGGTCCAGATCCTTTTCCTTCACGAAGCTGCTCAGGTGGCTGTAGGCTCAGGGTGCTGGTATCCTTTTTTTTTTTTCTTTCATCAGTTTGCCTTTATTTCTTTAAATTTCTGGTTTCAGCCTCTCCTTTTTGCTGAACCTGAGCTGGACAGCTCCGTGTTCTCTGCAGAGGAGAGGCTGACCAGAGTTTTAAAGTTTTAAGGAAAAAAAAAAAAAAAAGGTAAGGCTGTCGTGCAGGCGGCTCTCTCCCTCCAGTCCCTGTTTGTAGTGGGTGTGCAGGCTCCATTTTTTTTGCTCCCGTTTGTGCGTTTGTTCAGGGCTCGGCAAAGGAGTTTTCCTGCTGGTTTCAGCAAGGTTCATGGCTCTGGCCACAGGTGTGGTGCAGGATCAGCACGGCTCAGCCACCTTTAGTTTATGTGCAGCCTGCGTTTCGGGTGAGAGGGTACGTTGGAGGCTCCAGTGACCACGAGAGGCAGGAACCATCGTTCGGGATCTCCCCCGAGGGTTTCTGTAAAACGCTGATGTGCGGACCGCGGCAAGCCTCTGATTTCCTCCAATGTGGGAACGGCAGCTAATTTGGCTCCCCCAGCAGTGTGGTCTGTTCAGACAGACGATGGGGGAAATTTGCCTCCACATCTTTCTCTGGCCCACCCGACCACGGTAGAGGGTCTGGGGTGGGCAGATGAGGCAGTGCGCTTAGATCTGCCAGTGCCTGCATCCGTGGAGACTGTGCCCTCACAGCTCTCTCAGGCTCCTTGGGCATTTTCTGCTGATTTTGTTCTCCTTCTGTGTGAGGCATATTTAGCTGAGCAGGCAGGTTTGGGTAGCCAGTCTCATCCTCTAGGGGGTCAGAGAGGCGCTCCGGGGCTTGAGCAATCCCAACATTGGAACCCTCCGCAGGGACAGCATTCGTGGCATCCTGGGTTTGCTGAGGCAGACACTGATTACTCTGTTTGGTCTCAAGGAGACCCTGGGACACTAGGCATTGTCGCAAGATCAGGATATTGATCTGGATGACTGCGTATCTGAAGGAGATGATCTAGATAATCTTCCAGTCTCGGAGGGTGATGACCCTAAAGTGCTCCGCTTGTTCAGGAAGTAGTTAGGCCCTCTGATTCCTCAGGTTTTGAAGGAGCTAGTGCTGAAACTCCCACAAGGAGACTCAGATATGGAAGGTGTGTATCTGGTTCTGAATGGGCTTCGGGCTCCCCCGCGAACTTTTCCTTAGCATAAGTTGGTGAAAATGATGGTGGATCTAGAATGGGGGGTACCCGACTCTGGTTTGAGAGTGGGAAGGGCAATGGCTAAGCTCTATCACTTGCTGGGACAGATGTTGGAGCTCTTTTCCCTTCCAAAGGTAGATACTGCAGTTTCAGCGGTCACAAAGAAGACTACTATCCCTGTTGCAAGTTCCATGGCATTGAAGGATGTTCAAGACCAGAAGTTGGAAATTCAGCTCAAAAGGATTTTTTAGGTATCTGCTCTGTCTGCTCCAGCTTCATGCAAAGGGCTTGTCTGCGCTGGGTTCAACAGCTTCAGGACGGGCAGGAAAATTTGGGTGTTGAAGCAGATAAAGCAGAGCGCTTGGAGGCATCAGTTGTTTACATGGCAGATTCCTTGTTTGACTTGGTCAGAACTTCCTCCCATATTATGGGTTCTGTGGTTTCAGCTAGGTGGTTATTGTGTTTATGTAACTGGTCGGCAGATGTTTAGTCTAAGTCTCGTTTAGGCTCTCTGCTATTTAAGGAGTGCCTCTTGTTTGGTGAGGATCTGGAGCACTTGATGAAGGACCTGCATGAGAATAAAGTGCATAAGTTGCCGGAGGATAAGCCTAAGGGCAAGTGGCCTTTGCAATTTCTATTGCGTTTTCGGGATATTGGGAGGCCACTTCAGGTGAGAGGAGCCCCAGCCTAGCAAAAGCAGTTCTCGAGGGCAGTCCTGGGGGCAGTCCTTTCAAGACTGTCAGCGGCCATTCAGAGCTTCCTCAAATAGTGGGGGTCGCTGGACCCAAATCCTCACAATGAGGTGAGGCTGGACCACTCCGCCGTTCCTTTTATAGGGGGTCATCTAGCACGATTTTACAGGGAGTGGACCAAGATCACTCAGGATCGGTGGGTCCTCAGCGTAATAAGAGACTGTTTCGCATTAGAATTTGCTCGGCCCATTCGCAACTTGTTTCTAGCTTCCCCCTGCGGGTCACTGGAAAAAGCATCAGGCAGTCCGGGGGACGTTAGGTTACAGTCCTTAGGAGCGGTGGTTCTGGTTCTGCAGAGAGAACGAGGTAAAGGTCTGTATTCCAACTACTTCGTAGTTCCAAAGAAAGAAGGCTCTTTTCGCCCCATTCTGGATTTTAAATGGGTGAATGTGGCGCTAAAGGTCCCAAGGTTTTGGATGGAAACTCAGTGGTTGGTAATCGCAGCAGAGTGCAAAGACGAGTTCCTGGCTACGTTGGATCTGATGGAGACATAACTACATATCCCCATTCGTCCAGATCACCAGTGGTTCCTGAGATTCATGGTACTGGGTCAGCATTTCCGGTTTCAGGCTCTACCCTTTGGGCTAGCCGCTGCGCCCCGCACATTCACCAAGGTAATGGTGGTAGTGGTGGCAACATTGCAGTGTGAGGGGGGTCCTGGTGCATCCTTATCTAGACGAGTAGCTTATCGGAGCAAAGTCAGAAGTCGCTTGTCATGCGGCGGTGCAGAAGGTAATCACCACCTTATAGAACCTCTAGGCTGGCTGGTGAATTTGGCGAACAACCAGCTGATCCTGTCTCAGACCTAGATTACTTGGGGGCTTGGTTCGACATGCTGAAGGGCAAGGTATTCCTCTCTGAGGAGAGAACCTGCAAGTTACAGATGCAAGTCAGACATCTGGCTTTACAGGTTCCCAGAGCTTGAGATTTTTTGTAGTTTCTCAGATCGATGGCCTCCATGCTGGATTTGGTGCCGTGGGCTTTTGCGCATATGAGACCGCTACAGAGAGCTTTGTTGGCACAGTGGAATCCGTTGTTGGAGGAGTTTCATATGCACATCTCACTCGATGGTCATGTGCGGGACAGTCTGGCTTGGTGGCTGCAGTCATCCAATTTGGTCCATGGGGTTGATCTGGAGGTCCCGGATTGTTGTTCTTACTACCGATGCCATTTTATTTTCATTTCATTTATTAAAATTTATTAATCGCCTAGCACAAAGTTTTTGGCTTAGGCGATATACAGTAGAACATACTCAAATTTAAAAGTCTTTCTGGTTGGGGAGCAGTATGCCAGTGACAATCGGCCCAGGGCATTTGGTCAGCGGAAGAAGCCTCTTAGTCTATCAATCGCTTAGAGACCAGAGTAGTGCAGTTAGCGTTGCTGGTTTTTCTACCTTTGGTTCAAGGCCGCTCGGTGAGGGTCTTATTGGACAATGTGACGACTGTGGCATATATCAATTGGCAGGGAGGAACCAAGAGTCATGTAGTGGCCCAGGAGGCTCAGGAGTTAATTCTTTGGGAGGAGCAGCACTTGATTCAGATAGCGGCGTCTCATATTGCAGGTGTCAAACTTCCAAGCGGCTTTTCTAAGTCGCACAACGCTAGATCCAGGGGAGTGGAAGTTGACTGAGACAGCGATTCAGCTCATCTGAGAGAGGTGGGGTTGTCCCCATGTGGATCTAATGGCAACGTGTCTCAATACAAAGGCATCTTGTTTTTTCAGTCGAAGATGGGAGTATAGGGCCGAAGGGGTCGACACTCTGGTAATACCATGGCTTCAGGGGGTGGTTCTTTACATATTTCCCCCTTGGCCTCTGATAGGCAAAGTGTTGCGTCAGATAGAGAAACACCCAGGAGAAGTGATGTTGGTAGCCCCGGAATGGCCTCATCGGCTGTGGTTCACGGATCTGATCAACATGGCAGTGAATGGACCATTATGCTTCAGTCGTCTTCCTCCTCCTCCTTCGGCAGGGCACCATATTTTCAGACCAGGCAGGTCATTTTTATCTAGCGGCCTTGCTTTTGAGAGACAGCATTTGAGACAAAGAGGGTACCCAGAGGTGGTCATAACTACTCTTCTGCAAGTTTGATGGATGTCTACTTCATTGTCATCTATCTGAGTCTGGAAGGTCTTTGAGGCATGGTGTATAACTAACAGGGTACAGACCTTACGGTCTTTGGTATTTCAGGATTTATCTTTCCTTCAAGAAGGTTTAATCAAAGGCCTAGCTTTCAACTCCCTTACAGTACAGGTAGCGGCTCTGGCTTGTCTACGTGGTAGAGTTGAGGGTCACACGTTGTATTCTCATCCTGATGTGGTTCGATTTCTTCGGGGGGGGTTGAGAGTTTGTCTATCCTGGAATCTTAATCTCGTTCTCCGAGGTTTGTGTGAGCCACCTTTTGAAACTCTCCGCAGAGCAACTCTTAAGGATTTGACCTTGAATGTTGTTTTCTTGGTAGCCATTTGTTCTGCAAGGAGAATCTGAGTTGCAGGCTTTACCGTGCCATGATCCATTCCTTCAGATCTCGGACTCAGGAGTGTCCTTGCGGACGGTTCCCTTGTATCGGCTTTTCACATTAATCAAACAGTGGAGCTTCCAGCTTTCTCGGAATTGGATGCTTCTGCGCCTCATGCACAGGAGCTTAGGCTGTTGGACATCCGTAGGACTTTCCCGAGGTATCTCAAGGTAACAAGTGATTTTAGGAAATCTGATCTGTACATTTTATGGAGTGGTGTGAAGAAAGGTACCCAGGCTTCCAAAGCTACCATTGTGAGGTTGCTTAAGGAGGCTATTGGATCAGCATACATTCTCAAAGGCCGTCAGGTGCCTGAAGGTTTGAGGGCTCACTCTGCACGTTCTCAGGCAGCCTTGTTAGGCAGAGGCTCAGTTGGTTTCACCACAGGAAATTTGTAGGGCGTTGACTTGGAAGTTGCTGCATACTTTTGCAAGGCACTACCATCTAGGTAAAGGGAATCCAGAGTTTGTCTTTTGGCAAGAGTGTCTTGCGAGCAGGACTCTCCAGGTCCCACCCTAAGGGAGCTTGGTACATTCCAGGAGTCTGGACTGATCCATGTATGTACAGGGAAAGGAAAATTGGTCCTTACCTACCAGTTTTCGTTCCTGTAGTGCCACGGATCAATCCAGAACCCGCCAGATCTACGGAGGTGAAGAGTCATCCATTCAGTTATAATCTTTTTGGTACGGATTTTTAAGGTTATGGAATACAGACTCGGAAGATTTTTTTTTTCAAGTTTTTACAAGTTTTGCAAGTGTTTTGTACTTGAGTACAGATCAATACTGAGGAACTGCAGGTGGCACCAGGGATTATGAAGCAGTGTCTGTGAAACTTTCTCTGTCTCCATTTGCTGGCAGGGATGAATAAACCCAGGAGTCTGAGCTGATCCATGGTACTATAGGAACGAAAATTAGCAGGTAAGAACCAACTTTTCTTTCTGCAATTTTTCATCCTGCATATTACAGAATATAGTACAATAAATATACAAGTACAAATATATCTTATCAAAACATTATTATGAGCAGAACAGTAAAGAGAACAGCACCTCTTGCTATGGTAATCTCAGTGATACCCTTCAAAGTCTGTCATTCATACAGATGTTTATATGTAAATATATTTACTTATTTTTGCACTGGATAGTGTATTTATAAACCATCTCTTTGTCTTCAAAACCACATGCCATGTTTATATATAAAATGAATCCAACACCATCTATTTTATCAATGTTTGAACTAGCGCTTAAACACTGCATTGCTAGCCATCTTGAGAATTTGTAAATGTGGGTGTCACCTGAAAATCTATACAATGGCAGATTTAACTGGCATGGAAAGGTATCTCCTCCCCAAAATCATGAGTTGTAGCAGGCTTACAGGGGTCCCTCCTCAGCGTTGCGTCTGCAGGCTTAAAATAAAGACAGGACTGCAGGAGCACCATTTCCAATGACATGACAGACTTCCAGTGGTGATGCAGCTGTCCCTAGGCAGTTGCCTACTCCAAGTATTGGGAAGTCCATGGTTATCAAACCATAATGCACAGGTCACAATACAAAATCCTCACCCTCCTTCACAAAACCATCAATAATGGAAAAAACAACTGGTCTAAAGACCCTCCCCAACCCCATGATTGCCAGAGAAACCTACGGTCCCAAAACACAGGCCTGCTTGCCATCCCCCACACAAAACTAGCCCGCCTTACCTCCACCAGACAACGTACTTTCTCAGTAGCTGGCCCCACCCTCTGGAACAAGCTACCATCCCAACTCAGACTGGAACCTTCCACCCAATCGCTCAAAAAACAACTGAAGACATGGCTATTCCACAAAGCCTACCAACACACAGGCTAAACCCCCCTCATCCCACTCCCCCTTTTTCTGCTTTCCCTGCCTACTCCCCTTTCCCCCGCTCCCCCCCCCCATGTCCCCTTGTACCATCTTTAAGACTCCTTAATCGCAAGTTAAACATTGGTTACACGCCACACTGTGTATTCTATTACTCTCTCATGCCACATTGTATATATTGTATCATAGTATATTTTAAGAGGCCCCCTAGCCCAGTTCTACTTCTGACTTTTGCAACATCCTATACTTAATTTATAATGTTATTTTTGTTCTATGTTGACCCATAAGGTTTAAGGTTACAGTGTATAAATAGTAAGACACCCCTGTCATACTATTACACCTGTTATAATGTGAACCAATGTGATGTACTCCAACGAATGTCGGTATATAAAAGCAAATAAATAAATAAATACATTCCATAACCATATACATTTGCCTTAGGGAAGAAATAAACAATAATCAACGATCAATGAATGTCAGAAGGTACAGGTCTGATGAACATATCTTTCGGCATTGTCAAACATTACCTTTTATAAAATAACTTCCAATATCAAAGTGATTACAGCATTTGGCAAATAAACAATTTCCAATAACACTGGTCTGGACAATGTGAATTATATACATTAATTTTACATATAAATCATCCCAATCCTTCCCTTCCCCCCCCTCCCCCCTCCACTAATACAGTAAGATCATATGGGGAATTGAATTTGTATCATTATTAACTTCGGGGGTATTGATGCATATTAAGTCCTTGATTAAACGTTGGAGTGTACTTTGGTCACTCATCAAATTGCTGTTGAGGAGAGGCACGTCTCATATCCCGACCAAATCTGAGTGAACCGGGAGATAGCCCTATGTTTATATGCTGTAATTTTCCCCAGGGTGTGCATGATAAGTACCTGGGCTTGGACAATATTGCAAGGTGGGGACTGCTAGGTCTTTCCAGTATTTTGCTACGGAACACCAAGATGCAGTGACCACATATTTAATAAATCTGTTCTGAGTTTTGTCACAATCTGATCGATTTAAAAGAGCTTGAGCGGGAGTAAGAACCAATTGTTTCCCTAAAATAGAGGCGAGCCACTCTGAAATCTGCTGCCATATATCCTGTATTTTAGGACATGACCACCAAAGATGAAAGAGAGTGCCTTTGGCAGAACATAGTTTTCAACAGGAATTGGAGGCCCCCAGGAACATGTGCTGCAGTTTTTCTGGAGTAACATACCACCGGTATAACAGTTTATATCTGTTCTCTATATGGCTAGCAGACTCTAGACCTTTCCCCAATTGTTTATAGACCTGCTTCCAATCTTCTGCCAACCATCCACCTTGTAAATCTCTCTCCCATGCTTTGATGTGTGTCATTTCTGTCTGGAGGCTATCATTCAGCAGTGAATAAATCTGAGAGAAGAGTTTGTGTTTTGTCAGCATGCCTGCATAGGCTCTTGAAAGGTGATATTCCAAGTGCCAAATTGGCTGCAACTCAATTTCATACAATGAAATATCTTAACTGCAAATAGGTAAAGACTTCCATTTCCCGTAAGCAATATCTGTCACGGAGAGAGTTAAATTAAATTATCCCGCCTGGTTCCCAAATATGATCCAGTTGTATAATACCTTGTGTGATCCAACTTTTAAGTGCCAAGATATTCTCTGAGGGACTGAAGGAAGCATTATGGAATAAATGTGTACTATGGAAATAAGTTCTATGTCCCACTAATGATTTTTTCCATCGCTCCCAGATTTTTAAGGTGACCTGTACTGTCTCGGGAATAGTAAACAGGTGCCTCCACGAGGCCCGTGGTTGCCATAGGGTAGCACTTAAGGGCATGATGCCCAGGAGAGCTTGTTCCAACATCACCCAGGGTTTTTTCCTTTTAAGTTTATGCCAGTCAATGACTGCCTTTAATTGGGCTGCGCCCTGATAATAATGTAAATTCGGCATCCCCATGCCTCCCTGAGATTTAGGCAGGAAAAGTACCTTTTTAGCCACATGGGGGCGCTTCCCTTTCCAAAGATATTTAAACAATCTCTGTTGCCACTTTTCTAGAAGTTTCATTGGGATTTCAATTGGCAGTGTTTGCAAAAGATATAATATGCGAGGAAGTATATTCATTTTTATTACTGCTAATCGCCCAAGCCAGGAGATGTAGTAACGATCCCATTCTTCCAAATCTTAATATATCTTGGCCATTAATGGGGGGTAATTGAGACAAAATAGATCATCTGTATTGCCAATATAGATTCCTAAATATTTTATCTTATTTGGGGCCCATTTGAAGGGATGGGATTGTCTGATTTGCTCAGCAAGATCCACGGGCGTGGAAATGTTAAGTACCTCAGTCGTTTCCTAATTAATTTTAAAGCCGATATTTGACTAAATGCTGAAATTTCTTCACTTAACGCTGGGAGAGACTGGGTGGGGTTAGTGATATCGTCCGCAAATAACGATAATTTGGAAGAAAAATCCCCCAACTGTTCCCCTTTAATATTGACATTGTTACGGATTAGTTACGTGAAGGGTTCTAGAAAAAGGGCAAAGGGGATAGAGGGCAACCCTGTCTAGTGCCTCTTTCCACTGAAAAGGGAGAAGAATACCCTTTAAACAGGCTTGAGGGGCTTCATATAGTTTTCGAATCCAGCCTATAAATGTCTCTCCAAACTATATGGATCGCATTGCTTGGAACAAAAAAGGCCAATGCACATAGTCAAAAGCCTTTTTGGCATCTACGGCTAAAAGCAGCAAAGGTATTTTCTGCGTCCTCGCCCACCAGATGGAGTCCACAGTTTTCTGGTCATTATCAGAGGCCATCCTTCCGGAAATAAATCCAGATTGATCGGCTTGTACTAGATCCGGTAGGATAGCGTTGAGCCTGTTAGCCAAGATTTTTGCTAATAGTTTCATATCTAGGTTGAGTAGTGATATCGACCTGTATGAGCCACAATTCATAGGGTCTCTCCCTGGTTTTGCTATTAAGGTGATCCCTGCTAGGTTGGCAGTTGAAGGTAGGGATGAGGGACCGCGTAGTGAGTTAAACAGTTTAACTAGTATAGGGGTAAGGATGTCTGCAAATTTTTTATAAAACACCATTGTGTATCCATCTAGTCCAGGAGACGTCCCTGATTTCAGATTTTTGATAGCCCACACCACTTCTGCCCCCGTAATTTCTTTATCTAATGTCTCTTTATTTGACATCAATAAATGGGGCAATGGGATGCCCTGAAGATATCAATTAATCTACTCTTTGGCAATATTGGACTCAGCTCGATAGAGTTCCATGTAAAACTGTAAGAATCTTTGTCTAATATCTGTGTTAGTTGTCAGCATGAGGCCTTTCTTGTCCTTGAGCTTAATTATATTATTTTGGACTAATTTCGTTTTTAATTTGCTCGCTAATTGTTTTCCAGCCTTATTCCCTCCTTCGTAATAGACCTGTTTGCTGAACTCTAATTTATGGGCTATCTGGGCTGCATCTAGCTCCCCTAATTTCAATTTATATTGTCCATTTATACAAATATCTTACAGGATCCAGTTTTTTGGTGTAAGTCCCCCAATCGTTGTAGTTGTGTTAATATATGTAACCTATCGCTATTCCACTGTTTTTTCAGATATACTCCTTTAGCTATCAATTTGCCACGAATAACTGCTTTCAAGCAATCCCATAGTACCATTGGGGAGATATTTGTGTCATTAAATTGTAAATACTCTTGTATATCCTTTCTAAGTTGTGTACTAAAGCCTGGATCTTCAAGTAAGCTATCATTTAGCCTCCAGTATTGTTGTCCTTTGTCGTACTGTGAGATATTAAGAGTCATTCTAATAGGGGCATGGTCAGACCATGTTATAGGTTTAATAGTTGGACTTGATATCATATTGATACATCCCATGTCCACAAAAATTAGATCCAACCGTGAGTACGACTGGTGCGCTCTTGAAAAGAAAGTGTAGCTTTTGTACTTGGGATATCTGGTCCTCCTAAGTATCTAATAATTCAAATCTAGAGATACATGCTTTGAATTTTTTGCGATCTTTTCCCGATGTCAGGATGTGGCCTGAGGAATTATCTAAGTAAGGATTAATGGTAAGATTGAAATCTCCCCCTAGAATTAAATGGCCCTCTGCATTATCTATAAATTGGGATAGTTTCTCAAAAAATAATCCCTGATTAGCATTTGGAGCATAAATATTTATTAGGGTGTATTTCACTCCCCCTTTAGAGATAACTAGTAAGAGATAACGGCCCTTGGGATCTGGAATGAAAGACACTTGCTCAAAAATAATCTTTCCCTATTAAGATTCCAACCCCTGAATATTTCTGTGCTTTAGAGCTCGCTGCCCAATACTGCGAAGGATATAAATTATTCTTTAAAAGGCATTTGTAGCGTCTCTTAAGGTGTGTCTCCTGGACAAAGGCCACTGTTATTTTATGTTGCTTCAAGTCCTCAAATAAGCAGTGACGCTTTAAGGGAGAGTTCAATCCCTTAACATTAAGGGAAAAAAAGTTTATAGTCTCCATCTACATGCAAAATAGGTAATTAAGCAGAAGAGCAACAATGATATTTCCCCGTCCAGCATGGCCCTTGACCAGAAGACACCCAACACCATAAGTCAAACTCGCACAGCGGGACACATTATAAAAGTAACACAAATTCCCCCCCCCCCCCCCCCCCCGATTTCCCAAACCATCTCAGTATAGCCCCACCAGTGAGGCGATACTGCAGTGATTAAGGAGGAAACATCCCCATTTGTATGAGACCCTCCCAACAACTTACAAATGTAATACTAAAAACATTATATAAGTATTAATCTCCAAGAACAGTATAACTAAATACTAAGCCTGTCTTAGGCATCGTCAACCAAAAATGCAAGAGCTGAACCTGGCTCAGAGGGTTTTCCACATTATATTACTGATTTATGAATTCAGGTCCGAGCCATAGAAGACAAGCAGCATCCAAAATCTTTCCAAATGTGAGTAGGCAAAGTAAAATAAGTCTAGTAATTACTCAAGCTGGATCCTGAAGCAAGTTCTCGTTCTCCGAGTTGTGTTTGAGTCTTCGGCCTCCTTTGGCCACGCGCTGCCATCGTGATGGGTCCTCTCTGTCTAGTAGTTTTCAAGGCGTGTTATGTTACTTCAAATCCCGGGTACCCTGCTTCGTTCATTATGCAAGCAGCTTCTGTCAGCATTTTGACCCGATGAGATTCCCCTTGATAGAAAAACTCAATCTGAATAGGAAGAGCCACCTATATTGCACATTATCTTTGCGGAGAGTGTCTGTGATACTCTTCAATTCCTGACGCTTCCAGATGGTAACTTGGGATAAGTCTGCAAAAATCGTAATGTCGTTTCCCTGCCATAGCCAAGACTCTTGTTTCCTTGCTATCATGGCTAATTGATCCTTGATGGCAAAGTTGTGGTAGCATGCGATATCGCGAGGCTTATTGCTCAGTCTAGGCCCCAGGGCTCTATGTGCATGGTTTATTTTTACTGCCAGTGGGTTCTCTGCCAATGCCGAGTCATGTGTTTCCATCATGAGCATAGCTATGGCAGCATGAACGATTTTCTAAGTCTTCGACTTTTTCTGTAAGATGTTCAATTTCACTTTGTAGGGAAGATTGTTTTTCCCGCGTCAGCCTGATTTCCTCGCTATTCACATCAGTGCAAGTTTCAATGTCGAAAATCCGGCCATTTTCGGCAAGTTCCTCTTTAATTTCTTCTATTGAATTCATTATGTCACGTTTGTTGTTATAAATGTCCTGTTTTAGATCCGCGAACCATCTCTTCATTTCTGCCTGGGTCGGTAAGTCATCTTCCTCTGGTAATAGTTCGTCCATAGCGTCCCCCGACATCGGGCCTTCATCGACCTGCGCTATTTTTGGTAGATCAGACCCCTCGCTGTGACTCTTTCTGGTAAGAATAATTTTTAAAGTCCAGCGATTTGCGTTTTATCGACATCTTTGTACTCCAGGCAATTGGATTGACAGATTTGGCGAGTTTGTTTGCTATGGATGTCCGAGATTTATGGAGATATAGCTTGTTGCTGGAGGAGCCTCTGGGTTAAGCAGCCTTCTGCTGAGGTGACATCACTCCCTCCCTAAATAAGAGCATATTTTTAATAAAATGTGGGCAGTTTTAGATTTAGAATGAAACAGACCTGGCGCTTCCATTAGGTAAACTAAGCAGTTGCCTAGAGCGCCAACCATTAGGGGATGGCAAAGACCTGGCATGAGACCGGGAACGGAGCCTATCCCGCTTATGGCCCGTATTTGGAGATGGGCCCGGAAGACTAAAAGCAAAGCCCATCTTGCTCACAGCCAAAGACTAGTTCCAGCAGAACCACGGGCGGAGCCTATCCCATACCAGGCCTGGGAAATTCTTGGGTGGAGCCCATACTGCTCACTGCAGAAGATCAAAAGTAGTCTAGGCGAGCCGTGGGCGGAGACCATCCAGCTCACTGGTAGCCAAAGATTAAAAGACAGGGCCACGGGTGGAGCTCATCCTGTCTGCAGTAGGAGACGAGAGAGGCCTGGGAATGGCAGAAGACAAAGGAGAAAGAGGGCCCAGGGAGAGCTGGGGGTGGAGCCCTTTATACCCCCTGCGAAAAGGAGAGGCTCAGAATGAGTGTGTGTGAGTGAGCAAGAAATTGGAAGTGTGTGTGAGAAAGGCAGCCTGAGTTCAGGGTGTGTGTTTGAGAGAGCCTATGTGCATGTGTGCGGTCAAGAGACAAGACTGCGAGAGGATAAGAGAGAGGGGAAACCTGTGTGAAGGTTTTTGTGTGAGGCAGCTTTTATGAGGGACTGTGTATGTGAAGTGAGAGGGAGCTTGTATGAGGGTTGTGAGAGAAGGATTGTGTGTGTATGAGGGAGTGAGGATGCGTATTTGAGTGAGAGGGAGGGAGCCTGTGTGAAGGTGTGTGAGTTAGACAAGGAACCTGTGTGTGTCTGTGAGAAAGAGAAGTAGCCTGTCTTGTGTGTAAGTGAGGGGCAGAGAGTATGAGAGCAAGAGTGCATATATGTGCGTGTGTGGGTGTGGTAGATGGTGCATGTATGGGTTAGCCAGTTTTGTGTGTGAGAGAACGAGCAAGTGTGTGTGTGTGTGAGAGAAAAGAGTTTTTGTATGCAACAGCCCCTGACCCTACCCCATCAGCTAAATCATGACAATCTCAGGTCATCTGGAAATCAAATGTTCCAAGGTATGAAGTGGTTGAATTTTTTTTTTTTTTATCCATTAGCTTTAATCATTGGGTGCTGTTTGATATCTTCTGTTTTTCAATATTTTTTTGGAGGTTGGAACATTTTTTTTTAATTTTTAAGTGTTTAATTATTGGATGACATTCTGTTTAATTATTTTGAACTATTTATTAATATTGTTTTACTATTAGTTTTATATTTCTTGATTCTGTTTAATATTTTATGAAGAGTGGAAGTGTTTCATTTTTTCCATTGTTGTGCTGCATATAGAATCTAGTGTTGGGATTTCCAGTTCAGGATTTTGTATGCACATTGTTAATTTTTACTTTGTCTCTTTATTCTGTATTTGGTGAGGGTTTCTTTGTTCTGCATGTTTGATCCAAATTGAGGTATTCTGCTAATGTTTAGTTTGTGTCGTGTTCTATGGCAACTAGACTTGTTCTGTTTTTTCTAACAGGTGTGTTAGGGCCTGATGTAATATTTACAGTGTTGCCTTTTCATAGATAGGGTTGTTAATGTTTTGCTATGCGAGGCTTACTATATTGTAATTGTAGTTCATTTTACTCATGGCTTTGAGTACCAAGCCTACACCTAACACATGTTACAATAGGCCTAATACCATATAAGTTCCACAAGCCTTTGCCTTGTAGCAGGATTTCTGGTTGATATATATGTATATTATATTTACATGCAGAATTTAAATGTCTTTTTTTTTTCATGTAAAATCTATTATAAGTGAACTTAGAGAGGGAAATAGTATCTAAACTATTACCGCAAATACTATAATAAGACTAGAGACAATATCATCAACACATGCTCAAAGATAATTTAATCTGCTGTCTCTCGCCCACAATGGGCCGCAGGCAGTTTTCAGCCTTATGAGCAATCTTTAATCATTTATTGTCTCATGTCTCATACTATACCCAACTTACACTTAATTCATTATTTATTAAACCATTGAAATATCTGTTATTTAAGCATCTATTAAGCCACTGTGTATCAGCCTAAAGTCAAACATTAACAAAACGAATACTTAGCCAACTTGAAGATCACTTAGAACCCAAACCCAACATGGGCTATGTTTCGATTGTAAAAAGTCTTCTTCAGGGGAAACAAATCTTAATTTATTTCTTAATGATGGCAAAATATTCACAGACCCTAAAAACACACAAAAAAACCACATAAAAATCACACACACATATTAATTAGAGATATAACCCCCTCCAACCATCAGTTAAGCACACCAAGAGAGTTCGCTGCAAGTTGAGTGTCAATACTGTAACACTAATAACCATATCCCATATTCACAAGAGACTCAAAACCGAGCAAAACTACTATCATATAGCTTACCGGGACAAAATCAAAATGTCTCTCAAGGTCTCGACATGGCGTTATAACGTCTCTATCGTCCACTCAAACCCACATATCAGATTTAAAGCTCTTAGCAGAATACGTCACCGGAAGCTTGTAGTTCAACAGCACCATCATAAACTACTAAACCCATCATGCAATCTGGCCACTCATGCCGAACACATCGTAGACACAATACGAGAGACAGCAAATTAAATTATCTTTGAGCAGATTAAATTATCTTTGAGCATGTGTTGATGATATTGTCTCTAGTCTTATGGTAGTATTTGCGATAATAGTTTAGATACTATTTCCCTCTCTAAGTTCGCTTTGATCAGAGTGATTATTTGAGAGGTGTTTGCTTCTGTATTTGTGAAAATCTATTATAAGTGCATAATTTTTACTTGTGTGGGTGGGCCAGTTGGTGGAGGTCAGGACTGGGAGTGTAGGAGGCCCCAAAAGCTGAAGGTTTGCCTAGGGCACCTAATATTCTTGCACTAGCCCTGACTAAAAATGTTGTTAGGTGTACATAAATGGTATAGTATTGTACTGCTTGTGATTAAAATATTTTGATCACTATTTTTGCAAGCAGAACATTCTTAAATATATATATATTTTTTAATTTTTTTGCTTTCTGTATTCAGCGCTAATCCTGGAGGAAATTGCAATTGATTGTCATAATAAGGAAACGGAGCAAAGATTACTACAAGAAGCTCATGATTTGCACCTCTCCTCCCTCCAACTAGCTAAAAAAGCATTTGGGGAGTTTAATGTGCAGACAGCAAAACATTATGGGAACCTCGGTCGACTTTATCAGTCCATGAGGAAATTTAAGGTGAGACTTAAATGCATTCAGAAATGTCCCTTTCTGTGATGAGGAATATTAAAAGTGCACAGTATGTCCATGCACTGGTGTACCTTGAGAAAATGAATGGTAGTTAGAGCCATATTTGTACTTGAGAAATGTCTTCATGTTTGAAATGGTCATGCCATGAATGAACTTTCTAAAAACTGTGCTGAGTTGAAGGGAAAGATTTGCCTTTAATTCTTGAGAGGCCTAAGGTTTTAAGTTCCCTTAATTTGTTTCATTCTATCTGAGAATCCAGAACATGTCGCCATGAAAGTATTTTTTGGGGTTGAATTTGTATTTCTGTTCCAAGACCAGATCATAATTGCCTATGCTATAGATTTAAACATTCTCCCAGGACAAGCAGGATGGTAATCCTCACAGATGGGCGACTTCATCAGATGGAGCCCAGCACGGAATACTTTTGTCAAAGTTTCTAGGAACTTTGACTGGCACACTGAGCAGGCCACTATCCCCGCAGCCACTTGAGATCCCCCTTCAGTCTCCTTTATTCTGTGGTGCAGTTGCCTCGTGGGTTTTGGAGCTCTTCAGCTTTTTCCTAAATCGAAAGGAATTATTCTTTTTTGCCAGTACTTTCCCGCTCCGGGGTCCCCCCTTCACTAGTCAGTTCCTCCGGCATTCAGTAAGTAAAGTTTTCGAATTGTTTTGGTCTGTTCCCGAGTGTGTGCCCTCCGGTGGCTGACTGCATGACGTCTTTTTTTCGATGGCAACCGGCTTTCGGAAGTGCCCCCAGTGTCCACGGTGTATGTCCATTACGGACCCGCATGACGTCTGCGTCCTCTGCCTGGGGCCTTCCCATGATGTTCGTCTGTGTCCCAATTGCGCTCAGATGACACCCAAAGGCCAGTGTGTCCATCTGGATAAGATGGAGCACTTGTTTGGTTCCTGACAGTCGACTCAATCGACTCCAGCCTCAGCCGCATCCCCTCTAAAGCGGCCCCGAAGTGAGGAGCCCTGTCCTCCTCCAGGCCCAGGAGCCCAGGACATTCCCCATGGATTCCGGTGTCAGATACCGAGCCTCTGCAGATCCCCGTGGAGGGCCCCGGTTAGAACTTTCGGCCCTATTGCGGGCAAAGGCCGTTGAACTGGTTCCCCGCGTCCAGCGGTGCCAGGGGTTCTACTCCAGGTACTTTCTCATTCCACAGAGAACAGGTAGCCTCTGTCCCATCCTCGACCTCTGAGCCTTAAACGAGTTCCTGAGGTGGGAATGGTTCAAGATGGTCTCATTGGGAACCTTAATTCCCCTTCATCAGGGGGACTGGCTCTGCTCTCTCGATTTGCAGAACACCTACACGCACATCGCCATATTTCCGCCTCCTCAGAAATTCCTGCGCTTCATGGTAGGCCAGCCGCATTTTCAATATAGGGTTCTCCCCTTCGGCCTTGCCTCCGCACCATGGGTCTTCACCAAGTGCTTGGTGGTGGTGGGAGCACATCTGCGCCACAAGGGGAGTGCATGTGTTCCCATATTTGGACAACTGATTCTTCAAGAGTTCCACTAGGGAAGGAGCCCTTTGGGCTCTGAACTCAACAGTCGGAGTGCTCCAGTCGCTGGGGTTTCTCATCAATTATCCAAAATCCCAGCTGACACCGTCCCAGCGGCTCAGCTTTATTGGAGCAGATCTGAACACCACAGTGGCCAGGGCATTTATCTCCAGCGATCGTATGGAAACCCTGGTGGGGCTGGCTCGGTCCATTTGCCACTGGTCGGCCTCCGCCCACCAACTGTTGCAGCTGCATGGGCCACATGGTGGCATCGGTGTACATCACCCCAATGGCTCGCCTGGCCAGGAGAATGATGCAGTGGACCTTGCATTCCCAGTGACACCAAGCCTCTCAGGAACTCTCCACGCTGGTCCATATAACCGTGCCACTCCAGGTCTCCCTCACCTAGTGGGCACAAGAAGCCAACCTGAGCAAGGGACTTCTGTTTCAGCCCCCTCGTGCTCAGGTGTTCCTTACCATCAATGCCTCCAACATCGGTTGGGGTGCACATGTAGATTGCCTTCGCACATAGCATGTGTGGTTGAGGCCCGAGGCGAGATGCCAAATAAATTTCCTGGAACTCAGGTGATGCGGTATGTCCTCTATGCATTCCAAGATCGCCTATCCCACAAGGTTGTCTTGATACAGATGGACAACCAAGTGGCCAATGTGTGGTACATGAACAAACAGGGGGGCACAGACTCCTATCTCCTCTATCAGGAAGCAGCATAAATTTGGGCCTGGGCCATGCTCCTGCGAGCAGTATATCTGGCAGGGGCAGAGAATGTGGTGGCGGACCACCTCAATTGGACATTCCACCCCCATGAGTGGTCCCTCAACCCCTCCGTGGCGGACAAGATCTTCCGCAAGTGGGGTTTGCCGGACGTGAATCTCTTCACGTCCCCTCAGAATCACAAAGTGAGTCACTTCTACTCCCTGTACAGGGAGGACAGGGAACCAGCCGTGGATGCCTTCGCCCAATCCTGGAGTGCGGGTTTCCTGTACGCATATCCTCTAATTCCACTCATAGGTAAGACCGTCATGAAGCTCCAACAGGACTGTGGCTCCATGATCCTGATAGCCCTGCATTGGCCGTGACAGATCTGATTTCCGATCGCTCAACCTGTCTGTCCAGGAGCCCATACGCCTGGGCACCTCTCCCGACCTCATCACGCAGGATCAGAGCAGGCTGCGCCACCCGAACCTCCGATCATTGGCCCTCATGGCCTGGATGTTGAAAGGCTAGTGTTGCAGTCCCTCAACCTTTCAGATAATGTTTCGCAAGTCCTGGTAGCTTCTTGTAAACCTTTATCACAGAAGTACTACCAATTGAAATGGAGGAGGTTCTCTGTCTGGTGTGCGGAGCAGGGTCTCGACCCTTTCACCTGTCCCATGCCTTGGCTCCTGAACTATCTCTGGCATCTGAGTCGGGGTTGCAAACTATTTTGATCCGGGTCCACCTGAGTGCCATCAGCGCCTAGCACCAAGGGGTGGGTGACACTCCGATTTCGGTGCAGCCCTTAGTGGGGTGCTTCATGAGAGGCTTACTTCAATTGAAGCCTTCACTGTGCCCTCCTGTTGTGGCCTGGGTCCTCAACATAGTGCTGGCATGGCTCATGCTGTCTCCGTTTGAGCCTATGTGCTCCTATGAGTTTTAAACACTTCACCTGGAAGGTTGTCTTCCTGCTGGCAATTACTTCCGCTTGCAGTGTCAGTGAGCCTGGAGGCCTTGGTGACCTATCTGCCTTATACAAGGTTCTTCCATGACAGGATGGTGTTGTGCACTCACCCTAAGTTTCTGTCTAAGGTGGTGACTGACTTCCATCTGAATCAGCTATTGTATTGCCCACCTTCTTTCCAAGGCCATATTCCCACCAAAGTGAGCGGGCTCTGCACACCTTGGACTGCAAGTGTGCTCTCGCTTTTTACCTGTAACACACTTCAGTTCACAGGCAGTCCACCCAACTTTTCGTCTCTTTTGACAGAAATAGACTTGGGGTTGTAGTGGGCAAGCAGACTTTGTCCAATTGGTTGGCGGACTGTATCGCTTTATGCTATGAGCAAGCGGGCCTTCCGCTTGGAGGCCGAGAAACAGCGCTCTCAGTGAGAGCCATGGCAGCATTGGTGGCCCACTTCTGTGCAGTCCCTGTTGCTGAGATCTGTAAGGCCGAGATGTGAAGTTCCCACCGCACGTTTGCAGCCCACTACTGTCTGGACAAGGATGGTCGATAGGACAGCGTCTTCAGCCAGTCTGTCTTCTGTAACCTGTTCCAAGTGTGAGAATCCAACTCTCCCTGCCTAGGGCCCTATATGTGGTTCAGACTGTCTCCCATTGTGGCCAACAGCACCTCTGTTGTGCAAGTTGCAAGTTATTGGTTGTCTGTTGGCCCAGTATGTTCTGGGGCAGCCTGCAGCTTGGTATTTACCCATCTGTGAGGACTACCATCCTGCTTGTCCTGGGAGAAAGCAGAGTTGCTTACATGTAACAGGTGTTGTCCTAGGACAACAGGATGTTAGTCCTCAGGAACACCCCCCCCCCCCCACCCCCCGAAGAGTTGGGTTAGTCTGCGTTTTGTGTTTTTATTTTTATTTTTTGCTCATCTTTTATGGTTTGATACGAGACTGAAGGGAGACCCCACATGGCATGGTGGGCATGCTCAGTGTGCCAGTCAAAGTTTCTAGAAACTTTGACAAAAGTATTCCGTGCTGGGCTCCATCTAATGATGTCACCCATCTGTGAGGACTAACATCCTGCTGTTCTGGGAGAGCACCTGTTACAGGTAAGCAACTCTGCTTTACATGCTGTGCTTTGTTACTGCACAGCGAAAATGGATCGGGAAGCTCCATCTGTAGTTTCATCACTCGCTTTTGGCCAATGTTTGATGTTAAAAACCAGGCAGATGTCAACATTTAATTGCACTGTACATATGCAGTGAGCAGTAGCTGAGAGTGTGTAAAATCAATACTTGTAGGTCTTCTGAGTTTATTTTAATAATTATTTAGCAGATACAAACATACCAGCAGGGATCTCATTTTCCTGTCGATTAGCAGGCTGAGTTAGCCATGCTGTCTGAGACATCCTCCGGATGGCTCATGGCAGAGCTTCTCTCAAGATACATAGAGCTTTGCTCTGTGCAGCTGTGCAGTAGTTCCCACTTGTTTGCCTGGTCTCCTCAGTTCTGTTTTTTTCCCATGCAGCTCACAAATGCGTGGATCGACTTCTCTCTCTCTCTCTTCTCCTCAAAAATTTCTCTTCACTTTGGTGAACTCAAAACAGCACTTTTCAGTGCTCCAATGGCTCCGAAGAACCCGGGGTTCAAATAATGCCAGATTGGCAAAATTCTGTCACTGACGGACATAATTATTGCTGCCTGTGCCACGAGCAAGCATCCTGTTGCGATAGTGGCAGAATGTCGCCAAGAGCCCAAAGACAAAGGACTGAGAAGATAGCCAGACTGATAAGAACATAAGAAAATGCCATACTGGGTCAGACCAAGGGTCCATCAAGCCCAGCATCCTGTTTCCAACAGTGGCCAATCCAGGCCATAAGAACCTGGCAAGTACCCAAAAGCTAAGTCTAGTCCATGTTACCATTGCTAATGGCAATGGCTATTCTCTAAGTGAACTTAATAGCAGGAAATGGACTTCTCCTCCAAGAACTTATCCAATCCTTTTTTAAACACAGCTATACTAACTGCACTAACCACATCCTCTGGCAACAAATTCCAGAGTTTAATTGTGCGTTGAGTAAAAAAGAACTTTCTCCGATTAGTTTTAAATGTGCCCCATGCTAACTTAATGGAGTGCCCCCAGTCTTTCTACTATCCGAAAGAGTAAATAACCGATTCACATCTACCCGTTTAGATCTCTCATGATTTTAAACACCTCTATCATATCCCCCCTCAGTCGTCTCTTCTCCAAGCTGAAAAGTCCTAACCTCTTTAGTCTTTCCTCATAGGGGAGTTGTTCCATTCCCCTTATCATTTTGGTAGCCCTTCTCTGTACCTTCTCCATCGCAATTATATCTTTTTTGAGATGCGGCGACCAGAATTGTGCACAGTATTCAAGGTGTGGTCTCACCATGGAGCGATACAGAGGCATTATGACATTTTCCGTTTTATTCACCATTCCCTTTCTAATAATTCCCAACATTCTGTTTGCTTTTTTGACTGCCGCAGCACACTGAACCGACGATTTCAATGTGTTATCCACTATGACACCTAGATCTCTTTCTTGTGTTGTAGCACCTAATATGGAACCCAACATTGTGTAATTATAGCATGGGTTATTTTTCCCTATATGCATCACCTTGCACTTATCCACATTAAATTTCATCTGCCATTTGGATGCCCAATTTTCCAGTCTCACAAGGTCTTCCTGCAATTTATCACAATCTGCTTGTGATTTAACTACTCTGAACAATTTTGTGTCATCTGCAAATTTGATTATCTCACTCGTCTTATTTCTTTCCAGATCATTTATAAATATATTGAAAAGTAAGGGTCCCAATACAGATCCCTGAGGCGCTCCACTATCCACTCCCTTCCACTGAGAAAATTGTCCATTTAATCCTACTCTCTGTTTCCTGTCTTTTAGCCAGTTTGCAATCCACGAAAGGACATCGCCACCTATCCCATGACTTTTTACTTTTCCTAGAAGCCTCTCATGAGGAACTTTGTCAAATGCCTTCTGAAAATCCAAGTATACTATATCTACCGGTTCACCTTTATCCACATGTTTATTAACTCCTTCAACAAAGTGAAGCAGATTTGTGAGGCAAGACTTGCCCTGGGTAAAGCCATGCTGACTTTGTTCCATTAAACCATGTTTTTCTATATGTTCTGTGAGTTTGATGTTTAGAACACTTTCCACTAAATAATATTCCCAAATAGTTAACTTTGCCCCAATACTTTTAAAAAAGACAATGTCCCAAGCAAAAACTTACTGATTCCTTTCAGCCACCAGCAAGGTGATCCTCTCCTCTGTATTTCCACTGGAGTGTGGGTTACTGAGCTCTTTCCTTCTAATTTTTAATGTGCTTCTAAGGTAAATTAGTGCAAAACAATCCCTTAGGAAATGTACACTCCAGTTAGATTTCCTGAGTGACTCACTGCTGTGCTGATTAACAAAGAATAGTACCTATTCACATCAAACACACAACCTTCACACTTAGTTAGTCAGCCTGAGTGACTCACTGCTCTCTTGATTAACAAATGTTGGTCCGTATTCAAACCCAATCACACTACCTCAACACCTTTCCAAGGTGAGTAACTGAGCTGAACTATTCAACTTTTTTACTTAGGTATACACTGCTCCTAGCTTATTTCTAGCTTCTGGCTACTTTTTGGGTTGGGTTTTTTTTTTTCAATACAAGCACTCAGTTGGTATTAAATATAAATACTCAGTTCTTTAAAAGTCTGGAGAACACTCAGTTCTGCAGACGTTTAAAAATAAACACACTACCTACTGCTACCTTATTGACTGACTAAAAATACAAACAGTCTAACTTGTTTATTCACTGCCTACCTACTGCTACCTTATTGACTGACTATTTAAAAATACAAACAGTCTAACTTGTTTATTCACTGCCTTTCTGACTATTAAAGGCACAAACACACAAACACACTAAATAATATTTCCAAATAGTTAACTTTGCCCCAATACTTTTAAAAAAGACAATGTCCCAAGCAAAAACTTACTGATTCCTTTCAGCCACCAGCAAGGTGATCCTCTCCTCTCAGTGTTCCCTATGCCCCAACCCTGGAGCATTGTTTCATTCGTTCTTCCCGGGAGTCCAAAATTCAGCAGCCTACTCAGCCTAAGGCAGGCAGAGCCAGGTGGGGAAAAACTCAGAGAGCTTGAGACCACAAAAACCATCTCAAAGCCCCATAAGAGGCCAAAAGCATCATTAAAACTGTCCCCTAAGAGCATCAGCAGTCGAGTTATATCGCGCTTTGCAACGCATGACACAACCCAACCAAAAGCAGTGGTGCAATTGATGCCTATGGCACTCAACGCATGGAGTCAACACAAGAGTTGAGAGATAAACCACATATGAAGCAAAAGACAAAGTTAACGCATACGAGACAAATGCATCAGTTGTCAATGCACCCAACACTTAAGCAGCAAACATTGAAGCATAATGGGAAAGGAAGTAATAAGTGAGCCCCTCAGAAGCAGGTCATATTCATACCAGAGCAGCTATTGGCTTCTGATACGTCTGTTATGGAGAACATAACATCTTCCCCAGTGCATCAAGGATCCAATGGTGGTTCTTCATCCAAGAAGGTCCATGCAGGCATCTCAAACATTTCCAAGCAGAAGAGAAAACTGCCTCAGTTTCAAGAGCCTATATCTAAGAGGCATAAGTTGGTCTGCAAGAATTGGGATTCTGATTCCTCAATTCTCCTTGCGGTGTTAAGCCATCTAGGCCATGTCCCAATCTCGGATGTCTTTCGGACCTTTTTTATTTCTCTGGAAATGACTCACTAACCTTGACGTCCATCAGAGGAGGCCTTATCCCTGCCTTCAGTTTCATCGCCTTCAGTTCCATCTTCACCAGGCCAGGAACAAGACATGTCAGGGTGTCGTGACAGGTATCCATATCCAGCAACTTCCCCGGAACCAGACCAAGATCAACAAGACTCCCTCCCCCCCCCCCTCCCCCCTCACCAGGTACATTGACAGGGATTCCTTCTGATCCACCGGCTGAGCTGCCAAAAGCCATATTCACCTCCAGAAGACCTATCTTATTCCAAATTTGTGGAAAATGTAGGCTCTGTTTTAAAAATAGAAACAAGAAAGGTACCAGATCCGAGATCTCAAGTAATTGGCAAAAAATCAAATCTTTGTTATGCGCCAAACACGCTTATGACGCTTCTCCATGGAACATTTAGATTTTGTAGAAAGTATAATTTTTTATTGAGCAATATAAGTATTGGGAGATGCTGGATGCCATTTCTCTGACAAACTGACCACTAGCATCTCGTTGTGTATATATATGAACTGATCCTTCTTTTATAGGTAAAATACAATACAGTACTAGGTCAGAAATTCTTAAATTGCGTGACCACCCGGAGTATCATTTACATAGGTTGTCATGTCAACAGCATGATAGAGTATCCCTACATTACCCTGACCAGTTCTCCAAGTTGGGGCCCATTTACCATCCTTTGTTCTGTTAAAATCTTGCTGCTCAGGGAAATCATTATATCTTAGTCTGTGTGCTGTGTTTACAGATGCCCCTGTTATCGATGCCCCTGTAATGACATTCTAGCCTGAGGTTCTAACCATTGCCTTCTGCTCTTGTGACCCTATAATAGGCATCACAAATTGTTGCCAGCTTCAACTGCTGTCCAGGGGTCCTTAGAATTCCTCCAGGTCAGGCTCAGGGCATTTAAAGTTCACATAGCTAGAAAGGCTAAGATAGCATAGGATTCTGGGTCAGTTGCCGTCTCCTTGTTGATCTCAAGCTCAGGCACTCATGTCATTTCCCTCTTGTGCCACTTACAAATGGTCATAGTGGCACACCCAAGTACCAGAGGGGAGGACAGAACAGTAAGAATTGATCATAGCAAATGGGCTAAAATGTGTAAGCTAACAACTAACCTTTGGATATTGTGAGTACAGATTGGTGCATGTATCCCTCTAGATCCCTACTAATGTAAGTGATACTCAGACAGGCATGCATTCTCTAGTTAACAAATAGCATTGTGACTAAGTTCCACTAGATGTCCGTTAGCTCTATTGTTGAGCTGCAAGTATGGCTGCATTATAAAGAAGAGAAAACATATAATAGCAAGTCCACATATGTTATCATTCAGAGTCAAGTAATCACATAATGTTGTAAAAGTATAAAAATAGGAAAAACAAAGAGAAACCAGTATGGAAAGTATTATTTTTCTCATATATCATTTATACTGGGCAAGTCTCTGCAAGGAGTACAGTCTGATAATGAGAGGCAGACAGAAGTGGAAAGGTATAAAACAGAAGAGGAAGAAGTGCGAATATATGATAAAAGAGAAAAATAGCATTGAAACCAACAACCAAGGATAAGAATCACAAAAATAACAAACGGGGATATAAGCAATGTACGTAACCAGGAGAGTGAAGGAAGCCAGGAAAATAGAGGAAAACTAAGAGTCGGCAAAAGAATTCACACTGCCTTGTGCATACATAATGTGGACAAGGTAAAAGGTGTTGAAAAACATAAGACATGTTCTGGTCATAGGCAGAAGTAGGAGTATAGGTAAACAGAAGTGCCACACTACCAGAAAACATCCATGAGAGGTTGTAAACCAAACTCTAGGTAATAGCCTAATAGGTAGTGTTACAGGAAGAAATGCCCAAACAGTTCTACAGAGAACTCATAGTACAAGGGGAATAACCAAATTTAGTATGCTAAGGTTAGAAGCAGGGGGAATAGAATATGGAAGACTAGCAATGTGAGTACCATAAACACAGGCTACAGAAGAAGAAATAAGGGAAAAGACTTTTGTGCAGTCACCAGCAGTAGGGCAAGCAAGAGAATGACAAAAACAGGAAGCATTTGGTAATTACAATTAGCTGCATTTCTTACAGCAAACAGAACAGCACATATTTGACATATGCTGGCATGCAGTCTAGTAGGCAGAATTATACATCCCTCTTGAACCTTGAATCACCGCTGAGACAACAAAGTTCACAACAGGGAAGGGAAGGTCCAGAGAAAAGGACAGGTGGGCACAAAATCAGGAACATTTGATCCACACCAAGGCCATATCACTCTGTAAAGTGGCAAGCAGTCTCCTGTGCGGGCGCGCTGACAGCTCCGGAGCAGCCCCAGTCCTCTCTCCCCTCCTCCCGGGGGCAGCCGGCGGCAAGAGTGGCTTCAGCAACCCGGGGCGGATCGGGCGCTCCCCATGCGAGGCGGCTTCCAGCAGCCCTCGCCGGCAAAGGTGCATGAGCGCACGCCGTGACCTCGGATGTCCAGCCGGGCGCTCAGGTCACGGCATGCATTCATGCACCTTCACCGGCGGGGACTGTTGGCGATAAACTGTTGGCGATAAACTGCCTAGAAAATCTAGGTTTCATAATAAACTATGAGAAGTCCAGCCTTCAACCATCTCAGGTTCTTTAGTTCATAGAAGCAACAATAAACATGATTATCTGCAAAGCTTTCCTGCCATCTGAGAGGGTCAAAACATTTTGCAAGTCAGCTCTTCACTTACGAACCCAGTTGTAGCCTTCAGCAGGTTAAATACTAGGCCACATGGTGGCAGTCATTGTCGTTCCATGCACTCACCTTTGCATGTGGTGACTGCAGTGGGGAATCAAGCCCCAAAGGTCACAATACACCCAACCAATGTCTATGCAAGTAAATATTACTTAGTCCATGAAGAGAGACATAAACTGGTGGCTGTCTCCATCTATTTTAGAAGGAGCACCATTTTGTAACCCCACCCATCAACTAATCCTAACCACAGATGCATCCATGAAGGGGTGGGGAGCTCATCTGCGATACCTAAAGGCACAGGACCTTTGGTCACCACAGGAAAGGACTCTCCAAATCAGTCTATTGGAATTAAGGACAATAAGGCATGCGATATACAGCTTTTCTCACCAACTCCAAGGGAAGAGGGTGATGATTCATACGGACAACCAAGTGGCTATGTTTTATGTAAATAAGGAAGGTGGGTTCGGTTCCAGGATAATATGCAGAGAGGCAATACTGATTATGGAATGGGCAGAGAATCATGCCATTCAATTACAAGTGACTTACCTTCCTGGGGTGGTAAACACAGAAGCGGACAGACTCAGCCAGATTTTCCATCCCAACAAGTGGGCTTTGCATCAAAGGGTGGTGAACAGCCTCTTCAGATAATGGCTTGTCCTGTGCCTAGAGCTCTTTGCCACAGAGAGCAAAACAAAACTACCAAACCTTTGTTCCCACATACCTGCCGATATCGCAAATAGGTCAGGTAATCCAAAAGTGCATCACAGAGGAAGCAGATCTCATCTTTATTGCCCCATCTTGACTCAGGCAACAATGGTATGCCTATCTAGTACAACTTCCGATTCACCCACCAGTCTCGCTGGGGAACACTGCAGACCTGTTGTCTCAGGTGTGAGGCATACTTCTACACACCATGTATTCCTCTCTTCATCTGACAGCTTGGAGATTGAAAGGGAGGTGTTAAGCTACCTTCCTATATCATCAGAAATTCAGGACATTCTAGTATCCATCAGGAAGCAGTCTACGAGAGAGAATTATGCCTTTAAATGGCATAGATACCTTCGCTGGTGTCTATCAACAGAAGTAGACTCATTCTGTTGTTCCCCAGAACAGCTGTTGCAGTATCTGCATATGTTTGCCACAGGACTAGCGGCGTCATCCATCAGGGTACACTTTAGCAAAATAGTGGCATATCCTTCCAAGGATGGACTATCAATCTCGACCCATCCTCTAGTGTCACACTTCATGAAGGGGATTCTATGGCTTCATCCACCGATTTCAAAGCCACCTATCACTTGGGATATCAACTTTGGTATTGGAAACTCTCATGCTTCCACCATTTGAACAGTTGCGACCACCTCCATGAAATTTCTGTCATGGAAAGTCTTGTTCCTGGTAGCAGTAACTTCAGCAAGATGTATCTGTGAACTTCAAGCATTGGGCTATCTCCCATACTTAAAATTCTGTCACGACAAGGTCACATTAGGAACCCATCTCTTTCTTTCCAAAGGTGGTCTCAGCTTTTCACCTGAATCAAATGATTACCTTACCTACTGTTTTTTTTCCGAAACCTCATGGCAATAACAGGGAAAGATTACTTACACACTCTGGACTGTAAGAGAGAATTGGCATACTATAAGAAGAGAACTAATGCCATTAATCAGGAATCCCAGCTTTTTGTGTCCCTCAGCCCAAAGTCTCCAGGCTAACTGGTTATGAAGCGGACATTAGCCAATTGGATAACTCAACGTATTCACTTTTGTTACTCGACTCAACTTTCGAGACTTACAGCCAAAGTTAAGGCTCATCAGCTTCAAGCTGCGATGGCTTCTATAGCACATCTTTGTAACTTTCCAATGTTGGACATTTGTAAGGCAGCTACTTGGTCATCTCTCCATACCTTATTTATTTATTTTATTTATTTAAATTCTTTTACTATACCGATACTCAAGACAAGGTCTTATCGTACCGGTTTACATTAGAACAGGGGAAACCAATTAACAACTAAGTAGAAGGTAAAGTTACATTAAACAGGGAGCAAAAACATGGGCGATGGAAGACAGGAAAGATTTAAAAACGATAACAACTGGAGAGTGATAAAATAATCAACTAAAAAACCATAGAGTAGCGAGACTTCAACAGAGATTTATCCTAGGTGATTATTAACATAGAATATCCGGTGGTAGGAGGAGTCAGGGAGAATTGAGCAAGGGGGGTGGTGTCAGGTCTAGAACTGGAAACAGGGAGGGGGGGAGGGATTAGGGAAGGAATTGAGGGGTGAGAGTCAATGTTGTTTAATAGAGGTTCCTTCAACGGTAAGCTTGTGTGAACAATCAGGTTTTCAGTTTCTTTCTGAAGGAGAGATGGCATTGTTCTAGGCGTATATCTGGGGGAAGCGAATTCCAATGGAGTGGACCTGCTGTCGAAAGTGCTCGCTTGTGAATAGAGTTGTGGACCAAGGATTTTTTTTTGGGGGGGGGGGGGGCCTTGAGCGAACCTTTGTAGGCGGTTCTGGTCGGCCTTGCGGAAGTATGTAGTTCTAGAGGGATGGCGAGTTGTAGTGTGGATTGTTGGTAGACGGATTTGTGGATGATGGTGAGAGCCTTGAAGAGTATTCTGTACATCTCATTATTGTCTACAGCAACAGGCGGCTTCAGATGCTGTGGTAGGAGCAGCAGTATTACGCCATGCCACTAGGACTTAGAGCCATCCACTGAAATGGTGGGCTGTGCACACAGAACTTCCGTATAACCTGCATCAAAAGATTGTATCATTCCTCTGTCAATAGGATGCACAGTCATCCCTAAGCTGGGGACCCCCAGGCAGCATGGCTAATTCAGCCTGCTTATCAACTGGAAAAAAGCAAGTCTGCTTACAGTAAATGATATTTTCCGTAGATAGCAGGATGAATTAGCCATGTGATCCCACCCTCCTCCCTGGACAGCCTCTTCTAATCTCTGCCTGTATTTTTTCTGTTCACTGCACTTCACTGTTATCTTATGAACTGAACAGACCAGGTAATTGCGCGGGAACCTCCGCCCAGTACACAGAGCAAAGCTCCGCCCCTAGTGGTCCGGAGGACATCCCAGACAGCATGGCTAATTCATCCTATCTATGGAAAACACTGTTTACAGTAAGCAAACTTGCTTTTTTTTTCCATTCACAAATTTTTTTATGACCAGTAAAAAGCAAATACAATATCATTACCAGTAACAGAACAAATACAAGGCCATAGTAAAAATTTCCATGTTTACCCATCTCCCCATTTACCTTCTAGATCCCCAATCAACCTCCCCCCCCCTCCCCCAAGAACCAGGAACTGCAAGGAAACTGTTTGAAAATAGCAAAAGAAAAAATTAAACATACAGAAACTTAAATAAAATAAGCAGACTCAATATAACTCACAAATTAAACAAAACCAACTTCTCTCTATGTTGCTTTAGAAAATACTAACAGCAAGCACCTCATTTCCAAAGAATTACATGTTGGGCCTAATATACCAGAACACATAAGGAAACTAAATTTTTAACAAATTTGGAAATAGCATTCTTCTGCAGGGTCGAAATCCTAGATAATCAATAAATCTTATGCAGGTGAGTCAATGTATAGGCCATAGTTGGTACAAAATCTGGGTGAGCAATTTTTGAAGCAGATCTTTCACATTTGGGACTGATAAATTCAGTAAAGTATATCTAGGGTTGAGAATATCTTTCACTCCTACTTCATTGACCCAGGCGGCAATAAGCTGCCAATAAGCAAATATTACCCCACACATCCACCAGATGTCGTAAAAAGAGCCTACCTCATCACAGCCCCTCCAGCATCTATTGTCTGTCTGAGGATACATCTTATGGAGCCTTTCAGGGTGTAGTACCACCGCAGAAGCACTTTGTAGCCATTCTCTACCAAAGTGGCCGAAATAGAGGCTTTGCTTATATTAAGAAAAGAGAGATCCCATTCTGATTCTGTCAAAGAAGTTCCCAAATCTCTTTCCCAATCTCATTTAAATGTTGGAGGGTCCTTCAAGTCAGAATTGCGAATACTACATAATTTAGAAGTAATGCCTTTTAAGACATAAGCCTTGTCACAATAGGATTCAAGGAGAGTTTTCATTCTAGACAATGAGTCTGACATTCCTCAAAGAGTCAAAATGAGAGTCATTCATATGCCAGAAACTCCTGCATAGTTCTCTGAACCAGAGAAGTAAAATTCAATAATTTTCCCCCAATCATCAGTTGACCCATACAAGAAATCCTCTTCTTTCCAAATATGAAGAGCCCCCACTAGTAAACCCGATGGAAACTCACGGCTGTGAAATAAATAAATGCTGAGAAAATAAGACCTTTCCCCCATTGATTTGGTTCGCCAAAAAGACCAATTACTGAGAGCGTTTCTCAGAGATGGAGGTAAGTTAGACAGAGGTCTCCAAGATTTTTCTGGCTGCCATGTCAAGGCTTGTATAGGCATAGGGCTAATCAAGTGTTGCTCTAAATGTACCCGCTGCTTCTGAGCGACCTTCCTGTTCTAATCTACAAATGCTCTTAGCTGAGATGCAGTATAACACCATGTTAAATTAGGGACACTCAGACCTCCTCTGTGTTTAGGCTGAAACATAACTGACTTAAGGACCCTCGGAGGTCTGCCTTTCCAGATAAAGTCAAACACCTTCTTTGCCAAGATTTCAACATCGCAGAAGATATAGCAATGGGAAGTATTAAGAATGAGTAATTGAATCTAGGTGAGATTTTCATTTTAATAATTGTAATTTTCCACAACCATGAAAAATTCCTCCCCTCCCATTTTTCCAAATCTTTCATAAGAGTTTTCAATAACGGTAAATAGTTAAACTGAAACAAATCTTTGACATGACTATTAAGAAAGATACCTGAATATTTACTTTTGTGCAGCCTACTTGAAGGGGTATTTTAGCTTAAGTATATCAAATTGATGTTCTGGAACTGTTAAATTCAAAATTTCAGATTTATCAAAATGAACTTTAAAACATGATACATCACTGAACTGCTGCATTTCCTCAACCACACCCTCAAGAGACTCATCAGGCTTTGTCAATGTAAATAAAATATCATCTACAAACAGGGATAACTTATGTTGCGAGCTCCCCATGGTAACTTCACTAATGTTTGCTGGCTCCCCCCCCCCCCCCCCCCAATTTTAATGGCATATGGCTCCAAAAACAAAGTAAAATAATGGAGACAAAGGACAGCCTTGCCTGGTGCTTCTGCCAATCAAAAAACTATACGCATAACCCCCATTAACCTTAACGCACTTCCGAGGAACATCATATAGCTTCTCAATCCATCCCATAAAAAACTTTCCAAAGTGCATGCTCACCGAAGTTTTGAATAGAAAGGTCTAATGCACCATGTCAAACACCTTTTCAGCATCAACGGATGGTAAGAGAGATGGAATATTTTCATGCTTAACCCACCAAATGAGATCTGCAATCTTGCGAACATTATCAGTTGTCATACAATGTGGAATTAAATCCGCCTGATTATTATGGATCAGCACTGAAATGACCATGTTCAAACGCTCTGCCAAAACCCTTGCTAAGATTTTAAGATCTAAATGAATTAGTGAGATAGGTCTATAAGATCCACAGTGTGTTTCATCACAGCCGAGGTTTGGCAATAATTGTGATACCAGCTAGATTACTATCTGAAGTCAAAGATCACCCTCTCTAAGACAAACTTTGCAGCTAAAGGCACTGCCAAAATATGTGAAAAATGCTCGTAATCTGCAGAGAAACCATCAAGGCCAGGAGAATTTCCAATTTTGAGGGTCTTAACTGTCAGAATCTTACAAGTAATTATTACACTATCTAAAAATTGTTGTTGGTCATTTGTAATCTTAGGTAAGGAAACCGAAGCCAAATATGTATCTATATCAGCCTCTGCTATTTTACTATTTGAACAATATAAGTTAGCATAAAATTGAGAGAAGCAAGTTCTGATATCAGCAGTGCTTATAACAATGGTATCCTCTGCATTTTTAACTTTTACTTCATGACTATGGACCATTAAAGATTTCAACCTTCTAGCAAAATATCTGACAGCCTTATTTCCTCCATCAAAATAAATTTGTTGGGACAGTTCTAACTGGTATACTATGGAGTCATCGTCAAGTGCATTTACTTGGTCTCTAGTTGTATTTAGGTTCTGTAATACCAAAGATGCTTTGTGAATGTTAGCCAAAGTGTTGATCTTCTCTATATGATCCTTCTTAACTTTCTCTTTTGATTTTTGTCTAAAAGAAGCATGAGATATCAACTTTCCTCATATAACAGCTTTGAAACATTCCCATACAACAACCGGAGAAACAGAACCTTGATTAATACAGAAGTACTCCTGCATGTCTATATTTGAGTGCAGAAAGATTCTTCCTTTAATAAATGTTCATTCAGACGCCAATATCTTTTGCCAATATCATAATTTGTAAATTGTAGATTGATCCACACAGGAGCATGATCCGTCCAGGTAATACTTTCGGGCGCAGAGTTTTCCACGGCTCTATGCTCATCTCGCGTATTGCGGCATATCAGTTGTATATGACCCAATACAATCGGAATCTTTTCAAGCAGTTGCAGGAGTTTGGGGAATCCCTCCCGGAGCAGCTTCAAGATCAGCTGAATTCCATCATCAAAAAAGGCTTTGATGCAGGGAGGCATGAAGTCAGGTTGGCTTATGACATTTTTGATACAGCGTCCCGATTATCAGCAACTGGAATAAGTGCGAGACGTTGGGCTTGGCTAAAGTCCTCGGATTTACGCCCAGAGGTTCAAGACCGTTTGGCTGATCTTCCCTTGCGAGAAGAAGATCCAGGGGATGATGGCACAGCTGAAGGATCATAATGAAACACTCCGACAGCTCTCCGCTGCTCATGCTGAGTTTTCTGCCTCTTCCAAATGACCGTTTAGACGGGAGGCGAAGAGACCAGCTTACAAAGCCCGAAGATACTATCCTCCACCTGCGCGGTCTCATCTCTCCAGGTCGTTCCAAAAGCCTCCACTATGACAACCCAGGACTCGGAAGACACAGCCTCCTGTGCAACTTAGTCCTGCCTCAGGGTTTTGATTCCCCACTAGAGAGCGATTGTCATCCCCCTCTGCCATCCCTGCCTGTCGGCAGCCGGCTCTGCCACCTCACCACCATGTGGCTAAAGGTCACCACGGATCGGTGGGTCCAGTCGGTCGTAGCTCAAGGTTACCATCTAAACTTCCTCTCCATTCCGTCGGACTCTCCACCTCGGCCGGGGTGGACCTCCTCCGACCACTCTCATCTTCTGCAGGGAGAAATAGCTTCTCTCCTGCAAGCTAATTCTATAGAACCAGTTTCTCCTTCACAGAGGGGATAGGGCTTCTACTCCCGATACTTCTTAATACCAAAAAAGACAGGAGGCATTCGCCCCATATTGGACATTTGTGCCTTAAACATCTTCGGAAAGAGAAGTTTCGGATGGTAACCTTAGGCTCCTTACTACCGCTTCTCCAACAAGGGGATTGACTTTGCTCTCTATTTATTTATTTTATTTTATTTATTTTTAATTTTTATATACCGAGGTTCTTATAGAGACTATAAATCACTCCGGTTTACATATAACGATAAACTGCCCAACAGAGATAAGGGGGCTTTACATAGAACAGTGGTACATATGGAACATTATAACTGGATGACAATTTAACATAATGATAATAAATAATATAGAATAGTTTTACTTGTAATTAATAAAATTATGTAATATAAACTGTATAATTTAAATATTTAACTTGGATATAGTCCTTAAAGTCCTTAACTTGGATATAGTTCTTAAAGACGCGTACATGCACATAGCAATTACGCCATCTCACAGAAAGTACCTCCAGTTTCTTGTCTGAAGCCAACACTTCCAATACAGTGTACTTCCATTCGGCCTTGCATCAGCCCCTCGTGTCTTCACGAGATGCTTGGCAGTAGTAGCCACATATTTAAGACGACTAGGCACTCACATCCATCCTTATCTAGACAACTGGTTACTGAGTGCTCGGTCACTGGAAGAGGTTCTTCACTCCCTTCATCTTATAGTGCGGCTGCTACTCTCCTTGGGATTTCTAATCAATTATCAGAAGTCCCATCTGCTTCCGTCTCAAATCCTTTCCTTTATTGGAGTGGATCTCGACACAATCCAAGCAAAGGCTTTTCTTCCCAGGGACCGAGCTCATACGCTGGCGGTGCTGGCGCGTACTATACAGTCTCGCCGAACCACGACAGCTTGGCATGTCCTCGTCTTGCTGGGAAATATGGTGTCTTCGGACCATGTTACTCCAATGGCTCGCCTTGCCATGAGAGTAACGCAGTGGACATTAAAATCCCAGTGGTCACAGGCACATCATTCAATGTCCAACATTGTCCATGTCACCAGACAGCTTCACCTCTCACTGGCGTGGTGGATCCAGGAGTCCTACCTGCTCAAAGGACTATTGTTTCAAGCTCCAGAACCTCAGATAATCTTAAAAAACGATGCTTCCACTCTAGGTTGGGGAGCGCATGTCAACCACCTGCAGACTCAGGGAACCTGGTTGGCAGAGGAGTCACAACATCAAATAAATTTTTTGGAGCTGCGAGCGATCCGATATGCTCTCTGGGCATTCAGGGATTGTTTGTCCAACAAAACAATCCTAATCCAAACGGACAACCAGGTACCAATGTGGTACATCAACAAGCAGGGTGGAACCAGTTCCTACCTCTTATGTCAGGAAGTAGCTCAAATTTGGGCCTTAGCTGTCTCTCATGCCATGTTATTGAGAGCGACCTTCCTGGCGGGTGTGGACAATGTTCTAGCTGACAAACTCAGTCGAACATTTCAGCCCCACGAGTGGTCCCTGAACCCCGTGGTGGCGGATCAGATATTTCAGAAGTGGGGGTATCAGAGCATTGACCTCTTTGTATCGGTTCACAATCGCAAGGTGGAGAACTTCTGCTCCCTACATCGCAGTCAAAATAAACTCCACCGAGAGATGCCTTCGCCCGCTCCTGCGCAACAGGTCTCCTATATGCCTACCCACCACTTCCTCTCATCAGCAGGATTTTCGTGAAGCTACGCCGGGACAAGGGCCTCATGATTCTCTTAGCCCCCTACTGGCTGCATCAGGTATGGTTTCCCATCCTTAGCGACCTCTCAGTGCATCTGCAGATTCGGCGGCACGAACCCGACCCTGATATCACAGAAGAGCGGACAGTTGAGCCATCCCAACCTTCAGACCTTGTCATGGACAGCTTGGATGTTGAAAGGCTAATTCTGCAGCCGCTCAATCTCTCGGACTCTGTATCCCAGGTCCTGATAGCTTCACGAAAGCCTTCTACTAGAAAAATCTTACATTCAAAATGGAAAAGATTCTCAGTGTGGTACGATGCAAAGGAGTTAGACCCTTCTACCTGCCCCACAACTCAGTTTTTGGACTACCTCTGGCACCTCTTGGAGTCGGGTTTACAAACTTCCTCCATTAGAGTGCATGCCAGTGCAGTGGCTGCCTTCCATCGGGGTACAGGGGATGTCTCTATTTCAACACAACCCTTAGTGCGCTTTATGAAAGGCTTGCTTCACCTCAAGCCCCCTCTCCGTCCCGCGGCCCCTGCTTGGGACCTTAATGTGGTATTAGCGCGTCTTATGAAACCTCCGTTTGAGCCTCTGCATTCCTGTGACTTACTACATCTCACTTGGAAGGTGCTTTTCCTTCTTGCTTTGACGTCTGCTCGCAGGATCAATGAGCTACAGGCGCTGGTTACTTACTCCCCTTACACAAAATTTCTTCATGATCGGGTGGTCTTTCACACTTGTCCTAAATTTCTTCCGAAAGTAGTCTCTGACTTTCATTAAATCAATCCATAGTCTTGCCTACTTTCTTTCCAAAACACCACTCACATCCAGGTGAGCGGGCTCTGCATTCCTTGGACTGCAAACGTGCGCTAGCCTTTTATTTGGAACGCACTGCAAGCCATAGGAAGTCCACCCAGCTATTTGTCTCCTTTGATAAAATTAAGCTGGGAATCCCGGTGGGAAAGCAGACCCTGTCCTCCTGGCTGAGGATTGTATTTCTTCCTGCTACCAACAAGCAGGCCTTCCGCTACAGGGACACGTTAAAGCGCACTCTATTAGAGCAATGGCAACGTCGGTAGCAAATCTTTGGTCTGTACCTCTTGCTGACATCTGCAGGGCTGCTACTTGGAGTTCACTCCAAACCTTCACAGCCCGTTATTGCCTGGGCAAAGCTGGCGCACAAGATTCTCTTTTTGGCCAGTTGGTTCTGTGCAATCTGTTCTCAGCTTAGTACCCAACTTCCTACAATGGCCTGCTGGGATTTTCAGGCTGCCCGTTCTCCAAAAATCGCCCCTGTTGTGCTTGTTGCACGTCTTTGGGTGTTTTTGGTACATGCGCGGGCATCCTCAGCTCGTTATTCACCCATATGTGAGGACTACCATCCTGCTTGTCCTGTGAGAAAGCAGAGTTGCTTACCTGTAACAGGTGTTCTCACAGTACAGCAGGATGTTAGCCCTCACGAAACCCACCCGCCATCCCGCTGAGTTGGGTACTCTTGCGATTTGTTTTATTTTTCGCACATACTTTTTACTATACACGAGACTGAAGGGGGACCTCTACTGAATGCAGGGTTAGTGCCATGCTGGGCATGCCCAGTAGGTGCCAGTCAAAGTTCTAGAAACTTTGACAGAAGTGTTCCGTGATTGGGCTCCATCCTATGATGTCACACATATGTGAAAACTAACATCCTGTTGTCCTGTGAGAACACCTGTTACAGGTAAGCAACATTTGCTTTCCCTTACAATTCTATGAAAAGTAAATCCCAGTGTCTCCTTAGTCAAAGCAAGGCAATTCCCTCCAGTACCAGGCATTTTGTGAAGTAAAACAAAACCCTACAAAAAAAAGTCAACATATAATCTATATAGCAAATCTTCTATACCACAACAGTACCAATTCCCAGGATTCAAACAACCTTACCTATGCATAGGCAACACTGCAA
Organism: Rhinatrema bivittatum; assembly: GCF_901001135.1. NCBI lineage: Eukaryota > Metazoa > Chordata > Amphibia > Gymnophiona > Rhinatrematidae > Rhinatrema > Rhinatrema bivittatum. The sequence continues at coordinate 177,971,334 of NC_042622.1, forward strand.
ATATTACACTAGGCCTTAGAACACCAATACTCCTCCTGAGGAAAAAATAAGCCAGACTGCTACACATTTCTAAACACTAACAGAATCCTTCACCTCGATCACACACACAGCAAACGTTACTGAAACTAGAAATATAATCATAGCAAAAAAAACCCAAATTGAAATCCCAAGAAGCCAGACTTTGCATGCAGTGCAACACTGAAGAAAAAAAAATACATTTCCTTTTATAGTGCGCAAAATACTGACATCATATAGATGCACATTCTCAAAGCTGATATATTGCAATCACTAAACTAGAAATAAAATGCATTTATTTCTACCTTTGTTGTCTGGTCCTGGTTTCTCTTTCCTCTCCTCAGTTTTCTCCTGACTTTTCCAGGGTCTCCTTGCTACACACAGGCACACGCCTCTTTTTGGACTACTGCGGGATGGGTCCGTGGTGGCCCGGTTGCGTGGACTCATGTTTTTGGGCCACCCTAGGATGGGGTCCACAGGGTCCTGCTACATCGTGACCTCCTTTTTAACTTTGGTCACTACAGGATGGCAGCCTTACTGCCCATCCTTTGGTCACCAGTTAGCACTTGGGCAGACCCAAGCCCAAACTGGGTGGGCCATGGCTACACCATGGGCCCTACCGGGTGAGGAGACAGTAGCAGTGGCTACATTGGAGGGGGCATTGGCACCCCCTAATGGATGGATAATAAAGAGGAAAGTTGCCCTGTACCTGCATCACTGATATGCAAACTTGAGCTCAGCCCATTTCCCTCCCTATACGCTCCAGCTCTCTCTCTCTCTCTCTCTTTGGGAATTGAGCTTTGCCCTTCTCTTTCCCTGTACTCTCCAGCCTGCCCCCCTCTCTCTCTGTATTGTCCAATCATTCTCTATTACCACATATGGAAATGTGGCTGCACTCTCTCTCAATAGAGAATCCACTGACTACTACCACAGAGTTACAACCAAGCTCCACATGCACTGTCCTGAGTGGCATGGCCATCGGCTAGTTAGGTAAAATGAGATACATTAAATAAAAATTGTTTGGGCCTCATTTAGGAGTCAGAGTCCCTTATTTCATTGTACAGCCCATGTAGGTCAGAGGGGTGCTTATAAAGCCTTTTGGAAGGTGCTGTCTCTAGCAAGTATTTTATGTAGGTTTAACAAACTGTATCACAAAATGAGCAGAACAATGTGAGGGGTATCCATCAAAAATGTGCTTAAAATAATATACATATACCATAAGTTCCAATTCATGCATGATAGATTAGCAGCTTACAGAACACCTACATATTTCAAATTCATAGATGCATTATGAAGGACTGCATTGCTGTGTTCCAGTTTTAGTTCATGTGAATGTCAAACTGCTGAATGTCATCCAGTCAAGGATCCAAACAGCTGACTAGCCTATTGTACTTTTTGACTCGTAATCAGTTCTGTTGCTAGACTGTACTAACTGAATCTCACTAACTTTAACAGTAAATTTGATCTGGGTTGGGGGAACTTTTTTTTTCCAGGAAGCCGAAGAAATGCACATCAAGGCAATCCAGATTAAAGAACAACTTCTTGGCCAAGAGGATTATGAGGTCGCCTTGTCTGTCGGACATCTAGCTTCTTTGTACAACTATGACATGAATCAGTATGAGAATGCTGAAAAGCTTTACCTGAGATCAATAGCAATTGGTAGGTAACCTAGGAGATGTCTTCTGCTCTTCTGAAGCATGGCACCAAAAGGGGATAGTGTCTGGGAAGAGCGTATTATCTCTTTTGAGAGTATATTGATGAAAACTGAATCTGGGAGCTGCTGGTGCAAGGCCTTGTATTATGCATCCAGGCAGATTAATTTGCAGACCAATAAAGTACACAGCAGAAAGAGAAAACTTCCACTTTAAGTGGAATGATGGTACTTTAAAACTTCAAATTTTTTGTGTGTATGTGTGTGTGTGTAAAATGTTAAACGAAACCACACCTGTGACCCTGAAATGTTGCAAAAGACCTTACGATCAATAATATTTTCCTAGCCTGTAGCAGATGGACTCAAAACAAATGGGTATAGTGTGCTCGTGCTAGCAGTTGGAGACGGATCTGACGTCAGCACGGGTACATATACCCCCACAGGAAGTGAAGCAATTCAGTAATTTCCGTCTCCAAAGCAGTTTGGAGCTACCCACGCTCGCTGAGCGTGTTTTCCAAATTCTATCGACTAAATTCTTAGAAGAAATCTACTGAAGACGAGCCCCGCACTCCTGTGGTGATACCAGGCGGTCACTCACCCAGTTGAGTTTCCCGAGCTGACTTCCGTGGTCCCTCGGAGGTAGGAGCCTCGGTCCGGTGGCCGGTTCGTGGCAGGGACTCAGCCCCCGAGTGAGAAGGGCTCGGGTGCGGCTTGGCCCCCGAGCGGTTCGGGCACGGCCTAGAGGCAGCGGGTGCACTTCCTTATGCGCGGCGGTTGAAGGTAATCTCCCCCCGCAGCCGGAGACCGCCCGGGTCGCAGCCGGGAAGCGCCGAAGACAAGGTAAGGCGTACATCTTTACTTGGTCTCCGAGGAAGTGTGGATTCACTGGGCCTGCCTACGAGGCCGCCCGCCTGGGAGGTCGCCATTTTTTGCCTGCCTACTTCTCCTTTCTAATTAAGCGCTTTGTGCTTGCTGAACGCCCGTTGTGAGCGCACGCGATAGGCGCCCGTTGTGAGCGCACGCGATAGGCGCCCGTTGTGAGCGCACGTTTTTGGCGCACGCTACTAGGATACGCGCACATATGCTAAGACGCCCGATTATAGGCGCACATTTATGAGACACCGGCTATAGGCGCACGTTTATATAAGACGCCTGCTATAGGCACACATTTATATAAGACGCCCGTTCATAGGCGCACTGTTCATAGGACGCCCGTTCATAGGCGCACGTTTCTATAAGACACCCATTCCCTGTACGTACCAGGATCAGTCCAGACTGCTGGGTTATGCCTCCCGTCCAGCAGATGGAGTCAGAGAGAAACTGAAAAGGCACCACTCATATACCCTGGTGCGCCCCCTGCGATCCTTCAGTATATCTCTGACTCCAGCAGATGAGAGAGCATAACCTGCGGTCCTGATCTCCTGTAAATTGGGAGGGGGTTTTCCCTATCAGGTTTGACTTACGATTTTCTGAGGAATCCTGTGACTGGATCAATTTAATTACAGGCCTAGTTTAACACTGTTATTTTCTGAGGAATCCTGTGACTGGATCAATTTAATTACAGGCCTAGTTTAACACTGTTATTTTCTAAGGAATCCTGTGACTGGATCAATTTAATTACAGGCCTAGTTTAACACTGTTAATAGGAGCAGTAGCAGGCAAGGCAGGGCACTGCCCTACAGCCTTTTCCCGGAGTTTCTCTCTGCCCTGCCCAGTGAGAGGAGGGGAGAATTAATCGGTGGGCCGGTCACTCTCCCTCTCCGCCTCCTGAGAAGTTTAATTCCTCGGAGAAGTTAGATGGGTATGCTACACCCTCTGCAGGCTCCATTGTATAATTGAATTGTGAGGTTTTTCATAGCTGCCGGTAGCAGCGCTATACACGTTTCAAAAAAAAACAAAAAAAAAAACGAGGTAATTTATTTTTACTCTGCCTGCCTTACTCACTGTGGTCTCCGGAAGGGGTGGCTTGTCACCCGGCCCCTTTTCGCGCCGTTTTTTCTTCTTAAAAAAAAAAAAAAAAAATGCCCAGAGGGTCAGTTTGTACTGCATGTGGGGAGCCGGGCCGCCTGCTCTCCCGCGAGGGCCTTTGCTCCCGGTGCCTTCCCGGGGGTGAGGGCTCCTCGCGGGGGCCAGCCGTGGCCGGGAGCTCTCCCTCACCGCGACTTGGGGCTCGGGCAGCGTCGGGCAAAACGCGGCAGTCCTCGCTGCCGGTATGAGGGAAAATTCGGCGGCCATTTTAGAAGTGCCTGATTGCGATGCCGTTTCGTCGGAGGAGGGAGAGGACCTCCCACCGCTGTCCCCACCGGACCTTAGCCCCCACAGACCCCGCGGTTTATCGGGGCTTCTAGATTTGCCACCTATGGGAGCCAAGGGAGGTTCTTTAAAAAGACCTCATCCATTTACCTCACAATTTGTTCTTTTGCTCCATAAGGCCTATATGGAGGCCGAAGCTGAATGGGAGCAGGGTGCTCCTGCCCCAGATAAAGGTGGCAAAATTTCTACTAACTTGGGAGGGGATCCAAATCCAGACCCTCCTCCTCCTCCTCCTCCTCCTCCTCCTCCTCCTCCTCCTAAACCTTTACGGCATATAGCTCCGGACCCTATTTCACCGGACCCACCCGTTCCAGATTCTGGTACGGAGGTGGGGGGTACGGACCCAGCTGACCCAGTTGAAGGGGACGATCCTCTCATTCTTCGGTTATTTCATAAAGAAGAATTAGATCCCTTGATCATTCATGTTCTTCAAGAACTAAGAATTCCGGTACCCCAGATTGAAACAAATTCCCAGCCAGGGGATTTTGAGTTAGACGGGCTTGCACACCCTCACATGCTTTTCCTTTTCACAATAAACTGTTTCAGCTTGTATCCAAGGAATGGGATAATCCGGAGGCTACTCTGAGTCAGCCGCGCTATGGATAAGCTTTACCCACTCCCTGCTGATTCTTTGGAGCTCCTTAGGGTGCCAAAGGTGGATTCGGCGGTCACTGCCATGGCAAAACATACCACCATCCCCGTAACTGGGGGTACGGCCCTTAAGGATCTTCAAGATCGGAAGTTGGAGATGTTGCTTAAGCGAATCTTTGAGGTTTCAGCATTGGGAGTACGGGCGGCCGTTTGCAGTTGTATGGTACAAAGGGCTACCCTTCACTGGGTACAACAGATGTTGACATCTCAGGATCTGCCTCCGGGGGAAGCTGAGCAAGCAAACCGCATAGAATCCGCGGTGGCCTACGCCGCGGATGCCTTCTATGATCTCCTCCGCACTTCGGCACGGTCTATGTCTTCAGCAGTGTCTGCACGGCGGTTACTCTGGCTGCGTCACTGGGCAGCAGACTCTTCCTCCAAGGCCCAACTCGGTTCCTTTCCTTTTCGGGGCAAACTATTATTTGGCACCGAGTTAGAAGACCTTATTCGATCTTTGGGGGAGAATAAGGTGTTCAAGTTGCCAGAGGACAAGCCGAGATTTTTTCGTACTTCGGGTAACTTTCACGGGCGATTTCGCGGGCAGCGCCGTTTTCGATCGGGGAGGGGTTCCTCTTACGCTTCAAGACAGCCGTCTACGCGTTCCCAAGCATGGACTCCTTCCTTTAGTGGTAGAAGGCCAGCCCGCGCAGGGGCGTCTCATACCTTCGCCACCTCTAAGGCGGCTCAATGAAGGGACGCAGGTCCATTCCTCCGTCCCGGAGGTCGGAGGACGACTCTCTTACTTTCGGGAGGAATGGGCCGCAATTACCACCGACCAATGGGTCCTCGACATTATAACTCACGGATACGCCTTAGATTTTGCACGGCCCCTGCGCGATTTGTTCCTTATCTCTCCCAGCGGTTCTCTGGTAAAACAACAGCGGATTGCTCAAACCCTGCAGCGGTTGCAGGCGATGGGAGCCATAGTGCCAGTACCGCCCGCCGAACAACGCACAGGCCGTTATTCCATCTATTTCATCGTTCCCAAAAAGGAGGGCACATTCCGCCCTATTCTGGATCTCAAGCGGGTCAACAAGGCATTGCGCATTCCGCGGTTTCGGATGGAATCCCTGCGCTCAGTCATCGCTGCGGTCCACAAAGGAGAGTATTTGGCTTCCTTAGATCTCACAGAGGCTTACTTGCACATAGGAATACAAGAGTTCCATCAACGATTTCTCCGCTTTATGGTCCTGGGATCTCATTTCCAGTTCTGTGCCCTTCCGTTCGGACTGGCGACCGCTCCGAGAGTATTCACCAAGGTAATGGTGGTGGTGGCAGCGAGCCTCCGGAGGGACGGAGTATTGGTCCACCCGTATTTGGACGACTGGCTCATTCGGGCAAAATCGCGTCGTCTCTGCGAGGTCGCAATTCAGACAGTACTCCACCGACTACACTCCTTGGGTTGGGTAGTCAATTATCCCAAGAGCCAACTGATTCCCTCCCAGAGTTTGGAATTTCTGGGCGCCTCGTTCGATACAAGAGTGGGAAAAGTTTTCCTGCCGCAGGCAAGGATGGAGCGTCTGATGGCGCACGTTCGTCGTCTCCTAGCCCTTCCCTTGCCAGTGGTATGGGATTATTTACAGGTTCTTGGTTATATGGCGTCCACCCTGGATTTGGTTCCGTGGTCTTTTGCGCATATGCGGCCCCTACAGAGGGCGCTTCTGTCGCGTTGGGATCCCAAATCAGAGGAGTTTCAGATATCTTTGCCACTCCTACACCCAGCAAGGACCAGTCTGCAATGGTGGTTGGATCCGGTCCACTTGCTCCAAGGCATCGATTTGGAACCACCCCAATGGATCATTGTCACGACCGATGCCAGTCTGACGGGGTGGGGAGCAGTCTGTCAGTCTCAATCCGCTCAGGGACGTTGGACGCTTTCTCAGGCCAAGTGGTCTATCAATCGTTTGGAAACCAGGGCGGTTCGCCTAGCGTTACAGCACTTCCTGCCTTTGATTCGGAACAGAGCGGTTCGGGTTTTGTCCGACAATGCAACCACGGTGGCGTATATAAATCAGCAAGGCGGTACAAGGAGTCTTCCGGTAGCAACCGAAGCCAGCCAACTGATGGATTGGGCAGAGGAGCACCTGTCTCGGATTGCTGCGTCGCACATCGCCGGAGTCGACAACATTCAAGCAGACTATCTCAGCCGGCAGCGATTAGATCCGGGAGAGTGGGAACTATCTCCCGAGGCACTCAGACTCATCTGTCACCGGTGGGGGACCCCCCGGTTGGACCTCATGGCGACTCGTTCGAATGCCAAGGCGGTTCGCTTCTTCAGTCGCAGAAGGGAACACTGGTCGGAAGGCGTGGACGCGCTAGTTCTTCCCTGGCCCGCGCAAGTTCTTCTGTACGTGTTTCCACCGTGGCCATTGGTGGGAAAAATATTGCGTCGAATCGAATCCCACGCAGGACCCGTCGTTCTGGTAGCTCCGGAGTGGCCAAGGAGGCCATGGTTCGCCGACCTCATCAACCTAGCGGTGGACGGCCCCTTGCGTCTCGGTCATCTGCCTCGTCTCCTACGGCAGGGTCCAGTATTTTTCGACCAGGCCGATCGCTTTTGTCTAGCGGCTTGGCTTATGAGAGGCGGCAATTGAGAAAGAGGGGATATTCTGAGTCGGTCATTACTACTCTTCTACAGGCTCGGAAGCCCTCTACCTCGGTTGCTTATGTCAGGGTATGGAAAGTTTTTGACTCTTGGTGCCAGGGTTTGAAAGTGTCGTCACGGCAGGCTACGGTCTCTCATATTCTGGCTTTTTTGCAAGAAGGTCTAAAGAAAGGTTTGTCCTATAATTCTCTTCGTGTGCAGGTGGCAGCCTTAGGCTGTTACCGCGGTAAACTTGACGGACTTTCCATTGCCATGCACCCGGACGTTGCACGATTTTTAAAAGGAGTTAAACATTTGCGACCTCCGGTACGCCCTATCTATCCTTCTTGGAGTTTAAATTTGGTTCTCCGGGGTCTATGTACTTCTCCGTTTGAACCGCTACGAAGGGCTACTCTCAAAGATCTCACTCTCAAAACAGTTTTTCTCGTCGCTATTTGTTCTGCTCGCAGAATCTCTGAACTTCAGGCGTTATCCTGTAGAGAACTTTTTCTCCGTATTTCTGACTCGGGGGGTTTCTCTGCGTACCGTTCCTTCCTTTTTGCCTAAGGTAGTTTCCGCCTTTCACGTCAACCAGACTGTGGACCTACCGGCCTTTGCGGTGGATGGTGCTGAGGTGTCTCGGCACCCGGAGCTTCGCAGGTTGGATGTTCGAAGGACACTCTTACGGTACCTGGACATTACCAACCCTTTTCGGTTGTCTGATCATCTTTTTGTCTTGTGGAATGGTCCAAAGAAAGGCAATAAAGCTTCCAAGGCTACTATAGCCCACTGGTTGAAGGAGGCGATTGTTTCTACTTACATTTCTCAAGGTCGCGCCGTTCCGGACGGTCTTAAGGCTCATTCTCTGCGTTCCCAAGCGGCGTCTTGGGCTGAGAGTGGTTTTATTTCCTCTCAGGAAATTTGCCGGGCGGCTACTTGGAAGTCGTTGCACACTTTTGCTAGACATTACCGATTGGACGTCCGCGCTCCGCCGGTAGACTCGTTTGGCAGTGGTGTGCTTCGTGCGGGACTGTCAGGATCCCACCCCGTTTAGGGCAGCTTGGGTACTTCCCAGCAGTCTGGACTGATCCTGGTACGTACAGGGAAAGGAAAATTATGTTCTTACCTGATAATTTTCATTCCTGTAGTACCAAGGATCAGTCCAGACACCCGCCCATGTCAGTGCAGAGTCCCGCGTCTGTCGTGTTTCCTTTTCAGATTCCATTGTTTTTTCCGAGCACTTGTTCTATTTTTCATATGGTTATGTTTCATGGCTTTTGCCTGGTTTCCTCGTTTTCCACATGTTCATATTTATCTTGATCTAGTCACAGAGAGTTGCCATGCCATTGTTCCTAAATTCATACTGCTTTGTTATGGATTATACTGAAGGATCGCAGGGGGCGCACCAGGGTATATGAGTGGTGCCTTTTCAGTTTCTCTCTGACTCCATCTGCTGGACGGGAGGCATAACCCAGCAGTCTGGACTGATCCTTGGTACTACAGGAACGAAAATTATCAGGTAAGAACATAATTTTCCTTTTATAGGCGCACGTTATAAGGCGCCCGTTCATAGGCGCAGGCTGTTACGTGCCTGTGTTAGGCGCACATTGTAGGACGACACCGCATTTGAGGCAAATGGAGCGTAAGAAGGCCTCTGCGGCTGCAGAGCTGGCACCCCCAGAATCAGGCATAAACGCTCTAAGCCTCTGCTCAGCATGCAATCTTAGAGCCACACAGAGCGAGGAAGCAGACTCCCTATGTGCCCAATGTGAGGAAGCCATGGTAGTCCCAGGACAGGACCAACCCCAGCTCAGCGGTTCCTTAGAGAACACTCCGGACTTAGCAAGCCGCGGCGAGCAGCCAGGGAATCCGAGAGATCTGGTATCCCTGCGGCCAGATCTGGCTTCGCTTTCCTGGGTGGAATTGTTTAAGGGGATTCACGCCTTTGTCCAAATGCAGTCTGCTCCTCGAATGGGTCTTTCCGTCCCGGTTGATCCGGTCCCTGGACCCTCGAGACCTAGGCGCAGCCATTTCACCACCCGACAGCCCCAATCATGGGGATTCGGATTATTCACAGGTGAGGAGCCCTCCGAAGAGCATGAACTTCCCTCGGAGAAAGAACCATATCGGACCATGAGACGCTTCTTTCGGAGAGAAGATCTGCGGGGCCTGGTCTCACAATGCTTATCGGAGCTGGCCATTCCAGGCCAGGACCCCCCAGGGGTCCCGGTACAGAACCCTCTGCTAGAGGGCCTGCGCCAAACGGCTCACCACTTTCCCCTCCTACAAGCAGCACAGCAGCTAATCGAGCTGGAATGGAAGGCACTGGAGGCCTCATTCAAAGGGGGTCGGGCCTTGTCGGGCATATACCCTCTAGATCCGACGACCAAGGAACTGCTGGCGTGCCCCAGGGTAGACGCCATAATTAACGCAATTGTGAAACGCACCACCATTCCGGTGGAGGGGGGAGCGGCTCTCAAGGATGCGCATGACCGATGCATGGACACCATTCTGAAACAAGCCTTTGAGGTAGCAGCCATGTCCCTTCGAATCGCGACTTGCTGCACCGTGGTGACGCGCTCCTGTTTATCACAGGCAAGAAATAACACCCCGGGAGAAGGCATGGAATCGGCTCTCGCATTTCTCACAGACGCAGCCTCCGACCTCGTCCGTACGGCAGCCAAGGGAGTGTCCTCCTCAGTGGCAGCCAGAAGACAGCTTTGGCTACGCAATTGGGCAGCCGACTCGTCCTCCAAGACTCGACTCACAAGAATGCCCTTTAAGGGTTCCCTACTGTTTGGCAGCGACCTTGAGAATTGGGCTACTAAATGGGGTGCTTCTCCGTTACCCCGTCTACCAGAAGACAGGTCAAGGAGGAACCAGCATTCTGTTTCTAGACCATCCAGAGGTAGAAACTCGCAGCGCTTCAACCCTTACCGGTCTCGCTATCAGGCACCTCGTTCTCAGGCCAGGAATCAGCCCTTTCGGGCTAAGCACACCAAGAAGAGGACCGGCCCGGGTTCTGGCCCCGGCCGTAACCCACAATGACAATCAGCCGACCCATCCGAGGGTAGCAGCCATAGGGGGCAGGCTAACCCTCTTCTACCGCAGGTGGGTCGAGATCACTTCGGACCAGTGGGTCCTCACCATCATCCGGGAAGGATATTACCTGGATTTCTTTCGGCTTCCGCCGAACAAGTTTGTGGAATCTCCTTGTTCGCCACTCAAGGCAGTGGCACTAGAAGTGACCTTACAGAGGCTCCTGGCCCTAAAAGCCATAATCCCAGTACCTGCGGAAGAGGTACCTTCTGGGCATTATTCCATTTATTTCATAGTACCCAAGAAGGAGGGCACCTTTAGGCCCGTTCTGGACCTCAAGTCAGTCAACTGACACCTACGGGTCCCCAGCTTTCGCATGGAAACTCTACGGTCTGTCAAGAATTCGGTACAGCCAGGGGAGTTTCTCACCTCCCTAGATCTGTCAGAAGCCTACCTGCATATCCCAATCCATCGGGATCATCAGCGCTATTTACGCTTCAAAGTCCTGAATCAGCACTTCCAGTTCCGGGCCTTACCCTTCGGGTTAGCCACCGCGCCACGGATCTTTACCAAGGTAACAGTTGTAGTGGCAGCGGCACTCAGGAAGGAAGGAATCCTCGTCCATCCCTACCTGGACGATTGGCTGATCAGGTCAAAGTCACTGGAAGAGAGTCACCGGGCAACCAACAGAGTTATAGCTCTTCTGGAAAGCCTAGGATGGGTAGTCAACATAAAGAAGAGTTCCCTACAGCCATCCCAGTTGCTGGAATACCTAGGGGTCCAATTCGACACCCAGGAAGACAAGGTCAGTCTGACCTCCAAGAGAAAGTCAAAACTCCGGTCTCATCTGCAGGTCTTGCTGAGCGCCAGCCGGCCCACAGCTCAAGATTATCTCCAAGTCCTCGGCCTCATGGCATCCACCCTGGAGGTGGTGCCATGGGCGCGGGCTCATATGAGACCATTGCAATGCGCCCTTCTATCTCAGTGGAGTCCACGATCACAGGACTCCACCATACACCTGCCTCTACCAGCCAGAGTGCGGAAGCAACTACGCTGGTGGTTACAGCCCGGCCACTTGAGCCGGGGGTCAAGAATGTCCTCCCCAACCTGGATTCTGCTCACCACAGATGCCAGCCTGAACGGATGGGGAGCGCACTGCAAGGAGCTCACCGTCCAAGGACGGTGGACCAGAGGAGAGTCAAGATGGAATATCAACCGACTAGAGGCACGGGCAGTCAGGCTAGCGTGCCTGCGATTTGCCCACAGACTTCGCGACAGAGCGGTCAGAGTGATGTCAGACAACGCCACCACAGTGGCATACATCAATCGACAGGGCGTCACCAGAAGCCAACAGGTGTCCCTAGAAATAACTCCCCTGATGATTTGGGCAGAGGCCAATCTTCAGGACATTTCCGCCGTACACATCGCCGGGAAGGACAACACTGCAGCAGACTTCCTCAGCAGAGAAAGCCTAAACCCGGGAGAATGGCAGCTGTCACCCACAGCCTTTCAGATAATTGTGGATCATTGGGGAACGCCAGCCATGGACCTATTAGCAGACAGGTCCAATGCTCAAGTTCCCAGATATTTCAGCCGCAGGCGGGATCCTTGAGCTCAGGGGATCGATGCCCTGGTACAGCCGTGGCCTCAGGGGATCCTACTATATGCATTTCCTCCATGGCCCCTGTTGGGCGCCATTATTCACAGGATTCAGCGACACAGAGGTCTAGTTCTTCTAGTGGCCCCGGACTGGCCAAGAAGACCCTGGTACGCAGACATGAGAAGACTACTGGCAGGGAATCCTCTACCTCTGCCTCCATATCGGGACCTGCTACGGCAAGGCCCCATCCTCCACGAGGATCCAGCTCAATTCTCTCTTACGGTCTGGCCATTGAGAGGGCTAGACTGAAGAAAAGAGGATACTCAGAGCCGGTGATAGATACACTCCTCCGAGCACGCAAGTTCTCCACATCACTAACATATATCAGGATCTGGAGAATCTTTGAAGCTTGGTGCGATTCTCACAGCACCAATTCGCATACCGCACAGATTCCTATCATTTTGGACTTCCTGCAAGATGGACTTCAGAAGGGTCTCTCCCTCAGCTCCATCAAGGTACAGGTAGCAGCGCTGTCTTGCTACGGTCCCAGACGTGACGGCAAATCCATTGCCCAGCACCCAGACGTTTCACGCTTCCTGAAAGGAGTCAAACACATTCGCCCGCCACTGAAGTGGCCAGTGCCCTTGTGGAACCTTAACCTGGTATTGGAATTTCTAGCGGGATCAGCGTTCAGGCCCCTTCAAGGCCTGTCTCTCCATTTGTTAACCTTGAAGATGGTGTTCTTGCTGGCTGTGTGTTCAGCACGCCGCATCTCAGAGCTACAAGCACTATCCTGTCGTGATCCATTTCTTAGAATCACTCCAGAGGCTATCCATCTTCGCACAGTTCCTTCCTTTTTACCCAAAGTGGTCTCCCACTTTCACCTCAACCAAACCATATCCTTGCCTACCACGGAAGGTTTGAAGAAATCGGAAGAAGGTCGAATACTAAGTCATCTCGACATCGGCAGACTGCTGTCCAGATATCTGGAAATGTCAGAAGCAGTACGAAAGACGGACCACCTGTTCGTCCTGCACAGCGGGAAGAAGCAAGGGGAAGCGGCCTCACGGCCGACCATCACCCGCTGGATTAAAGAAGTTATCAAGGCAGCCTACGTAGAGGCAGGAAAACCACCACCTCTACAGGTCAAGGCTCATTCTACCAGAGCACAATCAGCCTCTTGGGCAGAATCTAAGCTGCTGTCGCCTGCGGAGATATGCAAAGCGGCGACGTGGTCCTCCCTCCATACCTTCTCCAGATTCTACCGTCTGGACGTTCAGGCCAGGGAGGACACAGCATTTGTGAGGGCAATCCTAAACGGTCCTCGGGCAGCCTCCCGCCCAGTCTGGGAGTAGCTTTTGTACATCCCATTTGTTTTGAGTCCATCTGCTACACGCTAGGAAATGTTAAGATTACTTACCTGGTAATCTCCTTTTCCTTAGTGTATGCAGATGGACTCAGCATCCCGCCCGGCTGCCGGTATACATGGGGATTCGCTGACTCACGGTAAGCCATGTTTTGCTTATAATAGGGCTTCCACCCTGCCGGGTGTCGACGCCTTCCGGTTGAGAACACTGGCGGTCTCCAGCTACCATCAATTGGTCAGGGTAATCCTGTTGATTAATCGATCGGTCAGTACACATATGGCTATAACAGCTTTTGCAAGGAAGATTACTGAATTGCTTCACTTCCTGTGGGGGTATATGTACCCGTGCTGACGTCGGATCCGTCTCCAACTGCTAGCACGAGCACACTATACCCATTTGTTTTGAATCCATCTGCATACACTAAGGAAAAGGAGATTACCAGGTAAGTAATCTTAACATTACTCGCTACCAGGTAACAGAAAACAGCTTTTACTTTTTAAGTTCATAAAACTGAGATTCTTTAAAGAGATCCCTGCAACCTTTGGGAGCAATCATATTCAAAATGGCGTCACAAGTTACAGCACACGCTGGTATCTTTCTTATCCTTTTTGATAAAGTCGCTATACCATGTAGACTGTCTTCTTGAATCACTACATTGGCTCCCTATCTCTTTCCACATAGAGTTAAAGCTCTGCAGCTCTTCACTATCTCTCATCTTGCACTGCATTCATCAGGGAAGTCACTCCTATCTATAACCTTCCCACCACTAATTCTCAGCTCCATGCCTGCCACCTGGCTGCAATCTATGCTTAGAATATACTTCCTGAGTTGGTGTACCATGCTCCCTCTCTCGTGCCATCTTTTTGAGGCTCGCTTTTTAAATCTTAATACATGATTTATCCCCTTTACAGCCTTATTATATTTTAACCATTTTCTTAATAAAAGAAATTCCTAAAGTCCCTTTTGCCCTGTATGTTTCTTGATTAGGTTGTAAGCTCTACAGAGCAGGGACTATTGTATGATTTTATACAGTTACATACATCAACTAGTGCTATAGAAGTAATAAGTAGTAGAGTTATGTGGTTGGTCGTGTAATCTTGCTATATTTAAAAGGCTTGTGTCTATCTGCTTTCCCCTCACTTCTTTGTGGCTAAGGCTCTTTTATATTCACGTTTCCTTTTTTGAATTAAGTTTCTGTTTTTGTCTGCACCACTTCAGCAGGAAGGCCATCCCCATGCGTCCACCATATTCTCTTGGACAAAATTATCTGCTGCAAGCTGAAAGTGGCAGAGCTGAGTATCTTGGTCCACTGGCTACATCCATTCTTTGTTCACAAACAGTCTTCTAATTCCCTACTTACACTGATTTCATCTCTGCTCTTTCCGTTTAGTGTTAATGTATTGAGCTGTGTCAAATGCAAACATATTATAATACCATCTTCCTTTTCTTTGCTTTTTAGGGAAAAAACTCTTTGGAGAAGGTTATAGTGGACTAGAATATGATTACAGAGGCCTCATTAAACTGTACAACTCTATTGGCAATTATGAGAAAGTCTATGAGTACCACAATATACTGGCCAATTGGAACCGGTTGCGAGATCGACAGTTTTCTGTTACAGATGCCCTGGAGGATGTAAACAGCAGCCCTCAGTCCACTGAAGAAGTGGTCCAGTCTTTTCTGATGTCTCAGACCGTCGAAGGACAGAGCTGCTGAGGAACTCTGATCAATTATCCAATTACATTTTTCTCAGATTACCGGGAGAAAATTCATACTGTGAAATTTAAAAGAAACCATGAAGTTTTCCAGGGGTGGAATTTTGCATTGAGACACTGGTCCAGTTCATCAAAAACTTCTGAGCTACTCGCCAGGGTGGTTCTCATCTCGTCGAGTGCACACATGGATGAATGCTTGTCGTCTGCCCACATCTACCTTAGCTCCCTTTTTCTATTTAACATTCAAGATACCAGAATACCTTTTACAGGTTTTTTTGGGGTTTTTGGTTTGTTTTTTTTTTGGCAATGCCTGCAAGAAGACCCTCAATAAAACCACTTAAGAGTTTAAAAAGAGTTGCATTTTTATTGTAAATGTAATTCAGTATCTTATTGATTCAGGCAAATAATTCATCCATACATTGATGTATAATATAGCATGCTTACACCGGACAAGGCTCTAATGGACAAAATGCAGATTTATTTATTTTTTTTTTTCTAACCAGACATTACCTTCAGTACTGCAGTTTATCTGGTTGTAGTAGACACATTTTGGGCTGTTGCAGGCATTAATAGGGTTTTTATGATGGCAGGGAGGGTAAGAATAGCAGCTACAGAAATCAAATTTCTCCAGCCTCCGTAAGCTGTAGTTAACCCTCTTGACAGCAGACATAGCTGTTCTGGTGAGTGTTCTGAATTATTTTAAATGGGCAAGTTGAAAGTACTGGGTATGTCTTCACCAGCCAAACATTTAAAAGCAGCAGAACTCCTTTTTTTATTTTATTTTTTTAAGTGGTTTATTATTTCAGAAATGTTCAGTTATACAAATATAATCATAATAGTGCAACAAACATACACTGTATAAAAGTATAAACCACATTTCAGTTGTAAACATCACTCAGTTCTCTACAGAAAAGCATATTATAAATTATACCTTTTATATTCATTATACTTGTTTTGGTTTTTTTTATTATCGTACAAATGAGCCAACCCCAAAAACAGTGGAACTCTTTTTGTAGTGAATTTCCTGATGTCTTATCCACTGACCTACAAAGGAAGGAAAGAATCTTGTTGTAATGCAATAGTTGCTTATTACTTTTAATTGCTTGTTAGCACGGGTCCTTTTCATGAAAACAGCTTTTTTAAAGAAGGCATTTGATCCATTTCACAGTCTATTTTTTTTTTAACTGCAAGCAGAGCACAATACCTAAGTGGTACTAAAGACATAAATTATATACATGCCTTTTATTCCATGTAGTACGGATCTAGAGGACCTTGCCTGTTACTGCTACAGTAAATTTGCTGAGGCTGATGGTTTTTTTCCCCTCCCTTGGAAAATTAGTTCAATATAAAAAGTTTCCACTGGACTTAAAAAGGCAAGGAAATCTGTTCTAATTAATTGTAACACACAATACCTTTGTTTTTACTGATCAAGAACTTCAAAAAAGAACCAGCAGATTTACTGATTATCTTCAGCAATAAATGTCCTATTTTCTTGGACTCCAAAGTGACTTTAAATGCAGCGTTGGTGCAAAGCAACTTCTCAGAACTAACCTGCTTCTAATTTCTCAAGTAACTTTGCCTCCTTGGTTTCCCTCAGCTCAGTCATACCCTCTCTCCTACTCAAAGCCCCTTAAATGTAGCCAGCTCAGCTTGGTTGTGTCTGTTACAACTGGTGTATCCTATATTGAGGAAAAGACATTTGTGAAGTGGGTTCTTGTATGCAGAGCACAGGCATGTTCTGTTGAAGGGATGTGCCAGCTTCGTGTTCACTGTCTTCAAGGGCATTTTTATCATGGAGCACATGATTCTGTGGGTCGGTGTTTTGCTGGAAATAGCACAAGGGTTTTCTGACCAGCAATGTTAGTTTCCGTTGGTACAGTGGAAGTGCTATAAGATATTTTGCATAACAGAAGCAAGTAAATCAAAAGTGGACATTCATGCTAGAGGGCTTATATGGACCAGTGGCTTTAATTTAATCATTTCTGCCCCTGCATACAGGTTTTCCATGTAGCATTTCATTTACATACATGTATGATGATCAGTGATAATTCAAAGCTTATAGTCATGTAATGGATGCAACACTAGGTGTGAGTGTGCTTCAGTGGCAGGTTTGGTGTATCATTTACTCAGTAGGGTTTTCTGAAGTACTTTATTAAACATAAAAAAAATCTCAACGCTGTAAGCAGCATTAGGAATGTGTCAAGTATCTGCAGCTTTCTGTCTCTGTAAATGAGTTTGGACCCCGAAAGGCAGTGGTAACATCTGTATTTTGGTGGCTTGCTTTTCAGTTCAGTTTTTATGTTTCTAGATCTCTGGAGATGCCAAACTGCCTGAACAGTTTTCAGGGGGTTGGTGAAAGTCCCCTTCTGCCCTTTTTTTTTTTTTTTGGGGGGGGGGGGGGGGAACCTGATGAAAGTGCAAATCATATTTTCTGATCTCTTATGAAAACAAATCTATTAAATGTCAGTTGGCAGTTCTTCGAAAGTTGGTAATGGACGGTGATGCATGTCCTATTAAAATTGTTCTTTTATGGTAGTTTAGCAATTCTTGAAAGTGGCTGTCCAGCAAACACAATGTAGTGCAAAGCTCTGTGTGGTTCTTTTAACAGATGACATCAAACAATAGAGGGGCAAAGTTTGATGTCCACTGCTGGCAGAATCTTCCCGGGTCCTAATGCATTTCTACTGGGAAGCTGGTTAGCTGGGAAAGGATGTTGTTGGATTTTGTTTTAAACCAGTCAACTGAGCAGATCTGAATTGCAGGCAGTGTAGCATCCTGAAGAGTTCTCATCATTGGAGGCCTGGTGTAAAGTGCAGTTATTAGGCTAAACAAGACCTATTTTCTTTTGGGGAGTAGAGGCTTTAAAAGCCTCTTTTAAAAATACACCACTATCCTGGCAGTGAGTTTGTCTGCTGCTCAGTGGCTCAAACAGCATGTACTGCAGTGCACAGGGCATATTTTTCTGTTTCCTGATTTTAAACAAACTCCTTAATGGGAGAATAGAGAAACTAGAACGTTAATTAGGCTATTTCTTTTTTTTTTTTTTAAAGAAAATGGGAAGCTTTTGAAAGCATTCCTCATTACATATGCTTCTCTTTCTTCCAAAGAGGAAGGTGGCATCCCTCTTCTCCCTCCGCCTTCTTATTAAAGTATCCACACTTGAAGCAGCTCTGACCAGTGTGTCACAGATGTCCATGTCTGTCCATGCTGGTAGTGGATTGCTCCATGCACTGTCTTGAAAGTCTTGTGAGATCATTGCTAATATGGACCAATGGGGGATGCCAGTCTGCATGGCACCCTATGTGACATTCTTCACAATGTATCTGTTCCCAGGGGAGCTATGTAAAGTATTTCCAGAAAGCAGAAAAGTCAGTCTCCAAGTCGGATAAGGCACCTGCCAGGTGATAATCTGAGTAATCTTTGAATTGTCTTTCTCACTAATTTGTCTTAATTTTTTTTTTTAATCTAATTAAATTAGTTAAGTTTCACCAGAAGGGTCATTGCAATGGAAACCAACTTTGGAAAGGGTTTGGTATCCCAGTTTTATGTATCTAGAATGTATTCGTATATTTATTTTATTTTTGTACCTTTAATGGATGGATTTCCATTGTTTGAATGTTTGACCTTGGGACTGCCACACTGCAATGACTGACCTTGGTTTACAGTGTTACTAAAAGGTTAGGAGCTACCAGTTCTGTTGCTACAATTAGCATCTCTTTGCTTCTGCTCTATCAAGAAAGATAAAAGAAAAACAAAGCTTGCCAAAAGTGAGCCAAAAACAGCAAAATCTTTTATATTGTAAATTTAGTTTTGTGCATGTTGAGGGGAAAAAAGGAAATTAATTATATATCAGCCTAAATCGCCTGCTTTACTTGCATTTTTGTCTCTGGTGCAACAGCAGAGATATGAAAATAGAAGTCACAGGATTTGCCTCATCTCCTGAGGTATCTCCTGAAGAGAAGCTGTAGCTGAATCTTTACTTCATTTTGCATATATTGTGCTGCTGCCACACAGTAATTAGTAAATATAAACCATTCCTGTTTGTCACTAGAATTTCAAAGCAGTGTTCAAATCTAAAACGGAGAGATGTGTGCACATATGCACTATACTATACACAATATAGCAAGTCTAAGCAACACTAAAAAAAAATCTATTGTTATTAACCTCGGGTTTTCATTTGTGCGTGAGAAGAAAGAAGAAAAATGTGGCGCTTTCTTGTTTTCATTATTTGTTAATTTTTGGCTATGCAAGAACTTGCCTCAGTGGCATGACTTGAAGGCTGTTTGCAAAGGCTAAAAGAGTGTGTGTGTGTGCGTGTGTAGAGAGAACCAAATTAACATTTTTAGAAGGGAAATCATTGCAAAAAATGATGGATTGGAAAACCAAGAGCTGTTGAAGGTCCTTGAACTTTCACCAAAACAACTCCTAACAGTTTAACTCCAAACATGTTTTGTAGATATGACATATAAAATCTCAGTTCTGTTTTATAAAATTAAAAGCCCTTTATAATTCTAATGATTGGATAATCTGGGATTGTGAGGGGTTTTAATTTTTTTTTTGGAGGGGAAAGGGGGTTTACAAGTAATTTTTTCCTTTAAACTCCCCTCCCCCCAGTCATTTGGAACATTAATTCTCTTGTGCAGAGAACCCAACACATGAATGTTTGTGAGCATGTTGTGTTTCGTAGGATGCAAAAGAGGGCACCTGATCTTGCCTTATCCTGAAACAAACTGAACAGTGCCCCAAACATGAGCAAAACTGTGGGGAAAGTTTCACTTGATTGGATTATACTTGGAGGTAGAATGTTTAGCGTACATTACAACCTTGATGCGGAGGTTCAAGATTTGTTTGCCTGTGGAGGAGATGGTATATTTTATTATTCAGCTGTTACTGTTTAGTATTTAATTTTACATATAACTGGCAGTGATTAATGACAAATCTTGACTGTATTGTGCTTCGTATAGGTTAAAAATGCAAATGGCCTTTTACTCTCTAATTCGTGGCCATTGAGGAGACCTTGCTGGTAGTGATGGGTAGTCCAGAGGAAGGCTTGACTGGAGGCCAGACTGGCTGCATGCTGCCTATCCAGTGGGAAGAGGCCCTGGAGAGGAGCAGAGAATGCCTAGTAAATTAGTACATGGGATTTAAGTGCAGCTTGATTTTTATTCCAGACTTGCTGTCCCTCCTGGTCCACCGCCAACCTTTCATTTTCTGGTTCTCCTACCTCTGCATTGCCTATCCGATTTTTGTCATCGGACCTCAGGAATGTTTTAGACAGTTAAATAAATAAATAAATGCTTCCCTTGAAATAAATGATACCAAGGTGGGCAGTCTAGGCTCTGAACAGTAACTCATTGCAGTCTTTGGTATCTGTAGCATGAGTGGCCTTAGGCAGTTTGTTGAAATGCCCTTTTAAAAAACAAATTTTAAGATGAAAAAAGTATATATGTGTCTATGTATATGTGTATATATATATATGTGTGTGTATGTATAGATATATATATTATATACAGCCACCCACATATACACCCACATATACAGATATATAAAAGCTTGGTTTGTGGTGCACAAGTTCAGTGTTGGATCACAGGTACTATTTGTGTAACAAAGCAGTGTTACTATGGATGAGTAAACAGTTTTATATTTTGATTCTGATTTTATGTTGTGGGAAAGCAAAATCATACATATTACCAGGATCTGTGCTATTTTCTTTGATACTTTATTGAACTGAATTACAGGTGGGTTGTAACATGTTAACTGTTGTAACAAGATGTAATTTGAATTGTTTAAAATGCATTCCCTCACTCAAACAAAGTGCTCGATTGGGACTTCCCTCTAATTGTGCCATGCTAACCCATAGGATTTAAAGACCATTCATGTTAAAAATTTACCTCTCACCCTACCTGTGCACAGATAGCAGTGCCCAACATCACTTGTAACCATCAAACCATCCCAAAATGTTTGTAACCAGCATTGTAATATTCTGTAAGTGTACTGAGAAACATTCATTATTGATCTAATAAATAGTGTTGCTGCTCTTGCTGTAGTTTGCTTGAAATCTAGTTGTAATTATGTTTTCAGGCAGACTTTGTCTCATTTTCTAGCATGTCTGTTTCAGAGTCTTGGCAGTAGAAGTCGGAGCTGAGTCTGCAATGTAATGTCTGGTTTCCCTGTATGTCTGGACAATTGCCTTGCACAAGTCGCACTATACAGATTTATTTTCTCTTGAAGGGGGAACGTTTGGACCTCTGTAATAGTGTATGTATAATATAGTAGATGAGGGTAGCTAAGGGACATTGGCCCCACCCAATCTGCCCAGTTGTCTTCCTCTTTCTTTTTCTACCATTTTGGGTTGATGAGCATAAAACTTCCCATACTTAAAACTAAACCCCAGCTCTGCCCTCCTTGTCATACCCAGCCTCTCAATCACTACCCTCCATATCTGTTAAAATGTCACTGCCACCAGTATGACAATTGCAGGACTTATCTTGCCCTCTAGTTTTTTATTTTGGGTTGTCTTTTTTTTTTTTTTTTTTTTTTTTTCTTTTTGGAGGGTGGGGTGGGAGAGCTGGGGTTTGGAGGCCAGCAGTTTTTCCCCTGCTCTTTTTTTTTTTTTTTTTTTGGACTTTCTAGATCAGTTGGACCCACGGTTGGGAATCTGATGTCAATAGCATTCATTTGCAACTAGCTGGATATCCTCCCTGCCCCCTCCCCATTTTCTATACCCTCCCAACTCACTCAATCCTCTGGCAGTCTTCAGCCAGAGGCTACGTGCTAGGTCTGCTTCTGGAAGCCCTGCAGTCATGGCCCCAAATGCGACTGCTAGGTGTTGCTATTGAATGATAATTGATACTCCCTCTCCAAGAAGTGTTAGCACCACCTCTTCAGCCAAAAACCTGAGCCAGGAACTGAACATGGGTTTTCCACAGGGCAGTGCACTGGAATAGCCTGTGGCCCCTTTCCTTTCCTCTTTGACTCTCACAAGGCTCTTATTAATTGAGTACCAGGTCTCTCTCTCGCTCTCTTTTTTTGTCTTACCACCAAGTTTGGTAGTAATTCGGACTGCTAAATCAACAAGATAAGTGCATGCCACAGCCATTGCACACAGGTGTATGCTTCCCTGCACTCGCCTCTTCCTTCCCTGCCCCTACCCCCAGAATGATGACAAACATTTCAAGTGGTTGGGGGGAGTGGGGGAAGCGCCCACTACCGTTGCATCTCCTACGAGGTAGTGACAGCGCTGGGAATGGTAGAAATGGCTACTTCTCCCCTCTCCAGTAGCAGGAGCTAGAGCTGCAGGACAGACTTGTTGCTCCGTCCGTGCTGATGGTTGGATCCTCCTGATTGTGTAGCAGCTTCCATAAAGAAAATTTCACCTTCCTGTACAAAAGTTTGAAAACCAATTTATCCCAGGACAAGCAGGATGCTAGTCCTCACATATGGGTGACGTCACTGACGGAGCCGTATCGCGGGAAAACCTTCTGTCAAAGTTTCTAGAAACTTTTGACTGGCAGCCTGAGGCTACTGAGCATGCCCAGCATGCCATGATATTCTCTGCCACAGGGGTCTCACTCCAGTCTTCGTTTTTCCGCGCTGCCATTAGCATTGTGGTGACAGGAGCCCTGTGAGATTTCTCACAGTACTGACTAAAAAAGTCACTAAATTCTCATTTTTTTCCCACATTGGGTCTCACTTCACCTTTGTCACCGGACAGTGACAAAACTTTACCGATTTCTCATTTTCTCACTGATTCAATTTTTCACAGAAATTTTTCATCGACGGCTGTCGATACAAACATGGCCTCCGGTTTCAAAAAATGCCCTGCCTGGAACCGGACCATGTCAGTAACAGATCTACATCTTGAATGTGTGATCTGCTTAGGAGAAAAGCATGAAATATCTTCGTGCCAACAATGCCAGGAGATGACCCCAAAGGGTCAGAAGCTCCGACAGGAAAAGATGGCTCATCTTTTCCATCTCCAGTTGGTACCATCACCATCTATTTTGACGAAGTCCTCTCCCGCGGGAGTCACTAAGAAACTCCTGCTTAAAAAATGACACCTCGAAGGATCTGGGGATGCTTTATCACCAACCCCGTCCACATCATCGACCAGGTCAGTCTCGGAACTGAAGCCCAAACACAAGCATAGACATCGTCGATCCATGGCGTCCCCGTCGTTCCCGCCACCGGCAGAACCGTCTGTAAAGCGGCATAAATCCACAGATGCTCCGCTAACCTCGGTGTCTACAGTGCCATCGACGCCGATGCCTGCGTCGACTACTCCAGACCTAACCGTCCTCATCAAACAGATCGTGATGGAGGCTTTACAGGCACAAGTTCCGGCCCTCACGCCGATGCCGGCGACCACGCCAATGCCAGTAATTGAGCCGAAATCCTCGATAATATCGATGCCACAAACCACCTCCATGCCGATGCCGTCTTCGACAACGTCATTAGTGCCATTCTCATCCCTATCGGTACCTTTCTCGATGACAGAACTTCCATCAATGCCAAGCTCTTCAGTGCCACCGACAGCTTCAATTTCTACTCCTGCATCGATGTTTTCATTTCTATCTGCATCGACATCGCCTGTTCCATCGATGTCACAATCTATGTCCATGTACACTATGGCACCCACCATGCCTCCGCTTAAGAAACCACCGGTATCGAGGTCAAAGTCATTGACTCAGCTAAAACCCTCGATGACTCAACGTCTACCATCACTTCCCAAGCTTCCAATGTCAGAAGAAGTGACACTACATGGTATCATTACCAAGAGATACCATGACTTACTATCCTCTTTGCCATCTAACCCAGTAGAAGAGCAGGTAGAGGACCTTTCACCTGATGAACCATTACCAGGGCCCTCTGGTGTACCTCCTCCTCACAGGACTACACCTCCCCATCATCAACCAATGCATTATGATACTTGGTCTGACACTGAGTCTGATCCCTCATCAGAGGACTTTGTCTGATCCGTCCCCACCTCATGCTACAAAACAGTCACCTCCAGAGGATTTTTCTTTTTCAAATTTTGTTCAAGAAATGGCAGATTCCATCCCTTTCCAGCTGCAAGCTGAACAGGACAGTAGGCAACAAACTTTGGAAGTACTCCAATTTGTAGATCCCCCTAAACACACACTGGCCATTCCTGTTCATGAAATCCTTTTACAACTGCAACAAAGCCTTTGGGAGTATCCCTGCACTGTTCCTTCCGTGAATAAACGAGTGGAATCAACTTATCTTGTACAATCCACTTCAGAATATCAGAAAACACAACTCCCCCACCACTCAGTCATGGTAGAATCGGCGCAGAAGAGATTCAGAAGAACTAAAGCCCATTCATCAATATCTCCAGGAAAAGATAACAGATTTCTGGATCAAATGGGCCGCAAGGTATTTCAAGGAGCAATGCTGAATTCTAAAATCTCAGCATACCATTTATACATGACACAATAGCAGAGAAACCTCTGGAAACAAATGGAAGAGTTTGTACTGTCACTGCCCGCACAATACCAGGAAGCTGCGCAAGCTATTATAAACAAAGGGTTAGATGCTGGAAAGCATGAGGTGCGCCTATGGATAGTTATGACATGGCTTCACGAGTTGCTGCATCAGGCATCAGTGCTCGAAGATGGGCCTGGCTCAAGGCCTCAGACCTAAGGCAGAGGTACAGGATAAGCTAGTCGACCTTCCTTGTCTTGGAGATAATTTATTTGGCTCCAAGGTACAGGAGGCAGTTTCCCAGTTGCGAGAACACACAGAAACTTTACGACAGTTATCCTCCCTTCCACATGATTCTTCCACGCATCCTAGCCACAGGCCCCTACGTAAAGACACCAGACGGCCTGTCTACAGACAACGCAGATATTATCCCCCTGCATCTAGACTGAGGTCTACAAGATCCCAGCAAAGACCACAACAAAGGCAACAGAAAGCTACTCTAGGCCCCAACCAGCTCCTCAAACTGGGCCTGCTACTGGATTTTGAGAACACATCCAGGGACCAAAGCCTTTACGCGAACCCTCAGTCAACACTACCAGTAGGAGGCAGACTGTCCAACTTTTACACCATTTGGACATCAATAACATCGGACCAATGGGTCCTATCAATAATAGACCAAGGGTATCAACTCAATTTCATTTCAATTCCCCACGATTTTCCTCAGAGTCATTCTCATCTCAGCGAAAATCACAAACTTCAACTACAAATGGAATTATCCACCCTTCTGAGAGCCAGGGCTGTAGAGCTCGTGCCCAGGTCTCAGAAAGGAAGAGGATTCTATTCCCATTCTTTCCTCATTCCAAAGAAAACCGGAGGCCTGCGTCCCATCCTAGACCTCAGAAATCTCAACAAATTTCTGAAGAAAGAAAAGTTCAGGATGGTTTCTCTGGGCACCATGCTTCCACTACTTCAAACAGGAGATTGGCTTTGTTCTCTGGACCTTCAAGACGCTTATGCTCACATTCCAATATTTCCCCCTCACCGCAAGTATCTGCGCTTCATGG
The DNA here is from genome assembly GCF_901001135.1 of Rhinatrema bivittatum. NCBI lineage: Eukaryota > Metazoa > Chordata > Amphibia > Gymnophiona > Rhinatrematidae > Rhinatrema > Rhinatrema bivittatum. Next base: position 177,996,774 of record NC_042622.1, read on the forward strand.
TAGGTCATCAACATTACCAGTACAAAGTACTGCCATTCGGACTTGCTTCTGCTCCAAGAGTCTTCACAAAATGCTTAGCGGTCATAGCAGCACACTTGCACAAGCAAAGTGTCCATGTCTTTCCATATCTAGACGACTGGCTCATCACAAGTCACTATCAAGAAGGAGCTCTCGTCTCTCTCAATCGAACAATTTCGCTCCTTCACTCTATGGGTTTTCTCATCAATTATCAGAAATCCCATCTCATTCCATCTCACCTACTTCAATTCATAGGTGCAGACTTGAACACTCTCCTATCAAGAGCCTTTCTACCCGAAGATCGAGCAGAAACAATATCCCTATTGGCAAACTCACTTCGCTCAAGGAAACAAGCAACAGCTCATCAGTTTCTAACGTTGTTAGGCCACATGGCCTTCACTGTTCACGTCACTCCCATGGCAAGGCTTGCCATGAGAGTAACCCAATGGACACTAAAATCACAAAGGATCCAAGCCATTCAGCCACTACATTCTTCAATACAAATAATCCACCAGCTACGTTCATCTCTACTTTGGTGGGTGAACAGGGACAATTTGCGCAAAGGCCTATCCTTTCAACAACCAGTCCCGCAGATAACATTAACTACAGATGCATCCACCTGGGGTTGGGGAGCTCACATAGACAATCTCCACACCCAAGGGACTTGGACAAAGCTCGAAGCAACATTTCAAATCAATTTCCTAGAGCTTCCAGCTATACGTTATGCGCTACATGCATTCAAAGACTGCCTTTCACACAAGACTGTTCTCATCCAAAAGTCAACACAGTAACCATGTGGTATATCAACAAACAGGGAGGTATGGGTTCGTATCTCCTTTGTCAAGAAGCTGCACAGATTTGGGGCTGGGCCATGAACCACTCAATGTTCCTCCGGGCCACTTATCTGGCAGGCATACACAATGTAGTGGCAGATCGACTCAGTCGTCAATTCCAACCACACGAATGGTCCCTGGATCCCTCAGTAGCGACCAGGGTATTCCAACATTGGGGACAACCAACAATAGACCTCTTTGCGTCACATCTGAATCACAAAGTGGACGAATACTGTTCTCTACACAAACAGAAGAACCAGCCAGCCAAGGACTCTTTTGCTCGCCCCTGGAACTCAGGCCTACTATACGCGTATCCTCCGATACCGCTCATAACCAAAATTCTTGTGAAACTACAACAGGACAAGGGGTCCATGATACTCATAGCCCCGTATTGGCCTCGACAAGTATGGTTTCCCACACTTCTAGACCTCTCAGTCAGGGATCCCATTTGCCTGGGAATAGCTCCCACTCTCATAACTCAGGATCAGGGTCAGCTGCGCCATCCCAACCTCCAGTCCCTATCCCTGACAGCATGGATGTTGAAAGCTTGATTTTACAACCACTCAACCTTTCAACCAATGTATCCCAAGTCCTTATAGCTTCACGTAAACCTTCCTCACGAAATAATTATTCTTCCAAATGGAAAAGATTAACTTTGTGGTGCAGACAAAACAATATTGATCCTTTCACCTGCCCCACAACTTCTTTACTTAGACTACTTATACCATCTTTCAGACTCTGGTCTCCAGACTTCATCTGTAAGAGTACATTTAAGTGCAATCTCTGCTTACCATGAGAAAATAGGAGATGCACCAATTTCCACACAACTTCTTGTCAGTAGGTTTATGAGAGGTTTAACTCAACTTAAACCACCAATTCGGCCACCAGTCACAGAATGGGACCTAAATTTAGTATTAACAAGGCTCATGTGTTCTCCTTTCGAACCCATAGATTCCTGTGATCTTAAATTTCTCACATGGAAAACTATCTTCCTCATAGCCATTACATCAGCTAGAAGGGTTAGTGAGTTACAAGCTCTTGTAACTTACGCACCCTACACAAAATTCCTACATGATAGGGTGGTTCTCCGCACACATCCAAAATTCCTTCCCAAAGTAGTTACGGAATTCCACTTGAACCAATCCATAGTTTTACCCACATTCTTTCCAAGGCCTCATTCTCACCAAGGAGAAACGGGCCTTACATACCTTGGACTGTAAACGTGCTCTATCCTTTTATTTAAACCGCACTGCAGCACAAAGGAAATCCAATCAGCTTTTTGTTTCTTCTGATCCAAACAAACCAGGGAAAGCAGTGGGTAAACATACTCTAGCTAATTGGCTAGCAGATTGCATACAGTTTTGCTATGAAAAAGCAGGCCTTCCTCTCCAAGGGAGAGTAAAAGCACATTCAGTAAGAGCAATGTCAACTTCAGTAGCACACTATCGGTCCGTGCCAATCATTGACATATGTAAAGCAGCAACATGGAGTTCTCTTCACACCTTTGCAGCTCATTACTGTTTAGATAAAGAAGGACGACAAGATTCAGCCTATGGACAATCTGTCTTAAAGAACTTGTTTCCAGTTTAAACCCAACTCCTCCTACAACCAACCTGCTGTGATCTTCGGCTGCCTCATTTCCAACAACAATACTTCACTGTTGCCTCAATATAAAATGACTCAGCCTCTAGCTTGCTAATCACCCACATGTGAGGACTAGCATCCTGCTTGTCATGGGATAAAGCAAAATTGCTTACCTTGTAATAGGTGTTATCCCAGGACAGCAGGATGTAGTCCTCACGAAACCCACCCGCCACCCCACAGAGTTGGATCTCAGATTTTTCTTATTTATTTTTGCTAAAGCTTATTGCTACATACGAGACTGGAGTGAGACCCCTGTGGCAGAGAATATCATGGCATGCTGGGCATGCTCAGTAGCCTCAGGCTGCCAGTCAAAAGTTTCTAGAAACTTTGACAGAAGTTTTTCCCGTGATAGGGCTCCGTCAGTGACGTCACCCATATGTGAGGACTACATCCTGCTGTCCTGGGATAACACCTATTACAAGGTAAGCAATTTTGCTTATTTTCACGTCTGTAATGATTTGGTGGTGATGGAGCACATTTCCTTGCCCCCCCTGCCTCTCCTCTCCCTTCAGTGCGTGACCTGTTTCCTCAGGTGTGTCACCTCAACTCTTTTTAGAGTCCGAAAGCAAATGGCCATTCATCCTCACATCCCCCTTAATCTAGAAAACCACTTACAATGAGATTGGATCTTCTCTTCAGTATTACTGACTGTTTAATACCTACTCTTGTTCTCTCAACCTTTCAATCAATAACACCCAGTGCCTCACACTGAGATTATTGGAGATCAATACTACTCATTATGCTATCCTGCATGACTTTATGCTGGTTTTTTGGGGTTTTGTTTTTTTTTAATTGATATTGTTAGTGTGATGAAAGCACAGCCAATCAGTTTTCTTGATTGGTTTGTACTTGACACTCATACAGTGGCTTGCAAAAGTAGTAGACCCCCTGAAACGTCAGCAGTTCTGTGTGGATTACAAATGACACGTACACAGATTGTTCCAGCCAGTATGTTTGTTGCAAACCAGTATGCTCTTAAAGTAAACTTTCAAAGTCACAATTCATTATTTCTCTTTTTTTTTTTTTTTGTAAAATAAAATTAAAAACTTTTGCAAGCCAATATATATGCATTGCAAGAAGAAATGTCTGCACTAGAGATGTGGTGGTTACAGAGCCATAACTACCATATGACCAATCTGGCCTTGGCCATAGCCACCATATGCTAGGGGCTGCAAGTGCACTCTGCAAGTGCTGCTACTATAAATGTGCCTCTCTTCTTGCTCCTGCCATTACCCTCATGAGGTGCTGCTGCCCCAAGGCTAAAGAGGAGCAGTTGCTTATGCACACCACCCTTTTCGTGAGATGGCCTGCAAAGCCAAGGGCCTAGCAACAAAGCTCCTATCACCATTTACTCAGCCCAAATGGCAGAAAAAGCGGATCCATCCCCAGCATAACTCAACCAGCAGGAGAGTAGAGCCAGCAGCCAATATTCTTAACTTCCTTCTGCTGCTGCCCTCTCCTTCCTGTCCCTCATGATTCAAAAACTGTTATGTGCGGGCGGGGAGCCAGCAGCAAAAAGTCCCCCCCCCCCCTTCCTTTTTATCCACTACAGAGGAGGGTTGGAGTTTCAGAGAGCAAAAATGGAAGCAGCTGTTGAGAGAGAGGATGAGGGAGCTAGATCACTGGAGATGGTAAAGGGAGCAACCCAATGACAGGGAGGAGAATTTTGGAGGTGTTCGGTTGAGACAGAGAGAACTGGAGGGGGAAGTGGAGAAGGAGGGATGAAATCTTGCGTTGAGTTTTTAGCGAGGCAGAAAAAAAAATGAAGTAAAGATAAATAGCAGAGAGAAATGGGAAGAACTGAAGAGAGGAGACCCTGAAAAAAAATAGGAAACCAACAAGAAATGCAGAAGAAAAGATGGAAAAATGCCCAGACAACTATGGTAGAAAAAAAGCTTTTCATTCATTTATTTATTTATTTATTTATTTTGAACTTTTCTATACCGACATTCATGTGGCAAGATACATATCATATCTGTTTACAGTGTAACACAAAATTGCAAAAAAGCCATTACATGGAACAGGGTTACATAGAACTGGGAAGAATAGAAAATACAACTGGGGGAAGAACTGGTAGCTGTTAACAAGTGAGGCATTTGGAGAACGAGGAGTTGATTAGGCAGAGGACTGTAGATCTCCAGTGCAGTTTAAAATAAATATAAATAAAAATAAAATAAGGTAAATATAAATAAATATGCAATAATAAGTCAGTGAAGGAGATCATGGAAATGTTCGTAGAGGTATGTTAGTGGTGATACTCGTTTGGTTCTGGATAGGCATGTTTGAAAAGTAAGGTAATGGTGATGATCGTCTGGTTATGGGTAAGCTAGTTTGAATAGCCAGGTTTTGAGTTTCTGTTTGAAAGTCAGTAGGCATGGTTCTTGCCGGTGTTCTGGGGGAAGAGCGTTCCATTGAGATGGACCAGCGGTGGATAGAGCACGTTTGTGTGTGTGTGTGTGAATGGAATGTGCAAATTTTGGGAATGTGCATCTTGTGATGTCTGTTTTTTGCAAAATATTTGCTTTTCTATTTTTCTTGTAGTGCACTGCATGCAGAGTCTGGCTTCTTGGGGTTACTAGTGCAGGTTTTGTTTGCATGCTTATGTTTCTAATTTGTGGTTATTTTATTCTATAATTATGAAAGGACTGTCTGTATATGACATCATGGCTTAAACCCTTTTTAACTTCTACTGCTTAATCAGGTAGAGACTGCTACTCAGTTGGGCAGAGGTTAAGGATCACATCCCAATACACCAAAGGAATCAAGTTCATACTTGTGTCTAATTATAGACTGTAAGTGGATTTTTTAAATAAATCTCACAGCTTGTGGTATATGTTGCATACAGGGTAAGGGGGTGCACTTTTTCAGTTGGCCATAGGTACCAAATTGCCTTAGATCATGTCAGTATATCCCAAAACATATTTTGGGTTCTTCTGGCGCATGCATATTAACCCATTGAGGACTTCAGTGACTGGAGGTTTCTGTGTGCTGCATCTGATGAGCATCTTGTGACTGTTTAATAGGGACAGAATTTTCACTGATTGGTTTTCACATTTTTCCTTTGATGGATTTCTGTTTGTCGTGTTTTGATCATTGTAGTGAAGTCCCATAGTAACATAGACCAATGAAAAGATATTACCTACAGCTTAATTCAGTACATCTATAATTACCAGTTAAAGCTATTTACTTTTCAGCAGGTCAATAAAAATCAGAATGAAATCCTGTAATGTTTGTCATTGAACCTACCAGGCACAAGGTGGCACTGTTGCTCTGCATGACAAATTCCTGTGCCCTTTGAGCAAGGAAGCATCCAGCAGAGATACTGGTTAAAATAATATATGAATTCAGGCTTCCTCCAGTGCTTCAAGAACAAGCATGCATATAGATACTTTTTAAAATATTTCTGCCGAAGAGTAATGCTGACTGATCCCAGTCTGTTTGGTACCATTACCCAAAACAGTACATCTAATACTAGGCACAAATCTGTAAATGTTAGGCTGGAAGATTAAAGGCAGCCTGCCAGATGAATGGTGCAGCAATAACTTAACACTGAAGCTTACATTCCATAAGAACATGCCATACTGGGTCAGACCAAGGATCCATCAAGCCCAGCATCCTGTTTCCAACAGTGGCCAATCCAAGTCACAAGTATTTGGCAAGTACCCAAACATTAAATAGATTCAATCATTAGATTCTTAAACCTTTTTCTGAATCAGCATATGACTTATCTAAAAATATTGTACATGAACTTGTGAAACCACAGAGGCCCCTCCTTCAGATGTCACATCAAAGACCTTATTCATGTCTGAAGAAAGGGCCTATGTGTGGTCTCCATAGATCATGTATACTATTTTTGGGTAATACTTATAGTGATCTAATAAAGGCCATCACAGCATGCAGAAGATCCAGTTTACTCCAGAAGGCGTATAGCTATCAGATCACAGAGTACATATTCCAATCATCAAATGTAATAATCTGGCTGGGGTTTCTTTTGCATTGGGCTTGGTCTCTTTTTCCTGATTTTTCCTCTTGTTGATCTTTGCCTATTTCCTTTTCCAGGCATGCCTTTCCATTTTACATATTTATTTTTTCTCCTGCCTTCATCACTTCTCCCCTCTCTTGTCATCAATCTTTCCCTTTCATCTCATTTTCCTTCATTTCTGCCTCCAAATCTCTCCCTTACCTCACAATCCCTTCACTCTCTTATACCTGGATTATTTCTCTTCTATCCTTCAATTCTGTCTCAACATGTCACTTATCCAGCTCTCATTGCCATTGCTCCTCTCATCTTCCATGGTTTGTTCCTCCTTACACTCCCCGCCATCAAGCTCTGTTTCCCTTCTCCCTCCAGAGCCACCTCACCCTCTTGCTCACCAGTCAGTCCCCATCATCTCCATACTGACTCTAATCTGTCAGCCATTTCAATCCACTCGCCTCTCCTATCTCCTCCAGTTTGTCTCTCTCTCACTCCAGCATGCCTGCTCTGACTTCTCCAGCCCTTAGTTATCCCCTCTCATACTTCCCCTAACAAACTATTCCCCCAACTATCCTCTCTGGCTCTGTATCATACATGCTCCCCTATCAGCCATTATGACTCTCACACAGTGACCCTATATCACCCCTCTTTCTGTAACCCATTCTACTCCCAATCACTGCCTCTTGCTCTCTCTGTCATTGCCCTTTGCCCACTTCCATTACACCTGTTGCTCTCCTCATCCTCACTATGTCCATCATTACCTTTAGCTTTGTCTCCATCCCATACGTCACCACCTCAAACTCTCTCACACACATACCCTCCTTCATCACTTCTGTCTTTCTTTCGCACAAATCTCCATCCCTCTGGCTCTTTTGCACCCCCCTCCCCCACATATTGTGTCTCTGGTTTCATGGCTCTCTAAGCACCACAGCCCTTCTGTCTGCACTGTTGGGTTCAGGGAAAGGGTGAGAGGAGACTGTAAGGTATTAACCTCCACTTCCCCTGCTCTCCCCCCAGTGTTTATCCCTTCTCATGCTCTACCTAGTATGCAACCCCTTGTTGAGGTGAGATTAGAAGGGGCACAGCAGCAGTGAAAATAATTGCTCTTCTGCCTTCGATGCTGCCTACAACTAGCTGCTCCAATTTCACCCCCTCCACTCCCCACAGTAGGGGAGGGGGTGAATATGGCACAGAGAAGAAATCAATTGTTCTCCCTTTTCCTTTTCGCTCTAGGCTGCTTCAAAGGGCAACCAATTACATGGATGAAAAGGGAGGAAGAAGGGACACAGCTAAAACACTGCTCAGCACCTGGCATAGATTATAGGTTACAAATAAAGGAAATGAAAAAGTTACCTATAAAAATGGATTAACCCTTGTAATGGAGCAGCACGGTCCTTACAATAACCAAAGCAATGGACTGAAAGTCAAAGGAGGCACCAGCTAAGTGGCAATGAGAAAAAGAATGTATATAAAGGATGTGAGGCAAAAAAAAGTTGGGTTTTTTTTAAATTATGAACACAGTCTGTGATCTGCTGGAATTGTGGTTTGAATCAGTGATAAAGCAGAGATAATACTTTCAAAAAAACACTCGTACATAATGATTGAAGCCACAGAGAAGGTTTCAATTGTGATCAAAGTTCTGTGACAATTATAGTTAGTGGCTGGGTTTGTATGTAAACTATTTAAAATCAATTTAAAAAATAAAGGGGAAAAACCAGCATAACCAATAAAATATATAGTTTATTAAACTGCAGTTTGCTACTGTTCAGCACCAAAGTCTGGACAGCTCCCATGACATGGACAATAGTGAATAGCACATTTCAAAATTTTGAAACCTCTAAAAAGCAAACCATAACCAGGTCTCAGAAGTCATACTAATTGGATTCATCTACTTAAATTATTTCAGCACCTCCACCCCATGCTCTTGTAGGAATATATGCTTTGTCTCTGAAGTGTTTTTTCATAATGGTATTTTATGTATTGTTTTACTGATTTTTATTTTGTGTTTTGTTTTAAACTTTGTTGTACATGGCTTTTGGAAGATTTTATTGTAAAACCTGGAAAGTGATTCACAAATTTTATAAATAAATAAAAAAACAGTTTAACCTGTTTAATTCTTAATTTCTGTAATCCACTTTGAGACCAAATCTGGCACAAAGCGGAATATCAAATGTTTGTAAATAAAATAAACAATAGTCTTTCTCCCCCCCCCCCCCTGCTTACCATTTCATATTTTGACCAGAAGATCATTGATGCTATCAAGGGAATAAAATGGTAGTATAATTAAAAGTGCATTTTTTTTTAAACCCTACAATTACCCTAAGATTCTCTAAAAGCAGTTTGTCAAGGCTTCAGTGACTTGGTAGCTGTAATACTCTGCCCTGAGTGAGGAACAAAAATAACTTTCCTTCATTAACAAAAACATGCAGAGTTTAATTAAAGGAGCATAAACTGCACCCTGGATGCTTGAACAGGGCAAGTACAGTTTGAATCAGTCTGAACCAGTTCCAATGTCAGAAAAAAAAAAAAAGAATTGCAATCAAGCCTTTTCTCTCCACCGTAGGTTAGAACACTGCTCCATTACCAGGTGTTGGATGGCTGCAAATTGTTTTAAAAAGCCTATTGCACCAAGCGCTGATACTAGAAGTTGAGTAGAGGTAGTTAGCTCTTTTTCATTTAAAAGTCTCTTGCACCTGGCACTAATTTAGCAGCGTCGGCAAGACTAAAGCTTTTCTTCACCCCGAGGCATCAGTGTGGCCCCTAATTACAACTTGACTGTTATCCAGATCTCATCAATGCTACAAACTTGCACACCTTTTTCAATAGGCAGGGTATTATTTTATTCCAAAACTATATTTCCATTTCAGAAGTGTATAACTTGTGAAGACCAGTTCTTTTTTTTTTTTTTTTTTTCTTTTTTAAGTTCTGTTCTGTGGGCAAAACGTTTCAGGTGCCAGCTAATTCATTAATTGTACTGACACAGATTGGCTTTAAAATGTTTATAAAACTTTCCTGTGGGACTGATCCCTTTTTCTCCAAACGAGAAGCAGTTTTCTCTGCTGGGTCTTGGGTGTGATTTGCTAATGGGGTTTCCTCTGTTTTGCTTCTGGAACTTCATTTGCAGGACCTAAGAAGTTAGCATGAAGAAGCAGCAGGAGGGATATTAGTTAGGAATTCTCTCGTCATTGTAGTGAACAGAACATTGCACGTGTGTTACTAATGCACCATGCCAGAGTTATTAAACACTGCTTGGACTAAAGCAGTACAATAAAGTGGCAAAGCCAAGCTCAAAGGAAAGCACAGATTTACACTAAGGGGAAGTGATGAGAAATTATTCTAAATGACAACGCCTCCAGCAAGTAGGGATGTGCTTTCTTTTGAAATGAAACAGGAATTGGCAATGAAATTTGTTCCTCATATCGAAAACAAAATGAAAAAACAAACAAACAAACAAATGGAATTTCCTTAGCATTTGGGCAGGTCAGTTCCAACAAGTGGGTTATGCACCACTGCCAGCAGATGGAGATGAAGCAACAGCTGACATGGCCATATAGTCCTGCCTTGACATCAGCCTGCAAGTATTCTCCATTTCCAACAGATGTTGGACATACATTTCCCTCTGGGGGATTGCCTGTGAGTAAAAAAAAAAAAAAAAAAAAAAGGAATCCAAAAGAGACGGTGGAAAGATGAGATGTCTATATAGCAATGCTTGCCTCCTGAGGTGATACCATGTGCTCCCTCCTGCAGTAGAGTGTCCTCAGTCCAGTAGCCTTGACTGGCATGAACCAAAAATTTCAATAGCAGTTGCAGGCCTAGAGAGACTTGGGGGTGAAGGGTTTACCCTCTCCCAACTTAGCCAGGACCCAATCCTGCTCTCAGCCAAGGAGAGTTCAGCTCAGGTAAAAGTTTTTTACTAAAAAAAAAAAAAAAAAAAAAAAAGAGAAAAGCAGGAGAAAAAGGGTCTGTTACCTCAGTGTCCGTTGTCCCACTCATGTCTCTGTGGAGTTCAGTGAGGTGAGGTGGTGCAGGCATGGTGGGTTGAGCAGCTGTTTGGTTAGGCCCCGTTCCCAGGCTTCTCTCCTTTTGGCGCATGGTAGGCCATGAGGTGATTTTGCGTTTTTTGCTGTGGGCTTTTGGTACGCACCTGTGCGCCCAGTTGTGTACTCAACTTTTGTCTTTTTTGGTTTTGGTACTAGGCGCCCAGTTGCACTTGCGGCCTAGGCCCGTATGCTTACGTGCACATTTTTTGTGTGCATCCATTTTGGGCATGGGTTCTATGCGTGTGTAATCTAGGTGCAAGCTTTTACCATTCTGTAAGCTTACAACCATGGCACCTGCAGTGAAGAAGCCTAAGGGGTACATTTTCAAAAACAGCGCGCACACAAAAGTACGCTGGATTTTATAAGATACGCGCGTATCTTATAAAATCCGGGGTCGGCGCTTGCAAGGGGGTGCACATTTGTGCAACCTGTGTGCCGAGCCCGGCGTGCACTGCCTGTTCCCTCCGAGGCCGCTCTGAAATCAGAGCAGCCTCGGAGAGAACTTTCCTTCCGCCTCCCCTCACCTTCCCCTCCCTTCCCCTAACCCACCCCCCCCGGCCCTATCTAAAACCCCCCCCCTACCATTGTTGGCAGATTTACACCTGCCAGAGGCAGGTGTAAATCTGTGCGCGCCAGCAGGCTGCTGGCGCGCCATCACCCGACCCAGGGGCTGGTCCGGAGGCCTCGCCCATGCCCCCGACATGCCTCCCGCCCCGAAATTCACGCCGCCCACCCGACACGCCCCCTTTGCAAAGCCCCGGGACTTACGCATGCCGCCGAGCCTATGCAAAATAGGCTCAGCGTGCGCAGGGGCCTTTTAAGAGGGTTACGCGCATAACTTATGCGAGTAACCCTTTTAAAATCTGGCCCTAAGCGCTTATCCATTTGTGCTGCATGCCACATCAGCCATTCAGCTGGAGCTGTGTTTAAACCTATGTCAGTGCTGCCTGGATGCTTGGGGAGATTTACCTCCTTCTGATTTTGCTAATGATGGTCCATCTCCTTGGTCTCTGGGGAGTGGGACTGAAAGTGGCATGATGGGGGGTGTCCTCTCCCTCAGTTGATCCATGGACCGAGTTGTCAGGAGACACTTGATCTCAGGATGTCAGCTTTGGGCCTATGGGGCCCGTCCTTTTCCTGGGTAGAATTCTTCCAGGGATTGCAGATATTTCTACAGGGGCAGTCTTCTGAGTCGGCACTGCTTGTTAATGTAGATTCATGTGTGCAGGCTGCTCTTCTGCCTGTCTCCACAGTCAAGTGCTGTGGAGCAGTGCAGTTTGACAAAACTCGAATGCAGGTGGATCAAGATACTGATGATGATAGTGGTGGCTCTCACAGTGAGGAAGGGGAAATTCCCCCAGATTTGGAGCCTTATAGAATTCTTTTCTATTTCTTTCATAGTTGCCAAGCTTGATCTCTCAGACCTTGAAGACCCTTGGAGTGGCTGGGTCTGACTCCTTGAGAATGAAGAAGGAGGAACCCATTTTGGTCACTGTACACATGATTTCTTGTTTCTTTCCACTCCTGGATGCAATCCAGGAATTGATTGATCTGGAATGGAGTGTGCCAGAAGCATCCTTTAAAAGAGGATGTATCTTGGTGGGTTTATATCCCTTGGATCCGCAGGCCAGAGAGCAGTTGCACTTCCCTAAGGTGGATGCCTTGGTGTGTTCTGTCACAAAACATACCACTGTCCCGGTAGATAGAGGTGTGGCATTGAAGGATGCTCAGGATAGAAGGAGTAAGGCTATCCTGAAGCAAGCCTTTGAGGCACTGATGATGAACTTACAAATTGCTTCTTCTTGTGCTTTGGTAGCTCGGGCTATCTTGTCTTTGAAAAGATTCTGCTAGCTCTGTGTCCGGTCTTGGACCTAAGATAGAACCAGGGACTGCCTTCTTAGCTGATGTGGGCTGTGACTTGGTTCACAGCTGCCAGAGGAGCTGCTTTGATTATTGCAGCCAGGTGGTGGCACTTGTGGCTGTACAACTGGTTGGCAGATACTATCTCAAAGGACAATATTACCAAGCTACCCTTCAAGGGTTCACTTTTATTTGGCAGTAAATTAGAAAAAACTGGCAAGTAAATGGGGAGAGACCCAGATCCCTCATTTGCCAGAGGACAAGAAACCTATGGCCAAGTCTTTTCAGGTGGGTGGCCACTCTCAAGACTACGGCTATTTTCGGTCTTTATAGTTGAGGTTCTTCCCAGAGGTCCCGGCCCTTCCACAGGTCTCAGTCCTTTCACCCCGAGGACCTTGAAAGAATGTGGGCTCCAGAGGTGGAGCTCTTCTGTTTTCCCAATGAAGGTTTGCAGGCTCACCTGGTGGTTTAGAAGATAGGTGGTCACCTATCCCAATTTTATCATGGGTGGGTCCAGATTATTTCAGATCAATGAGTTCTCAGGTATGCTCACAAGCTTCATTTCATTCCTCTGAATGCTTTTATGGTCTCCCCTTGCAACTCCCCTCAGAAGAGGGTAGAAGTGGAAGTGATGCTACAAAGGTTGTTGAACCTGAATGTGGTGATTCCTGTTCCCGAACTGCAGTGAAATACAGGCCATTATTCCATTTATTTTATCATGCCCAAGAAGGAAGGGTTGTTTCGGCCTATACTGGATCTGAAGGGCATCAACCAACATTTACGAATCACGCATTTCAGGATGGAAATAGTGCAATCTGTCATGATGGCAGTACAAGCAGGGGGGAGTACCTAATGTCTCTAGATCTGATGGAGGCGTATCTACATATTCCTATCTGACAGGAACATTAGCGGTTCTATGGTTTGCTAATCTGGATCATCATTACCAGTTTCAGGCTTTGCCTTTTGGGCTAGCCATGGCGCCCAGGACCTTTTCCAAGGTCATGGTGATGGTAGCAGAGGTCCTCTGCAAGGAGGGCATTCTAGTTCACCACTATCTGGACGACTGGTTGATTTGAGCTAAGGACATGCAAGGGAGTTTTCGTAATTCCTGCAGGGTGGTGTCCGTACTACGAGAGCTAGGCTGGGTAGTAAATCTGGCCAAGAGCAATTTGCAGCCATTTCATACCCTGGAGTATCTCTGGGTTCAGTTCAAACACAAGGCAGGATAGAGTATTTCTACCAGAGTTTTGGATCCGCATGTTGATGATGCAAGTTTGATCCCTGCAGAACTCTGTTCATCTGATTATGTGGTCTTATCTGCAGGTCCTGGGGTTGATGGCTACCGCATTGGAAGTGGTTCCCTGGGCAAGGGCACATATGTGCCCTCTTCAGCATGCATTGCTCTCCCAATGGAGTCCACAATCGCAGAACTATGTGGTGAGGCTGCTCCTGCTGTTAAAGGTGAGGTCCCTGTTGGACTGTTGGTTACAGGTGAATCATCTCAGGAAGGGAGTTTCCCTGAAGACACTGGATTGGTTAGTGCTCACAATAGATGCGAACCTCTGGGGCTGGGAGGGGGGGCTTACTGTCAGGAGTTAGTGGTACAAGGGTGCTGGAATGCAGTAGAGCGGCAGTGGAACATCAACAGGCTGAAGGCATGAGCAGTTCGGTTAATGTGCTTGCTGAGTGGATAGAAGCTTGGGCGGTTCGAATAATGTCTGACAATGCGACAATGGTGATTTACATCAATCATCAGGGTGGAACCAAGAGTCAACAGGTGTCAGAGGAGATATATGTGCTCATGGTGTGGGCGGAGCAGCTTCTCATAAGCATATCCACCTCACATTGCCAGAAAGGACAATATCAGACCCAATTTCCTTAGCAGGAGAAACTTAGACCCAGGAGAATGGGAGCTGATGGATGAGGCCTTTCAGCTCCTGATGAACTGCTGGGGCCTACCAGATCTAGACCTGTTGATGAACTTCAACAATGTGAAGGTTCCATGCTTCTTCATTCGCAGGCGGGACACAAAAGTGATGGGCATCGATGCTCTTGTTCAGGAGTGGCCACGCAGCACCCTTCTGTATACATTTCCACCCTGGCCTCTGGTGGGCAGACTGGTTCAGAAGGTTCCAAGTCAAACCAACACTCCTTTTAGTGGCTTTGGATTGGGCTTCTGGTGGGCAGTCCCTCAGGCTACCATCTCAGATGATTCTGTTACATCAGGGGCCCATTCTGCATGAGAATATGGGTCGATTCTGTCTTATGGTTTGGCCATTGAAAGGGCTCGGTTGTTGAAGTGAGTTTTTTTGCTTGCGGTAATTTTCACTCCTCTTCAGACCCAGAAATGTTCTACTTCTCTAGCCTATGTTAGAATTTGGAGGTTTTTTTAGGCCTGCTGTTCTGAACGAGGTGTGCTCAACCGCTCAAGGTGGATATTCCTTTTATTCTGGAATTTTTACAAGATGGTGTGCTTAAGGATTTGCAGTCCTGGCTCCTTATAGGGGAGAGTCAATGAAGGGCCTTTGTCTTTTCATCTGGACATGTCACGTTTCTTGCAGGGAGTTAAGCACCTTTGCGCCCCTGTTATACCTTCCAATGCTCTGTGGGACCTTAACTTGGTCCTCGAATTTTTGGCAGGGCCAACTTTTTGACTGCTGCATACTCATTCCTTGTGGTTGCTTCCTTTGAAGACAATTTTTCTAGTAGCAATCTGTTTGGCAAGTCAGGTCTCTGAGCTGTAGGCTTTTTCCTGCTATGAGCCTTTTCTCTGTATGACTCCGAATGTGGTTCTACTTTGGACTGTGCTCTCCTTTTTGCCCAAAATGGTTTCGGAGTTTCATTTGAATCAGTGCATTTCTCTGCTTGCCTTGGACAGGGAAAGAGATGAAGCTGAGTACCGCCTTTTATGTTCCTTGGACATCAAGCGTCATTTATTGTGGTGCTTGGAGATGACTAAGGCTGTTCAGAAGTCTGATCGCCTGTTTGTGCTTCATGGTGGAGGTAAGCAGGGAGCACCGGCAACGCAGGCAACAATTGCCTGCTGGGTTAAGGAAGTCATTCCAGCAGCCTATGTGACTGCTGGGGTTGCCTTTCCGAAACAGATTAGACTGCATTTCATAAGGGCTCAGGCGGTATTGTGGGTGGAACTTTGTTGTCACTTGCTGAAATTTGCTGAGCAGCGGTATGTTCATCTTTGCACACCTTCTCCAAGCATTACCACTTTGATGTTAGGGCTGGGGAGGATGCCGCGTTTGCATGGGCGGTTATTGACTGGATTGCTGGCAGCCTCCTGGCCATTTTTGAGATTAGCTTTGGTACAATCCCACTCGTTGGGCTTGACCTGCCCAAATGCTAAGGAAGGAGAAATTACTACTTACCTGATAATTTCCTTTCCTTTAGTAAGGGGAGATGAATCCCAGACCTGCCCTCGGCTGCCAATATTTGAATTTGTGGTTAGCCTTTCTTTGGGTGAGCTATGCAGCATATGATTTCTGCTTTTCATTGAAAACTGATGTGGCTTCTTTAGGCCTTAGTTTGCTAGATATCTTCTTTCTTTTGGCTGAGCTCAGTGTTCCTATTGGTTGAAAAAGCATGAATGGTTCCCTATTGCTAATAATGTTCAAGTAAAAATCAGTTTTGTCCACAGTTTGGCTTTTCCAGAGAATGCTGGCGGGCTGATGTTGGGGCGATACTATGACGTCAACTTTTGCTCCATCTGCTGGCAGAGGTGCATAACCCACTCATTGGGACTGGCCTGCCCTTCACTAAAGGAAAGGAAATTATCAGGTAAGCAGCAATTTCTCCTTTGTTCAGTTTTGTTTTCCATGTCAGCCACCAGCCCTTGTCCTGTGGAAAACCCCTACCATCGCCAAATTAAAAAGAAAAAAGAAAGTAAGTTCCCCATTATCCCCATTTTCCAAACCCATCTTAACCCTTTCTATAGCTGCTGAAGGCCAAAGTGGGCAGGAGAGATCCCCAGGCCCTCTTGCCCCACCAAGTTAATCTTTCAAAATGGCACTGATAAGCCTGAGGCTGGCTCCGTTTTGTTGTATGGAGGTACAGAAGTATCCCCTCATGATAAACTGGTGGCAGCCTGAGAGCCATTGGCCCAGAGAGCCACGTGTGGCTCAATGTAGTTTTGACTAAGGATGTGCATTCATTATGAGATGACATGAAAACTACAACAAAACAGGTGCTTTCGTTTTGTGTTACCAAAAAAAAAAAAAAAAAAAGCTACCAAAGAAATTCATTTTTATTTCCATTCCATTTCATTTTCTGTTTTGTGTGCACAACTGGTACACTATTTCTCATGAATTTTGCATCCACCAGTTGCAACTTACATTCACAAATTGCAAATTATGCACACAAAAAAAAGACAATGAAAAGAAAAAAAATTAAATGAACTGAAAACCTCCCCCCAAAAGCCCTGAAACAAAATAAAATAAAGCACAGTGAAAATAATTGGTGGATACAGCCTGCCCAGTAAACGCGGGGTCTTGCTGACCTGCATCGTGTGACCCTGATGTACCTAAGCTTTGAGAATAGCAGCAGGGCAGGACTTCAGCACTACCTTTCTCTCGTGAGCGGCGTGCCTTAGATGAAGCCTCCCATCCGTCACTGTGGTTGCAGCTATTGAGGCATGGGAGGGAAACAAAAAGGTGGTCAGGAGATGACAGGCTCGTCTAGGGTCCTAAAAATGTCATGCTATGTGTTAATCCTTTTGAAGGAATGTGAATACCACAAAAACTAAAGCCAACTCATAGTTCTCTAAAGGTAGTATCCTCAGGCCTGATCGAGGCTACAATGCAACAATATATACTGTCCTCCCCTCTAAATCGAGGCAGAGACTATCTTGCTAGAGCAGCTTCTCACTTTATTATAAAATCCAGCTTTGGACACATATAGAAGCGAGCCAGCCAAAAGAAGATTGATAGGAGACAAGAAACCAACTAATCCCTGAGCCCAGTAGTTCTCTATGGCCAGCTCCCACTGCTGAAGGGGTATGTTGTGTACCTATTACTCTTGATTCCTTCCTGCTGCTCACTCTGAAGATCTCGCTGAGAGGAGCTCTGCACCTTGTTTAACTTCTCTTTCATATGCATGATGTCTCCATGCAGACCCCAGGCACGATAAAGCTGCATCAGGTCAGTGCTTCCAGGAAGAAAGATGGATTCCAGGGTTTCTGAAGCATAGTAAGCCATCTGAAATAGAATCAGTAGCACAGAGTGCTGAAAAAAAAAGCCTTTAACAGCACTGACCCTTACACCAATCAGAGAGAGGCTGGCTCAAGAGATGAGGGCAAAAAAAAGAAATATAAAATAAAATAATACAAAATGTAAAAATGTTACAGGTGCTCACAAGACAAAACCAAATTAAAATATATATGAATCTATATTTTAAAAGAATTCATGCCATTACTATCTGCTGATGATTATGTTGCATACAACCTTCCTCATGCCAGACAATGGATGACCTGGATTTTTCAATAAATAATCCTGTTTGTGCTTAATATATTGGGGTACTTTCTTTTCCCTTTCTGCTTATTCAGTGTGGACAAACTATTATATTTATTTATAAAATTTTGGTTTTCCTTACTTCCAAAGGTAGAGTGGTCAGAGCAGATAACAATAGCTATCATCCAGTACATAACTGATTACATAAAATTCATACATAAGCTCTTACAAATAATAATGCCATTACTTCTTTCCTAAACAGCTTTATAACCATCTGGGCCCAGAGCTCTGCTGGCAATAGCATTCATAAGAACCTGAGTCAAAGACAAAACTAGTGAATAAATATTAGCTGGTCCTTTCCTGGTGAATTATTGGCAGGAGGATAAGGCTTTAATGGGGCTCTGATTTCCAGACCAGATGCCACTCGTTCAGAAATCTTTTATCTTCAGTCTAGGAGGGGATAACATGGCTCATAGGTTGCTTTCATTTCAAGGGGCCAGCTTAATGTGGCATACCAAGGTGCAGGAGCAGGGGTGGCTAACTCTGGTTCTCAAGAGCCAGAAACAGGCCAGGTTTTCAGGATATCCATAATGAATGTGCATGAGAGGGATTTGATTACAATGGAGGCAGTGCATGCAAATCTCTCTCATGCATGTTCATTGTGGATATCCTGAAAACTTGACATGTTTGTGGCTCTCAGGGAGCGGGGTTAGCCACCTCTGTAGAGGACCTCTGATAATAAATAAAATACCAATATTCTTTGGAAGTATATTGATATATTTTGGGACCCACAAGGAACAAAGAAATAAACAAGATTGGAAAGATCATCTGCCAGGACTGCTCAAAATTTACAAAGATAGTTTTTATACCAAGCATAAATTTCCAAAATGCGTGTGTGTATGTGAATAAGAGTGACACTTTGTATATATGCGAGAGAGAGAGATGCAGCTTTGCAGAAGAGGGAAGCTTTGTGTGTTTGTGTGAGAGAGAGGGGATCAGACTTTGTGCATGTGGGTATATGAGAGAAAGAAATTGAAACTTGCTTTCCAGAGTATGAACTCGTGGGTTTGTGGGAAGGGAATGTGTTTCTGTGCTATGGTGTGCAGGGAGGGTTTTGTTGGTGGAGGAGTTAATTTCATTCATTTTTAAATTACTTTGTTTCAGTATGTGCTATTTTTCAATAGTGTGCATTGAAAACTGACCACCCGCCCCCGCACTCCCACCCTATCCTGTGCCAACTAAATGTTCCAGATCTGGATAAAAAAGCTCCTCCCAATCCCCCTTAACTTACCTCATCCAAGCTAACTGGGACAGGAGCAAACTTCACTTGCTCCTTCTCCACCAATGCCGCGCTTTAAAATGGCCCATTGGAGGGGGACAACCTTTTGGGCAGCTGATTAATGCAGGTAAAACACTCTGAACACTGTCCACACAAAGTGTTGTACTGCTGTCATTTGGGTAATCCCAAAATGTGATTATCGACCATGGTTTAGCTCTAACTGCGGAATACCAATGAAACATTTTTTTTTCCTTTTAGTTTCTTAAGGAATGTGATTACATGCAGATTAGGTCAATCAACACAAGTACTGGAAGCGTGAGCAAAGGTGTCCCTCTGTATTTATAATATAAGGTTAATGGGAGTGTTGTAGTGCGGGTGGCACAGGCAGCAGGTCACACCCTGAGATGATTATGACAACGTCACCTGTCGATTGCACTAACAATTAATTGTCCTGTAAGTTTCCGCGCATGCTTTCAGTTTTGCAATAAATTTAATTATGTAGTTATCCAACTAGATTTGTCTGTGATTAGCGGCTTCCTGTAAAGACTTGTCTTTTCTTTTCCTGTTTTGTTCAGCACTTCTCTTTTACCTTCCTTTCCTTAGTCAGCAGACTGGAAATAAAGGCAAAGGCTTGGTTTGATAACTCATCTGAGAGACTCCCATCCTTCAGGCAGGAAGGGGGAGGGAGTGCTGCTGCTGTGGTACGCAGAGAGCCATGTGCCGGTTTGATGGTGACCCTGAACTGGGTGACATCTACTGGAGGTATCTCTAAAAGGAGCTGTCTCCTTTTTTCCACCAGTCCTGAAAGTTCAGTTCACTGCATGCAGAAGAGGATGTGGGGGGAAAATAAAAGAGACAAGCTCTAGTGGCTGCACACAATGGGAGAGGACTGGAAAGGAGTAGGGAAAACAGGAGAGTGACAGATGGCCCTTGCCTAGAGTAGAATACCTGAGCTTCAATTATGACGGGAGGCAATTATCTCACAATCTGGCCGATGCAATTCTGTGTGCTGTGGCCAGCGCACGGCGTAACACACGATTGGATGCACGTTTTGGATGTGCATCCATAACCCCTGAGGCAATACGGGGATTAACGCATCCAAAATGCACGTCCAATCGAACACAGAGCTAATGGTGCTCATCACATGTAAATTCCAAGTAGATGAGACTATTAGCTAATCCCCGCGATTGAAAACATTTCCTATGCAGCCAATGCTCTCCTCCCAACGTGGCAAATTTTACACTAGCCCGGGGCTGGCGTATGAGGTATGCTGCACTCAAGGGCTCACTGGAAAAAGAATTCCTGCTTTCTGTGATGTCTCCATTTAGTATTGTCGTGATACTAAGTAGGAGGAACCACAGAAAGCAGACTGAAGTAAAAAAAAAAAAAAAAAATTCTGGGCACCCACTATAAACGCACAAGATAGACAGACCAGGCCGTGTATCTGGTGCTGGTATCTTGTTCCAGTGGTGGGGGAAAATGGATGCTGGCATTGAGCATCTGGTTTCTCAGCTCACACTGACCACCACCTGTCCTGGGCACCGAGGAGGCACTAGGGAGACGCAATTTTCCTAGCACCTCCTTTTTACTGTGACCCCCCCCCCCTCATTTAAATAATGCATCGTGCACCCAGGAGAGGTGGCTGGGCACGCGTGAGGAGAGCAGGTGCTCAATTATAGGCACCCATTTTACATGAGCCGATATTGCATCAGCCTGAACGAGTATGCATGAAAGAGATTTGCTTGCCCTGCCTCCGCTGTGTGGAAATCTATTTCCTGCATATTCACTATGGATTATCCTGAAAACATGAATGGGGCTTTGATTGCCTCGAGCCCTGAGGTGAGAACAACCACTGCCCTATAGTACTCCACAAGCACTGTTGCTTAATGACCACAACTCGTTCCTTCTCAAACAAGTGGTGAAAATCCTCTTCTATGGATCTGCGGTGAATTCTGATAGTACCTGTTTGCAGTGACAGACAGATCTCTAGCAAAGTGTTTCTCAACCTTTTTATGGCCAGGGACCAGTTGCCTGGCCTAAACTGACATGGGTTTGTTGGCTGGTGGAGGGGGAGAAGTCCTGAAGCGTAGGAGAGGTGTTTCCTCCTATGACGGAAAAGCATAGGGGTCCCATCCATGGCTAAAGTGCAGGGGAGGAGTACATGCACTCCCGCACACCCCTTTTTCAGGAGTCTTTTCTACACTCGGCCCTTCCCCTATTGTTTTAAGTACAAACATTATGACAAAGGAGCTGTGCTTCTTGCACACAGAGCAGAGGAAGGAACAAAAATCAGGCCTTCCAAGAGCTACAAATACTTACATTGGAGGCAGTAGCAGTGGACACAGATGATGCCCCTTTAAGGGGGCCTGGTTCTTCCAGCAGCCTTCATGGCTGCTGGCAACCTCTTGGTTCTTTGTGTTTATTTACAGAGCTAGAGTGGGGGCAGTATGGGGCTCAACTGTTAACCATGCCAGCACAAGTGAAGAGTCAGAGAGTGCCAGAAGCCTGTCCCTGCACCTAGAAGCAGCAGCAACTACTGCCAGAATGAAGCCACTGCTAGGACATTTTGACCAGGTGGTTTAGGGCAGCAAAGAATGACCCAGTTGTGATGGCAAGTGACTGGGTGGGAGCTGGTACCTATGTGGCTGCAGTGTGTGGGTCTGCTTCTTCCTGCAATAACTGCTACTCTGCAGAGTGGCAAAGATTCTGCAGGGCACTGCTGCAGGTCCGCGGACTAGTGGCTGAGAAGCACTAACAAGATTGTTTCCAGAGAAGATGAAAGCGTAGGGAGTGCTAATCATGGCTAATAAATTATCGAGATAATTAATTGGTTTGGCTTTAAGAAGAACAGTGAACAAGGCTGAAGAAACCTACAGAACATGTGTCCTACCTACCTCCAGCTCCTACAAATCATCCAGACTTTTATTAATATGTTGCCAAGCAGATGTGCTTTCATAATCAGAATATTACTGCAAGGCAGTCTCTCTTTCTGTCCTCTAAACAATAATTTCAGAATAATATGTTAGGCTGTGTTATGCCTGAGGAAAAGCAATCCTTGCTTTATCCTTCTGCATCAGCAGCATTTCACACCCTGGAGACCCTCATCCTGATGTGGTTCCTCCTTGTCCTGTCCCTTGTGTTGGCTGTTGCAGCATTTAGCCTGCACTAAAATTATTTATCACATGCTAAACCACTAAAATGAAAATAAATAAATAGCAAACAAATTGAAAAATAAAGCAAATGGTTTGTTTTTTTTTCCCATGCACACTCCTGAAGTTCAGTAGTTTGCAGCCACCCCTGGGGTGAATGGTCTGGCAGTCACTGCTGCTACTCAGACTGCATGAAAGTATCCAAAAGGATGAGAGGAAAAAAAAAAGAAGCTTGGCAATGGACTGTGCTCCTGGACTGGTGATCATCATAAAGCAGAGCTCGTATCTAGTATCGTAGCAGGAAACCAGTGGCTCCTGATTTACGATCCTTACCAGAAACTTATCCATTTGGTTGCTCTTCGTGTATTTGTACAGTTTGTTCAGCCTTTTCCCATCCAGTTCCGAAAAGAGGGAAACAAATCTCCACATCATCCTACAAGAAGAAGGAAGAATGAGCAAAATGGGAAGCCTCCTTAGCAACAAAGTCCTGCGTGACATCATTCAGTTACTGCTCCTTCTGCCGGGAGCTAATTGTACCCTAGGACGAGTGGCGGTTATCATAAACCCTTCTGAAAATGCTGATTCCAAGGATGACCCCCCCCTTCCCATCATTTCCTCGTCTCCTACTTGCCCCCTCCCTTCTCCCTCTTCCCTCCTTCCTATCTCTATCTTTTCTCTCCCTTCTCCTATCCTTCTTTCCCCTCTCTTTATCCTTTCCTCCCCATCTCCCAATCTATCATCGATAGATCATTAGGCAGACATACAGAATAAGATAATAGGTTTATTGGCAGTTACTACCCTAAGCAACTTGTTGGGCAGACTATTTTGATCATTATATGCTTTCATAAACGATGTTACTATGTTAGTATCCATTATTACACCTAATGAAATCTGTCAGTCAATCCAATTGCTTGTCTACTCATTCTTATTGGACCATTTAACAACAAGCAGTTGGGTATACGTTTCCTAAGGCTTTGTTGGTATAAAAACGTTGCCTATGATTTATGACTACTAACCAATGGCAGGGCAGCTTTCAAAATGCTGAGGTGCAGCGCAGTCAGGCCGATGCAATATTTGTGCGGGGAAAACGAGTGCTTTCCTAATGCACGCCCATCCACTTCTCCAGGGGGGTGCGATGCAGTAGGCAAATGAGCTGCTGAGTTAAAAAGGAGGCGCTAGGGGGATTTGTGCATCCCTAGCGCCTCCTCAGCATCGGGCGCCCAGGAGAAGTGGCTGTCAGCCCGGGTTAGGAAAACGGACGCTCGTAAATTGAGAGTCCGTTTTCCTAACCTGACCACTGTCGACTTTGGGTTTTTTTTTTCATGTTGCTGCTTTCTGTGGTTCCTCTGACTTAATATTGCCAAAATATTAAGTTGAAGGAACCACAGAAAAGCAGTATTTTCTAATAGCCTCATCAACATGGCATTTACATATGATGGGCACTATTAGCTACGCCCTGGTTTGGATGCGTGTTTTGGACACGCCGATCCCTTTATTGCATCGTGTTATGGACGCGCATCCAAAACACGTGTTAACATGTGCGCTAGCCTGAGCACATGGTATTGCATCGGCCTGAATGTGCTCTGACCTCTGTGAGATTACAACTGAAGTGGCCTGGTCCCCTATAGGAAATTAGAGTAAGGAAGCAAACAGCGATTCCACTTGCCAGGAGCACAGGAAAAGCGTTAACCCGTGGCAGAAATCTGAATGACGCTGCATGAACAATTCAAAAGCTTTAGGGGTGGGAATAGCGGGGGAAGTCGCAGACAGACAGCCTACGAGGCCAGTTCCCTGCAGGAAAGGAGGCTACAAAAATGTTCATTAATGGAATTTCAAAATGCACTCTTACAAAGCTTGCAATGCGTCGCAAAATTTTATACAGCGCAGAGGACCAAATGACCAAACTTCTGTCAAACTTAACCTCACCTATTCTCTTCCTACATCTTACACTTAGAAAATGAATGGGAGAGAACAACTCATTACACCTCATTTTCAGCAGAGCACTAGCTTGTGCCAGAAACCCAGAGAAACGTTTTTAACTCTGGATCTCTCCTGTTCTGGGGCTTTCCCTGCCACATAAGTTCCCTTCCTCGCGGTTCATAATAAAAGCAAGCTGCTGGGCCCTCTGCTGGGTGTGGGATAAACCCACATCCTGAAATGGCTCCTGTTGGCTTAGGTAACAGTGAAAAAAACAAAACAAAACCCGTCTTCGGTTCTTTCATGAAAAACGAGGAAGCAGTAGAGATAGAAGAACTTGTCTAGCATACACCTTCGGCTGTTAACGCATTTCCTGTTCTGATTGGCTAACTGGATTCAGTCTATTCCTTAAAACATTCAGTTGTAGCAAAGTAATTGTTAGGGGTTTGGGGGGTTTTTTTGCCCTTTGCCTTTCCATTGTATTCTGTTATCAGTTTCTTTAAGCATATCACTAACAAGTATAGAAAAATGGCTCCTCCCCAAGAGCACATTTAATGAAAAAATTACTATATATTTTGTGCAGGGAAAGGCGATGGCCCTGCATCTCAGGCCAAAGACTGTGAGCTGTGGCCCAGCAGACTCAAGTTTAATTCTGCTGTTTGTCAGGGTTAGTACCACAGCAAGGACACACTCATTCCTGCTGATGGAGGGAAAGCACCGTGGTGGTCCCCGTCAACCATAAAAAGTGGCGCCGTAGGATCATCTCAGAGGTGATGTGGGAGGAGCATTTTTTATATTATTTTTTTTTCAGTCATTTCAGATCCTTGGAGCAGATTTGGATCAAGCCCACTACAAGCAGTGCAAGGAAGGAGGAAAAGTCAATCCCAGGACATTAGCGAGTAATTCCCATGATGAAATGAATCCTAAAAGGAAATACATTTGCTATTCTGACCCCTGCAGCGCCTGTCTTAGCTCTGAAATGTGTATAATTCTGCTGACAGTGAAGTGCTACTATGTGTTCAGGCCTCACTTCTTCCAGTGTTTCACCTCCCCAGGTTTGCAGTAATTCTGAAGAAAAGCATTGATGTGATCGCCAAGTCTGATCAAGCTTTTCTTTGTGTATTTGAGTTTTTTCTCCTTGGGAAGCTCTTCGGGCAAATCCAGGTTCCTCAGAGATTTCTTCAGAGGTCTCAAATACTCCTTGCACTAAAAGAGAAGACTAAGTGTAGTAAGAACAGCACAACCCTTTTCTTTACTAAGTTCATAATGATTAATAGCGCTGAACTTGATATTCACTTCTTATGCAGCTAAGAAAGCCAAATAAACTTATCCAGCTAACTTAGGGGGTCATTTTCTATCGATATCACACGCGAAAAGCGATAGCTAGATAGGGGCGGAGTTGGGGAGGCGTTGGGACCGGAAGAGGAGGAGTCAGGTCGGGGGGGATGCAGCGGTAACTTCGCTGGCGGCGATAAGGTAAGACCCATTATCACCGCCAGTAGCGCACCCTATAGCACCACCTTTCACGGTGGTGCTATTGCGTGCGAAAGCCGGCAGCGATAACACCGCTGTGGTGCGATCGCTGCCGGCTTTTGCAGGTCTGCCCCCCCCCCGTTTCGCCCCCCCATCACCGCGGGATTCACAAACCAGTGCGATATTAGAAAATCCAGGCCTTAGCTGGAATATTCAGTGGCACTGCCACATCACAGAATATATCCGGATAAGTTTTAAGTTAGCCATATAAAGTAATCTGGCTAATTATAGACCTGCTCAATAGCAGGTTTAACTTATCCAGCTAACTTAGGCCTGGATTCACTATTCTCGCAGAGAATAGTGAATCGCGCGGTACCAGGGGGGCGGGCTTGCGAAAGCAGGCAGCCATTGCACCACTGCGGGGCGCTGGCTGCCGGCTTTCGCACCGAATAACTACATCATAAAAGGTGTAGTTATTTGGCATGAAACTGCCAGTGTGGATATCCTGAAAACCTGGTCTGTTTGTGGCACTCGAGGACTGGAGTTCACCATCCCTACACTAGACAGTTACGGGTTTGCTTCGTGGCTGCAAGAAGCAAGAAATTATTAACAAGGGGATAATAAAGCATAGACATACATTAAAAAAAAGAGAAAAATGACTTGCTGTCTTGGTTAAGTGAATTGGCATCTACTTTGGAATTTTCTAGTGTTTTCATCCAAATGAGCTTTCTAGTCACTTAACAGTTTACTATTTTTAGAAGCCTACATGCAGCCTCTTTGGAGTTAATGACTCAACAGGACATTAAGGGTGTCCTATGTGCATAGCAGCTACATAATTAAATAGAAAGTGTCTAGAGGAGAAATAAATGGCATTAAAAGTATCACTCGATTATATCTGAGTAAACAAATACCCAGGAAATAAAATAACATGTCTAAAGTCACAGAGAAACAGGTTTGCCAACAAACTCCAGGTCATAAGAGTCAAGAGCCATGCCTAGCTGAATCCCACCTCTTCTATGGATTTATAGTTTTTGCTTTTCTTAAGTAAATTCAGTCCTCCAGAATCCCAGACGGGGTCCACTTTGCAGGATGTCCACCATAACTATTCATGAAGCACCAGGCCAATTTGACTAGTCCTCTTTAAAAGCTGACTTTTGAGGACTAGATCAGAGAATTACCAGCCTAGGAAATTATGTTCCTTCATTGGTTCCAGACTCTCACGCTGACTGGATTAGTACCCCCACTCCCAATGCATTTCTGTAGTGTTACGGAACACTATATCCTATCTAGGTAACAGACCCTAAGAGATATATTTACATTTCTAGGGAACAAGAGCGTGTAATTCCTCACAATTTTGAACGTGTCTTGGCCAAGGCCTTCTGTGAAGCAGATGAGCGATCCAGTAACTTGGGTGGATGACGATCTGTCCTCCTCAGGGGTCTCCACATTCACCTTGAAATCACATAGTATGAGATTTTAGTGTCTTTGGGTATCAATCACATGCTGGTACTTTCAGTAGTGGATTAAACTGCTAACAGTTAACACTATTATTTCTAGGCACATTACATTTTAGTGTTTCTTAACATGGATACTGACTTAATTTTTCTTTCAAAACAGGTGTTTGGGGATTCCACTCTACATACCTAGGCCTGAAATCCTAGGGGTTCTGGAACTTTCCACATTAAATAATAATAATAATAATATCACCAAACAGACACCAAACAATATGGAATCCTTCCAAATGAATCAAAACAATTTCCAATACAAAAAAAAAATCAATAAACCCAGCCACATAACTGGTTTCCTTGGATTAAATCCATTCTATGTAAAACTGGAACTGGGTAGACTTCAATTACTGCAACAAAGCAGTAAGAGCATTTACCAAGGGATAAATTTTATGAAAATGTGATTAATTCTTTTAAGGGAGCCAAGACCTGGGCTAGGCTTGAGCCCCAAAGACTACATTAACTTTCTAGCTTTGCCAGTCAGCTGTTAGCATGGGCTTGCCTAGGATTCACTAGACTTAATGAGGCGGCAGGCAAAGTAACCCGAGAGAACCTTAATTATGTTTACAGCGTAAGGTTCACTACTTTGCTTCTTTTCTTCACATATATTTTCAATCAAAAAGAAATTCTGGGTCATTATTTTCTTCAAGTTAACAAGGCTAAAGGAAAAGAAACACGAGATTTCATACACCAGAAGAAAGTAAAGCCGTTTTAAGGATTTTCTTTCAATGTATTATTATTATTATTATTATTATTATTAATTCTTATTTGTGCGCTATTCTAGCCATGTGATGACTTTTCTCCCGCGCCACACTCCCTGCACCTCCTCCGTCCCCGCCCCTTCTGGATGCACCGCCCCCTGCCCTGCTCGGCCCCGCCCTGCCCCAGCGCACCTCCATAGGCTTCATCCCTGGCACTTCAAAGGACTGATCGGGTTTTGGCCGTGGTGGCGGCGGCTCTGACTTCAGAGACTTGAACCAAAACAGGTCTGTGTGACGTCACCGGGCGGCCTCTGACGTCAGACCACTCGAAGCTATCAAAGGCAGCGTGGCTTTTCAAAGGAAAATAATCTTAAGAATTGGGGAAAAATAGTATCAAATGTCAACGAGTTCCTTTGGCGGGGAAAGGACCCAGCAGGAGTCCTGCACATGTTCAGCCCCCACAAGGTGTTTCACTCTCTGGTGCCCTTGCTCCAGAGGTATTTGTGTACCCCCCATATAGCAGATCAGCTTCTGCATCAAGCTCTCCTCATCTCTCAACTGTCAGGGTCTGGTTCACAAAACGTAGATCTATTTCTTGTTACTCACTCCCAGGGATAAGCAGGGGTTTTCCCAGGTCTACCTGGCTGATAACATCTTATAGACTTTTTCTCCTGGAGCTTGTCCAAACCTCTTTGTAAACCCCTCTATGCTAATCACCTTGACCATGTTCTTTGGCAAAAGATTCCAGAAGCTGATTGTACATTGAATGAAAAAAATGCTTTCTACAATTTTTTTTAAATGTGCTGCCTATTAGCTTTATGGAGTGCCCCTTAGCCCTAGTATTGTTTGAAAGGGTAGATAACTATTCTCTGTTTACCCTTTCCACCCCCATCTCCTCTCAGCCACTCTCTTCTCCAAGCTGAAGAGCGCTAACTTGTTTAGCCTTTCCTCCCAGGGGAGCCATTTTCAGTACCTTTTCTAGTTCTGCTATATCTTTTTTTCAAGATGCGCACAATATTCAAGGCGCGGTTGCATCATAGATTGAAACAGAGACATTATAATATTATCCATTCCTCTCCGCTAATTCCTAATTCTGTTTAGGGGTGATGACATGGATGGCAGATCTGATATCGGGGGGGAGGGGATAAGGAGTTCAAGCACCTGCAGAAATGGCATCTATGCCATTAAGCATCCATGGTTTAAAGGTTTGTGTAATAACTGTTATCTGAGATACTTAAGCAGTCCCCAAGCTACAGTCTGTCAATGAGCTCTAACAGAATATCGCCACCTTCCTAGTAAATGCATCTGGGTATTTAGAAAAGACTGGAGCATTTACTGGAAGGAGCTTATAGTTTGTTCTGAGGTAGGATTCATCTCTTCCCAGAGTTGTTTTTTTTATGTGCCTGCTTTATTTTAATTTATTATCCTCGCTCCCTCTCAGCTTCCCTCCTATTCGCAGAGGAGACAGGGAAGCTGGAAAGGATGGCAGAGCAAATAAGTCATTTTCTGTCTGCATATTTCCACTTCTAATGTATGGTCCCCCATTCTGGATTTGGTGGGGGTCTGCCCATGCTCTGTGTGTGACTGAAGTGTGGTAATCTGTTAACATGTAGTTTCTTTGTAGGGATCTGTAGCAGTCCAGTTTGTTCTATTTTCCCAGTAGGAGGTGTAATACATATGCACTGACTGTGTTTTTGGGTAGGGTTTTATCTTCACAGGGTGCCTGCTGATAGATAACATGGGCCCTGCCGTCAGTTAAACTGCACCTATTAACCCATCTTTGAGACTTTAACAGGCTGATACAGTAATCTGAGCACTAAGTAAATGTGCACCAGTTTTCAGTGCATATTATTAGCTCACACTCCCGTTAGCGTGCACTAACAAAAAATGTTAGTTTTTGTTACTTTTTTTACTTTTGTTAGTGCGCATTAACGGGAGGTAGCGCGCACTAAGCCGAAAACGATTTTTCACGAAAAAAAAAGCCAATCCACGGAAATACGAGATTTTCCTGTGGCCACACAAACCCAAAAGCGGAAACGATCGGGCACCCGATGCACATCTCTAATAAGAACTGACTTACGCACTATTTGGCGGCTGCCTCCTGCTGCAAAATAGATGGATAAATCAATATTTTTGCAGCTAAATGGCAGCAGCGGCTGCCACCACTTACACAGATAAGTCAGTACTGGGTAAGTGCCTATTTTTTTTCTTAGCACTAGAAACTTAACTCTAGCCCTGACCCAGGTGTTAAGTTTCCAATGCTAAAAAAGCTCATTGGCCAGATGCAGTTTCTTTGCATCAGGGAGTGCTGCTTAATGCCCTCATTTGCATGGGATTTCCATGCAAGAGTGTCAAGAGGTACTCTTGTGTAGGGATGCACATTTTCAGCACACAAAACTTGTTGTTGTATTGGCAGTAAGTTTTGTGCCCAGAAAATGAGCATTATAGTGCAGGCAGAAAGGTGCGTTCGACTGAATGCACCTTTCTGCATCGGCCTCTTCAGACTTTAATTTGGCTTCTTTGTCTATCTTGATTACATTGTAAAGCTCCTTTGAGTGAGGGCTGTCTCTGAACAGTGCAGCATAGACCCTGTAGCACTATATAAAAGTTTATACTAATAGTAGTATTGGGGTTCTAGGACCTGGCTTAATATTTACATTGTTGCCTTTTTATAGGAAAGGTTGTTGCTGTTTGAGTTCCAGGAGTTAGTGCTGATTTGTTATGGCAGGTTTTCTCGGTTCTGAATGACTTTTATGTAGGATTTTGTGTTATTTCACAAAGTGACTGATAATGGAGGGAGTCTGTGTCACTCTTACTGAAGTGACAACAGAATGTTTATTTTATTTATGTATGATGACTAGTAAGGGGAAGTATCCTAGTACAACCCAGCCAGGCATTTCATACACTATTTTCAGGAAAGCAGTATGGATTTCCTTTTATTTATACATTTATGTATTTATTTCTTCCTTTTTTTTGCACTCTATCTCCAAAAATCAGATAGTAATACATTTCTCATAAGAACATAAGAACTGCCATATTGGGTCAGACTAAGTTTCGGGATGCTCCCGACCCGGCGCAAGTGCAGGGGAGCCATGGTCGTGCCTGATGTATGATGCGAATGCCCTGGATCTCCATCTGCCCATCTGTTGTATGACAGCCTGTGGCAGACTGGCAGTAGCAGCCCTAGAGGCGGCACCGATGTGGAATGAGTGAGTACCAAAACATTCACTCTGAAGCTTGGCTTTTAGCAGCGCTTTCTTGAAAACTGCAGAGAACTGGTATCTGGTTAATGGGGATCTGTCCTGGTGCAGTAAGAACAAACCATCCCCTCTTGGGTGTAATGCTAGGTAAAGTGTCATAGCCGCAACTGGACATGTTATCAGACCTTTGACTGCTGTCAAAGTGATGACTTGACCGAGCGTCTCTTGATCGGTCTTGGACTGTCTCAGTCTCAAGCGTAGCATGGCGTTTGAGATGCTGACGTCCTCCCATAGCAGGCCACGCAGCTGTGAAGCATTCCGCGATGGCGCTTTAAATTCTCTAACACGCAGGGCACCGAAGAATGCAAGTGCGAAAGTGGCTCGGAAGAGTGTAGTCTCGAACTCACCCGCAGCTACCACAGGCAGGATGCTCCACAGCGACATCAGGAGGTCATGGATTAGCGGTCTCCGAGTGTCAGACCGGGGTACGAACTCCCTTGCCCAGCCCAAGTTTACTTTCTTGACTGCAAAGTACTGCTCTGGTCGGCCCATTTCCAGCTTCGTGAAGAATGTTAACATGGCTAGGTGTGAACGAACCATGTTCATGGTCAACTCCCGCTGCTTGGCGTGCATGATGTAGCTAATCAATAGATCCTCAGGAACCCAGCGACCAGAGCAGCTGTTCGCAATAACACCATCCACCTGGAATATAGGCATTCCAGGTGGATGGAGCGAGTGATCTTCGCAGTATCTTGTACGCCGTCCGGTTTCAAAGGACCATAGCTGCTCTGGGACCTCTCTTTAACGAGAGAGATAATCTGCTATCTCATTGCGCATTCCAGGAACTTGCTTCTCCCGCGCTACAATTTTCATGCGCAAGCAGCATAATACAAAATCCCTCAGCAATCTGACACCAGGCAGCACTTGGAGGTCTGATTGTTTACCGACTGTACTACCGCTGCATTGTCGCACCATAACACCACCCGTTGATGACTCAGCACCTCACCCCAGATGTGTAAGGCGACTATGATAGGGAACAGCTTAAGAAATGTGATATTCGTGGTTAAGCAAGTTGCTGCCCATTGATCAGGCCATCATGACGCACACTAAGCGCCTTTCAAATAAATATCAAAGCTGATACCTCCTGACGCATCAGAGTAGAGCTGAAGGTCGTCGCTGCTGATTGGCCTAGGGAGCCATGCTGAAACACCATTGAAGTCCTTGAGGAACTTAGACCACAGAGCAAAGTCCTCCTTGATTGACTTTCCTATCCGAAAGCGGTAGTAGTCATGAACCAGGCCCACTGTGGATTGGATTAATCAGTGCAGAAAGATCCTGCTAATGGGGATAACTTGCACAGTTAAGGCCAAACTACCTATGAGAGACCTCATGTGCTTCAGCGTGACTTTCCTACTTCGCTTGGTGGCGGTCACCATATCGGCCAGTTTGGCTAACTTGTCACTAGGGAGTCTGGATTCCAGTCGCGTAGAATCAAGCTCGATCCCCAGGAAAGTAAGGACCGTCACTGGGCCTTGAGATTTGTCCCCTGCCAATGGGATGCCAAACCTCCGTGCCAGCTTATGAAACATGTCAAACAGCCTTGCACATTCGGCCGTACCCCCCTCTTCCTTTAAAAAGGAAATCATCAAGGTAATGTATTAGCGATGCTCGCCCAGCAGCCTCTGCGGTGGCCCAATGTAAGAAGGTACAGAACATTTCAAAGTAGGCACAAGAGATCGAGCATCCCATCGGCAGATACGGAAGCCAAGTAGTGGGAAACTGCTCGGTTGAACTGGGAGCAACTGAAAAGCGGACTCAATATCCGCTTTTGCCATAAGGGAGCCATGTCCACAAGACCTCAGCAGCTCTAATGCAGTGTTGAAGGACGAATACTATACCAAGCAGTATTTTGAGGGGATATGGTCGTTCACGGAAGCACCCACTGGACGTGATAAGTTGTGAATCAGCCTGTATTTTCCAGGCTTCTTTTTTGGGATGACCGCCAGAGGAGAGACGACAAGATGGGCCAGTGGGGGCTTGGAAAAGGGGCCAGCAATCCACTCAGGCTGAACCTTCTTCCTGAACTTCTTCCTGACGACGCCAGCGAGACTGCACACTGAAGGGGCATTAATGACCCTGCCGGATTGCGGCTGACCTGTGTGGGGGATTGGGAAACCATCTTGGAAACCACTCAGCAAAGTATTTGCCCCTATCTTGTTAGGATAACGCACTAACCATCGGAGCATCGCCTGCCACTGAACTGGGGTCGTGGCAATGACTTGTCCCCACCCTCTACTTATCTCTCTGCGGGCACTTATTCCCCTGGTGAGATGCTGCGCACCGATTGCAGACATGCTTATACCTGCAATCTGTAGCGGAGCAGGCTCCCCAGTTGAATCTCCAGCAGACGTTGTTGGGCATATGTGAGTGCTTGGCTTTTCCGCACGCGCCTGCTCGCTGTGAAAGGACCATGTGCCTGCTTTGGCATCAAGACCCCGCGCAGTCATCTTTGTGAGCCAAAGGCTAATGTTCTGCCTTCCCCAAGACATAGCGGACTTGCTGGCCATTCTCTCCCAAAAGGCTTCATCATAATTCAGTCATGTGAACCCACTGTGCTCTTTTTAAGCCCCCAAAATGGTGTCCAGATAATTGAACAATGGTTGCACTGTAGCGGGCTCCACATGCACAACCACAGAAGCCATTCAAGTGAATACCTGTACCCAGTTTACAGTCTCCCTCTGTGAGGGCTTGGCTGCCGCTAGCTCCTTTTTCCTCTCCTGCTTAGTCTCCCCCCCTTCCTATGCCCCTCCAGCAGCTGGAACAGGTCAATATAATGCCTGTGTCTGATGCGATGACTGAGGGTTTTGGGCACAGATTCCCAAAGTTCGTGTTCCTGCTCCGGCTGTTCTGGGGAGGGGGGGGGGGGGGGTGCGGCCTCTTCCCAGCCTGGCTTATTTGCCACAGAGGAGGAATGCAAAGTTCCCCAAGCAGAGGAAACCATACTAAGTGATCCACTGCTTGAGGAACATGCTGACCGCCTCTGCCTTGCTCGCTTGTGCCTGTCCCTTCCCCTTTGCTCCTTTTGCGTAGCCTTATCTGCGCTTGGCGAAGCAGACTTACTGAGCTCCTCGGTTGGCTGTGAAACCGGATCGGGGGTTTCAGCCGATGGTTTCAGTATCAGAGATCCGCCATCAGCATCGCTACAATGGGATTTGGCTGAGCGCGCAAGTGATGTATGCAGGTGTTGTCTGCGTGTCTCCTCACCCCCAGGTTGATGTGGGCTAAGCGGACGCGCTGTGAGGGGGCTCCTTGTGCCCCACACCTGCACTTGGTGCAGTCAGGGCAGTATTGACTGCACTCTTCCAATTCCCCACCACTATCGGGTGATAGGAGTAAGGAGGAGATCTATACACAGTCGTGGAGTAGTGGAACCATCTCTCTCACATGGACCGGGGGTCCCACTCAAAAGGCCTGTCTCTCCAGTATTGAGTAAAGCTGTCCGGATCTCTCGGGAAATAAAGGTATTCGGTGGGCCTCTGCTACGGCCTGTGCTATGGGCCAGGACTTTCATGGCAGCAGTCGGAAGATGAGTGCGAAGCCGGCCAGGATGGGGCCCTGTACATCAGCTCTTCCCTTGGGCTGTGCCTACTCGCAATGCAGGGCTTGTGAGGAGGTGCCGAAGCACGCTCCATGTGGCCAACCAAGTTTTGTGCATCTACTTCCAGTCCTGGAGTAGGGGGGGAGAGTGGCGTAGCAACTTTGGGTGAGAGATCCACGTGTCCTTGTTCTCAGCTCCGGACAACGACATTTCAGTGTTGTGCTCACCAGAACTGCCACTGCCCCTCACTTGCGCTTTTCTTCCTTGGCCCCTTTTCCATGCAGAATTATCCAAATTCAGCTTGCCTTTCTCAGCCCTTCCCGCGCCCATCTTCGCTCCCTGAGGTGGCCCGTATGCCCTACCTCCTCCCCATTGGCTTCTGGCTCCCCTTTCGTCAGAAACGCCAGCAGGCATGAAGGCCATGGAATGAGGACCTGAAGGTCCCGGTCTGATAGGCACCTCCATGGCGGGGGTGCCTAAAACCTCTGCAGTGCACTGTGCTGGGGCTTGCTGAGTCACAGCCGAGGAGTTGGACCTCAAGGACATCTGTGGCAAACATTGGCAGCTACTCTGGGTTACTAAGTGTTGTGTCCGTTGCTGCTCGACGTCTCTGCTCCACCCACCTTACCTCGTTGGCGACTCCCTTCAGGGTTGATGGAAGACTAGCTGCTGCGGCATCTCCATGCTGTGCTCCTCCGACATTCCCGGACCGGCTCAACGCTGCAAGCCGCTATGTTGACCAGATGCCTAAGCGCACGCGCGCACGGCCCGACTGATGTACTGGCATTGGCGTGAACCTCAGGGGCGTCCCCCTGAGATGCCGTCACCAGCTCCAGATATTTAAGGTCTTAGTTTTCGCTAACAAGACGAGTTAGCAAGGTATTGGATTACCTAGCTTCTTCCTGGTTGCTGCGGATGGAATTCGCTCTCCGCAACCCTAGCTACTCTGCCTCCTCAAACTTCATTAGGGGTCCGCTCCTCGGGGGCCTCGCTCTCTCTTTCTCTTTTCAGGTCGCAGTCCAGAACCGGTACTCACTCCTCGAGGGCCCACGTCCCGGACTTGCTCCTGAATACCACTGCTGCTAAGAAGTCATCGCTGCTTACAACATTAGTGAGTTTCCATCTATCTCTCAGAGCTTTCCCTGGGATCAGGTACTCGCTCCTCGAGGGCCTAATGCATACCAACTCCTGGGCTGCCTTAGGAGACTATTGTGTGAGTGTTACAAAGAAGGACTTGTTCCAGAACTCTGCATATTCTGCTTACTCACTTTCTTAGTTTCTCTACAGCTCAGCCACCTGGGGATCGCTGTTCCAGTACCTGAGGGACTACAGCCCAGCCGGGTGCTTCCAGCTCACTACTGCCACCTTTGGTGGTTTACTATATTGTTTAATAAAAGAACTAGTGTGTGTCTGTCTACTACACTAAGCCTGACCAGTGGTCTCTCTCCGGATTTCCCCCGAGGGTGTGGTCACCTGCCACTGATCCAAGGATCCACCCACAACTATTCTAATAACATCAGATTGCTAACCCCCAGCTTTCACCACAGAGCTTTGTTAATAGTTTTCCAACAATCACTGACAGACTACTAACTCCTAGCAGAAATCACATCAGATTGCTAACTCCATGGATCCGGCTTGACTACATGATTCCAGGGTTCCAGTTAACTCCAAGGATCCGGCTTGACTACTTGATTCCAGGGTTCCAGTCAACTCTTAGGATCCAGCTTGACTACAGGTTTTGGCTTGACTCCAGAGTTCGGGTAACTACATGGATCCAGCACAACTCAATGCTTTGCAGGCTATACCGGGCCTGGCTCAGCGCATTGCAGAACAACAGGACGCCTTGGAAAAACTTACTTCAGCTTTTCATCAGCTACACACACAGAAGGTTCAAAGTACAGCTTCTAACCATGAAACTCAGTTACAGGAGGTAACTTTAAAGACTGCTGTACCACTGGCGGCTCCGATCCGCTTCTCTGGAGAAATACAGAAGACTCGGGGCTTTTTAAACCAGTGCTGCATGCACTTTACCTTACAACCGTCTTTATTTCCTACTGCTCTCTCCAAGACTACCTACATCCTTTCTTACTTGGATGGTAGGGCCTTGTCTTGGGCATCTACCTTGTGGGAGCACAAGGATCCTATTTTGCAGGACATAGAAGGACTTATGGACTTATTTAAATCTGTTTTTGATGACCCTGCTCGAAATTCTGTAGCCATTTTTGCTTTGGTGGATTTGAAGCAAGGCAACAGATCATTGGCTGCATTTGCCATAGAGTTTAAAGCTCTTGCGGCAGAACTACATTGGGACCCCAGATGTCGCAAGACTCTCTTTTGCAGAGGCCTGGATAACCGTTTGAAGGACGAGCTGGCCGCTCGCCAAACACCTGACTCGCTGGACAAATTATTATCCCTGGCTACTCAGATTGATCTACGTCTCCGGGACAAGGTGAAGGAACTCTGGCCTAGGGTGTTACCTGGGTTGCAACAGGTCAATGCTGTCTCTACACCTCGGATGGTTCCAGTAGTCCCTCCTGCTGATATAGATGAACCTATGCAAATTGGTCATGGAAACTTGACTTCCATGGAGAGAAGATTTCGGAAGAAGTGCGGCCTTTGCATGTACTATGGTCAATCTGGCCATGATGTCTTTACATGATCTACTTGTCCGAAAGCACGGACGGGCCAAAGTCCTACAGGAGGACTATTCTTTCGGTGCCCTCTCTTACGCTCTCTCTCCCAGTCTCCTTGACCTATGGACCAGTAACGGTTCAGACTCCTGCCCTGGTGGACTCGGGGGCAGGAGGCAACTTCATTCTCAGAAGTCTAGTGGAATATTTGAGGATCCCCCTCATCAAGTTGAAAAACCCACTACGATTATCCTCCATTCATGTAGAGTCCTTACCGGAAGATGTGTCTTGCTAAACCGATTCAGTTACTCTCCGTACCGGAGCTCTTCATACGTAATCACTCTCTTTCTTTGTACTGGAAAAGGCTGTGCACCCTATCGTCCTGGGGTTACCCTTGTTGCAAGTACACCAACCCCAATTTGACTGGGCATCTCTGGATCTCTCCCACTGGGGCCCAGAATGTCATGGGAAATACCTTAAGGAGATATCACCTATTATTGGCATGCCTGCGACTCCAGCAGTACCGGGATTGCCGCTCCACTACACCCACTTCGGGGATATCTTCTCCAAAGAAGTAGTTGATATTCTTCCTTTACAGGAATCCGATGACTGTACCATACGACAGACGTCTAAAACTGAGTTTCCGAAAGGACAGGTCTACTCTCTCTCAGCATTTGAGAATAAGGCAACATTGGAAGACATTGAAGAAAATATCCAGAAGGACCTTATTCGTCCACCTGAGTCGCCAGCTGGTGCGGACACTTGTTTTGGGGGAAAGGAAGACAATACACTAACCAATGGATGTTCTTCAATATCTCAAAATGAAGACAATACATTAACCAGATGATGATGATTAAAAGATGATACTACTCCTAGTGAACTATCTTCTATATCTCAAGATTCATTTATCAATGCAGAAGACGATTTAGAGATTAAAATCAAAGAAATACTGGATGTTCGTAAAAGAGGCAAGACTTTTGAATACCTTCTAAGATGAGAAGGGTTTGGCCCCGAAGTAAACACTTGGGAGTCTCAGACCAATATCTTGGATAAAGAGATGCTTCATCGATTCCATCTCACGCATCCTTCAAAACCCAAGCCTGGTACCCGAAGAGGAGACCGCCCTTTGAAGGGGGGTACTCTTGTGTCCATCGCTGCTTGATGTCTCTGCTCCGCTCACCTTACCTCGTTGGCGACTCCCTTTGTGGTTGATGGAAGATAAGCTGCTGCGGGTCTCATTGCCGTCCTCCTCCGGGGTTCCCGGACCGGCTCGACGCTGCAAGCTGCCATGTTGACCAGATGCCTAAGGGCGCGCGTGCACGTGCGGCCCGACTGATGTACCAGCATTGGCGCGAACCTCAGGGGCGTCCCCCTGAGATGATGTCACCAGCTCCAGATATTTAAGGTCTTAGTTTTCACTAACAAGATGAATTAGCAAGGGATTGGATTACCTAGCTTCCTCCTGGTTGCTGCAGATGGGATTCGCTCTCTGCAACCCTAGCTACTCTGCCTCCTCAGACTTCATTAGAGGTACCCGCTCCTCGGGGGCCTCGCTCTCTCTTTTTCTTTTCAGGTCGCAGTCCGGAACCGGTACTTGCTCCTCGAGGGTCCACGTCCCGGACTTGCTCCTGAATACCTCTGCTGCTAAGAAGTCATCGCTGCTTACAACATCAGTGAGTTTCCATCTATCTCTCAGAGCTTTCCCTGGGATCAGGTACTCGCTCCTCGAGGGCCTAATGCATACCAACTCCTGGGCTGCCTTAAGAGACTATTGTGTGAGTGTTACCATCAAGGACTTGCTCCAGAACTCTGCATATACTGCCTACTCACTTTCTTAGTTTCTCTACAGCTCAGCCACCTGGGGATCGCTGTTCCAGTACCTGAGGGACTACAGCCCAGACGGGTGCTTCCAGCTCACTACTGCCACCTTTGGTGGTTTACCATATTGTCTAATAAAAGAACTAGTGTGTGTCTGTCTACTACACTAAGCCTGACCAGTAGTCCCTCTCGGGATTTCCCCCGAGGGCATGGTCACCTGTCACTGGTCCAAGGATCCATCCACAACTATTCTAATAACATCAGATTGCTAACCCCCAGCTTTCACCATAGAGCTTTGTTAACAGTTTTCCAACAGATCACTGACACTAAGTGCTGGATTGAATAATTAAATTGTGCCTAGCCAAGAAGAAAAAAAATTTTTTTTTTTGGGAGCGTGCAAAAGACATGCCGCACGATCTCAAGAATGGAGGAAAACTGCGGGGGGCTGGGGGGGGGGGCCCAGGCCGCTTCAGCGCACAGCACGTTGTGTCCACTGCCCGCAAGGTCCAGTAAACACCATTTTTTTGTGGTTTTTTTTTATAAATTCTTAATGTCAAGAGTACTAGCCACCTGGACGTTCGCAGCCAAATGGGGCCCATGTCTCGATCGGTCGCCGCTGCAAGATCGGGACCAGGGCAGAGAATTGTGCCGCGCCGCGCTAGGGCCAAGGAGGAAAAAGCCCAACAAAGGGGAGCCGGTGGGTTTTAAATTTTCTGCCAGTCCCTCCCCCTGGCTGATGTCATCGCATTGCTCTCCTGACCAATCTCGTGGCCTGGCGTCAGGGCAAGCTCTAATGACATCATCATACCTGACACCGGGCCAATCAAGAGGAGCAACGTCATCATCACTGCCCCAGCGCATGAGGAGGACAAAGCACATGTCACCGGCAAATGTGGCCGATGCCATCATCCAGCCATTGCCAGACGGAGGGGAGGAAGAAGGGGTCCCCCCTCTGCACCCATGGATAAACCCACTCTACATGTGGTGGTGGCGGTGGCGGCACCCCCATGGATGCAGCGGGTCCCGGATACTCCCGGCACCCACTCATCCATGCTGAAGCACCTTCCATTACTAATCAAAAGTCAGTCCTTTGTATACGCACTGGCTCTATCAAATGTGGTTTGATCTTAGGGCACTGGATGATTAGACCAGCAGGCTTCTATGCAGAAAATGAACAGTATATTAAAATGGGACGCTTCCATGGTTTCCTCTTCTGCTTTTGCTCTATAAACCCTCTGAAGAAAATATTTCCACTAAATGAGGTGTAGAATCATCTTGATTTTACCAGTTCTTACATTACATAATATATTAATAAGGAGATGTGTGACGTTCTTTTTTTGTTGCAGAAATTTACACATACTTATGACAAAGTGAGTTATCTGAATTTCTGTTTAACAAATACATCATTAAACATTAGAGGTGTTTTTTTCCCTATAGGAATCTAGGCAAGAAATGGAGTCAGCTATTGACCATGGGCACTAACCAATGGCAAGGCATCTTTAAAAATGTTCAGTATCAACCAATAACTGTGCAGCTTTGAAAAGGCTCGATGACATCACAATGTGCTTTGAGGGCTCTGAGATTTCAAATTGACTGAACCTGACTGGACTGTTTCCCTAGAGAACCAACAAAATAAATAAATAAAGAGGAATGAATCCTAAGTGTCAGGATTATTGAGGGCACATGTAAAGTGTGAGCTGGGGGTCACTGGGTGCTCTACTAGCTGTGCAACATCTGTGAATGAAATATGATTAATGGTTTAAAAGTTAAGGGGACTGGGTAATGAATGAGTATCTGCATTATTTCTTTAGTTACTTGTTTTACTTTTTACCTTTACTATTTTTTTTAT
Source organism: Rhinatrema bivittatum (assembly GCF_901001135.1). Lineage (NCBI taxonomy): Eukaryota > Metazoa > Chordata > Amphibia > Gymnophiona > Rhinatrematidae > Rhinatrema > Rhinatrema bivittatum. The sequence continues at coordinate 178,037,720 of NC_042622.1, forward strand.
ATAGAATCCCATGTGTTTCTTTAGCAGGGTGTATGCTTTATCTATGAAAATTCAATAAATATAAAGTTTAAAAAAAGTTATTAAGGGGAAACAAACACTCAGACACAATCAGGCTGATACAGTACAGTGCGCTCCGACGGAGCGCACTGTTACCCTGCCACTGGAAGCGCGTTTTCCCTTAGCCCTTATTCAGTAAGGGGCCAAAAACGCGCGTCCAGTCCGCCGAACCTAATAGCGCCCGCAACATGCAAATGCATGTTGATGGCCCTATTAGGTATTCCCGCGCGATACAGAAAGTAAAATGTGCAGCCAAGCCGCACATTTTACTTTCAGAAATTAGCGCCTACCCAAAAGTAGGCGCTAATTTCTTTGGGCACCGGGAAAGTGCACAGAAAAGCAGTAAAAACTGCTTTTCTGTGCACCCTCCGACTTAATATCATGGCGATATTAAGTCGGAGGTCCCGAAACTTTCCAAAGTAAAAAAAAAAAAAATTTGAAGTCAGCCGGCAGCTGTCGGGTCGAAAACCGGATGCTCAGTTTTGCCGGCGTCTGGTTTCCGAACCCGTGGCTGTCAGCGGGCTTGAGAACCGACACCAGCAAAATTGAGCGTCGGCTGTCAAACCTGCTGACAGCCGCCGCTCCTGTCCAAAAGGAGGCGCTAGGGACGTGCTAGTGAGGGATCTTGCACTGCTGGTGGGGCAGTGTGTGTGTGTTTGAGGAAAGCTTGCCCTGTTGCTTTCCATTCTGTACCTTTCCTATGACGGAGCAGTGTGTGCATGTGGGTGTGTCTTACATTGCTGCTGCCTGGGGTGAGCAGCGTATACACGTCTGTGTGTATATAAGGAAAGCTTGCACTGTTGCGTTCCATGTTTACCTATCTTGTGGGTGTGGCTTGCACTGCTGCTGCCTGTGCTATACCTGGCCTGTGGGTGTTTCTTGCACTGTTGCTGCCTGTGCTATAACATCCTGTGGTGGGGCAGGGTGTATATGTGGGTGAGGCTTGCACTCTGTACCTGTTCTGGGATGGGCAGTGCATACACATCTGTGTGTGTATAAGGAAAGCTTGCACCTTTGCTTTCCATGCTGTACCTGTCCTGTGGGTGTAACTTGCACTGCTTCTGCCTGTGCTGTACCTGTCCTATGGTGGGGCAGTGTGTACACGTCTGTGTGTATATGAGGAAAGCTTGCGCTGTTGCGTTCCATGCTTACCTATCTTGTGGGTGTGGCTTGCACTGCTGCTGCCTGTGCCGTACCTGGCCTGTGGGTGCTTCTTGCACTGTTGCTGCCTGTGCTATAACTTCCTGTGGTGGGGCAGTGTGTATATGTGGGTGAGGCTTGCACTCTGTACCTGTTCTGGGATGGGCAGTACATACACGTCTGTGTGTGTATAAGGAAAGCTTGCACCTTTGCTTTCCATGCTGTACCTGTCCTGTGGGTGTAACTTGCACTGCTGCTGCCTGTGCTGTACCTGTCCTATGGTGGAGCAGTGTGTACACGTCTGTGTGTATATGAGGAAAGCTTGCGCTGTTGCGTTCCATGCTTACCTATCTTGTGGGTGTGGCTTGCACTGCTGCTGCCTGTGCTGTTCCTGGCCTGTGGGTGCTTCTTGCACTGTTGCTGCCTGTGCTATAACTTCCTGTGGTGGGGCAGTGTGTATATGTGAGTGAGGCTTGCACTCTGTACCTGTTCTGGGATGGGCAGTGTATACACGTCTGTGTGTATAAGGAAAGCTTGCACTGTTGCTTTCCATGCTGTACCTGTCCTGTGGGTGTAACTTGCACTGCTTCTGCCTGTGCTGTACCTGTCCTATGGTTGGGCAGTGTGTACACATCTGTGCGTATATGAGGAAAGCTTGCGCTGTTGCGTTCCATGCTTACCTATCTTGTGGGTGTGGCTTGCACTGCTGCTGCCTGTGCTGTACCTGTCCTATGGTGGGGCACTGTGTACACGTCTGTGTGTATATGAGGAAAGCTTGCGCTGTTGTTGTCCGTGCTGATTCAGCACTAAATTCACTGTAAATTAATAACAATCGCTGAAGTGAAGCTCTTTATTCAGATCCTCAGGAGAGATCTGTAGGCTCTGCCGGTTACCAGTCTTATTTCTAATTCCCTGCCATCAGCTTGACATATGGGAGATGCTAATTATGGTAATAGTAATATCTCACTTAACTGCAGCTTCCAGAAACTGTAGAGCAAGAGCATATAAAATGGCTCACACAGATGGAGCAATTTCTTACGACTGGCTAAAGAACAGGTCACCTGTGTGACACAAGTCAGAAACCAGATGAGATTTTGATGGTAGCAAGCTGGAAAATGAAGGGATCCATGCGCTAAGTACAATAACTTGCTGTAAATTGTTGTTGTTGTTTTTTTTTATAACGGGGCAGCCATGTTTCTTTGGGGGTTAGTGTCTTTAAATGGGCAAGGCCAGATTTACGATTACAGCGCCCATAGGCAGAGGACCTGGGCCGGGGAGGGGAGGGAAGAAGATCCCCCCAGAGGCTGGAGAGCAGTGGAAAGCAGTGGCGGATTCCCGATGAAGACCGGCCCGGGGATTCGCCGCCCAGGCCGGCCCAGGAGATACCACGTGGTCTGCCGAGCGCGGCTCTGTCACGGCCGCGCTGGGCAGACCACGTGACTAATCACGTGACTAGCGCGACCGGCCCACCGGGGGATGCCCGATCCCCCGATAGGCCAATCCGCCCCTGGTGGAAAGTCCCAGTTTTGGGCCACCTTCATAATCAGGTGATTTACACACCTTCCCGAGTTGCTTGTCAGTAAAGCCAGCCCTGCAAATGGGTTTATTTAGCGCATTACGTGACTATTCCTCATAAGCCAGGGCATGTTGGATATGATCTCAGACTCCCATACGTACTGCCCCTGTGCTTCTGGCACTCATTGGGTGCATTACATACAGGCAATACATCAAGGTGTGCTTGGAAGTTCTTCGTAATCAGACTGATGGCGCTCAATACAACTGGGACAATTTATGTATCAATTTCTGCCACATGTTCTTGGTCTCCGATGCATCTTAGATACTTGATCATGCTTTCCCGCACTTCTACATTAGGGATCCCCAAACTATGGCTCGAGGGCCGGATACAGCCCTTGGCTGAATTTCGTCCGGCCCTTGGTAGCAACAGCAGAAGGAGCTTGTTCTGACCCCCAGTGGCAGTGATGGGGATGCATGCCACTGCTACCTCCAGCTCAGATACTTGAAGTTGGAAATGCAAGAGGCAGCATGTCAGAATGGCATGGGCGGGGCATGATGGTGCAAAGCCACCACTGATTGACTGCGCTATGCGATGCTGGTGTTAGTGCTGCTTGTGCAGGTGGAGTCACTTGGCCTAAAAACAGGGAGAGAGGCTGTAGCACAACCATAGTGGGTTTTCAGCTGCTGTGGCGGGCAGTGCAGCAGAAGGAATGGTGAAAATGGAAGGAAGTAGAGAAGATCTAGATTGCACAGGGGTGGGGGTGGGGGAAGGGTGATGGGAGAAAATGCACCACGCACACACAAATACCCCAATTCCACCATCTAGCCACCCTTCCTGCCCCTTACTTCCCTAGATGGGCAGATATTGGGTAAGGTGGGGAGGCAGGGGGCAAGGTTACTGGGGGTGTGGCAGGGTTGCCAACTTTGCAGAGATCTAGAAATGTTATTACTGACACTATCTGCCACACCCCTATAGCCCTGGGAACCCTGCCCTCTGCCTCCCTCCTTCCCCGTAATTTCAAATCACTGAAAGGGTCAGACATGGTCCCCCTCCGTCCCCCAAACCCTTCTCAGCAAACAACTTCAAAGGGCTCTGCCCCCTTTCTTCCCGGTTCAGCAAAATCTGACGAGGGCCTCTCTCCCCTTCCTTTGGCTCTTGCAGCAATTTGCAATGTCCTCTGTGCCCCTTCCCTGGAGGAGTTTGGAGACCCCAGCTATGCGGAATAGAGAATACTCAGTTTGCACCGACACTTCTATGAGCAATGCCATGCTTCTGGGTTTCTCCTTTACCACTACATCCAGTTTTCTAGCATCACATTTTTTTCGGTGGGAATGGGAATTTTTCAGGTGATCACAACTTCTTCGTTCTCTGCAGTTCTGTCAAATCAGAGAATGAAGATGTCGTGATTATCTGGGACATTCCTGTTCCAGCCAGCTCGAGGCTACAAAACCAGGGGCAAAGGGTACTTGCAGAGGAGCGGCCACGTTAGCCTCTAGACTGAGGCAAAAATGACACAGAGACTGTAACGTAATAACATAGTAATGACGGCAGAGAAAGAAAAAATTGTCCATCCAGTCTGCCCAGCAAGCTTCGTATGGTAATATCTGCCTCACTGTATAGGTCACCCCTAAGTTTCTCTTAAGGATAATCCATGCAGTTACCCCAGTCCTTATGATAAGAGTAGTAATATTTACAAGCAACTGTCAAACCCATAAAAATTACTGCTAGCAACATTTTTACTGGGTGAGGAGCCTTCTTGAAAATTCAGGCAATGCTTACTTGCTTTGCTTTTGGACTTGACTGTAGAAGCATGTGAGGGAGTGGGTAGGAAACTCCCTCAGTCTACCTTAAAGGACCGGGCACAGATATCCCACCCAGTCCTCCTTAAGATAGACATCCACAGGGAATTCTGGGTAAAGACCGGAGGCCCTAGAAAAGTTACATGGGCCCAGGGGAGTTGATGGAGTCCCAGAATGCACAGAGACCAAATGCGTCTCAAGGCTGGTTAAACATTTTCCTTTTCGTAAAGACTTTCCTGTTTGAAAGATTGTGTTTTGCCTGAGACTAAGGTAAACTACTATAGGGTTTTGCTCTCTGTTTGCACTATTGTTTTGAAAGATACCTGAAGTAAAGGTGCTGTCATTTTTTATGATCTCACTGTAAATAAAGAGCACTGAAGCACAATCAGAGTCTACGTGTGGTTTCCTCTGGCTATACCCAAGCCTCTTGCCGCTCGAGTTACTACATATGGTGGTAGCAGTGGGATTACTTGCCTAAAGTGGGAAGCACAGACAAGGATCAGCAGCTGCAGAGGAGAAAAAAAACCCCTCCTTTTTAGGGGTTTTCTTTCTTGGGACCTCCCATTTCCAACCCAGCTTGTGCACATGTCAAGGGGGCTATCCCCACCTGGTTAGTCAGGGATCAAGAAGTTAGTAAGGGCCGGAGAGGCCAGCAGATTTTTTTGTTTGTTTTTTTTTTCTCTCCTATCCCTGGAGAAATACATCATATGGAATAGGTGATCCAAATTGTGCAATGGGCCAGCAGCAGCTGCAAAACGGCTTGCAAGTACCAATTACCTAGCAGGAGGCATTGCAAGAGTAAGTAAGGCAGCAGCATACAGCCCTAATGCAGATAGCCCAAGCGGTGCAAGCAGCTGTGACCCATCTGCCGCCAGTGACACCGACATTCCTCAAAATGTCCCCGGGCGAAGATCCAAATGGCTTTTTGAATAACTTTGAGCACACCGCAAGACTGGCAGGGTGGCCAGAAAACTGGTGGGCTACATATCTGGGGAATTTACTTACCAGACTGAGTCGAGATGTCTATCAAACAGCTAATCCGGCTGGAACAGCCACTTACCTGGAAGTCAAGGCAGCAAATTTAGGGTGAGTGGGGCTCACCCCAGAGGCATACCGACAGCGATTTTGACGTGGAACTCTACAGGCAGGCAAGAGCCCTAGAAACCTGTTCCACCAGCTTAAGGACGCTGCTTGGAAGTGGCTGCACCCAGAAGTGAAAACTGGAATGGAGATAGCCAATGCAGTACTGCTGGAACAGTTCCATGACAGCCTCGACCCATCCATGAGGCAGTGGGTTTGCCAGCATCCAGGCCTCACAGTTGAAATGGCCCTAGAAGTGACAGAGGCCTATGTTCAGGCCCAAATCATGTCAAAACTGCCAGTTCCTCGAGAGAAACCCTTCAACCTGGATAAAGATTGTCAGAGTCCTAAGTCTCTTCCTTCGGCAGAACCGGTGCAGCCAAACGGTTCACCCCCAGCTACCATGCTTCTCTTGTGGCGACAGAGGTCATTTTGCAAGAGACTGTCCCTGCAGGGAAGATGAGGTGTTGGGCATTAATGCAGTCATTCCACACTGTTGTAACTTCATAACATAGATGTCTCTAGCCAAGGAGTTTCTAAGTTTGTGATCCCGGTTGAGTTGGATGGGGTCTCAACACATGCGCTAGTCAACTCTGGGAAAGTAAAAACACTCATATGGAGGGACCTGTTGAAGCAAGTCCAAACTGACTATAATAAAGTAGTGACCCTGGCATGTATTCACGAGGACAATCAACAATATCCCACCAGCCGGGTACGCCTGAAGTCCCCAGCCAGTCAAGAGATGGTAGAAGTGCATGTACTCCCTTGGCTCCCATACCCTGTGATCATTGGACGGGACTGTTCAAATTTCAAGACTCTTTTGACTCAGCCTACGGCAAGTTCATTCAGTCATGACCCTGAAGTGTTGGAATTCCTAGAGCTCTTTCCATTTCTGATCTTTTTTCACAAAGACTCTAAGACTCCTAAGTCCCAGAGGAAAGCTGGCAGGAGAAATACATCTATGCTGCTAACTTAGAGATTGCCGGAGAAGAGGTCAGAGTTGGAGGGAGAACAAGCACCAGCCCAGAATGTCTTACCAGGTCCCTAGGAGTGGGAACGAGGTGAACTGTGAGCTCAGAGGGGAGAATTAATCCTTCAAGTCAGCCTGCAAGAATATACAATGGGTGGATGGGAAGGTAGTCTCAGGGGCCCAGAGTGCAGACCCTGTTCCCCATTATTTTGTGATAAAAGGGGATTTGTTATACAGAGTCACAAAGGGAAGTGTGGAAGGGAAAGTGATAGAAAAACTCTTGGTTCCCAACCCCTATCGTCAACAGTTTGCTCACAGTCATCTTCTGGGGGTTTACCTGGGAGAGGAAAAGGTACAGAGACAATTCTATTGGCCAGGCCTTCATAAGCAGGTTCAGTGGTATTGCCAGTCCTGTCCTACCTGCCAGCTCACAAAGCCTGCTGGGGTACGGGCACCTCTTATACCAATGCATTATAGAGATGTGAATCAGAACTGGAATCGGTTCGGTTCCGATTCAAATCATGCATTTTTTTTCGTCCGGCCCGATCGGTTTTTTTTTTATCATCTGTACCCGATCCGATAAACAAAAAACCCACCCTGACCCTTTAAAACCGCTCCCTTAGCCTCCACCACCCTCCTGACCTCCCCAAAAACATTTTAAAATTACCTGGTGGTCCAGTGGGGGTCCCAGGAGCGTTCTCTCGCGCTCGGGCTGTCAGCCGATAAACAAAAAACCCACCCTGACCCTTTAAAACCGCTCCCTTAGTCTGCAACACCCTCCTGACCCCCCCCAAAAACGTTTTAAAATTACCTGGTGGTCCAGTAGGCCCCGGGAGCGATCTCCCGCTCTCGGGCCATCGGCTACCACTAATAAAAATGGCACCGATAACCCTTTGCCCTTACCATGTGACAGGGTAACCGTGCCATTGGCCGGCCCCTGTCACATGGTAGGAGCACTGGACGGCCGGTGCCATCTTTAAAAATGGCACGGGCCATCCAGTGCTCCTACCATGTGACAGGGGCCGGCCAATGGCACAGTTACCCTGTCACATAGTAAGGGCAAAGGGTTATTGGCGCCATTTTTTATTAGTGGTAGCCGATGGCCTGAGAGCGGGAGATCGCTCCCGGGGCCTACTGGACCACCAGGTAATTTTAAAACGTTTTTGGGGGGGGGTCAGGAGGGTGTTGCAGACTAAGGGAGCGGTTTTAAAGGGTCAGGGTGGGTTTTTTGTTTATCGGCCGACAGCCCGAGCGCGAGAGAACGCTCCTGGGACCCCCACTGGACCACCAGGTAATTTTAAAATGTTTTGGGGGGGGGGGGGGTCGGGAGGGTGGTGGAGGCTAAGGGAGCGGTTTTAAAGGGTCAGGGTGGGTTTTTAGGTTGTGTCCTAACTCCCGTTAGTGTGCACTAACCCGATTAACGATTTTTTCACGATAAATTGGTGGAATTTCTATTGTATCGCACTCTTTAACGATTAATGATGATTTAAAAAATATCAGACGATATTTTAAATCATCAAAAAACGATTCACATCCCTAATGCATTATCTTGTATTGAAGCCTGAGCTTTTGAAGACAAGAGTCCACTTAATCATATGGTGTTGCCTGGAGCCTCACAGAGCACAGTTGTAACACCCCTTACCTCCAAGCACTCCCAGCATAGCTTCCTGCATCCTAAGGCCTGGTTGAACCTACCTGAAGGCCTTGTATAGGCCATGCAGCCAGCACTTCCTGTGGACACTGACTGATGATGTCATCTCAGCTTCAGTATAAAAGGAGACTCTGTACTACCACCCAGTGCTTCAGCAGCAGGTCCTGCTCTTCAGTATATGGTCCAGGTTTGCCTTGTCCTAGCCAGGCTTATCAATTCTTGCCTTGCCTCCACCTTGCTATTCCTTGCTCCTATTTGCCTCATCCCAGTCCTGCCCTGCTCCTCCTCAGACTATCTTGTGGTTTGACCCTTTGCCTGGATGTTGTCTGTGCCCATGTGCTGCCTGCCCTGACCTTTGCCTGGACCTTGACCATTACTGTCTGCTGTCTGCTCTGACCATTGCCTGGATGCACACTGCTGTCTGCTACCTGCCTCGACTGCAGCATGCTCTTTGGTTTCACCTAAGTCTTGCCGGCCCTCGAATCCAAGGGCTTAACCTGCGGAGGAAGGGGCTGGTAGAGATGAAGCTCTGCGAGTCTCCCTTCTGTCAGTGGGGGGCACCACTGGGTCACCAGTTGGGCAGTGCCAACCTCACCGTAGTGCAAGGGCTGAAACCCTGTGACAACAGTATGAGCATTCCCTCAATTCTTGATTCCATAATATTAATGGAGTTCCATGAGGCCCTTGAGTGCAATTCAAAACCAAAACAAAGTGATACTGAGTGGCAGGTGAGAGCAACCCTTATAAGCATAAGTGTATTTTATAGAACTCCATCTTCTAAGGATTAGAAAGCGATAATTGTAAAAGTATCATTGAGCCTATGAAAAAAAAACAACCCACAAACAAAGAGCACATCTTTCCGAATGCTTATAGATTCCTCACCTCTCAGACTTTACTGTGAGATCACAGGCTTGATGGTGAATGTGATTGGTTGGTGACATCATGAGATTCATACCTAACACATTGAATAGCAACTGAACTAAAATGTGCTATTAAAGGATTTTATACTGTTTGCAATCCTCATTTGCACTGTAGGAGCCCCCAGCAGCAGTTCACTTTGCTCCCTAGATAAAACTTAGCTGGTCAGAAATTCTTGTAGCGTTTGTTCTCTCTCATCAAATGATTTGGTGTTTATGAGAAAATAAACACAGTTTGTAATTGGGTACTGCTTGCAGAGCCGATAGGGAGCCACTGACAGTCTTCCCCCAGCTGGCTGCTGGATTTATTGACGTCTGATCACATAAAAGTGAAGCACTGTATGCGTGTGGGTTTTTCATTTTTGCTCTTTCTTTATGTGTACACAAACCCATTCTGCACTCAGCGGGACGAATGTTTATAATCAAATGAAGTGCTCAGTGATACCTGGAATAAATAATATTTTCAGCAGTTTACGGAAAAGCATCAGCCTGAAGCATTCAAGTCCTGTTTATTTCCTCCTGATGTCTCGGGAGAATACAAGCAATGCCAAACTGCAGTGCTCTGGGCAACCTTTAATTTCCGCTTCCCACACATCCACTACGACTCACCTACTGGTGGCAGCTAGAGCGCTCTTAAGCTGACTGGATGGACTCCTTCAAGCAGTCCCAGGCTCCCTCCTGAGCTCTTTGGCTACTAACTGGATGAGCGCCCCAACAGCCCCCAAACACCTTTACGCTCTTTGGCAATCAACGGGATGGGCACTGCTGGCAGCTCTGGGCCTCTTTTTCTGCTCTTCGGCCACCAATGGGATGGGGTCTGCTAGTGGCCCTGGGCCTGCTCCCCTGATCTTTAACTGCTGACAGGATTGGCTCAACTGGTGATCCCAGGCCTCTTCTTGCATTCTTTATCCACTGCTGGGGCCTGCTGCCCATCCCCAGGATGTGTCACTCTAGATGACAGTCCACTCTGCTTAATGGAAATGCTGGCCCTGCTAAACTGGGTCACACGATGTATCCATCTCATGCAGCATACTCTCTGATGGTGGTAAGGGGATGCCCTAAAGAGGAGTCATTTGCACCCTCACTTCCCACTGCCTGTATTTTAATGGCTAATTGTTTTTGTATTATTTATATGTTTTTCTTTTTCTATGACCTTGGGGTTTTTTTTGTTATTCACTTCCCACCCCCGGTAAAAATGTTCTGCAGGTACCTATGGCAGTGGGTGATCAGAAGACGCATATGAGACATAGAGTGCATGCAGAGCTGTCTCTCCATCCTCAGACTCTTTCAGTTTGCAGATACATTGAACCCAGGGTGGCATCCCTTGCTGTTGTGTTACACAGATCACGATTGACTTTCTGCTCCCTCCCTATTATCCTGAAGGATGTGGTCTCAAGCAGAATCATGTGCTGACACTGAACAGATGTAGACATTGGGTTTCCTTGCCTGCTATAAAGGGGATACTTTTGCTTTCTTTCAGCCCTCCCAATTAGAATTTTTTTGGGATGAAGTTGTAGTAACTTAATTTTTCCATTTTCTTCCATTCTTCCACTTCTGGATATCTGGAAATTTGGGAGTTTTAAGACGTGCTTAATAGACAGTATTATAGGCTAAGTGGGACTGTGATAGGTTAATCAGAGTCTTTCTCTAGGTTTCTTTATTTTGCTTCTCCCTCCATTTATTTTTTGTAGACTTTTAGAGTTGCATGAGTGGAAGGACTCCCAATTTTCTGAAATTCTTTTGTTATATCACGGTATTATCACGGAACAGGATTTCTTTTGTTTACTGTGTTAGAAATGTATTTGAAAGGTTAAAAAAAGTAGACAAATGAGACCGCTCTTATGAGAATAAAAGGATCACCCAGAGCACTATTCTTTTCTTTTCTGTTGCATTGCTTTATTCCAAAGTGCTTTACAATGTCAAAGCATAATTACAAAGGTCAAAGCATAATTACAGAGTTGCCAGTTTGCATGTAGACAGGAAATTTCTAAAAACACTTTTAACTTCTTATGCAATTACCAACGACTTATTTAATATTTAGCCATTAGCTCATTATCAAACCTGTCATTCTCAACTTGAGTGACATCAACTTCATCCATCTACTGGTGAACAGGAAGGGGGGTGGGGGCTTTTAACTTAGTGAGATCCCTACTTGCTAAACACACAAAGGGCCTTCTTCTTAAATGAATTTTACCCCTTCTATGCATATGAACTAAAAAAATATTTATTGAATGAGCCCCGAAATGAAGGAGAATCAGTTTCTACTGACATTACCTGAGCTGCTGCTCTTCTGCAGAGGGACGGAGGATTTCATTTGCACCTAGCACTGCTCACGAGCACCGAAGTCACCACAAATAAAGAGAACAGTGACAAGATGAGGAAAAGAGCTGGAAAGAGACCCGGATTTCTCACCGGATACAGTAGGCAACAGCCTAGGGGTGTCATGGTGAAACGAGTGCTGCCTCCTCCTCCATCCTGCTGGCAGCACTCCCTCACAGCTGAGCGGGTAGTAGCCCGTTGACCCCCTGCCTCCTTAAAGGTGCAGGGGCTTGCGAGAATTGCTGCCGACCTGTCCAATGGGACTGCCCCTCAGGGTGAGTGGTGCTTGTAAGAACGTGCTGCTAGGCCAGAGGAAAAACACGCTTTCACCAGGAGCCATGTTCAGAGGAAGGCCTCCTTCCCCATAGCTACTCCTGCATTCTTGCTTGGCAGGGGACCTCCCCTTCTGTCCTGCTTCCACACAGTGTCAGATACAGCCAGAAGCTACCTAACCTGTAACTTAGGGCCTCAGTTTATCAGGGGTCTCTAAATACCAAAAACTTAATAAATTTCAAGTTTACATTTTTTGGTAATGCTATGGGGCCTCTTAAACGTGGCATAATCTAGGGTAGGGGCAGGAAACATCCAGTCCTCAAGGGCCACAGACCTGTTGGGCTTGTATGCCAATCTACCTCATGCATATTCATTACAGATATCCTAAAAACCTGACTGGCTAGCAGACCTCAAGGATTTGAGGTTCCCCACTCCTGGTTTAAGGCCTTGGTGGTAGAAAAATGAATGGAGATGCTGCTGAAGGATAGTGAATAATTTACAATCTGGTGGGTTGCTGGACCCAAGGCAGCATGGATTCTCCAGGGGAAGGTCCTATCGGACAAATCTGATTGATTTTTTTGATTGGGTGACTAGAGAATTGAATCAAGGAAGACTGCTCAATGTGATCTACTTGGATTTCAGCAAAGCTTTTGATACGGTCCCTCATAGGAGGCTTGTGAATAAAATGAGAAGCTTGAGAGTGGGTGCCAAGGTGGTGGCATGGATTACAAACTGGTTGACGGTTAGAAGACAGTGTGTAATGGTAAATGGAACCTACTCTGACGAGAGGGCCATGTTAAGTGAAGTGCCATAGGGTTCGGTGTTGGAAAAGAGCTGTATGTGATGGGGGGTGAAAGACTGATGTGCATGGACCAAAAGAGGGATGTTAGAGTAATAGTATTTGGAGATCTGAAGATGGCGAAGTAATGTGACAAGGCGATAGCTAAATCCAGAAGCATGCTGGACTGCATAGAGAGAGGAATAATCAGTAAAAAAAAAGGAGGTGATAATCCCCTTGTACAGGTCCTTGGTGAGGCCTCACCTGGAGTACTATGTTCAGTTTTGGAGCCCTTATCTCAAAAAGGATAGAGACAGGATGAAGGCAGTCTAGAGGAGGGTGACGAAAATGGTGTGGGATCTGTATTGGAAGACCTATGAGGATAGGCTGAAGGATCTGAATATGTATACCCTGGAAGAGAGGAGGTACAGGGGAGATATAATACAGACCTTCAAATATTTGAAAGGGTTTAATGATGCACGAACTTTGATCCTTTTCCGTTGGTAAGAAAACAATAGAACTAGGGGTCACAAAATGAAACTCCATGGGGGACAACTCTGAACCAATGTCAGGAAATATTTCTTCACGGAGAGGGTGGTGGATACCTGGAATGCCCTTCTCCGGAAGGGCATTCCAGGAGGTAGTGAAGACAAAAACAGTCAAAGAATTCAAAGGGACATGGGAAAAACACTGTGGATTTCTAAAGGCTAGAGGAAGGAAATGAGACAAGCATGCAGGGGGTAACTTACTGGTACGGTGGTTATTACCCATAGCAGAAGGCATGGACATTACTACCCTTAATCAATATGTTGTTATGCTTTTAATGCAAATGACCAGTATTCATCTCCGCTTAAGATGAGAATTGTGAATATATCTTGAAGCAATCGTACTCTCACCTACAAAAAAGTTCTGTTGAACTAACTTTATTTCAAACAATTTAAAATTAATAATAAATTAAGGAGAAAGAGGTAAGTTTCATATTAGAGATGCACGCCTCCACGGCGTTGCGTCTTTCTTATGGTTTAATCATTAACTTGCCTCCTTCCTCCTTTGTATATTTTATTTATAATTCCAAAACATTTTTAAATATATTTTTTAAAGTATGAATTTTTCTAAAAATTAATTGTTTTCTCCACCTTGCATAATAGGATCATTTGGATTTATAACTTATAACTTTATAATTTATAACTTATCTCCTAGGGAGATAAGTTATAAACTGTTTCATTTTGGTAGTGGCAATTTAAAGTGCAAGAGATTGGCATTCATACATAATTTCCCTTAAACAGGAGATTTGAAATAGAAGGCGTTTATATTAATAAAATTAATTTAAATAATTCTCCCCGAGCATAGGGACAAAGAACTTGGACATTTAACATAAGTTTTCAAAAATTTTTTGGCAAGAAAAAAATCCAAATGATCCTATTATGCAAGGTGGAGAAAACAATTAATTTTTAGAAAAATTCATACTTTAAAAAATATATTTAAAAATTTTTTTGAATTATAAATAAAATATACAAAGGAGGAAGGAGGCAAGTTAATGATTAAACCATAAGAAAGACGCAACGCCGTGGAGGCGTGCATCTCTAATATGAAACTTACCTCTTTCTCCTTAATTTATTATTAATTTTAAATTGTTTGAAATAAAGTTAGTTCAACAGAACTTTTTTGTAGGTGAGAGTACGATTGTTTAATGCAAATGAAACATTGCTCCCCACTTATACAGCAGGGGGAAAAAGAGGAATTGGCTTCAGACGACAACTGAGGGCCCTGACTTCCATGGTCTGGGATTCTGATACGCAGACATAAGGGAAAAAAAAACAGAACTGCTTCTACGGCCAAGTCCTAAAGGAAATGACGAAAGAGTGCTGGTGTGGCAGAAGGCATGGAGATCACTAATCTTAACTGTTAAGCCTTGATGCTTTTAATGCAACTGCAACATTGCTCCCTGCTTCGATGGTAAAAGGAAAAGGGAAATTGGATGGACTCAGACAACAACCAAGAGGGCCCTGATGTCTACAGTCTGGGGTACTGATATGCAGACAAAAGAGAAAAAGCACAGGACTGCGTCTATGGCCAAGTCCATAAGCACAGCACGTCACGCACCACTGTCTGAATTTTCAAGAAAGCTCATCACCCAGTAAAAGTGTTGCTAGCTGCTATTTTTATGGGTTATCATAAAGCTAGAGGATAACTTCAAGGAGTGGCAGTTACTACATTAGGAAGCTAGCTGGGCAGACTGGATGGACCATTTTGTCCTTTTCTTCCATCATTTCTAAGTTTTTATGTAATCTGGCCTTGCTTGCAGATCCTTGGAGGGGCACCCCCTGCTGCAGACAGCAGGTAAATCTAGCCCTGATTCCACTCTTATTCTCTGGGCAGTCTAGTATTTATTTATTATTTTTATATACTGACATTTGATCTGAGATATCACATTGATTTACATTCAGTTACTGTCGGTATTTCCCTATCCCCAGAGGGCTTACAATCTAAGTTTTGTACCTGAGGCAATGGAAGGTAAAGTGACTTGCCCAAGGTCACAAGGAGCAACAGCGGGACTTGAACGCTGGTCTCCTGGTTTGTAGCCCACTGCTCTAACCACTAGGCTACTCCTCCCTTAGGCTATTCCTTCTGCCTTTTTGACTAGAGAAGGCACCCGTGCACAGCTCCATATGTTATTGACTAGCACTGCAGGAACAGTGAGGTAGGAGCTGCACAATGAGGAATGTTAAAAACACCATAGCCTTTTTTTCCCTTCTCTTGACTCTTGTAAAAACAACCTGGACCAGGGAAAGAGAAGGAGATATGAAGAGAATGAGCAGGGAGTTGTTTTTGTTTTTAGCAGAAGATATAATCTTCCTGCTTTGGCCTTGCTCTTAGCAGCATGTCCCTTGTGATATTGGGGGGCAGGGTATTAATTTCCCATACTTAATAGGTTCTCAGTCTTAGCCAAAAGGCCAAGAAGACCATTCTGACCCTGAGCTTTTATTTTAGCCAAAATGAGACCAAGAAGCAATTGTGCCTCATCGTTGAGAACTCCTTGAAGGGAGAGTGCATGGATGAAGGTTCACACTAATCACATAAGAAATTGCCATGCTGGGTCAGACCGAGGGTCCATCAAGCCCAGCATCCTGTTTCCAACAGTGGCCAATCCAAGTCACAAGAACCTGGCAATTACCCAAACATTAAATAGATCCCATGCCACTGATACAATTAATAGCAGTGGCTATTCCCTAAGTAAACTTGATTAATAGCAGGTAATTGACTTCTCCTCCAAGAACTTATTCAAACCTTTTTTAAACCCAGCTACACTAACTGCCCTGTTTCAGTTGTGTCAAAAGCATCAAGACTATTGATTGAGGGTAGTAATCCCCATGCCTTCTGTTAAGTGAAGTAACTGCTGCTCCGTACAAGTTACCCCCATGCACCCTCTCCTTCATTTCCGTCCTCACAGTGTTTATCCCTTACCCCTTTGAATTTGTCATTACATGCCATATTCACTGCTAAAATGAGATGCTGGCATTTCTCCTCAGGGTTGCTTGCTGTGTGCCTTTCAGGATATATCTGATTGGGACCACAGTCCCAATTACCTTTTGACCCTTCAATTACTGTGCAGGGAAAAAGGATTCTACTTCAGCACTTTACATTATCTGGCTGATATTATAATAGTGTGCAAAATCAGGAAGCAAATCTGTGGGCACTCCACAGATCGACTAGAAATCCCAACTTATTATTAAAGCATAGCAAGCCCACATTTCGTTTCTAAGTAAGGAATCTTTTTCAAGGGATTGAAATGTGGGTTTGTTATGCTTTAATAATAAATTGGGCTTTCCAGAGGCTCTGGGGAGCTTTTACTTACTGATTGCTATAAATAAGTTGGCTTTCTGGCACCGGTCCGACTATTAGTCATATATATAGTGCTACAATATGTATGCAGCACTGTACAAACATACATACGAGATAGTCCCTGCTGTATGGAGCTTTCAGTTTAGTGGAGGCACAAAGACAAGACAAATAAATGGTTGCAGGAATTTAGTGGTAGACGAGAGGATGGCTGGAAAGTGGAGAATGTAGAAATCAGGGTGGAGATCACTACCACTGCCTCCACCTTCTAAAAACCTATCAAAGAAAACCAGTTGGTGAGGTGGATGGATGGATGGAACTCTTCAGTCAGACAATGTTAACACTTTCAAACTCCTGCACCCAGTCTACATGCCAAAGGTGTTGTCATAGCTTTAATGCTCTCCTGCACACCTTTATTAAATTTTTTTTGCCATTAATTTACTGATGTCATGAGCAGAAAGAGCACAACAGCTTCAGAATCCATGCCAATATACAGCAACCCAAGAAGAATAAAAAAAAAAAATGTGATTCCAACTTAATAATTTAACATATACAGCCTAGAAATCCTAGCACAACTCAACACATTCCATTTCCACTAAACTCACTGGTGCTGCCCAATGATAAAAGGAACTTCATCTCTTATTAAAAAAAACCTCCGTTCCACTGCAAGGAAAAAGGATGTCAGGAATCAGGAAATTTACCCTAACTGGCAGGCCAACACAGTAAGGACGCGTAAGAAAGAGTGCAGCAGTGCCGGGCACACCCTCGTTTGCCGCACGCACAGTTTGGATCACATACCGCTCGATACAGTATTCAAATGAGACGCAAATGCAAGCCGCGTCCAAAGCGGGTCTATGAAGTGGTAGGCGTGCGCAATCCATTTTACTGTATAGAGCGCTATACAGCGCCTATACAGTATCCTGGGTGCGCTGGTACCTGTCATTTCAAATGTCATTCCACTAGGAAAGTGGATGGTTCTCCTACAGACCCCGCTGCCTTGAGCGCCCGGCGCCAGCAAGCCCCAGCAGCTGGCGATCGGCGGCAGGGAGCACAACAAAGCACCTGTGCGCGCAGCTCCGATTTTCCACCTCCTTCGGACGGGCAAGAGAGAGACGAAATTTCACGGGCAAATTTTCCCCCAGCCCCTGCTCACTTGCCCTGGCCGCGGCCACGCGCAAGCCCCCAGCAGCAGCAGCAGAAGGGCGTCCATGGGTGCCGGTCTCCCGTGCGGGCGCGCTGACAGCTCCGGAGCAGCCTCAGTCCTCTCTCCCCTCCTCCCGAGGTGCGCACCGCGGCTCCCCTGCCTCCCAGGGGCAGCCGGCGGCGAGAGGAGCGGCTTCAGCAGCCCAGGGCGGATCGGGCGCTCCCCATGCAAGGCGGCTTCCAGCAGCCCCCGCCGGCGAAGGTGCATGAACGCCCGCCACGACCTGAGCGCCCGGCTGGACGTCCGAGGTCACGGCGTGCGTTCATGCACCTTTGCTGCCTTGAGCGCCCAAATTGGACATACAGGCGGGCGCTCACGGCAGCGGGAAGGTGTTCTGTTTTGGTGCTGTGTTTCAGGCCGAGTGCATGAGCGAGCCAAAGTCCGGGCTGTAGGCGCCCAGCTGTGGGGAGGGCTGCAGCCCGCTGGCCAGGCCCTGCACCTCCAGCCATGGCCCCGCCGCCGCCTGGCCGTGCACGTCCCACCAGGAGGAGGTGCCGTTCGCCGTTCGTCACCTCCCCCGACAGGCCCGAGTGGAAGCCTGACTTGTACCAGGACTCGTAGGGGTGTGCCATGCCCACGCGTGGGTACAGGCCCTCGGCCGCCGAGCTGTGCAGCTTGGAGATGAAGGCCGACTGGCCGCCGGCGTCCTGCGACGAGGAGG
The DNA here is from genome assembly GCF_901001135.1 of Rhinatrema bivittatum. NCBI lineage: Eukaryota > Metazoa > Chordata > Amphibia > Gymnophiona > Rhinatrematidae > Rhinatrema > Rhinatrema bivittatum. The sequence continues at coordinate 178,055,925 of NC_042622.1, forward strand.
TGGAGGAGCAGGTGGCAGTGGCCACCCCGCCGCCCTGGAGAAGAGGCCGCTGTAATCGCTGCTGAAGGCCGATGACGTGGGCGAGGTGGAGGCCAAGCAGAAGGCGCTGTTGGCGCCCGCCGTGCCCCCGGCCAGTCCGCTGAGGCCTGTCTGCTGGCCACGGAGAAGCCCCCCAAGCTGGAGCCCAGGTTGCAGCTGGACGTGGAGTGTTTCCAGGGGACGCGTGGAGCGTTTCCAGGGGACGTCTGTGACCTCGGCGGGCGCTCAGGTTGCGGCGTGCGTTCATGCACCTTCGCTACCTTGAGCGCCCGCCTGTACGCCCAATTTGGGCACTCAAAGCAGCGAAGGTGCATGAACGCATGCTGCGACCTGAGCGCCCGGCTGGACATCCGAGGTCACGGCGTGCATTCAGCACCTTCGCTGCCTTGAGCGCCCAAATTGGGCGAACGGGCGGGCGTTCATGCACCTTTGCCGGTGGGGGCTGCTGGAAGCCACCTCGCATGAGGAGCGCCCAATCCGCCCCGGGCTGCTGAAGCCGCTCTCGCCGCCGGCTGCCCCTGGGAGGCAGGAGAGCCGTGGTGTGCACCTCGGGAGGAGGGGAGAGAGGACTGAGGCTGCTCCGGAGCTGTCAGCACGCCCGCACGGGAGACCAGCACCCATGGACGCCCTTCTGCTGCTGCTGCTGGGGGCTTGCATGGCCGCGGCCAGGGCAGGTGAGCGGGGGCTGGGGGATAGTTTGCCCGTGAAATTTCGTCTCTCTCTTGCCCGTCCGAAGGAGGCGGAAAATCGGAGCTGCGCGCACAGGTGCTTTGTTGCGCTCCCTGCCGCCGATCGCCGGCTGCTGGGGCTTGCCTGACGCTTGTCAAGCTGGCAATCCCCGATGCCCGAGCGTAATACAGAAATGATTTTCGCCCTGCGCCTTGCTTTATTTTTTGTAATAATTTTTCCCCCTTGTGCGAGAAGCATTTTTTCTGTGGATTGGGTTTGGGACCGGGCGGCTAAGTTCACTACACTAACGCCAGGGTCAGGGTAGGCAGTAAATTTGCAGGTTAAAGACGTGGCAAAATAGCTGGTTAAAAAGGCGATAATCTGGGCGCACGTTACTGTATCGGAAGGAATAACTAATCCGATCATTAACATATCATATACATGCCGCGGGCGGAAAGGGATACGCGTCGATTTCAAGAAGTGGTAAGGACGCGTAAAACTGGATACTGAATCGCTGGTTAGACATACGTGTCCAAATTGTGCGTACAAAGCGGGTTAGAAACAGGGTAACCGTGGCCGCACTTTACTGTATCGGCCTGTAGGTTTCTGCTCTGGGTGATCGCCAAACAGTACAAAACAGGTAAAAGAAAAAGAAGCAAAAAAGAGAGACACTGATTAAATTTCCATGGGTGTGCATGTGTAACATCTAAGTTAATTAAATCTATTGATCACTACAAGGCTCAATGAAAACAGGACAAAAAATGTTGGCTCCCTTTTCAGCTCAGCAGAACAGGCCTCTGTAATCAGCTGCGGCTTACTGCAATACCTTTTCTGCTCTTTACTTTGTCTTAGTCTTTCCAGTGGTGGATTCATTTACTTTCTGAACGTGACATTTGTCTATCCTCGGATTTTTTTTTCCCATAGTAAAACAGAACATGGCAACTTGCCATGAACTAAAGGGGAACTTTACATGCCAGAGATTGTTGCAGGCAGCTAAGAAAGGTCAAGGTTAGGACGGATGTTTCCGGAATGAAATAATTAGTGCTAGTATATCAGCATATGGAGTTTTCTCCTCCTCCTAAAAATGCAATCTGATCTTTCTACTTAATAAGCACTTGTGATTAAAGAAAAATCCCGATGCTGTATTAGAACAAATGACTTTATATATATTAAGAAAAGCATGGCCCACTGTAACTAAAAATTCAGCTTTTATGGTTTTAACTGATTATTAGCAGAACTGCTGCTGGTCTTTAAATTAAATATAGACTTTAAAAATAATGTAGTTTGAAAACTCATGTTTATAATCTTCAGGGTCAATACTCAAGAAGATTTAACCAGCTTAAGCTGGGTACACTTATTAAAAAATGTGGCCTCTTCAACCTGCTACATTTGTGCTGTTAAAATCACAAGCCACACAAGTTTGGCTGGGGATTGAAGGGGCTGGCTCAGAGGCTCTCCTGAATTGGGCTTCCAAGCATAATCAGTTAGTGCAATATTCAGCAATAAGTGGCTAACCCCGGCCATGCAACTGGCAGGTCTAAATCTATCCACTCAAAATGTGTATAAATGTTGTATACTGCGTTGAGTAACCTTCTCAAGGTTCAGGAAGCAGTGTTTAAATGAGTTAAATAAATGCATACAAATATTCAGCCTCGGGATTAGCTGGGTGAGAACTTGCCTGCCCAGCCTTATCTCTGACAGGAAATGCCCCTGAAATATAAAACATTGTAGAGGGGAAAAAACAGTCCTGATCTATGTGCCTGGAATTTTCAATATAACTGAAGAAAGGAGGAGTTAATGGCTTTTCCCCATAATGGCATTAACAATGCCAACTCATTAACAATGCCACTGCCCTTTTCAACAAACAGAAAATAAAATAGCTCTAACCTGAACAGCTTACATCTCTCATACAGCTAACTTTCAGATCGATACTGTAAAGTGCGGCTGGAGATTCCCTGTCTGTAACTCGCTGTGGGCGCACAATTTGGACACGTAAGACGATCCTGCGATACAGTCTCCAGTTTCACGTGTCCTTAGCGCTTCTTGAAACCGACCCGTAACCCCTTCCGCACGCGGCATGTATATCAGATGTAAACGATCGAATTAGCTATTCCCTCCCATACAGTGACGCGCGCCCCGACTATCGCTATTTTACCCTGCCGTTTTGCCCCGCGTTTAATCTAACTTACCGCCTACCCCTACCCCTGCGTTACAGGCAGGGGCAATGGTAGACGGCAAACTTTCCCTCAAATCATTGCACTACACATGTGATTCCTTAAATCAACTTAAAACAATAATGCTAGATCCATATATACAAACATTTGCAGCGAGCCCCGCTTTTGGTAAAGTTGTTATATATATATATATATATCTACCTTATAAATGGGCTCTGACCGACGGCCCGCAAATGCGCAGTAGAGAGCAGCTCTACCGCGCATGCGCGGGCGAGCACGTCGGTCAGAGCCGAGCGTGCCCGAAAAAAAAAATGGCGCTGGGGCCGCAGGAGCGGCGGCGGTGAGAAGCAGAAGCAGGAGCGGCGGCGAGGAGCAGGAGCGGTGGCGGCGAGAAGCAGGAGTGGGAGGAGCAGGAGCGGCGGCAGCGACGAAAAAAAAATGGCGCTGGGGCTGCAGGAGCGGCGGCGGCGAGAAGCAGGAGTGGGAGGAGCAGTAGCAGCGCCGCACGCGCGCGGGAGGGCCCCCCCCTCCTGGAGATCTTCCGTCTGCCGGTTGTGGATGATCTGAAAGGGGAGGGGATTGAGAGAGGGGGAGTGACTGAGGAGAGGGAGGAGAGAGTGAGGGGGAGGGGAGGAGGAGAGAGTGAGGAGGAGGGGGAGGGGAGGAGGAGAGAGGAGGGGGAGGGGGGAGGAGAGAGGGAGGGGAAGGGGAGGGGGGGAGGAGAGAGTGAGGGGGTGGGAGGAAGGGGTGAGGGAAAGGGGAGGGGGGAGGAGAGAGTGAGGGGGGAGGAGAGAGTGAGGGAGGAAGGGAGGAGAGAGTGAGGGGGAGGAGAGAGTGAGGGAGGAAGGGGGAGGGAGAAGAAGGGGGGGAGGAGGAGGAAGGAAGGGGAGAGGGGTGAGGGGAAGGGGAGGGGGGGAGGAGAGAGTGAGGGGGGAAGGGGAGAGGAGGGGGGGAGGAGAGAGTGAGGGGGGAGGGAGGAAGGGGAGCGAGAGGAGGGGGAAGGAAGGGGAGAGGGAGGAAGAGGGGGGGAGAGGAAGGAAGAGGGGAGGGAGGGAGAATAGAGGGGGAGGGAGGGAGACTAGAGGGAGGAGGGAGAATGAGGGGGAGGGAATGGGAAGGAAATGGACCGAAATTTTTTTTTTTTAAATGTAGCCCGTTGTTAACGGGCTTAACGGCTAGTATATATATAAATACCTAGATGTCACTTTCCGAATCCCCCATCTCCACGCGCGTTTATCCAGGCGGCGGCGGGAGCCGGTGGGCGCCCGTTCATCCAGGCATCGGCGGGAGCCGGTGGGCGCGCATTCATCCGGGCGGCGGCGGGAGCCGGCGGGCGGGTGGGCGCCCGTTCGTCCAGGCGGTGGCGGGAGCCGGCGGGCGGGTGGGCGCCCGTTTGTCCAGGTGGCGGCGGGAGCCGGCGGGCGGGCGTTCATCCGGGCGGCGGCGGGAGCCGGTGGGCGGGCGTTCATCCGGGCGGGGCGGGAGCCGGTCGGCGCCCGTTCATCCGGGCGACGGCGGGAGCCGGTGGGCGGGCGTTCATCCGGGCGGCGGCGGGAGCCGGCGGGCGGGTGGGCGCGCGTTTATCCGGGTGGCGGCGGGAGCTGGCAGGCGGGTGGGCGCGCGTTTATCCGGGTGGGGCGGGAGCCAGCGGGCGGGCGTTCATCCAGGCGGAGGGAGCCGGCAGCGAAAGCAGCCTCCAGCAGCCCCCGCCGGCAGTGAATGAATACACGCTTGTGTACGCCCGTGCAATTTCGGCGCTCAAGGCAGTCACATGCCGTGACGTCAAGCGTCGTGACGTCACGCCTTGAGCACCGAAATTGCACGGGCGTACACAGGCGTGTATTCATTCACTGCCGGCGGGGGCTGCTGGAGGCCGCTTTCGCCGCCGGCTCCCTCCGCCTGGATGAACGCCCGCCGGCTCTCGCCGCCGCCCGGATAAACACACGCCCACCCGCCCGCTGGCTCCCACCGCCGCCTGGATAAACGCGCGTGGAGATGGGGGATTCGGAAAGTGACATCTAGGTATTTATATATATATATAACAACTTTTTATTTTAGTTTTCGCCCTGTGCCTTGCTTCGGGAGGGGGGAAACCATCCACTTCCTGGTACCTGTCATTTCAAATGTCAGTTGATATGACATTTGAAATGACAGGTACCAGCGCACCCAGGATACTGGGTGCGCTGGTACCTGGGAGGAGGAAGCTGTATTAAGCGCCTGGGAGGAGGAAGCTGTATTAAGCGCCTGGGAGGAGGAAAGCTGTATTAGCGCCTATACAGTAAAATGGGTTGCGCGGGCCTAACGCTTCCCTAATGCTTCGCAGACGCGGCATGCATTTGCAAGCAATTTAAATAGAGTATCGAGCGGTAGGTGAAGAGAACTGTGCGTGCGGGGAACGAGGGTGCGCCCGGCACTGCCGCACTCTTTCTAACGCGGCATAACTGTATCGATTTTCTGCAAGCTACTCCATACAATATGTAATTGAGCCAATATTCCAATATTCAATGCATGCAAACTTTTTAGCTTAGTATCTAAAACTTCCAGGTAAAACAGTGACGGAACTGAACTTTTTTTATTTGGATTTTCTTACTCATCTTTCGAAGACTGTGCTCGAGGTGAGATACAATTCAAGTAGAGTTGGTTGATCCCTGCCCCAAAGGCCTTATAATCTAAGAGTTACATTTACCAAACCACAGCCTAGATTTATCATTCACTATAAAGGGAAAAAAAGGGGGTGGGGCGATAGTGAGCAGGTGACTGCATCGCAGCAGTGCGTTCTTGCCCGCCACGGCTGCGGCCGCGCTGCACACTGCCACTCCCATAGCACCAATGAAATAGGTGTAGCTATTTCCTGCACTACTGTTGGCAATAACGTGAGAAACATTATCACCCGCAGCGCTACTGGCCACTCATTTACCTAAACCCTGCCCAAACCCCTCCCCCTTTCCCTCATTATCGCGATTTATTTATTTATTTATTTATTTGGCGCTTTTCTATACCGGCATTCAAGATAAAATCTCATCATGCCGGTTTACATTTAACAGGGGGGTGAAAAAAATAAATAAATGAATAAATTAACAAATTGTAGCAAGTGAAAAGAAAAATCTCTGCAGTTACAATAAAACAGGGGAGATTCGAAACTGGGAGGAGGAAAGTCTAAAGGAATTTAACATAGAGAGCAATTATTTACAAAGTTCTAGGAATGTCTGATTGTGGATGTCATTGAATTGCGGTTCAGTTGGTGTCTGGAAAGGCTTGTTTAAACAACCATGTCTTAAGCCTTTTTCTGAAAGTTAGGAGGCACGGTTCTTGACGTAGATCTGGTGGGATGGAGTTCCATAGAGCCGGCCCTGCTGTAGAGAAAGCCCGGTCTCTAAATGTTATATGATGAGAGGTTTTGGCTTGGGGTACATGTAGAGATTCTCTGTAAGCTTCTCTAATGGGTCTGGAGGAGGTATGTTTTCTGAATGGAATTTGAAGGTTAAGTGGAGCATGTTGATGGATGGCTTTATAGATAGTGATAATGGACTTATGAATGATTCTGTAGTGGATTGGCAGCCAGTGTAGGTCTTTAAGGATGGGAGAAATGTGGTCTCTTCTCCTCATGTTTGTTAGAATTCTGGCTGCCGCATTTTGGACCATCTGAAGAGGTTTAGTGTGAGATGAGGGGAGGCCTAGTAAGATAGAGTTACAGTAGTCTAACTTAGAGAAGATTATAGCTTGCAGAACCGTTCTGTAATCTTGGAAGTGAAGGAGTGGTTTTATTCTTTTCAGGACATGTAGTTTATAGAAGCAGTCCTTAGTTGTTTTGTTGATGAAGGATTTTAGATTTAGCCGGTTATATATAATAACCCCTAAGTCTCTTGCTTGGGTGATATGAAGGTTTGTTGGTGTATTCGTAGAGATAGTACTGTTTTCTGGGGAGATGAGAAGGAGTTCGCTCTTAGAAGTATTTAGAATTAAGTTTAAGCTAGTGATTTGAATTTAGAATTAAGAATTAAGAATTTGAATTTAGAATTAAGAATTAGAATTAAGAATTAGAATTTAGAAATTAGAATTAAGTTTAAGCTAGTGATTTGATAAATGACCCTGCACATTAGGTGTTTAGCTCATGCTAAATACCTGAGCTATATAAGCATTATCTTTCAATAACACTAGTATGATAATGAGTCTGAAAAATGGTGGCTCTGGGCCCAAAGCTATAGGGTGTGCTCCAGGCCTCCAGAGAAGTTCCAGTAAGGGCCAGGGAGTTGGGAGTGGGGGAGAACACTTGGGGGAGGGTTTGGGTTATCAAAGGGGAGGGTCCTCCTTCCAGAGTCTTCATTACCATTTTTACTTCTATTTCTTACTTCAGCAGTCCCATGGATGGAGCAGCAATGGGAGTGGGGGTCTTGGCTTGTACTGGAGGGAAGGGTATTATTTTGGCTGTTAGATCTCTTTAAGGCATGTCCTTGGGGGGCATCGAGATGTGCAATAGTTTCCCGATGCTCCCGGGAAAAGTTAGATACAACTCAGGAGCTGTAGCTAAATTTCCATAAAATAATGTGGTTTGTGATTTTTCAGGCTCATTACCAAACTATACAAGCATTATCAGGGGATAGATAATGCTTGTGCAGTGCAGGCCCATAGCCATGTCTGTCACTGCGATGACTAGGCTAAGCGAACTGGTATAAAATAGGGGAAAACAAAAACCCTGTGAGGTTGCAAATAAAGATTCCTGGTTCCAGATCCCAAACTCTGTTTCGATTTGAGCTGGAAGCTGAAATAATCAAGATGAAAGTGACAGGCCCAAAAACACCCTTAAAGTTTCAAACTTTATTTTTTACCTGGGCAGAACATGAACATATGTGAGTGCAAGTGAAGGAGGTGAACAAAGGAGAGCTTGCAAGTCAAAAACAAGCATAAAGGCAAAAGAAAAAGTAAAAGAAAACATTCTTTCTTATATTTAGGAAATGGATGCATAAATATAATCTATTTATTTATTTAAAACAATTTCTAGCTCACACTCATAACACCATTGAGGCAAAATATTGAACCAATACATAGTGATACAGATCACTGAGAATCTTAATGTTAAGTAAAAGGGGCATTGTGACATGGATAAAATATCTTTGGGAATTCGTAGTTAAAGCAGTGTTACTGGTGATTTTTGGATTTTTCAGATACATGAAACTCCTAGCTACAGGGATTTGTATAGCCAGAATTGAAATGATCCTAAATGAATAAGAGGATAATTTTCAGCAGTCCTCATAGGACCGAAGACTGCGTGCAAGAAGTACATGTGTGAATTTTCAAAGCTGACTTAAGTGCACAAGTTTGCTTTCAAAATTCTCAGGTGTGCGTGGAAATGATGCCAACATACATGCATGCACTTACACCTGCTCAGGAGCTGATGCAAGTGTGTACATGTAGATTTGCATGCATACCTTTGAAAATAAAAAGTGTAAGCATGAATGGCTTCCCCATTCCAACCCCATCCCCCAAATGCCTCTTTGTAATATTCATAAAATGCAGGAAAACTCTCCTTTGTGTGTTTGTGCACACAACCCCCTTGAGCAATTTTCAAAAGCCAATTTACACACATAAATCTGTTTTATGTGTAAATAGCATTGAAAATTACCCCATAATATCTGATTATCATAGTTCATTAATAAGTTAAGCAAAGCACAATTAAATCATTTCAGAAGGCAGAGTATAGATATGCTAGAAATATCACAATGATCCTCAGGTAAAGGAATGCATCTTAATGAAATAATTTGTTTATCGCAATGTCATGCTTCAGCACACACAAATATCTTATAATCAGAAGCAGGTAGGTAAAAGACTGCATCACCTCTGCTTTCAGGGACAGAGATCCTTAATAAAATAAACCAAATGGCTAATCCTAATTGAGTGTTTAAGAATATCATCAATCATAAGTGGCTGCTCCACTGCCTTCAATAACATGGTTAATTTAAACAGGACAAGGCACTGGCAACATGACAATTCTTAATCAACTCCTTCTCTTCACATTGATCCATTTTTTGCTGACTATAGGCCTGCATATGCTCTTTGGTTTAATTGGAAAAAGTACTGCTGGCTAGACAAAATGGTCACTTAGAAAGTCTCTAACTACAAAGCACCTTCTCCCAGGGGCAATATGCCAGCTTGGAGCCATTTACAATGTTAGCCTTAGAGTTCATCCCACTTTCCTACTTTCCAACATCCTGAGGTTGCTAATTTTGTTAATTTGCTCTTCTAATCATTACCATTAGCTAAATAATAAGGATACTGTATTAATTTATGCCACTTCTACCTTTTCCCTCAGAGAAAATCACTTTTTCTCTGCTGATGCTGTATTTTTTCTCCATCAGCATCAGATTTCATTCTCTACTACTGTTATTTGCTACTTGCCACTTGAATATTTTTTTAAATGTTATCTGACCTGAACTGTGGTAAAAAATCTGGACTTGTTTCAACTATGAAATATTATATCCCTCAGTGAAAAACCACAAACTCATTCTTAATAAATCAAGGATTAAAAAGCTTTTTGTTTTGGGGATTAATACAGAAATGTACAGAGAAAGATCAATTTTCACTCAGTTTGAAATTATATTTTATACAATATACAATGGAAACAAAAAGTGTAGAGCAGAGCTTTCCAAACTTTTCATGTTGGTGACACACTTTTTAGACAAACATAATTTCATGACACGGTAATTCAGTCTACTAGTAAACCAGAGGTTAAAGGTTAAACGAACGAAACATATTTCGACAATTTATGTATGTTTCCTTAAATATATACATAAATAAAATGTTTCACGACACAACCTATCTCATGAAAACCTTAAATTTATATTAAAAATATATATTCCAAGATTCATGTTGTTGTTATAATTTATGAGAAACAATAATAAAACAAATTGTCTGTCCACCACACACTCATCTCTCTCCTCCCCCCAGCACATGTCTGGCCCCCACACACTCATATCTCTCCCCCTCAAGCACATGTCTGTCCCCCCAGCACGTTTGCCCCCCACTCACTCATCTTTCTCCCCCCAGCACATGTCTGGCCCCCACACTCATGTACCTCATCTTTTTGATTGTTGCCAGTTAAGTGCTTCACTCCCTTCCATGATCACCAGACACTGCTGCTTGCAGTCAGTACTCCTCATGGCCAGGCCTCATCGGCAGCAGCAGCCAATGCAAGGATGGCTGGGCTCGTTCCACCCACCAAGCCCCCCCAAAAAATGCGATTGACAGCAAAAATCACCCAATAATAAGCAACCCATAAACTGAAAAAAAAAGTTAATCTCTAGAAAAAAAAAGCCCAAACTCGCATCAGAGTTGACCGGGCTTGCGCGACACACCTGCACACTGCAGGCGACACACTAACGTGTCCCGACACACAGTTTGGAAAGCTCTGGTGTAGAGAATAATCGGCATAGCTTCCACCACTTTTAGTGCTTGTATTCTGCAACAGTCCTTAGTATGGTTATTGTCTGTATTTTTCTATAGTTTTTGATATTGTTTGTTTTTTCACCTGATTTTAGAACGTTATGCTCAGTGTATTTTGGAGGCTCCAGCATTTTTAGAATTTGCATTTATAGTAAACTTTGGCACGGTCAGCTCTTTGTATTCTTTTGCAATCTTTAGCATTTTCAGCTCCATGAATTATGTGGTTTGCTGGAGCCTGTGGCATGTTCAATACTTGCATTCAGATTTCTGATCTCTCCGCATTTTAAGCATGTGAAACCACCATCTAGTACCTGGATCTGGATGCACTAGACAATCTCAGGTTCACAGGTGTCATGAATTTATTTTTTCCTGAGTTCATTTTGTTGTAAAAGAAAAGTAAGGGAAGGAAGGAAACGTTTAAATTAGCTGTATCTGAGAAAGAGGACTCTTGTCCTCTAAAGCTTATGCCTCGATAAACCTTTCGGTCTATGAAGTGCCATCAGCCTGTGACGTTTTCACTAATCAAATGTATCTGAGACTACACCTCAAAAGGCCCCGTTCCTCTCCAGCTTGGCAAACTCCAGAGGAACCCTGAAAAGTCTTTGGAAGGAGATGAGACACAAGCGATAAGCCCCTACAAGGATAAGTTGGTCTTTATTTTCCTCCTTCATATTGTTTTAGAGTTTCTGTAGTCTACTTTGACAACCTCCCTCCTCTCTCAAAATAAATAAAACAAAAGATGGATGTCAAACAAAATTCACAGGCAGAATTTTAAAAGAATATAAAAATGATTTCAAAAGGCGTACAAATACCAGAATAATAAAATCCTAAGCATTTAAGAACCTATGGGAAACCCAAAAGCAAGCAACAGCTTCGTCACGCACTGACGTACAGTCGCATAAGGTAAGAACAGCCGTTACCATTCGCCGACGGTGGCGCCCACGTGACCCGATGTCAGCCCGTGTTTTGACATTTCCGAGCTGGCTTCGGCGCGCCCCTGTCAGGTGACCCAAAGGAGGCGGAGTCGGAGGAGGAGCGAGCAGGCGAGAGGGCGTTGAGGAGGAGGGACGCATAAAAAAAAAAAAAAAGTTGGTGTCACGTGAGCTGTCATGGAGGCGTCGGCGAGGGGAAGCGGCGCACCGTAGGACCGAGGACGGCACGGGGGCGGATTCACATCGGGACGGTCGGAGACGGTTTCCCCCCACCCGCCACTACCGGCTGGGCGGGGATGGAATGAGGGGATTATGGGTGCCAAGGAGTCGCGGATCGGCTTCCTGACGTACGACGAAGCCGTTAAGAGAGGTGAGGCGTGCGCGTGGGGGGAGGGGACCCCGGAATGCAGAGACCGGGGACGGTTGGGAGCTCGGGCGGGCGCCTCTCTCTCTCTCTTCCTCCTTTCCCGGCTGCCGGTCTGGCAGCTCCGGGATGGCGCGCGACTTTTATCTGTATTTATTTAATAAAGCGATTTATTGTGCCAGTGTCGAGCCCAGAGCTGCCCGGGGCCGAAGTGTATTGGAGGCTTTTTGGCAGCCTCTTCCCTACTCGAATAGATGTGGCAGTGCTACGGTGTCACCGGGCTGGACCCTGAAGTTCGCACCGAGGCCCGTCGCTGGGATAGGATGGGCAGGGGCTGAACAGGGACTGCACCCGCTCTGTGAAGCTGCCTGCTTGACTGGGCAGTCTGCAGCTGGAAAGGAAGCCGCCCATTCATTCCTCTCTTTCACTTGGTGTCAGGGAATTTCATTTTAGCTTGTCTCGTTCACCTCTGGGTATTCTTCATATTTGGCGTCATGGGTGGAGCAGCGATGGTTTCTGACCATTAAATACACGAATACTTTGTTTAAAAGAGCTCCTGATTAATCAATGACACCACCCATACCTCTTGTGCAGTAGCAAGCTACATTTCTTCGTGTAACCGATGCAGGAGATGCAAATTTACTTTCGAAGTGAGAAAAGAGTCAGCCTGCTGAAGCAGCAGTGCGGTGTAGAACGAACAAGGTTCGCATGTGTACATTCTCGCTCCAGATTTAGCAAATCAGTGGAATATACCATCACTTGTTCTTTAATACATCGCTCTTCCTTTTCACACCATGAAGTTTGACAGCTGTCATCTCTTTGGAGAGTATGGAGGTTCAGCTTGTGTGAATAAACTATTCACTTGGACAGAAACTTTCTTAATTAGTCATACATATGGGGCCTCTCTTGATAAGGATTATTTCTCTTACAAGTGCAGGTTAAGAACAAAAGCTTACTGTAGAGGGTTCTGTATCCTTTGTGGTGTTGCATTTCGTCCATTACAATGTGTTAGGCGGAGAGATGCCACAAATTGCTGTGTTAGCCAGAGAAAACATGAGCTAAAATTTTCTGGATTTGTTGAGTTTCTGATGTCATGCCAGTGCTTTTATCTGATTTGTTACAATACAGGATTGGTGTAAAGCCAGCCAATTTATATTGCAGCATTAGTCATCCAATATTCAAAGTCTTATTATAGTGTTACCTAGATAATGGGTACTTTCCAGGTATATGTAACCTGGCTTGCCCACTGTTGAAAACAGGATCTTGGGCTTGATGGATCCTCGGTCTGACCCAGTATAGCAATTCCTTATGTTCTTAATAGCTGAGAAGCCAGGCCTTTTCCTGGTGATGCTTATTCACATTACAGTTCTTTTGACTGCAAAACATAGTTGTATGCCAGAAGATTTAGAAATGCAGTTCAAGTCCTTGAAGGTGAGATATTTAACTTAATCTCAGTAGTGAGCAAATTAATAAAATCGCTGCTAAGTCAGAGGATAGTGCAATTTCTGGAATCCAATGCCATACAGGATCCGAGGCAGCCTGGTTTTACCAGAGTTAGGTCTTTTCAGATGAAGCTGAACAATTTCTTTGATTGGGTGACCAGAGAATTGGATCAGGGGAGAGTACTAGATGCAGCGTACATAGATTTCAGTAAGGTCTTTAAGTTGCCTATGCAGAACTGTGTTATAGACAAACTGAGTATGCATGCTATAGGTCCTAAAATGACTGAATGGGTTAGAAATTGGCTGAGTGGGATGTGACCAAGGGTAGTGATAAACAGTTTGTTCTGAGGAAAGGGGTTACCAATGGTGTTCTGCAGGGGTGAAGAAAAAACCAATCAAATTCAAAGGGGCATGGGATAAACACTGTGGATCCCTAAAAGCTAGATGATGGAAATGAAGAAAAGGGTGCAAGGGGGTAATCTGCTCAGTGCGGCAAATACTACCCTTAACAGAAGGCATGGAGATTACTACCCTTAACCAATAAGCCTTGATGTTTTTGATGCAACCCAACATCATTCTCCGCTTTGGCAGAGAGAGAAAAAAGGGAATTGGATTCAGGCAACAACCAACAAGGGTCCCTACTTTTTAGGGTCTGGGGTACTGATAAACATAGGGGTAACCTGCATGGAGTGGCAGTTGCTACACTTAACAGAAGGCATGGGGGATTACTACCCTTAATGAATAAGCCTTGATGCTTTTGATGCAACCGCAACATCATTCTCTGCTTTGATTACAAGGGGGAAAAAGGGGAATTAGATTCAGACAACAACCAACTTGGGCCCTGACTTCTGTGGTCTGAGGTACTGAATGCAGACATAAGGGAAAAAGCACAAGACTGCTTCTAAGGCCAAGTCCAAAAGCAAAGCAGATCAGGCAGCACCTTCTGAATTTTAAAGAAGGCCCCTCACCCAGTAAAAATGTTGCTAGCAGTAATTTTATTAAGGTTTGACAGTTGCTTGGTTTTTATTTTAAATATTACTACCCTTACCATAAGGCTTGGGAATAACTGTAGAAGGTGGCAGTTACTACCCTTAAGGGTAACCTGCATGGCAGGTTATCCTTAACCTTGCTGGGCAAACTAGATCGACCATTTGGTCCTTTTCTGCCATCATTATAGTTACTATGTTTTCAACATTTTTCTTGGTGATATTGTGGAAGGGCTGTCTGGAAAGGTTTGCCTTTTTGCAGATGATACCAAAATCTTCAAGATAGTAGATAGCATGGAATGTGTGGAAAACATGAGGAGGGATCTAATGAAGCTTGAGGAATGGTCTAGAGTTTGACAACTAAAATATGCAGGGTTATGCATTTGGGTTGCAAAAATCCCAGGGAGTGGTACCATATGGAGGTGAAATTCTGTACACAAAACAAGAGTGGGATCTGATGATCTTAAGGTGGCCATATGGGTAAACAGAGCAACAACAAGAGCCAGAAGGATGCTTTGATGCATAGGGAGAGGAATAGCCACCAGGAGAAATGAAGAGTGTTCTTGTATAAGTTCCTGTTGAGACCTCATTTGGAGTACTGTGCACAATTCTGGAGACCACACCTTCAAAAGGATTTAAACTAGATTGTCTGTCCAGAGGGCAGCTACTAAAATCATAAAACATATGGGGACAGACTTAAAGATCTATCCTGAAGAAAAGGGGAGATATGATAGAGACATTTAAATATCTCCAAGTAATAAATGCACAGGAGGCAGGTTTCTTGCAGTGGAAAGCAGGTTGTGGAACGATGGGTCATGGGATGAGGGTGAAAGGGGGTAGACTGAGGAATAATCTCTTAACAGTGGACAAATGGAACAGCCTCCCAGTGGAGGTGTGTGACAAGGACAGTATCAGAATTCAAGAATACATGGGACAAGCATAGAGGAACCCCGAGGGAGAAGAGGAGATTATAAAGTTGAGTAGGAGATGTCAATGGGAAGACTGGATGGATGGTGTGGTCTTCATGTGCCAACTTGTTTTATGTTTCTATTTTTCTTAGGCACAAAATTGGGCCTTTTCAGTAAAAATGTATTCTCATTTTGTGTATTAAAGTTATAAGGCCTTGAGTAAAAATGCTTAGCACATCCATAATTTTCTCTTCATTTTACTGCATTTATAAAGTGGTCTAAACCTTAGTTTAATCTGATGTCTGCACAGCACTATGTTAGATGAGCAGTGTTTGAGTTGAAGTAACGGTATGCACCACTTGTTTCTAGAATATACAGCACTTGCAAGATATTAGGAATTTTTAAAATAATTGCTATAGTAAATGCAACCATTTCTTGAAGTTGGTATGTGTTTATTAGTAAATATCTGATTATTTATAACCTCAGTAGCTCTCTTTCCACAGAAGATACGAGCATGCCAGCTTCCTGAAAAGGGCTTTCCCCATATGAATGTTTTTGGTTTTTTTTTTAATTTGTAAACAAATGTTTGGAAAGTTTTCAAACTTCTTCTTTGTCACTTCATAGTCTGTGTGTGCCAATGGGAGATAAACATAAGAAAAGTGAACAGCAGTTTCTCAGTTGCTGAAAACAAGTGTACACTTAGACAATTGTAAGATGTTATCTTGGAGGTTCTTTCAAAACCAGAAGGCATTTGCAGGACGTTTATATGTATTTGACTTTGGTCTGCTTCTTTATACAAAGGGAGCAAACCTCTCTTAAGTCATAGCAGCCAGTGGGTAATGCAAATGCTCTTGCTTTTTGTAGTGAGGGAAGAAATGGAAAGTAAAGTACTGTAGATGTCGAATTAGGCTCCTTTCTGCTTGCTTGCTGCTATTGCAATTGTAAAGGCTTATGACAAGAATAGCCTGGAGCCCTGTGCTTGATTGGTTGAGGAATTGATGTTTATAGGAAGGGTATTGCTTGTACCAATCATAATTACCTTTATAAATAGAATTATTAGTCCTAATTTAGTTCAGTATAAAAATGGTATGGTTTCAAGGTAACGACCTGAGGCATTTCCTGTGTGTTTATGCTCTGTCAAGTGAATGTCTGAAATATGTAATGATCTGTCAGGTCCTCAAACAGGGGATTAACTATCCAGAAATATCTTCCCCAGTGCTTATCATAACCAAAGTAATTCAAATGAATGCATGTTAAGATAGCACATAAGTTAATAAAGAAGCCATAGCCTATAGCAGTGTTACTTTCTCTGTGCTGTGACTCACTAAAATCTTAATACTCCGCTCATTTAGTGAGCCAGTGATAAAAATTCCATTTTTGCAAACTGTAAAAGCTCCCATCTGACCTTTAATGACATGGACAAAGATTTATGAAAGGAAATGTCCCCTGTGCCTCCAAAGAGGGCCTTCTCCAGCATTGGCTTAAGTTTGCTCTTTTAGGTCTCGCAGCACATTCCCACTCTGAAGTTACTCATGAGATCTGGATTGGGTTGGTGCATAATCTCTTGTGCACAGATATGAAGGCTATTGTCTATAATGGGAAAGGCCAACCATGACCTGTGCCATTTCAGGAAGATTTAAAGCAAAATGACAATGAAGTGGAAGATTCTGTCTGTTTTATTTTTATTTATCTATTTAGGAGTTTTATATACCGTCATTCCAAAAGAAGATCACAGTGGTTCACAGTATTAGCATTTATATTTATGGTCATCGATCATAGGCTTTATGATAATGTTCTAAGGTAAACACAAAACTGCATTCCTCTGAAAACTCAGTAAACAATATATATTGAATCAGAGGTCTTTAGGCAATTATAGATGCCACACTATCTTTTTATTTTCAACAATCTGTTTACACCAATATTTTACACAAACGATCTATTACATACATGGACCACTCCCCTATATCACCTGTACTAGTTACATCCTATGACTAAAAATATTGGGGCCCATTTAAAATTTTACGCAGCGGGGGTGGGGGGGGGTGGGTACATTTGTGTGCGCTACCCGGCGTGCACAAATGTATACCCAGTTTTATAACATGCACGCGCAAGTTATAAAATCCGTGGTCGGTGCGCGCAAGGGGGTGCAGACTTGTGCACCTTTTGCGCGCTGAGCCCAAGGGGAGCCCCGATGGCTTTCCCTGTTCCCTCCAAGGCTGCTCAGAAATCGGAGCGGCCTTGGAGGGAACTTTATTTTGGATCCCCGCCACCTTTCCTTCCCATCCCCTTCCCTACGTTATTCGATGGAGTTACGCCTGCTGGCGGGCTGCCAGCACGCAAACCTCCGGCACAGCCGATGTGCCAGAGGACTTGGGAACGCCCCCGGCCCCGCCCCGATCCACCCATTTTCGAAAGCCCCGGGACATATGCGTGTCCCGAGGCTTGTGCGCGCCGCCGAGTCTATGCAAAATAGGCTTGGCGCTCGCAGGGGTAGGTTTTCGGGGGTTACGCGCGTAACCCTTTGGGTGATATGAGACAATGGGGTAGATTTTCAATCTTGCTTTACCCTCCAATCACCTTCAGTCATACCATACATATATCCCTCACATCCATTCACTCATCCTTCACATAAAACCATGTTAATGCTAAAACTTACTTTGCACAAGTACTGTAATAGTTATCTTAATATATTTATGACACACTATATATTTCTTCAAACTGTAATACTGGTTTTGCAGAAAATATATTTTCATGCTGTCGGGCAAAACAATTATAATTCAAGCTAGTATCATTATATTCCATTATTTTCATACACACCTTTAATTGTATTGTGTTGTCCTCTTATATTCCCGTTGTCTTTGTCCAACGAGAGCCTCGTTTCACCCTGATACTTGTTGCCTTAGTTATAGAGCCTAACACGTGTATTCACAAATAGTGGTCCGCTGTATCATGTTGTTATCATTTCAGTATCAGACTAACTACATTCCTCTGTTGTTTTCTGTACTTATAACGCCTTCACTCCTGACTGATCGGATTTTTTTCTTGTAACTTGTGCTTAACGCCTCACAGTTTACTTTCCTTCCTTCACAAATTGCGCCACTGAATATGCTAAACGCCGCTTCAGCACTCCTTGCTGTCATGCGGTTCTCCCACGATTTTTTCGGCCTTGCGCTCTCTCACTGAGCCACAGCCCCGTTTTTGCATCTGCATACGTTCATTCTTAACCTCATAGTGACTACATATTCTTATTCATAGTTACACATAGGGGTAGATTTTAATACCTACGTGCGTGCGGCCATGTGCGCGCGCTACCCGGCGCGCACACATGGATGCACAATTTTATAACATGCGCTCAGAGGTGCACGAATGCTATAAAATCAGGGGTTGGCGCGCGCAAGGGAGTGCATAATTGTGCACCTTGCGCGTGCCAACACCTGCGGCCTTCCCCTGTTCCCTCTCAGGCCACTCCGATTTTGGAGCAGCTTGGGAGGGAACTTCCCGATCCCCCGCCCCGACCTTTGTTTTATCTTCTGCGCCTGCCTCTGGGCAGGCGCAGGTTACGCGCACTGGCAGCCTGCTGGCACGCGATCCCCTGGCACAGCGGCAAATGGCCACTGTGTCGGGAGCCTCTGACCCCACTCCGCCCCTTTTCCGAAGCCCAGGGACATACGCGCGTGGCCGGGCCTTTCTAAAATAGGCCTGGCGCGCGTAAGGCCTCCTGCGCACATAAATCCTTTTAAAATTCGGGCCATATTTAGTATGGTATTTATTTATTTATGCGCTTTTATATACCGAGGCTCATGAAAAATCATATCGCGTCGGTTTACATATAACTACAGTTGGAAAGTACAATAAACAAGGGGACTTTAACCTGGAAAAAAAGACAACTCTAGTGAGAGTCGCAAACAAGGGTAGAGGTGGAAGAATGAGTAGTAACATTAAGGTAACAACAACGATAACTGTGTTAAATAATGTGGTGAGGTGTAAAGAGTCTGATGGCATACTTCAGTTCTGCAGGGAAACACTTGGCTGAAGAGCCAAGTCTTAAGCTTTTTCTTGAACGTCTTTTGGCAAGTTTCTTGGTGTAGGTCAGGTGGTAGAGAATTCCATTGTGTGGGCCCTGCTGTGGAGAGGGCGCGTTTTCTGAGTGCGGTCTTGGCGGGGGGGTGCATAGAGTGAGCCTTTGTATGCTGATCTTATAGGTCTGGTGGACGTGTGAAGTTGAAGAGGGAAGCTTAAATCAAGTGGGGTTTGCATGTAGATAGACTTGTGGATCAGCATTATAGCTTTGTGAATGATTCTGAATTTGATGGGAAGCCAGTGTAAACATTTTAGAACTGGAGAAATATCACTTCTTTTGGTATTCGTCAGAATCCTTGCAGTAGAGTTCTATAGCATCTGTAAGGGTTTTGTGGTGGAAGCCGGAAGGCCGAGTAGGAGAGAATTGCAGTAGTCAATTTTTGAGAATATGATCGCTTGAAGGACCGAGCGGAAGTCATGAGTGTGCAGGAGGGGTTTAAGCTTTTTTAGAATTTGCAGTTTGTAGAAACCTTCCTTTGTTGTATTGTTGATAAATGTTTTGAGATTCAGCCTGTTGTCGAGCGTGACTCCGAGCCCCCTCACATGGGTGATGGAGGTCGAGTGAGGAGCAAGTAGGTTGCTGAGGGCCGGATTATTGTCGTTCTGCGAGATGAGTAAGAGTTCAGTTTTTGAAGTGTTAAGAACTAAGTTTAGGCTGGATAATAGGCGGTTAATGGAATGTAGACAACTGTTCCAGAAGTCGAGGGTTTTTGACAGAGATTCGGTAACTGGAATAAGAATCTGGACGTCGTCCGCATAGATAAAGTGAGTGATTTTTAGATGTGAGAGAAGTTGGCAGAGGGGGAGGAGGTAGATATTGAAAAGTGTAGGGGAAAGCGATGACCCCTGTGGGACTCTGAGTGTTGAACTAATAGGTTGAGATTCCTTGTTGTTTTTTCTGACCTTGAATTTCCTGTTGCAGAGGAAGGACTTAAACCAGTTGAGGACAGTTCCTGAGATGCCTATGTCAGAGAGACTTTTTATGAGGATGGAGTGATTCACGGTGTCGAATGCCGCAGAGATATCAAGTAGGGCCAAAAGGTACGTTGATTTTTTATCGAGGCCTAGGAGTATGTTATCAGAGAGAGAGATTAGAAGGGATTTGGTGTTCAGTGATTTGCGGAAACCAAACTGAGCTGGGGAGAGGATTTTGTGTTCCTCAAGGTATTCAGAAAGCTGTTTGTTGACAATTTTCTCCAGGAGTTTGGCGATGAACGGGAGGTTGGCTATGGGTCGAAAGTTTGCTGGGTCGGTTGGATTAAGGTTAGGCTTCTTTAGCAGAGGTTTAATGGAGGCAAGTTTGAGAGAATCTGGAACTGAGCCTTGAGATAGAGAGCAGTTAATAATTTCAGCGAGTGGCTTAGCAATTGTATTAGGGATGTTGAACAGTAGTTTAGAAGGGATGGAATCAGTTGGATGATAGGCAGGTTTCATCTTTTTTAGTATATTTTCTATTTCGAGGGAAGAAGTGTATTCGAATGAATTGAAGTTTGCTTTCTGGGTGAAGGTAGAGGAATGAGGAGGAGGTAGTTGTGTATTTGAAGCGGCGAGCGGGGCTAGAAGGTTTAAGATTTTTTTCTGAAAGAAGATAGCCAGTTCTGAAGATTTGGATTGGGCTAGGTCATCTGGGATGGTGGGGGAGGCTGGCTGTGTAAGATCCTTGACATAAGAGAACAGGGCCTTGGCATCGAAGAAGAAGTGATGGATTTTGCGAGCGTGGAAGTCTCTTTTTGTACGGAGGATTGTATTTCTGTAGTTGTGCATAGCTGATTTGTAGGCTGATGAGGTGGCTGTGGAGGGATTCTTGTGCCATTGGTGTTCTTTATGTTGTAGTTCTGGTGTGAACCAAGGTTTTTTGTACTTGAGGGAGAGATTTAACTCTTTTTTTTCCTTCTGAGGGCATAGATGATCTGCCCCCTTGTTGGTGATGCTAAACCAGGAGGTGAGGGCTGAGTTTGCGTCAGTAAGGTTGATGTTCGCAAGTTCAGTGCTGAGGCAGGAACTGAGGTCTTCCGAAGAGCAGGATTTTCTGAAATGGATAGTAGTTTTGGGTGGTGGGGGGGCTGAATTGGCTGGGATAAAGAGATCAGATGTGATTAAATAATGGTCTGACCACGGTATTGGGGAGCATCGAGGAGGGGAAGTTGGGGAAAGGGCTGAGTTTGTGAAGAGGAGATCCAGAGTATGACCAGCTTTGTGAGTGGGGCTATTGATAATTTGTTGGAATCCCATGGCCTTGAGGGAGGAAAGTAAGGTATCGCAATTGGAGGAGAGGGGTGAAGAGTCTTACATGTAAATTGAAGTCTCCCAGATTGATAGCAGGGGCTTCTGAGTCCATGTGTTTAGCAATGAGTTCGATGAGTTGAGATGGATCTGTCTCAAGTATACCTGGAGGGGCATAGATTAGGCAGATTTGAAGTTGTTTAGATTTGAAGAAGGCTATTTCGAGTCTAGAGACATGTTTGGTATTCAGGAGAGTTAATCTTAGTTCTTTTTTTGCTGCTAAGAGCAGGCCACCCCCTCTTTTTTTTAGATCTGGGAACAGAAAAAATGTCTTAGAGATGAAGTGGTAGTTGATTGATTAAAGCTATGTCAGTGGGTTTCAACCACGTTTCTGTAATGTCCGGTTATGAGTCCAGAAGGTAGTCATTAAGTAAATGTTTTTTTTTTTTTTTTAGAGGGATTGGGCGTTGAGGAGTGTTAACGAGAAAGAGAGAGAGCCCTAAAAATTGAGTGAGGGGGGAGTCATCATAGGTAGCAATCTACTGTGTTGGGAGGAGGGGGGGAGGGTGTTGTACTTTCTTCTGTTATTGTATAGGTTCTTAAGAGTGGGGATGGGAAAGGAAAGCATAATGGAAGCTGGAGAGCAGCTGAGTTTGTGGGGGGGGGGGAGGAAGCTGTTTAAGTTTGAATCCAGACAAGTTGTCGGGGCGGGATGGCAGCAAGGAAGTGGAAGCTGTTACATCGGAAATGATTTCTGTATAGCCGAATTGAAGCGTTTTAGTTTCTGCCGGGAAGGAGGCTAGGGCCCGACTGAGGAGGATAGCTGAGTCTCTTATCCTTGAGCTGGCAGTTTGAATATATACTAGGAGATGGGAGCTCTCACTGGGTGTAGGTCTTTTACGTTTGTAATTCTTGAGATGGAAGGTGAAGGGTGGACGAAGAGTTTGCAGTGAGGATACCTGGGGTGATGTCCAATTGATCAACGCTTCTGAGAGGCTCTGAAGGATGAAAGTCACACTAAGGGGCACACCAAGGGGCAGGCCCCTTAGGTTGCGCTCCTTCGTGCGCACGCCGCCGCGGGATGGAGCCCAAATTTAAAGGGCCTTCCTTCCCCCCTCCCAGGCGCTGATGTCAGCGCAGCTCTGACCTGCTATTGGCTGGTGGAGGCAGGAGGCGGTCAGAGTTCATGGAGAGGAATGTCGGGGGCGAGTCCGCGCAGTCCGGGTCAGGTCGGAGGCTCGGCGATGCAGGCGGTCTGTCGGTGGTCCGAAGGGCCGGAGGATCCTGGGCCGAAGGGCAGGTAGGCAGGCCGGCGTGGCAGAAAAGAAAGTATATATAGTATATATGGTATAGTAGCTCCTATATAGTTTGAGTCTGGTTTCACTGCTGTTCTGGTGGCCCAGTAGTTTAGTGCTTGTATCGACTCCTGTCTTGGCTGCCATGTGGAAGAGAGTTATGTCTGGTGCAATTCTTATGGTATTAACAAAAATAAATTAGCATCATTCCTCAGTCTTCCAGAAATAAACAAAAAATACCATGGATAACTACATACATCTTATATGCCAAAGAAAATTCCTTATGAATTTATTTTAAATTCATTTTACATTTTTATGGAAGAGATTGAAGGTTTCATATAACTTAGAGGCTGTTACCATGCTGGTGCTGAAAGCCC
The DNA here is from genome assembly GCF_901001135.1 of Rhinatrema bivittatum. Classification (NCBI taxonomy): domain Eukaryota; kingdom Metazoa; phylum Chordata; class Amphibia; order Gymnophiona; family Rhinatrematidae; genus Rhinatrema; species Rhinatrema bivittatum. Next base: position 178,078,851 of record NC_042622.1, read on the forward strand.
CACAATCCAATATAATCATGAACCACCTTCCTCACTGTGATGTCCATATTTTTTTAAGAAAAATTTTTTTTTTTTTTTGAAAACTGCAAAAAATAATTCCTTGAAAACAATCACTCTTCCATAAAAATGTAATTTAAAATGGAAAATAATTCATAAGGAATTTTCTTTGGCATATAAGATGTATGTAGAAATGTAGTTATCCATGGTATTTTTTGTTTTAACGGCAGGGGAGAAGAAAAACTGATACTTCATGCATATCCAGCATAGCTCTCTGCTTCAACGGCAGGGGAGAAGAAAAACTGATACTACACGCATATCCAGCATAGCTCCCTGCTTCAACGGCAGGGGAGAAGAAAAACAACCAATAAGGGCTGAATAACGTATTCTGGGTAAAACAAATAAGCATGGGTGTAGCTTGCTTATTGCGGCGGTTACTACCCCTACTACCCCTAACTAATCAAGCTAGATATTTCACTCGGATGCAGCTCCATCACTGCTCTCTACATTAATGGTGGGGGTGGAAGGGAAATAGAACCAAAGAGCTAAGAGAAACAGATAAGTATGAGAGAAAATGTGTGAAGCTTGCTGGGCAGACTGGATGGGCCGTTTGGTCGTCTTCTGCCGTCGTTTCTATGTTTCTATGTTTCTATTTCTGGAAGACTGAGGAGTGATGCTAATTTATTTTTGTTATATTCTCTAGTGAATATTTTATATATTGGCAGTTCTTATGGTGACACTGGCTGGGATATTCCGAACTTTGTTGGATGGAGCAGAAGGAGGAGATCGCTGCAGTGCTTGACTCGTTTGTGGAGTGCCTGTCAGACAAATAAAACAGAGAAATAGGCCAAAATGAATCCATCATGGTTCTCTTCCAGAACGCCTCTCTTGGCATGGATTCCTATTTTAGTTGCAGCACCTAGAGCCAAACTGTGCCATGCATGGGCCTGTTCACGAGATAATGGCACGTAGGAATGAAAAAGGAACTTCAGTAAGAGAATCTTGGAGGAGAAAGGGAAACATCTTGGGAAAACAGGGTAAATAATAAAAAGGAAAACGTGAATCTGATACAACCAATGAGGAGCATGTGCTGAGGAAGAAGCTTCTTTGGGGTAAGGTTAGGAATTAAATGCTTAGTATGCAGTGCCTTTTGATTATAACAATAGTTTTTTTGTTTTGGTTTGAATATTTTATATGTTTGTTGTCCACCTCCTGACTAAGCTGCTACTAATCTCTGATTGTATGCTATCATTCGAATTTGTTGTTCCCCACTTTGAGTGAATTTCTTATTCAAAAAGGTGGGTAATAAATCTGTGTGCAACATCCTTGATCAAAGCAGAGTAAGTCTATATGATAGAGCCTGAGGATATGGGGACTTTTCATTCATGATTAGGTATAGGCAGCCTATCCGAGATGTGATGGTGGTGGAGAAGCACGAGGAAGCTGCTGTAGTAATCGAAGTGCCAGGCTGCAGCATGTGTAAATGTTGATGATTGTTTGACTTGCACCTACGACACAGAAGCAGTGCAGAAATTTCGATGTCTGAAAACCATTTCAAGATTGGGATGACAGCAGCGGCAATTTTCTTAAAAGGTACTAAACTGTGGCCAGGGACGGCCTCCACCTTTTAAGTTTAGCCATGTCGCACCACATTTCCAATACTGTTAAAAACTCCTCCTTTAAACGTCACATGCTGAAACGATTACGCCCACTACTTTATCCAGATGATTTTCGTATAGTTTTACAGTCCTTAATCTTTAGTGGCCTCGATTATTGTAACGCATTACTATTTAGTCTTCATGATAATGCCATCCGCCCGCTACAGTTAATACAGAATTTAGCCGCTAGGATCTTAACTGGTTCAGCCTACAGAGACCATATTACACCTGTTTTGTATTCTTTACTCTGCTTACCCATTCAACATAGAGAGAATTTTATATCTGATTCTATTGTTAAGTTCTATTGTTTTAAAAAGAACTTAATTTATAATGACAATTCTACATGGTTAAGCACTCAACCGAATAGGAACTTATGCTTAATGCATAAAAACGTTTTACAAGTACCCACAATTAGAATTGCCTGACTTGATATTACAAGAAGACGTGCTTTTTCTGTTGCTGGCCCTCAAACCTGGAATGCAATCCCAGGCAACCTGAGACAAATTACCAATCGCAAAGAGTTTAAAAAAAACTTAAAAACCTTTCTTTTTAGGAATGCATTTGACTCATTCATTCATTCATTCATTCATTCATCCCCCCAATGATTTTGACTTTAAAACTATTGTGTTATTTTAGTTATAACCTTGTATTTTATCTTTGTCTTGATTCTATTTAATTTTATTTCCCTTATTCCCATGCCTTGTTTTTATCCTGTCAATTTTTATGTATGTAAAACTATGTAAACCATTTTGATCACCCCTCTGTGTAACAATGTATATAAATAATTTTAAATAAATAAATAAATAAATACTTAGTTATGGTGAGGGAGAAGGAAAGAGGCTCAAAAAGGTTCCTTGCTTGCAATCACCACTGGATGACAGCCTTATAAAAAAAAAGTTGTACAAACCCTTTATTGAAAGGAACCCTATTTTTTTTTCCAGGCTTATAAATGTTGAACATCGCAGAATCAATGTGGAGCTCGGATGCACTGGTAAACAATAGCTTTCTAATGCTGAGAGCATTTTCTTCTGTCAACAAGTCACTTAGAGGCATGATAACTAATTTAGAAGGCCAGTAAGGACAGCTGCCAAGAAATGCTCCGGAATAATGGAGGGTAGCGTTCCTTGTATGTTTAAAAAAAAGGGACAGAAATTCTCTTCTCTTAGTCCTGAGTGGATGACATTTCACACTGCTGATTTTTCACAAGTTAAATCTATTTCATGGTACCTTAACCAGTAGATGTACATCAAGTAGCACCACAAGATATAAGAATTTATGTTAAGGGACACTTGTAAAACATATCTCAGGCTAGTGGCAGAGAACTGAATGGCTCTATTATTTTAATCATTTGTTCCAGTAAGTCTAAGTTTTTTTTGGGTTTTTTTTTCTGTGATTAGTGCAACTTTCTTCTTTTGTGATTTTTTTTTTTTAATGCAGGGAAACCATGCTATGAAAATGTGTTCATGGCTTTTCCCATCGATAGCAGGGCTGAATTAGCCATGCTGTTTGGGAAGCGCCGCGATCCCGGGTAGGCGGAGTTTCTCTTAGCTGATCACAGAGTTTTGAACTCTGCACCTGCGCGGTCGTCTTCCCGCATGGTTCCCTCACCTCTTCAGTTTCTTTTTGTCCGCGAGCTGTTCGCACGCGGGGTGTTTTTCTCGTAGCGATTTTTCTCTGACTAGATTTTTTCGTCAAATTTTTTGGTGTTTTTTCTCAAGAATTTTTCATCCCAGATGGCTCCGAAGCCGTCTGGTTTCAAATATTGCCAATGTGGCAAAATTATGTCCATCATGGATGGACATAATTATTGCTACATTTGCTTAGGCCCGGACCACGATCAAAAGTCGTGCCGGGACTGCGGCAGGATGTCTCCTAGGGCCCAGCGACACCGGGCCGCAAAGATGGAGAGGCTCCGCTTGGGCACTTCGGCCCCACCATCCTCCGTCCATTCTTCGCTAGGACCGGCGAAGTTGGGTAAGGCCCATTTGAAGTGGGCGTCCTCACTGGGACCATCGGGACTCGAGAGGCCCGAAAAACGCTACAGGCCAGGGTCTCACAAACCCTCAAGGCCTCGTTCAGAAGCTGGGAATCCGGCAGAGGATCTGCGGCGTAAAGCACCGGGGGCCATTTCATCGGAGCATGTGCCGTCTGTGTCATCGAAGACAAAACACGACGCCTCAAAACGCGGCACACCTACGGCGCATTGCCGCGACGATGCATCCTCGACGCGTCACACAACGCACGGAGCAACCATGGAGCATGGAGCACATACGGCGCGAAGCCTATTGCACGATGCACCCACGGAGCACAGAATAATCCGGGATGCTCCTACAGCGCATGGTGCTAAAACAATGCACCTCCAATCACCAGAAAGAAGTGCATCGGGCAAACATAGCCATAAATCACACCATATTGCTTCCACAGAACAAATAATATGATCAAGAAGCTCTTCAAGAATGTCCTTAACTTCAGATGTAGACATTCAAGGCTTCTCGGCATCAGAATCCCTATCATCAGGCTGTTCTCCTAGTGGTAGTTCTTTGGCCAGTCTCTCATCACTTTCTAGAGAGAAGAGACATTCTCCTTCCTTACAAATACCATTAACAAAACGTATTCGCCCTTCGCCAGTTATACCTCCTCAAGGTCAACATAAGGGACAAGTACCGGATGATATTTTGCTTGCGGCTATTCCAACAAGAATCCCAAAGCAAAAGATTCACATTCCTCCACAAGGTACTTTGGCTGCATCAACTATGACGAAAATCTGATATCCTCTCCTCTTTTTTCCAAGAATTGGAAAAAACAAAGGAATTACCACCACAACGTTCTCCAGAAGATTCTCCACTACCTACAGGAATAGAACCTCTAGAACCAGCAAAAGAAGATACTCTAACTCAACCCATCAGCCCAGGTTCTCTGGAATCAGTTTATTCTGTGACTTCCTCAACAGGTAGGTTATCTGATCCTCAGGAAGGTTTACCTGAACCATATTCTCCTCCGGAGGACTTGACCTATTCAAAATTTGTTGAGAAAGTAGGCAGTTTTCTTCCGGTGGAAATGGTAAGAATACCTGACCCAAGAGCTGAAATGCTTGATATCTTAAAGATATTCGAATCTCCTCCCGAGCCTACCACTCTTTCACCTCATTTGGTATTAGAAAACCTACTCTTTAAGATTTGTAAGACTCCTTTCTCATCACCGGCTACTTCTAGAAAAATTGACATCAAATATAAGATGCATAATTCAACAATTTACGAATCCGCCCAACTACCACACCAATCAATAGTGGTAGAATCAGCCTTGTCCAGGGCAAAACGGAATAAGTTGCATTCAAATACTCCACCGGGCAGAGAAAATAAATGCCTAGATGAATTTGGGAAAAATATCTTTCATTCCTCTATGCTTACCAATAGGATACAACATCACCAGTTTTACACTACGCAGTACCTCTTTGAAACACTCCAAAAACTGCATCCACTGTGTATATCGGAAAACAACACACCGCACCAGTCTTTCTTGGAGATGGAAGAAGGACTTAGGCATTTATTACGCTCTGTTTATGAAAATTTTGAATCTTCAGCAAGAGCATCTGCTTCAGCTATTGCGACCAGGCGTGTGGCTTGGCTTAGAGCCAGCGCAATTCGGACGGATGGCCATGAGAAGTTGGCAGACATTCCATGTATGGGCGACAATCTCTTTGGAGATAAATTTGGAGAGATCGTATCACATTTGAAAGAACAAAGTGCAGCGGTACAATCTCTCACCACTCCTGTAGATTCTCAGAAGTCGCAACATCGATTCTATCTTTACTGTCGGTATTACTCAAGACCATACAACAGGCCTTATACACAGTACAGGCCTCAACAGTATGTCCCTCCGAGAAATGCAGCTCAGCAGGGCGCTAGGGGTCGTGCCAGGCAGCAAAGAACAACAAAACAAGTGCCAACCCTTCAGCAGAAGCCTGCTTCCTCTTTTTGAAATTGATGCAGCCACCACCACTACCTGCCTTCATAGGAGGACGCTTTCAGTGTTTTCTCCAAAATTGGGATTCCATCACTTCAGATCAGTGGGTACTAAACATTATCAGAAACAGTTATTCTCTAAATTTTCAATCCACTCCATCTCTTCCTCATATTCCTCCGAAGAGGATGATATGATACCACTCCACATCCCTCACAGCGGAATTGAACAATCTGCAGATTCAACAATCTATACAAATTATTCCCCTTCATCAGCAACACCAAGGATTTTATTCCCAATATTTCCTCATTCCGAAGAAGTCGGGCGGCCTTCGACCCATTCTAGATCTCCGACCACTCAACAAACACATACAGAGAGAGAAATTCAAAATGACTTCTCTCAAAAATATCCCTCCACTGATTCAACACAACGATTGGCTATGTTCCATCGACCTGAAGGATGCATATTCCCATATACCAATTCACCCGTCTTCTTGGCGTTACCTATTTTTCCAAGTTCAGAATACACATTACCAATACAAGGTTCTCCCGTTTGGCCTATCTTCAGCCCCAAGAGTATTCACCAAATGTCTAGCAGTAGTGGTGGCTCACCTCAGAAAGTTTTCGATCCAAATATTCCCTTATCTGGACGACTGGTTAATAGTAGCATCGGACCAGTCTACACTGCAAGAACACATGATACGCATGATCAAATGTCTTCAGACGTTGGGATTTATAAACAATTTCGAGAAGTCTCATCTACAACCGACTCAAATACTTCAGTTCATAGGTGCTCTCTTACACACAGTCAAACAGAGAGTGTACCTTCCCCAAGCTAGGATGCAAAACATACAATCACTGCCACACAGCCTACTTCACAGAAACCGGGCATCAGCATGCCAGGTTCTTCAACTTCTAGGTCATATAGCAGCAGCAATCTATGTGGTTCCCCACACCAGACTGTACATGCGCCTATTACAATGGGGATTAAAAACTCGGTGGTCTCAATACATACAACCACTCACCACCAAGATTCAAATTACAAACGCAGTGAAAGAGGACATTCGATGGTGGCTCCTGTCCAAGAACCTTTCCTCGGGAGCTCCATTCCGTTTACCACCTCACCAAATAACTCTGACTACAGATGCCTCCAACAAAGGTTGGGGAGCACATCTGAACGACCTGAAAACTCAAGGTCTGTGGACCCCTCAGGAATCCACATATCAGATCAATCTCCTGGAACTAAGAACCATTTGGATGGCATTTCAAACGTTCTCGGATCAGATACGGAGATCAAGCCTCATGTACATACAGACAACCAGGTAGCCATGTTTTACATAAACAAGGAAGGAGGGTCCGGTTTCTGGACTCTCTGCCAGGAAGCAACACAAATTCTACATTGGGCAGTCAAAGCCCAAGTATCAATTCAAGCAACGTATCTTCCAGGTCTGGACAATGTGACAGCAGACCGTCTCAGTCGGATTTTTCATCCACACAAATGGACCTTGAATCCAGAGGTGGCACAAACCATCTTCAAACAGTGGAGTTTTCCCATAATAGACCTCTTTGCCACGGAAGCAAACAGACAAGTCCAAACCTTTTGCTCGATTTATCCCAGCAGTCAAAGGATGGCTCCAGATGCCTTTCTCATTCCATGGACACCAGGCTTGATGTATGCCTACCCACCCATTCCACTCATTTCTCGAACAATTCAGAAATGCATCCAGGACGTGTTGGACATGATTTTAATAGCCCCGGCATGGCCGAGACAGTCTTGGTACACGTATCTCTTGAAACTCTCCATTCATCCACCGATACCGCTACAAAACCTTCCACGTCTTCTGACACAGGAAGGGGGCTCACTACTTCACCCCATGAATCAATCCCTTCATCTCACAGCGTGGAGATTGAAAGGCAAATACTAACTCCCTTAGGTTTATCCTCTCAATTAGAGGATATTCTTATTGCATCACGGAAACCTTCAACTAGACGTAACTACAAAGGGAAGTGGCAACGTTACTTAGACTTGTGTGCTCCAAAGAACATAAACCCTTTTTCATCCACGGCCACTCAATTATTGCAATATCTGCACATACTCTATGAAGCAGGATTAGCAACCACTTCGGTACGAGTTCACATCAGTGCTATAGCAGCCTTTCATGAACCTTTTAATAACCTTCCAATGTCTAACCACCCGTTGATATCTAAATTCATGCAAGGAATGATCCGGCTTCGACCACCGATGACTAAGCCTCCAATTCCATGGGACTTAAATGTAGTACTGGAACAATTAATGCTTCCGCCTTTCAAACCATTAGACTCTAGCCACATCAAATACATGACATGGAAAACAGTTTTTCTCATTGCCATAACTTCTGCAAGGAGGGTTAGTGAATTACAAGCTTTAGTTCACTACTCCCCTTATCTTGAATTCTACCATGACAAAGTGACCCTTCGTCCTCACCCTTCTTTTTTACCTAAGATGGTAACATTTTTTCATCTTAACCAAATCATAACTCTACCTATTTTTTTGCCAAAACCACATAATAACGAACGTGAAAAACTTTTACACGTGTTGGCCTACTATAAAAACAGGACTCAATCAACTTCGAGACCTTCTCAACTGTTCTTTTCCTTTAACCCAAATGATCCTGGTTAACCAGTCTCAAAAAGAACTATAGCCAGTTGGTTATCACAATGCACACTTTTTTGCTACAACAAAGGCTCCATCAAACTATCCATTAAACCTCAGGCGCACCAAATTTGCGCCACCTAGCATCAGTTGCACACTTAAATAAAGTTCCATTAATTGAGATTTGCAAAGCAGCAACATGGTTGTCCATTCATACTTTCACATCACATTATTGCCTCCAACAACAGACGACCTCTGCGGCACTAGGCACAGCAGTCTTATCACTAAAAAGAACATGAGACTGTCTACCACTACAAAGGTTGATGTCCTAACCTAAGAACAATAAATATACAAGGACACAACCAGGGAGCTTGGGACTCCCAAACAGCATGGCTAATTCAGCCCTGCTATCGACGGGAAAAAGCAAGTTTGCTTACCGTAAACGGTGTTTCCGTAGATAGGATGAATTAGCCATGCTGACCCACCCACCTCCCTAGACAGTCACAAAGAATCAAACATTCCTTCTGAGCTTACCTCTTGCTTGGCTACAAAGAAACTGAAGAGGTGAGGGAACCGCACGGGAAGACGACCGCGCAGATGCACAGAGTTCAAAACTCTGTGATCAGCTAAGAGAAACTCCGCCTACCCGTGATCGCGGCGCTTCCCAAACAGCATGGCTAATTCATCCTGCTATCTATGGAAACACCGTTTATGGTAAGCAAACTTGCTTATTTAATAAAAAAAGATCACTTCATATTTCATGTCTTGTGTCCACTGGCCGAACTAGCCAATACTTGGGGACACTTCCTAGCCCTTCGAACCAGCCAACAGCTGATACAGGGGACTCCCCAATAGATGCCTCCTGGTCCTTCATGAAGAAGTAGAAGGTGAATAAGCTGACAGGACCGGGATCTGCATGAGGGAATATTCAGTAGGTTTGTAGCTTCTCCCGATGTTCACGGATCTCTTGTGGCATCCCTTGGACCTTATTTTCAGTTTAACAAGGTAGAATGTGATTTTTAAGATTTATACACGGTTAACAAGTTTGTTGCGGTATATCTATGATACTGTATTGACTGAGGTTAATTTATATGGTAGAAAGAAATATTTGCAAGATAGTAGCTATCTAATAAGTCCGAAAAGTTGGAGGCTAGATTGTTGATAGTTATCGTCTATCAGAAAATGTGAATTTTGGAACAGGCAGTATAGACTGCTGCTGCTAATTGCTTTTGTAGCACTACTAGACATATGCAGCTCTGTACACATACACATAAGAGAGTCCCTATACCATGGAGCCTATTTATTTATTAAAATGTGATTACGTACCTAATGTCCATGCTATCTAGGTGATATCTAAGTGAGGTATCATAAAACAAATGAAATAAAATAATTGCTACAGAAATTTAAAATAATTGAAAAAAAGAAATAGTGCATTAGACAAATACAGAAAACTGGTACAACACCAGCAGCAAGCCCTTCCCACAGATCCTACAGTGCCGCACCTATCACGCCCCTTGGAGGTAATTTATCTTTATCTCTAGTAGGCCTAATCTTGACAGTCAAGTCCAGACACATAGACTGAGTAAATAGGTTTCAGGAAATGTATTTATCACACAGACCATGATTAAAATCAAGAAGGCCTTGATTAGGAAGTGCCAGTGTTTAAGATTTGAAAACAAGGTATCAAGGGTTAGCTAAGGCCAGTATTGAGCACTTGCAGTTGTTATAAAATATGGCAACCATGATGCTCCTGGGTGCTAAGAAATATGATCGTGTTATCCTAGTTTTGTACAGTCATCACTGGCTTCCTTTTGAGGCGAGATGCAGGTTTGAGATCTTATGTTTATCCTTTAAATGTCTTCATAGGGGAAGTGCATAGTACTTTGTGCCCGTTTGCCTACCTGTGAACTGATCAAGTTGCTTGCTCTTTCACAGCAAGGATGTTTGACAATTCCTTGCGTTTAATGTGTATGAGGCATTTGGCTTTTAGTTTTGTTGCCCCAAACATTTGGAATTCAATTCTTCAGAAGCTCCAGGCAGAGGTAAATTTCTTACAGTTTAGGAAAAAATGCCAAATTGTGTCTTTTTTTTTTTTTTTTTAATGGAAATGTTTAGTGAGGTGTCATAGACAAGCCTAATCAGTAATTTTTTAGAGGTAGTGTGAGAGAGGAAGGAAGTTTGTGTCAGATATGTGTTTTACTATTGATTGGTGGCTTTTTGTTTGTATGTTTTTGAGTGATGCTTATGTATAATTATAATTTTTTATAACCTGCTTTGATGTAGTAAACAAAAGTTGGGAAATCAAATATAAATGAGTTGAGCACAATGAGGAGGATTTTTAGGCAGCATGCATATGGCCAGAGAGGAAGCAGTAAACTTTGAACCTGAAAGCTAAAATTTGAATTACTTATGTGCTGCCCACTGTGTGATAGTCCATCATTTACTGTAAGATTCAGGTGCCACACTATGGGGTAATTTTTCAAATGAGTTAGGTGCGTAAAAGAAGCATATACCATAGCAATTTTCAAAAGCCCACTTATGCATGTAAAACCCAGTTTTAAGCATGTAAATCCTTTTGAAAATTACCCCCTGTGTTTTGTCTAGTAATTCGTTCTGCGGCTATATAGTGCTATAGGAGCTCTAGCTGTTCTTCAGCATTATTTTAGCATGGTTTGAGAATTTGTAGAAGAGTTACTTTGTTTGTTCACTACAGTGGTGAGCTAAGTGGTATCACACAGGCTGTAATTGTTAACTGTAGCTTTTAGAAATTTTGACATTTTTTGGTTGGTAGATTTGACCCTTGAAAATGTAGAAAAGATGACAAAAGCGTGGCCTATGACACTTGTCCTGGAAGAAGAATGGGAGAGAGCTGCTCTTGGTGACATTTCTGCTCAGCTGAACTTATCCTGCAGTGTTAAATCATATTCTCAGATTCTGGCTGCATTGAGGACTGGAAATATTGCTGTCTGGTTTTATAATCTTGATCCTCAGCACAGATACTGCGATGACATTTTCAAGGAAGCAGCCAAAACAGAGAAGATGTCAAAACATAAAGATCACTTTGTCTGCCCAGTCTTCCCACTTGTAACTACTTACTCTGCTGTCAAAGATCCTACGTGATCTGGGATCTTCTCTAACCCTTGCTCTGCCACATAGGTCCCTTTTGAGGTCTCTCCCAAGCATGCTCTTCCAGGTGTCCAGCACTCTCTTAGGGACAAAGTATTTTCTCAAGTTCCTTTAGAGCTTCTCATTCTATGGATGATGCTTCTTTCTGGTACTTTAAATATTTGAATGTTTCTGTCAAATCTCCCATTTGCCTTTAGTCTCTCTGTGTATAGCTTGTTGTGCAGGTGATGTACCAGTTTGTTGGTCCTGTTTAAATTGCCTCCACCTTGTTAATTTTCTTTTTTAGAGATAGTGCTTAAGGTGAGGTCTCACCAGAGATCTGTATCAGGCAATATCACTTCCCTCTTTCTCAAAGTGGTACCTCTTGTCATGCACCTAAGTATATTAAGCTTTCCAGCTCCTTTGTCAAATAGACTGAGGTTGTCAGAGATAACCTTTGAGTAATGTTCCTGTTTGACAATTGCTGCTTCTTCTCCAAAATGGTTATTTGGTCGATAATTTCTGCATTACAGATGCAAAATTTACTTTTGTTTTTTAGTACTAAAGTGCATTTGCAAATGATTGCTCTTCCAGATTGTAGTCTTCTTTCATAGACTTCCTTCCTAGAGTTGGCTGTCATCTGATTCCAATTCTCCTTTTTCTCTCTGCTGTTGAAATGGAGAGCAATGTTGCAGTTGTGTCAAAAGCATCAAGGCTAATTGGTTAAGGGTAGTAATCCCCATGCCTTCTGTTAGGGATAGTAATTGCTGTTTGGTGCAGGTTATCCCCATGCCCCCTTTTCTTCATTTCTAATCTCTAGCCTTTAGGGATCTGCAGTGTTTATTTGAATGGTTTCCATCCTTGTGAGGTGCTGCTCTGTCTGCCCTTTCCCCGTTTCCAGTGACAAATTGAACAGAGCTGTTAATCAGTGAGAAGGATATCGTCCATATGTGTCAGTGGTCATTAATCTGCTCTAAAGTATTCTGCAGGAAAGATAGGAGCAAGTTGGCAGAAACTATTAGTGAGACACAAGTTATTGCCATCTAGTCAAGTCTTAGTGTCAAGTCAAGTATATCTTGGTATTTACTGGTATAATTTGAATTTTATATTCGCGCGGACCTTTTCTTGATCAAGAAGCACATTGTGGATAGTAGCAATGTCAGCAGAATTTTAATGACATTTGTTTTATTTTATATTATGTTTGTCATTTTTGTGAATGTGTTATCTGCATTGAAAGGATGGAAATTGCAGAATAGAAGAAAGTAATTTTCACGGACTGTGCTAACAAGGATACCAAAATGAGGACTTTTATTTGGGAGCTTGTCAGACCTTTGGATTTTGGACACCAATCTATAAATAAAGCCTCTGCCTTAGGGTCTTGTTCAGCACTACTCTGTTCCCAATCTATCGCCAGGTGGTGGAAATGGTTGAGAAAGGGAGTAAGATGGATCTTAAGGCCTTTCTGCATAACTCATTTTCAGGTTTTTAGATTTAATTCTAGTGTTTGACATCTTCAAATAAGACAGTCTTTGGCTTTATTAAATAAAGACTTTTCCTACCAGCATAGAATTAGAAAAATGTGCTTTTTGAGTAAGGCTCTGTATGTCTACTGACACAGTTATTTGTCGCTGAAGAGCTTTGCTAAATCAGAGGCTGACAGGAAACCACAAACCTGTCAATTAAGACGACCCATGGGCCTTACAGATCGGGTCTTTCAGGACAAGAGTGCGGAGGAAGTGGCTGTCTCTGCAGCCCATCAATTTGGTATATTCCGTAGATGGCCTGCATAGCCAGGGCTCCATGATCTGAAATGTGTAAGCAAGTAGTGCTCTGGAAACCGAGATGTAGAGCAAGACTCGGTATCTTGGCTTCCCATCCTAGCTTGGCAGGCATCTGTCTGCATCCCAACCCGTTTACGCAATTAGATGTAATTGTCAGCTGTGCTTAGATGAGCTAGCATTGGAGACTGAGCTATTTCTTCCACACTAGGGCAGGGGGCTTGGTGAGGAAGGAGTAAGTTACAGTAACTGCTTGTTGGGTAAATGAGGCAAGCTAAATTCTACAGCTCTCTTCCTGCTCCCTGACTTTTGCTTACTAAGAAATATTTACATAAAATGTTCATTGCTTTTACTGTCTTTTTTTTTTTTTTAAATGGAAACCTTTTAAAATCTGCAGCATTTTAAAATGATAGTTACTAAATATATGCTGCTTAAATTTTGCATGCAAGCTGCTGTAAACAACAAGTTCCACATCCGAGTTCCACAGGCGTTCCTGGCGGGTTTGCTGTTTTTCTGTATCCCTAATAAAATAAATTAGAGAAACCACGGAGAACTGCATAATTAAATGTTAGGTCTTTTTTCTTGTTTTCAAGTACTTCAAATGGTAAATTGATATTGAATGTCATAAAAATGGAACTTTACTCACAGCTAAACATTTTTTTCAATAAAATAATTGGCTGCTGGAAAAGAACATGGGTTCATAAAGTATGCAAAGACTTTGAGCTCAGCTAGTTTACGCCTAAACCTGGTCGATATCACAAGTTTATAATTCAATTTTAGGGATTCTCAGTTTATAGCTTGTCTTGCCAGATGTTGTGGGAAAGAGGACCCCAGATAGAAAAGACTAATTAAATCAAAACAAAAAACAAAATTCTGATGCATCATGGTATACCGTGTCACTTTGCCTATTAAAAACTAAAGGTGCTATGGATGTAGCTGGAGGAAATTAAAAACGAACGCAGCAAAAAATGCTTGCAAAAATATAGAAACAAAATTAATTCTGCTAAAAAGAATTTCTTCTCATCCAAAATAACTGACGCTAATGGCAACTGTGCCATCCTTTTCAATATAGTTAAAAAAAAACCTGACATTTCCTCCAGTGACAAACTTAACTATTGATGAAACATTATGGGGCGGATTTTAAAAGCCCTGCTCGCGTAAATCCGGGCGGATTTACGCGAGCAGGGCCTTGCGAGCCGGCGCGCCGATTTTCCATAGGCCGCCGGCGCGCGCAGAACCCCAGGACGCACGTAGGTCCCGGGGTTTTTGGAAGGGGGCGTGTCGGGGCGGGGCCGAACGACGCAGCGTTTTGGGGGCGGGGCGAGGTGTTTTGGGGGCGGGACCGGGGGTGTGGCACAGGCCACAATAAAATATTTTTATTGTTCCACATCACAGCTTACAAACACAATAATACATCTAAATTTGAAAAAAATTGGCAAGCATATCAGCTATGGAAATCTGCACGGATGGCATCTACCCCTGTAGTGTAGATCACCTTTATTGGTCCTTTCCAGACTTAAATCACCAGTATTAGGCTATACTACTGCTTACAGAAGATAGTGATGGCTCCCAAACGTTCACTTTTGACTACTTGCTTGAATTGCTCTATGTGGGTATGAGGCAATGGGGGGAGGGTGGTGGGAGGGAGGTATTCTAACCGGAGTGTCGAGTAAAGAGCACATAACTCCTATTCTATATTCACTTCATTGGCTCCCTATTCAATATAGAATTCAGTTTAAAATCTTTTCAATTATTCATAACTTACTTCACAGTGATATCTCAATTTGGTCATGCACCCTACTCCGTATTTAACAACCGAATAAAAAATCTTTGTTCAATGCACAAAAATCTACTTCAAGTGCCAACCATCAGAGTGGCTGGACTTGATATGACACGTGCCTTTTCAGTAACTGGCCCCATTGTATGGAATTTGATACCAGATGATATTAGACAGACTACAAGGAATTTAAAAAGAAAATTAAAACTTTTCTTTTTTAATTGGCTTTTAACAATTCTCAAGTTCATAAATACACATTATTATAGTGTATGTGTAACCCACTCCACCTACTGATATCAACAGTCATTATTTGTGTTGTCTTACTTTGTTTCCATTTTATTATTTGACTGTTTCTATTTAGGTTTTTAATTTGTCTTAATTTTGTTTCTTTTTTATTATTTGGATGTATTTTATTTTGATTTTAATTTGATTGTTCATGTTTTAATTATATATGTTGAGCCTATACATTATTTATGTATAGAAATCTTGTAAACCGTTTTGATCTACTCTGTTTGTAAACGTGCTATACAAACATTTTAAAATAAAAAAATAAATTAGGTGAAATAAATTTTCACACAAAACTATTTACATAGAGGCCATGAAGCCTTTCTGTCAATTTTGTTTTAGTTCAGCAGAAAAAAAAGGTTCTAGCATGCCAGCCCGAGCTTGAATTGTATTTTTTTGGCATTCAGTGCTGGAGAAATCCTTTCCAATCCTGGAAGGCACCAGGATGAGCTTCTATTCTTCAGATTTATTTTTTGTAGCTCTATAGCCTCCGTTCATTCTTTAGCTTTGCGAAATAGCAGGCGTTGTCTTATGGAGTGGGTGTGTGCGCTCCCGCGACCTGGCCAGCTGGAATGACATGGCGTGGCATGATGCATTTTAATTTTTTTTATAGAGAGAGAATATGGCATCATAGAACAAATGAACACCTGAAGAGCTGACAATTTAGGGAGTATTTTGTGTAACATCCCATATACATTTGAAATCAAATAAGTGCAAGCTTAATATCACTTTTCAAAGGGACCATATGTGCATGATTTTCCTTGGGAAAATTATCCCAGGAGTACTGCCTGCACACGATTACATCTGTTAACTCTTCCCAAGACTTTTCCCAAGACAATTTCCTTGCATGCTTTTGAAAATGCAAAAGTATGTGGGTAGTAACAAACCCCTCCCCAACTCTGCCCCCAGGAAAGCCTCTGCTCACAGGGGGTAAATTTACCCAAATAGTTGGTGGGCAGATTTAAAAAGGCCATTCCCCCACCCTTCCTATTGGATGTGCTAAACCAACAGATCTGACTAGCTCAAGGTCACAGTGAGTGGTGTTGGCCTCTGGGCTACTCCCTCTTCTTATCTCTGTGAGAAAAATCTACCTAGTATTGTGCTGTTTTGGGAATGAAATTCACTTGTCTTTTTCTTGCCTGTTTGCTTCTGTTGTAGGACTTTTAAATTGCAGCTGATCTGTTTGTTAGGTGCAATTATTTTTGAGGTTCATAATAGCCACAGGGAAAACTGAATGACAGTCAGATTGTGTTCCATCTGGGTTGACATCACTGACAATTAGTTGCTGCCTTTACATGGTAGGATGTTGACTGTCTGAGATCAGAACAATTCTAGAGTCCTTTTAATATTTCATTATGTAGTATCTGATTGAGGGAACAATGATCTGTGAGAAATCTTATTCAATGTACATATGCAAAGAAAAGAGGCTTTCTTGTGTTTGCATTCATTACTAATACATTTACAGGGAGTTCCTCAGATATATTATATTTATAACTCATCAGGTAATCTTTTCCTTTGCCCAGACTACTAAATATACTATGACACTAACATTTTAAAGAAATTCTTCATAATTTTTTGGCCATTACCAGGTGCAGCATGTCTAGAGAGCTTCTGATGTTTTTCTCTGCTCTGGCAGTACCCAGCATAGTTTGACAGCACTGCCAGGGAAAAGAAGGAACATGCACCAGCCCTAAAAACAGGGAGGAAATATTTAGTTTTAAATTGCATATAGCTCTGTGTAATAGAGCTAAATAGGCATGTCTGAGCATTTCAGCGTAGTTCAGACTCTGGTTATAGATGTGTTGAAATGTTGCCTTAAGGAATTGGGCAAGTAGCTCTTCGCTTAATAGGATTTAAAAAAAGACAAAACTGCATGGTGTTTTTCATGTTTTGTGTGCGTGCTTCAGATTGTGTTATGTAAATCAGGAATGTGATATTCATAAGTCAGATTATCAGATAGGCAGGCGGCATGTAGAGACTAGGAAAAAGCTGTTTGCATTAGTGCATGGCCATGTAGTTGTCAAATTTCTAAGCATGTAGTGCCATCCATTGTATGTTTAGAGAGATGTTTGTTTCTAACAGGAAATGAAAGGGAGCTGAGCATTGCTTGGGTCATTTCAGCATTTCCTGTTCTAGCAGTGGCTTACTAAAGCCTGGTGGTGAACTCTGGCGGGATGTTGGCAACCTTTCTCTAGGATGCCATGGTGCTTGTATGTGTTGCAGACTTATTCAGCTATTGATCTGCATTGCTTCCAACTGGCTAAAGAAGTCCTTTTAAGTGCTCAATATCTGCATAGTACACTTTCTATTTGTCATGCTCCCAAAACTTAAGCTCAGTTCTTAAATGCAACTCTTTTTTTGGCTGCTTCTTGCCATGGAGTAGGACCTGCTCCTTCACCCTTTTAAGAAAAATGCATTTTGATTTTGCACTGTTATAGGAGACATTAATCGATTAATTGTTTTTGGTCACAGTTTGATCCACATTGCACAGCTAACTCTTTATGCATCAATTTGTTATTGTGGCTTCTTAAACTGCATTGAAGTTTCTACTTGGAACCCATCAGTAAAGGGCAGTTGAATTCTGATGAGTACCATGTCTCATGTGAAATTTGCACTGGATAATAAGACCAACTGGGCATAGCAACTAGAAATATGTGAGATGATCACAGCTGACACGTCACTGTACTTTGAAGTGGCTGCTGTTTCTGAAATTACCCTTTTATCAGGTTTACCTTTTTACCTTGTCTTTAAGACAACAGATGTTCATGCGTGTCAGTAAAATGGTGCTTTAGATATTCCCAGCTCTGCTGTTTTTAACACAGGTAAGACTAGGTCCAGAAAACAGGAGAAACATTCTCAAAGGAAAAACAGTGATCAAAAAATTCATAAGTAAGGGCAGTGTCCTATTGAAAGATAACAGAGTTTATGAATTTTGAGATCGGTTAGTTACATTATTCCTAACATATATTGCAAATTGTCACCACATTGTCAGTGGTGACATTTATTTAGGCCTATATTTTCATAATAATCGATAGTTGTTGCGCCTGTCGCTCATTACCTGGTCTACCGCTACAATATGCGTCTTTTCAGTACCTCTTTTCCAAGCAAGCAGTAGACGTGTTACCTTTTGATTGTGCGATAAATCTCAAGCCTAATTCGGAGCCTCCCAAGGGAAGGGTATATCCCCTCTCAATAACAGAGACTGAGGCCATCTCGGGCTATATCCAAGAAAACCTGCAAAAAGGGTTTATTAGACCTTCTAAGTCCCTGGCTGGTGCAGTGTTCTTTTTTGTTGGAAAGAAAGATGGATCTCTTCGCCCCTGTATCGATTACAGAGGTCTCAATGAAATCACCATCAAGGATCGCTACCCTCTACCATTGATAACAGCTTTTTTTTTTTTATAATTAAAGATTTTTATTAAACAGACAGTGAATCCAACGTGATACATACAGTCCGAAGTGAAATGTGTATAAATATTAACAAGAAATGGTAACAGTCGTGTCTGTGTCAATAAGTAGTAAGTAATAAATCCCCCAGGTAGTTTAGGGGGATACATAAGAGTAGATTCACATTCAAACCATGAAAAGAAACATTGATTTTATATTTTTATACCTCCCTCCCACCCCCCTCCCCCCATTGCCTCATACCCACATAGAGCAATTCAAGCAAGTAGTCAAAAGTGAACGTTTGGGAGCCATCACTATCTTCTGTAAGCAGTAGTATAGCCTAATACTGGTGATTTAAGTCTGGAAAGGACCAATAAAGGTGATCTACACTACAGGGGTAGATGCCATCCGTGCAGATTTCCATAGCTGATATGCTTGCCAAATTTTTTCAAATTTAGATGTATTATTGTGTTTGTAAGCTGTGATGTGGAACAATAAAAATATTTTATCCACTCTTTGTTGTATTGCTGCTTTTGTTGGTACTTGTGATGATTTCCATGCCCTTGCTAGTTCGCATCTACTAGCTGTCAAAATGACTTGTGCCATACGATTCTGATCTATTGAAATCTTTGGGAGCTTGACGCCCAGTAAAGTGTGCATTGGCGTAAGAGCGCCGAGTCCCGGGATCATTTCTTTCAACCATTGAAATATCTCCTGCCATAGCTGTTGCACTTTGGGGCACCCCCACCACATATGCAAAAAGGAGCCAACCTCCCCACACGCCCGCCAGCATTTATCTGAAACATGATGTGCAGATTTATGTAGTTGTAGAGGTGGTATGTATGCCCTCTACAACTACATAAATTTGCACATCAATGAGGGAGGAGGCTATATACCCCTTGCCCAGATTCTGAAAGATAGACTTCCAAAGTGTGGGTGACCAGTCAAGTGGTATATCTTTTTCCCAAGCCTTCTGAAAAGCAGGAAGAGCTTCTACTGGTGATGCTAAAAGCTGATAAGTCAGAGAGAGAACCTGTTTAGAATTATTGGCCTTATGACAAAGTTTTTCAAAGTCTGACATTCCCATATTAAGTGGTGCCTGAAGCTGATGGGCCTCTGCAAAATGGGCTAATTGTATATAGGAATAGGTGGCGGATGAAGGTAGGTCATATGCTTGTTGCAAGTCTTGGAAGGCCTGCAGGTTCTGTGATCCCCAAACGTGCTCCCATGTCCAGATCCCCCTCTGTCTCCACACCTGGAATGCCACGCTGTCATATCCTGGAGGCAATATTCCTTGTTGGTGTATAAACTAGTACTGGCATAGTACTCCCGCCCTCCTACCAACCGGGGCCTCAAGTGGTGCCACAATGTCAAAGAAAGGCGGGAAGATGGCGGAAGAGTCTCATTAGGGTTGACCAGCCACGTGTTTTTAGGTTGCCACAGTAAACTGCTTAGGGGGACCTGTCCTAGCTAAGCTTGCATATGTAGTACCCATTGCTTAGGTTGCCTTGTGATATGCCAATCCACCAAATTTTTAAGTTGGGCCGCCCAGTAGTATCTGGCAATATCTAGGACGTGGAGCCCCCTTCTGGACTTAGGGAGAAATAAAACTCGCCGAGAAATCCAGGGTCGTCGCCCGGCCCATATAAAGGCCATGCATTTCTTTTGCCATTGCTTAAGTAGATTGGGCGGGACCGTAATCGGTAGAGTTTGAAATAAATATAAAAGTTTGGGGAGTATGGTCTTTTTAAAGACTGCCATGCGGCCTAACCAGGATAAATGATATCTGCTCCATTCTTCCATAGCTTTAGTGAGATTGTGCCACAAAGGCATATAATTTATAGAGAGCAGATCCTGGGTAGTGCTCAGTATTTGATCTGTGTATGTGCCCATTTAAATCTAAACAGCCTCTGCAAATGGGAGACCTCATTAGATGGGATATTTATATTCAGGATCTTAGACTTATCCCAATTGACCCGAAAGCCTGATATGCGGCTAAAAGACTCCATTTCACTAGTCATGTGCTGAAGGGAAGTCTCAGGGGAGTGAGTGTGAGGAAAATGTCGTCAGCATACATAGAAAGTTTAGAAGACGCCCCTCCCAAATAGAACCCGGTGACCTCAGCATTCCGACGGATGTTAACTGCAAAGGGTTCAAGAAAAAGGGCAAAGAGCAGCGGGGATAAAGGGCACCCCTGCCTTGCCCCTCTGCCGACAGGAAACATAGGAGAATAGCCACTGTTAATTTTGAGACACGCCATAGGGATGCTATATAGCTGTCGAAGCCACTCGAGATAAGGAGCCCCAAATCCCATTTTCTCTAAAGTATGAAATAGATATGGCCATTGCACCATATCATATGCTTTTTCAGCATCTATAGAAAGGGCAATAGCAGGTACCTTATGTTGCTTTGCATACCAGATAATGTCAAGAATCTTATAGACATTATCTGCTGTGGTTCTCCCAGGAATAAACCCCGCTTGGTCTGAATGAACCAATTGTGCTTTGAAACAGTTTAAGTGGTTAGCAAGGATCTTTGCCAACAGCTTAATGTCAATGTTCAAAAGAGAAATGGGGCGGTATGATCCACAAATTGTCAGGTCCCTATCAGGTTTTACCAAAATAGTGATCCCTGCCGAATTGGCCAGGGATGAAAGGACGGTCCCCGTTCGCAGAGAGTTGAAAAACGTTTGGAGTACGGGTGCTAATACTGTGGCAAAATGTTTATAGAACTTTGGGGTGTACCCATTGATACCCGGGAATTTACCAGATTTTAATGATTTAATAGCATCGTGGATTTCCCCCAAGGTAATATCTTTATCCAAGAATTGCCTTTGAGAGGTGGTCAACTCCGGGAGTGGGATATCTGAAAGGTATTCTGTGATATCCCTATCTGAAATATTTGGGTCCCCGCTATATAATTTAGTATAAAACTGAAGAAATTGTTGCCTGATGGAAGTGTTGTCAGTTAATATCTGTCCCTCTGGATTTTTAATTTTCGGGATGGTGGCCAGCAGTTGCCTTCGCTTGAGCATGTGTGCTAAGTGCTTCCCGGCCTTATTCTCCCCTTCAAAGTATTGCTGTTGAACCAAAGTCAGTTGATGAGCTATACGTGCGGAATCAAGGGCCGCTATTTTGTCCCGAGTCTCCTGTATCTCCCGCTGTAATAGGGATTTGATTGGGTTCCGCATGTGGGCTGATTCAAGCTGGTGAAGAGTAGTCATTAATTGTAATCTGTCCTTAGCTCTCTGCTTATTAACATGGGTGGCTCGGGCAATAAAAGAACCTCGAAAGACACTCTTCAGACATTCCCAAATTGTCCCCGGGTTCACCTTCCCTGTGTCATTGAATCAAAGGTATTCCTGAATTTCCTTATGTATCTGTTTTTGAAATGAACTATCCTCTAAAAGGGAATCATTAAGTCTCCAGTATCATTGGCCGATATCGTAGTTTTTTAATTGTAATTGAAACCAGATTGGGGCATGATCAGACCAAACAATGGGTTCAATGTCCACCTTTTGTACCATATTAATCATAGTTTTATCTAGAAAAAACATGTCTAGGCGGGAATAAGAGTTATGCGGGTGAAAGTAAAAGGAGTAGCACTTAGAGGTGGGAAAACGTGATCGCCGTA
The DNA here is from genome assembly GCF_901001135.1 of Rhinatrema bivittatum. Taxonomy (NCBI): domain Eukaryota; kingdom Metazoa; phylum Chordata; class Amphibia; order Gymnophiona; family Rhinatrematidae; genus Rhinatrema; species Rhinatrema bivittatum. Next base: position 178,101,062 of record NC_042622.1, read on the forward strand.
CGTCAATCCCAGCTATCAGAGAAATTATTTTCCGAAAAGCCTTTCTAGTCGCTGAGGTATCTGAGCTAGTCGCAGTAGAGTTATCAATGTAGGGATTGAGAGTAATATTAAAGTCCCCTCTGAGAATTACACTCCCTTCTGCCTTGTCCGCTAGTAAAGTGTAGAGTGTGGTATAGAAGGTCTCTTTATGAGTGGTCGGGCTGTATATGGCACAAAGTGTCAGAGTTTCTCCCCCTAGTTTCACATTTAGTAAAAGGTAACAGCCCTGAGAGTCACAATGTGAGTTCAATAATTCAAAGTGCGAGTTTTTGTGAATTAAAATTCCCACCCCAGAATATTTAGTGTCTTTCATTGCCGCTGCCCAAAATTGATACGGAAATTTGTCAGATTTCATAAGGCCCTCATGTCTTTTCCGGAGATGGGTCTCCTGCAGATAAATCACATCTGCCTTTAAATGCCCCATTTTCTGAAATAATAATCTTTTATGGCCTGAGTTTAAATCTTTCACATTGAGAGAAACAAATTTAACCATAGTCATTATGAGCATAACTGGGCTCCCTCCTTAGCTCAAAACCCCCGTCCCTTAGTCCCCGTGAAGTAGGGTCGCATAGGCTGGTTACGGAACACCTACAGCTCCCTTGCATGTGATTTTGCAAACATTCAGTGAGGCAAGATACCCAACCCCCCCCCCCCCCCAATCCCCTCTGCCACCCCTGGGAATGATTCCTTCGTTCCCAGTATCTACTGGAGGAAGAATCCATACCGGTAGGGAGAGCCAGCCGCTCCCTGGGTGTCCTGTATTGAGCCTTCAAGTGATGAAAGCAAAACTGTTCGCCTAGAAATACTCCGAAATCCAAACCAAACAACTCTGAAACAGTGAGTATGGATAACTCGCAATGCCCAACTGCTACTTGCTTCCCGAGACATGAGATTAGTCAAAAGCACCGCTGAGGAGCTTTAGCGTAAAGGCAGTTCAGGTATGGTCTTTAAGATCATGAGAGGTTTTGAACGAGTAGATGTGACTCGGTTATTTACACTTTTGAATAATAGAAGGACTAGGGGGCATTCCATGACGTTAACAAGTAGCACATTTAAGACTAATCGGAGAAAATTCTTTTTCACTCATCGCACAATAAAGCTCTGGAATTTGTTGCCAGAGGATGTGGTTAGTGCAGTTAGTGTAGCTGGGTTCAAAAAAGGTTTGGATAAGTTCTTGGAGAAGTCCATTAACGGCTATTAATCAAGTTTACTTAGGGAATAGCCACTGCTATCAATTGCATCAGTAGCATGGGATCTTCTTAGTGTTTGGATAATTGCCAGGTTCTTGTGGCCTGGTTTTGGCCTCTGTTGGAAACAGGATGCTGGGCTTGATGGACCCTTGGTCTGACCCAGCATGGCAATTTCTTATGTTCTTATGATCAATGTTCTGAGAACTGTCACTTGTGTTCCAACGCAGTCTGCGGTCGCCTGTGTTTACTCTCTGCCAGCGCGGCATCTCAGACCTGGTACCCGCCGAGGCAGAAGTGGTGGGGGCAGGAAGTTCCACTGAAAGGCCCCTCTCTTTCATGGCATGTGCTGCTTCTTCCAGCGTATGAACGGTGTGCAATTTTCCCCTCAAGCTAAAACCATAATCCAAAAGGAAATAACCACTGGTAGCGGATCTTCACAGCTGCTAGTGCCTCCGTGATGGGTTTAAAAACCAGGCGTTTGCGCAGCATGGTGGCGGCAAGGTCTGCATAAATGGCTGTATCGTTCTCTTCCCAGCTCCAAAGTCGCTTTTGCCATGCTGCCATCGCAATCCTTTCTTTGTAGGCATATGAGGTGAAGCAGGCGATAATGTCCCTGGGTTTATTCCCTAATTTGGGGCCCAGGGAACTGTGTGCCCTTTCAATTTGTGGAAGGGGTTGTGAGTCCTCCCCGGCTGAAGATGCCCCGGCCAGTATCGTGGCACAGATTTTTATGAACCACCAATGTGCAGTTAGCGTATTCATCCTTTTCTGAGACTCCTTTAAATCTTAAGTTACTGTTTTCTAAGTCTTCAAGCTTGTCAGCAAATGCTGCCTGTTCAGAATGTAAGCTTGTGATAGTGTTTTGTTGCTGCTTCCATTTTTCCTCGTGGTCCTCCAGTCGGATGTCTGCTTCGTCAATCCACCGGCCCAGCTCCACGTGGTCTTCTCGTATTTCCTGCAGCGTGGCTGCAATCTCAGACTTGGAATTCTTAATGTCCTGCTGGATTTCCATGAGCCAGGAGCGCATTTCCGCTCGGGAAGGAGGCTCAGCATCCGAACTGCTCGAGGCGCTCATTTCTGTCCCGGGCTCTGCCACGCCGTCTGGGTCAGCCATTTTGTTTGTCTCTGGGTCCGTATCTTCTCCCCCTTTAGTGTAGGAGAATTTTTTAAAGTCCATGGGGTTTTTTTTTTTTTGTGGCCATGCTCACCGTGCGTTCCGCTTCCACATGCGGTATAGGGTGCCGAAAAACGCTCACTTTTTTCCCCTTTTTCCGCCGAAAATAGCCCCGGGAGATGAGCAGCCCTGATTCAGCCGACCGGCATGGTAAGTGACGTCACTTCCTCCTGGAAGACAGCTTTTAACACCCGTGACGGACACTTTGAATACTTAGTCATGCCTTTTGGATTGTGCAATGTACCAGCGGTGTTCCAGAATATGATGAATGATATTCTGCGAGATTTACTGTACCAGTGCGTGGTAGTATATTTAGTTGACATCCTGATTTTCTCTCAGGACCTCCAGACTGATGTGATAAAGGTACTACAAAGGCTATGTGATGATCGCCTTTATAAAAAGCTCGAAAAGTGCACTTTTCACCAGGAGTCAGTGCCATTTCTGGGGTACATCGTTTCCAAGAATGGCTTCCAGATGGACCCTGAACAGCATTCAAGAGAGGCTTCAACCCACTGGCTTAAAAGCCTTACGCCGTTTCCTCAGCTTCACAAACTATTACCTGTACCTTCATTAAGCACTACTCCACCCTAACAGCACCACTCACGGCCATGACCAGAAAAGGAGCTGATCCATCTCGATGGTCTGCTGAGGCTGTTGCAGCCTTCCAAACTCTCAAAGAAGCCTTCCAAACTAAGCCATGTCTTCGCCACCCCAATCCTCAGCATCCTTTCATTGTCAAGGTCGACACCTCTGACGTCAGCTTGGGAGCAGTACTAAGCCAATATAGTGATGCCAATGTTCTCCATCTCTGCTCTTTCTTCTCATGATGATTCTCGCCTACAGAGAAGAATTATGGAATTGGAGATAAAGAATTGTTAGCTATAAAATTGGCCTTTGAAGAATGGCATCCGTGGCTGGAAGGTGCACAGCACCAAATAACGGTGTATACCGATCATAAAAATTTGGAATATCTACGACATGCCCAAAGCCTTAATCACCGGCAAGCAAGGTGGTCGTTTTTTTTTTTCAACCGCTTTGACTTTTTACTGAAATACCGTCCTGCAGAAAAGAGTGTTAGAGTAGACGCTCTTTCATGCTCCTTCTCTACGGTGGATGTACCCGATGAGCCTCGTCACATTATCAGTCCGGAGAAGATGGTGTTAGTGGCCACTCACACTGTCCCCACTGGGAAAACAGTGGTGTCACTGGGAATGAGGAAGAAGTTACTAAAGTGGGCACATGACTCCCATCTGGCTGGCCACCCCGGGCTATGCTCCAACGTTTCTATTGGTGGCCTACCATGAAGACTGATGTCCAAACCTACGTGGCATCCTGTGCCACCTGCGCTAGACAAAAACCTCCTGCCGGACGTCCCTGGGGTCTCCTCCAACCTCTGCCTGTACCAGAGGTACCTTGGATGCACATCGCGACTGTCTTCGTGGTGGACTTATTCCCTTCTGCCGGAAATAATACGATCTGGGTGACCATCAAATGGTTTTCGAAAATGGCACATTTTGTGGCCCTGCCAGGATTACCATCCGCTGCTGAACTGGCTAAATTATTCGTGAAGCACATCTTTCGCCTCCACGGCATGCCCAAACACATTCTGTCTGATAGAGGCGTCCAGTTTACCGCAAACTTCTAGAGAGTTCTGTGTTGGAAGTTCGACATTGCGTTGGATCTGACCTCGGCCTATCACCCGCAGTCCAATGGCCAAACAGAGCGAATGAATCGGACACTCAAACAATTCTCACGCTCATATGTGAATACTAGACAAAGTAACTGGGCAGAATTACTTCCTTGGGCCGAATTCGCCCTAAACTCACATCCAGCTGCTGCCACAGAATCAACACCCTTTCAAGTGGTGTATGGCCGCCAACCATTACCTCTGCCATTCTCTGTGACATCTCCAGCAGCTCAAGCCACCGCAATTGAATTACAACAAAGATCTGCTCCTCAAGGTGGGAGAAAGAACCAAAAAGACTTACGATGCTCACCACAGGAAGGCTCCTCAATTTCAGCCTGGGGATAAGGTATGGCTTAGTACAAAGTTCCTCCGCTTAAAGCTGCCTTCTACACGTTTTGCTCCGTGGTATGTCGGACCTTTTGTTGTCCTCCGACGCCTTGGGAATTTGACTTAGTTTGAAGCTACCGCCATCCATGAAAATTCATAATGCTTTTCACGTGGCCCTACTGAAACCTCTTGTACTGTCTGAATTTTCCAGCAAAGCTCCAGAACCAACACTGTTTGATGCAGAAGAAGATATTGCATATACTGTTGATGACATCCTGGATGTACACAAGAGAGGTAAACGATGGGAGTACCTTATCTCCTGGAAAGGATACGGACCGGAGGAGAACTCCTGGGAGCCCATGGCCAATATCCTGGATAAAGACATGCTCCGTTGCTTCCATCAGTATCATCCTTGTAAGCCAAAACCCCCTGGGGGGGGGCGGGCCCCGGGGCCCCTTGGCCCCTTGGAAGGGGGGTATTGTTGCGCCAGTCAGTCGCAGAAGGTTGCGCCCTCTGTTGCTTACCTTTTTTCTGCCTGACTCGGTCCATTTTGGTAAGATGGCTGCCTCCGCTTCTCCACACCAAACCCTCTGGCGTTCCTGGTCCAGCATGGGCGATTGCGTTCGCCATCTTTCTCCAGTAGTCACCTAGGGCATGCGTGCACACGCAGCCCCGTCTTTTACATGTGTCATGGCGGGAACCTCGGGGGCATCCCCACCGCATGACGTCACTAGCTCTGGTATTTTAACTCCATTCACAATTCCTAATGCGAGTTAGCAAGGAATCCTCCATGCTGATCTCTCCACGTTACCAGATGCTCCCGCTCTGTGTACTCTCGCTCAAGGCTCCACGGGGGCCTTGCCTCGCTGTTCTTTACCCTCTGGGGTTTCTGCTACCAACAAGGACGCCTAAGGTACCCGCTCCTCAGGACCCTTGCCTTGCATCTATTTACCCTTCGGGATTGCCTATCTATTACCAGGATGCCTACGGTACCCGCTCCTCGGGGGCCTTGTTCTTCCGAGACCTCTGCTCCTCGGGGCTCTTCCCTACTACAACTACCAGCATCAGAGTGAGTACTGCTGCTCCATTTCTGTCTTTGCATGTCTCATCTCTCTCTCCGTAGATTCTTGACCTACCCTGCACCGCGGGCCTGGTGAGACTGTGGAACTGCCTTTTCCACTCTGCAACCTACAGACGGAACATTACCATCTGGTTTCTCCTCTCCTAGCTGGAATCATCACCCAATCCTTGGGTTACCATCTACGTTGCAGTACAATAAAGCTATATCTCTGTGTCCATCTCTGACTAGAGCTAGCCTATTGCTGCAAGTCCTCACAGGGCAGAGCCCTGTGGGAGGTGTCATCTCTTACAGCGACCAAGGACCCACGCGTCAATGTCCAAAGTACAACAACAGTGTAACTGCAAACATTTTTATTTGTGGTCTTGGCCATTGCTCTAGTTCATTTCTCTAGCAACCCAAGTGGCAACTCTTTAACCTTTGACGTAGAGTTCTTTCACAAATGCATATTTAACTGTTGCCAAAAAACAAGGTACCCCAAGCTTTTCAGCCTCCCATATTTTGTTTCATCAGTTCTTGCCTAAGAATGATGTGACAGGCTCTTCCTGACAGCATTTCTAGTCCATAGAATAGAACTGGACCTAATAATCAATGACAGGACTCTGCTGGCTCATTGGATCAGCATTGGAAAGAAGTTTTAAAATGTGATGTAGAGAAAAGGTATGAATTTGTTGATGACAAGGACAAATGAAGTAGTCATAGTGATGGACGACTGTTATACACCTTTTTGAAGATAATCATGAAAAAGCAAAAATAAATGTAGGGGTTTTGATGGAGCAAAAGTCTTTTGAAGCTTGCTGAACCACTGCTTGCTGCCAGATAATAGTATGAGAAGCATTTGGCTTCCACCTCAAGTCAGAAGCTACTGTTTATAAATTCTACCTCTGATGATATTTATTGCCTTGAAGCCTCTATGACTTTCATATTAAAATGTACATTACCTGTTTTTGGAAAGTAGAAATACAGAGGATAACTTTCAAATAGCTCAGTGGAGCCCCATATACGCGTTTATATGGTTATGTGGAGAAATGCTACTGTATTTTATAACCGGCATAGATTATAAAATACACACATGTCCACCTAACATATGCGCATATATATGCTTATGTGTGAATACCTGCATTTCATTGAAAGAATGTATTGAACACGCATACGTTTCCTACCTACTTTATAAACGTGCATATATTTTATGCTCAAAAAATTTAGGTCTTGCTAATGTAAAACCCTTATTTACATGGGTAGGTTGATTTGTTTTAAAACTTGTGCACTTAATTGAAATGACCAATTTTCCAATTCCTCCACCAGTTCACCTAGTTCTTCTCCAGGTCAAGACCCTCCTAGCTCTTCAGCTTCAACATTCCCCAGTTCACCTAGGCCTCCCACTTTATTTATTTATTTTATTTAAGAGGTTTTATATACCGATGCTCATGAAAAATCATATCGCGTCGGTTTACATATAACTTTAGATGGAATTACAATAAACAGGGGAGTTTAACCTGGAGAAACAACTCTGGGGAGAGTCACAAACAAGAATAGAGGTGGAGGATGAGTAATAGCGTTAATGACATTAACATTAAAGTAACAATAACAATATCTGTGTTAAGTAATGCGGTGAGGTATAAAGAGTCTTATGGCGTGCTTCAAGCACGCCATAAGACTCCAGGTTAAACTCCAGGTTAAACTCCCCTGTTTATTGTAATTCCATCTAAAGTTATATGTAAACCGACGCAATATGATTTTTCATGAGCATCGGTATATAAAACCTCTTAAATAAAATAAATAAAGTGGGAGGCCTAGGTGAACTGGGGAATGTTGAAGCTGAAGAGCTAGGAGGGTCTTGACCTGGAGAAGAACTAGGTGAACTGGTGGAGGAATCGGAAAATTGGTCATTTCAATTAAGTGCACAAGTTTTAAAACAAATCAACCTACCCATGTAAATAAGGGTTTTACATTAGCAATAGTTAACCAATAGTTGACAATTGGTTAAGTTGATACTTAACCAATAGTTGACAATGGACCCATCTGATATTAATTGAGTGAGATAATTAACAGGTATAAATGTGTGCGAGTAAGTTACCACATGTACTCGCATAAGTCTCTTGTAAAATAGCAACTTGCGTGCAAAACTTAGTCCCACACCAGAATGCCCCTAGTCTGCCCCTTTTTTGTGTATTTAGATATGCGCACTAAAGCAAAAAAACGCATATGTTTGCTGAATATGCAGGTTCAGACTACTTGCGTGTATGTATGCTAATTTTAGGTGCGTAACTCTTTGAAGATTCACCCATCTCTTTTAAAAGGTGGCAGCTCGGTGCAACGATTGATTGCATCCTACTGATTTGGGTTGGTTGATGTCATCATTCAGATGTTTGGCATTTTTCTATCCAGATGGAAATAGATATGACAGAGGCTTGCTGTCATGCCCTTACCTTGAAGTTGGCTGCATCTGAAGCAATGTCTGTAGGTTTTCAGGGGCCATGCAAAATTAGGAACCAGGTGACTTCAGGGTCTACCATTATTATTTATAAAATGCTACTTGTTGTGTTTGCTGTCTGTTTTGTTGTTTTCCAGTTAATGAAATGTAGCAGGTTCTTTGTAACCGGACTGCTTTAGGTAAATCACTTCTTATTCTCTCTCTCCTTTATAGGAAGCACTTCTCTTTTAAGTGGGCTTTGAATGGAAACTTTGGGAAATATTGAGTTCACTGTTTATATAATATTAAAGTATAAAAGGTGGTGAGAACAATGTTCAAAGCTAAAGTTTTGTGTAAGTAAACAGTCTCTTCCAGGTTAGAGTGTCTGAGTGGAGGTCAGTTTTTTGCCAAATGAGTTTTACTATCCTGGGTTTAATGGAAAGTATCTTTTTAGAAAGCACAGAAACTTGACGGCAGAAAAAGACCATATGGCTCATCCGTCCAATTTATTTAGCCCTTCTAATTCCCACCACTCCCTCAGAGATCCCCTGCATTTATCCCCTGCTTTCCATGGGGAGGCTGTTCCATGCATCCACCACCCTCTCCTAAGATTACTCCTGTAAGTGTTCAGTTTTGAAACTGCAAACTTGTACTCTCACTTCAGGGCACAATTATTAATGTTGAGTAAAACATCTGCTCAATGGAAAAAAAAATGTAACTGATTCTATTCATCTGTGATTTTTGTTGACTACGTTCCAATCTACCTATAATAAAGAGGAAAGTTGCCCTGCACCTGGTATGCAAATGAGAAAAGTTCCCCACCCTGCATCATTGTGATTGGCGAGTGAGCTCCTCTGCTTGCTGTCCCCACATCACGGTGATTGACAGCAGAAGGGAGGAAAGCAGTCCTGGAATCTGCAGTTGAGGACAGGCCACAGTGTCAGCGGGCCTCCCCCCACCTTCTGCCTGCATAGGAGAGACAGATCCCCATAGTGGAGCTGGAGAGGCTGGCAGAGGACAGACAGACCCCCACAATGGTGCTGGAGAGGCTGGAGTGCTGGCAGGGACCCCATTCCCCACCAGCAGAGGAGAGAGAGAAACGTGTGGCAGAGGATAGAGAGACACGGTGGTGATGCAGAGGCTGGCACCATGGAGACTGACAGAGAAACCCACGGCGGCAGTGGAGAGACTGGAGTGCTGGCGGGGCCCCCATACTCTTGCTAGCGGAAGGGACAGAGATCTGCAGCTGCTGAAGAGCGAACACCAGGTATGGAGAGGGAAGAGGAGGAAAGTGACAGGAAACGGTAGGGAAGTGGAGGTGAAAGATGGTAGGGAGAAAAGGGAGAGTGAGAGAACCCAGATTGCCCTTTCCTTTTGTACTAGTAGAAAATATTAGCAAAATGGCTAGAATAAATTCAGACTAGATCCTAATATGTGCTAGTCCTTTGTGTACGGCACTGTAAATCTCATGACAGCACATTGGGTTTACTCTATTTACAGATGCCTGTATTTTCAATACTAGAATAGATTTTTGAGAATTGATGTGGTCTACAGTATATTTGTTGTGAATAGAGCTGTTTTTGATAGTTACACTGTTCTTGCCATTTCTTTTGTGGTACTGGTGTGCAGAGTCAAGTGTTTGATTTGGAAGAGTTCTGCCCAAGGGATCAGAGGAAGCAAATTCAAAGTCTCATTACATTTCTAGACCAGGTGTAAAGAGGGGATGTGTGATGTTTTGACTTTTTTCATTGTGCAGAAAACATGGCCAGCACTGTAGACTGGGAAATGAATTTAATTGGTGATGATTCATTCGTTTGCACAACATAGCGCACACAAACAGAAAACAGTTTAATTATCATGCTTGATGTAGGAGTTAACATTTTGCACTGTGCGAACATCATTTTCAATAAACTGTTACCATTTGGCTGAATCTTTCAGCGGGAAGGGTCTTGTTTCTAAATTCTGCTTTCCTGGCAGATTTTAAAAGATGCAGACTACAACATAGAGTAACACAGTAAATGGTAGCAGATAAAGACCAGATGGCCTATCCAGCCTGCTCGGTTGTCATCTTCTCTGGGCTTTCTACCATTCTGGATAGATGAGAAGATATATTCGTATACATAAAGAGATACCAACTGCCCCTCCTCCCCCCCCCCCCCCCCAAATATCTTTTACCTGACCTCTTAGCTCTAATCCTACCATCTGTCCCAAGAATGCTCACTGATGTTAGGGTTATAAGCATGGCCGCTCCTTACAGGTTACGCCGTCCTCCATGGAAGCCCAGTGCTGTTTGCAGGACCATACTGTGCCAGTTACCCCAGCCTTCTTAGAAGCCTAATGCTGTTAAGTTTGTAACCATGGCTGCTATGAACGTTTCCTCAAGCTTTTTGGTAGCCTGATGCAGTCATCCACCACACTACCTCTTTCAGAGGTGGGAGGTTTTAAACCTGGCTTGTGGCACTGATGCTTCTAGAAGGCCTTTAGCTCTGCTGCCTGGATCAGGCGCCCAGTGTGGTTCTAGGGCCAAAAGGTTTGCTCATTGCTGACCTTTTGACTTGTATTTTCTTCTCATTGGCAAACACTAAAGTCCCCTCTTTCATTTCTTCTATCTCGTACTGCTCACCTGCCTTTCCAGCTGCCCTCTGTGTCTTTCCAGGCAGGTTAAAATTCTGTCACAGTTTTTTGGTTCTCGCTACCTCTGTTGGTAGGCTGTGCCCGGCATGTACCACCCTCTCAGTAAAGAAGTGTGGTGTGTTGTGTGTCTGTTAGCATTCAGCATGTGAAAGTTACTGTGTACCTTAGCTTGGCCATCCTGATCGATATTAATCTTGCCAGCATAATTGGTTATTGTATTTCACTTAAAAGATCAGAGATTCATTCAAGAGTTTTTTTTTTCACATCACATCGTTTATTTCTTACCCATGTTTCCAACAAAGAGCTCAAGGCGAGTTACGGCAAGTTTGGCTCTACATTAGGATTATACCGAGAGCTTTACATATTCAGTTAGGTAATGAATGGGGGTAATAACTGAATATACAGCACAGTGGCTAAAGGTCAAGAGAATGGGGTAAACAGGGAAACATTTTGGAGAGACCTAATGATGTGATGGCATCAGGGGAAACATAGGGATACAGGGCTTAGCGGTTGTATGTGCAAATAGTCCTCTTAGTTGCCAAGTGGGTAACGCTTAAGGTATTTTTCTCAGTGGCTGAGATGAAATAGGTTTTTTAGAAGGCCATGAAAGGGACGAGGTAGTTTCTAGTTTGCATATGGATACGGTACAATAAGTAGAGGCTGGGAAAAAAATCACAGGGGTACAGAAGCAGCATTTACTCAACAGTTTCTGCTGCATACCAGCCAGTTCTTTTAGGTGCTGAGGTCGTGTTTTAGTTTCTAGTCTGACAGCCGCTTCAAAGAACCGTGTTTTTAGTAGTTTTGTGAAAGTTAGCAGGTTGGGAGCTAGTCAGATGTTAACTGGCAGGAAGCTTCATAGAGTTTGGACTGAACCCAAGAAGGTTCTCTCTCTGGTACTTGTAAGGCTAAGTTTCTTCAGTGCCAGGTTGGTAAGGTGGCTTGGGATAAAGAGCACAGACAGCACATAAGGGTTTAGGCAGTGAAGTAGGTTGGTGTGTCGCCTTTGATGACCTTAAAGATCAGCACCAGGATTTGAACTTGGCCCAGTAGAGTGTTGGGAGCCATTACATAGATTTTAAGAAAGGGGTGATCCATTCAGATTTTTTGGCAACATTTGAGCTATAGTGATCTGGATGAGCTGCAGGCATTGGAGTGTTTTTAACATCCCAGTGTAAAGTGAGTTGCAGTAGTCCAAGCAGGAAATTGCACAAACTTTCTAGCAGAAATAGGGCTGTTTGAATAAGGGGTAGAAATGTCATAGTCAAAGTTGAAAGAGAGCTGATTTTGATACTGCTAGAATTTGAATTTCCTTAGTGAGCTTGGTGTCTAGATCAGATCTTAAACTGTGAACTTGATAGCTGAAGGGCAGGTGTCCTTTTTATGGTCACCATGGAGTCTGAGTGGCTGAGGTCATTTTTTCATATTCACGGTACTTCTGTTTTTTCATGGATTTAACTTCAGTTTTATTTTGGCCAATCCATCTGAAGATCTTCCTCAGGTATTCATTCAGATTAGCAATCGTTTTGTTAGGGTCTGAATCGAGAGATTAATTGCTAATTGTCATTGGCATACAAATAGTTTCTGATGAGTTTATCTTGGGAGGGCATGGGGGCCATATAGATATTGAATAGGATAGGTGACTGGATGGATCCCTATGGTACCTCCATAAGAGAGCACATGGAGGTGTGATGTTGATCTTTAAACTACGATAACACTAGGCTTGTGAGCCAGAGGCCCTTTCTGCGACAGATTAGGATTTTAAGGTTGAGAGTGTCAAACGCTGCACAGAAGTCAAGAAATACCAGCCAGAATTTGTCACCTAGGCTTACCAGTGCAGTGTTCGTACTGAAATAAGGCTGGAAACCTGATTGGAAAGGGTCCAGGCTATTTGTGGTCAACAGGAAGTCTGATAGCTATGTTAGAAAATAATCCCCTCTGTAGACAAAGCTTAGTATATGTTAAAGTCACTCTCTTTGTTTGTTGTGTCACTAAAATTGTATCAAGTTAATTTCACTCTGTTTAGGTTTGATGCAGAAATACACTCCTGAGGTTTTGTATTTGTTATGAAGGAAGCTGATGACCTTTTCTTCACATGGGCAGTTTAAATGTTTAAGGAATCCTTTCTTCAACATGTGCCAGCATAGTTTTCTTGCAATTTGGTTGTGTTCTGCAAATGTGAATAACGGTGTGTGTGACAATTAAGTGACCCAGCTTCTCCCCAAGAAATGATGTCTAGTTGATCATTTTTTCATGAAATTTGGCTGTTTTGTTGTAGGGACAGGAATCCAGTTTGCAGAGCTGAGGTTGGTTATATAGTACATTCTAGATGAAATGTAGTGTTGTCATAGCAATTTGTGAAATAGACATCCTGTACTCTGGGAACTTGACTGAGTTTACCCGCTTATTTCATCAGGTCACTGAAGAGCAATCATTCAGGACATGACCCAGATTTGATTTGATGACCTAAAGGGGAAGGGCTCATTATCCTGTTGCCAAACCACAGTCATTTAAAGCCCTCTTTGAATATTGTGTATTGTAAGCAACTTGCATGGTTTGCAGATTGGTTATTTTTATGAAGTTTTCCAGCAGATGAGCAATACCTTGTACTGCAGTCAGTGCTTACATAAACCACCATTGCTGTTATCTAAATTCGCATCCAGCACTTCTTCCGTCTCTCTCATCCAAAAGTTTTGCATAAAGAATCGGTTCAGATGTAGCTGGAGAAGTTAGAATTCTTTCTAGGTTGTGATACCATAGAGTGGATCCATGCAAGATTATTTCACAGAAGATATATAAACTTTGGAGCCTCTATAAGTCCCTTCTGCAGGACTCTGCTCACTGGAATAAAGGCAGATACTTTACTTGGAACGCTGCAGAGTTGAAAATCTTGCAACCACCTTGACGCAGTTTGTTCCTAGACTGGAAGTAGCCCGGTTGCACTGATGATTAAGTTAAGTGCCCTTTGGGATAAAACAGAGCTCATGGCTGCTCATGAGTTTTATAGGTGCATTGAAACCCAGTGCATGAAATGCAGCGCATTTGGTGTTTTTGTTTCAGGAGCTTAAGACCCATCCCCCTGTGTCTGAACCTTTCTCTGCCACAAGATCCAACATTAAGATGGAAAATTATAAACTGTATTTAGATTTATTTTATATTAGATATCAAATGGATGCAGCAAAATCTTGTAGAAAATCAGTAAGGAAATTCTTAGCTCCCTGGGCTAAGCGACCCTTGCTGTTGCAGTGCAGGATTTTGTCATTTTCAGTCATTTTGTGAGCCTCTCTGTTCCAGAATTATTGCAAATGCATTTTGGTGTGAAATGCAGTGAGACACAGAAAGAACTGTGTTAAAAACAAGTCTCCAACGTGATTATTTTGGTTTGGATATGCGTGACTTATATTTATAGCTAAACCAGGAGTGCTCAAACTGGTCCTATGGGACCCTCCCACCAGTCAGGTTTTCAGGATATCCCTAATGAATATGCATGAGATTTATTTGCATGCAGGGCCTCCTGTGTATGCAAATATTTCTCATGCATTTTCATCCTGAAAATCTGACTGGGGGGGCCCATAGGACCAGTTTGAGCACCCCTGGTCTAAACAAAGCAGTGTTTACCAGTGTTGATGGCATCAGCACATTTGTGTTACTCTGATGTGCAGCATTCCGATCCTCAGCTGGCCCAGGTCTTCTGCATGGCAGTGTGCAACGCCACTGGACTGGTTTGATATTGACATCTTTGACAGTAGATGTTAGCATAGGACCTTCAGCTCCTCTGGACTCATCCTTTACCAGGCCTCACATAGCACATTTCATATATCATCTTGATGGGTCTCGACGTATAGTATAGAAAAATAGGACCCCCAGTGACCGCAAGCTTTCTGTGGAAGTGCTCGGTAATAACTTCTGTCTCCAGCAGAATTGTTGACTAGGAAGGATTGCTGAATTCCTGTTTCTTTAGGTAAAGTAGTGTGGCTGCCATGCACAGAAATAAAAGGGAACAAATAAAAACAAGAAATCTAGAAGGTAGTATATTTTTATTGGTCTAACGAAATGCATTTCTTAACTAGCTTTTGAGAGAGAATACTCCTGTCTTGAGGTCAGTGCTGCCTGGTATAATTAAGCTGGAAGATGGCAGGGTCCATAATGAGTTAAATTTTGATGGTTGAATCATTTGCTAGCACAATAAATAAATTGATGGACTTTCAATAACTGAAGCTCAGTGTTTCTAGCCAAACTCAATTGCATCATGAGCCTTTGATTTGGTCCTGGTCTTCTGCAGGACAATAAGGACCATACTGCAAAAAGCAAATCCTCTTTTTATTTATTTATATTCCATTTTTCAGGCACTTCAAAGCAGAGTACATTCAGATATTGTGTATATTTCCCTGTCTCCAGTGGGCTCACAATCTAAGGATGCACCTGAGGCAAGTGGCTTACCCAAGATCACAAGGAGTAGGCTACTTCTCTACTCCTCTAGAATTAAACTTCCTATGAATGAAGACAGCAGGCCCTACTTAGTAACTTCTAGCCCAGTGCATTCTCTGGGCAAGGTTTGCATTATGATGAGGGTCCTTGTGAATGCATGGATGGCTAGTAAGCAACGCTGCTATATACCTGCACAGTTCTGAGCAAATTTGAAATGAAGCATGCAGTGATCTTCTGCCCTTCTGACTAAGCAATTCTAGTCCATTTTTATTCCAGTGTCTCTCACAAAACGGTTTTTGAGGTTGCTCTTTAAATATTATTACAAATGCATTTTTTGGATAGATTCAGTTTGTGGCCTTGTTCCTGCTTCGACATTTTGATATGAGTTCTTTGAATAAGGATGAGAAATATTGCAGATTCATTAAACAGGAATGGAGAAAGAAGCGTGGGGTGGGGGAGGAGGCGGGTCTGATAAGAGGATAAAACGCTCTTAAAAAAAAAAAATAGAACAGCTTCCGGTGTGAAGAGATGCTTTGGGCATATTTTTGTTACAAAATGTTGTCTAGAGATGACGTTTTGTGACC
Organism: Rhinatrema bivittatum; assembly: GCF_901001135.1. Taxonomy (NCBI): domain Eukaryota; kingdom Metazoa; phylum Chordata; class Amphibia; order Gymnophiona; family Rhinatrematidae; genus Rhinatrema; species Rhinatrema bivittatum. The sequence continues at coordinate 178,116,613 of NC_042622.1, forward strand.
TGACAAGTCAGGGGCTCTCAAGGGAATAGGTCAGAAGGTTGTTTTAATCATTCAGCTCTAGATGCTTGGTTCAGCTGTGCCATCCGTCACTAGTAAAAGGATGCTTGTGACCTGTCATTCTAGTCCCTAATGGAAATGTAGCTAAGCGATAAAAGCACTGCACAGTTTGGAAGCTTTTGCTGTAAGTCTCGGGACTCCTTCCACTGTATTTTTCTGAGACTGGAATTGCAGTGTTGGGTTTTTTTTTTTGTTGGTGAGGACTGTATGATGCAATAAATAGCTGATACAGAGGATCACAGCTAATCTTAGGTCTTGCCTTGGTGCACTTTGACTTTTTCCAAAGCAGCATTGCATGCAATGAAAAGGCAATTAGCACAGAAGTCGCTGGAAAGGTAAGTGATACGTTAATTAAAGAGCGGGTTGTAACCAAAGTGCTGTATTCACTGTACGAAAGGCCAAGCAGTGAATCTGGCCCTGTGAGACTTCGCAGCTGGATCCTAGATTTTTAACAAAAATGTCAAAAATGCTAGCTGACTATGACACTGCGCTGCCTTCTGTAATATTCTGCAGCTTTGCCAACAAGGATTTGGCGCAGACATTTTATTAAATTGCTCTTATATCCTGTGTTCCTTTCAGCAGATGAGGAATTTCATTATGAATAATCCTTCTGTTGTGGAAGTTAGATTTGGAACTTTTTTTTTTTTTTTTAAACAGTTTGCTCATTTCAGAGTGTTGACCTCTTTTGGGATTCCACAGCCGTACATTACTCACATGATGTATTATCTTTAGTGTGGCGTATTGTTTCCCATAGCAAAACTCTGGTCTCTTCTTTTTTTTTTTTTTTTTTTTTTTAAGCATAACACACTGGAAACTTTCCTGGATCATGTGGACATGCTTACGCAGTGGGTACTGCTCACTGGTGGATTTCTCTTTTGTTTTCTGTATGATGAAATTCCAGATTGAGTCAGGCTTCTTCTGACTGATGTTGGTGTGCATTTTTTGCATTGCATTTTTGTTTTATATGTTTGAAAGGCATTTCTGAGTTGATCTTGTGTTTTCTTTCTTTATATTATAGGCATTGATAATGAACCTCAAAGGCATTTCATATATGTTTGATTATAATCGTAAATGAAAAGGTTCTTTCCCCTTCCGTAAATGCTCTGTATTTCAGCTGAATGACATTTAGGCTTTTTTTGTTGGAAGTCATTCCTTTTGCTGGGATTTGAATGCCCGATTTCCAGTTTGAAAAGCTGGGATCAAAGCAAAGCCTGGTATCGGACCTCTGATGCAATTCCTACCTTTGTTACATTATCCCACTGTTTCCAGACTTATTGAAACATCGATGAAGTCCTTGGTAGTCGTCATTGGCTAATATTCCTGGACCCTGACCTGGTGCTAGCTGATTATATTTATTCAATGCAGGTGATGCTCTGCTAGGAACAGGCTGTCTCCTTTACAGTTTCAATCCTAGCTACTTCACTCATTTTTAACAGCTAGTAGCAAAATGTTTGTCCTTAACATAGCTTTCTAAGGGAGAAGCTGAGAAGTTCTTTGAAGTGTTCATCTCAAGTATGCAGCTGGCTCAGTGAGCAGCATTGGCAGGCGTACACGGTTGTAAATCCACAGCAATGTTTCAGGCTATTGCCTTCTCTTACTACATAGGTTGACATGTGTCCAATAGTCTGTGTATTAGGTATCAGAGGAGGGGATGAGTTAGGTTGGAGCATTAAAAACATTTCAGTTTTGCTTCATTAACATTGTAGGTTACGGCTTAAAGGACTCAATAGAAGACGGTTCATAAAAATGGGATGCTTTAATTGGCCATATGTAATTCATTTTTAACTTCCCGTTTTTGGCTTGAGAAACTGGACTAGTAAATAGGTTTTGTTTATAGAGATCTTGTCCCCAATAAACTGGTTCTTGGTGGTCCTTTATTAATGTATCACACTTTCAAATATGTTTGTACCACAGCGATGCAGTCTTGTCTTTTTAAAATGGGAAGGTTGACAAGTTTAAGAAGTTTATCGGGTGTGCTTTCAGATTCCAAAGCAGATAACAATATGGGCATTATTTTGATGATATCTTTAAATATTACTATTTCTGCAGCATTCTGGTGTTGATGAAACTGAAAGATGCATTACAAGCTAGTTCACAAAGGTCAGTGCACTGGAAATCTGACAGTCATGATAAGAGTTTGAACCATGTACTGTAATTGTTCTATGATGAACTGTAAGGTATATGCAGTGGAGACAGATATAGGAGGAAAAGTGTGGGTCCAATCTTGGAAAGAAAACAACATGCTTTCCATCAACTTATTTTCCCTTTGCGCTCTCTTGAGCAACTTTTCTTTAATGCTAAACTCCAATGCATGAAATGTGATTGATGCGTAGTAGTTAGTTTTTGCAGAAATGAAATGATTCTACTGATCTTTATTAAATATTGCTGAGAGCCCTGCATTTTATGGAGGAATTAGGTTGGAGACCCAGAGGAAAGAGACAAATTTCATGCAAAAAAACTCAGATCTTTAGGGAGTGTAATAGAGAGGAAGACATTTTGGAATATATCTCTCAATTTCTAGAGGTCTCTCGAACAGCTCACTTGGCAGAAGGATGTTTTAAAATGACAAATATCAAATAAGAAATATGGCAAAACCTCATGTGTCAAAATTCTAAATACTAAACCACTGAGGCACAAATTCAACAACGCATAATACTTAAGGGAATAGTATCAGAAAAAATCTGCTCTTAATAAACTAATCCACAGGCTCTTGCCCGCAATGGGCTTCAACCAGCATCATCTCTCCGAGCATTCTGTTCACGTCATTTGAATTTGTGCCTCAGTGGTTTAGTATTTAGAATAAAATGACAAATACTATAAATGAAATGAATATAAAGCAATCCTGACTCACATCTTGCCTTTGAAATTAAAACTGCAGAGCCCTCAACTTGTGGCACTATCCCTGTCTTCAGTGCACAGCAAGACCAGCTTTTTACCTCTTTCAGAAAACACAGATGGCTCCTGATAATCATTTATGAAGTGAGAGAATGGCCAATGGGCTCTCTCTTCTTCCTTTGCATTTTTTCTTCATGCACTGAACCACCAATTGGAAGCTATTTTAAAAGTGTCCAGAGCAGGAAGAAAAGAAGAGGGTCCTGATTGAGTTGTCGGAGACTTCCAGCCGGTCCTAGATAAGCTGTAAAGAGAGCAAACTAGCCTCGCTCAATTGTTTTCTGCTGTGGGTGAAGCAGCCAAGTTTCTGGCAGATGTGTGGCCTATGATTTCTTGACCTTGTCATCCTAGAGAGATATTCTATGTTTTTATTTGTAACACGCCTAGAGTGCTGTGCTTGAGGCAAGCGAGAAATGTAATGGATTAAATAAATAGCCTGTGACTAAAGAGTTGGGTCTGTCAATCTGTCTTCTAGAGATCCTTGTTTACGATTGCTTTGGAAGGCTATGGACCTCAGTTAGTTAGTGAACGTGTTTACTAAGGGGAAGTTGGCTGTCCTACCACCAGAATGAGCCAGATTCCGTGTGTCTTTCAGGTCTCCTAGCAGGGAGTACAGGGTTAGACAGTTTTTAATTCCTGGGTGATCTTAATCCAAGTATGGAATTCTTTTCAAGAGCAGACATTGGGGTTGAGGAGTCAAAGGAGGTCAGAGATTCAGATTCTCACTACTCTTGGCCCTAGCAGGTAGGAGGCAGGTTAAAAAGGACTGCCTCTGGGACTGTACGTCCTCACTGACTCGCAGTCTGGTGCTCAGTAGAAACTTGCTGCCAGCTTTTGTCTGGAGCACTGTGCTCCACACACCTCTGCCAGGTTACTAATCAGCTGTTGAGATGAAAAGTTGAAGCAAGAGAGGTTCAGATAGGTTTTTTTCTTTAATTCTTAAAAGTTTGTTCCAGAAGATATGCAAGATACCCATATCATTTGAATAGAAATATTAAATGAATCCCTTTGGGATTAGTACAAAGATTATTACTGTTTTTAATCCATTTTATAACCCTAACAAAGGGGGTGTTCTTTATGCCATTTAGAGAAACCAAGTCAACCCAGTTGCTTGGGGAGACTGCTGTGCACTGCCATATGGAAGGCCTGGGTTTGATTCTCAGGCCTGGCTTCTACTTTTCTGTTAGTGTTCCCAGCTCCTGGGGGGAAGTGAGTCTCGACCATCACTCAAGAGTGACACTTAGCTGGGTTCCAGAAGGAACCGCAGTGTATGTATGTATTTATTTATTTATTTAAAATTTTTATATACCGACATTCATCCAGGATATCATATCGGTTCACATTGTAACGCAAAAACAAACGCACGGCATGGCGCTTTACATTGAACAGTAAAAAACATGATAACAAGGCATTAACGAGAGGGGGGAACAATAATATGGGAAGTTTTGCAATAAAATTATATACAAGAATTGCAATTATATACATATGTACAAAAGAAAGAAAACTATGAGGTTAATTTTAATCAGGCTAGGAGATAAGATGGGGAAGAGAAGGGAGGAGAGCAAGGAAAGAGGGGGGCAGAGAGAAGAAAAGAAGGTGGCGGAGAAGAGGGAGGGGAGAGTGGGGCGGTAGATGGGAAACAGGGGAGGAGTGTGGAGAGTGGGAACAGTGGTGAGGTATAGTGAAAAATTAAGTGTATGCTTTTGCAAAGAGCCAGGTCTTGAGCTTCCGCTTGAAAGATTTGAGGCATTCTTCTTGCCGTAGTTCAACAGGCATTTTGTTCCAGAGGGTCGGCCCGGCTATCGATAGTGCACGGGCTCTTGTGGAAGTGAGTTTATAGAGTTTAGGAGAGGGGATAGGCATGGTTGCTAGATGTGCTAGTCTGGTGGGCTTATTAGACTGGTGTAAACGGAAGGATTCATTGAACCAGTTCATTTCGGGATTGTATAGGGCTTTGTGATGAGAGAGAGAGCCTTATATTGTATGCGGGAGGCTATTGGAAGCCAATGTAGGTCTTTTAGAACAGGTGTAATATGGTCATGTCTACGTAAATTGGTCAAGATCCGGGCTGTGGTGTTTTGTAAGATTTGAATGGGATGGATGGCATTATTAGGTAGGCCGAGGAGTAGGGAATTGCAGTAGTCGGTTTGGCGAAGATTGTGGTTTGGAGAACTGTACGGAAATCGGGGGGATGTAATAAGGGTTTGAGTTTTTTTAGTGTGTGGAGTTTAAAGAAGCCGTCTTTTAGAATGTTATTATGAATTTCTTTAGTGTGACGTGACCATCAAGAATGATACCCAGATCACGGACTTGTTGAGTAAATTGGAACTGAGGAAAAGGGGGGAGGATCGGTTGGCTTTGGGGTGAGATGAGCATAATTTCAGTTTTATTGGTATTAAGAGCAAGGTGGATGGAGGAAAGGAGATTGTTAATGGACTGGAGGGTTTCATTCCAGAAGTCCATGGTTTTTGCTAGGGAGTCAGTGATGGGTATAAGCAGCTGAACATCATCAGCATATATGTAATGAGGGAGGTTTAGACTGGAGAGGAAGTGACAGAGGGGCAGAATGTAAATATTGAATAGGGTTGAGGATAGGGTTGAAGATAGGAGGTCGATATGCAATAGGGGAAGAACCCCGGGTAGTTATGAATGAAGATTCATGGTGCCTGATCCTAGTAGAGGCTGGCTATAGTTGAACTGGAAACCCAAAGGAGCAAGAGGAAACTGCTGAGCTCTCTGAAAAATGATGGGGTATATATGTATATTTTCATTATTTATAAAGTTTCAAAGTTACAAACAAGACAAATTGTTTGTGACAGAAATGTGTGGATCACAATCAGTACAAAACAAAATAAAGAAAAAATATCAACAGTTGCAATAAGATATCCACTCCAAGTAGAAACAATTTAGAGGAGAAAGGAGAAATATTTATGGGAGTAAACTAAGGTAGCCATTATTAAGAAAAAGGCATTAACATAGTTTAAGCCAGCATAAACTACACATAGCTCAGGAAGGTTGAGGCACTGGGGAAGAAGTAAATGGTCTGCAGGTCTCAATAAAGGATTTAAGTTGCTCAGGAAAAAAAATATAAAACACTCGTCCCCTTTTTTTAATGATTGATGGGGTATATTGAACATGTAGAAATACCTGCAAATGCAGTACACAAGTTTTGAATCTATTTAGTCTAGGACAAATAATTGTTTGTAGATAGGACCCCAAAATAATATGAACACATTATCTAAAATCAAATTTTCTTAGTGTCCAGAGAGATGAATCCAGAACCAGTGGGTTATGCTCCTCTACCAGCAGATGGAGATGGAGCAAGCTGACGTCACAGTATATTTACTCCTGCAGTGAAATCAGCCTGCCAGTATTCTCCATCTCCAGCAGATGGATGTGCATCTCCCTACTGGGGAATGCTTCAGCTTTTAGAGAATTTGAAAAAGAAAATTAATTGCCCCACTGTCCTGCAGTGATACTAAATGGTCCCTTCCCCAGTTGAGAATTCCTGAGGTGATTTCCATGGTCCTTCAGATGCATGCCTTGGTCTGGTAGCTTTTTCAGCCTGCATGGACTTTAGCTGATGGTACAGCTTAAAGGCAGTAGGTACAGGAGGCCAAGCACAGCACGATATGCCCTCTTCCCCTCCCCCCCCCCCCGCCCCGGCAGCTGAAGCCCATCTCTATACTGAGCTGGGAAGGGCTGAGCTCATATAAGTGTTTAAAAAAAAAAAAAAAAAAAGAAGTAACAGTCAGAGACAGAGTTGGTGGGGTTAGTTTAGGACTTCCTCTGGTCTCCGTGCTTGGCATGCCATCCTGACATGCGCTCCCGCGCCCGTGGGGGCTAGGGGAACTGGGCAGCCTGGCGGGTTGAGCTGCCTCGTTGGGCTAGGCTCCGCTGTTAAGCTTCTTTTTTGGGCGCTGCATGGAAGGCTGTGGAGGCAGTTTCACATGCTTTTTTTGTGCAGTCGGCTGCCCTCTCAGGATCGTTGGTGCATGCAAGTGCGTTCTGCTGTGCATCTGATTTTGTGTGTGCGGCCTGTGCACGCACTTTCTCGCATATCTGTTGTGCGCCAAGGCTTGGAGCAGTAACAACACGCTTAGCTTTTTGGCCCACAAACTTGGGATGATTACATTTTATTCACATAAAATTTGTGTGCACAAATTTTGTTTCAGCAGGGCTTCGGCTGGATGCACATCTTCAGTCTCCTGTTAAGCGTACTGACAAATTAATGGCGCAAGTGGCTAAGAACCCTAAGCGCCTTTTTCTCTGTGCTGCCTGTCACGTTAGGGCATCTCAGCCTGAAAGGTCCTCTAACTTATGCCAGCGCTGTTTAGAGGCTCAGGGAGAATTATCTTCCTCTGATTTTACCAAGTCTGGGTCTTTCCAGTCTGATGATGGCCTGGTTAAGGACATATCAGGAGGGGGGCGCCTGACCTTGGAACTCCCTTGACTGGTTTCTCAGCAGGGGACGGCAGCTCAGTGGATGCTGCACAATTGCCTCCTAGTCTTGGCATGGATCCTTTTGCCTTTTGTTGGGTAGAGTTTTTTCAAAGATTGCAATCCTTCCTTCAGGTGCAGTCCTCAGCGCTATCCAAGCCTGTCAGTTCAGATCCTCAGGCAGTGACCTCTCCCTTTTCCTGGTACGTTTAAGCGCTGAAGTACACCTCGAGCTGCAGGTGTACCTGACAGGCATCCAGATGGCATTGAAGATGATAAGGCAGATCTTGACTCCCTGGAGGATGGAGAAATCCCTCCGGGGCTGGAACCATATAGAACTATGTTGAGGTTCTTTCATAGAGATGAATTGCTGACTTTGCTTTCCCAGACATTGAAAATGCTGGGAGTTCCTGGGTCAGATTCCATGTCTGAGCTAAAGAGAAATCCCCTTTTGGTTTCTTTGCATAAAGCCTCTTGTTTTTTCTCAGTTATGGAGGCCATTTAAGAATTGATTGATCTTGAGTGGGATGCCCCGGAGGTAAATTTTAAAGGGGGTCGGACGTTGGAAAGCCTGTACCTCCTGGATCCAGTGGTGAGAGAGTGTCTGTGTTTTCTGAAAGTGGATGTGCTTGTCTGTGCCATCTCTAAATGGATGGAGGGAGGAGTGGCCTTGAAAGATGTGTATGATAGAAGGATTGAGGCCATCCTTAAGCAAGCATTTGAAGCAGTGGCAATGACATTGCAGATAGCTTCCAGTTGTTCCCTGGTGGCTTGCTCTTTTTTGTTTCTCTCTTATGACTCTGAAGTGAATTCCAGGGCAGTTATGGAACCCTCCACCGCCTTTTTAGCAGATGCGGGCTGCGATTTAGTCCGCACCTTGGCCAGAGGAGTGGCTTCGGTAATAGCAGACAGGCATCAGTTATGGCTGAGAAATTGGGCGGCCATGCAACCTCCAAAGCTAATCTTAGGAAATTGCCTTTTAAAGGATTGCTTTTGTTTGGGAGTGAGTTGGAGAAGCTAACCAGTAAAAGGGTGAATTCCCAGTTCTTCAATTGCTGGAGGATAAGAAGCAGTCATTGTACCCCTTGGCTATGAGGGGTCATCTCAGGAGTTCCAGGTGTTTTTGTTCTTACAGAGGGCAACCTTTCAGAGGACTCCACCTTTTGGTAGGTCTCAGTCCTTTTGTCCCAGACAGCCCAAGCGGGGAGCGGGCTCAGGTAAGGGAACCTTCCGAGTCTCCCAATGAAGCTTTGCCGACCCACCCCTAGGAACAGGAGATAGAGGGGTGCCTCTCTCTTTCTTTTATCAGAGGTGGGACAAGTTTACATCGAATCAGTGGGTCCTGGAGGTAATACGAGAAGGATATATGCTGGAGTTTCACAGTATTCCTCGGGATGTGTTCATGGTGTTTCCCTATCACTCTCCACAGAAGAAGCAGGAAGTCAAGAGTATCTGTCAATGTTTCTCAGTCTGAGGGCTGTGGTTCCAGTGCCCACGTCTCAAGAAAATACAGGTTGATATTCCATTTATTTTGTGTGCCCAAGAATGAGGACTCCTTTCATTCCATCTGGGATCTCAAAGGGGTCAACCATCATTTGAGGGTGACTCACTTTCGCATGGAAACATTGTGCTCAGTGATAATGGCCATCCAGTTGGGAGAATTTCTGACCTCCTTGGATCTGTCTGAGGCGTACCTCCATATTCCCAGCTGATTGGAGCACCAACGTTTTCTGGTACTGGGGTGCCATTATCAGTTTCGGGCACTGCCTTTTGGTCTAGCCACAACTTCCAGAACCTTTTCCAAGGTTATGATGGTAGTGGCGGTAGAACTGAAAAAGGTTGGAATCCTTGTACACTTGTATTTAGACGACTGGATGATTCGGGCCAAGTCTCTGGAAGAGAGCCATCTGGTGACCCGCAAGTGATTTTCCTTGTTGCATGAGCTCGGTTAGGTGGTGAACCTAGCAAAAAGCAGTCTTCAACCATCTCGATCGTTGGATTATGGGTGTATGCTTCGAAATGAAGCAGGGCAAAGTTTTTCTTCTGGAAGTTTGTATTCAAAAGTTGATGATGCAGGTGCGTCTCTTGGTGTGCACTATATGCCTGTCAGTGTGGTCTTATCTACAGGTGCTTAGGTTGATGGTGGCAACCCTGAAAGTAGTGGTGAGGGCACATATGCATCCATTTCGGCATTCCCTGCTGTTTTGATGGAACGTGCAGTCTCTGGATTATTTGATTTGGCTCTACCTGCTGGTGGAAGTCTGCTGTCACCTCCAGTGGTGGTTGCAAGCGGATCATCTGAGAAAGGGAGTTTCCTTGACATCACCAGGCTGGTTGGTATTCATGACAGATGAGAGCCTCCAAGGTTAGGGAGCTCACTGTCAGGAACTAATGGCGCAAGGAGCTGGAATACAGAGGAGTCTCTCTGGAACATCAATCGGCTGTAAGTTCAGGCAGTCTGGTTGGCAAGCTTAGAATTCAGCTTCAGGCTGCAGGTTGAGCGGTCCGAATATTGTCGGACAACGCAACAATGGTGATTTACATCAATTGGCAGGGAGGAACCAAGAGCCATCAAGTATTGCAAGAGATAGGCCAACTTATGGAATGGGCGGAAGTGCATCTTCAGGAGATCTCAGCCTTGCACATTGCAGGAAAAGACAATGTAAGAACAGACTTTCTCAGTAGGGAGAGTCTGGACCCAGGAGAATGGGTATTGTCGGATGAGGCATTCTAGCTGATAGTGGATTGCTGGGGTCTTCCATTTATAGACCTGTTGGCGACTTCTCGCAATGTGAAGATTCCTCGATTCTTCAGTTGCAGAAGAGATCCGAAGTCTTTAGGGATCGATGCTCTCGTGTAGGTCTGGCTGGAAGGCAAGCTGCTGTTTGCCTTTCCCCCGTGGCCTCTATTAGGAAGAATGGTTTGAAGGATCGAAGGCCACAGTGGGATGATTCTTCTGGTGGCACCGGATTGGCCCAGAAGACCATGGTATGAAGATCTGCAAAGACTCCTGGTAGAAACCCCCTTCGTTTTCCGCCATACAGGAACCTGTTGCAGCAGGGGCCTGTCCTTCACGAAGATCCGACTTAGTTTTGTCTTATGGTATGGCCCTTGAAGCATGGATATTCTTCTGCGATGATTGCCACCTTGCTACTAGCATAAGAACATAAGAAATTGCCATGCTGGGTCAGACCAAGGGTCCATCAAGCCCAGCATCCTGTTTCCAACAGAGGCCAAAACCAGGCCACAAGAACCTGGCAATTACCCAAACACTAAGAAGAACCCATGCTACTGATGCATGAAAGTTCTCTGCTTCTTTAGCCTGTGTGTGGGTTTGGCGAGTGTTTGAGGCTTGGTGTGAAGATCAAGGAGTGCTTCCTCGTTCAGTTGGGATCCCGCTCATTTTGGAATTTTTGCAGGATGGATTGAATAAAGGGTTGGCTCTTGATTCCTTGAAGGTATAGGTAGAGGCTCTTGCTTGTTTCAGGGGTCAGGTGAATGGTGAATCCTTATCATCTTATCCTGATGTGCCTGTTTCTTGAGGGAAGTTAAGTATCTTCATCCTCCCTTGTGATTACTGGTTCCTGTGTGGAGTCTTAACCTGTTGTTGAATTTCTTAGCGGGCCCTACGTTTCGACTGCTGTGTAGCCTTTCCTTGCGGTTGCTGACCTTGAAAATGGGGTTTCTTGTGGCGATTTGTTCTGCGCATCGAATTCCAAGCTGCAGGCTTTGTTTTCTCGGTAGCTGTTCCTTTGGGTGACTCCAGAGGCGATACAGATGCATACTGTTCCTTCTTACCTAAAGTGGTCTCAGATTTTCTTTTGAATCAGTCCATTTCCTTACCATCCTTAAATAGGAAAGAGATGTGGAGGAATACACCTGTTGGATGTCAAGAGACATGTCGTGAGATATCCGGAGGTTTCTAAACCTTTCCGAAAGATGGATAGCCTGTTCGTCCTTCATGGTGGAGGAAAACGGGGTGAATCAGCTTTGTGGGCTACAATAGCTCGCTGGATTAAGGAGGTGGTCACGGCCACATATGTGGTGGCTGAAAAGCAGTTGCCCACTCAGGTTAGGTCTCATTCCACTAGGGCTCAGGCAGTGTCATGGGTGGCAGTGGTGTAACCAGAAATTAATTTTTTTGGGGGGCCCAAGGTTAACATGAGTGGGCAGTTGACATACAAGTCTAGGCCCTACTGGTTGTACTCTTATCAATAAATGATGTCTTAGAGTGCATCTGACAGTGGATTTCTAAGTAGTTTCATCATGAGTGATGCTTTAAAATTGTTTTAATTTGCAAGCACTTAGTAGTATTAAAAATACCTTATTAATCTATATTAATTTATTCTATATTTATTGTAGTTTATAAATACACATCATGTAAAAAGTGACAAGTTTAACAGAAACATCAGATCCACAAAAGTATTGCCAACGAACATTACAATTGGCTAAACCCACCTTTCCTCCCTCGGATCTCCACAAGACCCACCCGCTCCTCTCTCCGTGGAACCCTTATCCCCCCTTCAATAAAATCTACAAGACTCATCTCCACCACCAATAGGGCCCTCTCTCTCGCAGGCCCTTCCCTCTGGAACTCCCTGCCTCCTGACCTACGTACTGAAACCTCCACACCCACTTTCAAAAAGAAACTCAAAACCTGGCTCTTCCTCCAAGCATTCCCCCAATCATCCTCATCTCTTACTAACACCCTAACCCGACCACCACCTCTCACCAACACTCCCCCTCAAGACCTACACCCGACACCCACCCCCTCCAAGAAGCTTCAAATCTAAACAAAAAAAAAACAAAAAACAAAAAAAAAACAAAACAAAACAAAAACCAAAAACTTTGTATATAACCTATGTACATATTAATTGTTCCTCGAACCCCTGTACATATCTTTTCCCCATGTTCTCCATTTTCACCCCTCCCCCTCCCCCTCCACTTGTCTCGTATATCCCTACCCTTCCCTCACCTACTTATTTTTCTAGTTAATTGCCATGTTACTGCATTTATGTTACAAACTGTTCCTTGTAAAGGCCTCGCCTATATATTATGTGTTATAAGTTATCTGTAAACCGGCACGATGTGCAAACGGTTGTCGGTATATAAAACCAAATAAATAAATAAAATAAATAAAACAAATATAAATGTATTCTTTTATGAATCCTCTTTCAAAAAATGCAGAGAATATCATAACTACAATAAAACAGCAATAATCATAATAATAATCATAAGAACTTAAGATTTGCAACAGGTATAGAACAGAACTAGGACATGCAAAAAAAATAAAATATTCAAATGCTGGTGCCACCTCACTGACAGCAAAACAAATTCCTTCCAATGCCAAACACTTTGAAGTAAGACAAATCCCTACAAACCCCCCCCCCCAAAAAAAAACCTAGAACCTTCCCATGCTATACCATAACAGCAGTAAGTCTCAGGACTCACAGCAGCAACCTTATCCACAAAAAGGCAGCAAAGGCAAACATTACACCAAGCACTAGAACACTAATTCACTACTTAGTGGGAATACAGAAGAAGCTGAACTGCTACAAATCCCTACTGAGAAACTACACATTAGCTAAAATACTGCACTTCTGTTACAGGTGCAACACAGGCAGAGCCTTACCTAACTAATACAGAATAAGGGAATACAAATTAGAAACAAACATTCAGACAAAACTGAAATGGGAGCACTGAGAGGAGAGGATCACCTTGCTGGTGGATGGAAAGAATCAGTAATTGTTGCTTGGAGACATTTTTAAAACTTAAAAGTATTGGGGAGAAGTAAACTATTGGGGTATATTATTTAGTGTGTTTGTATTTAAATAGGTAGTCAGAAAGGCAGGCAACAAACAAGTTTGTGTGTTTGTATTTCCCACCCACCCCTAGCTTATCCTTTAATTTATAGGTGTCACTTTCACACTTTAAAAAAAAATCAGCCTTTTAACTTAAACTCAGAAATTCCTCATACCTAATCAAGTGTTTGATCATTCCCTTATAGGTCACTACCAGATGAATAGTGAATACACATACATTTAAAGGACCCTAATCGTCTTTACTTTACTTCCCTCAAGAAACGGGCCACATTAGGATGAGATAAGGATTCACCATTCACCTGACCCCTGAAACAAGCAAGAGCCGCTACCTATACCTTCAAGGAATCAAGGGCCAGCCCTTTATTTAGTCCATCCTGCAACTGCTACTCCCATAGCAACCTAAAACTTAACTAGGAACTGAAAAAAATTTAAGATGAAGGCAGCAGTCCAGCAGCAAGAGGGGGCCCTCCCAGCCTTTTTTGCATCAAGGGTCACATGTATGATTTTTTTTACTCGCTGGTGAGAAATTGTACGTATGCATCGGATGCAAAGAGCTCCTGTCTCTCAGAGAATGAATCCGAACTCTGGAGGCTAGAGGGACGACCTGGAGGAGCTGAGGCAGACAGAGAGGTATATAGATGAGACCTTCAGGGACATAGTAGCCAAGTCCCAACTCTAGTCTGGCGCCCTGGTGCTGCCTTGGAGGAGGAAGGTCTCATGATCGGAGAGCATCAACCTGGTGCAGCAGGAAATGATCCTGTAGAAAGGACCTGCTCTCTAGGTGGTGCATTGGCCTCTCGCACCGAGGATATCTCCCCAAGGCCTACTGCCCAGGAGGGAAGGGTTAGGTTGGCAGTTATAGTTGGTGATTTGATTATTAGGAATGTAGATAGCTGGGTGGCTGGTGGGCGTGAGGATCGCCTGGTAACTTGCCTACCTGGTGCAAAGGTGGCGGACCTCACGCATCAACTAGATAGCATTTTAGACAATGTTGGGGAAGAGCCGGCTGGCATGGTACATGTGGGCACCTACGACATAGGCAAATGTGGGAGGGAGGTTCTGGAAGTCAAATTTAGGCTCTTAGGTAGAAAGCTGAAATCCAGAACCTCCAGGGTAGCATTCTCTGAAATGCTCCCTATTCCACACGCAGGTCCTCAGAGGCAGATAGAGCTCCGGAGACTTAGTGCGTGGATGAAACGATAGTGGAAGGAAGAGGGATTCAGTTTTGTAAGGAACTGGGGAACCTATTGGGGAAGGGGGAGTCTTTTCCGAAGGGATGGGCGCCACCTTAACCAGGTTGGATGTTGAGCATGTAACGAATGCTGAATTGTCCTTATCCAAGGAAGTTGAGGACATAATAGTATCTGCCAGAAAAACATCAACTAGGAAAGCATATGGTTTAAATGGAAGAGTTTCTCCATATGGTGTCAACACTGTTCCTTTCAGCCGTTCATATGCAAACCTAAAGAGTTACTGAACTATTTGCTCTGTTTTACTGCTTTAGGTCTTAGCACCTCATCAATAAGAGTCCATCTCAGTGCCTTCGCTACTTACCATACTCAAATCGAAGGAAAGCCTATTTTCCACTCATCTGTTAGTATCCAAATTCATGAAAGGTTTGTGGCATGCTAAATCACTGATTGTAAAACCATCTGTTCCATGGGATCTAAATGTGATTCTGACACAATTGATGAAACTGCCATTTGTACCATTGGAGCTGGCTTCTCTCAAGTTTCTGACATGGGAAGTAGTATTCCTTGTAGCAGTAATGTTAGCCAGAAGAGTCAGTGATCGTCAGGCTTTAATTCATTATTCTCCTTTTATGCAAATCTTCTAAATAGAGTGGTGCTCTGCACCCACCCCAAGCTTCTATCAGAGTTGTTGGCTTTTCATATTAAACATGCTATTGTGTAACCTATGTTCTTCCTGAGACCACACGCATATGACAACAGCTTCATTGGCTTCCTATATCTTATCGTATCTCCTATAAAATTATCATGATAATACACAATCTATTATATAACGCAAATTCTGAATGGCTTTGCTCTTTACTTAGGATATATAAACCTTCAAGACAATTA
Organism: Rhinatrema bivittatum; assembly: GCF_901001135.1. NCBI lineage: Eukaryota > Metazoa > Chordata > Amphibia > Gymnophiona > Rhinatrematidae > Rhinatrema > Rhinatrema bivittatum. Next base: position 178,131,905 of record NC_042622.1, read on the forward strand.
CGTTCCATGGACAAATGCATATTAGAAGTTACTTCAATAAAAATTGCAAGACTGGCTATGACACGAGCATGGGCTTTTTCAGTTGCAGGCCCCCGTCTATATTCCAGAAAATATCAGATTAATACAAAATACAGGAGAATTCAAAAAACACCTAAAAACATATCTATCTAAGTGTGCTTGCAACCCCAGTTAACTGATTAAACTGTTGTATACACCCAATCAGTTTTATATATCAACTGTTAATACTTGTCCTTTTACATCTGCAGCTACACGCCAATTCTTGATTGAAATGTTTTGTATCAATAATCAGTTTTACATGTTAAATATCTCTTGGGTCATGAAGAAACTAGTTTGTTAGAATGTTATTCTGTTAGGATACTAACTAATAATTTTTATCGCATTAGATATGAATGATTGTATACTGTTCGTTTTAAATTATGTATGTTTTTATTGTAAACCGCCTAGACGTCCAGACCCTGACCATTTCGCGGTATATAGAAACTTTTAAAATAAATAAATAAAATAAATATGACGTGAGAAAGCCCTTTATACTTTTAGACTATAAAAGGGACTTATTACAAGGAACCTTTTGGGGAAGGGGATGTCTCTTCCGAAGGGATGAGCTCCAACTTAACCAGGGTGAAACCAGACTGCTGGTGCTAACTGTTAAAAAGGAGATAGAGCAGCTTTTAAACTAGAACAAAGGGGAAAGAGCAGTGCATGGTTCGGAAGGAGATATCTTCAATGGATACTAATGTAGCATTAAAATTAGGGGGTCCCAACAGTGAGGTTCCAGTAATAAGAAAAATAGTCCAGGTGCCTATAATTAAAAACTCACCTGAGCTAAAAGATGCCAGTTTATCCCTGTCAACTGAAAAGCAGAATGTAAATAGAAACAAACAACATACTTTGAAATATTTGTATGCTAATGCCAGAAGTCTAAGAAGTAAGATGGGAGAATTAGAATGTATAGCAGTGAATGATGACAAATTTAATTGGCATCTCAGAGACATGGTGGAAATAGGATAATAGTGCTATACCGGGGTATAAATTATATCGCAGGGACAGAGAGGAGTATCTTGGTGGGGGGTGGCCCTTTATGTCCGGGATGGAAGAAAGTCTAACAGGATAATGATTCTGCAAGAAACTAAATGCGCAATCGAATCTTTATGGGTAGAAATCCCTTGTGTGTTGGGGAAGACTATAGTGATAGGAGTATACTACCGTCCACCTGGTCAAGATGATGAGACGGACAGTGAAATGCTAAGAGAAATTAGGGAAGCTAACCAAATTGGTAATGCAGTAATAATGGGAGATTTCAATTACCCCAGTATTGACTGAGTAAGTGAAACATCAGGGCATGCTAGAAAGATAAAGTTCCTGAATGAAATAAAAGACAGTTTTATGGAGCAATTGGTTCGGGAATCAACGAGAGGGGGAACAATTTTAGATCTAATTCTCAGTGGAGCACAGGATTTGGTGAGAGAGATAACGGTGGTGGGGCCACTTGGCAATAGTGATCATAATATGATCAAATTAGAATTAATGACTGGAAGAGGAACAGTATGCAAATCCACTGCTCTTGTGCTAAACTTTCAAAAGGGAAACTTTGATAAAATGAGAAAAATTGTTAGAAAAAAAATGAAAGGAGCAGCTACAAAGGTAAAAAGTGTGCAACAGGTGTGGACTTTGTTAAAAAACAAACCAAACAAAAAACCATCCTAGAAGCACAGTCCAGATGTATTCCACGCATTAAGAAAGGTGAAAGGAAGGCAAAATGATTGTAGGCATGGTTAAAAGGTGAGATGAAAGAGGCTATTTTAGCCAAACAATTTTCATTCAAAAATTGGAAGAAGGATCCATGAGAAGAAAATAGGATAAAGCTTAAGCATTGGCAAGTTAAATATAAGACATTGATAAGACAGGTTAAGAGAGAATATGAAAAGAAGTTGGCCATACAGGCAAAAACTCACAATAAAACCTTTTTTAAAAGGTGTGCTCTCACCATGGAGCGATTATAGAGGCATTATGACATTTTCTGTTCTATTAACCATTCCCTTCCTAATAATTCCTAACATTCTGTTTGCTTTTTTGACTGCTGCAGCACACTGAGCTGACTATTTTAAAGTATTATCCACTATGATGCCTAAATCCCTTTCCTGGGTGGTAGCTCCTAATATGGAACCTAATATCGTGCAACCACAGCATGGGTTATTTTTCCCTATATACAATACCTTGCACTTGTCCACATTAAATTTCATCTGCCATTTGGATGCCCAATCTTCCAGTCTTGCAAGGTCCTCCTGTAATGTATCACAATCAGTTTGTGATTTAACTACTCTGAATAATTTTGTATCATCCGCAAATTTGATAACCTCACGCGTCGTATTCCTTTCCAGATCATTTATAAATATACTAGCCGTTAAGCCCGTAACAACGGGCTACATTAACATTTTTTTTTTGGTCCATTTCCTTCCCCCTCACCCTCTATTCTCCCTCCTACTTCCCCCCTCCCCTCAGTCACTCCCTCCTCACTCCCCCTCTCTCAGCTCATTCACAACCCCTTCGGATGCCACAAACGGAAGATCTCCGGGGGAGGTCCCTCCCTCCCTCGCGTGCGCCGCTGCCGCTCCTTGCTACCACTTCTTGCCACCGCTGCCCCTCGCCGCCGCCACCGCTCCTCGCCGCCGCCGTCATGTTTTCAAAGAGCTGACGCTCTGCTCTGACCGACGTGTTCGCCCGCACATGCGCAGTAGAGCTGCTCTCTACTGCGCATTTGCGGCATGTCGGTCAAGCCTCATTTGTCTAATAGATTGAAAAGCATGGAACGGCTGCCCTGTGAGGAAAGGCTAAAGAAGTTAGAGCTGTTCAGTTTGGAGAAGAGATGACTGAGGGTGATATGATAGATGTCTACAAAATCATGAAAGGACTTGAACAAGTTAATATAAATTGGTTATTTACTCTCTCAGGTAACAGAAGGACCAGGGGGCACTCCATGAAGTTAGCAAGTAACTCATTTAAAACAAATTGAAAAAAATTCTTTTTCACCCAGTGCATAGTTAAGCTCTGGAATTCATTGCCAGAGGATATGGTTACAGCAGTTAGTGTAACTGGGTTTAAAAAAGGTTTGGATAAGTTCCTAGAGGAAAAATCCATAAACTGTTATTACAGTAATTAAAAAGCAATAGTAGCTTGTGATTTATCTAATGTTTGGGTACTTGCCAGGTACTTATGACTTGGATTGGCCACTGTTGGAAACAGGATACTGGGCTTGATGGACCCTTGGTCTGACCCAGTATGGCATATCTTGTGTTCTTATGTTCTTATGGAAAGACTGAAAAACCAGCCTCAGCCTCTGTGTACGCTGGAATACTGAATAAACAGCAGAATACAAATAAATATATAAGAAATGCACATTCCCAAAGATGGTATATTCAAATTACTGAAAGCCAAAATACATTTTTTTTTTACCTTTGTTGTCTGATCTTATTTTTCTAATTGGTTAGTCCCAGTCTCTTTGTTCCCTTTGTCTGTCTCTTCCTAATTCCTTTTTCAGAGTCTCTTTTATTCTTTCTATTTATTCTCTCACATCTTGTCTTCTTTCCTTCCTCCTTCATACACACACACACACACACACAGGTTCTCTCTCACATGCACTCTCTCAAACACATGCTATCTCTCTCATGTAGGCACTCGCTTGCAGGTTCCCACTCCCACACACTCTTTTACACAGGCTTCCATTTGCACACACAGGTTCTCACTCTCACACGAAGGTTTCTACTCCCACACGCACACAAGCGGTCTTACATGCTCTCTCCCACATGCAGGCTTCCACTCCCATATGCTCTCTCACACCAGCTGTCTCTCACATCCAAATGCTTTCTTTCATACATATACACACAGGCTCTCCACTTCCCTGCTCTCGTACATACACAGATAGGCTTCTCATGCCCATGCTCTTCTTTTATACACACACCCAGGCTTCTCACTCACATGCATACACAGATGCTTCTCACTCACATTCTCTCTCTCTCACAGCCTCTCCCTCTTTCTCTCTCACAGCCTCTCCCTCTCTCTCTCTCTCTCACAGCCTCTCCCTCTCTTCCAGGTCTCCTTTTTGCAAGGCCTCTTTTCTGGCCGTGCATGTTGAGCTCTGTGATGGCACTGAGATAGTCAGGCATGTCTTCTCGGGCTGCACAGGATGAGCTCCGAGACAGACCTGCAACGGTCAGGCCTGTTTTCGGGCCGTGCTGGATAAGCTCCGTGATGGCCCTTTAACGCTTGGGCTTCTCTTCTCGGGCCGGGCGGGATGAGTTTTACGATGGCACTGTATCGGGCCTTTCTTCTCAGGTGCCTGTTAGCTCTGAGTGGATGGGACTGAGCACAAAGTGGGACTCAGGCCCACCTGTGGCTTTGCCACTGATAGGCGGGGGTTAGATTGCTGTCTCCCATCGACATTTGCCCAGCTGCGACATGGTCCTCCTTATTCACTTTTTCCAGGAGGTATTGTCTGGATGTGCAGGCCCAGGAGGGCACAGCCTTTGCATGTGCGGTTTTGACTGGACTGCAGGCAGCCTCCTGCCCTGTTCGGGAGTAGCTTGGGTTCATCCCACTGGTACTGGATTCATCTACCTGGATGCTAAGAAATGAGAAATTACTACTTGCCTGATAATTTCCTTTTCTTTAGGACAGACAGATGAACCCAGCTTCCTACCCTTGGCTGCCGAATGATTGTGTTATGGTCCTGTGTAGCTATGTGTTTCAGGGGATTACTGGTAAGTGTTAATCCAGTCCCTAGATTAGTGTTAATACATTCTGTGTCTGAGCTCAGTGTTTCTTGTTTGAATACAGTATTGGTTGTCTGTTTTTAATCAGGTTTTTTGCTAGTCTGTCCACAGTTGCTATTGAGAATACTGGCAGGCTGATGTCACTGCAGGCGTATATATATATATATACTGTGATGTCAGTTTGCTCCGACTCCATCCGCTGGTAGAGGTGCATAACCCACTGGTTTTGGATTCATCGGTCTGTCCTAAAGAAAAGGAAACTATCAGACAAGTAGTAATTTCTCATTACTTTAACATAAAAGTGTATGTAGTAACATTTGAAGAAAGCTTTACTCTTTAGGGTCCCACTTACCACGCTCTGTATCAGAGGGGTCGCTGGTAAAGTTGTTTTACTACAGGTTCTGTGGGCTGCACTTGTGTATTCTTCCTGAATCCATGGGAGGAGCCCAGACCGTGCTGTACATTTACTCACTCAGACTGGGATCTGATTGGCTTATTGTGTGAAGTGACGGCCATGCCCTCAGGCCGCTGAGAATTCCTGGTTTCTGATGTTCCCTAATTGGGAAGAAGGCATGGAGGTTACAGTTTACCTCATTTACTGTCACTCTTTGTGGTGCCAGGTCACCAGTAATCTATGAACATGTAATGTACCTCAATCTACCAGATATCCCTTTTTACATATATTTAATGTAAAGAATATATGCAATAGAGAATTACTGTTTTTGACATTTTCACATGCTTCCTCCATTTCTTCCTTCTGAGGAGCTTTTCATCAGTGCTGGCAGTAGGTCGTTGCGTCTCCCCCTACCATCCTAATCACATATCCTTGTACTGGCTGTTTGGAAGCGTTAGCATGCTGGAGTGTCTCTGGCTGGAAAGTTTGCTTTACCTTGCATCAGATTAGTTCTGTTTGCTAAGTAACTGGAAAGATTGAAACCAGAAGAAGGTTTGGTGTTATGTACTTGGGGTTGGGAGAAGAGAGGAAGTGAATCGGTGAGGAGCTCATACATTCTGAGCGGTGCCAGTATTTCTCATCTTCCAACAAAACTTGCCATTGATTGTGTTAAGAATTTTGTTTCTTGGTGACATTTCACCCTCTCAATCAAATATTAATTTTTGCCAAACTGGTGGTGATTAACTAGGGTGGAGGTGGTTGCTAGTGCAAAGCATTTGTCTAGGGTTTTTGTTCAAAATGCTGTGTGCATGCACTATAAGCTTTTTATTTATCAAAGCACTTTCAGAGCATGTTTGTTTCATATTGAAAGCCACACACTGTTTGCAAAAGCAGCATTGAGAGGTATGTTTTGAACGCTGGGTGAATCGGCCTGGCTGAAAGCCTGCATCCCCAGAGGGGCGTTTTGGTCAGGGGAGGGATTTTCCAAAGAGCGCACACTGTTTCCATTCCTCCCCCCTGCTGTCTGCACAAATAGCCAGGGCACAGCTGGCCTGTGTGTTTAGCGCACACATTTTACACTGCATGACTTTACCAGATACTTTCTCTTGGAAAATCGGTAACAAAGTAAAAACAGTAAAAGAACCTGTGTGCTTTGCAAGGAAACAGGTTGCTCACAATTGCCCCTTAAAGTCTGTTTTTGCTTTCTTGTAAGTGATTAAACCTTTTTTCTCTTCATTAGCACTGCACTGCACTGAGAGAGAGAGTGTGTGTGTGTGTGTGTGTGTAGATGAAGGCAAGTAAGACCAATTGGCCCAGCTTGCCCACTTATTCTGGCCTTGCTGCAAAGGATATGTAACCCAGCTGCCAACTGTAGAAGCGTGACTACTCAGAGTCAATACAGAAGGCAAAATAAGCGCAAAGAAGGTTTACAAAGGAAAGCCTGAAAAAATAAACCGTTTTAGAGCTGGTTCCCCAAAGTTTTGGCTGGTGCCCAGGGTTCCCTACTCTTTTTTCCCTCTGGTGATCTGAAGGATTACATTGATTGCTTTGCCTCTGGAAGAGAGGGGGAGTGAGGAGCCAGCTCCTTAAAGTGCACGCAGATGCTCCTAAAGCCCAGGACGGGCTTTGAGGTTTCTCGGTATAAAAGTGCCACTTTTCCTTGTCTGTCTTGTTCTTTTCTTTGCAGCAGGACCTTCGTGCAGAATAATTTTTCAATATTCTGCACAATAAACATGGTGCATTGGTGTGGCTGAAATGTGACTTGACTTGAGATTTGTCTGTTGGTTACAGCATGTTCTCCCTCTTTGTTTTTCTGCATCCAGTTACAGATATAGAGCTCAAACGGCTGAAGGATGCTTTTAAGAGGACTTGTGGCCTGTCCTACTACATGAGCCAGCAGTGCTTCATCAGGGAAGTACTTGGTGATGGCGTTCCCCCAAAAGTTGCAGAGGTAATGTTTGTGCTTCCTATTTGCAGCCTGGGATTTTTATTTTGACAACTTTATTACCCAGAGGTTCAGTCTATAGCACTGCATTTGATGTAAAAAATGAAGTAGGGCATTTTTAATGTACTCTTTCAGATTTTTCCCCATGATTATGTTGGAAATACTGCACAGCTACTTCCGTTGAAATATCTGAATTTAAATTGGGGACAGATCATGGTATCTTCTTATCCAGGGTCATAGATAACATGCTGTGTTCAGGGTGCCTCAGCCTCCTGGGGAAAAAGGCAACTCAGCTGTCACGACCAAGGAGCAAGTTCCTGTATATCTAATGTAATTCACCTGAAATCCTTAAAAATTGAAGTGTGCAGTCCTCTTAAAGACAACTCATGCTTTGCTTTCATTGCTTAAACTGTAAGGAAAGAAGCAGAGGAAGTGCTCCGATGATCTTAAATTTTATTGGCTTGAAGAACAAAAGGAGCACGTAGGACTTCTAAAACTACTTTCAGATATTCTGTGATGCTTCTTTTGTGTGGCACTTTTTCATGTTTTTTTTTTCTAAAATAAAGTTTAGTTCAATTAAGATGTTTCTGCTTTCAGCAAATAGCAGGAACAGAGAGGTCAAAACAGGTCTGATCCACGGTGCTTACTCTCAGCTCTCTGGGAGTGGCCTAATACTAGGAGGAAAGAATCGGGCACTACAAGACTCACTTAAAGCCTGCACCTGCCACACACACTCACACACACTCTTGCTTTGACCTTGGTCAAGCCATGTTATCTTTCTCAGGAGGTCATTTATTAAAGCCCTTTCCTCATTCTGTGGCTATGGGCAAAATGCTTAGTAAATGAGACCCTCAGTTTGTAAGCTCTCCTGGAACAGAATCAATGTACCCGCATAAGTAGATATTGTAGAGTGCTGTCTTTAAAGATTGGTTTCAGGATAAAGTTAATGATGGATCCAAATGAAATATATGGTTAATTAGCATATTTTGGTCCTGTTTGAGATCCTTGAATTTGGTTATCCTTGATGGTATCTGTGTTTAGATCGTGACAGCCCTAGAGTTAAGATCCCATAGTTGCTTCAGACTCCTACTCTCTAATGGTCAGTAGGAAAGCAGTGATGCCGCCATATACCTACAGGTTTGGCAGAAAGGTTTCTGTTACGACAGACTGATAAAGGCGTTAATAAAATCCCTGCTAGTAATAAAGAAGAATCCAGGAACATTTAAGCTTGGAGACACAGGACCTTGTTCCCTGACTTGTCGCTTCTAATCAGATTTTCTTCTTCCTTGCATATACTGAATGTAGTTCATACCCTTTATGGAATTTGTGAGTCGTGCACATTTTAAGATGTAGATAGTTCATTTGGGGTAGATGTTCATAATGTGAAAGATTTAACTACACTATGCAAAACCTGCCTTTTTGATTCTGCTAGAACTGTGTATGATGAATTGCTGTGATGGAGTTAGATCACAAAAATCCTACCAATTTATATAAATGTGGAATCTTTGATTAAGTGGCATAGTGCAATCTCTAATATGGAGTTATTGAAACGTGAAGAAAATTTGAATAGAAACAGTTTTACAAAGGAGTAATGTTGAATTAAAGTCCTAAAGTCTCTTTTTTTATTTTGTTTGCTGTAATTAAAACATTATTTCTTCTTTTTTTAAATATATTATTTTCCAATCTGTGGTCTTGATATTATATGGTAACAGTTAATATCACAAAGAGTGATGGGACCCTTATACCAGATGATTAATTTTCTGAGAAGGCTGAGTTGATACCTCATTAGAAACACTAATTTAAAAAAACTATCCATCTCAGAATGTTTTTACATGATCAACACAGCAGATGGATTATTTAAAATTACTTTTTGAGGTGTGATTGCTAGAATTTCTTGCTGAGCTTTTATCCAGAGAATTAGAAAATGTTTGTTATTGGGGGTTTTAATGCATATGTTGGCAGGGAAAATTTTTATCTGTTTGGCAGGATTTGAATTTTTATTGGCTAGTCGAACAGCAGGCTCATCAAGCTGGTAATATATGAGATTCAAATTTTGCAACTGATAATGTTACGTAATACCCTCATACTATCCCTACCACCCACCAGGGGTTAAACCCTTGACCACTTGAGTGTCCCAGCAAGCACTGCACAGGCCTTTGCTACACCTGCATGTGAACCTCTTTCCTGGCAGCCTTCCACCTGTTAACTGGGTTTCTGGTTACCTCTGGGCAAGTATGCTACCCATAAGCTACTTTCTGAGTATTTCTGGGGACATTGCGACCTTGCAACAATTTAAGGTCAAAGGGTTCTCAGAAAGGCATTCACAGACTGTTTATTTATTAAAAATAATAATAATAATAATGGGGTCCTAGAGCAAGTCATTTACCTATATTGCAAATCAGCTGTAAACACAGTGCTAATAAATTTATTAGTTTATTAAAAAGAATTTGCAGTGACCAAAAAAAAGATTAAAAACCATAATGCAACATACAGAGAATGAAAAGGGAATTTTTACAGTAACACTAACAGCTGCACTTAGATCAGCATATCTGTAGAGTTAAACCCTAATATCTATTTATGTAATAAAACCTATATTCCGCCTATAGCAAAGCAATCGTGCTAAGCAGATTATATCATAAAATAACAATTGTAAATAAAATACAACACATAATTAAACAAGAGAATAGAAATCAAAACAAAATAGAATAATAAAAAAAATCCACATTTCCTGCCTCCCACCAGACAACAATATACTTTTCCTGTAGGTTAAAAGCCTGTTTAAAAAGATGAACTTTAAATACTTTTTATAAGTGCACGCAAACTCTTTGGCAATGAATTCCAGAGCTGTGGCCATATCACAGAAAAAGTTCTTGCTCGCATCACATTCAATCTTGCTTCCTTCACTGCTGCAATTGCCCATAGTCTCTTATCACTAGAACGCAAAGGACGGACAGGAATGTAACGCTTAAGTATATTTGATAAATAAGATGCTTCTTCCAATTTCAGGATCTTAAATAGCAAAACCAAATCTTAAAATTAGTGTGGTATTTTGCAGGTAGCCAATGTAATTTCTGGAGATGTGGGGAAATATGCTCCCATCTCTGGCAGCCAACAATGAGGCGTGCCACGGAGTTGTGTAAAACATGAATGGATCGAAGGGAGGCTACTGGCAATCCAACAAGTAAGGGTTTACAGTAGTCCTCGATTGATAACACAAATGCTTGGACCACTGTTCAAAAATCCTGCCTTTCTAAAACAAATTTAAGATGCTGTAGTAATCTAAGTTTATAATAACCTGACTTTAAAACCTGCTGTAGATGATTCTTAAAAGTCTGGAATCAAATATATAGCCTAGATTATGTACTGACTCTTTTTAAAAGGGATTGTTTCTCTTAACATTACAAGGCTATTCAAGTTGATTTTTACTAAATAATTAGGGACCTGTGAGAAGCATATGGCCTCCATCTTATTTATGGTCAAGAATAGATGATTTTCTATCTAATATCCACAGCAGAGACTTCCTTCCTCTGTCTAACTGCCTGCTCACTATCCCGTACCTGACTACCACTGGGCTAATCCTATTTAAGTGGTGCTGGTGTGTAGTGCATCAGTACCAGATGATTAACTTTCTATCTATGCCTCCTTTTCTTTTGAACCTAAATTTATGTATTTGCGCTAGTCTATTCCCTTATTGCTACCTAACAGACAAAATGCACCTCCTACTTATCTACTTCAGAAACTATTTACATCCAAGGTGCTTATTTGCAGCCTACCTCATATCTGCAGACTGTATCTGTGCACATGCATTATCTATACATTCAGTGTTTTTTTTATCCATTACCTATGTATGAAGTGTCCTTTATTTTATTGTTGTTGGCCTTGAGACTACAGAAAACCTTAGAAAATGGTGACATGGCAAATGTTTCTAAACAAAAATAAACAGACTGCGGGACAGCACACATCTGTGTATCTCATTATAAATGGTTCTCAAACTCTTATTCTGCCTCTTCTCCGGGCCTGATGGCGGCAGCTCATTCTGGCTCAGGGATTAACCCTGTTGGCTTCGGCTGCTACCTCAGTAGCCTACTGTATTAGTATGCTTCCACCTGTTGTCTAACTTAAAAATGTTGAGAGAGAGAAAAGTTCTCACAGTAAAAGCAAATAATAACATTTAACAGTTTCGCCACAGATTAATGGTGTTTCAAATAGTATTCTGGGATCAAGTAGTCCCGGTCGGATTATTATTTTCTACAGTCCATAAAGGTTTAGAAAAAATTAAAATTGTTTTGAGGAATTTAACTGCCCTCAGTGTCAAAGTTCCGGAGGAAAGTTTAGTACCAGTTAACATGGAAAAAGAAATAAAGCAATGGAGCAATGCACTGCAGGGCCCCTGAGAAAACCTACCTGGTGAATTCCTCGAAACAAGCCTCTTGGTATACAGTAAACTTGAATCTGCTGAAGTGTCAATCACACCAACTAGAGAAGAAGTAGACAAAACAGAAAACTCAGCAAAATTGTGAACTATGTAAGACTAAGTCTAGGGCATATAAATTGGCTATTAGAGAAACCAAGAAAAAGCGTATTTCTGGTTAGCTTGAAATTGCAGGCAGCCATCCAGCTAGATTGTTCCAAATTGAGAGGGATTTGGCTAGACCAGAGGGAATAAAAGGAACCCTAGAGTCTGGTGACTTTGCACCTTTTTTGAGGAGAAGATTTCAGCAATTAGAACAACTATTGGCCAGGTGATAGAGGCTCAATTGTTGCTTATTTCTAAAGTAAGCATACATTTTGATCATTTTTTAAATTGATGATATGGGGGGAGGCAGTGGAGGAAGGATGGCAGTAATAAGCCTTCAGCCTGACTTTGTGCAAGAATCAGGATCCATGCCCACAAGATGGGATGAGGGATAATGGAGGGGTGAGGGAATTCTTAGTAGAGATAGAAAATATCTTGTTTTGAATGAATGTCACCACTTGTTGCCTCAATCCATTATCCTTGAAATATCTCAAGTTGGTCAGCTAGGGGTTCTTACCAAGGGTATTACAGATCAGTAACTGCTTGCTAAAGCAGGATGAGCTACCAGCATCCCAGAAGGAAGTAATGATAAGTCCAATACAAAAAAAAAAGAAAGGGACTGACCCCAAGGATATGGCTGACTACCCTGTTTCATATCTACCATTTCTTAAGAAGCTGCCAGAAAGAATGGTGCATCAGTATTTGAGTATGTAGACGTTCAAGGCACACTATATCCGTGTCAGTCCAGCTTTGATCAGGCCATAATAAGGAGGTTGTGTTATCAGTGGTCAATGTAATGAGACATGGGCAGATAAGGGGAAAGGGGTTTGGCTAGATCAGAGCATTTAGTAGGTCATTGGGAATATCGGTAGAGGAATATGAGCTGGAGAGAGTTGGTTATCTGTGATTATTCCTTGGCTCTGTCAGTTGGGGGTAATGAGGTTTGGATAATACAGCTGTATTGTTTATAGATGTTTTATTATGTTCAGTGGTATGGGAGAGGGGTTGATATAATTTATAATTCCTAATATTTAGGTTGGATGTGGATATATGTTTGTAATTGTTCATTGCTTTCTATATTTGTATTGTAAGCAGGGCCAGATTTAAGATTTTGGTGCCCATAGACAGAGTGCTATGGTGGCACCCATTTGAAATTGTGCTGGCACATGACCCTAAATTAAGTAGAAGCAGGATGCTATTTGAATTGGAAATGTGACAGCCTAATAGGGGTGTGCAGCCTCCAAATTGTAGGTGGTTTTTCCATTTTTTCCCTCAGATATTGGACTATTGTAACGCCCTCCTACTCGGCCTTCCTGCTATCACATTCAAGCCACTCCAGATCCTCCAAAACTCCATGGCCAGAATCATAACAAATACCCGCAAAATAGAACACATTACTCCAATTTTAAAAGACCTGCACTGGCTGCCTATCTCCTTCCACTCACAATACAAAACACTGACCATTCTTCACTGCTCATTATTATACAAACTCAATCACACCTGGCTGGAAGAAATGCCTCGCTTCCGCACTTCCAACCACCCCACAAGAAGTGCTCATGCAGGTACCCTACACATTCCTTCCCTGAAGGCTGCGCATCTGTCCCTCACCAGAGAAAGGGCCTTCTCCATAGCTAGCACCTACCTCTGGAACTCCCTCCCCCCCTCCCTCCGAATAGAGCCGTCACTCAACAAATTCAAAAAAGGAGTCCAAACATGGCTCTTTAAGCAGGCGTACCCTGGCTCAATTACTACGTAGACCTCTCCTAAATGGACCTTTTCTAAGACTTTCCACTGCCAGCCCTCCCCCCTCATCCCCTCTCCTCCTGTGCCCCACACCCCTTCCCCTCCTCCCCTCCCGTGCCCCATACCCCTTCCTCTCTTCCCCTTTCCATCTGTGCCCCTTACCCTCTCCCCCTGGAATATTCTGCACATTCGTAAACCCTGTATTACGTACTCAGTGATAAAGATAAAGTTGTTTTAGTTTTGTACAAAGTTTTTTCTCTTTCTTTCTACCTTTTCCACCCTACCTATCAGTTCTTTTATGTTATTATATATAATCAATAATGTTTTTACTTTGCTCATATTTTACACCATTTGCTTTAACTATGATATGTTATTCTGTTCATTGCATTTCCTCCTTTTCAGTTCAATGTAAGCCGGCATGATGTGCCTTACGAATGTCGGCAAAGAAAAGCCTATAAATAAATAAATAAATGGATAGATAGATATTATTTCGTTTCAGGTTTATTTTTTCTGTTCCTTTATAGAACGAAATAAACATAAAACCTCCCCCTCCCCCACAAAACAACAAACAAGTGAAATGGGGGCGTTCCTATTCCCCCCTTACCCGCCCCCAAACATTCCCTGGGCTGGGAGCCATCCTGTTCCCTATTTACCCCATCCAGTGGGGCAAGAGGAATGCCCACTCTCACTTTCCTGCCTTAAGGTCATCTGCATGGAAGTGGTGCCGGTTGGCAGTGTGACTATAGTGTAATGTCAAATGGCACCTTCTCAGGGCTGGTCAGACCCATTTTCTTGTACGGCCATACAGATATGCGTGCTGTGAAACCAACCATTCATAAAAGTTAATGGTAGAGGTTAAGCACGTGTTTTACGTAACCTAAGGTCTCACTTTTGGGACCAGGGTCACACATGTAATAAATAAATCTAGGGATTCGTTTTTAGCCGCTAACATATCTGGCTAACTTTAGGACAGCTCAAGGGCCCAGCCAGAGTCAGCTGGTTAGGTTAGCAGGCTAATGCCGCACCTCTCTGGAATGCCTACTACTCACTCATCTTATCTGACTGAATTCTAACCGGGTAGCTAGAAGTTCCCTGTACGTACTAGGATCAGTCCAGACCGTGGGTTATGTCCCCCGTCCAGCAGATGGAGTCAGAGCAAACTTCGGAGGGTGCTGACATATAAGCAGGTGCACCCTCCAGGGATCCTCAGTATCTCTCTGACTCCAGCAGATGTGAGCGGGGGAACCTTTGCTTCCCCAGTTGGTGGCTTCTGCTCCACTTTTCTCTCATTTTTCCTTCTTTCAGGACAGGATCAAGCAGGCCTGGGTTCTTAAATTAATAAATAGAAAAAAAAAAAAAGAATTTTTCTCACTTTGAGGGAATCTCTTTGAGCCCCTGCCCAGGTTTCACAGCCCTGGTTAGCTTGCCAGCGGGACTGTTTTTCTTCTGCCTGCCCTTCTCTCTCTCTTCTCTCCGGCGGTAAGTTTTTTGCTGTCTTGTTATTTTTTATTCACAGCTTCGCCGTCGGATGGCACAGGTGGATGCTGGTGGGGCCAGCCTCTCCCCTTCGGCGCGCCGCGATTCGGACCCCTCCCCCTCGGCCCTGCGACGTGTACATTCCCCGGGGCCGCGGCAGCAGGGAAGTCCCATTCCCCTGCTGCTCCTGAGGGGAGGGTCGGTCGAGTTGAGCCTGGGCGGACGAGCCCGCTCCTCCCGCGGCGCGGATTCCTCCGATCCGGTCCTCGGTGCTGACGCTGAGGGGATTCTTCCTCCCGGCCGCGCGCGATACAGCGCCTTAAGGGGTCTCCCGGCGCCGACCCAGGGCAGGGCGGATCGCGGGATGTCTCCTCCGGTGTTGGTCTCCCCGGGGGGGAGACCGGACCAGCTCCCCCGACTTTTTCGCCGCCAGGCTCGGAGCGCCGCGGCACCAGGGGAAGGGCCCCGCCCCCTTCTTTGGCGGGAGCGGCGGCCATTTTGGAGCTGGAGAGCGCCTTTGATTCTGATGCTGAGGAGTCTCAGCATGGTTTTTCGCCGCGGTTGCGGCCGATTCGGGCTCCATCTTCCCCCCCCATCACTCCGGGCCCCTCCAAGGACCTTTCTCTTACCGTTCCTCCGCCGGCAGGGGGGTTTACTGCGGATTTTGTCCTCCTGATGCATCAGGCGTACCTCCAGAGCCTGCAGCCGGCGGGGGGGACACCAGTTGGTGGGCAAGCGAACCCCACGCCCGCAAAGATGCCCCGGCTGGTGGGGGTGGGGGGGGCCAATCCAGCTCCCACGGGGGGCGGCCATAAGACGCTTCTGGCCCTTCCATCCAGCAGAGCGGCTCCAACGCAGGATCCTGGGAGTGACCCGGCTTCGACGGCTGATGATGACTCGCTTCTGGCAGCGCACCTGGAGTGTGACGACCCGAGGGTGCTCCGGATTTTCCGTAAAGAGGAGCTGTCTGACCTCATCCCACACGTCCTCCAGGAATTGGATCTCGACCCGCCCGTCGAACCGCCGAGGCCCCCGGCCCCCTCCGTAGCCTCAGCGAGCTCAAAAGGGGACCCTGTCCTGGCGGGTCTACGTCCCCTGGCGCGAACTTTCCCAATCCATGAGTCTTTCCTACACCTTCTGGTGCAGGAGTAGGACACGCCGGAGGCATCTCTCAGAGTTGGCAGAGCGATGGACAAGCCCTACCCTCTCCCTGGCGATTTCCTGGACCTGCTCAAAGTACCCAAGGTCGATTCGGCAGTCTCTGCCGTCACAAAGAGGACCACGATTCCCGTCACAGGGGGAACGGCCCTTCGGGATATCCAGGACAGAAAGCTAGAAGTCTGCCTCAAGAAGATCTTCGAGGTCTCGGCGCTGGGGGTCCGCGCAGCTATTTGTGGCTCTCTTACCCAGAGAGCCGGTCTTCGGTGGGTGCAGCAGCTCCTTACTTCACAGCAACTGCCACCAGAGGAGGCGGCGCAAGCGGACCGTCTGGAGGCCGTCATTGCCTACGGGGCCGATGCCCTCCACGACTTACTGCGGGTCCTGGCAAGGACCATGGTTTCGGCTGTTTCCGCCAGGTGCCTATTGTGGCTTCGGAATTGGGCGGCGGACGCTTCGTCCAAATCCAGCCTAGGGGCTCTACCTTTCAAGGGTAGGTTCCTTTTCGGCGAGGATCTTGACCAGACCATCAGATCCCTGGGGGAAAACTCCGTACATAGGTTGCCCGAGGACCGCCAGCGGTCATATCGTCCATCTAATTCCTTCTCCAGGAATCGGTCCCGCTCTCAACGGCGATTTCGGGGCTCCAGGCCTCGGGGCCCGAGAAACCCCTCAAACAGGTTTCAGTCATGGACCCGGTCCTTTCGTGGCCGTAGACCACCCAGGGACTCGTCGGCGCAGGGCGCCTCCGGCAAGTCCACCCAATGATGTCAGGCCGGTCCACTCCTCTCTCCCGAGGATCGGAGGACGACTAGCCTGGTTTTACGAGGAGTGGGCCAACATCACCACGGACCAATGGGTCCTGGATATTCTAAGGCACGGTTACGCTTTGGATTTGCGGCATCTCCCCAAAGAAAGATTCGTCTTCTCACCCTGCGGGTCAAGTCACAAGCGCCTGGGAGTACAAAGCACGCTGGACCGGCTCCTAGCCCTGGGGGCCATCTCACCCGTCCCCGCCGGAGAGGTGGGCTCGGGTCATTATTCCATCTACTTCGTGGTGCCCAAGAAGGATGGATCCTTTCGTCCCATTTTAGACCTCAAGGAAGTCAACAAGGTCCTCCGGATACCCCGGTTCCGCATGGAAACCCTCCGCTCGGTCATCGCGGCAGTTCATCAGGGGGAGTTCCTGGCCTCCCTGGATCTGACGGAGGCCTACTTACACATTCCGATACGCTCGGCCCATCACAGGTTCCTCCGCTTCAAGATACTGGGGCAACACTTTCAGTTCCAGGCCCTCCCCTTCGGGTTGGCGACGGCACCCAGGACGTTCACCAAGATCATGGTGGTTGTGGCGGCCGCGCTCCGGAGAGAGGGGATTTTAGTACACCCTTACCTGGACGATTGACTCATCCGAGCAAAGACCACCTCTCAGGGGCAGCAGGCGGTCGACAGGGAGGTCGATTTCCTACAGTCTCTCGGCTGGGTAGTCAACTTCGGCAAGAGCAGTCTCCTTCCGTCTCGGCAGCTGGACTTCCTCGGAGCGCGCTTCGACACGGCTCAGGGCAAGGTCTTCTTGCGGCCGGACAAGGCCCAGTCACTGAGGGAGCAAATTCTCCACTTTGCCTCTCTCCCAGTTCCAACAGCGAGGGATTACCTGCAGATCCTGGGATCGATGGCCTTCGCAATCAACCTGGTACCTTGGGCCTTTGCACACCTGAGGCCCCTACAGATGGTGCTACTCTCGCGGTGGAAACCGGTCTCGCGGGACTATCAGGCGATACTACCTCTTCCGCCGGCAGCCAGGCTCAGCCTTCGGTGGTGGCTAGACCCCAGGAACCTGGCACAAGGTTGTCCTCTGGAGTCGCCGGAGTGGATTGTGGTCACTACCGATGCCAGTTTGACCGGCTGGGGGGCCGTGTGTCTCCGTAGCTCAGCCCAGGGGCAGTGGACACAGGAACAGGCGTCCTGGCCGATCAACCGCCTGGAGACCAGAGCAGTCCGTTTGGCGCTCATTCAATTCCTGCCCCTCATCCGGCAACGGGCGGTCCGAGTTCTCTCAGACAATGCGACCACGGTCGCCTACATCAACCGACAGGGAGGCACCAAGAGCCCGGGGGTGGCCATCGAAGCGGCCCGCCTCATGGCCTGGGCGGAGCAGTTCCTCGACCGCCTGGCGGCCTCCCACATCGCAGGCGTGGACAATATTCAGGCGGACTACCTGAGTCGTCAGACGCTGGACCCCGGGGAATGGGTTCTCTCCGACGAGGCAATGTCGATCATCACTCGGCGCTGGGGAACACCCGCCATGGACCTCATGGCAACGTCTGGCAACGCAAAGGCCCCGCGGTTCTTCAGTCGGAGAAGAGACCACGGGGCGGAAGGAGTGGACGCCCTGGTGCTACCCTGGCCCCCTCATCTTCGGCTATACGTCTTCCCCCCGTGGCCTCTGGTGGGCAAGGTGGTGCGGAGGATAGAAGATTATCCAGGGCAGGTCATCCTGGTGGCTCCAGAATGGCCGCGGCGCCCGTGGTTTGCGGATCTACTCAACCTGGTAGTGGACGGACCTCTGCGATTATCACACCTCCCGCGGCTGCTCCATCAGGGTCCGGTATTTTCGGACCAGGCGGAACACTTTTGTCTCGCGGCTTGGCTTTTGAAAGGCAGAGTCTCCTGCGCAAGGGATACGCAGTCACCGTGGTAGACACTCTTCTCAAGGCACGTAAGACCTCCACTTCAGTAGCCTATGTGCGGGTCTGGAAGGTGTTTGAGGTCTGGTGTGCTGGACATGGAGTTTCCGCGACCGCAGCTTCGCTACGTCAGGTCCTGGCCTTCCTCCAGGAGGGCTTGGAGAAGGGTCTCTCCTATAACTCCC
This sequence comes from Rhinatrema bivittatum, assembly GCF_901001135.1. Taxonomy (NCBI): domain Eukaryota; kingdom Metazoa; phylum Chordata; class Amphibia; order Gymnophiona; family Rhinatrematidae; genus Rhinatrema; species Rhinatrema bivittatum. Next base: position 178,150,796 of record NC_042622.1, read on the forward strand.
TGCGTGTGCAAGTCTCGGCTCTAGCCGCCCTGGCTCGTACCACGGGAAATCCAGATCCTTCGTCTCATCCGGACGTCTCGCGTTTCCTCAAGGGAGTCAAGCACCTGCGGCCGCCGGTGCGGCACCCCTATCCCTCCTGGAATCTCAACCTGGTTCTCAGGATACTTGGAAAGGCTCCCTACGAACCACTGCGACAGGCCTCCCTTAAGGACGTCACACTTAAAACGGTGTTCCTGGTTGCCATAGCCTCGGCGAGGCGCATCTCCAAGCTTCAGGCGCTCTCGTGCCGGGAACAGTTTCTACGCTTCACGGACTCGGGAGTTTCCATTCGAACAGTCCCTTCGTTCCTGCCTAAGGTGGTGTCTTCCTTCCACTTGAACCAGTGGGTGGAGCTGCCGGCCTTCCCGTCGGATGCGCCCCAGGCTCTCCGGCACCTCGACGTGAAGCGCTCTCTACTGCACTACCTGGAAGTGACCAATGAGTTCCGGGCGTCCGACCATCTCTTTGTGCTTTGGTCCGGTAACAAGAAGGGACGGCAAGCGTCTAAGACGACTATCGCAAGGTGGCTCAAGGAAGCGGTATCCTCTGCCTACATAGGCGCCGGGAAGGCTCCCCCGGCGGGAGTCCGGGCTCATTCGTTGCGTGCCCTGGCCACGTCCCGGGCGGAGTCTCAACAGGTTCCAATTCAGGAAATCTGTCGCGCAGCAACATGGAAGTCGCTGCACACCTTCTCGAAGCATTACCGATTGCAACTACCGGTAGGTGATTCGGGTTCCTTTGGGGACAGTTCTCCGAGCAGGGTCTTCAGGGACCCACCCGGTTTAGGGAAGCTTTGGTACATCCCACGGTCTGGACTGATCCTAGTACGTACAGGGAAAAGAAAATTATTCCTTACCTGCTAATTTTCGTTCCTGTAGTACTTAGGATCAGTCCAGACGCCCACCCGGGGTTGCTAAGTGCTGGTCAGACGCCTGCTCGTGTACGTTCTATCTCCTGTCCCTCACTCCTACATTCTGATGTTGTTGTTGTTGCTTAGTTCTTTCACAGTTCTCCTTGCAAGTTGCATTGGTTATTTGTTTATGTGGTTACAATTTGATTGGTGCTTGATCCATCCTACTTTTCTGTCAAGTGTTCTCTCTTGGCTTTGATATTCTCGATACTGAGGATCCCTGGAGGGTGCACCTGCTTATATGTCAGCACCCTCCGAAGTTTGCTCTGACTCCATCTGCTGGACGGGGGACATAACCCACGGTCTGGACTGATCCTAAGTACTACAGGAACGAAAATTAGCAGGTAAGGAATAATTTTCTTCTAGTTACCAGGCTAGAATTTAGCTGGGTTAAATATAGCTGGGTAAGCCATATAGATGGATAACTGTTATGCTCTCCATCTAAATGGAGTTTGAATATGGACCTTATAGTAATTGACCTTTCTTACATATGCTGGGTAATGTCTCTGGGGAGCCAGCAGTAAGCATTTTCTGCATCCACAAGATGCTTGATAACAAAACTAATTTTATCTTGTGGACAAAGAATTCTGCGGCACTTTTGCTTGCTTCTAGAATATAAATTTATAAGCATAGGGGAAAAGGTGCAAATATTTTGGAGCCATGATTTGTACAGATGGAAACTGTGTCCATGTTTCAGGTGAAAATATCTATCAGCAAGAATTTTCTTACATCATCTCAAGTTAAATTTCTTTAGTATAGAATTTCAATTAAATGACATTTAAGATGGTAACTTTCTGGTTCTGTTTAACCCTTATTTCTAAGAAAAAAGAGTAAGGCTTGAAATATGTTTTGTAGTAGCCCCAATCATCTAAAGAAAAGACTATCACTATGACCCAAAGTGTGGTCAATCAGAAATCCATGTATTTAGCTCTAACAACCAACTATTGGCTTCTAGCACTCAAGATATAATCATTTACCATTAGTCAATAAGAATTCAAAACCAACTTTTGTGTACACATAAAATGTTCACACCGCACATATTGGGGCAGATTTTATAAATCTGCGCACACACGTACTTTTGTTTGCGGGATTTCAATAGATACGCGCGTAGCCGCCGAGCTGCGCAGCCTGCCTCCGTTCCCTCCCCTACCTAACCCACCCCCCCGGCCCTATCTAAACCTCTCCCCTACCTCTATCACGCAAGTTACGCCTGCTCAAAGCAGGCGTAACTTTGCGCGCGCCAGGCCGGCTGCCACGCTCCATGTTCCGGTCCAGGGGCTGTTCCAGGGGCCATTGTCACGCCCCTGGAACGCCCCCGGGCCGGAACCACGCCCCAGACATGCCCCCGACACGCCGCGTCACTCCCGGCACGCCCCCGACACGCACCTCCATGCAGGCCCCGGGAAGGATGAGATATGATAAACATCTTGCAGGCTTCAATAAAGTATCGGAAGGAAGCATTTTCCATAAAATGAAAAGCTGAAAGACGGGGGGAGATTGTCATGATATGAAACTGAAGAGCAGGAAGCTGAAATCCGTTTTCACTGAGAAGGTGGTGGACACCTGAATCACACTGCAGGAGATTGTAGGAATCAAACTGGCAGAATTTAAGCATATGTTGAGCATGTACAAAGGAACCTTAGCGGTGTAGGGAGGGAGATCAAGTGCAACCTATGACAACAGAGTTGGTTGGGTGGACCAGATGGTCCTTTTCTGCTGACGTTGTCTTAGTTCTAATTTAGCTGTCCACTTGGAGGTGTAGCACAAAGTAAATTGGTAGTTTTGCACTACAGTGTGGTTGTTCTCGAAAGTACTAATTATTGTCCCCAGAGGTAGAAAGGTATATTTCTGGAAGCTATTTTGAGGGCATTTAGTCTATGGAGACTGATTTAGCCATTGAAATACAACAAGCTGAATTAATTATTTAACCCATCATCTTAGCTGGAAAGGTCATTTACTGGTAATTAATACTCTGCCTGCAAGAGAGAGTGCATTCACAATAATGAGATTTTTGCTGAAATTAACACAACACATATACTCACCAACTTTCAGTTAAAAACAAAAAAAAATCAAATCAAAGTTTCTCTTATCTGGAAATCAGTTTGCAAGAATGTCATCTTTTTGAGGGTTTTGTTCACCATAGAGGTCTGAATCCACCAAACTGATATTGAGATGTGTGTGAATCCCTTACATAATGTGCATTTGGAAGAGAGAGAGGTGATTTTGTAGGGCAGAGCTTTGGTGGAAATATTAGGTCTTCCTTCATACACATGTTGTATGAAAACATTCATTTTAGCAGATGACCATATAATTTGCAAAATCTTTTTCCTCTTTCTCCCCAGTGAAGGAGACAGAAGCAAGATAGCGTGTCAGTCTGCAGTTGAGAGCCGTCAGGACATTTGGAATGCAGTTTGTGGGTCTGCAGTTGTGTGCTATGTGTGTTTGCCCTCTAAAGCCTGAAGAAAGGCCTGAGGGTTGCAGAGAGGATCGGATTGGGTTTCTGGAGTCCTGTCTCCAGTGACAGGGCTGGCATTGACAAATTCAAGTTAGTTTCTTGTCCTCACGGTCTTGTCCCAGTTTGCAGCTGGGAGCCATGAAAAATCTCCAGGGAAAAGCACAACATAAAACTGGAAACCAGATTGCTGGGGTTAGCACAATGTGGCCCATCATCACTACACTGGTTGGTATTGAAACCTGGCCTTCTTCAGTCCGCTCTCACCACTGACTTGATGCTGCTATTCAGATTTGCAATCAAAAGCGAGCAAAGGGTTATCGGTTGCAAATTTTGCTTTTTTAAAAATTCTACAATATAAATGTAATATATTATATTCATACAAAATATTTTATTGGAAATACAAAACTCTTAAATCTTTTAAAAATAAATATACAAACATTTTAATATTTTTGTAACCTATAATGTTCACTTAACAAACTCCCTCTACATAGACAATCTTATAAAGAACCAAGACAGTTCTCCTTCTGCCCTTCTCTTCCTAGGACTGAAGATTTCTTATGTCCTGCACTCTCCCCTTCACTTTCAGATTTCGCCAGCCTATTGGGCATTTTATGGTTTTTGATTCTGCAGTTTTCTTGAGTCTTCATTTGCAACTACTATATCCGGGTAACTGTCCCCATATTTCAGTCATTGCAGCAAAATCCTTGGCAGGGGGCCATGCTCCAGAGCTCCTTCCGAGATCGTGGGCCCTAAATCCAGTTACTAGATGTCGCCATTGTGCAATGACTGCGACTCTTTCCCGCCCCCAGGGGCTGTGAATGCCTCCTCTGCGGTTCCCGGCGGGCACATGTTATAAAATACGGGTCTTGTGTGCACATGCGCACCAGATTTTAAAATCCGTGTGGGCGACTCGGGATTCGCGCATGCAGGGGGGTGAATTTCAAAAAGCAACATGTGGCAGCTCAAATAGGGCTTCCCCAGTGCCCTCCCAGTCCACTCCAATTAAGGAGCGGACTGGGAGGGAACTTCCCTATACCCCCAGCTAACCTTCCTATCTTTTCCCCTCTGCTCCCTGACCTCTAACCCCCCCCTAACTTTTAGATTTTTTATTTTATTTATTTATTTTTGTTTTAAAACTTCAACTTCTGAGTTGAAGTAACTTCCATGCACCAGCCAGCTGCTGGCGTGTGCTGTCCCGGCCTGTTCCGCCCCTTTCCGATGGTCTGGCACTTCTGTGAGTAACCCCCGCAATTTACACGTGTGGGTCATCAAACATTTGGCCGTAAGCCAGCGGGCCAGCTCCTCTTAGGCATTTTGGAAAGGGAAATGTGCATCCCAGTATATGCAAATATTCAACTTCCTGAATGTGTAAAAATATTCAGCTATAGAAATCAACTTCATTCATTTCACAAGTTTTTTTCTGGCTTGTTAGTTTTTCTCTGCTCCTTTGGGGTTCTGGTTCTATCAGAACCAGCCTCTACTGGGTTGTGGCACCATGACCTTTCAGCTACTTGGGTTTTTTTCCTATTTTGTATCTTGTTCCTTCCAACTAGACCAGCTGTCATAATGACGGTCCTTGGCCAGATGCACCCCATCTGACCACTGTGTGATGATGGAAACTTATAGAAACATAAAAATGACGGCAGAAAAAGACCAACGGCCCATCCAGTCTGCCCAGCAAGTTTCACACATTTTTTTTTCTCATACTTATCTGTTTCTCTTTGCTCTTTGGTTCTATTTCCCTTCCACCCCCACCATTAATGTAGAGAGCAGTGATGGAGCTGCAACCAAGTGAAATATCAAGCTTGATTAGTTAGGGGTAGTAGGGGTAGTAACCGCCGCAGTAAGCAAGCTACACCCATGCTTATTTGTTTTACCCAGACTATGTTATTCAGCCCTTATTGGTTGTTTTTCTTCTCCCCTGCCGTTGAAGCAGAGAGCTGTGCTGGATATGCGTGTAGTATCAGTTTTTCTTCTCCCCTGCCGTTGAAGCAGAGAGCTATGCTGGATATGCGTGAAGTATCAGTTTTTCTTCTCTCCTGCCGTTGAATCAGAGAGCTGTGCTGGTTATGCGTGAAGTATCAGTTTTTCTTCTCTCCTGCCGTTGAATCAGAGAGCTATGCTGGATATGCGTGAAGTATCAGTTTTTCTTCTCTCCTGCCGTTGAATCAGAGAGCTGTGCTGGTTATGCGTGAAGTATCAGTTTTTCTTCTCCCCTGCCGTTGAAGCAGAGAGCTTGGGCTAGGAATATTGTTCTGGTCTGCCTGAGGAATAGAAATTAGGCCCAGGAATTGAAGCCAAGTCTCCCACAGCTGTTAGGGCTAGCCGTTTCCTGGCTTGGAAGCTGACGTTTGTCTCTCTGAGGAAAGTGAGGTGATCTGTATGTAGAGATTTTGCATGGATGTAGCTATGAGAACCAGTGACCCCGCCCCCAGGGAACCAGATTGGTTATAAGGACTAGCAAAGGGGTTGCTGGAAACAGAGATGATGTTCCCAGCAACTTAAGGGTTACTTAGCTGTGCTGCCAGACCTGGTGAGCTCCATGGCACTTGATATGAGGTGAAGGATTGGATACTTAGCCGTGCTGCCAGATCTGGTGAGATCCATGGCACTCGATGTGAGGTGAAGGATTGAGTACTTAGCCATGCTACCGGATCTGGTGAGGTGAAGGATTGCCTGCTTAGCCTTGCTGCCAGAACTGATGAGATCTGTGGTGCTTGATGTGAGGTGAAGGATTGGATACTTGGTTATAAGTGAAATTTATGAAAGGTGGAATATAAACCAAATAAAGATAAATTATTGGACTTGAACCTGTGTGGGATTGGGTAAACCTTGGAAATGGAGTGGATTGTAAGTAAGTGTTTGCTGATTGAACTGAAGATACTGAACTTGTTTGTAGCAAGTGCTGTTCATGGAGAGCTGGTGTTTTAGTGGTGAAGTGAGCCTGCACCCAGAGGATTGAGGTTTCAGTGGACTGGGGCTGAGAAGCTGACAGTGGCACTGTCGCGGTAGGATTTCAGCATGTATTTCTCTTTTTGTCGAAGACCCTCTGTTTATTGCCAGTTTTTGATGCCTTATCACTGACCATCTTTATTTATACTTGAATTTGCACCTTCATTTACCTGCTGTGTGTGTGTGTTTGTACATAAAAACATCCAGTGTGGGCATGTTGTTGCAGACTTGTAGCCAGAGTTCTTCCTGAAACAGCCTTGCTTTATCAGTCAGTCTGCAGAGCTCCTCAGAATGGCAGTGGCAGAGCTTCTTACCGTGACAGCAATCATGGCTTTCCATTCCCACTTCTCATACAGGCCGGGCTTTCCCAACTCTGTGTCATTCCTGATGGAGGGAAGGGAAGTGAATGACCTGTGCCAAGGCTCACCCTTTGACTTGCTGCTTTCAGCTTTTCATCTCAGCCCAGTTCTGCTATGGATGTTTCTCATTCTTTTGAAAATGCAGGAAAACCTGAAAGTGCAGAAGCAAACCATGAATAGCTAATCAAAATGTGGAGTACAAATCAAAAAACCTTTTCATCTGAGAACTGAACCAATATTCAAATAATTGTTTATTTCCTCAATTTATAAACGAATATTCAAAGTATTCAAAATGGGGCACTCATAACTACGCAGGCAGATTTGAAGTCAAGATACACGGTTTCATACACTGCCATCATAGCATCAGGCTTTGTAAACTTTTTAATTATGCAGGGTACTGAGCTTTTGATCATAGTCGCCCCAGATCCCTTTTAAAATGTAATGCTCAAACCTAATAGAAACATCAGAAGCAGAAAATAATTAATGAAAATGGAAACACACATTTCGTCCAGTAAAGGCTTCAAAATGACTTCCAGTGGAAAAGAGAGACAGAGGAGATATGTTTCATCCACATCACATGTGCAAGAGCCATCAGTCACACTGCAGAACTCCAAACACATGGTCAGAGTCACTTTATCTTTCATTAATTCACAAAAAGACGTGCTGGTAAAACAAAATCCTATTGATGGGAGCCTCTTTCCCGTAACAAAGCAGGACCGAGAGACCACAACTGGCAGTACAAACATCCAATAAAATCAGTTGTTTAAAATTTTTTAAAGAACAAATATAAATGAGCCGTCTCCAGTTTCCAAATACCATTGCAGGCACTAGGCAGTATCGAGAATGAATAAGTCAATGAGTAGGACTGACAGCTGAAAATATGAAGAAATGGAATGATTTCCTACACAGAGGTACAAGACCATGCCTGAAGGAAAGGTGCATAAGCAATTGTTAGCCAGTGGACTTAGGGGAAAGCCACTGCTTATCCCTGGCAGTGAGCAAAATGGAATAGAATCTGTTCTTTGGCATCTGCGAAGTATTTCCTAATGATCCAGTTGGCCGATGTTAGAGAAGGGATGGACCTTTGGTCTGACCCAGCATGATAATTCTTATATGATCTATAAAGTAACCTCTGCACTGTGTTGAGAGCTATTATTAAATTGTTCATCCTGATTATGAAGAATGCATTGTGTCTGGATTGATCAAATTGCCACCTCTTAAAAAAAAAAAAAAAAAAACAAAAAAAACAAAAACTTGACTGCATGAGTTCAAAAAAACTTTATGTAAATTAAAAAAAACCAACAAAAAAACCCCACAGTAGTCATGATGAGATGTTGCAGGAAGCCTCTGGTTCTGAAATCAAGGCAGAAACAATTATAAATAGAGAGTAGGAGCACTGAGAGGAGAGGATCGCCTTGCTGGTGGCTGAAAGGAATCAGTAAGTTCTGCTTGGGAAGTTTTTAAAAGTATTGGGGAGAAGTAAACTATTGGGGTATATTAATTAGTGTGTTTGTTTTTTAAATAGTAAGCAGCTAATAAACAGAAGGTTGTGTATTTGTTTAGTCAGTAAAACAGCTTATCAACAGAATGTAGTGTTTATAAATAGAAGTTAGTGTTTATTTTTTTAAATAGTGTTTTTTAAAAATAGTAAAGCAGCTAATAAACAAGTTATTGTGTTTGTTTTCCCAACCCTCCCATCCCTCTCCCACCCACCCCTAGCTCATCCTTTAATTTATAGGCAAGTGCCACTTTCACACTAAAAAAAAAAAAAATCAGCCTTTTATTTTCACTTCACAAAGTCCCCACACCTTACTGAAAGTTTGATCGTTCCCTTGTAGGCTACTACCAGAAATATAGTCAATACACTAATACATTTAAAGGACCCTCATTTTACACATTCCTACTCCCATAGCAACCTAAAATTTAACTAGGAACTGAACACATTTGAGATGAAGGCAGCAGTACAGTCTTTTGCATCGAGTGTCACATGTATATTTTTTTACCCGCCGGTGAGAAGATGTACATGTGCAAAGAGCTCCTGTCTCAGAGAACGAGTCCGGTCTCTGGAGACTAGAGTAGCAGACCTGGAGGAGCTGAGGCAGACAGAGAGGTATATAGATGAGACCTTCAGGGACATAGTAGCCAAGTCCCAACTTCAAACTGGCAGCCCTGGGTCTGCCTTGGAGGAAGAAGGTCTCATGATTAGAGAGCATCAACCTGGTGCAGCAGGAAAGGATCCTGTAGCAAGGACCTGCTCTCCAGGTGGTGCATTGTCTTCTCGCACCGAGGATGTCTCCCAGGGCTACTGCCCAGGAGGGAAGGGTTAGGTTGGCCGTCATAGTTGGTGATTCGAATATTAGGAATGTAGACAGCTGGGTGGCTGGTGGGCGTGAGGATCACCTGGTAACATGCTTACCTGGTGCAAAGGTGGCGGACCTCACATGTCACCTAGATAGGATTTTAGACAGTGCTGGGGAGGAACCAGCTGTCGTGGTACATGTGGGCACCAACGACATAGGAAAATGTGGGAGGGAGGTTCTGGAAGCCAAATTTAGGCTCTTAGGTAGAAAGCTGAAATCGAGAACCTCCAGGGTAGCATTCTCTGAAATGCTCCCTGTTCCATGCACAGGTCCCCAGAGGCAGGCAGAGCTCCGGAATCTCAGTGCATGGATGAGACAATAGGAGAAGGAAGAGGGATTCAGTTTTATAAGGAACTTGGAAACCTTTTGGGGAAGCAGGAGTCTTTTCCGAAGGGATGGGCTTCACCTTAACCAGGGTGGAACCAAGCTGCTGGCACTAACCTTTAAAAGCGGAAAGCCAACAGTCGTTCAGCAGTGCATGGTTCAGAGCAGGGGTCAGGAACCTATGGCTCGGGAGCCAGATATGGCTCTCTTGATGGCTGCATCTGGCTCGCAGACAAATCTTTAATAAAAAAGTAAAAATCTAACAAAATCCCCCACCCTCCTGACGCCCCCCAAGACCTCCAAAATTAATTTACTACAACCCCCACCCTCCTGACCCCCCCAAGACCTGCCAAAAGTCCCTGGTGGTCCAGCGGGGGTCCAGGAGCGGTCCGGGAGCGATCTCCTGGACTTGGGCTGTCGGCTGCCAGTAGTCAAAATGGCGCTGATGGCCCTTTGCCCTCACTATGTCACTGGGGGTCGACCAATGGCAGCGGTAGCCCCTGTGACATAGTAAGGGCAAAGGGCCGTCGGCTGCCAGTAATCAAAATGGCGTCGATGGCCCTTTGCCCTTACTATGTCATAGGGGCTACCGCCGCCATTGGTCGACCCCAGTAATATAGTGAGGGCAAAGGGCCGTCGGCGCCATTTTGACTACTGGCAGCCGACAGCCCAAGTCCAGGAGCTCGCTCCCGGACCCCTGCTGGACCACCAGGGACTTTGGCAGGTCTTGGGGGGGTCAGGAGGGTGGGGGTTGTAGTAAATTAATTTGGTAGGTCTTGGGGAGTCAGGAGGGTGGGGGGTTGTAGTTAGTATGGCTCTCACGGAATTACATTTTAAAATATGTGGCTTTCATGGCTCTCTCAGCCAAAAAGGTTCCCGACCTCTGGTTCAGAGGGAGGTATGTTCAAAGGATACTAATGAAGCATTAGAGTTAGGGCATCCCAACAGTGAGGTTCCATTCATAAGAAAAGTAATCCAAGTTTATTTCCCCTGCAAATGTATTGTAAAATATTTAAATGAGAGATATGTGTTTTTGGACCCACCAGAGCTTAGGAAATTTCTGGATGCGCGTGTTTCTAACTAGCTTTTGGTCAGTTTGGTCACAGGTCGTTGTTAAATAAATGGCATTTTAGTTCCCCCTTATTTATGGGGAAGTTAAAATTCCTTATAAACGCTCTAACGATATCTGTCTTGGATCTCCGGATTCCTTATAAAAGCTCTATTTCCATTGTTAAGCATTATATGCTGGCCTGCTTAAAAAGTTTTCTTGATTGTATTGTATAAAGATTAATGCAGAGGGCCCATTATATATTTGTTTTTTTGTATTTCCTGATTTAAATAATTACTTGTAAGGACCATATCATTGACAAGTGGAATTGCTGTCTATATTATGTTAAATGAGCAAAAAGAAAAAAAAAAAAAGAAAAGTAATGCAAGTGCCTGTAATTAAAAACTCACCTGAGCTAAAAGATTCCAATCTATCCCTATCAAATAGAAAGCGGAATGATAATACAAACCAAAAAACATACTTTGAAATGTTTCTATACTAATGCCAAAAGTCTAAGAAGTAAGATGGGAGAATTAAAATGTATAGCAGTGAATGATGACAAATTTAATTGGCATCTCAGAGACATGGTGGAAGGAGGATAACCAGTGGACGTGCTCTACCGGGGTACAAATTATATCGCAATGACAGAGAGGAGCATCTGGGAGGTGGGGTGGTGCTTTATGTCCCGGTTGGCATAGAGTCCAACAGGATAATGATCTTGCAAGAGACTAAATGCACAATCAAATCTTTATGGGTAGAAATCCCTTGTGTGTTGGGGAAATGTATAGTATACCACCGTCCACCTGGCCAAGATGGTGAGATGGAAAGTGAAATGCTAAGAGAAATTAGGGAAGCTAACCAAACTGGTAGTGCAGTAATAATGGAAGATTTCAATTACCCCAATATTGACTGGGAAAATGTAACACCAGGACATGCTAGAGAGATAAAGTTCCTGGATGTAATAAATGACAGCTTTATGGAGCTGTCATTTATTACATCCCCCACCCTCCCGAAGCCCCTCAAAATGTTTTTAAATTACCTGGGGTCCAGTGGGGGGGTCCCGGCGCAATCTCCCTTGCTCGGGCCACGGCTGCATTAAAAGAAATGGAGCCGGTGGCCCTTTGCCCTTACCATATGACAGGGCAAAGGTAGCGCCGGCGCCATTTGGTTCCTGTCACCCGACGTCACGAGTGCAGGAGATCGCTCCCGGACCCCCGCTGGACCCCCAGGGACTTTTGGCCAGCTTGGGGGGGCCTCCTGACCCCCACAAGACTTGCCAAAAGTCCAGCGGGGGTCCGGGAGTGACCTCCTGCACGCGGGCCGTATTGCCAATATTCAAAATGGCGCCGGCGCTACTTTTGCCCTCACTATGTCGACATAGTGAGGGCAAAATGGCGCCGGCCGTATTGCCAATATTCAAAATGGTGCTGGCGCCATTATGCACAAGACTTTTGGCAAGTCTTGTGGGGGTCAGGAGGCCCCCCCAAGCTGGCCAAAAGTCCCTGGGGGTCCAGCGGGGGTCCGGGAGCGATCTCCTGCACTCGTGACTTCGGGTGACAGGAACCAAAATGGTGCCGGCGCTACCTTTGCCCTGTCATATGGTAAGGGCAAAGGGCCACCGGCGCCATTTCTTTTAATGCAGCCGTGGCCCGAGAGCGGGAGATCGTGCCGGGACCCCCCCCCCACTGGACCCCAGGTAATTTAAAACATTTTGAGGGGCTTCGGGAGGGTGGGGGATTTATTTTAAAGGGTCGGAGTAGGTTTTAGGGTGCCGGTTTTCCCGCCCTCCCCCGATTTACGATTTTTTACGATTTAAAAAAAACAAAAACTATGACTATCAGATTTCCCTCCCCCCCCCCCCCAGCCAAAATCGATCGTTAAGACGATCGATCACCCGATTCACATCCCTAATGGCTAAGGGGGGGATATGATAAAGGTCTTTAAAATCATGAGAGGTCTAGAACGGGTAAATGTGAATTGGTTATTTACTCTTTCGGATAATAGAAGGACTAGGGGGCACTCCATGAAGTTAGCAAGTAGCACATTTAAAACTAATCGGAGGAAATTCTTTTTCACTCAACGCACAATTAAACTCTGGAATTTGTTGCCAGAGGATGTGGTTAGTGCAGTTAGTATAGCTGTGTTTAAAAAAGGTTTGGATAAGTTCTTGGAGGAGAAGTCCCTTACCTGCTATTAATCAAGTTGACTTGGGGAATAGTCACTGCTAATACTAGCATCAGTAGCGTGGGATATACTTAGATTTTGGGTACTTGCCAGGTCCTAGTAGCCTGGATTGGCCACTGTTGGAAATAGGATGCTGGGCGTGATGGACCCTTGGTCTGACCCAGTATAGCAGTTTCTTATGTTCTTAATGGTAATCAAACCAATGGCTGCAGAAAGGATTATCTCATGTATGTGCATACTAAGTCAACATCGGTGATATTGGTTCCAGTGAAATACCCGTTCTGTACGTTTATCTTAAAAGATTTCCCATATTCTAGCAGAGAATGCCATGCATTCTCTCTGTTTAGTGGGTGTACAGGGTCCAATATGAAAATCCAATTCTGTGCCAACGTGACAAGTTTTTTTTTATCTAAGTCTCCTCCATGCTGCAATAATCAAAAGCTAATTACCCATTGCCGTTTCTGGTATTCTTGTTTACGGATGGGACCTGGCACTCCTACAATTAAAATCTAAGTACAGTTTGTGGGATGTGGGTTTGTTGGTATGATTTTGTTCTAACAGACCTTTTTACTTGCATAACTCACTCAGAATATTTTGGAGTGAAGCTATGATTGTAATTCTGCCAGTGTATGTGAGCTCGTAATCTTTAAAGCTACCTATCCAGGGATGAGCACACAGTTCTGAATAGTTGTATATTGATTCAGTTCTTAGACAAGAAGATGTTTGCATTTGTCTTCCTGATTTTTTTAGTTCTGATAGGACAGGAAAAAATAAACTGATAAAAACTTCCAGAGAAAGTTACATATGGAACATTATCCAGTAGTAGTTAGGACCGCTGTTTTTCCAGCCCGACTTTTGTGTGTAACTTTAGCCGATGAGCACACAGTATGTGCCCCCAGAACACTTCCAGTGATTCCCTTTTTGTCTGGTTAATTCTTGCACAACACTAAAAGTTGTGTGCACACATTTATGAGGTCATCAGGATTAAGATTCAAAATTGGCTTTTGAGCCCAAAATTCAAAAAGTTCTCTGCACAAAGGCTTTGTGAGATCGGGCCTCAATACAAATCCCTTGTCACTTTGGTCTGCACATCTAGTGTTCAGCCCTACTGTCTTCTACTTTCATTTCTTTATTTTTTATGCCCTTTCTCCTATTTCTTAGCACCTTCAGCCTTAATTTGCAATTCCCTTTGATTTTTCCCCTATTTTAATAGACCCTTACCTCCCTCTCACTGTTCCTAGTCTGATCATTGCTGCAACAGTTCTGACACCTACTGGCTCTACATCCAGCCAGTAGGTGTCACCCTAACAATGGCCCCAGAGGCTGCGAACACTACCTCTGTTACATCATCAGCCCCTGCTGACCCAGAGTACAGAAGAATCAGTTTGGGAGTCCATCCAGGGATCCTCCGCTTAGCAACATGCACACTAAGCCACTGGGCCAACCTGCTTTCACTTTATAAGAGCACAAGCCGTTAAGCCTGTAACAACGGGCTACATTAAATTTATTTTTTGATCCGTTTTCTGACACTGCATCCATCTACACTTCTTTCCCTCCCTCCTCCTTCCCCTCCCTCGCTCATTCATCTCAGTCACTCATCCTCCTCCCCTTTGGTCACTCACCCCCCCTTCCCTCTCCTGCCCCCACTCAAACTCCCTTCCCTTACTCTCACCTCCCCCCCTCATTCTCCCTCCCACTCCCTCCCCTTCCCACTCTCTCACCTCCCCCCTCATTCCTCCTCCCACTCCCTCCCCTTCCCACTCTCTCACCTCCCCCCTCATTCCTCCTCCCACTCCCTCCCCTTCCCACTCTCTCACCTCCCCCCTCATTCCTCCTCCCACTCCCTCCCCTTCCCACTCTCTCACCTCCCCCCTCATTCCTCCTCCCCTCCCTCCCCTTCCCTCATTCTCCCTCCCACTCCCACTCCCTCCCTTTCCCTCACTCTCACCTCACCCTCATTCTCCCTCCCACTCCCTCCCCTTCCCTCACTCTCACCTCACCCTCATTCTCCCTCCCACTCCCTCCCCTTCCCTCACTCTCACCTCCCACTCCCTCCCCTCTCATTCTCCCTCTCACTCCCTCCCCTCTCATTCTCCCTCCCCCTTCGTACTCCCTCCCCTCCCCTCACCCCTCATTCTCCTTCCCCTCACCTCCCCTCTCATTCTCCCTCCCACTCCCCTTCCCTCACTCCCACCTCCCACTCCCTCCCCTTCCCTCAGTCACTGCCCACCCTCTCTCAGTCCTATCCCTCACTCTCATCCCCTCCCTCACTCTCATCTCCACCCCCTTCCCTTTCCCTCTTGTGCTCTTCAGTGCGTCCCGCTCACGGAGATGGGAAGTCTCCGGGGATCCCTCCCCAGCGCGCACCTCAGCTGCTCCTTCCCACCGCTGCATTTCCTCCTGATATCACTGCCGCTCGGCCCACCCGATATCGTCGCTGCCGCTCTGCTCCTCCCAGCGTCAATTTAGCTCCACTCTGACCGACGTGCTCTCCCGCCCACACATGCGCGGTAGAGCTGCTCTCTATTGCGCATTTGCGGGCCGTCGGTCAGAGCCCATTTATAAGGTAGATAAGAAGTTGCCATACTGGGTCAGACCGAGGGTCCATCAAGCCCAGCATCCTGTTTCCAACAGTGGCCAATCCAGGCCATAAGAACCTGGCAAGTACCCAAACATAAAATAGATCCCAAGCTATTAATGCCAGTAATAGCAGTGGCTGTTCCCAAAGTCAACTTGATTAATAGCAGTTTCTGGACTTTTCCTCCAGGAATTTATCCAAACCTTTTTTAAACCCAGCTACACTAACTGCCATAACCACATCCTCTGGCAACGAATTCCAGAGCTTAATAGTACATTGAGTGAAAAGCACCGGTCTAAATACAGATCCCTGAGGCACTCCACTGTTTACCTTTTTCCACTGAGAAAATTGACCATTTAATCCCCCTCTCTGTTTCCTATCTTTTATCCAGCTTGCAATCATGAAAGAACATCGCCTCCTATTTCATGTCATTTTAGTTTTCTTAGAAACCTTTCAAGAGACTTTGTCAAATGCCTTCTGAAAATCCAAATACACTACATCTACTGGTTCACCTTTATCCACTTGTTTATTAACCCCTTCAAAAAAATGAAGCAGATTTGTGAGGCAAGACTTGCCCTGGGTAAAGCCATGCTGACTTTGTTCCATTAAACCATGGCTTTCTATATGCTCTGTGATTTTGTTCTTTAGAATAGCTTCTACTATTTTTTCTGGCACTGAAATCAGGCTCACTGGTCTATAGTTTCCCAGATCACCCCTAGAACCCTTTTTAAGTATCGGGGGTGCATTGGCCACCCTCCAGTAGTATTTACAGTGCAATCTTTTGGAAATCCTTGCTTATGAAAGTTTGATTGAGAGAGTTTAATATGAAAGAACTAAGTTGTATTCTATTTTTTTTTGTCTCTTTTATTTTAATTTTCCAAATTACAACCAGAACACGAAACAGCACAGAATCTGCAAATGTTACAATATATCTCCCCATCTTCACCCATCCCCCCCCCCCTTGTTCCTATCTCCTAGGGTGTCTTCATCTATAGGAGTTCCCAGCGCAACATCGATCGTTTTAACATGTTTTTTGAAGGAGTTAATAAACATGTGGATAAAGGTGAACCGGTAGATATAGTATACTTGGATTTTCAGAAGGCGTTTGACAAAGTTCCTCATGAGAGGCTTCTAGGAAAAGTAAAAAGTCATGGGATAGGTGGCGATGTCCTTTCGTGGATTGCAAACTGGCTAAAAGACAGGAAACAGAGAGTAGGATTGAATGGGCAATTTTCTCAGTGGAAGGGAGTGGACAGTGGAGTGCCTCAGGGATCTGTATTGGGACCCTTACTGTTCAATATATTTATAAATGATCTGGAAAGAAATACGACGAGTGAGATAATCAAATTTGCAGATGACACAAAATTGTTCAGAGTAGTTAAATCACAAGCAGATTGTGATAAATTGCAGGAAGACCTTGTGAGACTGGAAAATTGGGCATCCAAATGGCAGATGAAATTTAATGTGGATAAGTGCAAGGTGATGCATATAGGGAAAAATAACCCATGCTATAATTACACAGTGTTGGGTTCCATATTAGGTGCTACAACCCAAGAAAGAGATCTAGGTGTCATAGTGGATAACACATTGAAATCGTCGGTGCAGTGTGCTGCGGCAGTCAAAAAAGCAAACAGAATGTTGGGAATTATTGGACAAGGAATGATGAATAAAACGGAAAATGTCATAATGCCTCTGTATCGCTCCATGGTGAGACCGCACCTTGAATACTGTGTACAATTCTGGTCGCCGCATCTCAAAAAAGATATAATTGCGATGTAGAAGGTACAGAGAAGGGCTACCAAAATGATAAGGGGAATGGAACAACTCCCCTATGAGGAAAGACTAAAGAGGTTAGGACTTTTCAGCTTGGAGAAGAGACGACTGAGGGGGGATATGATAGAGGTGTTTAAAATCATGAGAGGTCTAGAACGGGTAGATGTGAATCGGTTATTTACTCTTTCGGATAGTAGAAAGACTAGGGGGCACTCCATGAAGTTAGCATGGGGCACATTTAAAACTAATCGGAGAAAGTTCTTTTTTACTCAACGCACAATTAAACTCTGGAATTTGTTGCCAGAGAATGTGGTTAGTGCAGTTAGTATAGTTGTGTTTAAAAAAGGATTGGATAAGTTCTTGGAGGAGAAGTCCATTACCTGCTATTAAGTTCACTTAGAGAATAGCCACTGCCATTAGCAATGGTTACATGGAATAGACTTAGTTTTTGGGTACTTGCCAGGTTCTTATGGCCTGGATTGGCCACTGTTGGAAACAGGATGCTGGGCTTGATGGACCCTTGGTCTGACCCAGTATGGCATTTTCTTATGTTCTTATGTTGCAAATGAGCTCCTCAAGTCTGATCAGAGTCTTCTCCTAGCTTTTGCATTTGGAGACATTACCCACGTATGCCATCTATCCACGAACTCTCTGTATTTTGCAAGAGAGGACCTAAATTGTATTCTGTTTTAATTATTATATGATCATTATGGGCTGAATTTTCAAAAGGTTTTAAAACTCTGTTTAATGTGTGTAAATCAGCCTTTGAAAATAGCCTGGAAGTGTGTGTGCTTTTATGCTACTAAAAAGCAGCACTCCGAGGGGCAGAGTTGGGGCATGGAAATCATTAATGCACGCAAATCTATGCTGGTTCTGTAGCAGGTGTAAATGTGTGCGTGAATGCTGCTCCGAGTTCTGTTAATTTTCAATGTCGACTTGTGTATATAAGTCGACTTTGAAAATTTGGGCCAAAGTCTGTGTGTACTTTCTGCGTGTGTACTTCAGCCCTGTAAAATGACTCTCCCTCTGAATAACATAAAACTTATATCATCCCTTATCCTCTGGTGTTGAATTTGGAATATAGATGTATTAGAAATTTGTATTGATGGTTTCAGCAGCAATGCTTCACTGCCTGCTTTTTATACCCTCACCCATAAAATGAGAGAGTGTGATTGATAGTCATTCGAGACTGTTGTCCATCTTGGATTTGTAAACATCACCTATTGATTTCTCTTTTATGAAAGGTTAGACTAGGTGCAGTCCCCCAATTATCTTGTAAACCAAAAAGAAAAAGAAGTGAATGATTTTTTTTCTTGCAGAAACATGCTGTTACTGATGGATCTAACTTGTGGATTTAGGGTTGCCCACTTTCAGCCATCAAATTTCTGAACATTTGGAGATGCTGTTTAATATCTTTGCTGATGGAGTTTATGCACATGTGACTTATTGACACTCTTCACTATTAGAAAAACACAGAAATATAAAATATAATAGCAGATAAGGCCCCATTAAGTGTTCCCAGTTTACTTGGCTGCTACAGGGCCACAGACCTCAGTTGATCTCTGACTTTCCCTTCACTTCTTTGCAATTAATAATCCTCTTTACTTGTCCTGTGCTTTCTTGAGCTGTCATTGTTTTCGCCTTTTATTGTCTCAATTGAGATTGTTAATCCAGACAGCCACTATTTTTTCTGTGAGGAAATATTTTCCAATGTTACTGTTGAGACTGCTCCTTTGGAGCCTAATATTTTGACCACTGGTTCTCAAACGTCTTAACTCTGTAATAGGTTTGCTTTTACCAGTTCAGAAGCCAAACTACTATTTTGTAAACTTTTTAGGCCTACGATTAAATCATGGACTGAGGTCTAAGCAAGTGACACAAAATAAATGTCAGCTGTGACACAATGAGCAGTCCAGAGGACAGATTCAGGATATTCTCTCATAAACTTTTATTGGTTACAGATAAAAAAGCGAGCAGTTTCAAAGCAAAACTAATAATGCAATTCATGGGATACAATTTTAATCTTCCCTAGGCTTCCTTCTCTTTTCTGGCACCTTGTATTCTCTCTGGGCCTAGCTGCTTAGTCCCCCTTCTAAGGGAAACACCCTGAGAGCAGAGCTCCCTTCCTGTTTGTGGCTTAAGGTGGATCAGGTTAAATGCCCGGTCCCAGGCTTTTAAGGCGGGTCTACCATATACTCATTTACACCAGCTCATACTGAATATAGTGTAGCTACCAAAGCACGTACTGCACTGTATAATCATAGGGGAGGCTCGGATGCTAACTTGCAGCTGAAGGTCTAAAATCAGGACATTTCTGAATATTTTTGCCTTTCCTCTTTTTTTCAGTACAGTACCTCAACATTCTGTACATTCCAGAAAAAATCAAGACATTTGGCAACCCTATGTGACTTGTGAAGACTTTTAAAAAATATCTTTAGTTTTTGTTGTTTTTTTTTTTCTGTTGCATTGGACAAGTACAAGGCTGGAAACCTAGTGCTTAAAATGTTGAGTTTGTTGTGCTAGGGAACTGGAATTAATCATATGTAAGTAGAGATCAACACCATCGACCTTTCCTGCTTACTTTACCTATGAATCATTCCTGAAAAATTAATTTACATCCTTTCTCTTGTTTTCTTGTGGTTTTTAGAGCCAGAGGATTGGGGTTGGGAAAGGAGCAGGAGAGAAGACTTTTAAGTTCATCAGCTTGAAAGATAAAGGAGAGGGTTGTAAGAGTGCCAGCCCAGGATGAATTGTAGAGAAATTGTCATTTGATTGTGAGTCAAAAACACCACCACCTAATTGGCAACTCCCTGCAGAGAAAGATCTTTAATTGACTGCACTAAGTTCTGAAGGAAGGTCTAAATAGTAGCTCTGTGCATGGTCTTCCAAGAAATGAGGCAAGCAGGGCCTGAACTGTGGGTAATCTAGATTGGATTCTCCAGGCCGGCTCTGCTCCTTGGACTGGCTGGAAGGTTGTGGGGAGAAGTCCCGGCCCTCCCTAAATCCCCACCTACTGACCAGTCTCCATGGGCACCCTTTCTGCAGTCTATGGTCACTGTGCTTGCAGGTTTAGGCGAGAGGGAGGATGAGGAAGGGAAAGCTGGGTAGTTAGCAACAAAGGCTTATAGGGCTGTAGCTCCAGTAAAAGCATAGGAGGAAATTATCAGGCCAAACCCTCCCTCCCTCCCCCACCCTCAAGCAAACAAAAGGAACAAGGCAAAATAAACAATTTTCCTGAAAAGTTCTTTCCATTTCCTGTGCTCACCCTAAAATAAAATCCATTCTTTCTTTCTACTGATTGTTTTCGAAGTGTGTTAAATCCTCCCCCTCCCAACTTCCATAGCTGGAAACACAAATGTAATCTTATGCATTCCCTGCCTTTCCAGACCTCTCCTCCGAGTTGGTAATGACTTGGGGGGGTTTCTATTCCAGGATGACCAGCTTTAAAGTGAGGCCACTCTCCTTAATCTGTGTATTACTAGATACCAGGTGGATGGATGTTCATGTACAGTATATTTATTTATTTATTTATTTATTTAATAACTTTTATATACCGACGAACGTTGGGAACATCTCGCCGGTTTACATAGAACAGAACTTAGCAACAGGCTTTACAATTATTGCATAATTAAATAAGGAACATTAAGAACATACAAATAACAGATTAAATTATACAAGTAGAAATTAGCAAAGTGGGATACGAGCAAGAGGTTATCTAAAAAGGGGGGGGGGATAATAATTGATAAGATGTATATGTACATCTTATCAATTATTTAGAGGAATAATAACTAAATTTACATATTAAAAAGAATTGTCATGTCTTTGACTTTTGAATATTGGTCCAGGATGACCAGATTAGCATTCTAGCATACTATTGGGAAATAATATTTTTAGATAATTGTTAGCAATTAAAATCATTAAGCTCCTTCTTTTCAGTCAGATTTTCAGAAGAAATAATAGTCAACATTTTATTACCTCAAGGGATAAATGACTACCTGTGGCTTGTGAGCTAACGCTGTCCGTAGCCAGAGGCTCTGGCATCAGAATTCCAGCTCTGAGCTTTCCTCCCAGCTTTCGTGTCAGTCTTGGCCTGTGACCCATTACTTTAAATGCCCTTTCGCAGTCCCCACCCTGTCTTACTATCCGGCTCCTTTTGTTAGGGTAAGGGAACATGGACTGTAGTACCTTTCACGAGATATAGACCAGCGTGCTTTATAAGCACAGAGGCAAGCGAAAGTGAATGTTCACAATGCTACAATAATTTGCAGTGAATCGGATCACTCAGTTAACTGAACGTTGTAATCACAATTCTTTTGTGTATAGAGGACTTGATTTAGCCAACATTTTTTTGCCTTCGTTGGTGGGGGGGACGGGACAGTGGTAGTAAAATCCCAAATAGCTGCTTTCATAAATGCAGATATTTGAGAGAAATTTAGCAAAATAAATAAAATATTCTGGAAGTCTCAGAAAGAGAGAACAGAGGGCACAGGATATGAGGAAAGATGATCAATTTAACACTATCTGATCTACCCATAGACATACTTGCAAGCACCAATTTGCCCAAATACATATGTGCCCTATATTTCCCTCCTGCAGCCGTTGAACACAAATTTGTTTACTTATGGCTAAGGCTAAGAGTAACTCTGGACCGGAGTGCTGCTGTGTGCATTGATCATTGATACTGATGATGGATTAAGGCTACCATTAGTAAGGCCTTCTCACTTGCCCTTTAAAAGATGCATTAGTGTTTGGCTCCGTGACTGGTCATCTTGTTTAATGAGCATTTTAGGATACCTGGAATCTGTGTGACAGGTATACCCTGCACAAGGAGACTTTCAGCCCACTGTTTTAAGCACCTTGATTTCTCTGATGTGCAAGCAGTGTACTGAAGTATCAGGAAAGTGAAAGCCAGCTCTGGGAGAAACATATTATTCATATTGGCTATGAGGTCACGTATCTAGTCTGAATAAGTCATTGGAGTGGAGTTCTAGGACGTGCATGGGTCTGGAATTCCCTGGCTCATACTCAGGGTGCATTGATTGAAGCTCTGATTAAGGGAATATAAGAAACACTGTCTCAGCAGACATTCTGAAGACGACTTGCTGGAGAGAGGTTGAGTTCCTGCTAAAGAGGGTAGCCCTGTGATTGACTCCTCAAGTCTTCGATGACTCAGTGGACTAGGTTGGTCTTGCTGACATGGTAAAAGATTTCTCCTTGAGTTTTGTTGTATGGCTTCCTGAGCTTAGAGAATCGTGGATGCTGTCGAAGAGAAGCATTTGAAATGCCCACCAAGGTTCTCGGCTGTGGAAGGAATGCACCCATGTCTGTGATGGCCAGAGCCCTGCTTCTAGAGTGAGGACATCATTTGGTTATTGTTTGCACTGCAGTCCCCAGAAGGAAGGCATAAAAAAACAAACTGGTTTTGCTTTAATTTATTTAAAGGGCTGGAAGCCCGAATCTTGGTCGGTAACTTCAGTAACGTGTGCTAACAAAGCTCTTTAAAACTTGAAATTCAGTGTGAAGTTCATCTGTGTTTGTGCTTGAATCAGAGCTGCTCTGTCTCGCAGTTCCCTCCCGCCCACCTTCCCCGTGTGAGATGCCATCTGTTATTTCTGTTGGAGATAACTTTTAAATCTGAGATATCATCATGTAGAACGAAGCTAAAAATTCCAGCATATTTTACACTTTCTCAGAGAGGATAGAAGAGTGGCCTGAAGGGAATCCAATGAAACATGGATCTTTCCTCTCCTGCCACCAAGAAAAAAGTTCTGTATTTCATTACTGGAAAATTTTGCATCCTCAATGTTACAATGTGTAGGTAGGTTACCAGCTCTTTGGATTCTAAGAGGCAGGTCTTAATAGCGTTTTATAAAATAGATGAAACACATGCCATAGTATGTCATTTTTAGAAGTTTACTGAAAACATTTCGATTTGTTGGTTTCTGTTTAGGTGCTTCTGTTCTGTCCTCGCTGGATAGATATGTTCAGTGAATATTGGAAGAAATATGCAAGCTATCTGCTTCTGTATTATCTGAGCACTTGGGAAGATTATGTTCCTTCAGCATCAGTTGCCCTCACATTGTGCAGGGACTGCAATGTTGTGCAGGGCATCTGGAAGCTTTCTACCTTGGATGCCATCCTTTACTTGCTTGCAAGGGGCAAATAAGAGGACACAAAATAAACTTCTCTTTTGACTTTAGAAGCTAAGTATCCAAGCAGCACATTTACTGCTGCATTCTACAGCAGGGGCAGTTTTAATCAGAGTTTAAAAATCCACTTTTCGGTGGCTAGCAAGACTGCGAGAGGGACCCTTGATCATGGACTGGGAGGTAGCGGGGAAGAGAGGAGAAAATTGCACCTAGGTGGAGTAGGGGGAAGGAAGGGATGAGGAATGGACAAAGAGTAAGAGGGCCGAGGAGGATGGTGAGAGGAGCATAGGGGCTGTCAAGTAAGTCATGGAGACGTTTTTGAATCCCTGAACATAGTAACACAGTAGATGTTAGAGGACAAAGATGACTTAACCCCTGCCGTTGCTCTTCCAGCTATAGAGTTTGACCATTTGTAAGATCTCTTTACTTATCAGGGATTGTTTTTATCTTCCTCATTTGAACACTTCCATCTTAGACAGACAGAGAACAATACAAGAACTCCCACTTAGTTCACATCCAGCATCTCTTTCTTTCCCATGGCTAACCGTAAAGCCTTGTAATAACTGGAGTGTAGCCACCAATATCTGTGTGTTATGGTTTCAAGGTGTTTCAGTGGATTCCTGGGTACTGTGGAAGATGACCACGCCCACGGGGAGGAGCCCCGTGGGGAGCCACAGTACTGGGCTAGACTCAGGACGCACAAACACAGAGTTTTGTCTTTATTGTACAGCTGATGTGTACCACCAGAGGTGGCAGTAGTGAGGTGATCCAGAAGAGCAGTCTAGGGACCCTCAGCAGAGGGAACCTGTCTTACCAAGATGGTATAGAGATATCCAGGTGTAGGTTTCCCAGCACGGCAGAGCTGTAGATGAGACAGACAGAGTTAGATTACTCACTAGATGGTAGCTGTAAGGTTGACGATTCCACCAGGCAGAAATAGATGGTAACAGGAACCAAGGCAGGGAGAGCAGGCCCTCGAGGAGCGAGTACCTGATTCCAGTAAGGCACCTGATAGAAAGCAAAGGGCCCCCGAGGAGCGGGTACCCAGGTTAGATGAATAACCCCGAAGGGCAGAGAGAGCTTCCAGCAGCAGCACGGAAGTGGCAGAGTAGCTTAGAGTGGACGAGTCCAATCCATTCACGATCCTTGCTAACTCAACGAGCTAGCAAACAAGCGTAGGCTAAATACCCGGATGGCGTGACATCACTTGAGGGGGACGCCCCCGAGGTTCCCGCCATGATGTGGATAAAGACGTGGGTGGCATGCGAGCGCGCACCTTAGGAAGCCTTTAGGAGAAACATGGCGTGAGGCTTTGCCATTGCCATTCCAGGGACGCCGGAGAATGCAGCTTGCAGACGCAGCAGTAGCCTTCTTCCCAAGGCTAGCGGAGAGAGCAGAAAAAAAGGTAAGGCACAAGGGTCGAAGCCATCTGAGACCGACGGACGCAACACTGTGTGACTATTGCCTTAGCATCCAGGCTCCTGCTGGACAGACCCAGCTATATGAGCACCTGCATTTCCACAAGGACTTCTAGTTCTTACTGTACTTGCAGTCTACAAGGCAGACCCAGTGGCAGGGCTGCCTGTATTTCTGCTAGGTCTGCTAACATTTCATATTTCTCACTTTGCCATTCATTTTGGTAGCTCCAGCGCTCGTTGAATCGTCCAAGGTGGCCACTTTAAACATTTAAACACATGTTGCTAGGATGTATGTCACTGTTTGCAACTCAGGATCTACTGTGCTTATCCTGTGCCTTCTCAAACAGGCCAATGCAATACTATGTGCTCAGGCTAGTGCAGAGGTTAACTCGTTTTTGGACACACATTTGGACGCGTGTCCATAACCCCTGATGCAATAAGGGGATCAGTGCATCCAAACCAGGGCATAGCTAATAGTTCTCATCACGTGTAAACTCCATGTTAATGAGGCTATTAGGTAGTACTCCGGAGGTAAAATAAATAATCATGTGCCCGATGTGCATATTTTAAACCTCAAAAATTAACACCAGCCCCGGAGCTGGAGTTAAGTTTTGAGGAGCCTCAAAAATTGAACAGAAAAACAGAAAATACTGCTTTTCTGAGGTTCCTCTGACTTAATATTGTTAGGATATTAAGTTGGAAGAACCACAGAAAGCAATAACATGAAGAAAAAAAAAAGTCTTGAGGGTGGTCAGGTTAGGAAAATGGACGCTTAATTTTACGAGCGTCCGTTTTCCTAACCCGGGCTGACAGCCACTTCTCCTGGGCGCCCGATGCTGAGGAGGTGCTAGGGATGCACAATTTCCCCTAGCGCCTCTTTTTTTTAATGCAGCAGCTCATTAGTGTACTGCATCACGTGCCCAGGAGAGGTGGATGGGTGCACGTTAGGAAAGCGGGCGCTCAATCCCATATTGCATCGGCCTGTGTGTTTGAGAAAGATCTGAGCTGTGTAAGGTATCTGCCTGTAAAACCTTTATCTTGATTCATCCAGTTAGGTAACTATCTGCCTGTCAGCCATCGGCTAGGTAAGAGCTGTTGTGTGCTGCTGATCTGGAGGAGCCTTGAACTATGAGAGAAATAACTTTCTGGTAAAATTCTCTATGTGCTGGCCTAGTGATTTTGAGCCATGCAGAGGATCCTAGGGCTGGGGATCCCCTAGATTGGGAAGTGCATCCCCAGCCATTGTGTGATGGCGACACCTAGTGACCGCAGTGCGATGGAAGGAACCCTGGCATGTGCCCCTTTTCCCAGCTGCAGTGACTGGGCTGAGTGAGCTGAAAGGGGCAAATAAATAAGGAAATAATCCCCAGAGTTGCAATGGAAGAGTCAGGGCTCTAGCCCAACAGATACCGAGTCTGATTGAGCTGCAAGCCGAAAGAGGAGCAGAGGATGCATAACACCAAATGTTAATATTATACACTAGGAGTTAAGGACTTCATGGCTGACTTTATCTTTTGGCAAGTAGAGTTTCTTTAAAACTTTACTGAGGATGTCAGATTAAGGAAAGATTGTTTTCTGTTCCTCGTTGTGCCCTCTTAGATAGGTGATGGTGCAGTTTTATGTCTAGGTAGCTATTGTTTCTAATTCCAAGCTGTTTTTGATGTCAGTGAATCCTGCGGGGAGCTGAGGATCCCCATTTGTTTGTGATCATGTGAATTCTCTTTTCAATTCATCCCTGCAGTGTAGGCTGCAATAAATGTAACTTGCACAAATTAGCTGCAGCCGTCTTAATCCAGCACAAACAGATGACTGCAGGGCTTCCCTTTGTGATGGGTCTTTCAGGATATTCACAGTGAAGGGGCAGCAGATTATATTTGCAAACATTGGAACCCTAGTGTATGAAAATATATCTCATGCATATTCATTGTAGGTATCCTGAAAACCTCTGTGGCCATTGAGGTCACGAGGACAGGTTTGGGAAATCTTGGATGAATGTTCAATGTGTGTGTTATTTGAGGGTTAGACAACCACAGCCCCACCACAGTGGCAGAGTAATGCAGTAGTCTGCCATTGCCTTCTGTGGCCCACAGTGCCTGGTCTTCCCTACAAGGCTTGACCCTAGTTAGCTTCCAAGATCTAACAAGTTCAAGCTTTTGCAGGCTCCCACTGGGGTAAGCATTAGGGTTGCCAAATTTTCCTTAGACCAGTACTGGACACTTTAGGACCGGGGGGGTGGGGGAATGGGACCCCCTCACTTGCATACATTTTAGATCCTGCCAGTGAACTGCCTAAACATTGTCTCTATGTATATGCAGAACCATTGGGCGCTGAGGGCAGTGCTGTGCACCACCTCCTCTCCCTATGCTGTCCAATCACAACCTGGGATACAGCACAGCTCTCCTCTGATAGGCTCTGACCTGCCTTTCTCTTCCTCTAAAAGGCTGTGGGGGGAAAAAGGAGAATCCAACTGCAAAACCGGACATTTAGTGTCCGGTCGGTACTTCTGGCTGGACACTGTACAGAATGCCTGAAAACCTGGCTGTCTGGTCCAAAACTGGACAGTTGGCAAACCTAGTGTAAGCATTGATAGCCTGAATAATTATCATCATCTTTTATTTCTAAGACATCATTCCAGCCAGGGAGCTCAAAGCATGTTAAATATAGAATAGTTGAAATAGTACAGCAAAGGTGGAGAGCATTTTCTATTTTTACAGTATTCTCTGCAGAGCTGGAAAAAAAATACATGGCATCTATAGTTATAAAAACATTAAAAATCTGTTCAATTGTAAGAAATTTTAACACTGATCTGCAGCAAAATTGTTTTTTACAGTAGAACTGAAAGGCACAGATGTGTTATACAAGAGAAAGCTGCCAGTGAAACTCTTCCAAATTTATTATGGAATGCTTGATAACAACGGTCTAAAGCAGATCACAGAATGTGCACAGGGGAGCTGCTGTCATCAATCGACGTCTTTATAAGATGCAGCAATATATTTTCCTACTTCTTAAATTGTCTTCCCTTATAGATTTCAGTTTTCAAACCCTCAAATGTAATTTAAATGTCTTCACTTGACTGCCACCTGGGATGCTTCTTTTGACAGTTGGATAGTTTAAAAAAATCTTATTTGTGATTTTTAGTACACTGATTGCCCTGGGGTTAAAAATAGTTTTATGAAACTGATTTTCAAAATCTTATGGATTGCAATGTGTCATCACTGTACTTTTATAATGGTCTTATCTGTGTGTTTACTCTTTTCTATGTGTTGTGGTAGTTCTTGCTTTCTATATTTTACAGATTTTATAGTATTCCTGTGTTTTATGATGATTTGTCCATCCTTGTACTATTATAGGAAAGATGGGCTATTAATGACCTTGGAGTTGATCCCAGAGATGTTCTAGGCAGCTCTTCTATTCTTTCTTCGTCTTCTGGAGGTCAGAGGGCTCTTCAAGTGCATTTTCCTTGCTTTCACATTTTGAGAAGCAGTTTCAGAGTAATTTGATACCTGAGCAGTGACACAAAAACAAGCAAATGCAATTTCTTTTTCTGTTGAAGACTTTTATATAGTAACATATAGTAAATGTCGGCAGAAAAAGACCCCAGTTGTCCATTCAGTCTGCCTAGCAAGTTTTGGTTTAAGGGTAGTAGCTGCCACTCCATGCAGGTTATCTCCATGCCTTCTGTTGCAGGTTACCCTTTTCTTCACTTCCATCCTTTAACCATAAGGGATCCTCTGCTTATCCTGTGCCCTTTTGAATTTCATTATTGTTCTTGTCTTCACTACCTCTTCCAAGAGGGCATTCCATGCATCCACCATCCTTTCCATGAAGAAATATTTCCCAACGTTGTTCCTGAGGCTACCCCCGTGGAGTTTCATAACATGACCTCTAGTTCTACAGCTTTTTTTCATTAATTTCTTTAGAAGTCTGTATCATATCTCCCCTGTTTCTTTTCCCCTCCAAGTTATACATAATCAGGTCCTTCAGTCTCATTTCATATGGCTTTCAATACAAACCCTTTACCATATTGGTTGTCTTTCTCTGGACCACCTCCATCCTGTCTATGTCCTTTTTGAGATACGGGCTCCAGAGCTGTACCCAGCACTCCAGGTGAGGCCTCACCAAGGACCTGTACAAGAGGATTATCGCCTCCTTTTTCCTGCTGGTTATGCCTTTCTCTATGCAGCCCACCATTCCTCTGGCCTTAGCCTCTTCCTTGTCACATTGCTTGGCTGCCTTCAGAAAGTGTCTAACAAACACCCCGAGATCTCTTTCCCTGTCTGTCTTTGGCTTCCCATCGCATACAGCTCCATTGGCTTTTCCTGAACTTTTTGGCATTGAATCCCAGCTGCCAAACCTTTGACCACTCCTCAGATTTTCTTAGATCTCTTCTCATTCTCTCTGCTCCTTCTGCTTTATTGCAGATCTTAATGTCATCAGCAAAAAGGCATACTTTTCCTTCTAACCTTTCTGCAGTATAGCTCACGAAGATATTGAACAGAAATGGCTCCAAAACCAATCCTTGAGGCGCTCCACTTACGACTTTTCTATCCTCAAAGTAGTTTCCATTTACCACTACTTGCTGTTGTAACCCATTCTACCACCTTGGGACCCATTCCCAGGCTTTACATTTTGTTCATGAGCTTTCTGTGTGGGACAGTATCAAAAGCTTTGCTGAAATTCAGGTAAATCCCCCCCCCCCCTCCCAATAAAGTGGTTTACATCATAACTAATGAAATATATCAATATAACAATAATAAAACAATACCAATAAGAGTAAGTAGAAATTCATAATATAATCAACCACATCCCCTGCTGTCCCTAGGGAATACTTACTGAAATGTGTTGTAGCATTTCTCCAGGAAGTTGGCGAAGTGAAGCAAAGATGTTGAAACACCAGCTCTCAGAGCCTGCAAGCAGTCTTTTTTTTTTTTTTTTTTTTTAAGGATAATCAAGATACATTGAAATCAACCTGATTTGTCGTTAAGCTTGTACGGTAGTCTCACTGATTATATGGAACTAAATCAGCATAAAAGTTGCAGGATGAACTAACTTAAAACATTTTGCTAGCTTTTAAGAGAGAGGAGTCCAGAATTACATTTCCTTGAGTATTGGCCATTCTTGAATTCAAACAGTTTAAGAACATAAGCATATAAGAAATTGCCATGCTGGGTCAGACCAAGGGTCCATTAAGCCCAGCATCCTGTTTCCAACAGAGGCCAAACCTGGCCAGTACCCAAACACCAAGAAGATCCCATGCAGATGTAATTAATAGCAGTGGCTATTCCCTTAAGTAAACTTGATTAATAGCAGTTAATGGACTTCTCCAAGAACTTATCCAAACCTTTTTTGAACCCAGCTACACTAACTGCACTAAATACATCCTCTGGCAACAAATTTCAGAGCTTAATTGTGCATTGAGTGAAAAAGAATTTTCTCCAATTAGTCTTAAATGTGCTACTTGCTAACTTCATGAAATGCCCCCTACTCCTTCTATTATCCGAAAGTGTAAATAACCGATTCACATCTACTCGTTCAAGACCTGTCATGATCTTAAAGACCTCTATCAAATCCCCTCCCCCCAGTCATCTCTTCTCCAAGCTGAACAGCCATAACCTCTACAGCCTTTCCTCATAGGGGAGCTGTTCCATCCTCTTTATCATTTTGGTTGCCCTTCTCTGTACCTTCTCCATTGCAACTATATCTTTTTTGAGATGCGGCGACCAGAATTGTACACAGTATTCAAGGTGCGGTCTCCGTCTCACCATGGAGTGATACAGAGGCATTTTGACATTTTCTGTTTTATTAACCATTCCCTTCCTAATAATTCCTATCATTCTGTTTGCTTTTTTGACTGCTGCAGCACACTGAGCCGACGATTTTAAAGTATTATCCACTATGATGCTTAGATCTTTTTCCTGGGTGGTAGCTCCTAATATGGAACCTAACCTTGTGTAACTGCAGCAAGGGTTATTTTTCCCTATATGCAACACCTTGCACTTGTCCACATTAAATTTCATCTGCCATTTGGATGCCCAATCTTCCAGTCTTGCAAGGTCCTCCTGTAATGTATCACAGTCTGCGTGTGATTTAACTACTCTGAATAATTTTGTATCATCTGCAAATTTGATGACCTCACTCGTCGTATTCGTTTCCAGATCATTTATATATATATTGAAAAGCACCGGTCCAAGTACAGATCACTGAAGTTTGTGAGTATGGGAAAGAAAAAAGGATCTGAGTGTTTTTTCTACACAAATGTGACTTTCTCCAGCAGGTGACTGCTCAAATAATGAGCCTTTGTAGTATTACCTTAACAGTTTCTGGAGGAAAAGACGTTCAGGTTAGATGGAACATTCTAGACCAGGAATGATTGTAGTTTGTTGGATAAATTGTGTGATGGTGGCCATTTTCCTTTTCTTTGTTGTGAGCCCCTTATACTCTTTGGAATCCTCTCGTGCAGTATTGGATGGTTGAATGCAGTGTGCCATCTGGAGCTAGGCTGAACCAGATTTCATTTTGCTTAGCATAAATGATGTTCTCCAACAGGCAAACTCCTCTCTGGGAAGACTTTCTTTCTGCCACTGGCATCAAGGAGTCATTGCATACATTTATTCCAGCAAGGAAAAACCAAGTCTACTAAAGCTGCAAAACTTGAAGCTGTTTCTCCTCCCCCCCAACCCCCCCCCCCCCACTTGCTTTCTTTCCTCTCTTCCTGCAAATGTAAAGAGCACTCCCTAATTGCCTCTGTTGAAGGTATGTATTGTTGTTGTGACAAATCACATCTCAGTAATTTGTATCTGAGGAACAAATGAAAATGTTTCTCAATGATTTGGGTTTGCTATGGATAATAGAGGATGCAATTTGGTAGACATTGTATTCTTAACAATATATGGATGGTACCCATCGATGGACTAAATGAGTAATAATAGGAGGAGGAGTAGTCGTGTTTAGGAAAATAGAAGGAACGTCTTGGCAGCTCACAAAAAAGGAGTACTTGTTGAGGCATTCAAATTGATTTAGAATGATTGTGCTGAAATGAACAACAGAGTTTCTGAAGGTAGAAGAAAAAGTCAGGTGAAAGGGTTGGAGTAATCTGGAGGCGATGGATGCTGGATTGGACAGAGGGCATTTGTGCTTATGGAGATATAGGGCATTTGAACTTGGTGGTACATCACAGTTTGCAAAGGCATTAAGGCTTAAGGGGGTCTCAGGACTGAGAGTTGGCGTGTATTACAGTGTGCGGGTGTCTCACACATGTAATATTAGCTAACATGAGCAACAGAGACACAGTTTTAGGCCTGTCAAGAGCATCTAGTAGAAGTTACATTCAACAGCATGCTGCTATAAATGAATGTGTGATGAAATTTGCTGATTGTTCCCCAAAGCAGGTTTAGTAGATGCCAAAACATCAAGTGATGACGGTCTTGTTTTTGGTGAAATAAAGCCAATCATTTGTGCTGTTTGATAATGCCAGTAGTTGGTCATTTTCTTCTACTATTTTAGCCACTTTTGGATGCTGTTTAAAGTTAATTTTCCTGTTAAAAGAGAAGCATAGCCCTAGGATGCTTGACATATAGAGAGACATACATGGCATTAAGCAAATTTTCTCTTTGAAAGTCTATATGTTATTAGTAAGAATGATCAGGGACAAGACTTGTTGCACTTAAATGCAACAATTTGCAGATAATGAGACAAGCAATTACAACGGAGTTTCTTCACTGAAAATAGGCAATGCTGTAAATTGGGATTTAGAATTGTATTAAAAATATATAGATCCTATTAATTAGATATAACATGGAATAGTACAACAGAATGTCTCAAAACATATGAAATTATACTGGCAATACAAATAGTTCTCACAGGACAAGCAGGATGGTTGTCCTCACAAATGGGTGACATCGAGGATGGAGCCCACCACGGAAAACTTCTGTCAAAGTTTAAACAGAACTTTGACTGGCCCCTACTGGGCATGCCCAGCAAGGCACTGACCCTGCAGCCAGCAGGGGTCTCCCTTCAGTCTTCTTTTTTCCGCGCAGCAGTTGCCACGCGGTGAAAGGAGCTCTCTTACCACGTTCCTGACAGGAATTCGGTTTTTTTTCTTTCCGAAGAAAATTTGCCCCTCAGGGGTCTCCCTTCGACAAATTTTTGTCACCTCCGCGAAAGCCGGTAAGTTTTTTGCCGATTTTCATCGACTGCCGTCGATTTTGGCCCTAGAGGCCTGTTGGCACTTACCAATCCCGCGGCTAAATTTGGCCCTAGGCCATGGCGACGGGGTTCCGTCGTTGTCCGGATTGCACCCGGACTATGTCAATCACAGATCCCCATCGGGTCTGTGTTCTATGTTTGGGAAGTGAGCATGATGTCCTGACTTGCACTAAATGTGCCCTAATGACACCTAAGGGTCGTAAAGCCAGGATGGAGAAGATGGGGCTCCTCTTCCATGCACCCACCCCAACGCCATCGATAGCATCGACGTCATCGGAACCGGCACCGTCGAAGTTGCACCACCATCGTCAACCCTCCGGTGACCGTCCTCCACCGATGACTTCTCGGCCGTCGACTCCTGTCCCCTCCCCGGATGGGCGAGGAGATCGGAAGGATAAGCATCGCCATCGACGGCACAAGTCTCGGCCCGTCGAGGATCCACAACCATCGACCTCTGAACAGGCCGAGCCACCGACGAAAAAGCCTCGGTCAGACCTGGCACCGTCCACGTCTCGTTCGCAGGCACCGAGGAAACCCTCACCCTCCCGGGGTGCGGGGGCCGTGATCCCACCGGTTACGGTGGTACTTCCGGCCCTGCCTCAGCCTCCCTCTCCCGTCGAGCCGGGTATGGTTACCCCTGGTCTCCGGGCAGAACTGGACCGGCTGGTCCAGGAGGCCATCGAGAATGCGATGCGAAGATTCCAGCCTCCACCGGCACCGCCTCCGGCACCGATTCCGGCACCGCCTCAGGCACCGACTCTGCCACCGAGGAGGGAACCGACCACCGAGCCTCTAGTGGAAGCGTTGGCACCGATACTAAATCGTATGGAGGCACTCATGCGCGCCCTTCCATCGGTGATTCCAGTAGCACCGACTACACCATCATCTCCGGAAGGACATTCATCGACAGGAGAAACACCGTTCCGGATTCCCCCGTCCGGTGTCGTTCCATCGGTGCCTTCACATACCTTTCCACCGATTTATCCTTCGGATCCATCGATTCCAAGATCGGCACCGATTCCATCGGTACCCCCGAAGCCCTCGATGCCGTTCACAGTTCCGCTTGCAGCACCGATTCCATCGATGCCTTTGGATCCTCTACCAGGTCCTTCAGGACTGCAAGCCCTACATGATCCTTATGATACCTGGGGTGATGATACATCTTCAGATACAGATTTACCATCCCCACCATCTCCTACAGAGAGTAGAAAACGATCTCCTCCTGAAGATCTCTCCTTTATAAATTTTGTAAAGGAGATGTCAGAAATTGTGCCTTTTCAGCTGCAATCTGAGACCGATGACAGGCACCAAATGATGGAGCTGCTCCAATTTCTGGATGCCCCAAAAATCATCGCTTCCATCCCCATTCACCAGGTATTTCTGGATCTTTTAAAGAAAAACTGGGAATCACCTTCATCTGTGTCACCAGTTAATAAAAAAGCTGACTCAACATACCTCGTTCAGTCAGCACCAGGATTTCAGAAGTCTCAATTGGATCATCGCTCTGTTGTAGTTGAGTCTGCGCAAAAGAAGGCCAAGCGCCTAAAACCACACTCTTCCACTCCCCCTATCAAGGACAACAAATTCCTTGATAGTGTGGGCAGGAAAGTGTATCATGGGGCTATGTTGATATCTCGCATAGCTTCATACCAACTTTATATGACTCAATACAACAGAGCTATCCTTAAACAGATGCAGGACTACGCTGACACATTACCGGACCAATACCAGCCACAGCTTCAAGCCCTCCTTCACAAAGGATTTGAAGCTGGGAAGCACGAGATCAGAACGGCCTACGATATCTTCGATGCTTCCACGAAAGTCTCAGCTACTGCCATCTCAGCCAGACGTTGGGCTTGGTTAAAATCATCCAACCTTCGCCCAGAGGTCCAGGATCGTCTAGCCGATTTACCCTGCTTGGGGGACAATCTGTTCGGAGAACAGATTCAACAGATTGTGGCGGAATTGAAGGATCACCATGAGACGTTGAAACAACTTTCGTCTGTTCCATCTGAGGTATCCTCCAAACCACCACCTAAGGAGGACTCTAAAAAGTCATTCTTTCGGCCACGTCGTTATTACCCTCCGTCGACTAGGCCTCGTCCGGCTCGATCCTCCACCAGACCTCAGCTACGCCAACCTCGGAAACAAAGACCTGCTGTAGCCCTACCTCCCGGGCCTGCGGCAGGCCTTTGACTTCCCGATACGGAGCACATGCCATATCCCACTCCCCCACATCCCTGTAGGGGGTCGTCTGTGCCACTTTTTGCAGCATTGGATACGGATTACCTCAGACCAGTGGGTGCTGGCAATTATCGCACAGGGTTACCACCTCAATTTCATAACTCTTCCGACAGACTCCCCGCCTCTTCAAGCATGGAGTCTATCCAGCCACTTGACTCAATTACAACAGGAAGTATCCCTTCTTTTGCAATCAAATGCTATAGAACCTGTCCCTCCCTCTCAACGAGGCAAGGGATTTTACTCCAGGTACTTCCTAATTCCAAAAAAGTCAGGAGGGCTACGTCCAATTTTGGACCTTCGGGCCCTCAACAAGTACCTTCAAAAAGAAAAGTTCAAGATGGTAACCCTGGGCACGTTACTCCCTCTGCTGCAAAGAGGGGATTGGCTATGCTCCCTCGACCTCAAGGAAGCTTATACCCATATTGCGATAACACAATCCCATCGCAAATATCTGCGGTTTCTAGTAGGCCGCGACCATTATCAATACCGAGTACTACCTTTCGGTCTGGCATCTGCTCCACGAGTCTTCACCAAATGCCTCGTAGTTGTAGCAGCATTCCTCAGGAAGGAAGGTGTCCACGTATACCCCTATCTGGACGATTGGCTAATCAGGGCCTCCACCCCTCAGATTGCCCGGTCCTCCCTACAATTGACAATCAATACACTCCTTTCCTTAGGATTTCTTGTCAATTACGAGAAATCTTGCTTCGTCCCATCTCAAACCTTATCTTTCATTGGGGCAGACTTGGACACCTTACAGGCAAAGGCCTACCTTCCGCTTCAACGGGTCCAAACTCTCATGTCCCTAGCTCACCAGCTCCAGTCTCAG
The DNA here is from genome assembly GCF_901001135.1 of Rhinatrema bivittatum. Taxonomy (NCBI): domain Eukaryota; kingdom Metazoa; phylum Chordata; class Amphibia; order Gymnophiona; family Rhinatrematidae; genus Rhinatrema; species Rhinatrema bivittatum. The sequence continues at coordinate 178,186,623 of NC_042622.1, forward strand.
GATACGGCCACGGCTCGCCAGTTCCTCATTCTCCTAGGACACATGGCATCCTCGGTTCAAGTCACTCCCATGACCCGACTAGCCATGAGAGTAACACAATGGACTCTACGACACCAATGGATTCAAGCTTTTCAGCCTCTGTCCTCCATAGTCACAGTCACACAAGCGCTGCGCCTATCCTTAACCTGGTGGACGACTCAGGTCAACCTCCTTCAGGGCTTACCCTTTCTTCCACCGGATCCGCAAGTAATTCTAACCACCGACGCTTCTCACATCGGTTGGGGAGCCCATGTGGACAACTTTCAAACCCAAGGGTTATGGTCCAACGAGGAAGCCGAACACCAGATCAATTTCCTGGAACTTCGAGCAATCCGCTATGCGCTCCGCACTTTCAAAGATCATCTCTTTCATCAGATAATCTTAATCCAGACGGACAACCAAGTGGCCATGTGGTACATAAACAAGCAGGGAGGCACAGGCTCCTTCCTTCTGTGTCAGGAAGCTGCGCAGATCTGGGCGGAAGCCCTCTCCCACTCCATGTACCTCAGGGCCACTTACCTGCCGGGAGTAGACAATGTATTGGCAGACCGGCTGAGCCGTGTCTTCCGACCGCACGAGTGGTCACTCGATCCTCTGATAGCGACCTCTCTGTTTCACAAGTGGGGTTCTCCCCGCATAGACCTCTTTGCGTCCCCTCAGAACCACAAAGTGGACGATTACTGCTCTCTCATTCGGAGCCAGCACTCTCGGCCGAGGGATGCATTCTCCCTCAAGTGGACAACCGGTCTGCTCTACGCATTCCCTCCACTTCCTCTTGTGTCAAAGACTCTCGTGAAGCTACGCCAGGACGGAGGAACCATGATCCTGATAGCACCTTACTGGCCACGCCAAGTATGGTTTCCAATACTCCAGGATCTCTCACTCCGCAGGCACATTCCTCTGGGACAGGACCCGCATCTGCTCACTCAAAACGACGGATGCCTCCTCCATCCCAACCTCCAAGCCTTGTCCCTGACGGCATGGATGTTGAAAGGTTAGTCCTTCAGCCTTTCAACCTTTCAGATTCCGTTTCTCGAGTCCTGATAGCTTCACGAAAGCCTTCCACAAGAAAGTCTTACTCATACAAATGGAAAAGGTACACATCATGGTGCACTTCTCAGTCCCTTGATCCCCTTTCCTGTCCAATCTCCAAATTCTTGGACTATTTATGGCATCTCTCTGAATCAGGTCTTAAAAACCTCTTCCATTAGGATGCATGTCAGTGCGGTAGCCGCCTTCCATAAAGGTGTACAGGGTGTCCCTATTTCAGTACAACCCCTAGTAACACGTTTTCTTAAAGGCTTGCTCCATCTGAAGCCACCCTTACGGCCTCCGGCCCCATCCTGGGACCTTAATCTGGTTCTTGGTCGTCTAATGAAACCTCCTTTCGAACCTCTGCACTCCTGTGAGTTAAAGTATCTCACATGGAAAGTGTTATTCCTTTTGGCTATCACTTCAGCTCGCAGGGTTAGTGAATTACAGGCCCTAGTTACCTATCCGCCTTACACTAAGCTCCTGCAGGACCGGGCGGTACTCCGCACTCACCCTAAATTTTTACCTAAGGTAGTTTCTGAGTTTCATATTAATCAATCCATCATACTACCTATCTTTTTTCCCAGGCCCCACTCCAACTCTGGAGAACAGACCCTGCATACCCTAGACTGTAAACGGGCTCTAGCCTTTTACCTAGACCGTACAGTTTCTCACAGGAAGAGCACTCAATTATTCGTCTCTTTCCATCCTAACAAGTTAGGACAACCTGTGGGTAAGCAGGCTCTTTCCTCCTGGTTGGCGGACTGCATTGCTTTCTGCTATGAGCAAGCGGGCATCCCTTTTCAAGACCGTGTCAAAGCACACTCTGTGAGGGCCATGGCTACGTCAGTGGCACACCTTCGATCGGTGCCGCTTCCTGACATCTGCAAGGCTGCAACCTGGAGTTCTCTCCATACCTTTGCAGCCCACTATTGTTTGGACAAACCTGGAAGACAGGACTCCATCTTCGGCCAATCTGTCTTGCGTAACCTTTTTCCAACGTGATGTACCAACACCCTTCCACCTTCCCGGTAGGGTGCGGATGCCCTTTACCAAATTCCACCCCAGTTGTAGTGCCTGTTGCACGTCGTTGGGTGCATTTGGTGCAAGTCAGGACATCCTCAGCTCGGTACTCACCCATTTGTGAGGACAACCATCCTGCTTGTCCTGTGAGAAAGCAAATGTTGCTTACCTGATGTAACAGGTGTTCTCACAGGACAGCAGGATGTTAGTCCTCACGAAACCCGCCCGCCACCCCGCGGTGTTGGGTTTGTTTTGTTTTTACTTTCTAGGCACTGCCTGTAGCTTTGAACATCAGACTGAAGGGAGACCCCTGCTGGCTGCAGGGTCAGTGCCTTGCTGGGCATGCCCAGTAGGGGCCAGTCAAAGTTCTGTTTAAACTTTGACAGAAGTTTTCCGTGGTGGGCTCCATCCTCGATGTCACCCATTTGTGAGGACTAACATCCTGCTGTCCTGTGAGAACACCTGTTACATCAGGTAAGCAACATTTGCTTTCTCAAGCCCTTCCCCCTCTTAATGTCTGATGTTACAATCTGTGAGCTGTTTCTACACAGCTATAGTTTAATTATTCTTTTTCTAGAGTAAAATGCTTGATAGTTACTCCCAGACCAACTCCAGCTAATCCTTCCCCTGATTACTGGGAGAGCCCTGCCTCTGACAATGACATCATTCATGAACTTTGGTCTCCCATGTGGATGTGCAATACACTGGCATGTAGGGAGATATCCCATGTTTTACCACTGAAAGCACCAAATATGAATGATAGTAGCCAAAGAAATATGCAGACCAGTGTGCTGTCAGGTCAAAACACTGTCACAGCTAGGAAAAAAAACTTTGCCCAGATGAGAACTTTAAACTGAAGGTTACTATCAAGATCTGCCTGTTGGTATGCTCCTGTGTAAATAAAACCAAGGCAGAGGCACAGTGCAACAACTTAAGCTCATAAGCAGGCATTATGATCTGACCAAGGGAGTCCAGAGGTCAGAAGGACCCCCCCACCACCCTTGGAAAAAGGAGGGGCAATCAGAAAAGGAGAAAATATTGATGCTGACATACAGCTTGATGGGGGGGGGGGGGGGGGGCAGAGACCCTGAGTTCGTGATCCACTGGCCTCGGTCCAAGACATGGCAAAACTCCCCCTGAAGAAATGGGGAGGGGCAAAGACCCTCCATCCACCACGTAATTATGGATGAGCTTATGCATATTTATCAACTGGAAAGTATAAGATGGGGGGCAAATAAGGAGAAGGGAAAGATCCTGAAAGAGCACACCCGAAGCAGACTAGCACCCTCTGCTATCGAGGAGGGAGAAGACTAGGTGTGGCCAGGAGACCAGGGAGAGGAGATTGGAGAGAGGAGATGCCCTGCTCAGGGTCGGGCAGTGACATGGAATCTGAGACTGTGAGGAGCTGAGAGCAAGCCCCAGACAGCCTGGCAAGTACAAGACCCAGAAGCAAGCCTCCTTCCCGGACTTCCCACTAGCTCTGCTAGTACCAAACCCAGGAAGCAAGCCTTCTCCCCTGCCCACATTCTCCAGTCCTCCAGCCAGCGTTTGCTTCAGAGGTGAACAGAGGGATATTGCCTGAAGTTGGGACCTGGGGTAAGTAAGTTAGCCATAAATATTAATATATTAAGCAGGCTAAGGTTTATGGCATGTTTGAAACCACCCATAGAATGAACTTTCTTAGGGTAAATTGGTGCTTAGTGGCCAGGAATTGTTGTCATCTTCTAAATGGTAAATCCTGCCAAATCTGATAAATAAGTCTATTTCTGAAGAGAACACATTGCCTATTTCCTGAACTTAGGATTGTGAAGTGAAATGGGAGGGGAACTGGAAGTGTTCTGTAGCAGACAGGTCCCTGGCACCCCTAAACTTCCTTACATGCAGCCAGTATAGTATGTTGGTCTTTTTACATGGTTGCTTTTCCTCCAGTAAGGTTCAGCTTATTGAATTCTGATATTGTAAAAGAATAATGTAATTGTCAAAATATTTGAAGGTAGATTTAGATTGTAACAGTGGAAGATAAGTTAAGTGATTGATTCAAATAGAGCAAAGATAATTTATGACAGTAGAAGAAATGACAGAGGAGGTAAGAAGATACATTTAAGAGCAAGAAAAATAGTTGCATGTAATTCTGATTTTATTTTAAGATACCTGTATAATAATTACTATTTTTTAGCCAAGAGAAAGACGATATTCCTCAGATTGCATTTGTTCATACATTCCTCAAATGATGGTGCCATTTTTGTTTTAAATTGTTGTTTGCAGGATGTTAAGCATGGGAAAGCCGTACCTGTATTTCTGGTGCATAGATTATTATTATTTTAGCATCAATCTCTTAACTCATTGCGCTTTATAGAAATTACATGTGGGTGCAACAAGTCCCTGCCCCACAGAATTTACAACCTAAGTGGGTAAATGAGCAATGGGAGAGAAAGTGAGTGGCCCAAGGTCATAATGAGTGGCAGTGGCAGAACCAGGTCTCCTGGTTCCCAGATCATTATTCTAACCTGTAGGCCATCTGCCACCTTCCCTCTGGTTAATCCCTAATTAGATTTCTAGTCTGAGTCAGCCAATTCAATTATTGCCTCAGTCCAAACTATTTAGGCCCATAAACAGTACAAACTATTAAAGGATTCGCTGCATTTTTCCTTTTAGATCTAAATAATTTTTAAAAGAATTAACAGAAGTCAGTGTGAAACTGAATACAATGCACTGTTCTTGTGTTTAACAACTTTTTAATTAAACAATTAATGTAAGACCATTGCAGTTTTGCACTGTTATCTACTCCGTATTTCAACTGCTGTACAGACATGTTAACACTCTTTTATGCAGTTTTGTTTTGGAAGGATTAAAAAAGCATTTACAGTTCACCCTGTCAGGGGCGGATTGTGGGAAAATAGTGGCCCGGGGGATTTTTCTCCATACTGGCCCATGGGTACCCAATTACACATACAATTTGGTGAGTAACCAAATATAGAATAAAGGGACCATAAAATATACACAGAAATGCACAGACAAACTGAACTGGAAATCACAGCAAGTTAGACTGTATGTAATGTAGCAATGGAAAAACAGAAAATACCATCATTCCTCATAAAACATCAACAAAATCAAGAACTGTAAAACATCAATCACAATAGGAAAATCATACTAAAAATATATATTTCAAAACTGCTGATGAATAGAACCTCCAGTAATTTAACTCTGGGAAATTTTCAAAAATTTGTATATAACACCAATAAAATATTTCAAAAAGAGCAGACATCAAATAATATTCAATAATTAAAACTAATAAGGATTTTAGAAAAAGCCCCTGCTGTCCCCTTCTGTGGGAGCTCTTGATTTCCAGGCACCCTGATATTGTCGAGGATTAGGAGGTTATCCTCTCTCTCTCACACATACTCACATGTCCATTCTCTCTCACACATACACTGTCACATACATACACATTCATGCTCTTATACCCACCATAACCTCTCGCTCTCACTGACACTGACCCACTCTCAGGTTCTAAGACACTCTCTCCCCCTCCACACACAAACTCTTACTCCCTTGGATTTTCTCATACACACTCATGCTCTCACACTCACTGGCTCCCTCACATACACACAAACACACACACCCAGGCAAGCTCCAAGTCATTCTCTCTCACACACACACTGACCCCCAGGCAAGCTCCCATTCATTCTCTCTCACACACACACACACTGACCCCCAGGCAGGCTCCCATTCATTTTCACACCACTCCCTCCTCATGCCCCAGACATACACACGTTCATTCTCACACACACAGAGACCCCCAGGCAGGCACACATGTATTCACTAACAAGATGGTCTTGTTGTAAAAATTGCCCCCCCCCCCCCGAAGCAGCCGGTTGGGTGAAACACGGTCCGTGTCGGGGGATTGCTATATAAACCAGTGGTTATTATGAAGGAGTTGCCGTATAGATGAATAAAAATATTATATTGAAGTTGTGACCAGAAAAGACTATTTTTGCACTTATATTTGTTGAACTATAGTTGCTGAGTGCAATTTTTGCTCCTGTGTGTGATTGGAAATTTACCCATGTATTCACACACATACACTCCCAGGCAGAGTCCCATTCATACACATGCACACACTAAAGGCAGACCCCCCTCTCTTTTGTCAGCAACCTCAGAACCTCTCTCATTCCTCTGCTGCCACTGTCACTGCTGCCGCATGGCTATTGGGGAGGTGCCGATTGCTGCTACTGACACTGAAGCCCATTCTGCTGCCTCCTCTGTGCAGGCCCCTTGGGCTTCCACTTCCTCCATGCTGATCGCCTACATTGTGATATCCGCATAGAGAAAGTGCTATTCTTGCACATTCCCAAAGATTACATGTGCCAATCACTAAAAAGTTATTTATTTTTTTTTTTATCTTTGCTTTCTGATCTTAGTTTTCTAATTGGTTGGTCGCAGGCTTTTTTTTTCCCACCTTCCCTTTCTTATTTTTTTTTGCCAATTCCTTTTATATTGTCTTTTTTTCTGTTTCTTTTCTCTCCATCTTCTTCCCTCAAACACACAGTCAGGTTCTCATTCTCACATGCATTTCTCTCTCTCACACACACACACACACACACACACACACACACACACACACACACACACACAGGCTCTCACTGGCTCATGCTCTCTCATATAAAATCCATTCATACACAGTCTCTCACTGGCACATGCTGCCTGACTCTCACATACACAGGCTCTCTCTCACTCCCACATGCTGTCTTGCTCAAGCACAGGCTCTCACTGTCACATGCTCTCTCTCATACAATCATTCATACACACAGGCTCTCTCTCACTGGCACATGCTGTCTCTCTCATACACACAGAGGCTCTCACATGCTGTCTCTGCAAACATTCAGGTCCTCACTCTCACACACAATCTCTCAACTCATCTCATACACGCACACATACACCCTCTACAGACCCTCAGCCTCTCTCTCACCTCTGGGCCTCCTCTTCGCGGGTCGCCGCAGGATGGGCTCTGCGGCGGCCCTGCTACTGGGCCTCTTCCTCTTCTCGGGCCGCTGCGACTTGGGATTCGCGGTGGCCCGTAAGCGCAAGCGCTGCTCCTCTTCTGCACGCGCTGATGCTCCTCCTCCTTCCTGCCCACGCGGCTCCGTGCAACGTTTACTTCCGGGGCCGCACAGGCAGGAAGGAGGAGGAGCATCAGCGCGTTTAAACGCAGTCTTTTTATTCGGGCCGTGGTGAAGTGAGCCTCACCATGGCCCTGCCGATCTGCCTGTCGCTGCACCGCATGCGCCTCCCTGCGCCCGGGGGCATTGGCTCTCCTCGGGATACCACTGCTCGCGGCGCCCCAGGCCCAGGCCTAGTGCTTCCGCCGGCCCTGCCCTCAGGTTTTTCTTCGGGCTGCTGCGCCAGCAGACCCTCTTCTTGTCTTTGGCCAGGAAGTTTAAAAAAAAAAAAAATCACGTGATGGGAGCGACCGGCCCACCGGGGGATGCCCGATCCCCCGATAGGCCAATCCGCCCCTGCACCCTGTATAGAATTTCCGTCTTCAGCCAGAGCATGCAAAGTGCTTTGGAAGAGCAGGGTATGTCCAGTGAGAGGCTTTTTAATATAAGAGGAAGGTTAAATAAGTTCATTCTGGCAGAAGGATGCTCAGTCTGACTCTGCACTGCTTTGTCTGTTGTCTTGGTGTTTTTTCTTGTGACATAGGAGGAATATAGCCAGTGTCTAGCAAGATTATTGTGCGTGTGTGTGTGTGTATATATATATATATATATATATATACTGAATGTATAAAACTGTAATGTGGTGTTAAAAGAATGGATCCACTCTCACAAGAAATATATATGCTTAGTGGTCATTTTTCAAAGAGCCACAAAGATAGCTAGGCAATTTTAACTGGTTATTGTTCATATTTTCAGCTGAACCCATTTGGCTAAGGCAGGGTTTCACAAATTTGTCCTGGGGACCCCATAGCCAGTCAGGTATTCAGGATATCCACACTAACTAACTGTGCTCGACATAAATTTGCATACGTTTGAAACCAGTCATGCATAGTCATTATGGACAACCTGAAAGCCGTATGATTTTGGGGTCCCCAGGACAGGTTTGGGAAGCTCTGAGCAAGGGTTTTAACTGAAAATTCTGAATCTGTTGGATCAAAACTTAACCTGTTGGTTAGTGCTGAAATTCAGCTGAGTTAAATTGTAAGCCCACACCTGCGGACTCCCCTGGAGTTGCCCCTTTTTGATCAGATAAATTTATCTGTGTTATGAATTTTAAGAGTTTAATTTAGTTGGTCAGTAGAAGATGATAACTTTTAAAAGCATAGGTTTAAACTGGCTTACTCCTTCCAAAACAAAACTGCGTAAGAGTGTTAACAAGTCTGTACAGCAGTTGAAATACGGAGTAGAAAACAGTGCAAAGCTGCAATGGTCTTACATTAATTTTTAATTAAAAAGTTAAACACAAGAACAGTGCACTGTATTCAGTTTCACACTGACTTCTGTTAATTCTTTTAAAAATTATTTAGATCTGAAAGGAAAAATGCAGTGAATCCTTTAATAGTTTGTACTGTTTATGGGCCTAAATAGTTTGGACTGAGACAATAATTGAATTGGCTGACTCAGACTAGTAATCTGTGTTAGGAGAAAGTTATGGTGAGGCTTCAGGGAGCCTGCAGGGAAAGTGGCCAGAAATGTCAGGTTTTCCATCAAAAGGCAAACTGCAAAAGAGATGCGGGTAATGAGAGGAAAACTACCGTATTTTTCGCTCCATAAGACGCACCTGACCATAAGACGCACCTAGGATTCAGAGGGGGAAAATTAAAAAAAAAAAAAATTGTGCTAAACCGGCTCTGCGTCTGGGCGTCTTATGGAGCAAATTAGGGGAGTGCATAGTTTTTTTTTTTTCTCCCCATTTTGTTTTCGGGTCTGGGGAGGGCCATTTCGGTCCACTCCCCAGATCAGAAAATTTTTCTTTCTGTGGGAACCCCCAAACCCCGCCCCCCCCATCCCTTTAAATTAACAACCTCCACCCCCCTGACCCCCCCCAAGACCTGCCGAATTAATTTCCTGCAACCCCCCACCCTCCTGACCCCCCCAAGACCTGCCGAATTAATTTCCTGCAACCCCCCACCCTCCTGACCCCCCCAAGACCTGTCAAACGTCCCTGGTGGTCCAGCGGGGGTCCAGGAGCGGACCGGGAACGATCTCCTGGGCGTGAGCCGTCGGCTGCCAGTAAACAAAATGGCGCCGACGGCCCTATGCCCTCACTATGTCACTGAGACCGACCAATAGCAGCGGTCGGTCTCAGTGACATAGTGAGGGCATAGGGCCGTCGGCGCCATTTTGTTTACTGGCAGCCGACGGCCCTATGCCCTCACTATGTCACTGAGACCGACCAATAGCAGCGATCGGTCTCAGTGACATAGTGAGGGCATAGGGCCGTCGGCTGCCAGCAAACAAAATGGCGCCGACGGCCCTATGCCCTCACTATGTCACTGAGACCAACCAATAGCAGCGGTCGGTCTCAGTGACATAGTGAGGGCATAGGGCCGTCGGCGCCATTTTGTTTACTGGCAGCCGACGGCCCACGCCCAGGAGATCATTCCCGGACCCCCGCTGGACCACCAGGGACGTTTGGCAGGTCTTGGGGGGGTCGGGAGGGTGGGGGGGTTGCAGGAAATTAATTTGTCAGGTCTTTGGGGGGGGGGGGGGTTGTAGGAAATTAAGTCGGCAGGTCTTGGGGAGTCGGGGGGGGGGGGGTGTTTGTTAGATTTTTGTTTGGTTTTTTTTTTATATTCGCTCCATAAGACGCACATACATTTTCCCCCCACCTTTGGGGGAAAAAAAGTGCGTCTTATGGAGCGAAAAATACGGTAATCAGGATGCTCACAGACAGGAGTTTAGACTTGGTTCTCCAAGAAGAGAAAGCTTTAAGGTGAGGGAGAAGGAGGACTAACAGTTTAACTCTTGAGTCCAGGCTCCGATGTGATAAGAGGCACTGCTGGGCTGTGTGCACTTTTACTTGTAAATATTCGCACATTTTTTGTGTACAGACTTTACTCTCGATGCAGAAGGAGTTTTGCACACAAAAAATGCACTTAACTCAGCATAAAACTGCGTGCACAAATGAATGCTACTCAGTCCACATCCCATGGTATTGAAGGCATTATGGGGTAGATTTTCAAAGGGGTACATGCGTACCCCCCGAAAACCTGCCCCAAGCTTCCCCTGCGCGGGCCGAGCCTATGTTGCATGAGGGGGGCGTGCTGGGGGCATGTCGTGGCTGGCGCGCCATCGGGGGCGTTCTGGGGCGGGTCCGCGGACGTGGTTCCGGCCCAGGGACATGGCCGTGGCCTCTGGACCAGCCCCCGGACCCGGAACATGGTGCGCCGGCAGCCGGCCCGGCGCATGCAAGTTACACCTGCCTTTGGCAGGCGTAACTTTTGGAATAAAGGTGGGGGGGGAGGGGAATTAGGTAGGGGAAGGGAGGGGAAGGTGGGGGAAGGCGGAGAGAACGGAGGCAGGCTGCGTGGCTAGTCGCGTGCAGGCTGCTGGTTTTGCGCAGCCTTGCGCGCGCCGACCCCAGATTTTAAAAGATACGCACGGCTACGTGCGTATCTATTAAAATCCGGCGTACTTTTTAAAAATCTTCCCCTATATGTTCCTCCCAGATGCAGAGAGGCACATAGGCTTAGGTTTTGATTGATGCGTACGCAACGCTATGGGCCTGATTTTTGAAAGCATTTACTTGTTTAAAACTGAGGTTTACATATATAAATGCACTTTACCTGTGGTGTGGGCTTTTATTTTATTTATTTATTTAAAACTTTTATATACCGACATTCATTTGCATATCACATTGGTTTACATATAACGGGATTAATAAAAAACATAATTTAGAAAGTGAAAAATAAAGTTACATGTAACAGGGAGGTGAAGGAACAAGATGGGAACGTAGAGGAAGTATAAAGGGTCCAGAGGACTTGAAAAGGGCAGTTAGATATTTTAAAAAATAAAATAACTATTTACAAGATTCTGTATTGAAACTACAATTCAAGAAATTAAATGTTAAAGTCCAAAGTTTCTTTGGGGGGGAGAGGGGAGGATGCTTTTTAGGGAGAGGGTGGAGTGGGTTGTTATTCTGTATATGCCCTTTTAAATAGCCAAGTTTTTAGGTTTTCTTTTAAAGTTTTTGTGCAGTGTTCTTGGCGTAGTTCGGGTAGCATTGAGTTCCATAATGTAGGTCCCGCTATGGAAAAGGCGCAATCTTTAGTGGAGATATGGTGAGTGAGTTTGTGAGGGGGTAAAGATAGGACTTCTTTGTAGGCAGCTCTGGTTGGTCTGTTGGAAGTGTGATAGTGCAGGGAGTCTTTAAGTCAATTAATATTCTGGTTATGTAGACTTTTGTGGATGATTGTGAAGATCTTGTGAAGTATTCTGACAGGGATTGGAAGCCAATGGAGATCTCTGAGGATTGGAGTAATGTGATCTATTCTGCGGGAGTTGGTGAGGATTCTAGCTGCTGCGTTTTGCAGCATTTGGAGAGGTTTGATGGAAATTGCTGGAAGGCCTAACAGCAAGGAGTTACAGTAATCAATCTTGCTGAATATAGTGGCTTGAAGGACAGTTCGGAAATCATGGAGATGGAGGAGGGGTCTAAGTTTCTTGAGGCCCTGCAGTTTGTAGAAGCAATCTTTAGTGGTGTTATTGATACATTTTTTTAAGTTCAAGTGGTTGTCCAGAGAGACGCCTAAATCCCTGATGTGCTGGGGAAAGGCAGAGGGCTGGTCAGGGAGGGAGGAGGTTGTGGTGGTCAGGGGAAATGAGAAGTAGCTCTGTTTTTGTGGTGTTTAGGGCAAGATTGAGGTTAGTTAAGAGTTTGTTGATGGAGGTGAGACAGTTGTCCCAGGTCTTGAGAGCTTTAGTTAGGGATTCCGTGATGGGGATGAGTATTTGGACATCATCCACTTAGGAGTTGGCATAGGGGTAGTAGGTAAACATTGAAGAGTGTCGGGGGCTCCACGGGTCAGGTTAATGGGGTTAGATTCATGTTTGCTAATTTTGACCTATTAGTGTCTATTACTGAGGAAGGATTTAAACCAGCTAAGGGCAATTCCGGAAATACCTATTTCGGAGAGGCGATCAATTAGTATGCTATGATTGACCATGTCAAATGCAGCAGAGATGTCTAGCATGGCTAGAGTGTATGACTGGCCCTTGTCGAGTCCTTTGAGTAAGGTATCCGTGAGGGATATTAAGAGGGTTTCCGTATTGAAGAACTTACGAAAGCCATATTGTGGTGGGAGTAAGATGTTGTGGTGTTCCAAGTAGTCTGTGAGTTGTAGGTTGACTACCCTTTCCAAAAGTTTAGCTAGGAATGGGAGATTAGAGATAGATCTGAAGTGTGAAGGGTCAGATGGGTCTAGGTTTGGTTTCTTTAGTATGGGTTTGAGGGTGGCTTGTTTCCAGGTGTGGGGAACTTTTCCGAGGGAAAGAGAGCAGTTAATGATTTCTGATAGTGGCTTGGCAATAGTCTCTGGGATGGTGAGAAGAGATTTTATTGGGATAGCGTCCTCCGGGTGTGAGGAGGGTTTCATTTTCTTTAGGATTGTTACTATCTCGGAGGCAGAGGTTAGTTCGAATGAGTTGAGTGAGATGTTTGGGTTATTTTGGGTGGCGGGGAGGAGGAGGGTGGGAATCGAGACATAAGCTTGTCAACTTTGTTGTGGAAAAAGAGAGCTAGTTCATTACATTTGTTTAAGGCGTCGTTATCTGTGACTAGGGGAGGGGATGTTTTTGTAAGGCTCGAGACATAAGCGAAGAGGGCCTTGGCATTATATTGGTAGTTGTGGATTTTAAGTGCATAGTAGTCTTTTTTGGTTTTGAGGATTGCGGTTCTGTAGGTTTGGAGAGTGTGTTTATATGTAGCTAGAAGGGTTGGGGATGGATCCTTGCGTCATTTCTTTTCTTTCTTTCTTTCTTTCTTTCTTTCTTTCTTTCTTTATTTATTGTTTTTGTTATACCGAGTTTCATGACTGGCATCACATCAACCCGGTTTACAATTAACAATGTGTGAAAAGCATAAGGTAACGTGATAACAATATTCCCAATAGAACTGTGAACTTTAAATACAGAGAATCAATTGAAGGGTGAGAAAGTTACAATAAAACAGGGAAAATTAACTTGGAGCTGGAAGAGGGGAGAGATTGAACAATGCAATATTTACATTTCTTTGATTCTTAATTCTTGTTTAAGAGTCTTTAGCTCAACTGTGCACCATGGTTTTTTTGTATTATTAGACGTTAGGTCTTTGGAGATGAGTGGGCAGATTTTGTCAGCGATGTTAGAGGTTATCTGGCTCCATGAGTTGAGGGCAGTTTCTACATCTGTAAGGACGAGATTTTCGAGGTTGTTATTGAAGGCGAGGATTAGCTCCTCTTTAGTGCAGGATTTCCTGTATTGTATGGTGTTGTTTTGTTTTTGGATGGGGGTCAATGTTTTATTTGTGGTGAGCGAGTGGTCTGACCAGGGGACCGGGGTGCAGGAGGGGGATTCCGTATGAAGGAGGTGGGAGTTTGTGAAAATCAAGTCCAAGGTGTGGCCTGCTTTGTGAGTGGGGCCAGACATGATTTGTTTAAAGCCCATGGCTGAAGAGGAGGAGAGGAGGGATTCATAAGTGGGGGAAAGGGGGATAGTGTCTACATGGAGATTGAAGTCTCCGAGGATGATAGCTGGAGTGTCCATATCTATATTTGCAGTGATAAATTCAATGAAAGGGGAGGCGTTGTGGTCGAGGAGGCCCGGGGAGTGGGGTGTATACTAGGCAGATTTGTAGTTGTGAGGATTTGAAAAAGCCATTTTCAAATTTAGGGGCGGTGTTAACTGTCTGAGAGATTAACTTAAGATCTTTTTTGGCAGCTAATAAGAGACCTCCCCCTCTTTTTTTGTGCCTGGGGAGGGAGAAGATATCATAAAGGTCAGTGGGGAGTTGGTTCAGGAGTACAAGGTCAGTTTGTTTGAGCCATGTTTCTGTTATTGCACAGATATCTGGCTGGTTGTCAAGCAGGAGGTCATTCAGGATGGGTGTTTTTTTAGATAAAGACTGTGAGTTGAAGAGGATAATTGATAGTGAAGTAGGGCAGAGAAATTGTGCTAGTGGGGAAACCATGATTGGCACTAGGGATTTGAGGTTAGAGGGAGGAGAGAAGGGTAAGAGCCACTGCCATTAGCAATGGTTACATGGAATAGACTTAGGTTTTGGGTACTTGCCAGGTTCTTATGGCCTGGATTGGCCACTGTTGGAAACAGGATGCTGGGCTTGATGGACCCTTGGTCTGACCCAGTATGGCATGTTCTTATGACAGAAATGGCTTGTAGTTAAGTGTAGGGATCGGGTAGGTAAGCATATCTGGAGGGTGAGAAAAAAAGGCTGTATAGGGATTGAGTGGATGGTGTTGAGAGGCTCTGCCAGTGGAGGTTGGAGGAGTGGGTAAGAGAGTGACAGGGAAGGAGAGTTAGTAGGAAAGAGAGAGGGCTAAACGAGCTGGAAGAATTTCTGGTTAGTAGGATGTGGAACTGCAGTGTCGGCACAGAAGTGGCAGCACAAAGGGGCAAGCCCCTTAGTCGCGCTCTTTTGGCGCGCGGCGCCTACGGCTCACCGTGGCACTTTTATTTGTAGTCCCTTATCCCTTTTGAATATTGCTACAATATATGCCATTGAATTGTGTCCATAGGTTTTATCTGCGTTAAGTGCACTTAACGCAGGCAAATGGCTTTTGAAAATTTCTACAATAGTATGTTGAATTTATATGCACAACTCCTTTGAAAATTCACCTGAAATTGTTTTAAAGAAATACTGTGAAAAGTGGATTCAGACTACTCAGAATACATTACGATTTTCCTTAATGAATGTGAAAGAATAAACCCTTTCTCCGTAAATATTCAATTCTGATAGATCCCATCTCCATGATACCTCTATAAGCTTTTTTTTTCTTTTTTCTTAATATGCAAGTCATTCAGTTTCCTTATATGTGGCACACATCAGTCCTTGGAGGCCATCTGCATGCTATTGCACCTGCTTCCCTTAAAATATACAGTATTTCTCTTTAAAGCCACCTGCATTCTAAGAAATATATATTTTGGTTCTGAACTGAAGAAGAAGCTAATATGAGCAGGCAGTGTAAGACAAATATCTCGTTTTATTATCCACATAGCATGGAACGCATCTTGTGGCATCTTGGGATAGGTTAGAATATTATAATGTCAAAAGAGATTCTTGATAGCCCTTCTAAAAAGCGATGAAGCAAATAATGAGATGTCACGCCTGTGTATATCTTCAGTTCCCTGCATTCTCTCTGTAAGAAACAATAAAACATTATAGGATAATTCAGTTAAATATTATCAGTTTTGTCCTTATCTAACACTCTGTAAAGAAGATTATTAGCCTTCACATGCAAATCAGAAAAACTAATAGCTTCCAGCAGAGTGGGAACCATCTTTTTCTAGAGCTATGCATAATATTTGACTTATGCAGATTACATGCATTTTTCAAATTCATATTAGCTACATAGACCAGGTAGAGCTAAATTGTATCTTTCCTTTCCTCTGTTTGAAAAGACTTTCTGTTCTTATCGTGATTGCTCTGGCCATCAGCTGCGTGCTTTTTATATGCTGGGTGTAACAGTGTGACCCTGTTTTCCTCCCTTTCTGTGTGCAGGACCAGCCTGGTCCACTTTAAATACAAAGAGGGAGAGAGCTCTGTGGGCGGGACCTGGCTGGGATAAGAGTGCAAGCTCAGCTCAGTTCAGGAGGCCCTATGCCTCCAGGATGAAGGCAGCTCCTGTAAAGCACTCAGTCCAAACCAGAAGGGAGGGAAACATAAACAGAAATGATGGCAGAAAAGGACCAAATGATCCAGCAAGCTTATGTGTATCTGTTGCACTGTGCAGGTTACCCGTATGGTTATCAGTTTCCCGGACCGTAAAAGTCAGGGCCCTCGGATGCTTTTGGAATCCAATTTCCCTTAACCGTTACCATGAAAGCAGAGAGCAGTGTTGGAGTTGCATCAAAGTATCGGGCTTAATGATTAAAGCCCGGATTTTAAAAGCCTTGCAAGCATAAATTTCAGGGGTAATGTGCATGGCTGGGCCTTGCACACGCTGCGTGCCTACTAGAACAGGCCAGGCCATGCGCGTAACCCCCGGTACATGTAGAAGTGCTGGGCCTGCTAAAAGGGGCGGGCCAGGGGGGTGTGATCTGGGTGGGGCAGGGGCCAGCTGGGATAGCAGCCATTAGCATTAGCCCTGTTCCGGAGAAGTGCACACTGGCAGCTGGCCAGCTCGTGGAAGTTACTAGTGCTTCGGAGGAGCAGTATGTGACAAAACAAAAAAATAGGGGATAGGTAGGGTTAGTTTAATGGTCGGGGAGGAGAAGGGAAAAGAGAGGCAAGGTAGGTAGGGGTAGGAAAATTTCCCTCCCAGGCCGCTCCTTAATTGGAGCGGCCTGGGAGGGAACTGGGCAAAGGCCTGATTGTGTCGCCAAGTGTACTTTATAAAATTTCCTCCCCCGCCTGTGAGTCATGGTCCGCCTGCACGCACACGTGCATGGATCTCATATTTTATAACATGCGCACACCGATGCATTCATGTTATAAAATTGGTGCGTCCATGTGTGCGCGCCAGGAACTGAGTGCGGGGTTTGGAAATCCAGCTTTGCGGGTAGTAAGCCCCTCATCAGCCATTTACCCCCATGTTTATTTTTCCCCAAACTGTAAAAGTCGGTGCCCTCATTGGTTGTTGTCTGAATCCAATTCCCCAGTTCTCACTGCCGTTGAAGCAGAGAGCAATGATGGAGTTGCATTAACAGTATCAAGGCTTATTTGTTAAGGGTAGCAACTGCCACACCAGCAAGTTACCCTCAGTTACCCCCATGCACTCCTTTCTTTATTTCCATTCTCTAGCCTTTAGGGGACCACAGTGTTTATCCCATGCTCCTTTGAATTCCTTGACTGTTTTCATCTTCACCACCTCCTCCGGAAGGGCATTCCAGACATTCTAGACATCTTCTGCTATTGGCTCCTCTTCTCCCCAGTTCCAGTTCCAGTTTTATTGTAACTTTTGCCTTCCTGTATGTTTATGTTAACGTTATAACCCTTTGTTCCTTGTAAACCGATATGATATGATCTGTATCATGAATGTTGGTATAAAAAAAAAAAAAAAAAAAAGCAATAAATAAATAAATAAATAAATTCACCACCCTCTCCATGAAGAAATCTTTCTGATATTGGTTCTGAGTCATCCTCCCAGGAGTTTCATTTCATGACCCTTAATTCAATTGATTTTTAACGGAAAAGGTTTGATGATTGTACATCATTAAAACCTTTCAGATATCAGAAGGTCTGTATTGTATCTCCCCTGCACCTCCTCTCTTCCAGGGTGTACATATTCAGATCCTTCAACCTCTCCTCATAAGTCTTCCAGTGCTGACCCCTCACCATTTTGGTCACTCTTCTTTGGACCGCTTCTATCCTAACTTTAACCTTTTTGAGATACGGGCACCAGTATTGAATGCAGTATTCCAGGTGAGGCCTCATCAAGGACCTGTACAAGGGCATTATCATCTCTTTTTTTCTTACTGGTTATTCCTCTCTCTACGCAGCCCAGCATTCTTCTGGCTTTAGCTATCACCTTGTCACATTGCTTCGCTATCTTCAGATCATCAGACACTATCACACCAAGGTCCCTTTACCAGTCCGTGCGCATTAGTCTTTCACCACCCATTGCATAAAGCTCTTTTGAATTGGTGCATGACTCTGCACTTCTTGGCACTGAATCCCAGCTGCCAAATCTTTGACTGCTCTTCGAGTTTTCTTAAATCACTTTTCATTTTCTACTCCTTCAGACGTGTCCACTTTGTTGCAGATCTTAGTATCAGCCACAAATAGACAAAATTTTACCTTCTATCCCTTCCACCAGGTCACTTACAAAGATATTGAACAGAATCGGTCCCAAAACCAATCCCTGTGGCACTCCACTTAATACTGTTCTTTCTTCAAAGTAGGTTTTTTTTTACTATTACACGCCGTCTCCTGTCAGTCAACCAGTTTGTAGTCCACACTACAACCTTGGCACCCACTCCCAAGCTTCTCATTTTGTTCACGAGTCTTCTATGTAGGACCGTATCATAAGCTTTACTATAATCCAAGTAAATCACATCATGCGCTCTTCCTGATCCAATTCTCTAGTTACCCAATCAAAAAAAATCAATCGGATTTGTCTGACAGGACCTTCCCCTGGTGAATCCCATGTTGCCTCGGGTCGAGCAACCCACTAGATTGTAGATAGTTCACTATCCTTTCCTTCAGCAGAGTCTCTCTTAATTTTCCCGCCACTGAAGTGAGACTAACCAGCCTGTAGTTTCCAGCCTCCTCTCTGCTCCCACTCTTGTGAAGCGGGACCACCACCGCTCTTCTCCAGTCTTGTGGACCCACTCCTGTTTCCAGGGATCTATTGAACAAGTCTTTCAGTGGACCCACCAGCACATCTCTGAGCTCCCTCAGTATCTTGGGATGTACCTCATCCAGCCTCATAGCCTTGTCCACTTTCAGTTTTCCTAGCTCTTCCCATACATTCTCTTCTGTAAACAGTTTTTGTCTACTCCACCCTCATCTATAGTCTTATTAACTAGCCACGGTCCTTCTCCAGGGTCTTTTTCACCAACTAAAGTACTTGTTTAATATTTCGGCCATTTCTTCGTCTCTCTCCACACATTGATTGTTGTCATCTTTCAATTTCACTATACCACTTCGGACCTTTCTCCTTTCTCAGATATATATTTATATCACTAACCCAGAAGCAAGGCAATCTACAGCCCTTGTGTGTGTAAGTGACTGCTGCTAAGTTAGGAAGTCCCTTGTGAAGTTTTCTGTTTGCTTAATAAAGTTTTATCTGTACCAGAAAGACTGGCGTCAGTGTGGCTTTCTGTCTCCAGCCAGGGAAACACCACTCAGTCTCTCAGATAGGGAAAGAGGCAGGTGAGCACCACTGGCTGTTTTCTTGGTTTCAGGTTGGGTAAACCCAAAGGCTTTTTTTTTTTTTTAAAGTGGAACTGCTGGAAGAACTAGAGCTGGTGGTTTCTTTTCCTTCCTTTTTTAGAGTTTGTGTCACTTTTAAGGAGACACTGTTGCTTAAATGGCAATTATAAACTGGATGTTTTATGAATAAAAATGAAATTTGTGTCAACAGTTGCGTTTTGAGAACACACAGCAGTTGGAGCAAAGCATATTTTGAATTTATCAAAGCATCACAAAGCAAAATAAAATAAAATGCTCAAATATTTACAGTGTTCAATAACATGCTGATTCATAAACTGTAGACCTGCCAAGCTGTTCAATACCTGCTGTGCCAATTGGCAAACCAAATGATAACCTTTTGTTTAATTGTACAAAATGCTGCTTTGCCCATTCATTGGACTGACGTGAGTGTCTAAAATATAATTGATTTATCGATGTTTTGCAAGGGCCAGTTTCCACCCGTGCATTTACGAATCTGTGATTAGTGTATTTGTTCTGGGTTCATATGCATATTACTGAGGTGCTTTTGGCATTCTGTATGAACGTAGGTAGTTTGAAGAAGATTCAGCTTACTATACAGCAGTCTTAAATCAACTGCTTGTAGCCCCTGCCCAACCTTCTCCTTAGTGATAGGGTTCACGTGGGGGATCATGGACCATAGCAGCACTCATGTTCCTGGGTTCTTCAGGAAAGCGCAAGTCTCTCCAGGCCCTTAGGGTTTTTCTGGAGGTCCTCTGCAACATTCCAGTAGGAACCTCCCTCCCCCACTGCAAATGGTGTTATAAAAAAAAATATAAATAAATAAAAACTTTTGCTGGTAATTTGATTGTAGGTGAAAATCTAAGTGGCTACACTTCAGGTAAATGCAGATTCAATACAGAAGACTAAGGTTCCAAAAGCTCAATCTGTCAGTACAGATCTGCACACCCTGGCAGTAGGCACTTTTGGTAAGGGAACTTTCCCTGGTTACTTCCCTTGTTAATACCTGCAAATGTGGATGCAGATCTTGGAATCGAGTGAAACTGAAAACTAGGAGCTTCTCAAGACAGACAGATGAGCTTCTGCCTGATGCTTTCCTCAGACAGCAACTCTTTGGGACCTTTCCCCTGTAAGGCAGTCTTCCCTTTGGTTCCTCACATAGACGAATCCACATTCTCTAGCACTGAAGAATTTTCTCTTAGACAGGAGTATGAGCTTTGCCACTTCTTCTTAGAGACCACTTCCTTGGATATTCAAAAAATCTTAGTAATCTAATTTTGGACCCCAAGACAAAATATCTGCCTTCTATTGAAGGTTGGGTAACCCAACTTTGGGCCTCAATCACCTTCCCAAGACAGGAGGCATCTTCCGCGTCTTCTGGCCCCGTTTCCAGCTGATGGGGCCGGAAGCCACGCCCCCACAATGATGTCATCCTGTGGGGAGGGTCAAAAGCTGGCGTGGGACGCCGGGGAAATTCAACTGCTGACATCTGCTGATACCTCTCCTCCTCTATCTGGACTAACGGGGCTCTTACCATCATTTAGCCCTACTAAATTTGAGAGAGGAGAGTTTGGAGGCTCAAGGACTTTGCTTCCGCGTCTTCTGGCCCTGTTTCCAGCTGATCGGGCCGGAATCCATGCCCCCACAATGATGTCATCCTGTGGGGAGGGTCAAAAGCTGGCGTGGGATGCTGGAGCGTCGTGCGACTTGTCGCGCCGACGAAGGAGCGCAACAAAGGAGCTCCTTTGTGCGCTCCTTCGTGCGTGATGAGTGTTGATGAGGGTGCCGTTGAGGTGATTGAAGACTCTTCTGTTTGTATTCAGCAAATACCTGTGATTCTTGGGAATGGTTTGTATGGTTCTTTGGTGAAAAAGAAAAATTTCTTGAAAAAGTCTTCACAGCGTTCTTCTTATTTAGTGAGTATTCCACAGTTCGATTTAAAACAGGGCCCTAGGTGTTGGTGAGTTAAAAATTGCATTAATTAATGCTCAGTCAGTCAGGAGTAAGTTTCAGATTTTATATGATCTAATTCTTGATGAGAAACCGCTCAGACCTTGTTACTATAAATCAGATCTGTCCATTAGGTTTCACCTTTTTTTCACAGCCAAGAGCTAAAGGTAGGGGAGGTGGTTTGTTAATTGTATGTAGAGAAACATTGAATCTGAAATCACAAAATCTTAGCGGTTCATTAAATCAGGAGCTATTACTTGTTTTTAATTCCTGTTTCTCTATTTGTCTTGTTTACTGTCCTCCAAAGATATTGTATTCGAATCTTTCTTTATTATTTGAACAGCTATTTTTAGCTCCAGTTTGCTTTAATAACATGGTCTTATTAGGTGATTTCAAGCTACCTTTTAATCTCTTGAAGGTTGATCCTCAGGTTCAGTTGTGTTGTGATATCTTGCATTCTTTGGGTTGGTCACAAGTAGTTGAACTATCAACTCATCGTTTGGGAAATATACTTGATTTAGTTTTCGTCAATGAAAGTGCTAATCTTCAGTTAGTAGGTCCTCCAGTAGTGAAATCTGTTCCTTGGTCAGACCACTCATTGCTTAGCTTTCTTCTGCGTGGATTAGTCGGATGTTCTAATAATCGTGATTTTGATAGAAATTATTTATTTATTTATTTATTTAGATTCTTTTACTATACCGATGCTCAAGACAATGTCTTATCGTACCGGTTTACAGTATAACCAAGGGAAACCAATAACCATGAGAAAAGATCTTTTGTTGATATTAGTAAGTTGAAGGAAGTTCTTACTAATATTCCAGAAAAAGCAGAGAATGAAGATTTTAATTTTTTCAATGAGTGGGTCTCCTATTTAACCTCTTCTATTGATAAGATAGCCCCTCTGAAGTCTTTTCCATCTTCTGAATCTAGTAAGAAAATTTCTCATCCTTGGAATACTTCCTCATTGATTTTGTCACATCAACAGCTTCGTAAAAATGAACGTAAATGGTCTAAATGCCCCTCTTGTGAGAACGCTAGTTTATTTTGTTTATCTTTAAAAAAAAATATCAATCTGATACTTTAGTTGCTAAAAAGGAGTTTTATTCGAAAAAGATAAACGAAATTGGCAATAACTCCAAAGCTTTATTCTCTTTGGTACATAGATTAACTGAAAAGCAGAAATCTCAAAAGAGTGTAGATCCTTTCATTTTGAATGCTGATATGTTTGCTAGGTATTTTTCTGCAAAATTATAAAATTTACTTTTGACCTTTAATGATGTGTCTCCCTGGTATTTAGAGATGTCCATTAGTGGTCCGTCTTTGTGGTCTGAATTTGAATCAGTATCCTCTGTTCAAATTGCAAATATGATTGCTAATCTTAACAATACTATGTGTCCTATCCTGAAAATTTCAACTATTACTTTCAAAGATATATTTGAAATTATGAAAGTATCATTTATTTTTCTTGTAAATTTCTCTCTTAGTTCTGGGATAATGCCTACTGCATTAAAATCTGCGATGGTTAAACCTTTACTTAAAAAATCTGTCCTAGATGCTGCCAAAGTAGAAAATTATAGAACTATTTCATCGCTTCCCCTACCTGCTAAAGTAGTTGAAGGGATTGTGTTACAGCAATTGACAAACTTTCTTGAGAAGAATGATATTTTGAGTCCTCATCAATTTGGTTTTCGCCGTGGTCTTAGTACTGAGTTGCTTTTGATATCTTTGGTCGACTCTATTAAAAGGAGTCTGGATAGTGGACAACAGTTTATTCTAGTTTCTCTTGATATCACTTCAGCATTCGATTCCATCGATCATCAAATTCTGTTATTTCGTCTTCGGGAATGTGGTATTGCAGGAACTGTGCTTGGTTGGTTTGAGAATTATCTTTCTGAACGATCTCAAACGATCAAGTTTAACAATTCCTGCTCTGTAGTTCAGCAAGTGAAGGTTGGGGTTCCACAGGGCTCAGCCCTTTCAGCAATGCTGTTCAATATCTATCTTGCCCCTATCACTAAGCTATTGGCCATCATTACAGATGGCTTTAAGATCTATGCCGATGATATTCAGTTCTATGTAAAAGTTAAGAATTCATGGCAGGAAACTGTGGACTCTCTTTCCCTTTGTATGGATACCATCAACCGTTGGTTGAAACATAATAAGTTTTTGCTTAATACCAGCAAGACCACAATGTTGTTAATTCACCAATCCCTTTCTATTCCACCTCAGGATACTTTGCCCATAAATAATTTCTCATTTTCTCTCCTTAAACCGATTAAGAGTTTGGGTATTCTGATTGATTCCACCTTATCTTTCAAACCTCAAATCAGAATGCTTATTAAAACAGGTTTCTTCAAACTTCGGTTGCTGGTAGGTTTACGACATCTGCTATATGATAAGGATTTTCTGATGGTTGTACGGGCACTTATATTTCCTCACATTGATTATTGTAATGGACTTTACATTGGTTTACCCAAATGTCAAATTCATTCGATGCAGCTATTATTGAACTCTGCTGCTAGGCTGGTCTCTAACTCAAACCGTTTTGATAGGATTTCGTCAGTTTTATGTAGACTTAACTGGCTACCAGTGTATGAACGTGTAGTCTTCAAGATAGGGATGATAGTCTATAAGCTTCGTATGTCTAATTCTGCTTATTGGTTTAATGCATTGTTGCGTATACATAAAACAGTGAGATGCTTGAGATCGTCTCAATTAAATTTGTTAGAGGTTCCTTCGGTTTGTCAGGCACAATTATTTAATACTAGGGAGACTCTCGATTGCAGCACCCACTCAATGGAATCTTATTCCTATTGATTTAAGATCCTTGGAAGATGTTAAGAAGTTTAAAATGTCTTTTAAAGAATTTCTGCTTAGCCGTGCGTATAATGTGTAACAACGCGGTATGAATGTGTCTGATTATGTTTGATAAAATAAATACAGATGTGTCAGTAATATGGATTTTCTCTTTTTGGAGAATATATCAGGATGTCTAAATTCTACTACTGTTTATGTATATGATATACTATGACATGGAATTACCAATTATTTATGGTATTTTGTTATTTAGTTTCTGTGAAACTAAAAGTGTTGCTTGTATTTAGTTAATTTTTATTATGTATGTATTCATGTACATCGCCTAGGCCTTTTAGTGTTAGGCGATTTAATAAATTTTAATAAATGAAATGAAAATGAAAGGAGGCAGGCACTCCTCTCCCCTTGGAGAGACCACCCCACAGACCTCTCTGTAAGAGATCGATCCTGAAGAACCCTGAACCACAAGGGCATAGGAGTTTTGTTAAACTTCTAACATCTCCTACTGTCAACCACCTTTGGCACTTCTACCCTACTCTGACCTTACACTTAGATGATAACTTTTAAACAGCCATGCGTTCATGTACGCGCATATGCCAGCTTGTGCGAATGGATGCGGCCATTTTATACCATGCACGTGTATATGCGCATATGTCATAAAATCAACAGTATGCGCGTACATGTGCACGCAATTTTATATGGATGTGCACAAATGTCACCTCTACCATGTATGTGAGGGATTTCAGTAGATAACTGATAGCTCTCCCCTTTGTGCAACCCTTCGTGCAACCCTTGTGCTTCTAAAAAAAAAAAAAAAAAATCTTTTATATTTTTCTGTAATTTAACCTTTATTCCAATTCTTTACCTTTTCTTTTCGCTTGTTAACAATTTTAATTAGAAATGTTCATTGTATTAGACTATGGAAATTTATTTCCTGCTATTCTGTTTAATGTAAACCGGTATGATTTACATCGGATGTAAGAATGTCGGTATATAAAAATTAAAAATAAATAAATAAATAACGTGTGCCGACACAAATAACTGTTTCTCCAGTTTGTTCCGAGTTTGCCCTGGTAAAAGATAGCACTTCCTAACAACTCCTTTAGCTAGATAGTCTCTCTTTCACCCTATTAGCCCTGACCCTTCAAACCCTGCTGACTAGTCTTGATTTTTTTATTTTAAAACTTGCACGCCATCCATAGCAAAAGTAAAGTTATGTGGTAGGGGACCCTGGTGCACGCTGTGCGGGTAAATACTTGCACGCACATTTCAAGTGACCTTCCTGGAACGCCCATGTTCCTCCCATGCTCCATCCAGATCACACCCACACCCTGTCCCTTTTTAACTTTATTTGTGCGTGTCCCACGAGATATGCGCGTACTCGGGCACTTCTTAGAATCCGCGCAGCACTTGTCTGCCTGAGACACCTGCGTATCTCCCTGCTTTGATGCACATAGGGCTTTTAAAATTCACCTTTTAGTAACTCTGAGAGGTAGACTATTGAGGACAGTTTTGTGACTTCCTTGTATACATTGAACTGTATAAAGAATGTGTCATGTCAGGAGGAATTGAGTTTCTCTCTTCAGCTGCCAATAAAACAAGATGAGGAAGGAGCAGATTCTTTGACTTCTCCCATACTTTTGTGTTTCTTTTGCTTTTGCTTTCTCTTCCTTTCTCCTGTAGGAAATGTGCAACTAGGCCATCTCCAGCCAATCAGAAGTGATTGATTGTTACCAAACCAGCTACATTAATATTGGTTGATGTCAAACTAAAATTCCTAACAGAGCTAAATTAGGAATTAATTTAAAATCTTGTTAGGCATGGTGGTATTTGTGAGTTATAGAAACACCTCAGAGAGTAACAACTAAAGGGTTATATATTCTCTAAGTTGCATGGCAGAGTAGACATAGAAAGATCACAGCCATGCATGTGAATGATTCTGGTGCTCAGAAAAGATTCAGAACATTAAAGAAAACACGTGGAATATCCTAATCATTAAAAATGATAGTACCACAATATATAAATAGACAGCATGTTTAACAGTAAGAGAGAGTAAAAGCTGGCATTTTTTCAACTGGATGACGTTGTGTCATTTCATGGTAACATCTAGTATTGGAACATCCTGGATTTGAAGAGGATTACCCTTGGAACTGTGCTATTGATAATGTCATAGACCTGTAATGTGTAGCAATGTTTTGGGCATAACACGTGGCTCACGCCTCATGTTTGTTCCTGGTTATGAAATTTCCTTCTGATGCTGCCGTCCATATTTCCAGTGTTACAGTTTTTGTATATATAATGACAGAATTTATGTTTACATAGAAACTTAGAAAATGATGGCAGATAAGGCTCATCTAGTCTGGATTTTAGTGTTTTGAAATAAGACTGGTTTCATGGAGTCAATTTTCAAAGGGTTTTAGATGCACTAACATAGAACATTTTTAGAGGGTATAAGATGCATCTTGGGAAGATAAACATCTAAATTCCCAGTACGTACCAGGATCAGTCCAGACAGCTGGGTTATGCCTCCCCTCCAGCAGATGGAGTCAGAGAGAAAACTGAAAGCACCCCCTATATACACTGGTGTGCCACCTGCGACCCTTCAGTATAATCTCTGACTCGAGCAGATTGAGAGGCATAACCTGCGGTCCTGCTCCTGGGAAAATTAAAATGAAATAAATTAAATACAATATAAAGTGGTAAGGTAGGACAGGGGATAAGATCATTGGATGCTTCCTTTCTCTCCTCTGTCTGTCTGTCGGTCTGTGTGACTGTTTCTGTGAGTGGCTTGCGCTGCGCAGCTAGGGATTAGTGTGAGGCAGGCTCGGAGGGTAGTACCCTTCTGATATTCCCGGGTTAGTGTGTCCGCAGGCTGGGGGAGAGCTTACCGGTGGGCCGGTCACCCTCCCCCCCCCCCCCAATTCCAGGCTTTAGTCCCGAAGGGGGTTTAAAGGGGAAAAAAAAAAAAAAAAAGTTTAAATTTTTTACTTACAGAGCCATTTAAGTCCTGTTGGGGACAGGCAGTGTGCTCATTCCTACTGACCCCGGCCTGCCTGTGCCTGCTCGGACCCCGGAGGGGGTGGCTAGCTCACCCGGCGCGCGTTTGCTGTGGGGCTCTCCTCTCTGAGCGTTTTTGGCGCCATTTTTTTTTAGTGCTGCTCCGTTCGCGGTGCCGATGCCGCGATCTTCGGTCTGCCTGACCTGTGGAGAGGCGGGGGCGCGACTCTCCCGCGGGGGTCTCTGCCCCCGATGTGTTCCCGGGGGCGAGGGACCCTTGGGGGGGGCCGAGCGCTGCCCGCAGCCGATCTTCTCTCCTCTCTCCGGAGCGGCACAGCAGCGTTTCTGGCAGTCGTCCTCCGGCCCCTCCTCCACCGGGGAGGAGTGCGGCGGCCATTTTGGCCACGCGGCAGGCTGCCTGTTCAGCATCGGAGGAGGAAATCTCCCCTCCTCCTTCTCCTGAGGCACAGAGCCCGTGCTCCCAGGCCGATTCGGGGTCTCCTCGCGGCCCCCCTTCCTCGGATGGTCCGAAGAAAGATCTAAAACGGTCAGTGCCATTTTCTTCCGATTTTGTGCTTTTAATGCACAAAGCCTTTTTGCAGGCAGAATCCGGCTGGGAGGCAGAGGCTCCCGCTCCCCCGAAGGTTCCCAAGATCGCCCCCATCTCAAGGGGCAGCCCACCGGACGTGGGGTCCTCCGGGACCAAGGGTCCCCGCCCGAGGGGGGGTGGGGCTGAGGACCTGGGAGACACAGGAGCCGCGCCGGAATCCCCGGGGGCTCCGGACTTGCTGTTGGCCGACGACCCGGGGGCTGTAGCTGGGGATGATCCCCAGGTACTCCGCTTGTTTGGAAAGGAAGAATTAAGCTCCCTTATTCTCCACGTGTTGCAGGAGCTGGAGTTGACGACTCCGCCTCAGGAGGCGGACACGTCTACAGGGGATATCGCAATGGCAGGGATTAGAGCTCCCCCGCAGACCTTTCCCTTTCACCACAAGGTCTTACAGATCGTTTCCAAGGAATGGGAGCTCCCGGAGGCTTCCCTGCGGGTGAATCGAGCCATGGAAAGGCTATATCCCTTACCCAAGGATTCCTTGGAGCTTTTGAAGACACCCGCGGTAGATTCGGCTGTCACGGCTGTGGTAAAGCATACAACTATCCCAGTGACGGGAGGTATAGCGTTGAAGGACCTCCAAGACCGCAAGCTTGAGGTTTTATTAAAACGCATTTTTGACGTGGCGGCACTGGGGGTTCGAGCGGCGGCTTGCAGCAGCCTTGTGCAGAGGGCCAACCTCCGCTGGGTTCAGCAGCTGCTGACCATGCAGGAGCTCCCTCCGGGCGAGGCTGAACAGGCGAATTGTGTTGAAGCGGCGGTCGCTTACACAGCGGATGCCTTGTATGACTTGTTGCGCACATCGGCTCGCATTATGTCCTCGGCGGTCTCAGCCAGGAGGTTGCTCTGGCTCCGTCGTTGGTCGGCGGATGCCAACTCTAAGGCGAGGTTAGGTTCCTTCCCCTTTAAGGGCAAGCTGCTGTTTGGCGAGGAGCTGGACCAGCTCATTAAGGACCTAGGTGACAACAAAGTTTACAAGTTGCCTGAGGATAAGCCTCGGCAACCTCGGACGTTTGGTAACGCCAGGGCTCGCTTTCGGGGGCAACGGCGT
Organism: Rhinatrema bivittatum; assembly: GCF_901001135.1. Taxonomy (NCBI): domain Eukaryota; kingdom Metazoa; phylum Chordata; class Amphibia; order Gymnophiona; family Rhinatrematidae; genus Rhinatrema; species Rhinatrema bivittatum. The sequence goes on from NC_042622.1 coordinate 178,215,188, forward strand.
TTCCGTGGGGGACGAGGGGGTTCCCTTCCCCAGCGGCAGCAGGCGACAAGATCCCAGGCCTGGTCTTCTTCTTCCTTTCGCGGCAGGAGGCCTATACGCGGGGGCTCTTCCCAAGGCTTTCCTGCTATCAAGCCCGCACAATGAAGGTGCGCGGGTCCACTCCTCCGTGCCCGTTATCGGAGGTCGGTTGTCCCGGTTCTGGGAGGAGTGGGCCGCAATTACTTCGGATCAATGGGTCCTCGACGTGGTTCGGTACGGCTACGAGTTGGATTTTGTACGTCCCCTCCGGGATCTCTTCCTGGTATCGCCGTGCGGCCCCGTAGAAAAACAGGTAGCTATAGCCCAAACGGTCGCCCATCTACAGGCTCTGGGGGCGGTGGTTCCGGTTCCCCGGGACCAGCTCAGGACGGGTCGGTATTCCATATACTTCCTGGTGCCCAAGAAGGAGGGCACCTTCCGACCCATTCTGGATCTCAAAGGAGTAAACAAGGCGTTGCGTGTGCCCCGCTTCCGGATGGAGACCCTCCGGTCTGTTATTGTGGCCGTCCACAAGGGAGAATTCTTGGCTTCTTTGGATCTGACAGAGGCCTATCTGCACATCGGAATAAGAGAACGGCATCAAAGGTACTTGAGGTTCATGGTAATGGGGGACCACTACCAGTTTTGCGCCCTCCCCTTCGGGTTGGCCACCGCGCCGAGGGTGTTCACCAAAGTTCTCGTGGTGGTAGCGGCTTCCCTCCGCCGGCAAGGCGTCCTGGTACATCCCTATCTTGACGATTGGCTCATTCGAGTGAAGTCGCACGCGGCATGCACCCGGGCGGTCTCCTTAGTGGTGCGCCAGTTGCAGAGGTTGGGTTGGGTAGTCAACTTCGCGAAGAGCAGACTCGAACCAACCCAACAGCTGGAGTTCCTGGGAGCTCGGTTCGACACCTTGGTGGGCAAGGTTTTTCTTCCGCAGCAACGCATGCTCAATCTTATGACTCAGGTACAACGCCTGTTAGAGCTCGAGATTCCCACGGTCTGGGATTATTTACAAGTCATTGGTCATATGGTGTCTACTATGGAAATGGTACAATGGGCTTTTGCGCATATGCGTCCGTTACAAAGAGCGCTTCTATCTCGCTGGGATCCCCGCTCGGAGGAGTACGGGATGGAATTGCCTTTGCTGGAGCCGGCTCGCTCCAGTCTCTCTTGGTGGTTGATTCCGGCCAATCTCCTACAGGGGGTGGACCTCGAACCCCCGCTTTGGTTGGTGGTGACGACGGATGCCAGCCTGTCGGGCTGGGGTGCGGTCTGCCAGTCCCGTGCAGTCCAGGGAACCTGGTCGGCACTCCAGGCGACTTGGTCCATAAACCGCTTGGAGACCAGAGCGGTCCGCCTGGCCTTGCGTTGTCTCCTTCCACTGGTACGCGGACGAGCAGTAAGAGTTCTGTCGGACAATGCGACCACAGTGGCGTACATAAATCGACAAGGAGGCACGAAAAGCCAAGCAGTAGCGACCGAGGCGGCGCTGTTGATGTCCTGGGCGGAAAGGCACATAGAGCGTCTCGCGGCCACCCACATTGCCGGCGTGGACAACGTTCAGGCGGATTACCTCAGCCGGCAGCACCTGGATCCAGGAGAATGGGAGATCTCGTTGGAGGCGATGGCTCTCATCGCGCGGCGTTGGGGGACTCCGCGCTTGGACCTCATGGCGACCCGTCAAAATACAAAGGCGGCACGCTTCTTCAGTCGGAGAAGGGAGCACGCGTCAGAAGGGGTGGACGCGCTAGCCCTTCCGTGGCCTCGTCACATTCTTCTTTATGTGTTCCCTCCGTGGCCTCTGGTGGGGAAAGTGCTAAGGCGCATAGAGTCCCATCACGGTCCGGTGATTCTCGTGGCTCCGGAATGGCCGCGGCGCCCGTGGTTCGCGGATCTGGTCAACTTGGCAGTCGACGGCCCACTGCGTCTCGGTCATCTTCCCAAGCTCCTTCGGCAGGGTCCAGTATTTTTCGATCTGGCGGATCGTTTTTGTCTGGCGGCTTGGCTTTTGAGAGGAAGTGGTTGAAGAAGAGAGGTTATTCGGACGCGGTGGTGTCTACTCTCCTTCGGGCGCGTCGATCTTCCACTACACTCGCCTACGCGAGGGTTTGGAAGGTTTTCCATGATTGGTGTGACACGGCAGGTACTTCGGCCAGACGTTCGTCAGTGGCGGATATCCTTATGTTCTTACAGGATGGATTGAAGAAGGGGTTGGCGTATAATTCGCTTCGAGTTCAGGTGGCGGCTTTGGGCTGCTTGAGGGGTAAGGTCGAAGGTTCTTCCCTTGCGAGTCATCCAGATGTGGCTCGTTTTTTGCGAGGGGTTAGAAACTTACGTCCTCCCGTCAGGCTTCCCTGTCCGTCTTGGAACTTGAACTTGGTACTCCGCGGATTGTGTGCGGCTCCGTTTGAACCTCTTAAGGCGGCTTCTTTGAAGGATCTCACCCTCAAGACTGTTTTCCTTGTCGCCATTTCCTCGGCTCGTCGGGTGTCGGAGCTTCAGGCTCTCTCTTGCAGGGAACCGTTTTTGCGCATTTCGGCGTCGGGGGTTTCCCTACGAACTGTTCCTTCCTTCCTACCTAAGGTGGTCTCCACGTTTCATGTCAACCAAACGGTGGAATTACCTTCCTTTTCGGACGAGGACCTACAGTCTGCTCAGGGTCGGGACTTGAGGCGTTTGGATGTCCGTCGGATTCTCTTACGCTATTTGGAGGTTACGAATGACTTTAGAAAGTCAGATCACCTTTTCGTGTTGTGGAGTGGACCCAGGAAGGGTCTTCAAGCGTCCAAAGCTACGATTGCACGCTGGTTAAAAGGTGCTATTGCGTCCACGTATGTTGGCTGTGGTAAGCCTGTTCCCGCTGGACTTAAGGCTCATTCTCTGCGTTCTCAAGCGACTTCATGGGCAGAGAATCACTTGGTTTCGTGCCAAGAGATATGCAGGGCGGCCACATGGAAATCCTGGCATACTTTTTCCAGGCATTATCGCCTGGATGTCCGGGGACCTCCTGCAGAGTCCTTTGGGAGCAGTGTGATTCGAGCGGGACTCTCAGGGTCCCACCCCAGTTAAGGCGGCTCGGGTACATCCCAACTGTCTGGACTGATCCTGGTACGTACTGGGAAAGGAAAATTAGGTTCTTACCTTTGCTAATTTTCATTCCAGTAGTACCATGGATCAGTCCAGACGCCCGCCCACAGGGTTCTGGGAGTCCGCTCGTATTCTCGGAATTTTTCCGTTTCAGTGGTTTTATGTCGGTTTCCGCACGTTTGTGGTTTCCTTGACTGTTATACCAGTGTATCGTGTGTTGTTGTACACTGTTGGTGTTCTATTTGTTGTGTCTGGTTTTATCTGTTTTCAAGGATGTTCTCCGTGATCTGGTCACTTGTTTTAAAAAAAAAAAAAAAAAAAAACAAAACAAAACAAAGGGGGCTTCTTGAGGGCAGTGTTGAAAGGGCTTACTTCATTACTTCTGCTTTGATATCACATATACTGAAGGGTCGCAGGTGGCACACCAGTGTATATAGGGGGTGCTTTCAGTTTTCTCTCTGACTCCATCTGCTGGAGGGGAGGCATAACCCAGCTGTCTGGACTGATCCATGGTACTACTGGAATGAAAATTAGCAAAGGTAAGAACCTAATTTTCCTTAAACCTCTTTGAAAATTGACTGGGGCTAGGGTGGAGTTCAGCACTTAGCATGTGCTTAAGCACCAGGCATCTAAATTAGGGCCTGATTTCCTAAGGTTTTTCTTCGATGTGGTGTCTTTGGGGGAAAAATACTTAGTGAATGAGGACCTTAGGCACCTAAATCTAGGCAACTTAATTAGAGGCCTAACTTTAAGTGCCTTATTCAGGAGAATTTTCAGCTGAAAAGTGAAGTCCCTAAGTTTGGCTGAAAATACCCCTAAATTTAGGTAACTAAAACTTAGGTTTTTTTGAAAATTGACTCCCTTGGAACCACCTGGACTCCATCCAGGCATAAGTCAGTTCTACTTGCAGGTTTCGGGATTTTGTTGCCTTATAACATCCAAACAAAGAAAATGCAAGGCTAGAAAAGTATTGTTATCCTTTACTTTGGCTTAACTGTTATGTATAATAGGTTAATACCATGTTTTAATTTTGTGCGCTACTTGATTTCTTATTTGACTACAAGCAGTTTATTAAATTTAATAAATAATAATGAGGAACGCTTTATCCCAGTACTGAAACTTTTAAAGGTTGATTTGTAGAATAATTTAACAACAATCCTAGGGTGCCTAATGATGTAGAATGGAGAATGTGCTCCCCACAGTTCTGTTAATAAGTTTTGCAAAGCATTTTGCCTATTTCACTGTAATCGCCATGAGTTTATCTCAGTTACACAGAAGGGCTCAGAGAAAAGTAATTAATACTATTGCCATTCTAAGCCACATTTGGTTTTTGAAATATGTTTTACTTTTGATGTTCATTTGTGGTCTGGTATAGAATTGATCTGTCAGGTGCTATCAGTCACCACTTATTATAACAGTGGGATTTCTTGCATTGATTGCCACGTTAAGTCAGCACAATTTGATTGGGTTAGAGTCTGAAACTAGACTCTGGATATAGACCTCCTACGGTACCTTTCTATTTGCATTGGATGGTGAATTTAAATTTGGAAATAGTTTTAATAATGTTGGAAAAAGAAAGCTAATAAGTCTTGGTACTAAGGCTGTTGGAATGTTGGGTTTGTATCTTCCAGTAAATTTGTGAACATGGCAATAATTTGTGGGCTCTCTCTAATATATTCACCAGGACCAGTTATACTTTTTGAGTGCGACAGTGTGTTTTCCATCGATAATCAGGCTGACTTAGCTATTACATGTGGGTGACGTCATCCTGCAGCACTGAATGGACTTTGTTCTCCTAGCTAGTAGAGCTTTGAACTCTAGCGTATGTATGGGAGTTCCTGTGCAGGTGTTGCTTTGTCAGCCTTCTCAGTCCCACCAGATTTTTTTCCCCCTAAATTCCTTTAAAATTTTGGATTTTTTTTCATTATTCTCTTTAGTTTTCCTACTTTTCGATGTCTTGCTGCAGTACAGCACCACAAAACTTTTTCAGTCTATGCAAAAAGTTAAAAAAAACAAGAAAAAAACAACTTTTGCCTCTGGACCATGACCAGGCAAACCGTTCTACTTGTTAACAGATGTTCCCATAGTCTCAACGCTTCAGGCTGCATCGCATAGAGGAATGACGTAAGTCTCTCAGAAGTCACAGTAGATTTTACTACCGCAGGTAAGTGTCATCTGCCTCGCTGGTATATGAGTTGAGCAGGAGCTCAATGGGCTCAAATTGAAGTCATGGAAATTGTGTGCATCGAAGGAAAAAGTGGCATCGTTCGCTGGCATTGGAACCTGCATTGAAAAATCACAAGTCAGTCCTTGACACATTGATGCACAGGAAGCATCAAAGTACTCAATGCACAAGAAGCATCAAACAATGCATTGCTATACTTGATGCACTCCTTTGATGCATTGACCTGCCATCCTAAAGATCTATTGATGCTCAGAGCAAAACAAGTGTGGGCACCCATTCAAAGCCGATAACCTCAATGTAATGGATGAATGCATTGACAAAAACATCCTCGCTCTACACTCCATCTAAGCATTCCATACACTGAATCCCGAACCAAAATTATCAAGCTGCATTACCTACACAGCTATATGCAAACCTCCCTAGGCCAACTGCTGAAAGGTCATCTTACAAAATAAACCAAACAAACAAAAAACTCTTATTGACGTGCCGGAACCTATCCTTGTCCCTGAAGAGGATGTTCCACTGCCTACTCCAGGTCAGAGGACACATCAGTCATTCGACCAGATTGCAGTGAGAAATGTCTTTACTTCTTTATCTAAAGAGACAGAAGGAATAATCTATCCACTCCTCTCCAGCATTGCCGCAATGATTCCTCAGACTAAAGCCCCAGTATCGCCCATTTTGGTGAACACATCATCAGAACCCTTGATACAGGGTTCTTTAGCTTGTCACTCAATGGCAGTGAAGTCAAGTCACTGAGAGGCAATTGAACATGGCTTTTCCCTTCTGAAGCAAATGGAAGAATTCCGTTCACTTTTGTCATTGGGGTTCAGAAGAGGGATCTACAAATATACCTTCTAACTTGTTTCCAGATATTCCTGACCATACATCACCCTGGAACATCCATCATATTCAAAGTTCATGGAAAAGGTGGGGAAAACGCTTAAGATCAAATACCTCCACATGTAATGGCTATTTCAGCTTCTTATGGACAGAAAATCAGATTTGCTTATTGTAAGTGGTGTATTCCATAGATAGCAGAATGAATTAGCCATGGAATACCCACCCACCTCTCTGGAGATTCAACTACATAACTAGATTGAGCTTTGACATAGACTGAGGAAGCTCACAAGGCAACACCCGCACAGAAACTTGTGCACCTGCTTAGTAGCTAGGAGAGAAAAATCCATTTAGTGCTGCCGGATGATGTCACTCACATATAATGGCTAATTCATCCTGCTATCTATAGAAAACCGTTTGTGGGATGGATGTGTAGTAGTTTGAGTACCACTTGAAGGGGGGACATAAGCAAAGAGTTCAGTTGGGTGATGCATTCTGTGGTTGGCAATCATCACAGTTGGGAGTTCCTCAGGGTTCCACCCTTTTGTCACTACTGTTTAATTTGTACCTAGCTCCAATTGGGAGTTTGTTAAAGCGACTAGGTGCGCCATACTATATCTACGATAATGACATTCAACTTTTTTTTCCCTAGTGATAAGGATAGTTCTCACTCCCTATCAAGTATCATTCGCTGAGCAGCATTCGTTTATGGTTAGCTGAGCGATATCTTTCTTTGAATGTGACCAAAACTAAATTTCGGTGGGTAGGAAGAAAACCCCCATTTAATGCTTTAAGTATAAACTATAAGGGAATGAAGTTTCCCATTCTTACTGAGATTCATAGCCTGGGCATATTGTTAAATGCTAAATTAACCATGGTGAATCGTGCAAAGAATGTAGCCAGAGTGGCCTTTTTTAAGCTTTGGATGATAAAATCACTAAAAACTGTGCTGCTCCAGTACCAGTTTAGTGCTGAGTCATGTTTATGTCTGTAATGACTTATTTGTGGGTCTACCTGAGAGGGTCTCTCAAATTTTGCAGATGGTGCAAAACACTGCTGCTAGGTACAAGTAGATAGGAGCACATGGTGCCATTCCTTAAGGAACTACACTAGCTCCCCATAAACCAACGGTCCATATTTAAAAAGATGGCACTAGTGCACAGATTGCTACTTTCAGAAAATAAGTGCAAAGTTGCTAATAAAATATGGCACTATGAGCCAAGGAGATCATTGAAATTGCAAGGACAGTGTTAAGATTCTGTTAGGATAGTTGGTAAGTGGCCCATTGTCGAAGTGAGAGGTGGTACTGCCCACGGGGAGGAGCCCCGGGAGCCTCACTGTCGGAAGGCAAGGTCCCAGCTGACGTCAGACACAGAAACAGTCTAGAGTCTTTATGAAAGAGATAGGAGCACTACCCGCAGAGCGGGGGGTGCCAGAGAAGGAGGTGTCACAGACCCAGAGGCACAGGGTCGGTGAAATGGGGAATATCCAAAGGGAATGCCTCCGTAGAGTTGGTAATGGTCCGCAGAGCGGGGTACACCAGCGAGGTCTTCAGTAGAGATGGTAGTGGCCCAAGGGGCGGGGTACACCGAAGAGATCTCTAGTAGAAGATGGTAGCGGGCTACATCAAAGAGACGGTCTCTAGTAGAGACGGTAGTGGTCCGCAGAGCAGGGCACACCGGTGAGGTCCTCAGTAGAGATGATAGTGGCCCGCAGAGCGGAGTGCATAGATGAGGTCCTAGTAGAGATGGTAATGACCCGCAGAGTGGGGTACGCTGGTGAGATCCTCGGTAGAGTTGGTAAGGGCCTGCAGAGCGGGTACGTCCGAAGGATATCTCCGTAGAGATGGTAATGATCCGCAGCGCGGGGTACACTGGGGAGGTCCTTGATAGAGTAGGAAGTGGTCCGCAGAGCGAAGTATTCACGAAAGATCAGTGTTGGTTCCAGGGAAGCCCCGGGGAACGAGGCAGGCAGAATCCCAGGCATTAGGCCCTCCAAGGAGCAGATAGCCAGGACGAGAAGAGGGCCCCCGAGGAGCGGGTACCTGAGACTTCCATGCCGGGAAGCAGTAACTGGAACACAGGGTCCTCAGGAAGCGAGGCGGATTTAGCAAGGACGGAACTCTTTGCAAGTCATCCATAGGCAGGGCCAGCTGGTTTAAATACCCGAGAGGGATGACATCATCTGGAGGGGACGCCCCCGAGGTTCCCGCCATGACGTGGTTAAGACTGGCCCGTACGCACTTAGAGGGTCCCGATGGTAAGATGGTGATCTGCGGTGTCCGTGCCAGTCTGGGAGCGGCAGGCAGGTCGTTGGCAGCTGTCCGAGGCTGCCAATCTATACCCCATGGAGTCAGGGAAGCAAAGAAGGAGGTTAGCAAGAGTGGTCGCAGCCATCTATGACCGGGTGTAACAGACAGGACTGTTGGAAAATCCCGATAATTGGAGATATTGTCTGCAGATCATAGGAAAAGGGATTTTTCCTTTTCTCCGCCAATGATGTGGAATGCACAATCAGAGGTTTTGTGGAGAGAGCGAGATGTAAAGCTTTTTAGAAAACAGCTAAAAATGTTATGTCAGTGCTTGTAATGATTGATCTCTCTGTATTATTTTATATGTATGTTGTACTCTGTAACCCACACTAGACTATTAGATAGGAAGTGGTGGGATATAAAATGTAAATAAATCTGTCTTTAATGCTTTTCTCAATATATTCTTGATCTATCAAAGTATAGGTGTGGGCACCAAATACTACTGTGAATAAATGTAATTTAAATTGACATGTCCAATGCCATTATTTTAACAGCACTGTATAAGGTAATTTACTTGATTACAATGCTCTTTCCCTAAAGAGCTTAGTGTCTTATTTTGAGCACAGAGAATTTGTCTTATCCAGAATTACAGCATTGATTGGCAGATTGGAACATTGAATTGGGGTCTGAAAATTCTCATCTTTCCTCTTAACTGCTACATTTCCAGATTTAAAATCAAGACATTTACTTCACCATAAGAGTAATAAGGCTCTTGAACAGATTGCTCTCAGATTTATAGAGGATAATTTTATAGCAGCTGGAATTTTCAAAGGAGACTTATGCACACAATTCAGTTTTGAAAATTGTCCCAGGGCATGCATACACAAATGCACAGAAAGTTACACCTGCTTGTACATTTACATGTGTGTTTTTTGAAAATCAAAAGTATGTGTGTCAATGCTTTCTCCACCCAGATTTTACCCTCAGGAATGCCTCTTGCTAATGTGGTAAAAGTAAGTTTGAAATGGGGTTTCATGCATACTTTTACATGCACAGCCCCCAAATTGATTTTCAAAGTGCTACTTGTATCCGTACAACAGGGTTTTATACACCTAAGTCACTTTGAAGATCAAACTTATAGGTAATATTTTTAGTGGTGCATTGGAGAATAGAATGGACCTATTCTTTGTATCTAGAAATATTAATCTGACATATGAATGGGTTTAACAATATACCAGAAAACCACCACATTACACTGGAATGAGAAATAAAGGAAGACCTTCATATGACCAACCAACAGCAGAGGCAAAAAAACAAACCTATTGCAACTTTGCTTAAGGTTGCTCCAAAGCTGTGAATACTTGGTCTGATATATTTAATCATTGGTTTTCAAAGTGCATTACTTTGGGGTGGAATTTTTTAAATTGTATGTAAAAATGGGCGCACGCAGTAGGCTTAATATACACAGAGACACTTACCTTTCTGTGAGTTCTTTAGGAGTCCATGACATATTTCAAAAATAGTCCAACCCAACACATTTCGTGTACTTCAGCAGGGGACCGAGACCAGATGTTGTTGTATGCTTCGGTTCTGAAATAGTAAGAAAGACATATAATAGAATGGGAGTGCTCACTCAAAAAAAAAAAATCACAATTTTTACCTCTGCCATTCACAGATGTTCACTGAATGCCCCATCATTGTTAAGTGTGTTATTTGAATGTGTATTAACAGCCAGATCTGGATTACCCAGAACACTTCAAAGGCTGAACAAGATGGGCAATTATTCATTTTCTAGTCTAATTTGTTTAGCTCAGGAATTAGGGGATCCGTTCAACCATATCCAAATGCATCATGGGACGAATGCATCATTGTATTGAAGCAATTTATATAATGAGGACAAATTAATCTGGATTTGGTGGCATGCCAATACTTGCTATATAGACTTTTGAGGCAAATATATTCTCATAGTCTTTTATATTTTTGACTGCATAATTAAGTGGTTGGGAATTTCTCATTAGGATTATAGGCTTTCATAAAGACTAATTGAAATGCAGTATTGTTGACTTTGTGTTATGTGTGTTAGAATAATATCCATGCAATAGTCCCTATTCTTAACTGCATCACATTTTGAATCTTGGGGTTATTCCTGGTAAATAGATAGTGATATATTGCAGCAGAATTCTAAACATAGAAAAGATTATCTTTTTAAGTTAAGTCTACTTGCTTAAAGTTGGTACATTTCTGCCTTAAGCTGGATGAGGAGGTTAGCTGAGGGCAGAATAAAGAATGAAACCTTAATTTATGTATTAAAAATATTTTTATATCACCTTCCAGATCAAAAAAAATTTGTAAGTGGTGAATCACATCATATACTATACAAACATTTTGTAACAAAATGAAGAGACCTTGAGAAAATTTCTATTTAAGGGCATTTTATGCTCACTTTAGTTAAAAGGTATAGTAATATTAGGGATGTGACTTTGTTTTAAAATGAATGGTAATCCGAACCAAATCAGATATTTTCATTTCTAATCATTTTACTCCAGAACAAATGCACCTTCCCCTGAAAACCCTCAAAATATTTGGGTTTAATTTGTTTTGGAAAATAATGCTCACTAGTTCCAAAATAAAATAGAGCTCACTATGGGGCAGATTTTAAAACCTGCGTGCAGGTGCAGATTTATTCATGCAACCTGGCGCGAACAAATCTACGCCCGATTTTATAACATGCGCGCAGCCGCGCACGTTATAAAGTCCAGGGTCGGCGCGCGCAAGGTGGTGCACAATTGTGCAACTTGCGCGTGCTGAGCCGCGCAGCCTGCCTCCATTCCCTCCAAGGCCGCTCCGAAATCGGAGCGGTCTACCTCATAACTTTATTTCTGCTAACGATAGTGTGTAAGTAGTGTAACAAAAAAAATGAGGTTAGTCGGCAGGGATTTAAGGCTCGGTGGCAATAGGGTAAAAGGGAGGCAAGTTAGCTAAGAGGTTTAGGAAGTCCCCTGCTTTACTGGGGAGAACTGGGAGCAAACTGGTAAAAAAAAAAAAAAAAGCCTATTGTGTTGCCGCGAGTACCTACTAAAATTCCCCCCACTTACGCGCGTGTCAGTATAAACTCGTATGCACATCTCCATTTGGATAGCCAATTTTATAATGCATGCATATATTCACATATTCGCGCGTATGTTATAAAATTGGCGTGTCCATGTGCACGCACTGAAAAGCGCGCGCACAGTTCTTGAATTTTTTCCCACAGATAAGCAGGCTGAATTAGCCGTGCTGTCTGGGAGTGCCCCCTGGCAACTTGGTGCGGGAACTTCTCTGAACATTCAAAACTTCATTCCTGTACACCTGTGCGGTGCCTTCCCGCGCAACTGACTCTTTCCCTTCAGTTTTTTGCTTTCTCGTGCAGCAGCAGTTTCAGGTTCTCACTCTTGTACTCTGTGATATTTATTCTCTCTCCCCAATCGGCATTTTTCAGTGTCCTAATGGCTCCTAAAGCTCCTGGGTTTAAATTTTGCCAATGCGGCAAAATTATGTCCATCACAGAAGGACATATCCACTGTTATTTATGTCTGGGCCCAAACCGAGATCAGGCATTCTGCCGGGATTGTGGCAGAATGTTACCAAGAGCCCAGTGGCAGAGAGCCGCGAAGATTGCTGGGCTGCGGGAGTTGGAGGAGGGTCCGTCGGTTCCTATGCCTCTACCCAGCGCTCTGCGCAGTCTTCACCAGAGCAAGAACCCAACAGATCAGAAAAACAGAAGTGAGCATCCTCCTTGGAACCGGCTCCAGTAAGTCCATAAAATTTCCAAAGGCCAAAGTGGGACATATGAAGCATCAGCATTCCCGTAAGAGCCCAGATGCACCAAAGTGCAGTCAAACAAGCGCCAGTACGTTGAATGCATCACCCGAAATATTTTGTGAGGAACGGAGTCAGACCGAGCCTTTGAGGCCGACGCAAAAACCCAATCAATGCAAATTGGCTGATGAACTGCATCGACTGACGTCTGGTCGAACAGCGATAAATGCGTCAAAATCGGCATCTGACCACGCTTCAAGGGCGCCAACACATCCGACTTCAATGCATGTGTCAAAGCCGTTGAAAACTAAGAAAACATCGATGCTTAGACGCAAAAATACCATGCATTGGAGGGTTTGGCTGGGAGACAGTTACACCAGGCTATATATCTACCTATGGTTTTTATCATCTCTGATCTAGAAGGTCCTGACGATTCAGATGCCAATACCCCTCTTGTTCCAAAGCTCTCTTCATCAGCTCTGGATAGATGTCACACTGAACCTATCCACAAGAGTTCACAGGCAGAGAATGTTCAGACCACCCTTTAAAACGGGCTGGGAAGTCGATTTCCCCTAGAAGGGGTAAAAACAGCTCTCTAGGTCATCTGCATCTACCACCAAAGGGTTAAAGCTGCATCTACCACCAAAGGGTTACAAGCTGCAGCCTCTCAATTTCTATCCCAGATTACAGGGATTCTTCAAATCTTCTTTGACACGTTAGTGTCCTCTCAGAATCCACACCCCAGCCTGTCAGCAGGGGAATCAGAGCATTCTGCTGTCTCTTCCCCACCCTGCATACAATCGGATGATGAGGAACCAGTACTGGAACTGAGCCTGTCAGGACCCCGGACCAAGTGGAGAGCCAGTTTATTCCTCTCCACCCTCCCCTGAAGCTTCACTGAGTAGACCATCAGACCCTCTGGAGGAGCCATGAGAACTATCATCACCCTTGGAGGATCTCTCACACCCCAGATTTATAGAGAAGGTGGGAACCGCCTTGAACCTAGAAACCAAAAAACTCCCAGATCCTAGGGCAGATATGCACGGGCTACTCAAGATTTTTGACGTACCTGCAGAACTAACAGCCATGCCATCACATTCGGTCTTGGATAGAGTAATGGACAGGATATGGGAGTTGCCTTTCTCAGTGCCCCCCCACTTTCAATAAATTCAGGTTGTGAAAGTTGGCATTTTATGGTCCAGTCCAGCTACTGCACGCATCTGTTGTAGTCGAGTCTGTGATGAAAAAAGCCAGGAAAACCAGGCTGTATTCAAACACTCCTCCGAGGAAGGATAGGCGATATCTGGATGATTTTGGAAAAAAGGTATTTTAGGCTGCAATGCTCAACGCTAAGATCCAGCAGCACCAGTTCTACATAATGCAGTATTTGTATGAATGTCTTCAAAAAATGAAGTCTGATGCACACCAGCCTGCAGATGATATTCCGCAGAGACAAGGTATAGTGGGCATGGAAAAGTGATTGCTGCATCTACTCTGCACAATTTACAAAGGGTTTGATACTTCGACCTGCACTTCAGCAGCAGTCATCGTGGCCAGAAAGACGGCATGGCTCAGGCAAGCATGATTTGCGAAGAAGGCCATGACAAATTAATGGACCTTCCATGTAAGAAATATCCCAGCTCAAAGAACAGAGTGTGGTAGTTTCATCACTCATATCACCCACTGACCAAGCAACGATGAAGCGTTACTACCATCCTATTGGAAACCATTTTATCCTAGGCACTCCTATAGGCTATTCTCCTCGTATAGGCTTCCGCCATATCAACAAAGACTGCAGTTGCAGCAGATCCAGTCTTGAGGACAGAATCATAATTGGCAAACTTCAAAGCCACCACAGCCCACTAGTCAAAAACCCCAGCAGTCTTTTTGAGCCTGAACAGGCCACAGCTACAAATACCCATAGGCGGATGCTTTCTTTCCTTTCTTCAGGAATGGGATCAGATCAGATTGTTGGGATCAACATCATAAAGAATGGGTACAGACTAAATTTTCATACAGTTCCTAGATTACCACACCTAGCTCCACTTTCATGAAGGGAAGGGGATGTTCCACTCCTCCTTCAAGAAATCTAATTGCTGCTTCATCAACAAGCAATTCAAGTGCTGCTACATCATCAACAGCTCCAGGGATTTTATTCCCAATACGTCTTCATCCCCCCAAAAAGTGGAGGCTTGCTTCCAATTCTGGACCTCTGGGCCCTGTATCGATACATTCGGCAGGAGAAATTCAAGATTTCTCTGAAAACCACTTTACCTTTTTTACATCCCAATGACTGAATGTGCTCCTTAGACCTGAAGGATGCATATGTTCACATACCGATGCACCCCTCTTCCTTGCGCTACCTTTGTTTTCAAGTCAGCACCCGGTACTACCAATACAAGATCCTACCATTTGGTCTCTCTTCAGCGTCCAGGGTATTCCCAAAATGTCTAGCGGTAGCTGTTGCCCATCTTCGGAAACAAGGAATAAAGCTTTTTCCATACCTGGATGATTGGCTACTTGTGGCACAAAATCCAGAACTGATCCATGTCCACCAAATCCAGAAAATAACTTGCTTGGAAAGCCTAGGCTTCATCATAAATTACGAAAAGTTGCATCTCGACCCTACTCAAACTCTACAATTTACAGGTGCCATTATAAACACGTGCCTTTGAAAGCTTTTCTTCCAGAGGATAGGATTCTCACTTTTCAGAATCTGTCCTCAACACTACAGCTTCTTCCACATCCCACAGCTTGGCACGTTCTTACCGTATTGGGTCACATGGCAGCAGCAATATATGTTGTCCCTCACACACACCTTCACATGCACCATATGCAGTTGGGGTCTGAAGTCCCAGTGGTCACAAAGCTTCCATGCCATGTCGAGACTGCTAGCCTTGACTCAGCCAATGATATCAGACATGGATTGGTGGCTGCGTCCCGGTGTCTTACAGTCGGGAACACCTTTCCGATTCCTGACTCATCAGATAGTGCTAACTACAGATGCCTCCACAAAAGGATGGGGCGCGCATGTCTTGCACTTCAAAATACAAGGCCTTTGGAACCCACAAGAAATCATTCCAGATCAACCTACTAGAACTAATTGCCATACAATTTGTCATCCGTACCTTCAACACAAAACGATGATGGTATACACGGACAATCAGGTGGCTATGTTCTACATAAACAAGAAAGGCTGGTCCGGATCCAAGATACTGTGCAAGGAATCAGTATTGACACTGGAATGAGTGCTAGCTCTCTCAATACAACTGCAGGCAACCTATCTGCCAGGAATAAGAAAACACAGAGGCCGACTGCCTCAGCAGAATCTTTCACCCCCATGAATGGGAGCTACATCGGAATGTGGCATCCTCCCTATTCCAAAGGTAGGGAACGCCCTGCATAGATTTCTTTGCCACCGAGTATAACAGGAGTTTTGCTCTCTGTATCCATGCAAACGAAGACTAACTCAGGACGCTTTTCTGCTCAAGTGGGCGGAAAACCTATCGTACACGTTCCCTCCAATCCCACTAATAACGCGAGTGATACAGAATACATTGCAGGCAAGTCCGAACTCATCCTCATAGCATCAGCATGGCCAGGCAGCCCTGGTATGCCTACCTCTTGCACCTCTCCCAACAATGACCAGTCCTTCTTCCAAACAGATAGGACCTTCTAATGCAGGAGGGGGGAACACTGCTTCACCCCATGCAAGACTCCCTTCTCTTGACAGCATGGAGATTGAAAGGGAAGTACTAAGTCCATTTCCTATTCCGATGGAAATTCAGGATGTTATCATCTTTTCAAGAAAACCATCCATGAGAAAAAAATGATGCAACTAAATTACATAGGAATCGCCACTGGTATAAGTCTGTAGCGCTTAACAACTTTCATTCTTCACCAGAACAGCTATGTAAATACCTACATTTACTGTACATTTCTGGGCTAGTGATTTCCTCCATAAGAGTGCACCTCAGTGCCATAGTGGCATACCATCCTTCTATACAGGGAGTTTCCATATCCACGCACCCCCTTGTATCTTGTTTCATGAGGGAGTGCCTTGAGGCTCCAACCACTGACTACACAGCCAGCTGTATCTTGGGACCTAAATGTGGTCTTGGAAGCACTAATGTTCCCACCTTTCGAGCCAATGCAAACATCTTCATTGAAATTTCTCACGTGGAAAGTATTATTCCTGGTAGCAATAACCTTAGCCGGAGGAGTCAGTGAGCTTCAAGCATGTTGTGTCCATCTGTTCCCGATGCTCTCTCTTCGCTCTCCTTACCTCTTTGGCGCCTCCCTCTTCGCCCGTGGGAAGATTGGCTGCCGTGGCATTCTTCTGCCAAAATCCTCCGGCATCCCCGGACCGGCTAGACGACGCAAATCGCCATGTTTCCTAGGGGCGCACGGTGCGGCCTCGACTGAAGTACCGGCGATGGCGCGAACCTCGGGGGCGTCCCCCGAAGATGACATCACCCGCGACTGATATATAAGGTCTTAGAATTTGCTAACAGATTGAGTTAGCAAGGGTTACTCTACCTAAGCTACTCTTCCTCCTCGGACTTACTAGGGGTACTCGCTCTTCGGGGGCCTCGCTCTCTCCTTTGTTTTTCTGGTGACAGTTTGGAACCGGTACTCACTCCTCGAGGGCCCTCGTTCCCAGACTTACTCGGTACTCTCTTCTGCCTGGAAGTCATCACTGCCAACTACATCAGTGAGTTACCATCACTCTCTCAGAGCTTTCCCTGGAACCAGGTACTCGCTCCTCGAGGGCCTATACATTGCAGCTCCTGGGCTTCTATGAGACATTGTGTGAGTGTTACCATCTGGTTCGGTACATGAACCCTGCATACCCTGCCTACTCACTATATTTCAGTTTCTCTACAGCTCAACCTCCAGGGATCGCTGTTCCAGTATCTGAGGGACTACAGCCCAGCCGGGCATTCCAGCTCACTACTGCCACCTCTGGTGGTTCAGTATACTGTCTAATAAAATAACTAGTGTGTGTCTGTCTCCATACTCTGAGCCTGACCAGTGGTCCCTCTCGGGATCTTCCCCCGGGGGCGTGGTCATCTGCCACCGGCCCAAGGATCCACCCACAACTCTCCTAAATAACAACAAAGCACTAGTTCACTATTCTCCTTACTTACAATTCTATCATGACAAGGTCACCTTGCAAAACTCATCCATCCTTCCTTCCAAAAGTAGTTTTGGTTTTTCATTTGTCTCCAACCATAACGTTGCCAACTTTCTTCTCTAAACCACATTCAAACAGTCAGGAAGCTCTTTTGCACACGTTGGATTTTAAAAGAGTGTTAGCCTACTATAAGCAAAGGATTAGCACTTCTTCAGCCCCAATGCCCATGGATTACCAGCGACTAAACAGACGCTAGCAAACTGGCTAACTCAATGCATCCACTTCTGCTGTTCTACCAGATCCGAGCATTTGACTTCAAGGGTCAAAGCCCATCAGTTGAGAGCTATGTCTGCTTTGATCGCCCACCTTAGACAGGTGCCTATTCAGGACATTTGCAGAGCAGTGATGTCTTCGCTACATACTTTCACCTCTCATTACTGCCTCCAGTACCTTACCAAGTTGGATGCGTTCATGGGGCAGGAGATACTGTGTTATGCCACTAATTCTTAAGACTGTCCACACTTGGCAGGGATACGCTGCACAAATAATCCTGCATATATCCCAACGTATAAACTGTTTCTGATTGAATATCCTGTGCTTAGTCTCCCTAGCTAGGTACTCCCAGACAGCATGGTTAATTTAGCCTGCTTATTTGCAGGAAAAAAGCAAGTTTCCGTTGATAGCAGGATGAATTAGCCAAGTGTCCCCACCCACCTCCCTGGACAGTCTCTATCCTTCTGCCTGCTCTATATCTACCTTCCTATATGCTTCTGTTTCTTTGCTATCTAATCAATTGAAGGGAGAGAGTCAGTCATGGGGGAAGGCACCGCGCAGACATGCAGGAGCGAAGTTTTGAACGTTCTATGAGAAGTTCTTGCACCGGGCTGCCAGGGGATGCCCCCAGACAGCATGGCTAATTCATCCTGCTATCTACAGAAAACATCGATTACAGTAAGCAAACTTGCTATTACTTCAATATTCCAAAACGAAAAAATGAAAGGAAAAAGGTCCACGAAACAAAAAAAAAAAACAACCCAAAAAATGATCCAAAAATGAATAAAACAAACCGAAATGAAATGTTTCTTGCACATTATTATTATTATTATTATTATTGCACTTATTTTCCCATACTTATCTGTTTCACCAACTGCCAACTTGAGGGCCCTTGGTAACTGCTTGATTCCAATTTCCTGCCACCCCCTGCCATTGATGCAGAGAGTAATGTTGGAGTTGCATGAGTACCTTTTATGCAGAGAGTAATGTTGGAGTTGCAACAGTACTGTTGATGCAGAGAGTAATGTTGGATTTGCATCAGCCAACATAGTCAACTGATCTCCAACTACACCTTGGTTATCCATTCTATTGTTTTACATATGTAAATTAATAACCTATCCTTTCTCTTCCTTCTCATCCAAGTTCTTATCACCCTGTTATATGTAACTGCCTTTTCAGCACCTTGTTATAGTTATGTTTACTATGCACCCCTGTTTTATGTGAACCAGCATGATGTGACTGCTGTCTCGAATGCCGGTATATAAAAATTTGAAATAAATAAATAAATAAAATAAATAATATAGGGCCTCATTTTCTAAAGTATCGCAGGCCCCCGACTCCGCCCCCATTTTAGTATCGCACGCGAAAAGGGACATTTCGCGTGTGAAACGTCCCTTACCACGTGCGATACGTTTGGAAAATAAGGCCCATAGTGATGCTTCGTGGATTTATTTTGGAAGCTGATAATTTATACCCTTGTCTCACAGATCACCTGTGAATTTGACTTGCCAACAATAATCTATCATTTTATGTAGGCTTTAAAACATCAGTCTGGTAAATAAATGTCTTAGAATTTGGAACAAAAATTGAGTTTTTAAATATCCTCTACTATTTCCCCCATTAGGATAAAATTGAGTGCTGTTGGAGTCTGTTATTTTGCTAGCATAGAATTTTTGCTATAAAAAATGATTTCTTGTGTTTTGCTTCTAGCAGACATTCTCAGGGTGACTGACCCACTTAGCCTGGTTCAGTCAGTCATAGCCTATCCACATCTTCTGTTTAGAGGGGATTAAGATATTGGAGAAAGCAATATTGGTCAATCAAAGTACAGCAGTGAGTATGAGTGAACTAAAGAAGGCTCTTGAAAGACATGGTGGTTCTTAGATGAATTTTTGTCCTCTTTACTAACAGTTTGATCGGACATAATTTTTGAGTTTCATGTGGACCTAATCCCAAAAGCAGGCAGTCTGATTTGATAATTTGTGGCCTAGACACATAAATCATCCTACACAATCTGAGATTTTTGCCTGTGTAGGTCTTCAAGCAATTTTCACTTGGGTCAGCAGAATGAGAGAGAATTTCTCCATTATTTTATTAATGATAAAATTCATTTTGGGATATATAAGAACATAAGAAATGCCATACTGGGTCAGACCAAGGGTCCATCAAGCCCAGTATCCTGTTTTCAACAGTGGCCAATCCAAGTCACAAGTACCTGGCAAATACCAAACATTAGATAGATCACAAGCTACTATTGCTTATTAATTACCGTATTTTTTGCTCCATAAGACGCACTTTTTTTCCTTCCAAAAGTGGGGGGAAAATGTCTGTGCGTTTTATGGAGTGAATATATTAAAAAAAAAAAAAAATAACTGCAACCCCCACCCTCCTGACCTCCCCTTCTGTTTCTTGAATGCTGAGGAAACAGTTGAGGTGCCAAAAAGCAGTTTCTTATATAAAAACATTTCACGAAGCTGACAGTTTTACAGACGTGTCAGGAATGCAGAAACATGAAAAAATCTATTATACTTTGTTGTTCCAATATATAAACCTAGAGGAATAATTCTGCTGTTTCAGTTACTCCTATTGGTTCGTAAACAGTTCCTGCAAGAGGCCTTGGTGGCACTTGAGTACATTACCTGCATTTCAGGCACATTTCAGGCTCCATATGGATCATTTGGATCTGTATATGTGCAACAGGCTGCTCTTTGTCTTCCAGGAGTGTTGTTCATGCATCGAGAGTGAGTTATAAAACTTCTAATAACCTTAAGGATATATTTTTCAAATAATATGTAAAAATGCAAGTAGCAAGCCAAGGCAGATTTTAAATATTTAGGATTTTAATCTTTGGTAGCAAATGCACCCAGTTCATTGTTCTCACGCCTTCAGAAAACACAAGGGTGTGCACTTGGCCATCTACATACAGTTGGATTGGTACAGATTATGGGGCAGATTTTCAAAGTTATAAAATTGGGTGGAGATGTGCACCCCTATATGTACTCCCTTGCTCCCTCCCTTTTTTCTGTTTACTATCACAACAATTCTGTGAGCATCTGATAATGTAAAGAGCAGCTTGTGCAGGGGGATGGGACAGATTTTGCTGTGATAAGGTCTGCAGTTCTTTAGAGTGCTCCAGCAATGGGTTGGTAGGGTTCCTGCTTTATGGGCAATTTTTCCTTCCTTTTTTTTTTTTTAAGCAATCTTCTTTAATATTTTAGATAGCTCTGCCCTTCTAAAATGGAAACCCAAAAGCATTCATGCAAAATCTGATTGTAGAGCAGTAATGTCTACATGTGAAATAGCCAACTTCCCTTTTTGTAGCTGAGTAACAGAATAGTTTTGTGACAATTGTTTAATCAGCCAGGCTTAATCCTGTCTGCTGTTTGCAGTGATAGAAAGTCAGCAAGCAGAAAGATATTTAACTGTCCTAATCCTTTGGTGCAACAAAAGGTGCCCTGAACTTTTCAGCAAGCGACCAATCGCTCATCGAGGCTGAATGTTTTATGGGCAAAGGCTCCTCAAAGGAATTGTTACTAAATTCTAGTCACTGAAAAATGTTTTCTGTAGGTTCTTTTCTTTCTTTTTTTTGTGAAATGCTCCGATGCATTCCAGTATTTCATAATTAGCAGTTACACAGTTCCATGACAGCATGATTCTTCAGTCCTGTCTCGTCTGATATCTATGTGTAGACATATGTGGCTAGATGACCTCATATGGACATATACTAAAATAAAAAATCCCAGAGTAGAAAAAATAAACGCATTCAAGGTAAGATTCCACCCAACAAAACCAAGCTTTCTGATATTTATTTTAAAAAAATTTACCATCATATAAGATGCTAAAATTCATCATAATGTTTTGGTGATATTTACTTCTTGCACCTATGAATATAATCATTGGAAAACTGTGCATAGGAGTCTTTCTGTTCTTTTTTTAAATTTGCAAATGAAAATTCTAAAACATTTCAATATATTGTCTTCATATGGAATGGTGTGTTCAGTAATTTTATCTCATCCAAAAAAAAATGCTGGAATATTCTGTTGAGAACGTTTTGTTTCTAATAATATTATTTCAGTTTTCTCCATATTTAAAAGCAATTTCATTTGTAACAATTTTTTTTATAGCATTCAAATAGACAGTGATTAATTTATAGGTATAATAGACATCGTTTTCTGTAGGAACTAAAAACTGAATATCATTTGCATAAACATAAAACTTCAAGCCTAACCCTGTGAGAAGATGACAAATCAGTAAATAAATATTAAAAAGGGGTCGCTGACAGTGTTGTCCCTTGGTGTACTCCTGTTTGAAGTGGGCTCCGCACGTATCTACTAAAATCCAGCGTACTTTTGCTGGCGCCTGATGCGCCAGCAAAAGTACGCCTATTCGCGTTTTTTGAAAATCTACCCCATAGTGTGAGAGAGAAATTGTGGCCTTAATTTACTGAATCACTTCTCTGAACGTCATGGTTTGTGTAGAGTCTACAAATAGCAGAGGGGAGTCAGCCCACATTTTTCTACAAAGGTGTCTTTTAGTTTGGTAAGATTTAGATCCTTACAGTTGTGGTGCAAATAGTTTCGTTATTTTATTATTGATTGATCATGTTGCTGACCTCTCAAACATTGACTGATTTAGTGTTTCTGAAAATTTATGAAGTTGATCCCACTGGAATTCTAAAGTCTTCTCTCCCCGCCATACCTATGTTCCCTCTTTCTTCTTTGTTTTCCTTTGTCTCTCATGTCTTTTGCTCATGTTTGCAGTACATTATTACTTGGGATTAGTCTGTAGTCTGTACGAGACTAGGAGGAAGGGTGATGGGGTTCTGTTCTTCGTTTTATTTTTGTACTTTTTCTAGTTCTGTTAAGATCTGAGAAATAAAAACGAAGATTTAGAACCAGCTCATTCTTCCATAGCCACTTGTGTCTATGGGGCCAGTTCAAGCATTTTACACCACTGGGTACCTGAACATTGTTGACTAGAAAAGCCTTAATTTGTTTGCAGTCATATCAAATGTTTAAATTTGACCTTTTTTTGTTTCATTTTGTTGTACTATATTGCTCCATTAGAAAAAAAAAATCCACTTATTGAGTTAAATGAAGTGTAAACTTTAATTTAAAATAGTTCAAGAAAGTTGTAAGCACACGTCCTGACTTTTCTTTTTGTTTCTGTTTTAACGCTAGTGTGATTGCTTTCTGCTCCTTGGGGGTAATTCTGTAACTGCACCCATTGGTGCCAAGTCTAGGGGTAAATTTTACCCACAGATTGTGCGTGATGCATCATACTTTCACTTTGAAAATTATCCCAGCAAATCCACCTGCACACCTGCTAAGTTGAATGAGAGGTTTTTTGCACAGGCTTTGGAAAATGAGTGCACGCCTCTTCATGCTGAGGGTAAAAGTAGGTCTGTGGAGGTCCAGCATGCGTACTTCTACCCGCGGGTGAAGCACTTTTTATTTTACCCAGATAAATAGCTTGGAAAACTTACTCTTCCCAAGTCCAAGCAGCTTTCCCTTTCCCAAGATCCCGAAACATGCTTGAACAATACAGTTTTATCTTTTGTGGAGCACAAGGGGCTGTTACAATATTGAACAAGTCATGAAAAACACAAGAGTATGCCTTTGTGATTTTTTTTAACTGCATGATTTAATAATATATTCCTGATAAATTTTACAGTTTTCCATTGGGATATAATTAGTTCCAGTTTCCAAAATAGGTGTCGTGATGGGTTTTATTCATTTACTTCCAGGTTATATATTGTTCTTTTGGTGGAACATCAAAGGGGCTTCATTTTAACAACCTAATAGTTGGTCTGGTCCTCCTTACCAGAGGGAAAGATGAAGAGAAAGCAAAATGTAAGTAGCACCAGTATTATACCTCCTAAAGCTGTGCTTACGTTCTGAGATGTATTATTTTAGAGATGTGTATCATACAGGCGATCATTTCTGCTTTTGGTTTCGTAAAACCGCGGGAAATTTCATATCGCCTGTGGTTCGGTATTTTTTTTCCGAGGTGAATCGTTTCCGGGTTAGGGCACGCTAGCTCCCTTTAGTGCGCACTAACATAAAATCGTTAGCGCGCACTAACGGGAGTTAGTGCGTGCCAACTCCCATTAGTGCGCACTAAACCGAAAAACGATTTTTTCTGAAAATTCATGGAAAATGTGATCGTTTATCGGTTTCACAGATACATGACAAATTAGGAAATATCGTACAATTTTCTAATTCATCAAAAAACGAATGCACATCCCTATATTATTTATCTCTTTGCATTAAAAATGTTAATCAGGCTGAAAGTTATACCAGTTATCAAAGTCTTACAGGGTCTTCTAATTAGCTGTTTATATAATTAATAATACAATTGTGAGACTGTTTGCACTTGGAATAAATTTGTTGACCTTGAGGAGGGAGATAGGAGGCAAACTTTTTTTTTTTTTAATCAGGTTCTCCAGCTGGTAGAAGCCATCTGCTCAATATTGACCTCTGCTATGTTTTCTTACATTTGATCTAAGCTGTAGCTAGATGTTCCTTTTTGTAGGAAACACCAGGATACAAATACAAACCTTTGGTAGCTGTATCTAGAACCTTGTGGTACAAGTCTGTGACATGATTATTTGAAACATTTTGTTATGTGGTAGCAATACCTCTTTTGGTATCTTGTCTCATCCATCATCCAAAAAGACTAAAAATTCTAAAAACTATTAGAAGAATGACATAGACTGTGTTGAAATTATTTATTTGATTTTTTTATGGGTGTGTGTCTGTGTGTGTTTCCCACAGATATTTTTAGTCTCTTTTCGAGTGAATCTGGCAGCTATGTGGTACGGGAAGACATGGAGAGGATGCTGTCCATTGTTGACGGAGAAGTCCCGCTGGCACTCAAAAAATGCTTCTCTGAGGTACTTCTTTAAGTTGTCCATCTTTTGTCTGTTAGATGTTTTACACCATTATAGTGTTGGCTCCTCCTTCTCCCCGCCCCCCACTTAAAAATGGTATCCAAGTAATTCTAGAGGGTTGTGGAAATGCCTGCTGCAGCTGGGTTTCACGTTGTTTCGTTACAGACCTAAATTCAGAGGAATTAAACCGAACAGAACCAGACTTCCAGCAGTGTTCTCAGTCACTGATGAGATACTGAGTAGCCAAGCAATAAATGGAAGAAGCAACATTAAACCTAGTAGGTAGACGTGACTAATACAAACTTCAAAGGCATTTCGATGAAGCAGCATATTTTTCATCTTACTGTTCAAATTCCAATCAAAGGAATAGCAAACCTTTTGGCTGAGCATGTTCATTTATAAATTAAAATGAGATGGTAATGCATTCACCTTTTGTTTCCTGTACAGTAAAAATTTGTCTGTTGGAAGGTTTGGAGAAGATGGAGCTTTTAGAAAGATTACAGAATACAAATTGAAAGATCAGTTACTGTTACCAAGATTTTACATTACTGTTGTGGCTGCCAGGTCTTGGCGATCTCTTCCTGTTAGCTGCAGAGCGGAAGATGGCAGAACCCATTAATTTTATTATGTGTGTCTTCAGTAAAATTAGCCCTTCGGTTTAATGCATTTTCATGAAATTTAAAATGATTATTATAAACGTGGTATAAATGTAGTAGAACACTTATTTGCTTTATCACAAATAAACCATTTATTAATGGCAAAACTGGCATATTAAAAGACTTGTGCGCCTAAATTCTAGCTGGATGATGAGTTATGTAGCTAGAATTTAGGTTCATAAGTTGGGCGTGTTCAGAAGGCGGGTGGGAGGGGTTTCATGGAGGAGCGGAATTAATCGCATAAGTTAAGCAGCTAACTCCGATATTCGGAATTAGCTGCTTAATTTATGCTGCTGACCTTTCCTAAAGTTGGCCGCATAAACTTATGCGGCCAACTTTAACATAGCTGGGTATATTCAGAGGCATGACCATGCTGCTGAATATATCCTGCTAGTTAGCCAGATAGGTTTATCCGGCTAATTAGCCAAGTTGCTCAGCAGCTGAATATTGCCCTCAATAAGTCTTAAAACTTGGAAAGCTGCAAAGATGAATGCTGTTTGTGACTGGATTCTCTTTAGCTAAAATCTAAACTAAAAGGGATGTTTGATGCTATTTTCTGCCAGTCTGCATCAGTCATAAAGGATTTTTATTTTGATGTGGTTAAAATTGTGGAGAGCATTCTTAGCATAGCCTGCTGTATCTCATCCCAGGTTGAACTTAAGGGGTACAGTGTCACCTGCTGAGATAAGAACAACAATCTGGAAGCTCTTTTAAGCTCCTCCTACCTTCCCTTGTAACACCACTTACTCTCTAGCTTAGTCCAGCCATCTTGTATAGTAGCTTTGATCTAGGAGTCATAATTTGAATGGCATCAATGCATCATCAAATTTTCCATTTTCTGTTATATTATATTACACTTCTGGTTAATATTTCACCCCTCCAACAAAAGTTCCAGGGCAGCTAACATTTCAAAACATATACATCGAATACAGCATCTTATACATCAAAAATATTAAATACAATAACTAATCAAAAAAGGCAGTAACTATCCCTTCCTTCCCCTCTTCTCACAAGGAATAAAGGATATAATCCTATACCTTTCTCACTCAAACACTACTAAGAACTCTCTTCCTTCTCACTCCCAGCTGCTCCCAATGGGGTGATCTCCTTTGAAGTTACGCTAATGTCATCATGGGCCAGCTCGTGTAATCGACCTGTGATGACATTAGCAGCAGGGAACTTGGCCAGTCATGCAGCACAGTAAGTGCGGGAAGCAGCAGCAAAAGTCTACAGCATCACCATTCTACAATGAGATACACAGAGGGACGCGTTATCAGGTAAGTAACTATTCATCTGTATCTTACCTCAGACTGTACCTACCACTATACCATTTATTAATGATAAGTGAAGGTATACACTGATTTGAAGGTAGTTGCTTTGCAAAATGTCCATCTGCAAGACCTCTAACTCACTCTGCCTGAGAAGTAGCCAAAACCTTGCTAGAATGAGTCTTCAACAGTTCTGGTATCTTATGATTACCTGCTTTGTAGACCTCAACAATATAATTTTAACCCATCTGGGGGTGTAAGAATTGTAAGTGGTTTTATCTTTTTTTAACCCATAGAACACAAATAACTGTTTTTAGTCTTATGGAGTAAGGAAGTCTCTGTAAGCAGAGCTTCATGTATTTAACATTAAAAGAATGTAAGTCCCTTTCTAACTTTGACTTAGGCTCTGAATGCAGGTCTTTTCCTATAGACACCATGGGAGAAAATTGTAATTAATCAGGCCTAGTGATAGATCAGTTTCCTTATATAATTGAAAAAGAGTTAACCTTTGGAATAAAACTTGGTTACAGTCCATCAGGAAAGAACTTTTAAAGGAAAGGAGAGGCTATGGCCATAAATGCAGCTTGCTGACCAATCCGAAGAAATGGTTACCAAAAATACAGCCATTGAGAGGAAAAAAAAGGGAAACTGAGTTAAGTGATTCAAAAGAATACTTCAGATGTGCCTTCAACAATAAATTAAGCTCCAGGTGGGAAGAGGCTCACTTGCCTCCATCTTAGCTGGCTGGTCTTATACTCATGGTATAGTCACACAAGGGTCAACACAAAGAAAGAACCTCTTCACCACAGTACTACACAACATACATCAGAAGAGGAATACAATAAATTGCATCAATATTTTATTTGCATTTTATAAACCTGTCTAACATTAAAAACTATCTAACACACTCATACTATACCCATGCACTCACATATAAAAACAAACATCTTCAAAAACATGAAAATCAGAAATGTTATCAAATAAAGTGCAAATGCTCACATCATATTTTAAACATTGTACAGTAAATAAATCAATAGAGTCAGTCCTCAGAATGTCCAACAAAGATCTTCGTTTCGCCAAGCTTATCTTAATGGCTTCATCAGGGATAGGACTGGTTTAGATGAATAACAACTATCATCTCAAAATGTTAATGAGTGACACAACTGTATAAGTTCGTAGCTTCAATACTTAATGAGCCTTCCAACAGGCGATCAATACTTCCAAATGTGTTCGGCGTGAAATCCCTTCAAGGAGGATTCAAAAATCATTCATATCTCAACCCACTCTAAAGTTCAACCCGCTCTTTAACGGGGGCACTTCCAAGTAGCACTTAAATTTAATGTGTCACCATTAATAAACTTCTCAGAAACCGGAAATGACGTCTATTCCATGTTTGAAAGAGAATCCATGTTTGAAAGAGAATCTTTCAAACATGGAATAGACGTCATTTCCGGTTTCTGAGAAATTTATTAATGGTGACACATTAAATTTAAGTGCTACTTGGAAGTGCCCCCGTTAAAGAGCTGGTTGAACTTTAGAGTGGGTTGAGATATGAATGATTTTTGAATCCTCCTTGAAGGGATTTCACGCCGAACACATTTGGAAGTATTGATCGCCTGTTGGAAGGCTCATTAAGTATTGAAGCTACGAACTTATACAGTTGTGTCACTCATTAACATTTTGAGATGATAGTTGTTATTCATCTAAACCAGTCCTATCCCTGATGAAGCCATTAAGATAAGCTTGGCGAAACGAAGATCTTTGTTGGACATTCTGAGGACTGACTCTATTGATTTATTTACTGTACAATGTTTAAAATATGATGTGAGCATTTGCACTTTATTTGATAACATTTCTGATTTTCATGTTTTTGAAGATGTTTGTTTTTATATGTGAGTGCATGGGTATAGTATGAGTGTGTTAGATAGTTTTTAATGTTAGACAGGTTTATAAAATGCAAATAAAATATTGATGCAATTTATTGTATTCCTCTTCTGATGTATGTTGTGTGGTCTTATACTCAAGCATGTTGCACTGTACCTAAATGGTTCATTCTGGTGTGAGATTAACAGAAATTAGTTCTGAACTAAATAATTCTCCATCAACGAGCAGGGCTGGATTAGCCATAACATGTGGGTGACATCATCCAACAGCACCAAATGGACCTCTCTCTTTTAGCTAGTAGAGCTTTTGCGAGAATTCTGCTTGGGTGTTGTCTTGTAAGCCCCGTCCCTCTCCTCCCCCGCAGTCTTTTTTTTCATCTGAGCACCAGCACCAAATATGTATCTCTTTCTCTATTTTTTCTGTGAAAATCTTCATAGATGTTTTTTCTTAAAAGTTGCCTCATTGCCTCAGCAGTCCCCAAACAGCACTTTTGTGTTACTTTAAAAAAAAAAAATTAAAAGAAAAGAAATTTTCTCACAGTGTTTGATAAGAAGAAAGCCACAATAAGTGGTTTCAAAGACTGCATTTGTGGTAGAAGAGTGTCTATTACTGATGGACATGACTTGTGCTACTGATACCTAGGACTGGACAAGACCAGGCCAACTATTAAGATAGTGGACGGATGCTCTCATATATCCAAAGATCGAGGTCTTGGAAAATGGAGGAACTGTGAAAGTCTCTCAGAAGCCACAGTTGATTCTCTTCCCGAAGCATAATCTCATCTGCCTCCTGGGACTGGAGTTGAGCAGGAGCTCCTCCAATATATCTTCATTGGTCGAACAGGCTGAATCCTTGGGGTCAAGAAAACAAAAGCAGTATGCATAGAAGAAAATGAGGCACCATGCTGTGGTCAGTTCTTACATAATTGTAAGCAAGAACTAAAATTTTTTCTTCCACTCGGTTAAAATGGAATTTCATACTTTCAGCTAATAATAGATTTGAAAGAGTGTATTTGCCATCTTATTCAATCCATCTATGAGATGTTCGATAACCATGGTATACACCTTGACAGCATTTATTGGAGCAAGCCATATGACTTGGTTGAGAGCCAGTAGCCTATGCAATGATGGCTACAATAAGTTAGCAGACATTTCCTGTCTATGTGATTACTTTTTCGAAGAAAAGCTCAGAGAAATGGTTACTCAAAGGAAGAGCATGTGGCTGTCCAGTCCCTCTCCACAGGACATGAACAACAGTTTTCTTCAAGGCATGCTTATTATACTTTTAAAAGACTGTATTTTCCAGAGATGCCCCTTCCGACAGTACCAGCAATACTAGATGCCACCTCTACTTTTGCAACAGCAACAACTTCCAATTCGGACTCAACCAGACTCAACCAGAAATAATGCAACAAGTGCAATCAAAGCCTAGACCATTTTTGACCACTGTTGAAGCCTAGTAACCATCTTTCCTATAGGGGGGAGAACCCTCCACTACCTGGAGGAGTGACGCAAGATCACCAAAGATTGCTGGGTTCTCAAGATTATGGAGACTGGATTCTACTTGCATTTTTCTCAGCTGCCTCATTATTCAGTCTTCAATCTGGATTTGTTCCATTCGACGCAATTCCACCTGGACTTTTCCCACTATCAGTACAGAGTACTCCCCTTTGACCTTTCATCAGCACCAAAGGTCTTCAACAAGTGCTTGGCTATGGTAGTAGTAGTACATCTGTGGCTTCAGGGCATCTGAGTCTTTCCTTACCTGGACGACTGGATTGTGATGGCAAACTTCAAGAAAGGTCTACTAACCTCCCTGCAAAAAATAAGTACAACTGTTGCAATCACTAGGGTTCCTAGTGAATTTCAAAAAATCAGCTCTGATTCTTTCCCAGAAAATCAAATTCATTGGAGAGAGCTTTCCTTCTGTTAGAACATGTGAATGCTGTCATATCACGTGTATTCAAACTCTTGAATACGAATCAGCCAACAGCCAAAGAAGATTTAGTCATTCTAGGCCACATGGCAGCTACGATTCATGTAGTTTCACTTAAATGCCTTCATATGTGGCTCTTGCAGTGAGGGCTCTGAACCCAATGGGACAGCTAACTCAATCCCTGATGACTGAAGTGAGAATTTCAGAAGAAATGAAACCAGATCTGTGCTGGTGGCTAGATCCCAGTATCTTTCAGAAGGGATTGACACAATGTCTATTCCTCACTAAGTTAAGTTGATGACTGATAACTTTACAAGAGATTGCAGGGCCCACAGGGGACCCTTTTGAACTTAAGGAACATGGTCATTTATAGAAAGACAATTTCAAATCAACTTCCTGGAATTGAGAGCAATCAAATAAGCTTTATTGACTTCCATTTGCATCCTCCAGGGGGAAGAGTATTCTCATTCAGATCAATAATTAAGCAGCCATGTTCTTTGTAAACAAGCAAGTGGGTACGGGGTGGTGGACTCTTTGCCAAGAAGTGATAATACGGGGATGGGCATGCAAACATCAAGCTTTCCTGCAAGTAATCTCAGCAGAATTTTTTGACCAAATGAATGGTCTCTTTAGCAGTCAACAGCCGACAAAAGTTTATGGGGACTTCCAGTAATTGACCTATTTGTGTCAAAACAAGACTGGAAGAGTTTTGCTCCATTTATCCATGCAAACTCAGTTCAGCTCAGGGTGCTTTTTTGCTTGATTGGAATTCAGATTTCATGTATGCTTTTCCATCCATTCCACTGATAGCCAAAACAGTACAAAAATTGCTCATAGACCAGGCCTGTCTGATCGTCATAGCTCCAGCATGGTCCAGACAAATATGGTTCGCATATCTGATACAGTTATCCAGCAATCCTCTGAACTCTTTTGGGTCATATCTATCATTATTAACTCAAGAAGAGGGACATCTGTTTCATCCAAGCCTTCCCTCCTGCATCTTGATAGGTTGGATGTTGAGCATGTAACGAATGCTGAATTGTCCTTATCCAAGGATGTTGAGGACATAATAGTATCTGCCAGAAAAACATCAACTAGGAAAGCATATGGTTTAAATGGAAGAGTTTCTCCATATGGTGTCAACACTGTTCCTTTCAGCCGTTCATATGCAAACCTAAAGAGTTACTGAACTATTTGCTCTGTTTTACTGCTTTAGGTCTTAGCACCTCATCAATAGTAGTCCATCTCAGTGTCTTAGCTGCTTACCATACTCAAATCGAAGGAAAGCCAATTTTCCACTCATCTGTTAGTATCCAAATTCATGAAAGGTTTGTGGCATGCTAAATCACTGATTGTAAAACCATCTGTTCCATGGGATCTAAATATGATTCTGACACAATTGATGAAACTGCCATTTGAACCATTGGAGCTGGCTTCTCTCAAGTTTCTGACATGGGAAGTAGTATTCCTTGTAGCAGTAATGTTAGCCAGCAGAGCCAGTGATCGTCAGGCTTTAATTCATTATTCTCCTTTTATGCAAATCTTCTAAATAGAGTGGTGCTCTGCACCCACCCCAAGCTTCTACCAGAGTTGTTGGCTTTTCATTTTAAACATGCTATTGTGTAACCTATGTTCTTCCTGAGACCACACGCATATGACAACAGCTTCATTGGCTTCCTATATCTTACCGTATCTCCTATAAAATTATCACAATAATACACAATCTATTATATAACGCAAATTCTGAATGGCTTTGCTCTTTACTTAGGATATATAAACCTTCAAGACAATTACGTTCCATGGACAAATGCATATTAGAAGTTACTTCAATAAAAATTTGCAAGACTGGCTATGACACGAGAACAGGCTTTTTCAGTTGCAGGCCCCCGTCTATGGAACTCTATTCCAGAAAATATCAGATTAATACAAAATACAGGAGAATTCAAAACACACCTAAAAACATATCTATCTAAGTGTGCTTACAACCCCAGTTAACTGATTAAACTGTTGTATACACCCAATCAGTTTTATATATCAACTGTTAATACTTGTCCTTTTACATCTGCAGCTACACGCCAATTCTTGATTGAAATGTTTTGTATCAATAATCAGTTTTACATGTTACATATCTCTTAGGTCATGAAGAAACTAGTTTGTTAGAATGTTATTCTGTTAGGATACTAACTAATAATTTTTATCGCATTAGATATGAATGATTGTATACTGTTCGTTTTAAATTATGTATGTTTTTATTGTAAACCGCCTAGACGTCCAGACCCTGACCATTTCGCGGTATATAGAAACTTTTTAAATAAATAAATAAAATAAATATGACGTAAGAAAGCCCTTTATACTTTTAGACTATAAAAGGGACTTATTACAAGGAACCTTTTGGGGAAGGGGGAGTGTCTTCCAAAGGGATGGGCTCCACCTTAACCAGGGTGAAACCAGACTGCTGGCGCTAACCTTTAAAAAGGAGACGGAGCAGCTTTTAAACTAGAGCAAAGGGGAAAGCTGACAATCGCTCAGCAGCGCATGGTTCGGAGGGAGGTATCTTCAAAGGATACTAATGATGCATTAGAATTAGGGCATCCCGACAGTGAGGTTCCAATAATAAGAAAAGTAGTCCAAGTGCCTGTAACTAAAAACTCACCTGAGCTAAAAAATTCTAACATCCCTATCAATTAAAAAGCAGAATAAAAATACAAACAAAAAACAAACTTTGAAATATTTGTATGCTAATGCCAGAAGTCTAAGAAGTAAGATGGAAGAATTAGAATGTATAGCAGTGAATGATGACATAGACATGGTGGAAGGAGGACAACCAATGGGACAGTGCTATACCGGGGTACAAATTATATCGCAATGACAGAGAGGAGCACCTGGGAGGCGGTGTGGCACTTTATGTCTGGGATGGCATAGAGTCCAACAGGATAAACATCCTGCATGACACTAAATGCACAATCGAATCTTTATGAGTAGAAATCCCTTGTATGTTGGGGAAGACTATAGTGATAGGAGTATACTACTGTCCACCTGGTCAAGATGATGAGACGGACAGTGAAATGCTAAGAGAAATTAGGGAAGCTAACCAAATTGGTAGTGCGGTAATAATGGGAGATTTCAATTACCCCAATATTGACTGGGTAAATGTATTATCTGGACATGCTAGAGAGATAAATTTCCTGGATGGAATAAATGACAGCTTTATGGAGCAATTGGTTCAGGAACTGACAAGAGAGGAGCAATTTTAGATCTAATTCTCAGTGGAGCACAGGATTTGGTGAGAGAGATAACTGTGGTGGGGCCACTTGGCAATAGTGATCATAATATGATCAAATTTGAATTAATGACTGGCAGGGGGACAGTAAGCAAATCCATGGCTCTTGTGCTAAACTTTCCAAAGGGAAACTTTGATAAAATGAGAAAAATAGAAAAAAACTGAAAGGAGCAGCTACAAAGGTAAAAAGTGTGCAAGAGGCGTGGTCATTGTTAAAAAAAAACCAAAAAAAAAAACCATCCTAGCAGCACAGTCCAGATGTATTCCACACATTAAGAAAGGTGGAAAGAAGGCAAAACAATCACCGGCATGGTTAAAAGGGGAGGTGAAAGAAGCTATTTTAGCCAAAAGATCTTTCTTAAAAAATTGGAACAAGGATCCAACAGAAGAAAATAGGATAATGCATAAGCGTTGGCAAGTTAAATGTAAGATATTGATAAGACAGGCTAAGAGAGAGTTTGAAAAGAAGTTGGTCGTAGAGGCAAAAACTCACAGTAAAAACTTTTCAAAATATATCCGAAGCAGAAAGCCTGTGAGGGAGTCAGTTGGACCGTTAGATGATCGAGGGGTTAAAGGGGCAATTAGAGAAGATAAGGCCATCGTGGAAAGATTAAATGATTTTTTTACTTCAGTGTTTACTGAAGAGGATGTTGGGGAGATACCCATATCAGAGAAGGTTTTCATGGGTAATGATTCAGATGGACTGAACCAAATCACGGTGAACCTAGAAGATGTGGTAGGCCTGATTGACAACTGAAAAGTAGTAAATCACCTGGACCAGATGGCATACACCCCAGGGTTCTGAAGGAACTCAAAAATGAATTTCAGACCTATTAGTAAAAATTTGTAACCTCTCATTAAAATCATCCATTGTACCTGAAGACTGGAGGATAGCTAATGTAACCCCAATATTTAAAAAGGGCTTCAGGGGCGATCCCTGAAACTACAGACCAATTAGCCTGACTTCAGTGCCAGTAAAAATAGTGGAAAGTGTTCTAAATATCAAAATCACAGAACATATAGACTGACATGGTTTAATGGAACAAAGTCAGCATGGCTTTACCCAAGGCAAGTCTTGCCTCACAAATCTGCTTCACATTTTTGAAGGAGTTAATAAACATGAGGATAAAGGTGAACCGGCAAATGTAGTATATTTGGATTTTCAGAAGGTGTTTGACAAAGTTCCTCATGAGAGGCTTCTAGGAAAAGTAAAAAGTCATGCAATAGGTAGGGATGTCCTTTCGTGGAATACAAACTGGCTAAAAGACAGGAAACAGAGAGTAGGATTAAATGGACAATTTTCTCAGTGGAAGGGAGTGGGCAGTGGAGTGCCTCAGGGATCTGTATTGGGACCCGTAATTTTCAATATATTTATAAATGATCTGGAAAGAAATACAACAAGTGAGGTAATCAAATTTGCAGATGATACAAAATTGTTCAGAGTAGTTAAATCACAAGCAGATTGTGATAAATTGCAGGAAGACCTTCTGCGACTGGAAAACTGGGCATCCAAATGGCAGATGAAAATTAATGTGGCTATGTGCAAGGTGATGCATATAGGGAAAAATAACCCATGCCATAGTTATACAATGTTAGGTTCCATATTAGGAGTTACCACACAAGAAAGAGATCTAGGCGTCATCAGTTCAGTGTGCTGCGGCAGTCAAAAAAGCAAACAGAATGTTGGGAATTATTAGAAAAGAAATTGTGAATAAAACGGAAAATATCATAATGCCTCTGTATCGCTCCATGGTGAGTCCGCACCTTGAATACTGTGTACAATTCTGGTCGCCGCATCTCAAAAAAGATATAGTTGTGATGGAGAAGGTACAGAGAAGGGCGACCAAAATAATAAAGGGAATGGAACAGCTCCTCTATGAGGAAAGACTAAAGAGGTTAGGACCTTTCAGCTTGGAGAAGAGACAGCTGAGGGGGAATATGAAAGAGGTGTTTAAAATCATGAGAGGTCTAGAACGGGTTAATATGAATCAGTTATTTACTCTTTCGGATATTAGAAAGACTAGGGGGCACTCCATGAAGTTAGCATGTGGCACATTTAAAACTAATCGGAGAAAGTTCTTTTTCACTCAACGCACACTTAAACTCTGGAATTTGTTGCCAGAGGATGTGGTTAGTGCAGATAGTGTAGCTGTGTTTAAAAAAGAATTGGATAAGTTCTTGGAGGAGAAGTCCATTACCTGCTATTAATTAAGTTGACTTAGAAAATAGCCACTTCTATTACTAGCAACAGTAGCGTGGAATAGACTTATTTTTTTGGGTACTTGCCAGGTTCTTATGGCCTGGATTGGCTACTGTTGGAAACAGGATGCTGGGCTTGATGGACCCTTGGTCTGACCCAGTATGGCATGTTCTTATGTTCTTAAGAGAAGAACTCAGCCACACCCTCAGCCTTCGCAACTATTTTGTCTGATCCTAACAGACTGGTCATAGCAGTGGCCAAACATACATTATCCAACTGGCTAGCAGATCTGCCAAGTACAGACTCCATCAAGGCTCATCAAGTTAGAGCTAGGCTCATCCGTGAGCCATTTCTTTTGACGACATCTGTAAAGCTACAACATGGTCACCAGTACACACCTTTGTGTCCCTTGGACAATCTGTCACACAGTGACAGTA
This sequence comes from Rhinatrema bivittatum, assembly GCF_901001135.1. Classification (NCBI taxonomy): domain Eukaryota; kingdom Metazoa; phylum Chordata; class Amphibia; order Gymnophiona; family Rhinatrematidae; genus Rhinatrema; species Rhinatrema bivittatum. The sequence goes on from NC_042622.1 coordinate 178,251,332, forward strand.
AATTTGGATATGTGGTTTTGTGTAGCCTGTTCATTTAGTGGTCTACTCTCTACAATGCTTATTCAGTAAATGCTTCGCTGCAATCCTCAGCTTGGAACTCCCACACGTATCATGGCTAATTCAGCTCTGCTTGTCAACAGAGAAAGAAGTTTCCTTACTGTAAATGGTGTTCTCCGTAGGCAGCAGGATGAATTAGCCTTGGTAAATACCCATCTGCCTCCTTGGAGAGTCAACTACCTAGCTAGATTTAGCTTTGAAATTGACTGAGGGGGTTCACCCGAGCGTGAATTCCTGTACCATCTGTTGAGCAAAAGCTCTACTAGCTAAGTGAGGTCTATTCGATGCCACTAGATGATGTCACCCACATGTCATGGCTAATTCATCCTGCTTTTTTTGGAGAACAAGGTTTACGGTAAGCAAACTTGCTCTCCCTATCACTCATCTGAAGGATATTCCAGTTTGTGTAAACAGAATGTGCAGACTTATACCACTTATCTTGCAGGGTTAGAAGGGGAAATCTATTTTAGAGAAGGAGTGATTCTGTGTCATAGAGACATAGTGCAGCACACAAGCTGTAATTTACTGGTGCAGATTCTCAGTCTCCCTATTTATTTTTTTTTTAAATAAAGTGTAATTTTATCTAGTGCCAGGCATTTCTCAGTCAGTTCTTTTTCTTTTTTCGCTTACTAAACTCTCATAAGTTGCTAGGAAGAATGTTGATATGTCACCAACTTTAATGATTCCTATGTGGGCTGTTAAGCTTGCAGAGATAAATGCCAGAATGAAACTTGTAGCTCACTGCTGCATTCATGTTACAACAGTAAAATGGTTGCATTCTTATTCTGCTTGAATGCATGGAAATAAAGGTCAATAAACAGAAACAATTATATAAGATGATACTTTTTTATTGGGCTCACTTAATATGATTGTGATTAGCTTTCGAAAACTGTATATACCTTCATTTTACATACATCTGACCAAGGGAATGTAGATTTTGAAAGCTAATCAGAAACGTATTAAATCATTTATATTAAAGGGGCAACTTTCTAAGGAATCTTAGGTAATTGTTAGACATCTGTGTGAGTAAAATTATGTGCACAGTGTAAGCAAGTTTACTTTCACCTGCTGCGAAAAGTGTGCAGACAGTCAATCTGCAGTGGAGACACAGTAGAAGATGAGAGACTGTATGTAGCACATACCTTCCCCCCCCCCCCCCCCCCCCAATAAAAAGAGATCGCCTACAGCTCGTACATATTTTCATAAATGAAATCAGTAATTTAAACATTTTACTTTCTGGGTCTTATACTACCCTCCCTGAATGGACGGGAGCACGTTTAGGTCTTTGGTTTAGCCTTTTCTTCCCTTCCCTCTCTTTCTTGTCTCCTTCTCCGTTAATGTGTTTCCCCAGGAGGAGCTTGAATGATATGATTGGCAGCTCAGACATAACTATTCTGAACAGAGTGGTCATTCATGTTACAGATGGGGCTGTCCTAGCTCTGTCACATGTTTACATCTGGTCTAGGAAGAAAGGGGGCTCAATTACTTTGCTTTTGGTTTTATTTCAGGGAGAAAAAGTAAACTATGAGAAATTTCGGAACTGGTTGCTGCAGAATAAAAATGCCTTTACCTTCTCTCGCTGGCTACTGTCTGGAGGGGTGTACGTGACGCTGACTGATGATAGTGACACCCCCACGTTCTATCAGACTCTGGCTGGAGTTACACATTGTAAGTGTTTCTGCCACATGCTAATGCTTTCTTTAAAGCTGCTCTCTCATACCTTATAGATGATTTTCGCTTGTAACATGCTTTCTTTTCCATTTCTTTTGTCCTGTTCTAATCAAACTTTTAATGTGATTAGGGATGACAGTTTTCAAAAAACGTTTATTAGTGTAAATGGCTATTTACTGACTGAAAAGGCTATTTGAAAGTTGGCCACCTTATATGCCAGTAAAAGTGCACGTGTTTTGAAACAACCGGCATTGTCATAAAGGGTCAGGATTAGATTAAAAAAAAAAAAAAAAAAGAATATTGTCAAGTAAAATGAGCGAATAAAATCTGAAAATAGGAGATAAATGTTGTTACAAAATACACTAGGCTGATCTTAACTTTAAGACCCTGTTAGTTCCATTCTCCGCTAAGGCCTTATGCAAAGCTTCTGCAGCGAGAGGCCTATTGATGCAGCAAAGTGAGTTTGCAGTGGAAAGTTTGTCCAACGTTAGAATGAGTCATGGAAGGATGCAGCCATGTTAGCTCTTGTTGTTGTGAATCTTGTCATGGAAGGGCACAGGAGCTCGTGATCATGATGAGTTTGTAGTCTGTATGCTAATTATCAGTTGTTAATGCAGTAATTCTAGAACTTTCCATTTGCTGGAATATCACTAAAATTCCAAAATGTTGTTCTAATGCAGAGATTATTAGGCTGTTGAGCTAATGAGAGTCCTGGGTGAGAAAATTATTATAAAGGAAACACTGTGGTGGTGGTTATCATTGATTTGGAAACAGCAAAAATTTTATAAAGCATTAGTAGAGCAATTTAAGTTTATTGAATAAGATATAAAAAAGAAACATAAGAATGAGCACTTTTCACTTGTAAGTAAACATTTATGTTGGAGTGCAGATTGTTTTAATTATATTTCTCTACACATGGTTATGAATTCCATTATGAGCTAACAAAAAGTTCTTTACCTGCTGGTTTAAATGAATAGAAGGTATCACTGCCCCTCTGAGGCTAAAATTAGGAGATGTCAGCTGTTGATTTTTTTGTACTGAGTTCCCTTTTTATTATCTATATTTTATGCTGTTATATTGGCCATTTAAACAATCATGGAAGTGTAGTTTGCTTTCCATCCATGGAGCTTTGCCAATTAATTGTAATTTAAAAAATGGATAACTCACTGAGGGTGATCTTCTGGTTCCAAGTCACAAAGAATGAGCAAATTCCTCCTGGGCTTTCAGTTTTAACACAGGGGTAATAAAAACGGGGCTGCTTCTTATCTTTTCAAACCAGGTAGTCACTGAAGTCCTGAAATAGCTGTGGAGAAAAAAGGCTCAGCTACTCAGAGGACCCTTTAAAAGGGAACAGACCACATGGTACCTTCCTCCTTTTTCTCCTAGGACAGGCAGGATGGTAGTCCTTGCACATGGGTGACATCATCAGATAGAGCCCGACACGGAAAACTTCTGTCAAAGTTTCTAGAACTTTGACTAGGCACACTGAGAAAGCCCAGCATGCCACTATCCACATGTCCATGTGGGGTCCATTTTCAGTCTCTTCTTCTCTGCGGAGCTGTTGCCTTGCGGGTTTTTGTAGTTCTATTGTTTAGTGTGTTTTTCTTGGTACTTTTCTGCATTGGGTCCCCCTTCTCTTGTCAGTGCTTCAGGGTAGCGTGGTAAGTTTTTTTGTTTTTTTTTTGTACCTTCTTTGCGGTCGATTCCTGACTGTGCCGTTCCTTGGTATCTGCTAGTCATTGACCGCTCGCTGGCTCTTTTTCATGGCATCATCTGATTTTCGCCAATGCCTGTGGACCATGTCCATCATGGAACTGCATGAGGTCTGCATCTTCTGCCTGGGGCAGTTTGAACTGGGACAAGGAGTCTTTCCAGAGGGTGACTACTAAAATGGTCAGTGGTCTTCTCCCTAAAGCATATGGGATAGACTCAATACCCTAGAGGAAAGGCGAGATAGAGATATGATAGACATTTTAATATCTCAAAGATTTCCATGCACAGGAGGTGAGCCTCTTTCAATGGAAAAAATAAACCCTTGCTTTTGTCGCAGAAAGATTTTCCTCTTTTTCTCACACTGCACTTTAAGATAATTTAGACGTCTGAGCATTTTGGTCTCTATACTGAACCAGATAGCATGTGCTATCTGGTTCATTTACTAATTTTGTGAAAATATATTTGCAAGTGAAAGAAGTTAAACAAATGGGCAATAAGTTACTTGAATTACTGTTGTGGTTCCATTATTTCAGAGAATCCTTTTTGCCTTGCAGATGTATTGCTATTTGCAACATATCAACTTGTTTCTACCTTATCCCTTTTCTATTTTTTGTCCTAACTCTTTAGTAAATTAAAAAATTTACTAGCTAATAGTAGTACTGTTTTTATATAGACCAGTGTCCTAAAATTCTCTCTAATCTCTTTGTTTAACTTTTCATGCTGATGTAGATTTTGAATGTGTTAGGATGGGTTTGTTTTGTTTTATGATAAACATTACAGTGGCATTTTAGTTTCACTTGAATCTGCATCCCTGGAGCAAGTTTGAAAATCAAAATATACTTGTGCTTTCAGAATGAAATAGACATTAGAAGGAAGAAAAAAATGCCATTTAATTAAATTTTGTACCTGAGTTTATAAGCCTTATTTTCAGACATTTATGAGCATAAAATAGCCTGGGCCTTAGTTTGCATAACGCATGTAACTCGATGTCATGTATATTGTATGTGAGCTGGCAATAGGTGTTTTGCAGGGATGGAGTTGGGACTTACATACTTCTGTATTTTAAAAAGTCAGCATAACTTTCTGCCGGTTAGTTTGTGTGCATTCCAGGCCACTTACCCAGGAATTTCCAAAGCAAACGTAAGCACGCCAGGGGAACACCTGCAGGTAAAATGTACACATGCAGTTATAAATTACCTTCCCTATGTCTATTTGATTGTATTTTGTCTTATACATGGTCGTGAGGTAGCTCGGGGTTATCCCTGCCTCGCTGTGCATGCTTGGCTAATCTATAAAACTCGTGTGGTTTAATCTGTCTCCTTCTACCTGGTTATCCTCTTAGCTTTTGGGTCACAGTGCATAGGTTTAAGCAGATCCATGTTCTGAGAAGATGCTGGGCCTCGAACACTGTTAGCATGACAGTAACAGGCAGCTGAATTGCGGAGACAATACTTCATTCTTTTGGTGGTTTTGGTGACTGCCCAGCTGTAGGAAGAGAAAAGGTTGTACCCGAGAAGCTGGATGTTGGTAGGAATTTGGTTTTGATGGCTACAAATCTAGGCTCTGACGAGTTAAAGTGTTTGGAATATGGTATGTCGTTACTGCTGTCAGCCAGTGAGAATTGCTCCTGGAGGTGGGTAAAAGCTTTTGCCAGGAATATTTTTCTGCCGCAAAATGCAGATTTGCATCTTCTTTTTTAGTTTGGAAGTGCTACATATTTCAAGCATGTAAAAGTCAGAGCTAATTGAATGATTGGCTTCTTGATGATGAATATTTCACGCTCTTGCTCTGGAGTCATTCATCGCTGCTCTCCTGAGAAGCACTTGTGAACAAGATACAAGAGCTTTCTGTACCAGGAATCCTGGGTTCTGTGCTTGCTTTTATTAACAGAGGCAGTCTTCAAACCATTGCCATTTTGCCTCTAAAATTAGCAGCTAGAGACTGGGCACTCCCGCAGTTAGAATATTTTTAGTAAAATTGGTTTGTTTTTTTCTTTTGCTTTTTATTTCATAAAGTGAAAGGAAATTGTCATTCTGGTATGTGAAAAACATTTTTACACATCAGTTTTTTCCAGTCTGTGAAAGATACTGAGCGCTAAGTGCTTGAGCCACAGGGCTTTTATCAAACTTTAGCTATTCTGTATTCGGTAAAGCCTATAATTTTCTACCTGGGGCATTTTTTTAAAGTATTTATAGATGGCAGAGTGCTTTTTTTTTTTTTTAAACATTTAATTGCAGGATGATGAGAGAATAATTTTAGAGTTTAAAACAAATTTAGGAGCCATGTAAAAAGTTGACCGTTAAAACAGTGTGCTGAAATTCAGGGAACAGTTTCTTAATGCACGAGCTGATTTTATTTTTAACTCCCAGTACAGAGGGAGGATAACTTTAAAACGTGCAGATTGAATGGGCGTGTGTGCGCATACACACACACATATTGTGTGGAAATGCACACAAACTCGAAAATACACATAAATCTACCCATTAACATGTTAGTGTATAAAAAAATACGCGGCACGTGTTTTAAACATAGCCGGATACGTTTTTACGTATCCGGCTAAGTAGAGGCAAATATTCGGCTAAGTAGCGCTATTTAAGACTATCCACCTAAGTAAGATAGCTGGATAAATAAAAGAAAAGGGCCACTTAGCCGGATAAGTAAGAGACGGATAACTTGTGTTTGAAGACTTATCCAGCTATCTTACTTATCTGGCTCTGCATTACTTTTTAAGCGGACCCTTAGCCGGATAAATAACAAATTATTTGGATAAGTGGCAGACATCTGCTATGCGTGTGCATTTGTATTACTAATTATCATTTACACGAGGAAATGTAACTCGTATATTTTCCTTAGCACTTGTCTTTTACTTGTGTAAATGATCAAATTTTATAACATGCGCACATGAAGGAAATGACCAGTTTTACTAAATAGCCTGGACAAACTGGTGGACTATCTCTAGGTCATCAAGACTCCCCCTGGTTCTTCAGTCTGCCCTCCCCGCCAGTTTACCCAGACCCTTTACCCACCAAGTAATTAGCAGGTGTAAATATGCATGTGTATGCTTAAATGTTGGCCCTACCACGGAATGCTCTAGCCTGCCCCTTTTTTATAGAGGCAAATTTATTTGTGCGCCAACTGTTGCATGCTTATATGTTTGAAGTTTATAAAATTGCACTTGCGTGAATATTATTTATGCATGCATATGCTCATTTTTACACGTGCAACTCTTTTTTAAAATTCACTTTTTAGCTAAAGCATCGGGAGTTTAAAAAATGCACACAAACCAGAAAACGGGTGCAAAGAAAAGTTTTAGCACACAGCAAAACATTTTTATGCCAAAAACATGGTTAATGTACACAATTCATGTTTTCTGCACATAAAATATGAATTATGCATACAAAAAAGGTTTCTGCTCATAAATCATATTTTATGTATGGGAAAACATGTTTTTTTGTGCGCACAGCATTTTTCAGTGCATATAAAATCCCAACTACAGGTCCTGCCACTGGAACTACAGCTTCTGCTGATAAACTCACATTAGCCTTGGAAACTTTATTCTACCTCAGACTAGAAGTTAAGTTTCTAATGCTAAGAAAACACTAGGAAAGCCTGTGCACCTCTCTGAATTGGGGCGTAATAGTTAATGCCTTCATCAGCATGGGATTTCCATGTGAGGGCACTAACAAATGTACATTTTTGTGCACGCAATTTTTTTGTGCGCAGAATTCCTTGCTGCATCGGCACAAAAAAGTGTGCAATCTGAGGGTCAAACTGCACTGTGCTGAGCGCACCTTCTTACATTGACCTTGTGGAACATTTCTAATTGCAGCGGCATGGAAATTTTAAAAATATCGCACAAGAAAGTGTTCAAACATGAATGCTGTATGCTAGAAAGAAGCATTTGGTTTATGTTTTCTATTCATTGTGTTGTATGATCTATTCATGTTTTCTATTCATTGTGTTGTATGATTTGAGAGGTAAGCATCTAATTAAATGTACGGGGATCTGACACCAAAAGGAGTGAGAAATACCTCCAGAATAGAGATGAGCCTGATGCAAATGCTTGTGGACTACAATCTAGCCAATTTTAGCACACACGTTTTGACTCTTGAAACATCTTCAGACACATGCAATGAACCTGCATAGCTCTGACTCCCATTACAAAGAAGAATCCACCGTACATGATCAGATTGCTTTGTGCATCTAAGCTGGAATGTTCCTCTGTTTCCTTGTGCCTGCTCCATGCATGATAAATGAATTGTTTTTAATATGCCTCTAACTGGGGCAGGTTGCTTGTTTAAAGGCTGCTTACCATGTAAGAAGGCAATAGAAGGTGAATAGCACAGTATAATAAGCTAGGTAATGTAAACTTATGCAGGAATTGCTAATGGGTAAAACAGAGACATGAATGTTTTATAATAGAAGTGTATTGTTAATTTGTCCACTGCTGATATTGAGCCATGATTTGTCATCCAGCATATGCTTTTTATACATATTAATTAGCTCTACCTGTCCTTTAGATTAGTGATTCTCAACTGGTGTGTTAAGACACACCAGCGTGTCACCATGTGTGCTACCCGCAGCTTGTGTCGCGTGCTACCAGCAGATTGGCGCAGCTGGCTGCTACCGGAGACCCAGCCAGCAGGGCTGAAGAAATAAAGACTGGTGCTGCTGGTCACTGCTGGAGACCAAGCCAGCGGGGCTGAAGACCTGAAGATCGGAGGTGCTGGCTGCTGCTGCCCGAGACCAGGCTGGCGGGGCTGAAGACGAGCTGTTCATCTGGTGGCCGGTGTGTGTGTGTATTTGAGACAGGGAGGGTACTTTTGTGCATATGGTGTGTATGTGAGACAGGAAGGGTGCTTGTGTGTGTGTGTGAGACAGGGAGGTTGCTTCTGTGTCTGTGTGGTGTGTGTGTGAGTCAGGGAGGTTGCTTCTGTGTCTGTGGTGTGTATGTGAGACAGGGAGGGTGCTTCTGTGTCTGTGTGGTGTGTATGTGAGGCAGGGAGGGTGCTTCTGTGTGTGTGTGTGTGTGTGTGTGGTGTGAGACAGGGAGGGTGCTTCTGTGTGTGTGTGTGGTGTGAATCAGGGAGGGTGCTTCTGTGTGTGTGGTATGAGACAGGGAGGGTGCTTCTGTGTGTGTATGTGAGACAGGGAGGGTGCTTCTGTGTGTGTGGTGTGTATGTGAGACAGGGAGGGTGCTTCTGTGTGTGTGTGGTGTGTATGTGAGACAGGGAGGGTGCTTCTGTGTGTGTGTGTGTGAGACAGGGAGGGTGCTTCTGTGTATGTGTGTGTGTGTGAGAGATGGAGCGTGTTTCTGGCTGGCTGTAGCTGTGAGAGAGAGAGAGGGGGGGCATGTTTCTGGCTGGCTGTAGCTGTGAGAGAGAGAAGGGGACATGTGTGTGAGCCTGTTTGTAAGTGAGATAGAACGTGTGTGATTGAGAGCTTTGTGGAAGTAAGAGAGAGCATTGTGTGATTGAGAGAGACTGGTCAGAGTGGTGAATTGTATGTGAGAGAGACTGATCAGGGAGATGACTGGTGGGTGACTGACTGGGGAGATGATTGCAGTGTATGAGACAGAAACTGGTCCTGAGGGTGTGAGAGAGAGAGAGAAGAGACTGGTTGTGGTCCCTAAGGAAGAAGACCATGAGTATAGTTACTGCTGTTTCTGGTTGGGCTTCAAGGGAAAGGATTAGGAGCGTAAGTAAAGGTGGCTTTTTAAGGTCATTTTTCTTGATTGCCATTTTAATTATTGGGTATTATGTGGTGTCTGCTGTTTTGAAATATTTTATTGGTGTTTGAAAAAATTTTAATAATTTAAGAGTTTTTTAAATTGTTAGATGTTATTCTGTCATCAACTGTTTTGAAACATTTATTCATATAGTTTTACAATTATTTCTGTATGGGAATCTATAACAGCTTGGCTTTTTCTGTTTTCCTAATTGGAGGAGTATTGGTGTTTAGGGCCTGGTTTAAGATTTGTAGTGTTGCCTTTTCATAGATAGGGTTGTTACTGTTTGAGTGCATGACATAATGCAGATGTAACTTTGTGTGGGTTAGTTTGTGTGCATTATTACAGATCCTGGGACTATGTTAGGTACTATATTCTCTTTTCATTTCTCCAGTTTCGTACTGCATGCAGAGTGGCTTTTTTGGGTTTCCATTCCACTTTCTGTCTCCATATTTGTAATTTTTGGTCTTTCTGTACTTTGTGAAAGTCGATCTTGGGTGTATGACCGAGGTGAGGTATTTAACTAGCATGAAGGCACATAAAATACCTCATTTTATTTGTTGTGTTTTCTCAATTGGACATGCATTGGTGGTGAACTGCAGTCTTCTTATAAGTAGAGCTATTGTGCCTGGTAATAGAGGGAGTTTGTCTTGCTGTTATTGAGATAAGAGCAGAATATATCTTTTTTTGTATGGTGAGTTGTAAGGGGATTGTTCTAGTTCTGTTTCATACCCATTGCTGAGGGGTGGGGTTAGCTTTGTGACTGTCATGTGTTCAGTGTCTCACGCTTGTGGGAATTATCAGGTGTGTCCTGACAGAAAAAAGGTTGAGAACCACTGCTCTAGACAACTTACTGGAAATCATTATATTATATGTGTCTGATATTAAAACGGTTCACCGTCTCCATGCCCTTCAGTAGCACTTCTCCCCAGAGAATTCAGGGCAATTCCAGCAGAACAGCCTTAAACATGTAAAAACAGATTTCCTTGGCAGTAGCGTTTCAAAGTCCTGGAGGCTGTACACAAGAGTGGGCTGGCTGTCATGCTTGGCTTTTGTTCTGCTTGAGAGCGCCATCTCCATGATACTAATGTGCCCCTACCCATACGGTGATAGTAACCGGCTGGCTGTGGTCTTTGGTGCCAGGCTTTACGTTTACATCTAACACAGTTGGCCTGCATACAAGACTGACCCATGTTACCTCTATATTTAAGTTCTGTTTTTGTTTCGTCAGTCTGTGTTTATTTAATTGTCTTGCATAATTAAGCCCTGGCTCTCCAGCAAAACCCAGGAGGTTGCTTGCCACTCTGCTGTACTCTTGTATTGCCACATGGGTTTTTGGGTCCCGCCTCTCAAGCACATTTACTTTGGAGAGTCCCTTTGAATGCACAGATAAGTCTCGCCAAACATGGATCCCGTGATAATATTCATAATTAGAAATTATAGATTATTTTATCATTATTATTTATTAAGTTTTATATACCGTCACTAAGATAAGCCATCGTAACGGTTTTAGCATAATGTTTCAACAAAGTAGTAAACATAATCATTATGCTACGGTGCACTGGGGAGCTGAAGCACATTGAAAAAGGGGATTTTTTTGAAAAAGCAAATCATGTTTGGTCTGCAGCAGCTGCTTTGCGCTGAGGATATTGTTACTAACATGAAGGAAGAGGAGTTTGTACAGTAGCTCCATGTTAGGGGAAGCATTGCAGTGTAAGTGATGGGCAGCGTTGAATCATTGCAAAGGGTTATGATACTAATTATAGAAAATCGCCACATTGCATTCATAATGCAGCTGGCTTGGAGAGGCTTTCTTTTAAAACATTTCCACTATTCTAAACGAGGCATGTTTTCCCAACGGGCGCCAGTATATAGTGTACCTGGTGCTGTTTTGTAAAAGATGAGTAGAATTGTTTTTTTCCAATGCAGACTACTTATTGAAAGATGGGAATCATATTAGTTGCCCACTGTACAGTACACAACATGCCATCTGGTTCCACTAATGCTAATAGGATCAGGTTATTGCTGGGAATGATTTGATTATAGTTGAGTGTATTTCATACAGTTGATGGGTCCCTTGTGCAGAAGTTTTCTTCCCTTGCATTAAATTCATGTCTCTTCTTTACAAAGAAAATGTATATGTAATCTGAGAATGAAAAGCTGATTTTAGTTACTTTATCATGGTGGGACATGTTCAGCTTAGGGGCAGATTCAATGGATGGTACCTTTTGTTTTTTTCCTGCAAGTGGATCCTACCATTCGCTTAAAGAAAAAGTGTAGCAGTGTCAAAATGTTAGTCAAGAAAGAAGAACATTGAAGATCTTAAAAATAAAATAAAACAGCAATATTAGCAAGAATATTTGTAGATAATTCAATTGATAGTAAAAAATAAAAGATTAATAGATTGTGAAGGTTGGCAGGTGTGTGAGCCCTTTGTGGTGCTGTGTACTTGATGCAGCCTCGAGGCAAACCCATGTGGCTTATGCAGGCAGCCAGAAAACATGCCCTGTAGTGGGACAGTCTGGAGCATTATCTTTACCAGGTGCCTGTCCCACAGGTTGAGCCCTTGGGTTCTGATGGCTGGCAGGACTTAGGCGGGTCCTTAGGGTGGTGAAGATAATTAAAGTTGAAAGGCACACCGGGGTCAGGGCAGGCAACAGACTAATAGATTCAGGGACAGGCCAAAGCTGGGGCAGGCAGCTAGCAAGAGTGGTCAGGTCCAGGCAAGAGGTTGAGTTACAAAGAGTCAAGCTGATGACACACTGATGACACTGGACAAGATGAGTAGGATAAGGCAACACTGGAAGGCAAGGCTGGACGAGAAGGCACAAGGAGTCAGGAACACAGACAAGAATCAGGGGCCAACATGCAGGAGCAACACTCTTCAGGAGTAGAAGACCCAGTGCTGAAGCAAGGAACTGCTGAAGGGCCTTAGCTTATATAGGCCAGGAAGCTGATATCATCCAGAGAGGCCACTCAGGGTTTTCTTCCTCAGCGAGCTTATCTGAAGGCAGCGGCCTGGCTTGGGATGCTGGTGTTTGATGATGGCAGAATTCTGTCACAACAGAGGCCTCTGGCAGCATTGGGCAGTGGCAGGGCTGAGTGCAGCAGCTCATGTGACTGTCCTGTGAGCCGCCAAACATAACATATAGCTCCTTCTTTATTCCTACTTAGCTCCTTTCACTATAATAAATTAAATTTAATGGAGCCTGCTTATCTAATCCTTATCAGAACCGCTTTCAGGATATCAAGGGATTGCATGCAAACTATTCAGTTCTAGCACAAACAGAGGGAAAATGGGCTTAGGGAAGTATATTTTTCAAAGCAAGGTGTGTTGTCATGATAAAACATGTGCAGCTTTCATTCCAACAAGGCTGCAATGTGGTTAAGTTAATTTAGGGCAAAGTGCAAGGAGCCTAACTTTCAAACCTCTTCACGTTACTGCATGTGCATGTTTAAGTGGACACATGGGGATTTATCCTAGTATTTTATAAACTGCAGAGCTGGAGCTGTGCAATTTATAAAATACCTCATACTCATTCTCTGAATGTACATGCGTATGTTTCCATTGCAAAGAAAACATTTACTTCATCAACCTATTTTATAAACGTATACGTGTGCATTTTAGGTGCATATAAAAATAACATGTATGTGTAAAAATTGGTATTGTATAACCTATTTGCCTATACCATTTGAAAATACTTTCTTGCATGCATACTTGAAATCACCAGTTCGCTGATACCTCCACCAGTTCACCCAGTCCATCTCCAGTTCACCTAGACCTTCTAGCACTTCATCCTGAATGCTCACTGGTTTACCCAAACCTCCCACCCAAAAATTGCAAACCAATAAGTCCAATTTCAATTGTGCTAATCAGCAGGTATAAAATTGCACGAATTAGTTCTTTAATTTATATATGAATATCTCTTACAAAATAGCAACTTCTTTGTACTTCTTTACCTAGCCCTGGAATGCTCCTAGATCATCCCGTTTCTTGCGCCAGTAAATGTGCATGTGAAAATATCCATGTACTTTTGATGATTATAAAACAGAATATAAGCACATATATGCAAATTTTTTGCGTGTAACCCCTTTTAAAATATATTCAAAAGATGCCTCATAATAGGTAAGTTTGTGTTGAGGAATATTTATAGTAATATTTCTCTAAACAGGTTTTACTTTTTTTTTTTTTTTTTTTAATAATTTTTATTCATGTATGGCATATGAAAAACAATACACAACATGGCAGATAAACCAAAAATACCATCCAATCAATACAAATAATAACAATAACGAGGGAAACTCCTGAAATGACAAGAGACATAAAATATAAATTACTCAGCTTATGTATCAGCAAAGCCACACGAAAAATAGTTTTAAAAATCCTCCTGACCACCCCCCCCATCCCTGCAGGGTATTCACAGAGAGTCCGCAATCTAATCCAAGAACGAAATGAAAGAGTCTATGGTATATAAAAACCCTAAGTTCTACCCTCCGGAACCTTCCACCCTCTAGAAGAGTCAGATCAGCACTATTCTCTTATGTCTCATCACTCACTAAACCATCCTCTCCTACCATTCCAGACGACCAAGCACTCAACAAAGCCACTGAATTAGCAGACTACTTCAAGAAAAAAATCACCAACCTGACCGAACCCCTCTTGACATCCAATCACCTGCCCCCTCTCCCTACCCTACCTCAACAAAACACGAGTTTTGAATCTTTCGAGATCACATCAGCTCTTGAGATAGAAAACATTCTCACGAAACTGAAACCCTCCTCTCACCCATTGGATACAATTCAGACTAACCTCATTTCCATAAGGAATACCATCTCAAAGCCAATTGCAGATATTATTAATTGCTCTCTTACTCAAGGCCTAGTCCCTGACCAACTTAAGCTAGCAATCCTAAAACCCTTACTAAAAAAACCTAATCTGTTGCCAACGGACCCAGCTAACTTCCGCTCAATAGCTAACCTGCCTCTGATTGCTAAACTTATGTAAAAGATAGTCAACAAGCAACTATCTGATTACCTGGAAGAAAATACCATTCTCGCACCCTCTCAGTTTGGATTTCGCAAATCGTTAAGCATAGAATCCCTTCTTTTATCTCTTACGGACACCATACTTTCAAACTTGGAAAAAAAACAACCCTATCTCTTGATCCTACTAGATTTCTCTGCGGCTTTCGACACAGTAAACCATTCAACTCTATTAGAGCGTCTGACAGACATAGGCATCAAGGGAACAGTCCTTAGCTGGTTCAAGTCCTTCCTGTCTAACAGACATTTCAAGGTAAAGATAAACAACAAAGAATCACATCCGGTCCTCTCCGAACATGGAGTCCCCCAAGGTTCCTCCCTCTCACCGACCCTCTTCAACATTTACCTTCTTCCGCTCTGCCATCTACTCAACAATCTAAAGCTAAATCATTTCCTCTACATGGACGACGTACAAATTCTCATCCGTATCACAGAATCCCTACATAAAACTATGACACACTGGAACAATTGCTTGCAATTAATCAATCACCTCCTCTCCAGTCTCAACCTAGTCCTTAACAACAACAAGACGGAGATCCTAATCATTTCACAAGATGACAGCACCGGGCTTCTCAACTCAACTGGCACCCTCCTATCAACCATACCAAAATTAAATCAACTTCCTTAGGTGAGAAATCTGGGAGTCATGCTTGACAACCAGCTAAACTTAAAAAAATTTGTAAACACCACCACCAAGGACTGTTTCTACAAACTGCAAGTACTTAGAAAGCTGAAACCACTACTTCACTTCAATGATTTCCGGATGGTACTACAGTCTATCATCCTATCTAAGATCGACTACTGCAACTCTCTCCTGCTTGGGCTCCCGGCCTGCACTATCAAACCTCTCCAGATGGTTCAGAACTCCGCAGCCAGAATTCTTACCAACACCAACAAAAGATAACACATCACCCCTATCCTTAAGAACCTCCACTGGCTGCCCATTAAATTCAGGATCCTCTTTAAAGCGCTCACAATTATCCATAAAGCCACGCACAACATCTCTCCGCTCCATCTCGGCTCCCAACTGCGTCCTCATACATCAACCAGACCTATCCGAGGAGCATACAAAGGCACGCTCTATGCCCCTCCAGCAAAATCTTCCCTTAGTAAACGCGCCATATCTACAGCAGGCCCCACACAATGGAACGTGCTCCCTCCAGACATCCGACAAGAACCATGCCACTCGTTGTTCAGAAAGAAACTCAAAACTTGGCGCTTCTGCCAAGCTTTTCCAGGAACATAAGCCCCTTGCCCGCATCCAGCTTGCTCGTTCCTCTGATCATTCTCACTGGCTGATCTAATTAAGGTCGTTCTATGCACGATGTAACCTTCTTGTTTTCACTGTCATAGGTTATTGATTGTCACCCTCACAAGCTGTATTTTTTCTCTACTCCCCATTACCATTTTACAGATTACTTTATACAGGTAACTGTCTGATTGGTTTTATGGACCAATCCATATCTTAGCTAGAATAGCTTCCCCCTTCCAAGTTTCATGTACCCATAGTTACTTGTACTGCCTCCAGGTGAATTCATATTCGCTGTTTTATTGTTTCAATGTAAACCGCTGTTTTATTGTTACACTGTAAACCGATGTGATTTGTATTTCATATAGGAACACCGGTATATAAAAATTAAAAATAAATAAATAAATCTCAAATGGGTACACCATTGCCAGTAGTTACGCCAGATGTCATCAAAGCACCCTAATTTATCTTTCTTAATAGCTGTCATCCTTTCCATATAATATATCCAATGTAATCGCCGTAGTACGCTGTCAAAGGAAGGGGGCTTGGTGGATTTCTATGCCCTTGCAATAGTTCCTCGGGCTGCTTGGAGGGTGGCCTTCAAAAAGAAAGTTTGAGATCTAGAGACCCCGTCAAGAGAAAAGTTTAGAAGTGCTGATTGTGGTGTCAACATAATGGGAGTATCTAAAATGAGCCGAAGCCACTCCCTCAACAGAACGCCAAAATGGCAAAAGGGTGGGGCATGCCCACCACATATGAATATAATCCCCCTCCTTGCCCACAGTTTCGCCAACATAGGTACTAGAAGCAGGGAACATTTTATGCAACTTTAGAGGAGTGAGATACCATCGAAATAATACCTTATAATCCCGTGCCTGTAAAAGAGCAGAGAGAGAACTACGGCTTGTGGCTTGAAAGCAGATATCCCACTCTTCAGGGGTGAACCGCACCGCTAAGTCTGTTGCCCAAGCTTTCATAAATTTAGTCTCGGGGTCCCTATCTGACGCCAAAATAGAGCACAATTTAGAGATGACCCTTTTAACCAAAGGTGCAGATTCACAAAACCCTTCAAACAGGGATTTACCTTTAGCTAAATCATCTTTCACCCGAGTTGTACCTAAAAAATGTTGAAATTGAAGGTAAGCATAATAATCCTTTACTGACAAGGAGTATGTATTTTGAAGCACCTCAAAGGGTAACATAGCCTGTCCGCCCCAACCTGGCCCAGTGTGACTAACCCAGTTTTTGCCCAATTTGCAAACGATTTACCCATACTCCCAGCTGAAAAACTCCCACATCTTCTAATAGAAATGGAGAAGGTGTACTGTCATTTTCCAATGACAATCGACCTCCACTTCCACCACAATGACAATGTGCAAGCCGTGCACGGCGATATTACCACAGTCTAATTAGAGGGTTTCTCAGAGTCAGCTATCATCCCCTCTTCAATAGATACCCACTGCTTACTCTTAGATTTGTCATGAAAATCAACTATAGCTTTCAGCTGGGCAGCTATAAAACATTTAAGAAGATTAGGTACCCCAAGGCCCCCATTAAGTTTAGAGTGATAGAGAATTGTTCAAGCTATGCGTGGTGGTCTGTGTTTCCAGATAAAGAAAAAAACTTTATGCTGTAATACTTTGAGAAAATATAAAGGGATTTGACATGGCAAGGTTTGAAATAAATACCTCATTTTTCACAAGAAGGACATTTTAATGGCCTCAATCCATCCCAGCCAGGAAATAGAAAGACGTTCCCACTTAGCATGGTCTTTTTCTAATGTTTTAATAAGAGGGGGATAATTCAGTTGAAATAACTCATCATACTGCGAGCTAATCATTAGGGATGTGAATCGTTTTTGAACGATTAAAATTATCGTCAGATAATTTTAAAATCGTCCAAAATCGTTAGAGTGCACGATACAATACAAATGCCCCCGATTTATCGTCAGGGGCATTTGTATTGTATCGTTAAATAGGGCGCGGGAAAACCGGCACACCAAAAAAATCCTAAAACCCACCCCGAACCTTTAAAACAAATCCCCCACCCTCCCGAACCCCCCAAAATGTTTTAAATTACCTGGGGTCCAGTGGGGGGGGGGGTCCCCCGACGCGATCTCCAGCTCTCTGGCCACGGCTGTGTTGAGAAATGGCGCCGGTGGCCCTTTGCCCTTATCATGTGACAGGGCAAAGGTAGCGCCGGCGCCATTTTGGTTCCTGGCTCCCGACGTCACGCGTGCAGGAGATCGCTCCCGGACCCCTGCTGGACCCCCAGGAACTTTTGGCCAGCTTGGGGGGGCCTCCTGACCCCCACAAGACTTGCCAAAAGTCCAGCGGGGGTCCGGGAGCGACCTCCTGCACGCGGGCCGTATTGCCAATCTTCAAAATGGCGCCGGCGCTACCTTTGCCCTCACTATGTCATACAGGCGACGGTTTTAGGGTCTTTTTGGTGTGCCGGTTTTCCCGCCCTCCCCCGATTTACGATTTTTAACGATTTTTTAAAAAAACCACGACGATCAGATTACCCTCCCCCCCAAGCCAAAATCGATCGTTAAGACGATCGATCACACGATTCACGCCCCTACTAATCATTATCCCTAAATATTTCACTGCTTTTTTTGCCCACTGAAAGGGGAACAATCCTTTAAGTTGGTGCAGGAAAACTCCGGATAGAAAAATCGGTAAGAGTTCTGATTTTTCATCATTAATTTTAAAACCGGATACTGATCCATAATAACATCTTCCACCGCCTTAAGAGAGACCTCGGGATTGATGAGTGTGAATAAGATATCATCAGCATACAACGAGATTTTATGTTGCTTGCCTCCAATATGAACTCCCCAGACTGCTCTATTCTGTCTGATCTGTTCCGCTAGGGGTTCCACAGATATTGCGAATAAAAAGCAGAGATAAGGGAACACCCCTGTCTCTCACCCCATTGTACTGCAAAATCTGGGGAATAGCCTCCATTTATTTTGATACATGTTAAAGGTTCTGTGTATAATGCTCGTATCCAACTAAGGAAATTATTATCAATTCCCATTTTAGACATTACTTTAAACAGGAATGGCCAGTGCACCCTGTCAAACGCTTTTTCAGCATCAACTGCAAAAAGCACAGATGGGCGTTGCATCCTTCTGGTAATATGAATGAGACTAATAATTTTCCTAATATTATCTCCTATCGTTCTACCCGGGATAAACCCTCCCTGATCAGCATGGATCAATAAAGGGATAACTAAATTTAAGCGCTTCGCTAGGACCCTGGCTAACAATTTAAGATCCACGTTAATGAGAGAAATCAGCCTATACGAGCCACAGAGGGGAAGGGTCTTTCCCAGGCTTAGAAATGATAGTGATTCCTGCTTTATTAAACATTGCAATCAGGGGTGTTACCAGTACTTCTTTAAACTTTTTATAAAAAAAAAAAAAGGGGTAAACCCATCCAAACCGGACGCCTTCCCAGGTTTTAATTCCGAGATTGCCTCAAGAACCTCAGCAGTAGTTATGGGATCACCCAAGCATATCGCTAAATTACCATCCAGCCGGGGCAGTTGGATATTGGCTAGAAAACGATCAATATCTGGATCCATTATAGAACTATCTTTAGAGTATAATTCAGTGTAAAATTGATTGAAACTATCTCTAATGAGCTCCTCTTCTTGTAAAAGGTGGCCCGCAGCATCTTTAATCTGCACTGTTTGAGATTGAGAAATTTTGGTCTTCAGGGCATGGGCTAACAACCTACTCGCCTTATTCCCAAATTCATAATAAGTTTGTTTTACATAATCCAATTGGGAAGTAACATTGTCTAGTTCCAAGGATTGTATCTTATAGCGAATCTCTTTTAATCGATGAAGTAACTGGATAGAGGGATTTTGTTTATGTTCATGCTCCAAATGAGATAACTGAGATTCCAGCTCAGTCCTTAATTGCAATTTTATTTTTTTCTGGTAAGTTGCAATGGAGATAAATTTCCCCTGTAGGACTGCTTTAAGGTAGTCCCATATAACTACCGGATACATCTCTTTGGAATCGTTTAATTGTAGGTATTCCGATATAGAATCTCTAATTTGCCGCACTGTAGTGTCATCTTTAATCAAAAAATCATTTTGTCTCCAAAATCTCTGCCCAGAGTTACCCTTAGAAGTGCGCATGGGCCACCAGATGGGAGCGTGATCCAACCAAGATATATTACCAATTCCAGAGGAGATAACATCCAACATTAAGGATCAGTCAATAAGGAAAAAAATCAATTCCGGTATAAATGTCATGGGGGGGAGGAATCAAAAGTGTAATCACAATCTGCTACATGTTGTTCCCATCACACATCTATTAAGCCCCATCTATCCATAAATTGATAGAGGGCCTGCTTAGCCTGCGGCGAGTAGTGTCCCCTACCCCTGGAACAGTCCACTAGTGGTCTCCCCCAAAGATAATCCTCCCACTTTCTGAAGCAAGTAAAATCTTGTCGATATCATGGAGGAGCTCTTTCTGAAGACCAATCGGACAATATACATTAACCAATATCAAAAGGGACCCATGGAGGCGTAGATGAACGATCAGAAAAGACTATGTTCATAGCGATATATTGAGAGCACTTGAACCCGTAAATCCTTGGAGATAAAACTCTCTATCCCAGGGGTCGGGAACCTTTTTGGCTGAGAGAGCCATGAACGCCACATATTTTAAAATGTAATTCTGTGAGAGCCATACTAACTAAAACCCCCCCACCCTCCTGAATCCCCAAGACCTTCCAAAAGTCCCTGGTGGTCCAGCGGGGGTCCAGGGCTCGCAGAAAAATCTTTAATAAAAAAGTAAAAATCTAACAAAAACCCCCACCCTCCTGACGCCCCCCAAGACCTCCAAAATTAATGTACTACCACCCTCCTGACCCCCCCCCCCCCAAGACCTGCCAAAAGTCCCTGGTGGTCCAGCGGGGGTCCGGGAGCGGTCCGGGAGCGATCTCCTGGATTTGGGCTGTCGGCTGCCAGTAGTCAAAATGGTGCCGACGGCCCTTTGCCCTCACTATGTCACTGGGGTCGACCAATGGCAGCGGTAGCCCCTGTGGCATAGTAAGGGCAAAGGGCCGTCGGCTGCCAGTAATCAAAATAGCGTCGACAGCCCTTTGCCCTTACTATGTCACAGGGGCTACCGCTGCCATTGGTCGACCCCAGTGACATAGTGAGGGCACAGGGCCGTCGGCCCCATTTTGACTACTGGCAGCCGACAACCCAAGTCCAGGAGATCGCTCCCGGACCGCTCCCGGACCCCCGCTGGACCACCAGGGACTTTTGGCAGGTCTTGGGGGGGTCAGGAGGGTGGGGGGTTGTAGTAAATTAATTTTGGAGGTCTTGGGGGGCGTCAAGAGGGTGGGGGATTTTGTTAGATTTTTACTTTTTTTATTAAAGATTTGTCTGCGAGCCAGATGCAGCCATCAAAAGAGCCACATCTGGCTCGCAGCCATAGGTTCCTGACCCCTGCTCTACCCCATGATATTTATGCCGTGGTGTGTTAGCTGCCAGAAAAATAGGTTCGTATCGGTGAGACTTTAACAATCGTTCATCTCGCCTGTGTATATGGGTCTCCTGTATAAATGCAATAGAAACTTGCATGTGAATAAGATCCTTAAACATCACTGACCTTTTGTATGGGGTATTTAAACCCTTAACATTGAAAGAGACAAATTTAATGTCAGCCATAATCAAAAGTTTGAAGAACAATAATATAAAATAAGTCCGACCAAGCTGGCCAAATAGGACTCGTATGCATACCAAAAAAACCATATATAAACTAGACTCTGTTGCAGTCTCCCAGAATTCTCTGCACCCCACCCCCCCTTAACAATCCCAAGCGCCACTCTTAGATGACGCATACTGAAGGAAGCATGTCACCCCCTCCCCCTCCCAGCCAAACAGCCCCAAGCATAGAAAATAACATACATATGTGGTCCCAAAGAGCAAACATAAAAATAACAAAAGCAATAAAAAGGGAAATTCTGAAAGGTCCAAAAGCAAAAATAAGAGAATATCTCTCGTTCATGAAAATACTAGAAATGGTAAGATGAAAATTGGGTGCATCCAGAACCACCCCGTTTTATTATGGAATGACAAATAGCAGAAACTAAACCATCAATGTGTCAGCAACACACTGAATAAAACATAAATAAAAATGTGCCTTCCAAGTTATTGTTCCAACAGCGGTGATCAACGTCATCTCCATGTCGTCTCTGGAGACAATAACAGTTATTCTCACGTTTTATATGGGTAAGATACCTCTGGGCAACTGATAACTCATAGCCTCCGAATCGAGGGTGTATTGAAACCCAAAAAGAAAATCAAAATATCTTCCTCGTCTGAGGGTGTTCACAAGAAAATTCTACTAAAGATGAGGAATACAGGGAACCATGTTAGACTGAAGCACACCCGCAAACAACCTGTTGCATTATTAAGAGACAAGAAAATAGGCTAAGTCGTCCACTAGGAATCAAACAATGATTGAGACACTTATTCAAAAAGATCCTTCCAAAATCAAGTCAGGTCTTCATGGGTCTACAACACCATCTTGAGTAGGGTCTTGAGATCGCCTCCGAAGTCTGGAGCCGTTCTTTCCAACTCTCTACCGTTTTGGATTACCACCTGGCGGTTTAGCCCGGGGGCCCTCGGACTTCGAGGACACAGTGAAACCCAAAGGTGTTAAAATTGGAATAGCGTCTTCCTCTGAGGTGATTCAGGAACTGACTCTACTGATGGTAAAGGATAATCCACATGGAAATAATCAGCGGTATCTCACATTTTCTCATCAGAGGAATGATGTTACAGTACGGAGATCCCTTCGTTTTTTGAGTGTGAGAGGTGATAGATCACTAAATAGAGCAATGTCATTGTCCTCCCAAGAGATATTACCCATAGACCGGGCCTGCTGCATTATCTGTTCCTTCAAACCAAAATTATGAACGCAAGCAGTTATATCGCGTGGAACATTCTTAGTTGGTCTACCGAGAGAATGGTGCGCCCGATTCAAAACTATGTCCGTATCATGCAATGTATCGTCGTTCTCTCTAGTATTAAGAATAGCTCGGCAGATTTTCTGTACTACCAAACCTGCGTCCTCAAAGTCCTCTGTTTCTGGGACTCCGCGGATGCGGATGTTAGATCTTCTTGACCCGTTTTCCAAATCCTCTAATTTCAAGGCCATCTCTGAGTTGGCTTGTTGAAGGGTAGAAATTTCAGTATGAAGAGAGGTGATTTCAGAACTCTGATCTTCCATACCAGTTTCCACTTCATCAATTCTGCATCCAAAATCGGTCAGATCAGTACGAAAATCATTAAGGCCCCCTGCATATCTGCTTTCAGGGATTTAATATCTCCCTGAATTTCATGAAACCATTGCCCAAAATCCTCTTTTGTCAACTCTTTATCTTGTGTTGAGAACTCATTTCCTTCAGCGCCTGAGCTTCCAGCGTCAGCCATTTTGTGGTCTCTGGTGCGTCACTTAAGACCGCAAACCGAGAGCCACCCGCATCGAAGGAAAGGAGCTTTAAATCCACCAGTTTTTTCTTAGCTATCATTCCTCTATCCTTACGTGCTCTGCAGCAGCTCATAGAACTGGGTCTCAATTAATTTATGGCACTATTGGCTGGGATCCGAGAGGGAGAAGCGGTTTCAAGCGTCCACTAACATCTGGTGATGTCACTTCCTCCCCAGGTTTTATATTTTAACTGGGAGTAGAAAAATGATTGGTGGGCCTTAGCTTCTCCCTTCTTCTTCATCTCTAGTTTGCCACCCTTTTGACCACCAGTTGAAAGCCATTTTAAAAGTATCCTTTCAAGAGGTCAGGGCATGATTAAATGAAGAGGAAGAACAGGGGAAGGAGTTCTGATGGTCATTTTTATGCTCTCAGTTGATTGCCTTTAGATTGTATTAAAAAATTAGACTGCTTTTGTCATGTCATCACATTTATTAATTGCATTAAATCTGGTCTTAATGCAATTATAATACAATATATACAATTATCAATAAATATATATATCATAGATATTAATAACAATAAAGGGTCGATTTTAAAAAACGCGCCCAGGCATCCATGTGCATGCGGTTCCCAGTGCACGCACATGGACATGGCTATTTGATAACATGTATGCGTTGCCACCCACATGTTACAAAATATGATTCCCGCACGCACATGCGCACTGTACTTTAATATCTGCGAGCGCATGTGCGGCGGGGGGGGGGGGGGAGTTCGGGACGTGCCAGGGGAGGGATACATTTTAAAAAACGTGTGGTGATGCAAGTAGGCCTTCCCCAGTTCCCTCCCTCCAATTAAATGAAGCGATAGTTACGGTTCCTTAGCGATAGTTTTTGGTTCCTTGTAAACCGGGGTGATATGTATACATACAGGAACCCCGGTATATAAATTCTTTAAATAAATAAATAAATAAATAAATAAATAAAATTAAGGAGCAGACTGGGAGGGAACTTGCCTATCCCCCTAAGTACCTTTTCCCCCTCTCCTCCCTGACCCCTAACCCCTATCTAGCTAGTCTAATTTTTTTTTAGTTTAAATACTTACTGCTCCTTCGGATCAGAAGTAACTTCTGCATGCCAGCAGCTGGCCGGCGCATGCTTCCCTGGGACAGGGCTTAATGGCTGCTGTCCCGGTCAGCCCTGGCCCACCCCTTTTTGCTGGCCTGGCACTTCTGCGCGTTCCAGGAGATACACGTGTGGTTGGGCCATTTCTAAAATACACTTGGCGTGCGCACTGCTTGGCCATGTGCGTATCCCCCGGATTTTACGCGCGCAGGCCATCAAAAATTGGGTCTTAAATCCATAATCGCGGAACACAAATTCTAAATCATCTTTGCATCCTCAACTGTAACCCTACTCCCATCTAAGCTCTCTATTCTGCCTAATGGGCTAAATGTTCAATTTTCTTCTCTCAGACTACAGCATGAGTCTGCTTTCTTAATCATGAATAAGTTGGATTTTTTTTTTTGTGAGTGGAAAGTGTTAGCTGAATCAGGCCTGATTTTAGGCATAGGCAAATTGCCTTTGGCACCAAACTTTCATAGGTGCCAGAGTGATGCCACTGCCTTGTTGCTGATTCGGGCTTCCATAGGCGCTGGCCCTGCAGCAGCAACTTCAGGAAGGGAATTGAGACTAGATTGGAAAAGGTGAAATGTCAAATGTTTATAAGTAAATTCAGCACGGGGCCGGTGAGCCTTCTCGTGATCAGAAGCCCTGTAGCACCCCACCCTTTGCACAGGTTTCCAGGGTGACAGGAAGCCCTTGTTAGGAGTAGGGGGATGATGAGTGGTGTTCTTTTGTTCCCTTTTTCAGAGAACCTGGTTCAGTTCCTCTGTGATCATTATGGGCCAATTTGTACATTCTACTCATTATTTTCAGTGAAATAATGAGTATTCAAAGCAAAAAGTATTACTTCCAGACCCTATGCTTAGACCTTTAGAGTAGGCGTGGGCAACTCCAGTCTTTGAAGGCCCCGAACTGATTGGAATTTCCGGATAACTCTAATGAACATTAATGAAATAGAGTTGCATGCATTTGAAGCAGTGTGCATCCAAATCGATCTCAAGCATATTCATTAGGGATATCCTGACTGGTAGGGGCCCTTGAGGACCCTCTGCTTTAGAGAACAATTTCAAAGCCATTTACTCATATTAGTGTGCATGCTTTGTGGCTGCCACTTTTCAAAGGAAAACCCCATGGCTGTTTTCCTATTGAATATGAGTTAGAATGTACGCTGGCTGGTGAAAATTATCCCATTCATTGGAATGTATTCAGCGAAGCAGCAGAAGACTTTTATGTTATAATCGGAATTAAACTAAATTGGTTATAATAGTGGAAACCTCGAAAGGTGTAGCAATAATCTCATTGTATATGACATGCTTCAAGAAAATTCTTGCTTCAACCTGCCATTTCAGTGTTTCTTAACCTGCTCTTTCAGATGTAATTGGTATAATTTTCCAAGGGTTTGAGTGTTATTTTTACTTTCTAAGGAAGTGATGGGAATTGTAAAGCTAAATTAATTGGGTGGATGGGCAGACTAGAAGGCTGCCATCATGTTTCTATGACCATGGAATACAATATTTAGCACATGTACTGCCATTATTAGAAGAATAATAACACAAAGTATTGGTTGCCAGATCATATATAAAGTATTTAGAGAGCAAGCTTGAATTTCCTCAGTCTGCAAGCAGATTTTCCATGGAAAGTCCACCCAGTGCGCACACTGTAACTACTTTGTACCTGTGTACTTTGCTCCTGCATGGGAGCAGGTACAAAGTTCACATGGGAAAGTATGCCTGGGAATTTGAAAATAAAATTTCTGCATATCCTTTTGCTCTCTTGACTTAACTCTGCCTCTTTTTTTTATACAAATCTTTTTATCTGCATACCCAGAGGAGGGATAAAGGGGTAGGAAGGAATATGTTTTTAAGCAGGTAAACCTGTGTTTACCTACATAAAATGCTTTTCAGTATTGTCACCATTATTTTAACAATTAATTTTTGAATTGCAGAAATACAAAGGAAATTACTGTATCTCAGCCTGAAAAGTTCTTCAAAACTTCTTATTGAAAGGACCTGGGTGATCTGGAAGCTCATTGACACCACCTTCTTGGATAATTATTACAGTGTAAAAAGATTCCAGCTCCATCATAACTATAGTTAATAGATTTGTAGAACCAAAGAAGGGAGATTTTTTCCAGCATCGGAACCTGGATGCTTTGATTTCTTCTGTGTATTTCTATATCAGGAGCTTTCTATATTAAGCACAGGACAGGCCACATGTGATCTTGCTTCCACATGGATCTGAGCTCTTAAATCAGATTTCTACTAGGATTTCTCTTCCGTCCTTTGGCCTGGTTAGAGCAAGAAACCAAGATGTCAAGATATAACCCCCTTCGTATGGCAATACATGGCAGTCTGCAGTTTAAATTCAAGGGTTTGAGTTAGTTTTGAGTAGACGCTTTATGAAATTCATAAATGCAACGTAGGCACCAGAGACCATTTATTAACAAGAAGCAGTTGTCCTGCCAGGGCCCTGTCGTAGATAAACTATTTATAGAGCTGTGAAAGGTTAATTCTTTATATTTTGCATTCAGATTATTGAAGCTGTAGTGAGATGAAATTGTTCAGATCCAGCAGTTTTTTTGTTAATACCTTTGACCCTCCCTTTGCTGATGAATTTGAAATTAGAACCAAACAGAACTGTATTTTGTATGTATAATGCAAATCTAATAGCAGGATGATTGTTATGGTAGAACATAGTGCCAGAGAAGGGGGAAATCACTGAGGATTTCTAGAGCCCAAAATGTATTGCCCTTTGTTAGAGAAGTTTCATGCAAAGGTGGTCATCATTTTTATCTGACCTTACAAATCCCAATTTCAGTCTGTTTCAATGAACCTGCATGGAATGAATGGCAGAAAAAAAAAAAGCGTTCTTAAAGTACATTGTATCTTCTAGGTGCCATCCTATAATTTAAAAACATACCTGGCACTTTAAATCTCTTTATTAAAATTAATAATTTGGAAAGTAGAGGCAGAAAGGTGATGGCAAAGATTGCTCTTCATTAGATGTTGTCGGCTCACTGTGTTGTGCCTGCTGTTGAGACAATAGTTGAATGTTTTTGTTCTATGACCTTGTTTGGTTTAATTAATGCGCAAGCCTAGCTTTTGAAAGTTCAGCAAATATTTTTGTATTCATTCAGTTTCTTATTTTTTTCCTGTTGAGAGTGTAGAAATAACCGTATGCTCTATATTAATAGTAACAGTAGGTGATGGCCGATAAAGACCAATTGGCCCATTGAATCTGCCCAGTTATTCATGTCTACACTGCTAAGCATATCCCAGCAGCCAGCATAGAATCTTGACTTGCTTGTAGGATATCGCTTCTTCAGGTTTTGGTTGTCGTCATCTTTGGTGCTCTCCCATCTTGGGTAGATGATCATGCAAGTTCCCATGCTTAATCTAACACCTAGCTCCCACCCCCATGTCTTTCCATCAAGCTCTGAAATAATCTAAACAGCTACCGAAACTAGCAAGGCTGTTGACAGAACATCTGGCCGCCTAGGTCCTGGTGGCCTTGCTGGAGTGCCCATCCACCACCATTGCTTATGGGGAGTGGGTGCCTGCTGTTTCCAAACTGACTACCTAATGTCCTGGGGTGTCACTATGTCGTTCTTCCATTAACTGCCGTAGAGTCATCACAATCATGGTGCATAACCAGACTGCTGGAACTGGATTGCTAACCATAAATGTTTTACCTGCAAATTCAAATTAAATAAGGTTTCTTTAGATAAACTCTCTGCTGTGTTCTCATGTTCAAGTCCCACTGGGCTTTTTTTGTGCTTAAAAGGGAGGCTGCCAGGGTTGCTCAGCTGGGAATGGCTGTGCAGCCATGGTGCAGCAGCAAGGATTTGGAGATTGAAGTCTCAGCTGCAAGCTGTCTGGAATTGGGCTCAGCAAGATAGGTCTAACCTCTGTTTAAATTTGCAGAGTTTTGCTGTGAAGCAGGAACTTCAAGGAGAGGTATAGAAGAGCAAGTTGTGGGTTGCTTCTTAGAAATCTAAAGAAAAACTGTTGTGAGTTCAGGATGTAATCCAGTGGGTTGTGGAAGGTAGTAGCGACATAACCTATGCAATCAAAACTCTTTCCATTTTTGTCATTTTAATTAACGCGTTAATTAAAATGACAAAAGTAGTCCAAGTAGTATGAAGGGAGAGGCACCTTGTTTAATGTGTGTCAGAAATGACAGATATGCCTGTGTTCACTGCAGGCTCATTGTAATAAAACTGTGACTTTTTTTTATCTCTGTTTCCGTTGAACTGAAAGCATGTTTGGAGAATAGATAATAAGTGAAAATGAAGTACAGGTCTATTGTTTTGATGTAAAACATTTAGAAAGGAAAGCTTTGAAAAAAACAGTAAAAATTATTATTACAGTAGGTTACAAAATTATTTCTTTCCCATTTTACCTACCCTGTCTCTGTTTTTTTGAGTAGCAAAGTAACTGTAATGATCAGTCATGTTGGATTTCAAGAGCAAGAACACATGATGTTAGTAATTCCATGCTTTCAAATGTTATTGAAGGAGAGTGTGGTGGTGGTGGTTTAGTTGCTCCTGAAATGTGAAGTTTTCCTTGTTTTAGAGGTGGGGGTAGGAAGGTAAAATGGCTCATGAAGTAAAGAAGCATTTAAATATGTTTATACATTCAAAGGTTACAAAAACTGCATCCTCAGCGTTTGGATAGGGGTTAGCAGTAATGCGGTAAAAGTCACTAGCAATTTCTGTCACAATT
Organism: Rhinatrema bivittatum; assembly: GCF_901001135.1. Classification (NCBI taxonomy): domain Eukaryota; kingdom Metazoa; phylum Chordata; class Amphibia; order Gymnophiona; family Rhinatrematidae; genus Rhinatrema; species Rhinatrema bivittatum. The sequence continues at coordinate 178,280,106 of NC_042622.1, forward strand.
ACACTGAATGAATGCCTTCCCTAAGGAGGTTCTGTTTTACTTACAGATTGTAGTTTTCACATTCAGGAGACTCATATTGGTTTTGCCTTTGGTTTTACAGTGGAAGAATCTGACATTATCGACCTTGAAAAGCGATATTGGTTGCTGAAGGCTCAGTCCCGTACAGGCCGTTTTGATTTGGAAACCTTCGGCCCTTTGGTGTCCCCCCCTATTCATCTGTCTTTGAGTGAAGGTACTGCATGTTCAATTAGTAATTTTCGGAAATTGTGTTGTTAATTTGGAGCTGTGTTTTTCATCAACAGATGAGCTTTTTTGTAGCGCTGTAATTTTTTTAGAGCATGTTGCCTATACAAGGAGAGACTTCTGCGGCTAAAAGTGTGCGTTCCCAGCAGAAATGTCCCTTGAGGGCATTTACTGTGTGTGCATGCTTTTATGTGAATTGGGAGAGGCGTTCCGGGGTGGGATTGGAACTTTCCACCCAGAATTTATGATTCTAAAACGTATACATAGAAATTTTCTCGGCAAAACTGCGCACACCGAATAGCTGGTAAAATTGTATGTGCAAAGTTTTGTGGGATAAGTACATTTCTATGTAAAACTTTGTGTAACTTGGGTACATAACAACCTACAAATGTATACAGCCTATAATAAAATAACCCCCTGCAGATGCACAATGTTTTTCTTTAAAGCTACAGTTCAGCATAGCCTTCCCAAAATTTGCTAATACTAAACCACCCAGTTATGGTCCATAATGCTAAGATGTCCATATCTGGCTAACTTGTTCAGGATATTCAGTGGTGCAGCCGCAGAATGGGAAACTATTATTTGGTATCCATGTCTGAGAGCTATAGTAACAATGAAATATTTACATCCCTGGGGTTTTGTGAAGCAAGCAAGCAAAGTCAGGTGCCTCCATTCCTCATGGGATAATTACCTTGAGGTAAATCCCTAATGTTTCCCTGTTAAAATTCTGCCTTACGCGAAACTGCATCATTGTTTTTGTTCAACAAGAAGATCCAAATGGGCAGTTTAACATGCTAGGGAGCTGTTACAGCTGAGGCATAGTGCTTAGAACCTAAACCACCATGCCATTAAAATTGAGTGTTGCGCCATAAGAATGCTCTCTCTCTCTCCAAATGCTCTGAACTAAAAGAGAAAACAAAGCCATGCAGGCTTTCATTTTTAATGACAGCAACGTGATTCAGCATGGTCACCAAGCATGGATGCGTTCTTGTCTTGTAGGTTTATTTGATGCTTTTGATGAGAATCGTGACAATCACATAGACTTCAAGGAAATCTCCTGTGGGCTCTCAGCATGTTGCAGGGGACCCCTGGCAGAAAGACAAAAATGTGAGTTTGCCAAACATGGCTAATTGAAGTTTTAATTTAGAAATTTTCTCAAATCTGTTCTACAACATTTTATTTTTAATGTTTTCTTGGGAAGCACAAAAGAGTATTTTTTGAGTTTGGTACATGTGTACCCTGTAGCAAGATAATTTATGTGCCCAGAAAGGTATAGTTGGCCAGTTTGCTTGGCTGTTCTAGCTATTCCTGATATGTAAATCCATTCTAACTGGGGAGTATGAATCTGCCTCTTTGTCTTTTATCAAATATTTCTTGTGGTGTGAATATAGATTTGAAGGGGGCAATTGTCATACTCCCTGCAGATTCAATTCCCTCATTTTCAAAGGGAAATTCCAAGGTTTCCTTTTGAAAATGGGTCAGGAGTACACCTGTTTTGGAGCAAGTGCAAAGTATGCGTTGTAATGAACAAGCAGAGATTTCCAACTGAAATCCCCATTTGCATGTTCCATCTCCCAGTATGAGTGCTACTCCTCTTTTTTGTTTATGCTGTGGGTAAAAATATGTGCATGAGGATAACCTACATGATATAGCAGTTACAACCCTAAACAAAAGGACGGGTAACCTGCACAGAACGGCAGTTACAACCCTTTACGGAAGACATGGGAGTAACATGCAGGGAGTGGCCAACTGGATGGGTCATTTTGGTTGTCTTCTGCTATCATTTACTGTGTTTTGTGTATTTTTCCCTGTACGTGGAGGAGAGGGGATTTTTGTGCTGTTAAATGTGTTTTTGTTACGATGCTGCTTGCGGGCCTAGCTGCAAGCAGCTTCTCACCTCCACAGCCCGGAGGCCTCCGCCGATGCCGTCTCTTCTTGCGGCCCAGAGGCCACCGCTGACGCTGCCAGAGTTGCGGCCTAAGCGCCGCCATCTGTCCCTCACAGCGGGCAGAGCCACCGCTGACATCGCCATCTCTTCCCATGGCCTGGAGGCTGCCGCTGCTGCCACCCCTTCTCCATGGCCTGGGCCCCGCCGCTTGTTCCCATGGCTTAGAGCCTCCGCCGACTCCACAGTCTCCAATGCGGCCCGAGCACTGCCGCCTGTCTTCGAGGAATGGAGCCGCCGACGTGAGGACTCCGTTTTGAGGCCTAATGCCGCCTCCAGCCTGATCTTGGCGGCATGGACACCGCCACTGCTGTCCCAGATCCTGGCCTTCCTCTAGGCACGCGGCCATGCCTCTCTCTGCTACTTAAAGGGCCCACGGCAGGAAAAGCCCCTTGGGCCCTGCCTGATGGCGTCTCCAGGGCATCTTCTCTTCAGCCCTATTAAAGGGCTCCTCGTCAATCCTTCATGGCCTTTGCAAGTTGCAGTTCGCTCCTGGATTCTTCCAGCTCATCGCTCGAGGAGGCTTCTGAGGTCCATCGCTTCTTCAAGGTCCTTTATTCTTTGTGGGAGCTCCCTTGTCCATGGTTCCTGGTCTCTCATTGGATTCTCTCCGATGTTCCTGTCTCCACATGTTCCTGATGTCCCGGTTTCCAGTCCTGATCCTGATGTCCTCATCTCCAGCTCTTCGTCCTGCTTCCAGGTTCCCTACTTGCTCATCCTTCCTGGCGTGCCACTGTCATGGTCCGTGACCAGCCCATGGAGGGCTGTGTAGGGCGCTTCGTGGCACAAGGCCTATCTTCACCTCTGCAGCGCATGTCTCCGGAAGGCTCCTATTTTGAATGCCGAGGTCTGTTCCTGAATCAGAGTTCCGAGTCTTGAATCCTGTTCCCGGTCTTCGGAGTACCTTGTGCCTGCTTCCGTCCATGCCCAAGACTCAAGCCAGAACCTGCTCTGTTCAGCGTGGTCCGCGACCAGCCACGGGCAACTGTGTACGGCACCCCTTGGTACAGGCCTCTCCTGAATCTTCAACATGTTCCCAGATCCAAGTCTTCACCTCTTCACTTGGAGTCTGCTTCACTTCTGGCGTGGTCCGCGACCAGAAACGGGCAGCTGTGTAGGGTGTGCTGCGGTGCAGTATTCAAACCATTCTAGTACCCATATCCTGAGTCCTTGCCTAAGTCTCCGAGTATCCTGAATCCTCCTCCAAGTCTCTGAGTGTCCTGTATCTTCGTCTATGTCTCTGAGCATCCTGAATTCTTGTCTAGTCTCTAAGTGCCTATGTCTCGTTCTTGTTCCTATACCATCACCTGTCCTTGACCTCTGTCCATCCTGTCACGCCTGCCGTTCCCAGATGGTGGGTCCGAAAGGGCTTTCGAGTGGCTGGAGGGCTACCCCAGAGACCAACATTGCGTTGTTGGGTCTCTTCTGGTGCGTTTGGGTTCGGCACAGGTCAGGGCCCCTTTCTTCAGCCTGTCCGCCCGTGCTCGGTCACGTCTTGCCTAGCTCGGCGCTTCTTCGGAGTTCCTCTGGGGTCGTGCCTTGGCCTAAGGGCGGACTGCTTCCTAGCACTCCTGCAACAGATTGCGAAGGCCATGTGTCCGGTGAGCGTGTTCCTGTGACGGGCCCATGCCTTGTTTCCAGAGTTCCTGATTCAAGAAATTTTTGCTCGAGAATTCTTGTTCAAGTTTTACTGAGAATCCCTTGACCTGCTGGAGGCGCCAGCCTTTGTTTGGGATTTTTTCTTTTTTTCTATGACTCGCTGGAGGCGCTAGCATCTGCTCGTTCACCAAGAACATTCCTTGGGAAGCACCCGTATGGCTTGAGTATATTTTTGTTTCACAACCTGCAGGTGGCGCCTACACCCATGTTCACTAGCTTTCCATAAGCTGCCTAAGCTTTTGGTTCCTTTTCCCTGCTTCCCCCTTGTCAAGATTTTTATATTTTTTTCCCTGGGTTTATTTTTCTTCATGACCTGCAGGAGGCGCCTGCACCCAGGAGTTATCATCACGAAGCTAGAAACCCTGTGCCTTCTGTCTATCAGCTTCACTGCCTTGCAAGGGGTATCCGCACTTCATGGTTACCAACTCTACAGCCTATCAAGGCTCCTCGTTCCAGACGACCTGCAGGTGGCACCTGCACCCTATCTGTTGCCATTTTTCAACTGGGGTCTGGATTACCTCTTTTCATCCTTGAGTTGAAGGCTTGTTACGCTCAGCATTTTCAGATTCAACCAGTTTCCACATTTCAGCTTTGCTTACCACCTTTTACTTCAAGACCAGTGACATCTCTCTGTGGTTCCTACGTTTTCAACGTTTCTTCTTGCAACGCTTGAACACAACCCGCCAGTGACGATTTGAAGACCTCATCGCTGGTTGTCATCTTGTTTAAAAGAGTCTGGAGTCCGCTGCAAGTCTCATCAGCCTAGCAAGGACGTCTGTTTAAGCGCATCTCTCCTAGTACATCTTCCCCTGGCATTGTTCCTAAGTACCCCAGAGGACGACTCTACCTACCAGTCCATCAGCCTTAATCTGTCAGGCCTTTTTCTGCTAAGGTCCTGGCCTACTAACTGGCACTTGACAAACTCTACCATCAATCAAGAATAACTCAAGTGGGAGTGTCAACTTTAAACCAAGAAACCTTGAGTTCTAGCCTCATCTAAGGCCCGCCCCTTAAAGAAAATACAAGAAGGTCTGTGCCTACAATAGTTCCTGTTCTGTTTTTAAGTAGACTTCTTCCTCATTGAATTATACCTCCAGCCGAGTGAATCTAATCAACGCCTATGCTACTGCTGTATGAAGACCAGATACCAGCATAGAAGGCTTCATGTCAAGTCTGCTGCCGAAAATAATTCCATTCTGTGACCACCAGGAAGTAGCTACCTTATTTTGTCTGCTACCTTTTTGAATACCGCAAGCTAAGGAGTTCATGCTTGCCCTAACATCTTATCATCTAAGAGACTGCCTTGTCCACTCGGACATTGGAATCCCCTAAGACCTTGCTCTTGAACCATTGGCTAGTGTCTAATGCTGTATGCTTCCCCATGCTTATCCCGGATTTTGACAACTATTGGAATGTTTTCTGCCTTACAGAAATGCTAAGGCTATTCATTGATGCGTTCTGGTCTGCCACCTGGACTCCTTATCGTCAACTTCTTCCATAGTAGAATCGTTGAAGTACTAGTCTTCCTAGGATCCTTCCACTCAGCTTCAATTCTGCGGTTCAGTACCTCATCTTTCAACAACAGCTTCAACCTTGGAGAATTCAAGAAATGGATCTCCGACCTTTACCCTGCCATTTCCAAGATGGTATAGGAGCCATAAGCTTTCTACGACCTTGATTACAAGAACCCGAGATGCAGCCTAGCTGTCCTGCAACCCTGTATGATGTTTAATCTGTGCCTTCAGTGTTGGCCTGTGTACATCTTTGTCTGAATCTTCGACTACCTCCGTTCCATGTCTTCAGCTTCGATTACCTTCCTCGTTTCAGTCCTTCGCCAAGGAATTCCAGCTTCTGTTCTTGGCCCCTTGATCTCCTCCTGATGGTATGGATGTGATACCTTCGACCCTTCCAAGCTGCTGATAGGAGGCTTGAGGAGGTGGTCTTTGAGGAGGGGTTGCTGTTACGATGCTGCTTGCGGGCCTAGCCGCAAGCAGCCTCTCACCTCCACAGCCCAGAGGCCGCTGCCGCTGCCGTCTCTTCTTGCGGCCTGGAGGCTGCCGCCGACACTGCCAGTGTCATGGCCTGAGCGCCGCTGCCAGTCCCTCGCGGTAGGCAGAACCACCACAGACATCGCCACCTCTTCTCCGCAGCCTGGGCCCCGCTGCTTGTTCCCGTGGCTCAGAGCCGCGGCTGACTCCGCCGTCTCCAACGCGGCCCGAGCGCCACCGCTTGCCTTGGTGGCATGGAGCCGCTGACATAAGGACTCCGTTTTGCGGCCTAGTGCCGCCTCCAGCCTGATCTTCGTGGCATGGATGCAGCCACCGCTGGCCCAGGTCCTGGCCTTTCTCTAGGTGCGCGGCCGCGCCTCTCTGTGCTACTTAAAGGGCCCACGGCAGGAAAAGCCTTGCGGCCCCGCCTGATGATGTCTCCAGGGCGTCTTTTCTTCAGCCCTATAAAAGGGCTCCTCGTCAGTCCCTTGTGGCCTTCGCAAGGAGCCAGTCTGCTCCTGGATTCTTCCTTTGTTCCAGCTCATTGTTAAAGGAGGCTTCTGAGGTCCATCGCTTCTTCAAGTTCCTTTGTTCTTCGTGGGAGCTCCCTTATCCTTGTCCGTGGTTCCTGGTCTCTCATTGGATCCTATGTTCTCTCCAGATGTTCCTGATGTCCCATGTTCCAGTTCTTATCCTGATGTCCTCATCTCCAGGACTTCGTCCTGCTTCCAGGTTCCCTACTTGCTCATCCTTCCTGGCGAGCCACTGTCGTGGTTCGTTACCAGCCAATGGGGGACTGTGTAGGGCGCTTTGTGGCACAAGGCCTATCTTCACCTCTGCAGTGCATGTCTCCGGAAGGCTCCTATTTTGAATGCCGAAGTCTGTTCCTGATTCTGAGTTCCGAGTCTTGAATCCTGTTCCCGATCTTTGGAGTATCTTGTGCCTGCTTCTGTCCATGCCCAAGGCTCAAGCCAGAACCTGCTCTGTTCAGTGTGGTCTGTGACCTACCACGGATGGTTGTGTAGGGCGTGCCTCGGTGCAGGCCTCTCCTGAATCTTCGACAGGTTACGGATCCAAGTCTTCACCTCCTCACTTGGAGACTGCTTCGCTTACGGTGTGGTCCGCGACCAGCCATGGGAGGCTGTGTAGGGCGCACTGCTGTGCAGTACTCAACCCGTACTAGTAGCCGAATCCTGAGTCCTTGCCTAAGTCTCTGAGTATCCTGAGGGCTACCCCAGAGACCCACATTGCGTTGTTGGGTTTCTTCTGGTGTGTTCGGATTCGGCACAGGTCAGGGCCCCTTTCTTCAGCCTCTTCGCCCGTGCTCGGACACGTCTTACCTGCCTCGGCGCTTCTTTGGAGTTCCTCTGGGGTTGTGCCATGGCCTAAGCGCACACTATCTCCCTGGAATCAGGACCGCTCCCTAGCGCTCCCATAACAGTTTTTCCTCATAAAGGGGTAGATTTTTAAAAAATGCGCCTCAATGGGCGTGCGCTACCCGGCGAGCACACATGGTCGCGCGATTTTATAACATGTGCGCGCCGGTGAGCACATGTTATAAAATTGCGCCCTAACTTCCCTTCTCCTGCCCGCCCCCTATCTCTACCGTAGGTACCCTTTTTTTTTTTTTTTTAAATTACCTTTTGCTCCTCCAAAGGAACAGTAGCAAGTTGCGTGCGCCAGCATAGCAGCAAATGGCCGCTGTACTGGGTGCCTTCAGCCCTGCCCCCCAGACCGCCCCTTTGCTGAGGCCCTGCTCTTGTGCGCGTAACAGGGGTTAACACACAAGAGCTGGGCCCCCTTTTAAAATGCGCACAAGGCCCGGCCGTGCGTGTAACCCCTGTTTTTTACTCACGTGGGCCATTTAAAATTGGGCCTTAAGTTTTGAAAATTGCCCTTAATATAACACTTATTGAGCAGGCTGACTTTCATTCATTGTTCTGGTTTTGCCAGTTATGGCCTATTTTTTTAATATGTTGTTCCCTTTTAAACCATTGATAGAATATGCTATCACTACTATTATTAAACATTTATGCAATGCTTGAATGTGTACACAGCACTTTCCAGGCATAGAGAAGAAACAGTCGATAGGAGATTTTTATTTATGCCATCTTGTATTAGAAATTAAAGGACATATAGTACACGTGAAAACAATACAAATGATATCTTTTGTATTTCAAAATTTGCAAATGTTACATATTAAACATGCACTTTAATCAGATATTTAAGTTACAGCCACGTCATCAAATATTTGAGAATATGTGAATTATGGTACTGTAAATGTTATCGTTATAGCTGCTTATTGGGTACTAAAGTGTCATTTAGTAGTAATAGATTAATAACATAAATGGGAAACAACATCTTCACTTTATTGCTCAATATTGGTTATTGAAAGATGACCACCCCGAAATATATCACTACTACTTGCCTGATTTAATGAATTAATTTAATTTTCAAGAAAGAGAGGAGGCATTGAACACACCAATGCAGTAAAGTATTATATTAATCCAGGGCAGATCTGTAATATGATTAACTGTTCTAATTAGGTTATGATTTATCATTTTTTTGTATAGACAAATAGCATTTTATTCAGTGTCTTCAGAATGTGTGGATGTCGTGCAGAACTTTTTACTAATACTTAGAGTAACATGGAAAGTGCTGCTGAAGGGAAGCCCTCTGAGGACAATATGTGTACCCTAGAGGAGAGGAGGGAGAGGGCAGATATGATAGAGACACGCAAACACCCTCTGTGGAAAGCCTTTTTCAGCGGACAGAGGCTTAGATGGGGTACACCCATGAGCCCTAGAAGAAAATGTTTCTTCACGGAAGAAACAGTAGATACATGGAACCCAGAGCCGTAACCAGGCGTTTTGGCAGGTGAAAAAGTGTGCCCTTGCCCTGAGTGCAACGTACAGCACCACGAGCCGGGAGACCCTAGGGGGCTTTCATTTGCATTTTGACCCAGCAGTTTCTTCCTGCTCTTTTGGGTTTCCAGATCAATCGGAACCAGTACACAGGGATCCTGGCACCATGAGCCTTCATGCACAACTCCCGTGGAGCTTTTTTCCCCCCCCTTCCAACTTAGATTTACCCCGTCATTGCAGTGACAGTCCTGGGCTCCTTTCAGATCCCTGCAGTCCTGGGTCTCCCAATCCAACCACTAGGCGGCTTCCTTAGGCAGTGGCTATGACTCTTTCCTCCCTGAGGGTTGTGAATAAGGCCTCCAACTCTGGTCAACCTGGGGATCGAACCAGGGACTACCTGCATGGCAGTGCACAACCCTTACCAACTGGTCCAAATCTGGATCTTTTAAAAATTTAAAACCTGACATTATTATTATTTATGATTTATAAATGTGACTTGTATCCCAAACATGTGAATCTTTGCTCTGTATGGTTATGAATCTCTAACTGAATAGTAATTTCTAGCTTGTTTATTTAAAAATGTAACATAGTAATGATGACATTCCATCTCCAGCTATCTTGTCCCTTTGTCCATCTCCTCAGCAACTGCATTCTTTCTTGTTCTCGTGAGCCTTCTCTCCCTCTCTCATCTTTCACGGTTATCTTCCAGCACGTCACAGCTTCCACCCTTTCCCAGGGCCGAAGCAAATGTATTGGGTGCCCTAGGCAAACCTTAGAGCTTGCGCAGCACTACTCCACCTCCCTCTGCTTTTGGTCATGCTCTCCCTACATAAATTATGTATTTATAATAACAGATTTTACATCAAAAAGAACATTCTGAGGAAAAAATATAATTTACAGCACTATGTATATTATATTTACATGCACTGCTGTGGTGCCAACCAGAAAACCCTGCAAAAAAAAAAGTAAGGAAAAAAAAAGATTCTTAGAATCCATATGGTATTAGGCCTATAGTAATACAGGCTGGGTGTGGGCTTCGCCAGGGATGTTGCCAGGTTCTTAAAAGATCTGGGGCACAGGCCTTCCACTACCCCCCGCCCCCCTTCAATGTATTTCCCAAACAGCGATAAAATATTTCAAAACATCTGATGAATAAAACATCCAGTAAAGAAAAAAGTTCTAATATTTCCCAGGAAAACAATAAAATATTTCAACATAGCAGAAATATCAAATTACACCTAATAATTAGAACTAATAAGGATTAGAAAAAATCTCCTGCTCTCTACACCTGGGATATTTTGATTTCCTGTTCCCCAGAGTTTGTTGTGGATTGGGGGAGGTAGAGCCACACAAACTTTATCTTCTCTCTCTCAAACAAACACACTAACACATTCATTCTCTCACATACTCCCTCTCTCATACACTGTACATGCCTATGCTCTCACACACACATTGTGTTTACACATGCCTATAAGAGCCTATATGTGACACACAGGCAAGCGCACACAGGCTCTCACACAGGCACAAATATATGAACACAGGTTTGCACACAAACACACAGGCTCACAAGTTCTCATACAGACGTACACACACACGGCCTCCTCTTTGCTTCGGGCTCTGGTGGTATGGGTTCCACCACGGCCCCGCCAGCTGCCTCCTCACTTTGGGCCGTAGTAGGATGAGCTCCATCACGATCTTCTGGCCTCCTCCACACTTCGGGCTATAGTGGGATAGGATCCACCATGGCCCCGCTAACCTCCCTGTACTTGGGTAGGGGGGAGCTGTGTGCGCCTACGGGAAAAGTTGTGCGCAGGTGTGCTGCAACTTACAGAAGACTCCCTGAGATCTGCATTCATTCCACTTGCTGGGAGACCTGGGAAAGGCTTTTAATTGCTGCTGCTGCCTCCATTGCCACCCTTCAGATGTGTGGCTCAGGCTCTGGGCATTGCTGGTTAGACTCTGGGCATGAGCTCCTTGTGCCCAGCCCTAACAGTACCTCTGGGCTTGGCCTTCAGAAAGCCATGAGTAAACTGAATTACAATTACAGTATAACAAACCTTCCATAGCAAAACAGTACTAACTGCCAGCACACAAATAGTAACAATGCTACTTATGAAAATGCAATACTACAAATATTACACCAAGTCCTAAAACACCAATACACCTCCTGTTGGTGGGGGTGGGGGGAACCAAAAAAGCCAGGCTGCTATAGATCCCTACAGAAACTACATGCTGATAGAATACCTTACCTCATTCACACATGCAATACAGACAAAGCCTTGCAAAATATAGAATAAAGAGACCATAAAGTGCAAATAGGAACATCCAGACAAATAGTAAACTGGAAACTGCAACAAGCCACAGTGTGACAATGGAAAAACAGAAACCTCACCATTCCTTATAGAACATCAGACAATAAAATTAAGAAATATAAACATCATAATAGTAAAACCATACTAATGAAAAAAATAAATATTTCAAAACAGCTGACAAATAGAATATCTGATAGTAAAAACTTATATAAAATTTTTCAAAATGCCAATAAAATATTTCAAAACAGATTCATCAAACAACACTCAATAAGTAAAACTAATAGGATAAAATCCCCTGATTTCCATACTTGGGAACTTTTGATTTCCAGATGACTTGAGATTGTCGTGGATTAGCAGGAAGGGGGGGGTGCATAAACTTTCTCTTTTCTTACATGCTCAATCAAATATACACACACACATAAACACATGCTCGTTTACTCTGTCTCGCATGCTCATTCATACACCTACACACACACATTCATTTGCATTCTTACATGTTCAGTTACACACACACATGCTCATTTGCTTTCTCACGTGTTCGGTTACACACACACACACATATGCTCATTTGCTTTCTCACATGTTAGGTTACACACACACACACGCACATGCTCATTTGCTTTCTCACGTGTTCGGTTACACACACACATATATGCTCATTTGCTTTCTCATGTGTTCGGTTATACACACACATGCTCATTTGCTTTCTCACGTGTTTGGTTACACACACACACATATGCTCATTTGCTTTCTCACATGTTCGGTTACACACACACATATGCTCATTTGCTTTCTCACGTGTTCGGTTACACACACACACATGCTCATTTGCTTTCTCATGTGTTCGGTTACACACACACATATGCTCATTTGCTTTCTCACGTGTTCGGTTACACACACACACACATGCTCATTTGCTTTCTCACGTGTTCGGTTACACACACACACACATGCTCATTTGCTTTCTCACGTGTTCGGTTACACACACACACACATGCTCATTTGCTTTCTCACGTGTTCGGTTACACACACACACACATGCTCATTTGCTTTCTCACGTGTTTGGTTACACACACACATATGCTCATTTGCTTTCTCACGTGTTCGGTTACACACACACACATATGCTCATTTGCTTTCTCACGTGTTCGGTTACACACACACACACATATGCTCATTTGCTTTCTCATGTGTTCGGTTATACACACACACGCTCATTTGCTTTCTCACGTGTTCGGTTACACACACACACACACACATGCTCATTTGCTTTCTCATGTGTTCGGTTATACACACACATGCTCATTTGCTTTCTCACGTGTTCGGTTACACACACACACACATATGCTCATTTGCTTTCTCACGTGTTCGGTTACACACACACACACATATGCTCATTTGCTTTCTCACGTGTTCGGTTACACACACACACATATGCTCATTTGCTTTCTCACGTGTTCGGTTTTACACACACACACACATATGCTCATTTGCTTTCTCACGTGTTCGGTTTTACACACACACACACATATGCTCATTTGCTTTCTCACGTGTTCGGTTATACACACACACACACACACACACACACACATATGCTCATTTGCTTTCTCACGTGTTCGGTTATACACACACACACACACACACAAGCTCATTTGCTTGTTTGCTCTTTCTTTTACTCTCATAATCACATACACATTCTATGCTCTCTTCCTCTTTGGCAGCACAAGGGACAGCAGCCTCCTCCTTCAGCCCATGACCCACCAGGCTCTTCCTCTTTATCTTTTTCTTTTTTATTTAATGTTCTCCAGACCACGCTGCTTCTGCTCTTGACTTATGGGGTGAAGGGGAAAGGCCGATGGAAGTTCTTATGGCTCTGTGGGCTGCACTGCTCCTGACTGCCCAGGGGGTATGTGTGGAAGAGATCTCTGCTTTTTCTTCCAGCCCCACAGCTGATCTTTTCTTCACTGCCAGGGGTGGTGGGTGGTGGGAGGGGGGGTGGGGAGTAGGAAGCTGATACTTCTTGCCACCCTATGGCTCGTACTTCTCTTGACTACTGGGTGTTGGGAGGCTGATGGTGGTTCGCTCCATGGGCCATGCTAATCCTGACTGCCGGGGGATGGAAAGATTGATGCTTTTTTTTTTTTTCCGGCTGCGCTACTCCTGACTGCTGAGGGGGAGGAAGCCACTGCTTCTTACAACCCCATGGGCCATGCTGCTCCTGACTGCTAGTTGAGGGAGAGGGGATGGCATAAGAAACCAAAGCTTCTGCTGGCCCTGCTGCTCCCAATTGTGGGGGCATGGAGGAATCATACAGACTGCCTTGAAGTTGGGTGGCACATTGTAGTTTTTTTGTCCCAATTTGCCCCCCTTTCAAGGAGCTCTTCTTCCCAGTGGAAGAGCTCTTAAGGCCCAAGGGCTATATCAAGTTGATGGGAGGCAGCTTGTAAGCCAAATTGTGAGAGAGTGATGGTGCCTATGGGCCCTGGCAGGAAAAATAGGAAAGCATAGGATAAGTACAGATGATTAGTAGGGAAATGAGGGTAAAGCGGAAGTATAGTGTATTGCATCAGGAGGAATAAATGGGCAAACTTGGATGGGCGTTTCAGTTGGTATCTACCATCGTAGTCTGTTTTTATATAGCAAGTCAATCAATTTTCCTGTCTGCTAGAGTAAAGACACCCTGCTCAGCTTCCAACTTTACCCTCACTTTCATCCTTCTTGGGTTCCTTTCTGCTTCTCCTGTGCCTTATTAATGTAAGTATTACTTTTATCTCCACTGAAGAGGCCAGTCCATGCATTCACCCTTTCTTTCTAGAGCTATCTCCTTATATTAAACCTAGTTCTGTCCTCCTCCATCCCTTTATCATGATCCCTTTGTTCTACAGTTTCCTTACATTTATAATGTAGCTCACATATCAGAAAATATGGTAAAAAATATGAAATTAGTAGATTTGAAAAAGTGTAGATAGTGTGATATTTTTGTGATCTTGCTCGCCTCATAATTTATAGTTCATTCCTCCTGTTCTGCCCTTGAGCTGTATTATGTAGTGCCAGATTTAGTGTGCTGGCCAGATAAATGAAATCTCGTTCCATTGTACAGCAGTGCTGCCAAGATATACTTCTCAGTACTGGGTTACAATTTCTCAGGTTCTGTTTGACTGCTTTGTGTAAGATGTTCTCTGCTTTTCAGTGGCACAACAGTTGTATTCTTTTCTTTTTCTGTCTTTAAATCAGTTTGTTTCAAGGTATTTGATATCGATCGGGATGGCGTTTTGTCTCGCACTGAGCTTAAAGAAATGGTTGTTGCACTGCTTGAAGTCTGGAAGGATAACCGCACTGATACGTTACCAGTGAGTAGTGGGGGAGCACTGAAAGGTGAAAGTGATTTCCTCGGGGTTGATATTCAAAGCCGCTGAGTGGATAAAGAGAAGCTGGTAAATTGACCCCAGTTGTGGACATTCAGACACATTTACTCTGCCAGTGTTATGGCTGAAAATCTCTCTCTGCTCAAAATGTCAGCAGGTAGATCTAGGCTAGTGGTTGGACTTGTGCAGGTAAAGGTATCCGGTCAGCCCAGATTGTTCCACTGATTGGGAACACCTCTGGCCAGACCCTTTTCTGCCTGGTTAAGTTTGTGCAGCTTGTGGCTTTACCTGCCCAGTTTTAGATATTGAATCGCTTCTTTTTACCCAGCTAAAATCCAGTTTTAATCCAGTAAATCTTTTGAATATCAATCCCTTAACAGATTTTGTACCAAAAGTTGGATTTAGTTCCAGAAACAACATAGGTGAGGCATCTGGTTAGATTCTGTTGAATTTAGCTTTTCATGAGCTGGTTTCCATTGGGCACATAGGTATTTATTTATAATACATTTATTCAAAATTTAAATTATGTGCATCCAAGAAACACCAAATTCCCAGTATAAAAAACAAATGCAAAAGAGCAAACAAGCATCTAACCCCTGCTGAGGTTTATGAGATGCAGTTTTGCTGTGTATAGCTCCTAAAGAAAGAATTAAACAAAGTGGCAGTCACAGTCCCATATTCAAAGGCATGTGCTCAAATATAGGATGAGTCTATAACTGGGAAGGATGTAAGAGGAGCCAGAGATCTTTCAACACTTAAAAATTAACAAGTGGCAAACTTACGTGTTTACAGAAGTTCACTGCAAACCCCCAGTCCATAATAATACAAATGTCTTCTACTTCTTCTGAGTTACTTTTGCTACATCTGGAAATATTCTTATGTTGAAAAAAGAACCCTAACTCAGTCTCTGTCAGAGCTGAAGGCTAGGTTAGTTATCTCTGTAGAAGGAGTAGGCATTTATACACAGCAACTTTGCGTGGTTATTGATTACTCTTCTTTGTTTTTACAGGAATTGCACATGAATCCGTATGACATCGTAGATGACATTTTGAAGTCTCATGATACTACCAAGGTAAGATTTTATTATCCATTTTTTTCTCTGTAATATCTAAAAAAACCCCAAACAAACAAACAAAAAAAAGCTTTTGACTTTGCAGAATTTTCTGTGCTGCATTATTTGTCTGCAGTGAGGAAGTACATGTGCTGATGCTGTGAATAAGAATCCAAGGTATACATTCATTGAAACAAATGTGTGTTTTTCATTACTTGGATGTGTATTTTACATTTAATTTGGCAGTCAGACGAGAGCTGAACATTTCTGTGAATGGGTCAGGCTAAATTGCTAGCGGTTTGTGCTTTTGCCATGCAAACTAGGGGACACTGTATTGGCTTCACAGGCCAAGCAGACCCAGATATAGGCATAAGCATTAGGCCACATGGGCAACTGCCTGTGGCACCAAATTTTCATTGGCACTGGAGCAGCACTGCTGCTGCCATGTCTCCATCTGGACCTTGTCCTATAGCACCATTTGTCCTGCAGGGTGCACTGACCTCACAGCAGCAACTCCAGCAAAAACAAATTGAGTACGGGGCCTGTGAGCATGCAGGAGGAGAAGGTGGAGTGCTGCAGGCTTGTCAGGGTGAGAGGTCTCTCAGGCCCCATGCTGAATTTTTTTCTGGAGTTGCTGCTGCAGTGCCGGCACCATTCTACAGGATAAGTGGCAGAGGTAAGGGTAGGGGGAGGATCTGGGAGTGGGAGTGGGAGGGAGTTTGTTCTTTCTGTTCATCTGCTGACTTCTGGGGACAGTGGGGGGGGGGGGGTGGTGAACAAGTCCTGCCTTTTTCCTCCACACCTGCGATTATTAAGGGGACCCTGGGGAAAACTTGGCCTCTGGGCACCTTCATTTTAAATCTAGCCCTGAGGCCAAGTGTATCATTCCCATAACCTCAAGTATTAAAATTGCTCAGCCATTGGGAAAGGCATCCTCATATGAAGGAGACCAGTTGCCTGCCTCCAAGCAGCTCTGATTGTAGTTTTTGTTGTATTTTTGCCACATGATTTTGTAATATAGTACTTAATAAATGTATATGGATAATGGATTGAATGGGAGAAAACTGAGGGCTAACCAAATGGTGGCATGTGACCTTGAGGATTTGACCTGAGAGGAAGCTGGAGGAATAGAGAAGTAAAAATGGTTTTAAGGAACAAGAGAGGAGAGGAGTATTGTATTTTTATTTACATCAGCTTCACTATTAATGCTCTGGCAACTCTCTTCCATCCAGGGCTCTGGGTGTCCTGAACCTTCATTTGCAGCTACTTGGGGTTTCCCTGCCTTCACGCCCCCCTCCCTTGCTTCATCATTGTATTGATAGTCTTCGGCCAAGAGTAACTGGCCAGGGCTCCCTTCAGAGCTTTGTACAGGGGCCCTATGAGGGTCATTTTATAACTACCTGCATTTGGGTAATTCTTACCCGCAGACTCTGCCCCAGTTTTCAAAGGGAAAGAATACACGTGCTTTTACTTGGGAAAAGTATCCCAGGAAAACTTCCAGCATACATTTACACCTGCACTTGTGCAGGTAGTTTTCCAGAGGAAAAAAATACATGCACGCTTTTGAAAATCTAAAAGTGCACAGGTACAAACCCCTCCATTACCTTCCCCTGGGAACACCTCTCGTCACTGTGTACTCAGGTTCTATGTGCTTACTTTTACCCTCAGAGAGGAGAGGCAATTTTTAAAAATTCACCCATGTGTTTTTTTATAATTAACATTTTTATTAAGATGTTTGAAAAGAAATGAACATTACAATGATAGAGACCAAAATACACATCTTCATTGAATGTACTGTGAGCAGCTACAGAAAAACAAATCACTGTAACCCACCCATCTATCTCCCCCCCCCATGGAGTTTACAAGTAACCAACATAAAACCCCAGGTAGCACTCAACGCAAAACTAAACAAACAAAAGGACCTGATGCTTTGGATCGATAAAAACAACATCCATATGACAATCAAAATACAGAGTACTGAGATAATATAAAACGAATCTTCTAAACCAACTGTGAAATAAGCTGGAGAGAACTGAAGTACATGAGAGAGAAGGCCTGCTCCATCATGTATAAGTCCCCCTCATGCAAAAAAGTCAAGAAATGGCCTTCATGTTGTATTGAAAGAAGCCGTACAATTGTGCCGGGACGCCATTAAGGAGACCAGTTGGCAATAAATGTGTCATTTATCTAACACTTTTTGAAATGAAGGAATACCCTCTTGTTTCCAGCCCAAAGCAACTATACTACATGCCGCAGTGAAAACCTTTAAGCAAAACCTTTGCTGATGTTTATTTAGCCCAAGAAGTGATAAGTTCAGAAGAGCAGACCCAGCCTCGGGGAAAATGTCCACCCCTAGTAAAATGCTGAACCAATCAGTTACTTTCTTCCAAAAAGGAGCAATTTTAGCATAGTACCACCATATGTGAAAGAAAGCCCCTGTCATACCACGTTTTCGCCAACACAGCTCAGACTGTGTGGGGTGAATTCTGTGTAATTTATCTGGGCTAACATACCACTGTTCTAGGACAAGCAGGATGGCAGTCCTCACAAATGGGTGACGACATCAGATGAAGTCTGACACAGAAAACTTTTGTCAAAGTTTCTAGAAGCTTTGACTGGCACACTGATAATGCCCAGCATGCCACTATCTGCACGTCCACACGAGGTCTTCCTTCAATCTCTTTTTCCACGGTGCAGTTGCCTCGCAGTTTGTGGAACTCTGCTTCGTTCTCTTTTTTCAGGAATTTTTCCCTGTTCCATTGACGGGTCTCCCTTTGCGGTCGGTACCTCTCCTTGGTGCGATAGTTAAAAACATTTTCTCACAGGACAAGCAGGATGGTAGTCCTCACATATGGGTGACATCACAGGATGGAGCCCAATCACGGAACACTTTTGTCAAAGTTTCTAGAACTTTGACTAGCACCTACTGGGCATGCCCAGCATGGCACTAAACCTGCAGCCAGCAGGGGTCCCCCTTCAGTCTTTTTTCCGCGCAGCAGTAGCCACGCGGGTTAAGGAGCTCCACAGAGATTCCTGAAAGGAATTTTCCTCACGGAATTACTACAAACTTTCATATCCCACAGGGGTCCCCCTCTCGAATTTGTGCTTCCGCGGTGCTCTGGTAAGGTTTTTACCTGGTTCCGGTCGATTCCCGTCGAGTTTGGTCCTCGCGGCCTACTGGCCGTCGACTGCACCACGGCTCAATTTTTCAAAGGCCATGGCGTCTGGGTTCTGTCGGTGCCCTGACTGCGCTCACACCATGTCCATAACAGACCCCCATAAAGTCTGTGCAATGTGTCTCGGGTGTGAGCATGATGTCCTGACTTGCACCAAATGTGCCTTAATGACACCAAAAGGTCGCAAAGCCAGAATGGACAAAAATGGAACTTCTCTTCCGTTCTCAAACTCCGACACCGTCTATTGCTTCGACGTCGTCCGAACCGGTGCCGTCTACTTCGCGCCAGCATCGGGCACCGACCGGTGACCGTCCGGCATCGACAACCTCCCGGCCATTGACTACCTCTTCTCCCCCTCAGGACCGAGGGGATCATAGAGAGAAATATTGGCATTGACACCGAAAGCCTCTGAGATGGTTCCCTTCCAATTACAGACTGAGGAAGATGATAGACACCAGATGATGGAGCTGTTACAATTCATGGATGCTCCCAAGGAAATCACCTCCATCTCTATCCATCAGGTTCTTTTGGATCTTCTCAAAAAGAATTGGGAACACCCTGGTTCGGTAGCTCCAGTCAACCAAAACGCTGACACCACTTACTCGGTCCAGTCAGCCCAGGATTCCAAAAACCTCAACTGGATCACCAATCCGTGGTAGTAGAGTCTGCCCAAAAGAGGGCACGACGCTCAAAGCCACACTCTTCCTTTCCTCCAGGCAAGGAGCAGAAATTCCTGGATGCCATTTTTCTTCCAGGGATCCATGTTCATCTCTCGGATCACCTCTTACCAGCTTTATATGACCCAGTATAATAGGGTCTTATTCAAGCAGATACAGGACTTTGCAGAGTCCCTGCCTCAGCAATTCTAGGAACAGCTACAAAACCTGGTTCACAAAGGCTTTGAAGCGAGGAAACATGAAATAAGATCCTCTTATGACATCTTCGACACCGCTTCCAGGGTTTCAGCAACTGCCATTTCTGCAAGAAGATGGGCTTGGCTTAAGTCTTCGGACTTGCGCCCTGAAGTACAAGACAGATTGTCCGATCTGCCTTGCATCGGAGACAATCTGTTTGGTGAACAGATCCAGCGGACGGTGGCGGAACTCAAGGAGCATCATGAGACCCTTCGCCAACTCTCTCTGATGCCTTCTAAATATTCGACTAAACAACCATTTAGGAAGGACACCAAAAAGTCATTCTTCCGTCCAAAGAAATCCTATCCCACCTTCTAGAGGTCATTCTATGAGGCCTTTCCAAAAGGCCCAGTCTCGTCAACCCCATAAACAAAAGCCGCAAGCAGCTCCTCAGCCAGGCCCTGCTTCTGGTTTTTGACTCCTGCATAGAGAGCAGCAGCCAGCTTCCGCTAGGAGGTCAATTGTGCCATTTCAACAACATATGGCACACAATCACCTCGGACCAGTGAATCCTTGCCATAATCTCTCAAGGTTATCACCTGAACTTTCTCTCCATCCCACCAGACTCCCCACCTTGGCTGACGTGGGGACCATCAGACCATTCACTACTCCTGGATCAGGAAGTCTCCCTCTCCTTCAATCCAGAGCAATTGAACCAGTGCCCTACTCCCAACAGGGCCTCGGGTTCTATTCCCGGTACTTTCTAATCCCCAACAAATCAGGTGGCGTTCGTCCAATTCTGGACCTGCGTGCCCTCAACGAGTACCTCCAACGAGAAACGTTCAAGATGGTAACCTTAGGTTCCTTCCTTCCTCTTCTGCAAAGAGGAGACTGGCCCTGCTCTCTAGACCTTCAGAACGTGTACACACACATTGCGATAACTCCATCTCATCGCAGATTTCTGAGATTTCTGGTAGGCCCCAAGCACTATCAGTACCGAGTGCTCCTGTTCGGCCTAGCATCTGCTCCACGAGTTTTCACCAAGTGTGTCGTAGTAGTAGCAGCCTTCCTCGGGACTCAAGGTGTCCACGTCTACCCCTATCTCGACGATTGGCTGATCAGGGCTCCCATTCAGCAAGCTGCTCTGTCTTCCCTTCATCTTACCTTACACACTCTGATTTTGCTGGATTTCTCGTCAACTACGCGAAATCCTGCTTAGTCCTATCTTAAGCTTTGTCCTTCATAGGGGCAGACTTGGACACCTTTCAAGCAAAAGCTTTTCTGCCTCAACAGCAAGCTCTCACTGTCATTTCTCTTACACACCAGCTACAGTCTCAACACCATTCGACTGCACAAAACCTTCTCATTCTGCTGGGACACATGGCTTCCTCGGTGCAGGTTACCCCAATGGCCCGCTTGGCCATGAGAGTCATGCAGTGGACTCTAAGGTCACAATAGACTCAATCCATTCAACCACTATCAACCGTTGTCCACATCACTGACCCACTTCGTCAGTCTTTAGCTTGGTGGAAAAATCAGATCAATCTTCTCCAAGGCCTGCCCTTACAGGCCCAAATCCTCAAATAACTTTTACCACCGATGCTTCCAACCTCGGCTGGGGAGTATATGTTGCCAATTTGCAAACCCAAGGAGCTTGGTCTCTAGAGGAAGCCAAACACCAAATCAATTTCCTGGAGCTACGAGCAATCAGATATGCTCTCAGGGCGTTTTGGGATCCCCTGTCCAACCAGGTCATCCTGATCCAAACTGACAACCAGGTGGCCATGTGGTACATCAACAAGCAGGGAGGGACGGGCTCCTACCTCCTGTGTCAGGAAGCGGCACAGATATGGGCGGATGCCCTTTCCCACTCGATGTACCTCAGGGCCACCTACTTGTCGGGAGTGGACAATGTGTTGGCAGACAAGCTGAGTCGCACCTTTCAGCCGCACGAGTGGTCTCTCAACCCCACAGTAGCGAACTCAATATTCCAACGTTGGGGTTATCCTCAAGTATAGACCTCTTTGCGTCACCTCAAAACCACAAAGTAGAGAACATTTGCTCTCTCACTCACAGCTAACACTCACAGCCAAGAGACGCATTCTCCCTCTCATGGGCCACCGGTCTCCTATATGCATTCCCTCCACTTCCACTTCTCTCGAAGACTCTCGTGAAGTTATGTCAGGTCAAGGGAACCATGATCCTCATAGCTTCTCATTGGCCACGCCAAGTGTGGTTTCCGATTCTTCAGGACCTCTCCATTCGCAGGCACATTCCCCCGGGGAAGGACCCGCTTCTGATCACCCAGAACGATGGGTGTCTACGCCACCCCAATCTTCATGCCTTGTCCTTGTCTGCCTGGATGTTGAAAGGCTAATTCTTCAGCCACTCAACCTTTTGGAGCCAGTTTCCTGTGTCCTGATTGCTTCACAAAAGCCTTCCACGTGAAAATCTTATTTTTACAAATGGAACAGGTTTAAGTCATGGTGTTCCTCACCCCCCCTTGTCTCCATCACATCACCTCTGAGGATCTCTCTGTCCTGGTGGGAGAGTCTCTCCAGTTTGGAGCAGGGATCCCCTTCCAAGCCTCTCTGCCCCGGTAGTCCTTACTATCGATGCCTCTGCTCAGGGCTTGGGGCGCCCATGTGGACGGCCTCCACATGCAGGGTCACTGGACTGCTCAGGAAGCTCTCTAGGAAGTTTATCTGGCAGAGCTTCGGGTGATTTGTTATGCTTTTTTGGCATTCCGGGACAGGTTGTCACACAAGGAAGTCCTGATTCGGATGGACAACCAAGTCGCTATGTGGTATATCAACAAACAGGGAGGTATGGGGCCGTTCCTCCTCTGTCAGGAGGCGGTGCAGCTCTGGTCCTGGGCCCTGCCATAGGGGATGTCGCTGCAGATGACGTACCTACCCGGGACTATGAATGTACTGGTGGACCATCTAAGCCGCTCTTTTCAGCCGCACGAGTGGTCCCTGAATCCGACTGTGGCAGCCTGGATTTTCCACCGGTAGGGAACCCTGGATATAGACCTTTTCGCCTCCCCGTACAACTGCAAGGTGAGCAGATTTTGCTCCCTGTTCACACAGGACAGTCATCCGGCCTCCGATGCCTTCTTCCTTCCCTGGGGGAAGAGCCTCCTGTACTCGTATCCTCCTCTCTCGCTCATCTTGAATACTCTTCCAAAACTTCAATGGGACCGGGGGACCATGATACTCGTAGTGTCCTACTAGCCCTGGCAGGTCTGGTTCCCTCTTCTTTGGGATCTGTCAATTAGGGATCCCATCAGGCTGGGGATCGTGCCTAATCTGATCACTCAGAACCAGGGCGCATTGGCCTTGACGGCGTGGGTGTTGAGCGCTTAATGCTTCAGCCCCTGTACCTCTTGGAAAACATCTCCCAGGTGCAGGTGGCTTCTAGAAAGCCTTCCACCAGGAAGTCTTACAAATCAAAATGGAAGAGGTTCTTCACCTGGGATGAGGGGCATGGCTAAGATCCATTCATATGCCCCTGCACCTTTCCGAGTCTAGGCTTCCGACCAGCTCAGTCAGGGTTCATCTCAGTGCCGTTAGTATGTACCATAGGGGTGTCACTGGCACTCCCATCTCAGTACAGCCTTTAGTGGGTCGACCTCCTGTTGTGTCCTGGGACCTGTTGTGTCCTGGGACCTCAACATTGTCCTAGCATGGCTCATGCGCCCTCCCTTCGAGCCTCTGCGACCCGAAGTTCCTCACCTGGAAGGTTATATTTCAGTGGCGATACTTTGGCTCGTAAAGTCAGTGAGCTTCAGGCCTTGGTCATGTACCCGCTATACACACACAGTTTTTTCGTGATTGTTTGGTCCTGCATACGCACCCCAAGTTCCTACCTAAGGTTGTGACTGATTTTTACATCAATCAGTCCTTTGTTTTGCCCACCTTCTTTCCTACTTTCTTCTTCAATGACTTTGGACTATCTGGTTTGCATTTCTACTAGCTGAGGATCCTGGAAGGCATTTAACTGTTGTGTCACCATCAAAATGTGCTCCCAAAATGGTTTCTCTGATGATACTCTCCCAGCAGACTCAGCTTTCTCTTATGACATCTGATTCTTTTGAAGGGCTTCTGTGTGCATTGGGTGGCTTCACTTTTAGAAATCACTTCAAAATCTATTGCTGAGGTTTCTTCATTCTCTAATGCCGGTTGGTATAGAGCTTCACTAGTTCTCGCATTCCCTCACCACTTGTTTCAGAACCCCCACCCAAAAACTGCAGATAAAAGAGTCATCCAATTTAATATCTGCTGCATGCACACATGTTTGATAACATATGTACTTACTCCATTTATAAAATGTTTAATGTGCACGCCCTGGAACACTCTCAAATCTCACTCTTTCTTCATGCATACTCTTCTGTGAAGCAGCAACAGTATATGCAGACTCCCTCCTTTCTGAAAATGTGCTACCTCGCCCAGAAGCTACTTGCATGCGTATCTGCTGATTTTATGTGCCCAACTCCTGAGTAAGTCTTTGAAACTCTGATTCTAAAGAGATTCATTCTTGGTCTGGACATTATAGCATGGGGAAGAATTTTTGCTGGGTTTATGAATTTAGCTGCATGTACATGAATTCAGCTGTCTGTTTTCACTCTGGCAATAAAGCATTCCATGATAAGTCAGATTCTTTTGCCAACTAAATACCTTTCAAAGCTGGCAATTTTACTGAAGCATGCAGTGGTGACTAAATCACATGTAGTGTAATTGTTCTCTTTCCCAATAGTACTCCCAAGGTCTTGTATCATTTACTTAAAGTAGAATTTTTAAAACTATTTTAAGAATTGGATTCAGACTTTCTATGTAGATATTCTGTTTCCATTATCCAGATCTCAAACTTCAGCTTGGGCTGAAGGTCAACACAAAAATTGTAGGTAATTACCTTTTCATTGAGTTAACATAATACAAGTCTGACCAGCTTTTGAGAGCTACACTGCTTTCATCAGCTCAAAGCAAAATGAGTGGGTTAATGTAAAGTTAGTTCAATAAAAAAAAAATGTCACCTACAACATTTTTTGTTGACCTCTCCATCTACATGTTCAAGTGGACAAACATTACTACCATAATAACATAGCATATGATGGAAGAAAAAGACAAATAAACTCATCCACTCTGCCCAATTATTCCTCTCCACATTGCTGAAGATATATCTCAACTGCCATCCATAGAGCATGACTGCTTGTAAGATATTGCTCCTTATTTAAGATAGTTTTTTTTTTTTTTGCCTTCTTCCTTTGTACTCTGCATACAAGATCTTCTGTTTAGTTCATAACTAGCATCCTTCCCTTCCTATGTCTAATCACAAAGCTTTGTAAGAATCTAAAAAAAAACCTTTCCTAACAAGCATGGCTGTTGCCCATACAATCTGGCCTCCTCCCACAACACTACTTTATCCAAAATGCATAATGTACGCACCATCTTCATGAGAGTGGAAGCTGTCCCAATGGGAGATATATCCTTAATCAAACTATGCAGTTAAGAGTATCATATTTAATCTGCTGCACTAATACTGTATAATATTATCCCATGGCATCTAATCTACAATAGCATCAGAAAATGTTCTATTTATATCAGTTCTTATTTCATGTCTGGCAAAACTTTGCTATAGTCATTACTCCAGAGCAATCTGATTAGCGAATGATTTAAAAAGTGGTTTGGAAGAGTTTTGTGCTCTTTAACATACAGTATGATTTATAAAGTAATTTAGTCTGTAAGATAGTGGTCTGGCTTTCTCCTTTTTATTCTTGTATGTATTATATCTGCTGATCAAGCACTTTATTAGAGTCCCACAAAATGAAAAGGTTATCTTTTCTCAAGCAATTATGCTTTATCAAATGCATGCTTTAAGGACTTGGTAAGTTTAGAGGCTCTGTTAAATTTGTAATTAATTGTTGTTGTTGGGTGTTGTATGCCTACCTTGTTCAAAATTTGCTGTTGATGTAGCAATGAAAGTTATGTCAGTTTATTCCAGACAAAATCTTGGGGTATGCAACCCAGTACATGGTTAGTGGATTTTTCATACGCACGTGCACACAAGAGTAGGAGCATGCATGACCAACAGTTTCATTAGACAGTTGCCTCACGATAGTTGTCTCTGTGGATGACACTCTCACCCTCCTGCTTCCTTCAGCCTATAACCATGGGGCCTTCTTTGATGTCTCTCTTCTTCTCTGCACACACCCAAACCACTGCTAAAGCATGTAGTTTCTTCCTGTATAAAATTGCTAAAAATCCATCCCTTTCTTTCTGAGCATCCTACTAAAATGTTCATCCACACTCTAATAATGTTCTGCTTAGACTACTGCAACTTGTTCTGCAGAGGCTTCCCCACTGAAGTATCTTTCTCCACTGCAATCTATTCAAAATTTGGCTGCAAGACTTACCTTCCTTCAGTGTCACTTTGACCATTATATCTGCTCCCTGTCCACTTCTTTGTACATTCAAGCTTCTCTTACTCACCTACAAATTCATTCACACTGCAGCTTCTCATTATCTATTTTTTCTTTTCTCTCCCCACACCCTTTCTCGTGAACTCCATTGATTGATTACATCACTTGTATCTGTGCTTTTCTTCTTCCCCTCCAACTTCTGACTCTGTACTATCCACCTAGATGAATAGACTTCCTAAATTGGTGTGTCATGCTGTCTCTGGCTGCATTTTCCAGTCTAAAACCCATCTTTTTGAGGCTGCTTTTAAATCCTAACCATTTCTCCAAAATAAATAGACTCATTTGACATGTGTGTTTGTCCTGACTAGATTGTAAGCTCCATGGAGCAGGGACCATCTCTTCTGTGTATCTGTACAGTGCTGCATATATCTAGTAGCACTTTAGAAATGATAAATAGTAGTCTTCCAGGATAAGAATAAAATCGATCCTTTTGTAGAAGTTTTCTAACTTTACTAAAATGGAAAGGTGGCACTGGGTGGTAATCTGTGCTTCACTCTTTAGGACTTTTGGTCATTGTTCAAGCAGTAAAACTTTCTAACCAGGTATTTCTTGGCAGTCATTGGCCTCATTTGCCTCAGACCCTAAGAATCTGCTGCTTTATTTTTCTTCTTTCTTTGCTGCTGAAGGTGTTGCCGGAGGAGTAGCCTCCAAGCAGGTAACAAATTACCTTTTACTCATCACTCTGGCCACTAGGAATGCAGGACTCTCATTCTAATGCTCCAGTTCACACCCTGCTAGGAACTAGAAGTCTTTAATTTCTCAGATCAATACTTGCAGCTCAGTGCTCTAGTCAAACAGTCGGATTACATAATCATGGTTAATTAGGGCTTGTTGTGCCAATAATCTGTCATATTTTATCTTATTTATAAATGTTTTGCTTTAGCGCAAAGTGCATGTGGGCTAATACACTTTGAGGATTCCACATGCAAATGAGGCTTCCTGGTTAAGCCTCAGGTAAAAGGTGGTTGCAATAGTGTGGCAGATGCATTGTTCTATTTAGGAAAATGAATAGCCCATAGAGCAGTATTCTGTGCAGATAGCTAAACTCTTAATTCAGATTCATACATGAAGACAGGCTCAATTCTTAAACTCCAAACATTTTATTTATTTTTCTTTTTTTTAAATCAAATTTGATTTCTTGTCTTATCATTTAAAGATGAGTTACAATAATACAACATTGTGTAAAATCCATCTTTACAATAACTATTGTAAATACTTATAATGTGCAAAACTAACTATCCAGATAAAGTATCGTAAAACAAGGTCAGGCCAAACCCATCCTCTAGAATTACTCCACCAGTCTCTTATTTACCAGATGGTTACATAAGATCAGAAGAACTATATAAGTTATGAAAATGCTTGGAGAAAGAAAGCTATTTTATTGAAAAAAAAAAAACATAGAACTTACTGGAAGATTAAATGGAAATAAGAATAACTGGAACAGGGTCTCTGAACTGTGGTACAGTTCCTCATTATCATTATTTCTTATATGCTTTTCCAACAAAAGCAGTGCAATTGCAGAAATCCATTGGTTATCCCTGGGATAAGGAGCTTGGAAACTATCTACCTCTGGAGATCCTGCAAGATACTTGTCACCTGGATTGGCCCCTGTTAAGAACATAAGAAATTGCCATGCTGGGTCAGACCCAAGGGTCCATCAAGCCCAGCATCCTGTTTCCAACAGAGGCCAAACCAGGCCACAAGAACCTGTATTGCCAACGGGCAATACTGAGGGACCATAAGATTATTTCCCATACTTTAAGAGTTTGGAGGGTGGTTCACCACTCTCTAGCCGTCCCAGAGGGTCTCAAATTCTATATGACCTCTTTGTTATGTAACCCCCAGGTTTCACAAAGCACGTTTTCCCCAGACATGGAACATTGGGGTAACGGCTGGATTGAGGTACTTGGTGGAGAATGGCCGGTTACGGTCTTTGATAGAGCTGATGGGAGACTTCGATATTCCTTCTTCCACTCGCTATCTTTACCTGCAGTTGTGTAGGGATATTACTCGATCAGCATCAATTGATTTGATCTTGGAGGAGTGTGCAGGTGTGAAGGGGGTGGAATGTTGTACTTCCGGGCCCCGCCACTTGATTTCAGTACTTTACCTCTCTCTTAGAAACAAACTGGGGAGGCTCCGGCACCTCTCCTCGTCTGATGGAACCATGGAATGTAGATTTAAATGAAGCCTGGGATGGCAGGGATTGGAAGTCTGTTTGGAAACACTTGCAGAATTACAATTTGTTGTAAAGGGCAAGAGTTGCTTTATAAGTTGGTATGCAGACTGTATCGCAAGCCTGTATATATTTTTTTTCCTAAATTTAGTGACAATGGGACAGTGTGTTGGAGGGGATGTGGGCAAGAAGGAACTTATTTTCATATGTGGTGGGGTTGTTGGAAGATGCAGGATTTCTGGGCGGGCATTTCAGACTGCATATCAGCCATATGTTCTCAGTCATTGGAGCCTGATCCAGCGTTTATATCAACTGGGCCATTGGCCGAACAGGTTCAGCATGCGAGGTCATCAAAGATTGGTGGGACATCTCCTCCATGTGGCACGCTTAGACGGTGGCTCAGATATGGAAGCGGATTCCCTTTCATCACTGTTGGAGAAGCAAGGTTACGGAAATTGCGTGGATGTAAAAGCTTACGTTCCAGTTAAGACAAAATGGACATTTCTAAAAGAGACTGGGGGCCTTACTGGGAATGGAGAGAACGCGAGGAGAGTTCATAAGTATACTTCACTTTTATGCAGCTCCAGCACTGCTCTCTACATCAATAGCAGGGGTGGAAGGAAATTAGAACCAAAAAGTTACCAATAGGGGCCCTGACCTCAGCGGTCAGAGTAACAGTTAAGTATGAGAAAAATAACTGTGAGAGCTTGCTGGGCAGACTGGATGGGCCGTTTGGTCTTCTTCTGCCATCATTTCTATGTTTCTATATGTAAGATTCCATGTTACTGATGCAATTAATAGCAGTGGCTATTCCCTAAGTAAATTTGATTAATAGCCGTTAATGGACTTCTCCTCCAAGAACTTATCTAAACCTTTTTTGAACCCAGCTACACTAACTGCACTAACCACATCCTCTGGCAACAAATTCCAGAGCTTTATTGTTCGTTGAGTGAAAAAGAATTTTCTCTGATTAGTCTTAAACGTGCTACTTGCTAACTTCATGGATTGCCCCCTAGTCCTTCTGTTATTAGAAAGTGTAAATAACCAATTCACATCTACTCGTTCAAGACCTCTCATGATCTTAAAGACCTCTATCATATCCCCACTCAGCCGTCTCTTCTCCAAGCTGAACAGCCCTAACCTCTTCAGCCTTTCCTCATAGGGGAGCTGTTCCATCCCCTCTATCATTTTGGTTGCCTTCTCTGTACCTTCTCCATCGCAACTATATCTTTTTTGAGATGTGGCGACCAGAATTGTACACAGTTTTCCAGGTGCGGTCTCACCATGGAGTGATATAGAAGCATTATGACATTTTCCATTTTATTAACCATTCCTTTCCTAATAATTCCTAACATTCTGTTTGCTTTCTTGACTGCTGCAGCACACTGAGCCGACGATTTTAAAGTATTATCCACTATGATGCCTAGATCTTTTTCCTGGGTGGTAGCTCCTAATATGGAACCCAACATCGTGACTACAGCAAGGGTTATTTTTCCCTATATGCAACACCTTGCACTTGTCCACATTAAATTTCATCTGCCATTTAGATGCCCAATCTTCCAGTCTTGCAAGGTCCTCCTGTAATGTATCACAGTCCGCTTGTGATTTAACTACTCTGAATAATTTTGTATCATCCGCAAATTTGATAACCTCACTCATCGTATTCCTTTCCAGATCATTTATATATATATATATATATATATTGAAAAGCACCGGTCCAAGTATAGATCTCTGAGGCACTCCACTGTTTACCCTTTTCCACTGAGAAAATTGACCATTTAATCCTACTCTCTGTTTCCTGTCTTTTAACCAGTTTGTAATCCATGAAAGGACATAGTCTCCTATCCCATGACTTTTTAGTTTTCTTAGAAGCCTCTCATGAGGGACTTTGTCAAACGCCTTCTGAAAATCCAAATACACTATATCTACCTGTTCACCTTTATCCACATGTTTATTAACCCCTTCAAAAAAAATGAAGCAGATTTGTTAGGCAAACTTCCCTTGGGTAAATCCATGTTGACTGTGTTCCATTAAACCATGTCTTTCTATATGCTCTACGATTTTGATCTTGAGAATAGTTTCCACTATTTTTCCTGGCACTGAAGTCAGACTCGCTGGTCTATAGTTATCCGGATCGCCCCTGGAGCCTTTTTTAAATATTGGGTTACATTGGCCACCCTCCAGTCTTCAGGTACAATGGATGATTTTAATGATAGGTTACGAATTTTAACTAATAGATCAGAAATTTTATTTTTGAGTTCCTTCAGTACCCTAGGATGCATACCATCCGGTCCAGGTGATTTGCTACTCTTTAGTTTGTCAATCTGGCCTACTACATCTTCCAGGTTCACAGTGTTTTCGTTCAGTTCGTCTGACTCATCACCCCTGAAAACCATCTCTGGAACTGGTATCTCCCCAACATCCTCATTAGTAAACACGGAAGCAAAGAATTAATTTAGTCCTGGAAACAGGATACTGAGCTTGATGGATCTTTGGTTTGATCCAGTATGGCAAGTTTTATGCTCTTAAAGTGAATAACCACAAGTTAGAATCTACGAGTAGATACACAACTGGATTGAAGCCGCCTTTGAATACTTTGGCTGAATTCATATGAAAAAGCAATATTTTCTGTCAGGCTTATCTGAGAGCTGCTGATAGAAAATGGAGGGTCCTCACACAGTGAAGATCTCTCATAACACACTGGTTCTTGCCCTAGAATTACCCAACTGAAATAAAGATTTTACATTTCTTTTTTTTTTTTAATTTGTAATTTTATTGAATAACAAACAACAATACAGTCCATAACCATCAGCAGTAAGCACAGTAACAATATTATCAATGAACAGTGCAACATAGTCTGATAAAAGTCTCTTGTTGATGGTATCTGCTACCAACGAACATAATGTCTTATTTGCATTCTGGACAGGCTCCTAAAAAGGCGAAGAAGAAGATCCATTATGATCAAATTTAAACAAGTTAAGATTGTACATTTCTACTTTAAGCCTAATAGATAGCAAATACTAATGCAGATTTTCTCTACAACCACTAGTTTTTAGCACAATATATAGGGACTGGTGTATATACAGATCATGATTGCTTGTGCACCAGTTACCCTTCCTTGTGGCAGAGGTATCTCCTGTATCATAGATATTCTGATAATCCGGGCTTAATTCATAGGGGATGGGCTAGGAATACAGTTTGGCACTTCTTTTCAGGCTTAAGGGGCGGAGCAGCAGGGGACAGCTCCTCCCCTCTTGGTAACCTGTGGGGGAGGAAGTGAGCCTGGAAGCACAAGGAAGAGCACAGCTACTGTCCTCCTTAATCCAGGCCCTCTCCTCTTGCTCCCTCTCCCCCACTTCTCCTTCTGTATTGCAGGTGACAGAAGGGGAAGAGGTGATACTGAAACTGATACTGCAGAGCAAAGAGCAGACACAAAAAGGGTTTCTATGAGTACAAGTTTGAAACTTGTGAGCAGGCGTGCCAATTATCAAGGCTTCAGCCCTGGCCTTGGTGAATGGGATTACTGCTCACAACTTTCAAACTTGTGCTAATTCAGGCCCTTTTTGTTTCCATTGCTGAGGGCTTAATTTCTGTCATATGTTTTCTGGCACCCGGAAATGTGGACCAGAACTAGCAGTGTCTATCAATTTTGACTCCCCTGTGGAAACAGATCAGAGCCAGCAGTTGCATGGATGATATATGCCCCTCCCTGCAGCAGTCAAAGGAAGCAGAGAAGAATAGTGTTGGAGCGGCTTACCCCGAGACGAGGGCAGCCATATGACTTTGATTTTATGGCAATTTCCCAGCACAATTTAGGAGGCTGTAAGGGACAACAGCCAAGGTAAAAATAAAAAAAAAAAAAAAAGCCAAGAGGAGTGGCAGAAGCAGTGGGGCCTGTCAGCCCCACTGCTTCTGCCACTCCTCTTGGCTTCCTGCTTATCACACTATCATCCCAGGCCCTGCCACCTCTGCTGCTGGTAAGCAGACTGGTGAGGGTGAAAGGGACACGAGACTGAATAAGGGGACATGAGTGAAGGGAGCAGAGGGAGTGAGGAGATCGGAGAGGGTGTTGGTTGTGTGAGAGAAAGGGGGAAAGAGTGAATCAGGAGATTAAAGATGCTATAAAGTATACATGAGGGACTTGGAGTGACTAGGAGATTTGAGTGAGATGACTGAGGGGAGGAGGGGACAGTCTATGAATAAAGTGATTGGAGGAGGTGGAGAAAGAGTGAAGGAGCAGAGGGGGATAGAATTGAGGGGGAGGGAGAGAAAAGAGAGTGAATGAGGAGAGCATGTGACGTTGCTCCCTTCTTTCCATTCCCAAGGATGCAAAGAGCAGCTCCCACATCCCTGGAACTAAGGACAACAGATAATGCCCTCCAAGGCAAAGGTGAGCCAGCTGATTCTGGCTTGAAGAGGAGGCCTGTACTTTACTGGCTGAGGAGGGACATATGAGGCAAGTTGCTGGAGAGGGTCACTTTTTCAAGGAGAAGGGCGGCTTGAGGACCACCAGGGATAGGGGGTTAGACTTGGGAGCTTTAGGTCTTCTGTGGGGGAGGGGGAGCACAATAACCACTGGGGAATATATGGGGTGGGGGGCTGGGGACAGAGGATCAGGATGACGAGGGCAGAGGGGAGGAGGAGGAGGGGGTTAAAGAGTTGCCTTCCACTCATCCCAGTGATCCTGCATCCACAGCCCCCAGTCACCTCTCGCCTACCAGTGCTCATCGAGCATGCTGTGAGGAGTGTGTTTGGGTATGTGTGTATGAGAGAATTCATTCCTGGCCTTGTTCCTGCCCCTTTGCACAGGCCACTCTCACCCCCTTCACAGTTCCTTTTTGTCTACCATTTAAACCCCGCTGATAATTGGGTGCAGTGTCAAGAAAGGTCCAGTTCCATATACTTCACCTACCTCCTGATGGGTTTCTGGCAAAACAGACATTTCAGTCAGTATTTTGGTTATCAGATGTCTATAGCTGGTTAAAAACAATTGAGTTGCCAGACCCCCTGATCCGTTTTCTTCTAATAGCTGTTTGTTCTGATTTTAGACAGTCCAAGTATATGTGTACCTGATGGAAATCAAGGAAGATCAGGTTGCCTTACCTGAGTTAGCTTTCCTGGTTTTTCTTATCATAGCCTTGTTATAACACATTTTTATAATAAGTAAAGTTCTGTATATTCGATTTGACTAGACTGTAAGCTGTATGGAGAAGGGACTGTGCTGTGTATATCTAGCAGTGCTTTAGAAATGATAAGTAATAGTAGTAGTGGAGCCCCCCTGGCAGTTTCTTCTGCTGTCCTCCCTACACCTCGCCATACCTTAATTACATTCTTGGGTGCATAAACTTTCCTTTAAAGACCTAGGAAGTGGATTCTGAAATGCCATGAGTATTTTAAACCTCTGTGTACAGAACTTGGTGCTGTTTAAGATGAACTTGAATAAGTGGTATTTAATGAGCAGAGACGAGACACATCGTGACCTTTCTGGTACCATTTATGGTTTCTGACATTAAAAGGAGCAATTGGCTTAGATTTTCCTGACACAAAGAAGTTAAAAGCGTCAACCATTTAATGCCCTAGCAGTGAGTTGCAGCTATTCTCAGCATTGCAAAACAAATATTAATAAGCAGTTTTTAAAGAAAGCAATCAGATTTTCTCCTTTTATCCTTTATTGTCAAGGAGATGTGCATTAATTTCACTTGGTAATATTTGCAAATATTCAGGCAGACCCCTGTACATTTCTGTCAGATTATCATGTGAAGACCTATAGTGTGGTGTAGAAAATTGCTGGCTTGTTACATATTTGAAACATTTCTGTTTATCGCTCAGTGTGGAATTTGTTGCGGGAGGATGTGATCAAAGTTAGTAACATAGTCTGGTTCAAAAAAGGTTTGGACAAGTTTCTGGAGGACAGGTCCATTAACCCTTAATAGCTGGGCAGGTACAGGGATTGTCACCTGCTACATCTGGGATTGGGCACAGGGAGGCGAGGAACTGGGTACCTGACCAGCCGGAGGCAGGATGCTGGGCTTGATGGACTCTTGGTCTTGATCTAGCATGGCAATTCTTTTGTTCTTCTCAGTACTGTAAATCTGTGTGAGCTGAAATAAATTGAGCTACTGATTTCTGCTCTTGCTGTATATATATATATGTGTGTGTGTGTGTATATATATATATGTGTGTGTGTGTGAATGCAAAGCATTGAAAGTGCACTTGACACAAACATTAATAGCTATTGACATTTTAAAATCACTGGGGGGATTCAGGGCTAGTGGTTAAGGGTGTTTAGAACTTATTGTAAGTGTTACGCTCTATGTTCTATGCATTTGTGTGTCAGGGGAAATACAGGTTCTTTAGTTTGCATAAAATTTACTGAAAATAATTGTTTTGTCCTGGAATTCAACAAGCCTGCCAATGTTGCACCCTCAGATATTTCCAGAAGTAATCCATGAACAGTGATGGAGAACTTGGAGAATAAGCTCTTTGGGGCTGATGAGGGGTTCTTTAAAGTAAATAGAAGAAGCAGATCAATTTGTATGATTGTAACATATATGATCTTAAACTCTATTTTAAAAATGTCCATGATTTTGCCAAAACCTTCAACCATAACTGGACTAAAATTGTAGAGATACTTAAATTTAGTCAGTTACTCTGCAAGATTTACGGGGTGTCCTACCAAGAAATCCCTCAACTGAATTGGGTCAAAGAAAACATAATTGTTCCCTTTATAACTTATGCAGCACTTACAAGGAAATTTTAATACAAACCGGGCACCTAAATTAAGTACCCTCTGTTTCATAACTAGGAATTCCTTCCTTCGTTGTTGAGTACTTTTAACTATATCGGGGTAAATCCATAATTTTGCTCCGTAGAACAGAGCTGTTCTATTCCTAAAGAACCTTTTCATTATAAAGTTACGATCTGATAAAAAGGCAAATGATATTAACAATACTTTCCTCTCTTTGACCTCTGTCTCAATGGATAATTCCAGTATAGCTGAAATATCCAGAGGTGGTATATTTTCTTGTACTTCCTAATTCCTACTTTCATGTAGTAAAATATGTCTATTTTCGTTCATTTTACTTACTTGCCCTGATTTCTTATATTTAGGAATGTATATGGAAGGTAATTTGTTTTCCAAATAGAACTGTATGTTACATTATATATATGTTGTATTCCAGAATATGTACCGTATTTCATTAATGAATAGTTTCATGATGTAATTTTGTGAAAATTTGAAAATAGAAAATAAAAAAAAAAAAAAATTGTAGAGAGACACATGCAAGCAAAACCGGAGGCTGTGATTGGTCTTCTGGGAATGGAAATTAGTGTGGATTATAAGTATGTCGTTAATTCTCACTGCTGTTTCCAGGCGGGACACCTTACCTTGGAAGACTATCAGATCTGGAGTGTGAAGAGTGCTCTTGCCAATGAATTTTTAAACCTCCTATTTCAGGTAACTTCAGTGTTTATTTTAAGCTTCCTTTTATAGCCCAGCACATGTATGCAGCAGTAAAACACTGTGTGTAACTTTCTTTAATCTATTGGAAGATTGTTTATTCACCAAAATACCAAATACAAGCAAGAGAAGACAATTGATCGGAATGAGAATATGAGCAATGCCACTCCAAGAAAGCTACCAGGAAACAGGAAAGTGATAGGAGCGCAGCAAAGTCTTTTTTTACTGACCCAAAGTACTGAACAATGTACTGTACAGTGAAAGAACTTTTACGCATCAGGTATACTGTACAGTATTTACAATTTCTGGCATTTTCCCCTTTTATAGCCCTTTGAAAAGAGTATCTTTAGGCAGCAGCACCTTGTAGATACTACATCCCCTCGCCAGTGGCTTAACCCTGAAAACCTTAGCTGGCCTGCAGGTTGGAGGGATTCCATCTCCAAGTGCCCACCCTCAGTAGCACAGAGGCCACCACTGTTGCGACAGCTGTCTTCCTTTAGGAGTTTAGACTTTATAAAAGCTTGGAAAGAAATGTAATAGGACGCTTCTCATGCCCCATACTGGACTGCTGTCAGAGCACTGGAAAACAATTGGACAGTCGGGTCCTTGCAGTAGAACAATGGGTTTTATTCTCTCACATTGTCTGTTTCTTCACATTCCCTTCCTTGGCCCTGCTCATGTTTTAGGGACCTAAACTTAGGTGCTCATTAG
Source organism: Rhinatrema bivittatum (assembly GCF_901001135.1). Lineage (NCBI taxonomy): Eukaryota > Metazoa > Chordata > Amphibia > Gymnophiona > Rhinatrematidae > Rhinatrema > Rhinatrema bivittatum. The sequence continues at coordinate 178,316,390 of NC_042622.1, forward strand.
GGGAGGGAGGGGAGAATTTACATTTATGTAGATATAGGCGCCTGCCTCCTTCCGAAGGTAATCTCATACCTTTGCAAGGAACTTTTACATGCAAATTTTACCCACGTTTTCAAAGCAAATTTCTGTGCATGTGTTCGTTTGAAAATGCATGGGTTTAAGTGCCTTTCACTGCAAACAAAACAACCCACACAAAGTTAATCCTGTTCCTCACTGGGTACAATTTCTGCAAGTGAACTCATGTGTAACACACAAGTCTCATCGCTGCCCTGGAACGCGTAAAAATATGTGCAGAGCTGGTGATTGACCCCTGGCCACCTACTCATATAAAAGCACATTTTCCTCACAGCAATGGCTTTGAAACTTTATTTTTATAACAACCTGTGCAAATTAGGCAGTTCAAAAATGCAGAAGTTATGCCAATTTTCAAAGTAAACTTACGCGCATAAATTCTTTTTGAAAATAACATGAAGGAACCCACACAGAGTTCCAGCTACTCTTTGCAAGGCGGACCTTAAGGGTGATGTATTAGTCCCTGAGGAAGCCTAAACGAAAGGCGAAACAAGGATATCTTTTGTTGGACAAGGAAATAAATCTTGAAATAAAGATAATATGAAACAACTTGAATGAAATAACAGTTTACACACCTAATATTGTTATTGTTGTAAAGTGTATTAATGCATTTAATTGAATGTATACAATTGAAACATTGATACATAGTATTGTGCATACATATGTTTTTAGATGGTGATGTGTGTGATTGAGGGATGAATGTGTTAGTTTAGTTTTTAATATGTTTATATAGGTAAACATGTTGTGAATTTCAATAAACGGTTATACAGTATCTGATGATATGTGATCTCTCTGTTGTGTGATATGGTTAAGGGAAAACCCCTAAGCATTTTTCCACGGATTTTGTCCTTTTTCCACGGATTTTGTCCTTTTTCCACGGATTTTGTCCTTTTATTACATAAGGCTTATGTTGCTAGTTTACTGCAGCAGGATGAAACCCCCACAGAACCCCCCCACCTGTAAATGTTCCTGCAGGCACTCCACCTGCAAAGGTGCCTAGGGTATCTACAGAACAGGGACCCAATCTCCCTGATTCTCAGGGGACCTATCTGGTTCGGACCATACCGGGAGTACCAGATCCTTCTAACCTGCCACCTCGGCTTCTGGACTCCAATCCAGATGCAGATCTTCTAAATCAGAATCCACCAGTTGAGGGAGATGACCCACGGGTTTTACGCTTTTTCCAGTGGGAGGAGCTGGACCCGCTTATACCTTTTGTTTTAGCCGAACTGGGCATATATGCCCATCTGGAGAAAACCACAAGTGCCCTGGTTTCCAGTAACGTAGACCCTGTCCTGGCTGGACTGAGGGCCCCCCCCCCCCCCCACGTACCTTCCCATTTCATCCTATGTTATTGCAGTTACTACTCCGAGAATGGGAAGCTCCTGAAGCCAGCTTACGGGTGGGCAGAGCAATGAACAAGCTCTATCCCCTCCCAGACCAATGTCTAGATATGCTCAAGGTCCCTAAAGTGGACGCTTCGGTTTCTGCTGTCACGAAAAGAACCACCATTCCGGTGGTGGGAGCGACAGCTCTCAAAGATCTTCAGGATCGTAAGTTGGAAGTGCGTCTCAAAAGAATTTTTGAAGTTTTGGCGCTCGGCGTTCGGGCAACAGTCTGTAGCAGTCTCATGCAGTGGGTAAGTAGCCTACACCACAGTAGCCTACATCAATCGCCAGGGTGGCACCAGAAGTCGCCTGGTGGCCCTGGAAACAAGCAAGTTGTTCTTCTGGGCGGAACAACATCTGACTCGGCTGGCAGCCTCCCACATTGCGGGAAAGGAGAATGTTCAAGCCGATTTCTCGAGTCATCAACATCTAGATCCCGGAGAGTGGGAGTTGTCCGAAGAGGTGATGGCGCTTCTCGTTCGCAATTGGGGCACTCCCCACTTGGACCTCATGGCCACTCGGGGGAATGCGAGGGCTCCCAGATTCTTCAGTTGCAGAAGAGAGCACGGCTTGGAAGGGGTGGATGTTCTGTTGCTACCCTGGCCTCGTGACATACTCCTCTATGTGTTCTCACCCTGGCCTCTGGTGGGGAAGGTACTCAGAAGAATAGAACTCCACAAGGGGCCGGTCATTCTTGTGGCGCCAGAATGGCCCCGAAGACCATGGTTCGCGGATCTGGTAAACCTCGCGATGGACTGTCCTCTTCGCCTCGGTCACCTCCCAAACCTGCTTCGGCAAGGTCCAGTATTTTTCGATCAGGCGGAGCGCTTTTGTCTAGCGACCTGGCTTTTGAGCGGCAGAGACTGAGGAAGAAAGGTTATTGGGAGGAGGTTATTTCCACTCTATTACGTGCACATTAGACTTCTACCTCTCTCGCTTACATATGGGTTTGGAGAGTGTTTGAGACTATGTGTGCAGATTCAGGTATTGTGGCGTGCAAGGCTCCAGCTTCCCATGTCCTCTCTTTTCTACAGAATGGCCTCTACTAGGGTTTGTCTTTCAATTCTCTCTGAATACAAGTCTCAGCTCTTGGTTCTCTTTTAGGGCGGGTCGATGGTTATGCCTTGGCGGCCCACCCGAATGTCATTCGGTTTCTCAAGGGGGCAAAGCATTTGAACCCGCCTGTTCCGGCTACATGTCCGTCATGGAGCCTCAATCTGGAGCTGTGGGTTCTCTGCGAGGCGCCCTTGGAACCTCTTAAACGAGCCACACTCAAAGACTTGACTCTTAAGACAGTTTTTCTAGTCTCTTTTTGCTCAGCCAGGAGGGTGTCCAAACTCCAAGTCTTGTCTTGCAGGGAGCCATTCCTTCGTTTTTCTGATTCAGGTGTTTCTCTCAAGACTGTACCATCCTTTTTACCCAAGGTGGTTTCCTTGTTTATTTATTTATTTATTTAGCGTTTTTTATATACCGAGGTATAGCAGAGTTGCCTTCACTCCGGTTTACATTATAACAAACCAGTTACATTTAAATTTGACAGATTACATTAATCAGACTGAGAAACAGACATAAAAATTAGTCTAACAAACAGCAGGATATATTACAAGTAAGGTATACTGAAAAAACAGGGTTCATAGATAATAGGATATATCTGTAGTTAGAGGGCGGGATAAATTGTCCTATCGGTAGACTGATAGTTATGGGATCAAAAGTCCGAGCTGTCAGTAAGAGATTGGCTTAGTAGCCAAGATTTTAGTTCTTTTTTAAAAGATTTAGGGTTTTCTTGACCAGCGAGGTACTGAGGGAGTGAGTTCCATAATTTTGGGCCGATGATGGAAATGGCTCTATTTCTGGTGGAAGAGAGTTTGGCGAGAGGGAGAGATGGAATCACAAGTTGTATTTTACTAGTTGTTCTTGTAGTGCGTAGGGATTGGTGGATATGTATGACGTCAACAAGAGCAGAGTAATCTGCTTTGTAAATTGCCTTCTGCAGTATTGAGAGGACTTTGAATTCGATTCTTTTCTCAATTGTGAGCCATTGTAGTTGGTTGAGAACGGGAGTGATGTGTTCAGATTTTCTTTTCCCCGTTAAGATTCTGGCAGCGGTATTCTGAAGAAGCTGTAGTGGTCTTAGGGATGACTTGGGTAGTCCAATTAGAAGAGAATTGCAGTAGTCCAAACAGGAGAATATTAGGGCTTGAAGGACTGTTTTGAAGTCATGGGGATGGTTTTAGGTGTTTGATTACCTGTAGTTTGTGGAATCCTTCTTCTGTTTCATCTGAATCAATCAGTAGAGCTCCCCGCCTTTACTACAGAGGACACCGAGACCATACATGCCAGAGACTTAAGGCAGCTTGATGTGAAGCAAGTCCTGCTCCGTTACTTAGAAGTCACGAACGAGTTCCAGGTCTCAGATCACCTTTTTGTCTTGTGGAGCGGACCCAATAGGGGGAATACAGCTTCTAAGGCTACCATCGTTCGCTGGCTAAAGGAGGCAATTGCTTCGGCTTACATTTGTCAGGGCCTTTCACTCCGGTCGCAGGCTACTTCCTGGGCAGAAAGCCAGTTGTTTCTCCACAAGAAATATGCAGAGCAGCTATTTGGAAATCTCTTCATACTTTTTTTCGTCATTATCGTCTTGATGTGCAGGCACCAATTTTTGGTTCCTTCGGCAGACAGGTGCTTCGGGCGGGAATATCTTGGTCCCACCCTACTTAGGGAAGCTTTGGTACACCCCACTGTCTGGACTGATCCGGGTACGTACAGGGAAAGGAAAATTGGTTCTTACCTGCTAATTTTCGTTCCTTTAGTACCATGGATCAGTCCAGACGCCTGCTCTTAGTGGAGGGAATCTGACTTTTTCTTTCAACAACCACTCAGAGTTTTTCATTTAAAGATAAGACCAATTTACAAGGCACCGGAAGTATCGGATATATATATATAAGAGCGATTACTTTGCATTTCTTCATGTTTCCATTTACATTTTGGAGGTTAAATATTGTTGCTTGCTTGATCTTATTTCTAGTTGAGCTTACATTTTTCTGCTTTGATAACGTTTATACTGAAGGGGCACGGGGGAGCACTGTCCTGATATAGGATACCCTTCGAGTTTTTCTCTGTCTCCATCTGCTGGAACGGAGGCTCAACCCACTGTCTGGACTGATCTGTGGTACTACAGGAACGAAAATTAACAGGTAAGAACCAATTTTCCTATTTTATTGCTGCGCACATGTTATAAAATCCCTTGATTTATGTGTTTAAAAACTGACTTACGGGGGGGGGGGTGGGGGGTTACAAGCATCTAATTAATGCAAGTAAAATCTTCTTGCATATCCTTTTAAAATTTGAAGTACAAATATGTGGGTATATCATTTGCGCACATTTATCCGGCTAAATTCCAACTTCACCGGCTAAGTAGCGTGTTTCAGACTTATCTGGCTACATGCCACTACATAGCCAGATACATTGCTGTTTATCCGGATACGTCTGAACTTGCATGGCTCGTGGTTTTCGCATGCACGAGCATTTGAGTGCACATATGAACTTATTTTATAACCTGCACATATTTCCATGCAAGTTCTAAAATATAATAGCAACTTTGCATGCAGAATAGGCACATGCGAGCAGTTTTGAAAGTTATCCTCCCTGCAAGAAGATTACACACACAAATCCTTTCTCTGCTCTCACCGTCACCTGATTTCCCACATATTTTTGTATGCGTGACCGCATACAAAAATATGTGGGAAATCAGGTGGTCCCATGGTTGATTTTTCAAAGACCATTAACGCTCTCTAAACCGGGTTTTATACAGGTAAATACTTTTGGAAATCAACCCCAAAGAATCCAGCTTTTCACAATATGAGACTTACAGTAATGATACACGATCCCCATTGGATAATGGCACTGTCTCAACAGAACAGACAAGTTGTATGCTTTCTTATGATGATTTATTTTCTTTTTCATTTTAGACCTTTTGATATTTTGAAGTCTGTGTCAAGCAGGGCTGACTCTAGGGGGAGGGTGCAGGGCCCCTGCCTGATATAGAAGAACAAAAACAGGGCAACCCTTTCTTGTCCATCTGCCACTGTATCTGAGATCTCCACCACTACCATACTATATTATACCAGCGCGCTGTTTAAATGTTACTCTGATCCATACGCCCACAGCCTTGAGTGATAGTAGTCTTGGCGCGCATCACAGTGCATTAAAGATTTCTGTCTTTATCAAATTTTCAGTCACGTCTTGAAGGAGACCGGTTATGCTGCTGACACGCCACTCTAATTCACAGACCTTTTGGAAAACCAATTGGCACAAGATAATCATCAAACATACATAAGAGATTTCTCATAAAGCCCTTGAGGCAGCCCCTGTGTGGGGGCGAAACTCTGCCTGAGTCGGGCGTCTTTTTGTTGGATTAACAAATCTCCAAATAAAGAATCTTAACGGACATTCCTTGGCATCTATCGTTTGTGTTGCCCCCACGGCTTTTTTAGATCGCCTACCTCCTTGTTTTATCAACCCATCGGGGTTCAGGACAGGAAGTAATAGGGCAGGTCTACTGCAGTGACCCAGCCCTGATGTCAGCATATTTTTATAGTAGCAAAATGGTTTTCTGATTAGTGATAGGCATTTGGAGCCTGTAACTTCTGAGATTAAAAAAAATAATAATAATAATTCTTAGGTTATGGTGTATAAAGGAAAATAGTTCCATTGCTGTATTTTCCAATATACAGGACAAATATTACAATGTACTATATAATGTTTTTATACTCTGTTCTGGTTCTCCATGTTTAGACATTGCAATTCATAGACTTGAGTTCAAAGATTTATGCTTCAGCTGTAGCAGAACTGGGAAACCACAATAATATTTCTTTCTTTCATTCTGTTCAGGTGTGCCATATAGTTTTGGGTTTAAGACCTGCTACTCCAGAAGAGGAAGGCCAAATCATTAGGTATACATTATTCTTCTAATCTATTTAATTTACAATGAACCTTGTGATTATACAGTTAGAGACTTGTATTCAGTGTTACTTAGCTGGATAAGTAGGATCTTATTCAGCTAAGTGGTGGCAGCTGAATATCCAGTCCTATTCAGGAGCTTCCACTTATCCAGATAACTACTTATCCGGCTAAATAGCCAAATAAGTGGTGCGCAGCATATGGGCATTCCGGGGAGGAGCTACTTATTCAGCTAACATATAGTAACTGGGTAAATTAGGATTGCTCAATAGCAGGTCTGAAATTAGCCAGATAAGACTTATCCAGCTAACTAGCGATTTATAGTCATACCGCTGAATATCCGGTGTAAGATAACTGGATACATTTTATTTGGCTAACTTACTTAACCGTTCATCTTTAAATATCTACCCCTTAAGCATTAGCACCCAGCTTTTGGCTCAATCATTTCACATCTCTTCATCAAGACCTGAAAAACTGCCAACATTAAGTGATCAGAGAGCCAAAACTAATACCACAGTGACTAATAACAGGAAGAATACTTTTCTTTCCAAAGGGTGACGCAAGTAATGTCCCCAAAAACTACTGACCAATAATTTGCTTATCTACAATCCACAAGCTGTTCATTGCAATAAAATCATATTGACTGCAAGAGGAGCATATGGCACCAAAGAGTAGTTGATGCAGCATAAAGGTGGCATGACCAGCTGTAAGAAAGATGAAAACTGCAGTTTAGCTTGGATTGACTATAAAAACGCTTAATGTAGCCTCCCACCCTCTTGGACAATAAATTGCCTTGACATCTACAGAGTGAATCCTGGATTGACTGAGTACATCAAGTTCATCATGAAAATATGGCAGACTATATGCCATCTGAATTAAGAAGATGCACAATATGTCATTCCTAACATCAAGATGCAGCGAGGAATATTTCAGGGAGATTCCTTGTCACAACTTATGTTATCCAACATTGAATCCACCGAGCAATCTTATTAATTTTTTGGGATATGGATTTAGCCATAATCCTAGAGACGCTAATGATCAACAGGTAACATTGCACCTACTATTTGTAGATGACCAGAGCTGATGCCTCATCTTCCCCCCCCCCTCCCTCAGTCCTGTCCTGTCCTCACTGGACTTTCAGGAGGAGTTGGACCACAGGGTGCTCTGAGTAGCTTTGAGCCACCTCTGGCCCCCATACAGGAGCCGGAGCCTCTGCCGTCTATTTTGGTGCCCCGCTCGAGCGTCTGGACGTCCTCCTCGGCACCTTCCCGATGCAACAGGTGCCCGAGGGACCCTCTGTTCCCCAGTGGCCACTGATGCCCCCTCGGGAGCGAACCCAATCCTTGGGTCCGAGGAGGAGGAAGATGCATCCAGCGCTGCGGTCCCGAAGCCTTGGTTTCCCGAGTCTCTGGCCTCCCGCAGCCCCTGTTGGAGGTCCTCTAATTTGTCAAGGCCCCTAAGGAGATAGTGGCTGTTCCCATTCATGATATCTTTAAGGATCTTCTCCTTCGGATGTGGGAACACCCAATCTCCATGTCTCTAGTGAGCAGGAAGGCGGATGCCACCTACCTAGTACAGCAAGCTTTAGGTTTTGAGAGGCGTCATCTCCTTCACCAGTCTGTAGTTGTGGAGTCTGTCCTCAAAAAGGCCAAACGCTCCCGCATCCATGCCTCTGCTCCTCCAGGGTGAGAACATAGGGAACTGGATGCTTTGCTTAGGAAGGTTTTTCAGGGTGCTATGCTCATCGCCCATTTCGCTTCCTACCAGTTGTACATAACCCAGTACAACCGAAACCTGTGGAAACAGGTCCAGGAACTTGCAGAATGCCTGCCACAACAGCAACAGGTGTCGTTTTCTGCTGTTATCCAGTAGGGTCTGGAAGCTGGAAAACACGAGGTGAGATCCACCTACAATGTTTTTGAAACAGCAGCCTGGGTGGCTGCCATGGGCATTGACGCCCGTAGGATGGCCCGGCTCCATGCTTCCGATCTACAACCGGAGTGCAGGAGAAGTTGGCGGACCTCCCATGTACGGGTGAAAACCTGTTTGAGGATAAGGTCAGACATGCAGTAGCTCAGTTGAAGGATCACCACGAAACTCATCAACAAATCTCTGCTAGTGCTTCAGACCCTCCATCTTCTGCCAGGAAATCTTCTAGGCCAAGCTCCAGGAAGTCCTTTTACCGGCAATGGAAATATTATCCCCCCACCTCTTGGACTCGCACAGCCTGTGCCAGCTCCAGGTGCCGTTCCTGTCAACAGCATGCACCTAGGCCCCAGCTGGTCCCCCAACAGGGCCCGGCTATGGGCTTTTGACTGGAGGCGAGGGACCACAGGTCAGAAAGATGTACCTCTGACATATCCCCCAGTGGGAGGCAGACTTCTTTACTTTGCCCCACCACTGGGCGACCATCACTTCGGACTAATGGGTCCTCACCATAGTTCACCAGGTCAATTATTGCCTCAATTTCAGAAAGATCCCAGAGAACGCTCCCCCATGTCCATTGTGGAGTTCATCTGCCCAGCAGGTCATACTTCGGACAGAGCTATCCGCCCTTCTCATGGCAGTAGCAGCAGAACCCGTTCCTTGTCCTCAGCAGGGCCGAGGGTTCTATTCAAGGTATTTCCTTATCCCAAGAAAACTGGGGGCTTGCGCCCCATCCTCTACCTCAGAGCATTGAACAAATTTATCGCAAGAGAAAAGTTCAAAATGGTTTCTCTAGGCACTCTGATTCCCCTTCTCAACAGAGGAGACTGACTCTGCTCCCTCAGTCTCAAGGACACCTACACCCACATTGCCATTTTCCCCGGGCACAGAAAGTATCTTCACTTTTTAGGTGGGAAGCTCACTACCAGTACAGGATGTTGCCTTTTGGTTTGGCCTCAGCCCCTCATGTCTTCACCAAGTGCTTGGCAGTGCTGGCTGCCAATCTAAGGCACCATGCGGTGCACATCTTCCCATAACTGGATGACTGGTTGGTCAAAAGCGACTCATGCATGGGGGCACTGGACGTTTTAACCCTGACTGTGCAGACTCTGCAGTCCTTGGGTTTTGTTATCAACTACCCAAAATTTCACCTCTGCCTGTCTCCCCAGCTGGACTTCATAGGAGCCAGGCTGGACACAGTGCAGGCGAAAGCGTTCTTGCCACATGATCGCGCCCTTGCCCTAGCTTCATTGGCAAGCTTCATGTGCAGTAGTCAGAATGTAAGTGCCCACCTTCTACTTAGCTTGTTGGGCCACATGGCAGCCTCAGTACATATTACTCAGTTAGCCCACCTTCACTTGCGCAGGGCACAATGGACATTGCGGTCGCAGTGGCAGCAGGCGTCCTAGGACCTCGAGGCCCATGTCTCCGTCACACACTTCTGAAGATCTCTTTATCCTGGTAGGAGAATCTCTCCAATTTAGAGCAACCTTCTAGACTGCCCTGCCCTCCTCAGGGCTGGGGAACCCATGTGGACAGCCTCCACACGCAAGATCACTGGACTGCTCAGGAAGCTCTCTGCCAGATAAACTTCTTAGAGCTTCAGGTGATTCGTTATGCTCTCTGGGCATTCCAGGACCGGTTGTCCCACAAGACAGTCCTGCTTCAGATGGACAACCAGGTCGCAATGTGGTATATCAACAAGCAAGAAGGCACGGGATCGATCCTCCTCTGTCAGAAGGCGGTACAGATCTGGTCCTGGGCCCTGTCGCAGGGATGTCACCGTGAGCAACTTATCTACCTGGGACCCTGAATGTGCTGGCAGACCGCCTAAGCCACGCTTTTTAGCTGCACGATTGGTCATTGAATTCGGCGATGGCGGCCTGGGTTTTTTTTTACCTGTGGGGAACCCCAGATGTGGACCTCTTTGCCTCCCAACTGCAAGGTGAGCAATTTTTGCTCCCAGTTCGCATGGGATGGCCGTTCAGCCTCCAACACCGTCTCCCTTCGCTGGGGGAAGGGTCTTCTGTTCGCGTACCCTCCTCTCCTGCTCCTCTTGAAGCTTCAATAGGACCAAGGGATCATGATCCTTGTGGTGCCCTACTGGCCCAGGCAGGTTTGGTTCCCTTTCCTTTGGGATCTGTCAATCAGGGTTCCCATCAAACTGGGGACCGCATCCGATCTGATAACTCAGAACCAGGGCACCCTATGCCATCCGAACCTCCGGGTGTTAGCTTTGATGGCTTGGATGTTGAGCGCCTAGTTCTTCAGCCCCTGGATCTCTTGGAAAACATCTCCCAGGTACTGGTGGCTTCCAGAAAGCCTTCTACCAGGAATTCTTACAGGTTGAAATGGAAGAGGTTCTCGGCCTGGTGTGTGGAGCGTGGCTTGGATCCATTCACATTTCCCCTTCCCAGGTTCTTGGACTGTTTGTGGCACCTTTCCAAGTCTGGGCTTACAACCAACTCAGTCAGGGTTCATCTAAGTGCCGTTAATGCATACCATCGCGGTGTCGCTGGTACACCCATATCGGTGCAGCCTTTAGTGGGTTGCTTTATGCGAGGTCTGCTTCAATTAAAGCCACCTTTTCGACCTCCTGTTGTGTCCTGGGACCTCAACATTATTCCAAGCATGGCTCATGCATCCTCCTTTTGAGCCTCTTTGCTCCTGCGACTTGAAGTTCCTCACCTGGAAAGTCATATTCCTAGTGGCGATCACTTCGGCTCGTAGATTTAGTGAGCTTCAGGCTTTGGTTACTTACCCGCCATACATGAGGATTTTTCATGATCGTATGGTCTTGTATACGCACCCCAAGTTTCTGCCTAAGGTTGTGACTGATTTTCACATCAATCAGTCCATTGCCTTGCCCACCTTCTTTCTGAGGCCTCATTCCCATCCAGAGGTATGTGCTCCGCATGCAAGAGGATTTTGGCCTTCTATTTGGAACGCAAAGCAGGTTACAGGCAATCCACTCAGCTCTTTGTTTCTTTCAATAACAACAGGCTGGGAGTTGCGGTGAGCAAACAGACTTTGTCTAATTGGCTGGTGAACTGCATCCCCTTCTGCTATGCACAAGCGGGCCTTCAGCTTGCAGGCCAAATCAAAGCTCACTCTGTGAGGGCCATGGCGACATCAGTAGCCCACTTGTGGGTGGTTCCCATTACGGACATTTGCCGGGCAGCGTAATGGAGTTCTCTGCACACATTTGCTGCCCACTACTGTTTGGACAAGGATGGTTGACAAGACATTGCCTTCGGCCAATCTGTCCTATGCAATCTCTTCCAGGTGTAAGACCCAACTCTTCCTGCCTAGGGTCCCTGATTGGAACCAGGCTATTCCCCTATTGACCAACAGCACCGCAATTATTGTTGTGCCCGTTGGCACCTTGTTCAGTAACTGTTGGCCTTGATTATTGCTGGGAGCAGCCTGGAGCTTGATATTCACCCATTTGTGAGGACTACCATCCTGCTTGTCCTAGGAGAAAGCACAGTTGCTTACCTGTAATAGGTGTTCTCCTAGGACAGCAGGATGTTAGTTCTCAGGAAACCCACCCATCACCCCGTGGATTTGGGTCATCCTGCTTTTTGTTTTTATTTTTTTCGCTCGTATTTTTATCTTTGTTACGAAACTGAAGGGGGACCTTGCGTGGACGCCAGGATAGTGGCATGCTGGCCATGCTCAGTGTGTCAAAGTTTCTCTGTGCCGAGCTCCATCTGATGATGTCATCCATCTGTGAGGACTAACATCCTGCTGTCCTAGGGGAACACCTGTTATAGATAAGCAATTGTGCTGTCCCCATCCTTAAACTAGGACAAGTGTCCCAACGAGTGGTAGGAATGAGTATCTGCCAGCACGTATGCGGAAAGAAGCAACAGAATTTGCAAAACAAGAAAAAACTATTTCAAGAGTCTGACCAACAAACGAGGAAAAACAATTGGCAAAAGCATAAATACAATGAGAAATACAAAGATTTACTTCAACAATTGCATGTAGATCAAAACCTGATACAGGAATTCCTAAGATGAGGGGTAGATAATAGCAGTACAGGATACTGGACTACAGACAAGATGGTTCACAGCCAGCACAAAAAAAAAATGGTAAAGCAGACAAATGCAGATGATGTAAAACATGACTGTAAACAGTTACACATCTTGTCATTGGGAGTGTTGCATCGATGAAAGAAGGCCTGAATACAGAAAGGCATAATAAGGTAACAATCATACAGTTATATAATCGAGCAGTGGCTTGATTAAAAAGAACTTTCAGTGCATCTTGATATGTTGCCTGTGCATATTATACCCTATGAGCTCCAGATGGAAACTCTTTGGCACTGTACAAGTATTAAGGTGAATGATATGTGTGCCTGAGCTTGAGATCAACATGGAGATGGCAACTGACCCAAAATCCTCTGCTATCTTAGCCTTTCTGGCTATGTGAACTTTAAATGCCATACTGAGCCTGTCCTGCAGAAATTCCAAGGATACCTGGACAGCAGTTGAAACTGGCGACAAATGGTGATGCCTAATTATAGGGCCACAAGACCAGAAGGCAACGGTCAGTACCTCAGGCTAGAATGTCAGTACAGGGGCATCTGTAAACACATCACACAGCCTAAGATATAACGTTTGTCCTGAACAGCAAGATTTTAACAGAACAAAGGATTATCTAAAGAGTGATGGTAAATGGGCCCCAACTTGGAGAACTGGTCAATGTAATGTAGGGATAGTCTATCATGCTGTTGACATGACAACCTATGTAACTGATACTCCAGGTGGTCACGCAGCTTAAGAATTTCTGACCTAGTACTGTATTGTATTTTACCTATAAAAGAAGGATCAGTTCATGTATACAAATGAGATGCTGGTGGTCAGTTTGTCAGAGACATGGCATCCAGCATCTCACAAGAATACTTATATTGCTAATAAAAATTATACTTTCTACAAAATCTAAGTATTCTTGTCTTGTACCCATGGAGAAGCACCATAAGCATGTTTGGCGCATAACACGAGCCCTAACTGTAAATGTTGAGAGATTGACATCATACTCAATATGATGAGATTTGCTCCTTTCATTGTATACACAAAGCTGACCCATTTGGAGATGCTACCCCTGAAGCTGGTGCCCCTGCCTGCACAGATTTAATCGGCACTTAGAGGAATTGTTCTTGGAGCTCTGTTTTATGTAAGACAAAAGAGTGTGGGACTATAGAAAGGTTTCCTAGTAGAGAAACTACAGGATAATGTGTTGTTCAGGTATTAAACCAGAACAGGGAAATGAGTCAAAATGTTGAATTAAAAATGTGCATTTCTGTTTGTATCTGTGAGTGGCCGAGATTGTAGGAACTGCCTGGGTGCCTATTCTGATAAGGGTTGTGTATGAATATCTTTGAGGAACTAAAACTGCAGGAACCTCATTTTATCCTCATTGTGTTTTTGCTGGAATTATGTTTGTGCATTGCATAAATTACTTTACATGGCTCTGTACCTTTTTTATTATTATTTTCGGACATCTTCTATATCAATAGCAAACCATTTTGCACTTTGACATACTTTGTCTCTGATTTTTTGTTTTTTCCTGCTGATTGCTCCCTTTGCTAGCTCTGCTACTCCCCTTCCCCATCAGGGGAGGAGAGGCAGCAGCTCTGAGAAGCCACTATAGTAAGGGGCCGATGCAATACAGTGTGTTCAGCCAAGCGCATTGTATATATTGTATATCCCGCAGTTGGACACAGGTTAAATAGGCGCTAATCCACCCTCTAATGCAATAGGGGGATTAGCGCCTATTTAACACACATCCGACGTGGAGTGAATGAGATGGCGCTCATCACATGCAAATGCATGTGATGAGCGCTATCTCATTCACTCCAAAAGATGCAAAAAGATAAATGTGCGTCTCAGACGCACATTTATCGCTCAGCTATTAATGCCTGTCTGGGGCAGGCATTATTAGCTGAACGCAGATTAAAGTAAAAAAAAAAAACTCGGCAGACCGCCGAGTTATGAAGACCGACGCCGGTAAACTTGGTATCTGTTTTCATAACCGGCTGTCTGCCAGTAATGAAAATGGCCACCAATAAACTCGGCCATTTTCATTACTGGCAGACAGGCAGGTTATGAAAACCAAGGCCGAGTTTACCGGTGTCAGTCTTCATAACTGGTGGGTCGCGTTAGCAAGGAGGCGCTAAGGTCACGCAAGCGACCCTAGCGCCTCCTTCCTAGCGCAACCCCCTAATTTTACATATTGCATGGCGCCCCCCTTGCAGGCGCATGCGTGCATTAAGAAAGCGGGTGCTGAAAAGTCAGCGCCCGCTTTCTGCGAACATTTATTGCATCGGCCCCTAAGGCAGCCACTGTCCTTTCCTATCTGGGCCTGAGTGCAACATGCTTCCGGTGAATCCAGATCCCAAGCACTGCAGCACCATAGTGCAAGCCATGAGGCTGACCCATGCATTAGTTTTTAATGTCTTTCTTTTGCCCTTGTTTCTTCTTGTATGCAGAGGTTGGTTAGAAAGAGAAAGCCGATACGGCTTGCAGCCAGGACACAACTGGTTTCTGATCTCAAATCAGTGGTGGCAGCAGTGGAAAGATTATGTCAAATATGTGAGTAATCTGGCATTTTTCAACTTGTTCTCCGTTGTAAATCTAAAGCTTTTACTTTACTTTCTGGCTCTCATCAAGGAGACGACATGCATGGCCTTTTTGCGTTAGTTTCTTGTCTTACACCCTTTTCTATTTCTGATACTTATGTGCTGACAGAAATTATAGGGAAGAATCTCCGGGCACCAAAGCATTGGAAAGCAGAATCTAGAGAGGAAGCAACTCTTCTTGGATAAAGGGTGCTGCAGTCAAAGCAGATTGCAAACTTGGCACGCTCAAAAGAGCAGCCAATTAATGCTGCTTAGTTCAGTCCAAAAAAACCCCCTCAATCACATATAAATAGGTAGAAACAGAAGTGAAGTATTATCTAGGCCTGTGATGTGTTTTCAGAATTAGACTGGAAAGAGGATGCCATATAAATGTAGACCAGATCCACTATTTGCACAGGAGTGAATTGCTACTGACAGATCAAAATTGGAATGTATGCTTAATTTAATAGAGATTTAATTACATAGTTTCTTTCTGCAGAATAAGCTGGACAAATCAAATGATGGACTGATGGATATTTTGTGCTGCTTGGGCTGTTACACAGGCTTATCCCTTGTTATGCATTTATTTTGATGTGTTCATGGTGTTTACGAATAACACACAGTTATACTCTCTCTTGAATACACATTTTGTGAGCCTAAACCTTACTGCCAATACAGCAAGGAGTTCTACATGCTCAAAATGTGCGTTCCTAAATGTTAGTACTGCCTGGTGCCCTCGCATGGAAATCCCATGCAAATGAGTACTGCTTTAACGCCCTCCCCGATGCAGGGAGATGCGCTAGCCTAACCTAAGTTTTTCTTAGCACTGGAAACTTTACTCCTACTGAGAGATGGCGTTAAGCTTCCAGCACTGGAAAATCAGGGGTGCCAGTAGTAACTGACCAAGCAGTTTACTTAGATTAATAGCCTCTTCAGCAGATATCCCCTTATACACAAGCAGCCTCTCCAGACTCTCAATAATCAAACAATACCTGATCATCAGAATATTTTAGACCTTTTTTAATTTCAGCATAAACTAAAAAAAAAAAGTCTTGTCCAGCATGCACACGCTTATTTTAAGGCAGGTTCAGCAAATAAGTTTCATGGCAGTTCCTAAGTCCCGAGAAATTCAGCATCCTTGTAAGCAACCTTCACTGCTGGAGTTAACGAGATCTATTTTATTTATTTATAAACATTTGATATTCTGCTTTTGTCATGTTTGGTTTCAAAGCAGATTACAAAAATTAAGAATTGGCAGGTATATAACATGGTTAATGTAGTTAATGCTGGGTGCCATTGTATAGAATGAGTACCAAGTGTTGGCTTGGGTGAATAGCCATGCCTTGGTTTTTTGTTTTTGTTTTTTTTTCTCTCATCCCCATCTTCCCGAGTTAATATCTGCATTCTACCTGTGCTGATTGCACATTTTAACTCATCATATGCACTTTTTAATTCCAGATGCTTTAGTTAAGCAATAGCTTTACTACATTGGGGCTTAAAAGCAATTTTAATCTGTGTGTTAAGAAACAGTGCACTGGATTTCAATGCACAGATTGTTGCATTGGCCTGTAAGATTATGAATAAAACCCTTAAGCACAAGATTTCAATTTCCTGCCCTGCCCTGACCGGTAAAATTTAGTTGAATAAAGAGAGACCAGATGCAGGCATGCTGGGGCCGTGGCCTAAATTTTTATCTGGGTAGCAGCGATATTCAGCACAGACGGGTAAGTTTGGTCAGTAGATGACAGTAGTAAGTTTCCCAGGTAAGTTTAAGCGTGTGTATTCAGTGGTAGAGGTACACAGATAAGTCCTGCCAAATATCCTGGGTAACTTCCTGCTTGCTGCACCACTTTATATGGACTGCAAGGCTTTTTCATGCACAGTGAGATCCGTATTCAAAACGTGCCGAGAGGATAAGTTATCCGGATATCCAGATAAGAGTTCCACTGAATATCTGGGTGACATTAACCGGATAACTTTAGGATAGCTGTTTGTGAGCGCTCAATTTGCTGAATGTTAGCCTGCCCTCTTTTTGTCTCAGTAACTTTGGCCACCCAAAAATGAGCGGACAAAGAGGGGGATATTTTTAAAGGGGAAGCCAATTTTATCCACATAAAATTTTTGATCGTGGAGCGCAGTGTTACAGGTTTCTTCATGATTAACAAATATTCCAGAAGGTCAAACACAGTTTAGATTCCTTTCTATATATATTCTCGGGACTTATCTCCTTTTTGTGTGTATTTTTCTGCATGTCTTTACTATGTCAATTATTCATAACCAGCATGATAAAACCACAGATTGTTTCAGTGAAAAAAATTCAGGACAAGGTGGACTGAGTGTACAGATGTCTTGATTCAGCTTTTTCCATCCTGGTGGCAGTTTCCTGTTGACAGGGGCAGGAAACCTCCGAGGGCTGACACTTAACACCCTGTAGACCCCTGACTGCAGTTTGGAAACGGTCTTGCCTAGAGAAAATGCATGAGTGCTGATTTAGCTCTAATAATTGTTTTTTCTGGAACAAAAAATGCTGGCAGGGATTTACTTTCCTTATCTTTTAAGGAAACGGAGGGACCCTGAGGGGGAAGAGACCCACACTAGAAGATAAAACAGTACAGTAATAGGGACTATAGATTCTATATGCAAAAGATCTGTAGTTTGCGCTGTCGCTGCTTTTTAACCTTTTCTTTATTCTAATGTGGGTGGAAAGACTGTCTGAAATTGTGTTGTGCTGAACTGCAGTTTTAGGATATAATTTGTAACTTCCAGCAGTGCTACAACGACGACTCATAGATTTTATTCCAGTTTTCAGAGTGAAAGTATGCATGACCTTTCACTTTGAAGTTTACCTAGGAAAGCTACCTGTGTACATTATACCTGCTAAGTGGTATGGGCAAGTTTTCAAAAAACCTTATTCACAATCAGGCCAATGCAATATTGTGCACTGAATCTAGAGCACAATTTAATGAGCACTTGGACAGGTGTTTAGGATGTGCGTCCATAATCCCGGATGCAATAAAGGGATCAGCGCGTCCAAAAAGTGCACTAATAGCACTCATCATATGTAAATTTCACGTAGATGAGGCTATTAGTTATTACCACACAATGCAAAAAATCCCTGTGTGCCCAAGGTGCACTTTTTAACCCGTCCAATTTCAAGCCTGCCCAGAGCAGGCATAAAGTCTTCCTGTGCTTCTAGGGCTTAACTTAAAAACAAAAAAACTGTATTTCTGTGGTTCCTCCTAACTAGGATCGTCATGATACTAAATAGGAAGAATCACAGAAAGCAGCACCATGCAATAAAAAGCTCTGATGTGCACTCCCCCCAATTTTTTTTTTTTTTTTTTTACATTATGCACCCACAAGCTTAGGGCTGTGTATATTGTGCTTGCATATTCTACCGGTAAATTAGCTGTGGCGGGATAAATGGACATGTATAAATTGAGCACAGGGCATTTATTATTAATTTATTCACTTCTCCACTTACTGCCAATTGGTCCTTTCACTGACACTTGTGGGGAGGGAGCTCTGGCCAGGCTGTTGTGGACACATAGCCACATCTCCTGGGCACCTGATGCAGCGTGCTAGGGGCATACAAATTATCCATTGCCCATTCTTTTTAGCGCTGCAGCTCATTTGCGAATTGTATCGAGCACCCAGGAGAGATGGATGTGCACATGTTCAAAAAATGTGCGTCCACTTTGGAAGCATGTTTTTTTGCACATGATATTGCATCAGCCTGAATTCTTTTCAAAATTCAGAATTATGGAGTGAATTTATGAAGGGGTTTTGGTGTAAGTAGCATGTATGATTGTGCATGCTATTTTCGAAACTTTGAATGTATGTGCGCATTTTTAGTTTCACATGCACGTTTTACTGGGGGGTGGAGGAGGGGCAATCTAGGCATGTCCCAGGGTGAGATTCAGAAATACACATGTAGTTGCTGTTTTCTCCCAGGACAAGCAGGATAGTAGTCCTCACATATGGGTGACATCATCAGGATGGAGCCCTATCATGGAACACGTTTGTCAAAGTATCTAGAACTTTGACTGGCACACTGAGCATGCCCAGCATGCCACTAACCCTGCATCCAGCAGGGATCCCCCTTCAGTCTCTTTTTTTTCCACACAGCAGTTGCCTCGCGGTTCTCAGGAGCTCTATGAGAATTTCTCACAAATTTTTCCTCATGGAATTTTCTTCAAATTGTCAAAACTTTTTCCCCATCCTGGGGTCCCCCATCGACCGTCGACTGCTGTTAATGCCAGTAAGCTTTTTACCTCGTTCTTTGCCGTCGGTTCCTGACGGTGCTCCTATTGGTACCAGACGTCCACCGATGGTGCGCCACATTTATTTTTCTCCCAGGACAAGCAGGATGGTAGTCCTCCCATAAGGGTGACATCACTGGATGGAGCCCCATCATGGAAAACTTTTCTGTCAAAGTTTCTAGAAACTTTGACTGGCACACTGTGCACAATGAGCATGCCCAGCATGCCATGATCCTTCTGTCCACAGGGTCTCCCTTCAGTCTCTTTTTTCCATGCTGCAGTTTGCCTCGCATTTAGGAGATCTGTGAGATTTTTCTCACCACTTTTCTTCACGGAAACACTTGACGTTTTATTTCACAAATAATTTCCCTACACGGGTCTCCCTTCGCGTACATTTCATTGACGCTCTGTGAGTACTATGCCCTGTTCTCCAGTCATTTCCTGTCACCTCACTATCGTTTCCCCCAGGTTACCAACCGAATTGCGGCCCTCTTTTCTCCTTATGTCTATCACCCTCGGTCCGCCCCACGATGCCCGCGAGTATCCTTGCTGCAATCTTCCACCAGGTTCATCGGGGCTAGAGGGATTGCGACATCCATGGTTCTTGTTGCGGTTGCTGTCGATGCCGCTGTCGATATTATCGAAGCCAACACTGATACCTCCATCGATATCCTCGACTAAAGAAAACGCTCCATACTTCGAGTTCTCAACCAGAGCCCCGTGTAATCCTTGGGTGGTGAACAATGCCAGGAGCAGTAGAGGCACGGTGACCATCCATCACCAATACCATCCGGGACAGCGAGGGCATCTTCCTCGGTACTGGAAAATGACTGGGCTGAGCACCATGGGAATCATCGTCACCAGCACAGTGACCGTCCATCACTGACGCCATCCAGTGTCATCGGTGGCATCTTCCTCAGTGCTGGAGAATGACTGGGCCGAGCACCAAGGGAAACATCGTTACTGCCTCGGTAACTGTCCATCGCTGACGCCATTCTGGACATCGGTGGCAGCTTCCTCGGTGCTGGAGAATGACTGGGCCGAGCACCGAGGGAAACATCGTCACTATCACAGTTGCCGACCATCACCGGCGCCATTCTGGACATCGGTGGCAGTTTCCTCGGTGCTGGAGAATGATCGACCCAAGTTGTGCTCAAATGACCCCGAAGGGCAGGCGGGTCCACCTGGCAAGATGGAGTCCCTTTTTAAAATCAAGATAACTCTATCGACATCTACTCAGTTGTCACCGGCAGGAACATCGAAAAAAATCCATTGACAAACCTCGCCGGGAGCACCAGAGCAGCAGTGACATCCGTCACCGACACCATCTAAGGCATCGGCATCATCTTCCTCTGTGCCGGAGAAAGACCGGACCAAGCACAGAGGGAAACATCGTCACCGGCACCGATGCGATTCTACTCCCGACACCACATCAGCCTCAATGGCTATCGAGCCAACTGCTAAGAGGACATGGATAGAGGAGCCTCCAACTTCCGAGATACCGAAGCGATCCCCACCGATATCGGTGCCAGGTACTGAACCCCCACAGACACCTGTGGATG
This sequence comes from Rhinatrema bivittatum, assembly GCF_901001135.1. NCBI lineage: Eukaryota > Metazoa > Chordata > Amphibia > Gymnophiona > Rhinatrematidae > Rhinatrema > Rhinatrema bivittatum. Next base: position 178,337,181 of record NC_042622.1, read on the forward strand.
TGCCAGTTGCACCTAGCCTGCCTCCCCCTGCAGCTGTGTTACCAATACCAGCCTCCAGGGAGGAGTTGGACATACTGGTCAGACAGGCAGTCCTGGATGCCCTCCGGAATCTACAACCGCCATCGATGTCAGCCCCCATACCGACACCGGAGCCATCAATATTTACACCACTGCTTGACCGCCTCAACACACTCATTGGTGCCCTTCCGACCCAGCCTGGGCCATCGATGCCAAAACAATTTATTGAGTCTTCAACACCCCCGATACCCATCCCGGGGTCCTCGGAAGACGAAGGCATGGACTCCAGTCCTCTTCCAGCACCACGACCACAGATGCCGGAACCGATGCCTTGTCCATCAGGGCTCTTGGGACAGACACGCCCACGATTCCCCTCGATACCATCGATGCCGCTGAAACCTTCATCGGTGCCACCGCTTCCTCCATCGAAGCCATCGAGGGATCCGTCGATGCCAACACGTCCTACAGTACCAGCCTTTTTCCCTCCCTTGGGCTCTCAGCCAGAACCCCCATATGACCCATGGGAGGATGTTGGCACCGATAGTTCTATGGAGGATATACTATCAGACTCATCTCCTCCTGGAAGAAAGGAGACTGTCTCCTCCAGAAGACCTCTCCTTTGCAAATTTTATAAAGGAAATGTGAGAGACAATCCCCTTTGATCTGTTCACAGAATTTTTATTTATTTATTTATTTATTTTTAATTTTTATATACCGAAGTTCTTGTAGGGACTACAAATCACTCCGGTTTACATAAAACGAAGAACTGCTCAACAGAGAGCGGAGCTTTACATGGAACCGTAGAACATATGGAACAGTATAACTGGTTCCATATGTTCCATATGAAGAAGACATACGTCATAAAACTTTGGAAGTCCTCCAATTTGTGGATGCTCCCAAAAACATTATGGCTGTTCCTGTCCATGAGGTACTCTTGGACCTCTAACATCGCCTATGGGAGCATCCCTGCACTGTCCCACCAGTGAATAGGAAGACAGATGCAATGTATCATGTCCAACATACTCCAGGATTCCAAAAACCACAACTGCCCCATCAATCAGTGGTAGTTGAATCCGCACAGAAAAAGACCAGGAGACTGCGCCCTCACTCCTCATCTCCCCCTGGAAAAGACCACAAATTCCTGGACGTCTTAGGTTGGAAAATCTTTCAGGAGTCTATGCTAGTGTCACACATAGCTGCATATCAACTTTACATGACCCAGTATCAGAGGAATCTCTGGAAGCAAGTTCAGGGAATAGCTGATATTCTTCCCCAACAGCATCAAGATAACCTCAATGCCATACTACAGAAAGGCCTTGAGGCGGGAAAGCATGAACTCAGGGCTGCTTACGATTCCTTTGAGACTGCTTCTTGTTTATCAGCGATGGGAATCAGCGCCAGAAGATGGGCTTGGCTTAAAGCATCAGATTTATGAACTGAAGTCCAAGACAAACTTGCTGACCTGCCTTGTACTGGAGAAAATCTATTCAGTGACAAGATTCAGGACGCACTGGCTCAACTGAAATACCATCACGAGACCCTGCGTGAGCTGTCCACGGTTACTTCAGAGGCTCCCTCCTCTGCAAGAAGAATCACGAGAAGGAACCCCAGGAGACCATTTTATCGCGCACACAGGTACTATCTACATACATCTCGCGCGAGACCAACTAAACCATCTAGAGGGCATCCACGACAGCCCAAGCCATCCAGGCCTCAGCCATCCCCTCAAACCGGCCAAGCCTCTGGATTTTGAAATCTATCCAGAGAACAGCAGCCACTCCACAAATCCAAAACCAGACTTGCCAGTAGGAGGTTGAATTCACTACTTCAGAACCAACTGGCTCAGCATCACCACAGACCAATGGGTTATATCCATCATATCCCAGGGATACCATCTAAACTTCCTCATGGTGCCCCGGATTCACCACCCAATCCCCTGTGGATGCAAAAAGATCATTCAACCCTTCTAGAGTCAGAACTATCCACCCTTCTGAGTGCCAGGGCTGTGGAAGCCATTCCCTGGGCACAGCAGGGAGAGGGTTCTACTCCCGCTTTCTCATTCCAAATAAATCAGGCGGCCTTCACCCCATCCTAGACCTCCGCAATCTCAACAAATTTCTACAAAAAGAAAAATTCAGGATGGTGTCCCTGGGCACCATGCTTCCCCAACTGCAAAAAAGAGATTGGCTCTGTCCTCTGGATCTTCAGGACACATATGCTCACATTTCAATATCCCCACATCACCGCAAATACCTGCATTTTATAGTGGGACATCAACATTTTCAGTACCGGGTTCTGCCTTTCGGACTTGCCTCGGCACCCTGTGTATTTACAAAGTGCCTAGCAGTGGCTGCGGCGCATCTACGCAAGAACAGCATACACGTATTTCCTTACCTGGATGACTGGCTGATCAAAAGCCATTCCAAGCAAGGAGCTGTCGACGCCCTCAAGCTCACTATCAATGTGCCACACTCATTGGGGTTTCTCATAAACTACCAAAACGCCCTATCATGGTTCAGAACCTTCCTCAGCAACAGAGGTTATAAGGTTAAGATTCATAATAAAGAATCCTCTCTACACCCCGCATCAGTAGGAGTCCCTCAGGGCTCATCCCTGTCTCCTACCTTGTTTAACATTTATCTGTTACCCTTATGTAAACTTCTCACTGACCTCAATCTCAAACATTTTCTCTACGCTGACGATATTCAGGTCCTGATCCCCATCGAAGAGTCGCTCGCAAAAACACTGTTGCACTGGGAATCCTGCCTCCAAAATATCAAACAACTTCTTACAAGTCTCAACCTGATACTAAATTCATCAAAAACAGAACTTCTACTCATCACACCAGAAAACAGCTCCATCACATACACCCATCCTACCTTACCAAACACTACACAAGTGAGAGATCTAGGAGTTCAAATTGACAATCACCTAAACCTGAAAGCTAACATCAACAAAACCACCAGAGACTGCTTTTATAAGCTACAAGTGCTGAAAAGAATACGACCTCTCTTCCACACACATGACTTCAGAACGATTCTACAATCAATCATTTTCGCAAAGCTGGACTATTGTAACACCATCATGCTTGGTCTCCCTTCATCACACACCAAACCATTACAAATGGTCCAAAATGCCTCCGCCCGTATACTCACCAACACCAGGAGAAGAGAACACATAACACCTATCTTGATGGACCTCCATTGGCTGCCCATCCACTTCAGAATAATCTACAAGGCCATTCTCACCATTTTCAAAAACATCCATCAATTAGCCCCAATCGACCTCCATATCACCCTCCGATTACACCATTCCACAAGACCGACAAGAGATGCTTACAAAGGATCGCTTCAAGTACCTCCAGCCAAGACTACCAGACACATCACGCTTAGAGATCGGGCATTCTCCACAGCCGGTCCAACATTATGGAACTCCATTCCCCCGGATCTTAGAATGGAACCCAACACCTCAACATTCAAGAAAAGACTCAAAACCTGGCTGTTCACGCAGGCCTTTCCTAACTCCAACTCCATCTAACTCCCTTCATTCAACACGCTCCGCTAGTATTAGCGTTAATAGCCACCTCTTACAATGTTATTTACACATATATATAACTATCTGATCTTCATTTCCCTTCTCATTCCAAGTTATTGTTTTCCTTGTTATATGTAACTGCTTTTCTGCACTGTTGTTTAAATGGTAACGTTTATTATAATTACACCCCTGTTTCTTGTGAACCAGCATGATGGGACCACCGTCTTGAATGTTGGTATATAAAAAAGTTAAATAAATAAATAAATAAATAAATAAATCTGACTCCATCTCACCTCTTTACTTTCATTGGAGCAGATCTAGACACCACAGTTGCAAAGGCCTTCCTACCCAACGACCGCGCAGAGACACTCTCCAAGTTAGCTTCATCTCTGCATACAAAAAAACAGCCTCAGCCCATCAATTCCTAACGTTGCTGGACCACATGGCTTCCACGGTCCACGTCACTTCTGTGGCCAGGCTGGCCATGAGAATAACTCAGTGGCTCCAAGCCACTCAACTGCTTTCATCCCAGATTCAAGTAACCTACCAGCTACGTTTATCGCTTTTCTGGTGGACAAACAAAACCAACTTCTAACAGGTTTACCCTTCCAGCAACCAGTTCCGCAAGTAACTTTAACCACAGACACATCCAACTTGGGTTGGGGAGCTCATGTGAACAATCTTCAAACTCAAGGTACTTGGACACAGCTCAAAGCAATGTGTCAGATCAACTTCCTAGAACTTCAGGCTATACTTTATGCTCTATATGCGTTCAAGGACTGCCTTTCACACAAGACTGTTCTCATATAAACAGACAACACAGTTGCAATATGATACTTAAACAAGCAGGACGGCACAGGCTCTTATCTCCTCTGCCAAGAAGCCGCACAGATCTGGGCCTGGGCCCTTGCACACTCCATGTATCTCGAGGCCACTTATCTGGCAGGCATACAGAACATAGTAGCAGATTGCCTCAGTCAACAGTTCCATCCCCACGAGTGGTCTCTGGATCCTGTGGTAACGACCAGAATTTTCCAACGCTGGGGTCAACCAACAATAGACCTCTTTGCATCCGAACTGAATCACAAAGTGGACAGATTCTGCTCCCTGCACAGGCAATAAAACAAGTTAACCATGGACGCCTTCGCTCGCCCCTGGAACACAGGCCTCCTCTACACGTATCCCCCGATACTGCTGATAACCAAAACTCTCGTGAAGCTTCAACAGGACAAAGGGTCGGTTATACTCATAGCCCCGTACTGGCTTCGACAAGTGTGGTTTCCCATACTTCTCGACCTCTTGATCAGAGAACCCATTCGCCTGGGCACAGCACCCACTCTCAAAACTCAGAACCAAGGCATGTTATGCCACCCAAACCTTCAGACCCTATCCCTCACAACCTGAATTTGAAAGCTTGATCCTGCAACTATTCAACCTTTCAACTGATGTCTCTCAAGTGCTTGTAGCCTCACGAAAGCCTTCCACATGAAAATCCTATCGTTCTAAGTGGAATAAATTTACCATATGGTGCACGCAAAAAGGTATCGACCCTTTTTCCTGCCCCACTCCATCTCTAATAGACTATCTCTGGCACTTTTCAGAGTCTGGTCTCCAGACTTCTTCGGTGAGGGTATACCTGAGTGCATCTCAGTGTACCACAAAGGAGTTGGGGATACCCCGGTAACAGCGCAACCCCTTGTGAGTAGGTTTTTGAGGGGCCTATTACAACTTAAGCCCCCTCTACAGCCACCAGTCACTGAATGGGACCTGAATGTAGTACTTACAAGGCTCATGCGCTCCCTGTTTGAGCCTTTGCACTCCTGCGATGTTAAATTTCTTACATGGAAAGTTCTCTTCCTAGTAGCCATTACATCTGCTCGAAGGGTTAGTGAGTTACAAGCACTTGTCACAAACTCACCCTATACAGGTTCCTACATGTCTGAGTGGTCCTCCGTACTCACCCTAAATTCCTTCCCAAGTTGGTTACTGACTTTCACTTAAATCAGTCTATAGTCTTGCCCACATTTTTCCCAAGGCCTCACTCTCACCAAGGCGAGAGTGTTTTACACACCTTGGACTGTAAACGTGCACTTGTATTTTACCTAGACTGCACTGCAGTTCATAGGAAATCCACCAACTCTTTGTTTCTTTCGATAAAAACAAACCGGGAGTTGCAGTGGGTAAACAAACTCTCTTCAACTGGCTAGCAGACTGTATCAAATTCTGCTATGAGAAAGCAGACCTTCCTCTCCAGGGATGAGTGAAGGCACACTCAGTGAAAACCATGGCAACCTCACTAGCAAACTATTGTTCAGTACCGATTGCTGAGATCTGTAAGGCTGCAACATGGAGCTCTCTTCACACATTTGCAGCCCATTACTGCCTGGACAAGGAAGAACGTCAGGACTCAGCCTTTGGCCAATCCGTCTTGAAGAACTTATTTCCAGTATAATCCCAACTCCTTCCACATCCATCTGCTGGATTTTCAGGCTGCCTCATTTTTCCCAACAGTACACCAGTTGTTGTGCCTGTTGTACACTGTTGGCCAAAACAAATATGAATCAACCTGTAGCTTGCTAATCACCCACATGTGAGGACTAGCATCCTGCTTGTCCTGGGAAAAAGCAGAGTTGCTTATCTGTAACAGGTATTCTCCCAGGACAGCAGAATGTAATCCTCACGAAACCCACCCACCACCTTACGGAGTTAGGTCCGAAATTTATTTTTTCGCTTGCACCTTTTAGCTACAAACGAGACTGAAGGGAGACCCCTGTGGCTATAGGGATTATGGCATACTGGGCATGCTCAGTGTGCCAGTCAAAAGTTCTAGAAACTTTGACAGAAAAGTTTTCTGTGATAGGGCTCCATCCAGTGACGTCACCCACATGTGAGGATTACATCCTGCTGCCCTGGGAGAAGCACCTGTTACAGATAAGCAACTCTGCTTTCCTTGTGGTGCACGACAAAGGAAATAGATCCCTTTTCCTGCCCCACACCAAGGTTCCTGGACTACCTCTGATACCTTTTTGGAGTCTGGTCTACAAACCTCCTCCATCTGAGTTCATGTCTGCGCCATAGCTGCTTACCACAAAGGTGTAGGAGATGCCGTGATCTCGGCGCAACCTCTTGTAGGGCGCTTTATGAGATTAATAGCAGGTGATGAGATTAATAGCAGGTAATGGAGCCAACTGAAGCCTCCACTGCGTCCTCTGGTTCCGGCATGGGACCTCAATGTGGTACTAGCATGGCTCATGTGACCTCTGTTTGAGCCCCTGCACTCCTGCAAGCTACATCATCTCACTTGGAAAGTGCTCTTTCTGTTTGCTTTAACATCGGCTCGCAGAGTCAGTGAGCTACAGGTGCTGGTAACATACCCACCTTACACAAAACTTCTCCACGATCATGTGGTACTCCGCACTCACCCTAAATTTTACCAAAGGTAGTGTCTGATTTCCACTTAAATCAATCCATAGTACTACCCACATTTTTTCCGAAACCTCACTCACACCCAGGTGAGCGGGCCCCCTGCATTCCTTGGACTATAAACGTGTGCTCGCTTTTTATTTGGACCGCACTGTAGCCCATAGGAAGTCCACCCAACTGTTTGTCTCCTTAGATAAAACCAAACTGGGAGTTCCGGTGGGCAAGCAGACCCTGTCCACCTGGCTGGCGGACTGTATTACCTTCTGCTACCAACAAGCAGGCCTTCTGCTACAAGGATGCGTGAAAGCGCATTCAGTAAGAGCCATGGCAGCGTCAGTAGGACACCTCCATTCTGTACCTCTTGCTGACATCTGCAGAGCTGCCACATGGAGCTCTCTCCATACTTTTGCAGCTCATTATTGTCTCGACAAGGCTGGCAGGCAGGATTCCATCTTTGGCCAGTCTGTCCTGCATAATTTGTTTCCAGTTTAATAACCCAACTTCCTTCCTGCAACCCACTGTGAAACTCAGGCTGCTCTCATACCCAAAACCACCCCTGTTGTTGTGCCTGTTACATGCCGTTGGGTGCTTTTGGTTCACTTTACTCGGGCATCCTATAGCTCGCTATTCACCCATATGTGAGGACTACCATCCTGCTTGTCCTGGGAGAAAGCAGAGTTGCTTACTTGTAACAGGTGTTCTCCCAGGACAGCAGGATGTTAGTCCTCACGAAACCTGCCCGCCACCCCGCGGAGTTGGTTTCGCTTACGTTTTATTATTTTATTTTTCCCTCATACTTTTGCTGCAAACGAGACTGAAGGGGGACCCCTGCTGGATGCAGGGTTAGTGGCATGCTCAGTGTGCCAGTCAAAGTTCTAGAAACTTTGACAAAAGTGTACCGTGATAGGGCTCCATCCTGATGATGTCACCCATATGTGAGGCCTAACATCCTGCTGTCCTGGGAGAATACCTATTACAGGTAAGCAACTCTGCTTTATTATGGGCCGATGCAGTAAAGTGTGCTCAGGCTGAGCACACTATTAGCCCCTGTTTGGCCGCGCTTTTTCGATGCGTTATTTTTACCCCTTATACAGTAAGGGGTAATTTATTTAAAATGTATTTATTTTAAAGTTTTTATATACCGCACAATAAGGCAATTATATGTCCGTCTAGGCAGTTTACAAAGATACAAACATAAATTTTGAATCGAAACGAGGTTAACACAAGATTAATAATTGAAGTAAAAGATAAAAAAATGTTATACATACATTAAAATCTAACACTGGTAATCTTATATTCATAGAAATGTATAGCGGATATTATTGTACTCTATAAGCATTATTAAATAGATAAGTTTTCAGCATTTTTTAAAACTCTTTATGGTTTGATATCAGTCGGATTTGTTCTGGGAGATTGTTCCATAATATCGGGCCTGCTACTGAAAAGGCCCTTTTTCATATTAGAGCTAAACTAACAATTCTTACTGATGGAATTTCTAACAAACATTTGTCCATAGAACGGAGCTGTCTTGACGGCTTATATATATGTAACAGAGAGCAGAGCCATACTGAATCAGGGTTGTAGAGTAGATTATGAATGGACAGAATTTTGCATGTGATGCGATGGGTAATAGGGAGCCAGTGCAGATGTTGTAGGATGAAAAACGCATGGCCAACCCCCCCGAAACTAATAGCGTCTGCAACATGCAAATGCATGTTGATGGGCCTATTAGTCATTCCCGCGCGATACAGAAAGTAAAATGTGCAGCGAAGCCGCACATTTTACTTTCAGAAATGAACGCCTGCCAAAGGCAGGAGTTAATTTCGGCTGGCACCAGGAAAGTGTACAGAAAAGCAGAAAAAACTGCTTTTCTGTACACCCTCCGACTTAATATCATAGCGATATTAAGTCGGAGGCTCCAAAAATAAAAATAAATAAATAAAAAATTTGTCCGCGGCCCGTAGGTTGGAAGACGGACCCTCAATTTTGCCGGCGTCCATTTTCTGAACCCGTGGCTGTCAGCGGGTTTGAGAACTGTCGCTGGTAAAATTGAGCGTCGGCTGTCAAACCCGCTGACAGCCACCGCTTCTGTCAAAAACGAGGCGCTAGGGACGTGTTAGTGTCCCTAGTGCCTCCTTTTACTGCAGGCCCTCATTTACATATTTTTTTTTTCTGAATCACGCGCCCAGGAGAGTGGCCTAGACGCGCACTGGGAGAGCTGGCGCTCGCCGGCTCTCCTGCGGGTTTTTCTGTATCGGCCCGTAAGAGAGCTGTGGCCCCTGATTCCCTATGCCCTTAAAGAGCTAGGGATAAAGGTTCCGCAAGAAGAATCTGATCAGGAAGAGGTGGATCCTGGTCATGGATGGCTTAAGAGATCCAACGAAAGCTTTCCCCTTCCATAAGTCGGTTAAGAAGTTAATGGTCAGAAAGTGAGATACTCCAGAGATTGGTTTGAAGGTTGGTAGAGCAATGGATATGTTATATCAGACGCTCTTGAGCTGTTGAGACTGCCAAAGTTGGATGCCTCAGTGTCTGCAGTCACTAAGAAAACAACCATTCTGGTGGCCAGTTCTGCAGCGCTGAAGGATATGCAGGACAGGAAGCTGGAAGCCAATGTCAAAAAAAAAGTTTGAGGTGTCTGCCCTAGGCATCTGGTTTGCAGCAGCGTTATGCTTCAGGCTGGTCTGTACTGGTTACAGCAGTTGCAGGCTGAAAATTAATGTGGATAAGTGCAAGGTGATGCATATAGGGAAAAATATCCCATGATATAGTTAAATAATGTTAGGTTCCATGTTAGGAGCTACCACCCAGGAAAGAGATCTAGGCATCATAGTGGATAATACATTGAAATCGTTGGCTCAGTGTGCTGCGGCAATCAAAAAAGCAAACAGAATGTTAGGAATTATTAGGAAGGGAATGGTGAATAAAACAGAAAATGTCATAATGCCTGTGAATCGCTCCATGGTGAGACCGCACCTTGCATACTGTGTACAGTAACTGGTCTCTGCACCTAAAGAAAGATATAGTTGCGATGGAGAAAGTACAGCGAAGGGCAACCAAAATGATAAAGGGGATGGAACTGCTCCCCTGTGAAGAAAGACTAAAGAGGTTAGGGCTGTTCAGCTTGGAGAAGAGACGGCTGAGTGGAAGATATGATAGAGGCCTTTAAAATCATGAGAGGTCTAGAAGGGGTTAATGTGAATAGGTTATTTACTCTTTTGGATAATAGAAGGACTAGGGGGCACTCCATGAAGTTAGCATGTAGCACATTTAAAACTAATCGTAGAAAATTCTTTGTTACTCAACGCACAGTTAAACTCTGGATATGGTTAGTGCAGTTAGTGTAGCTGGGTTTAAAAAAGGTTTGGATAAGTTCTTGGAGGAGAAGTCCATTACCTGCTATTAATCTAGTTGACTTAGAAAATAGCCACTGCTATTACTAGTATCAGTAGCATGGGATATACTTAGTTTTTGGGTACTTGCCAGGTATTTGTAGCCTGGATTGGCCACTGTTGGAAACAGGATGCTGGGCTTGATGGACTCTTGGTCTGACCCAGTATGGCAATTTCTGATGTTTCTTATGTAAGCGATGTCTGTATCAGAAGCGAAGCAGACAGAGCAGCTAGAGGCTACGGTGGCCTATAGAGCAGATGCATAATTTAACCTCATCAGAACTTCTTCCAGAACTATGATTTCGGCAGTCTTGGTCAGATGAAGCCTTTGGTTACGGAACTGATCAGTGGATGTTTGTTCCAAGTATCAGTTAGGAATGTTGTCTTTTAAAGGGAAACTTATCTTTGGGGAAGACTTGGAGGAGCTCATGAAACATCTGGGAGAGAATAAAGGGCATAGACTGCCTGAGGATAAGCTGGAAGGAGGAAAAGGTTCTTTTCCTACGCATTCTCGCTTTAGGGTGAATAGGCGTTTTCAGCAGAATAGGGCTTTGGTGGGAACCCAGAGGCAAGGCACTTTGAGTCAGCAATCCTGGAACCAGTCCTTTTGAGGTCAAAAGCCGAACAGAGATGGTTCCGGACAGGGTGCTGGTGGAGCCAAGTCCGCCCAATGAAACGAAGCCAGTCCACTCCTCTGTTCTGGCTATAGGGATTGGTTGACACTTTTTTACGAAAAGTGGGTCAAGATCACGATGGATCAGTGGGTCTTAAGCGTGATAAGACAAGGTTACGCTTTAGAATTTGCTCATCCATTAAAGGACTTGTTCATGGTCTCCCCTTGCCTTCCATGGCCAAAAGGCAGGTGGTACAGGAAACCATCAACCACTTAAAGATGCTGGGAGTCATTGTTCCTGTCCACATAGAGGAATGACAGATGAAAATGTATTCCATTTATTTCGTGGTTCCAAAAAAGGAGGGGACCTTCCGACCAATTTTAGACTTAAAAAAGGTGAATATGGCTCTCAAAGTTCCTCGTTTTTGGATGGAACTCTGCGCTCAGTCATTGCAGCAGTGCGCAAAGGAGAGTTCTTGGCTTCCCGGGATTTGACCAAGGCACATTTTCACATGGCAATCTGACCGGATCAGAAGTTCCTGAGGTTCATGATCCTCAGGACACATTTTCAAATTTGTGCCCTTTCATTCGGGTTGGTGACTAATCTTAGGACAAGAGGGTGTTCTGGTTCACCCATATCTGGCTGATTGGCTTATTAGAGTAAAGTCAGAGGTCCTTTGCAGACCGGCAGTGGTGTTGGTGCTACAGCAGTTCAGATCTCTGGGTTGTATAGTAAATCTGTCAAAGAATCATCTTACGCCTACTCAGATATTGTTCCTGGGAGCACATTTCAACACCAGGATCAGGAAAGTGTTTCTTACCAGGGAACACATTTGCAAATTGCAGAGGCAGATTCAGAGTTTATTAGAGAGAGTGCTCCCCAGGGTCTGGGATTACCTGCAGGTTCTCGGTTCCATGGCTTCCACTTTGGAGCTGTTCCTTGGATGTTTGCTCATATGAGGCCTTTGCAGAGGGCGATGCTTTCCCGGTGGAATCTGTTGTCAGAGCGGTTTCATCTGCCACTACCTCTTAAGGAGATAATCAGGTCCAGTCTTTCATGGTGGCTTGGTCGGGACCAGTTATGTCGTGGAGTAGACTTGGAGGTTCCAAATTAGATAGTAGTTACCATCGATGCCAGTCTCTCTGGATGGGGAGCTGTATGCCAGACTCAGCACAGGGCCAGTGGTCGGTGGAAGAGGCATTGTCTTCTATCAATCAATTAGAAATGAGAGCAGTGAGGTTCGCATTGTGTGTCTTTCTACCTTTTTTGTGCGGTCGACCAGTAAGGATCTTGTCGGACAATGCAACGATGGAAGCTTACATCAACTGACAGGGTGGTACCAAGTATTGGGCGGTGGCTCAGGAAGCCCAGAAGGCGGATTTTCTTAGTCAACAACAGCTGGATTCCGAGGAGTGGGAGTTGTCAGAGGGAAGCAGTGCATGTAATCCATTGCAGATGGGGCATCCCCCACATGGACTTGATGGCAACTTAGCAAAATGCCAAGGCACCATGCTTCTTCAGTCGCAGAAGGAACGCTGAGCTGAAGGGGTCGATGCCTTGTTGCTTCCACGGCCATGGGATATTCGCCTGTACATGTTTCTGCCCTGGCTGCTGGTGGTCAAAGTATTGCGGTGAGTAGAGATTCATCTAGGAAAGGTGATTCTAGTGGCACCAAAGTGGCCGGCCATGGTTTGCAGATCTGGTCAATCTAGCAATGGACGGACTGTTGCAGATCGGCCATCTACCAAAACTTTTTCACCAAGATCCCATATTTTCAGATCAGGCAGCTTGCTTCTGTCTTGTGGCTTGGCTCTTGAGAGGAAGCATTTAAGATGGAAAGGGTATTCCGAGGATGTCATTTCCACTCTGCTGCAAGCTAGGAAGACTTCCACATCCTTAGCATATGTGATGATCTAGAGAGTTCTTTTCTCTTGGTGCGCAGAGCAGGGGATTAAACCTATTTCGTGGCACACATTTTGATCTTCTTGCAACGAGGGTTGGAGAAGGGTTTGGCCTTTAAATCTGTCAGAGTTCAGGTGGCAGCGTTGGGCTCTCTTCGAGGCAAGATGCAGAGAGCGGCCTTAGCTGCACATCTTGATGTGGTGCGTTTTCTCTGGGGGGCGAAGTAACTGTGTCCTCCAGTGTGGAAGTTGTATTCCTCCTGGAGCCTTAACTTGGTCCTTAAGTGGATGTGAGTGGCTCCATTTGAACCTCTTAGAAGAGCATCTATGAAAGATCTCACCTTAAAATGTATTTTTCTGGTGGCAGTTTGTTCCGCTAGAAGGATTTTGGAACTTCAGGCTTTGTCATGTAGGGATGCTTTTTGAAAATTGTGGATTCCGGAATCTTGTTGCACACAGTTCCTTCCTTCCTTCCAAAGATAGTGTCGTCATTCCACTTGAGTCAATCTTTAGAGCTTCTGGCCTTCCCAAACTTGGATGCGGCAGCGCCTCATGCGAGAGAGTTGACTCTTGGATGTAAAGCGGGCATTGTTGTGGCATCTTAAGGTCACTAATAGTTTCCAGCTGTCAGTTCATCTTTTTATGCTATGGAGTGGTGCAGAAAGAGGCATAAGGCTTCAAAATCCACCTTCGCGCAGTGGTTGAAGGAAGCGATAGGTTTGACATACATCTTTCAAGGTTATCCTATCTCTGAGGGTTTAAGGGCTCACTCTACTCGATCACAAGTGGAGTCTTGGGCTGAATCTCAACAGGTATCGCCACAAGAGATTTGTAGAGTGGCTGCTTGGAAGTTGTTGCACACTTTCACCAGGCATTATCATTTGGATGTCTAGGCTCTGGAGGCCATGGGCTTTGGTGAAAGTGTACTTCGAGTGGGACTCTCGAAGTCCCACTGTGTTCAAGGAAGCTTGGGTACATCCCAGGAGTCTGGACTGATCTGGGTATGGAAAATTGGTGCCGATGAGATACACAGCGACCACATGATGTTTTTCTGTTTCAAAGCTGGTGACTAAAATACATGTGTTTTGGATGAGAACAAGTATAGGAATAATAACGAAATTGAGTGGATTCATTTCAGTGATGTGAGCATATCTCATCGGCACCTTTTTCAAGCTTAAACAAGATTCAATCTAATGACACAAGCCTTTACAAATATACACACAGCCTATTTCTTATTTAAGTTTGTGGTTACCACAAACTGCATTATTAAGCACATGAGAATACACAGTTATTACAATAAACAGACCAGCAGATGTCAAAGTTAGAAACCAGAAGATGACCATATTGCACACTGAACACGTATACAGCCCCTGAGGCAGCCACAGTTGTGGTGAAACTCGGCCGGAGTCGGGCTACTTTTATTTAATTTTTTATCAATAAATTTGTAAACACACTTGGACATCTGGCATCTATTTTTCACATCCTAACACTAGGTTATGAGGCAGTGTCGGCAAAACCTCCTCTGCCTCCATCTGCTGGAAGGGAGGCAAAACCCAGGAGTTTGGACTGATCTGTGGTATTACAGGAACGAAAATTAGCAGATAAGAACCAATTTTCCTATTCCAAGTGCTCGAACATACTTCATAAAATACCTGCCTCTGCATTTAATTCTGGATATTTATTTGCAATTGTCACATGTATGTTTATACAATGGGTAGAGAAAGTATTTGTTTTCTTGAATTGAAAATATACATGCATTCTGAAACATATGCACATGCTTTTAGATCAGAATTATGCAGTATTTTATAAACAGGGCAACTCCTGCCGGACCTGCAGATAAGTGAAAGTTGGGGTCTCTACACATGCCTTATCACACTGACTGTAGTTTCACATATCACGGCACTGTATTCCTAAGTTTCCAAAAGACTTTTCCTGTGGGTAAAGCAATGGCTAGGATAGTTACTCTCTCTGGGCTGAATTTTCCAACCCAGTTTTATGTGCGTAAATGGCCTGGAGCTTGGTGCACGTAAAATTACACACAGTCTTTTACACAAACTGGGGAGAGGCATTCCGAGGGCTGGAGTTGGAGCGATATTGGAGCTTAACATGCTCGTTGTTTGCTTTTAAAACATCAGCATGTAAGTTAAACTATGCAGCTCCTGGCCTCCAAAGTGCAGTTGAGTTTAAGGCCGTACCTCGGCCTAACCACAACATACAAATTTTCAGTGCAAACTCATTCACATAAAATTGCTTTGAAAATTTGGGGTAAAGTCTGTGCGTAAAAGATACACACAAGATTTATCTCAACCCACAGAGTTATAAATTTACCCTCCCTATGGCTTTGGCAGGTATTGGTAAAAGAACTTGGGTCTCTAGTGTGCTGCTTTTCTTGCTTCAATAGTGGATGAGCAAATTATATTTATAGAATTATTTACTGATGCTGTTGCTATGTCAGAACATGAAAAAAGCAAAGTGCATAATAATCAGAGCTTTTAGGTCAAGAACAGGAAATGTAAGCATTCAAATTACAGTCCTGCAAAGTGCATTGTGACCGCTGTTTTAATTTGTCTTTAAGTGTAGGACTGTTTTTATTGCCGGTTTCCAACGTTGCTTTTGCCAGCTGACTAGTGACACTTCTCATCAAGGAATAGAAATGTGGATGTCATCTTTTGTATTGACCATTTACATTGTGGGGACAATTCTCAGTAGCCTGCCTTGGTGCAAAGCCCTTGGGTAATTTTGTATCTGTGGATCTGGTAGGCAGTTTTAAAGAAAATTATGCACTTAATTTTTCTTTTGAAAATTAGCTTGCCCAAGTACCTGGTTAAAAATTATTCATGGATTTTGCATCTCAGTTTTCTGTGGGTAGAGTTAAGGTAGAAACAAGCATGCACACATTTGGAAATTCCATTCTGCATATGTTTTTCATAACTCTGACCTAAACTTGCCTCTGGGAACACCCATTTTTAAAATATGGCTAAAAGTATGCATGCTGTGGATCCTGAATCCTGCTCTTGAGCTGTTTTGAGGAAACCAAATGTAAATGACTTTGAAGATTGCCTCTTGTGTTATTAGCTGTTGTGGCATGTATACTAAAGCAGTGGTTCCCAAATCTGTCCTGGGGGGTTTTCAGGATATTCACAATGAATATGCATGAAATAAATGTGCATGCATGCCTCTAGAGTATGCAAATCTATCTCATGCATATTCATGGTAGATATAAAAACCAGACCTGTTTAGCTCTCAAGGGCCGGAGTTGACTACCTAAGGTATTGCAACAGGAAGGAAATTAGGAAGATGGGCCTTACTGTCTCTCTGTCACCAAATGTTCAGGTTCTATCATGAGGACATGATTTTGTTATGACCAGACCTCCCCTAACAGGTTCAATGCACATGTTTCTTCATTGCAGAAGTTAGTGAACGTCATAGAGTTTAGCACTAAACCTGTTGTTTCAAAGACTTTTAGAGAGTGATTTTATAATAATCCCTTTTCTTCTTTATACAGGCAGGCCAGTTCACACAAGTGATTATGCACTTCTACCAGCAGATGGAGACAGAGATCACTGACTTGCTGATGCCACATTATATAGCCCAAAAGACACATATATTAAATGTGAATTACTAAAAGTGGTGAACCCTCACAAATGAGCTATTGCACACTTACGTTGTAACAGCGTTTTAACATTTGTGCACTCGTTGCGATTGTGCGTGCTCAATGGACATAATCATGGGGTGACACTTTTCATTTCACGTAAAATGTGCCGCTGTTCTTGAACAGAAAAATTTTTTTTTTTTAATTTTTTTGAAACAATTTTTTAGAACTTTGACATCAACTCCAGCTATTTCATTGGTAAAAAGACATCTATGGAAAAAAGACTTATCTTTTCAAAGAAAAACGCTAGAGCTTAAGAGCTCATCAGCTCTGCTCTGCTAGACACCAGACACCGCTGGTGTTTCGGAGACTTCATCAGGGGCTTTAGTCAAAGTCTAGAGTTGGAGAGCGATTTATTTGTTGTGCTGACTATGTCCATTGAGCACGCACAGTCGCAACGAGTGCACAAATGTTGAAATGCTGTTACAGCGTAAGTGTGCAATAGCTCATTTGTGAGTGTTCACCACTTTCAGTAATTCACATTTAAAATATGTGATTTCTTTATATTTTGTCTTATACTTCTATCACATACAATACTGGTTCTTTGATTTTGGACATTATATAGCCCTGCACAGACATCAGCCTGCTAGTATTCTCCATCTCCAGCAGATGGTGGGCACGCATACTTCCCTGTGGACGTAAGCCTGCCACGATTAGGGCAGGTTGTGCTTAGCTCTTGAGGTGATAGCAGGGCTCCCTCCCTCAGTTGAGCAAGTGACACTGGTCTGGCAGAGGGAGGTGTGAGGTGAAGACCTGGAGCCCTCTCCCTCTGCAGGCAGTGGATTGCTTCTAGGAGCTGAAGGAAACTTTGTGTTCAGGACTTTTTTCTGTTTTCTTCTGAGCCTCTGTCTGTCTCTTCCTCCTTCTCTGGGGACTCGCATTCATCGGGCAGGTGGGGGAACGTGTTCTGGATAGGCCATGATCGGACGATCAAGTTTAAAAAAAAAAAAAAAAAAAGAGTTCCTGTGCGTCTGTGATTGCGCTGGCTGGGGCCAATAGTATTGGATGGAGGGCCGTCTGAGGCAGGAGATTGTAGCATCAGCAGCAGCAAGCAGAGGCTTGCAGTGTTCGCAGCAGATTACAGTGTCAGCTCAGGAATAGCCACGTGGTGGTACAGTCGACTGCCATTAGGTTGACAGTAGTAGAGCCATGTGCATCACATGCTCAAGATGATGCCAGGCAGTCAGTATGGGAAATAGCTCCTGATCTGTTACATACCATATGAGGGATATGCAACCAAAATCTTTCTCTTAGTCTGTGCCAGAGATGTGTGGAGGCACAGGGAGAAATGTTGCAGGGGGATTTTGCCCCTGCGAGGGGATCTCAAACTGCGATGGAAGGCTCAGTAGGGGTGGCTTCCCGGGCAGGCCCCCTCTGGAGGGAGAGGAGCTTGCCCCTCCTCCACTACGGTCAGTTTCCCCAATGGCTGAGGAAATAGGTTTGGAGGTGGCCCTTCCTATGGATCTTTCGACCCTTTCGTGGGTGGAATTTTTTAAAGGACTGCAGTCCTTTTGTAAAGGACAGGAGGCACTGCGTCCAGGGATACCTTGCCCACAATCATCCTCCTCGAGGCATGGCAAACATCCAGCCACTCCCTTCTCCCCTTCCAGGAGACTTAAGTGACCGAAGAGGCAAAGGGAGGACTGAGCAGAGAAATATCAGGAGGTCTTGGAGAGCTTCTGGGATGAGTCGGAGGCCTCTTCGGCAGATGTCAAGGAGTTTGCCCTGGAGGAAGGAGAGCGTCCTCCAGATGTAGAACCTCATAGGACCATGCTGCGGCTGTTTTACAGGGATGAGCTATCCAGCTTGATAGTTCAAGCACTGAAGACGCTGCTCCAGATGCAGCTAAAACGCAGAAGAACAACCCTCTTGTCAGTTTACATAAGGCATCCTGTTTTTCCCTCCTCACAAAATGGTGCAGAAGTTGATTGATCTGGAGTGGAGTGCTTCAGAGGCTAATTTAAAAAATGATTGGACCTTGGCCAATCTTTATCCTGTGGACCCAAAGGTGAGAGAACGGTTTCTATTTTGGAAAGTGGATGCTCTGGTGTGCTCTGTCACAAAGAGAACTATTATTCTCATGGAAGGGGGGACAGTCCTAAGGGATGCACAGTTTCATAAGATTAAAGCGATCCTGAAACAAGCCTACAAGACTTGACTATGAATTTACAGATCTCCGCTTGCTGCCGCATAGTAGCATAGGCCAGTTTGCAAATAACTTAGGAAGCTCAGGAAGTGCTGGGAGAGAGTGGGCCCTACTTGGATCCTGGTGCTATCTTCCTAGTGGATGCAGGCTATCATTTGGTGAATATGGCTGCTCATAGGGTGGCTTTGGTCATAGCAGCATGCCATTTTCTCTGGTTGCATAACTAGTCAGCGGATACCATTTCTAAGTCTAACTTGACAAAGTTGTCCTTCAAGGGCTGTCGTCTCTTTGGGGATGAGTTAGAAAAGATGACAAATCAATGAGGGGACTCCAAGATTCTGTGGTTGCTGGAAGATAAGGTTTCCCCTCGTTCCTCCTTTTCCAGAGGTCAGTTTCATGACTCTCATTGATTTCATCTCTCCAGAAGATCGGGGTGTTAGAGATCTCGTTCTTTTGGGAAATCGCAGTCCTTCAAAGAAGTTGGGTAAGGATGGAAGCTCAGGTTCCCGAGCTTCCCGTTCCTCCCAATGAAGTTTTGGGGATCCACCATCTGGTACCAGAGATAGGTATTATTATTCATTCATGTGTCCATACCAGCCGTGTTCTTTTATTTTTGTAATTAAAGTAAAGCATTTGTATTATTAAAGTATAAATGCTGTAGTGAACATATTACAATAAAATTCTTATAGTTCTTTAATTGCCTTAGGCATTTTGAACATTCCCAACTATTAGCCTTTGTTGCTTTAGGAGGGTATATTGTTATTGTACATTATTGTGTGATTTTTATTGCTTGACTGGTGATAATATACTTAACATCCTTCTAGCAAATTCCTCATTCCTATTCACACCCCATATCAGTCCAGACTCCTGAGTTTTGCCTCCCTGCCAGCAGATGGAGACAGAGAAGAAAAGCTTTACTGACACTGCTACTTAATCTAGTGTGCCACCTGCAGTCCCTCAATATTTCTCTGTCACCAACAGATGATAGAGGTGTAAAATCTGCAGTCTGGAGTTAAAAAAAAAAAAAAAAAAGCACAAGGAAAAAGACTCTAGTCTCTATTCCCAGGGGTGTTAGGCTTCGGGAGAGGCCATCCCCCAGGTTGTTTGGCTGAGCAAGGGGTTGGTGACTCTGACTTCCCTCAGTGCAATGATCGCAAGGACCTGGATAGCCAATGGTCTGGCTCTCTTCTTGTTTCCTATGTGGCCTTCTCTCATGGATAGCCATTGGTCTAGCTCCCTCGTCTTATGCATGGCTTTCTCTCCTTTCTCCTGGGCTAGCGATTAGCATAGGAAAGTATTGCTTTCTTTTATTTATTAGTTTTGCTTGTTTGGTGTTTAAAAAAAATAGAAAAGTTTGCCAGTGTGACTAAGGGCAAATGGTGAATGCCTGGGAGTAGGATTTATGTGGCTTGGGGGTCCAGCTCTGAGAGATTACGGCTGTCAAACTGGCAGTAAAAACGACCAGGGATCAGCAAAGGTGCACCACGTGTCTGTCTCGCTAATAGTCAGGAGCTGCGCAGCATTTTGGGGGCATACAGAATAGCAGCGTGGGAGGCAGGAGAGTCGGGAACAGCAGCATCTGCAGATACAGCAGTGGTTGACTTGGCTAGTGCTCAGGGACCAACTATGAGGCAAACAGCATTCAGTCAGTGAAGGGCCGTTAAGGGGGGAAATTAACACAAAGCACGCAGATCTCAGCATTTGCCCCTAAGGCCTTGATAGTGCCGGCAAAGGTTCGTGGCAGAAGATGGTGATATGGTGAGCCATGTATGAGACAGGCCTCAGTGGCCACTGCATCTCCACACCATGCCGACGAGAAGAGTGTAACCTGATCATTGGGTGCAGGTGCTGCAGCCATTTCATCAACCTCTGCAGGAGAAAATAATGAGCTAGGAAGGGGTGGGGGAATCCCCTCAAGTGTGCGGGATATTTTAGAAGACTCTGAGGACCCCCTCAGGGATGGTGCTGCATAGTCACAATGTTTTGTGTTGGAGTTGGTCCTGCTTCTGCATGAGAATTTCCTGGCTAGGGAGGTGGCAAAGGAGAGGTGTTCTTGCTTCCAGAGTTGCCTGAGGCTGGTTAAAAAATAAATATATCACCAAGGTTGGACCCTCAGAAGAGGTCTAGGAATATCTTGCAACTTCTAGGTTTGCGAGGTCACAAGGCAATTCGAAGTGGGACTTTGAGGGAGCAGATATTCTGGCAGCTAAGTCTTCAGTAGTAAAATTGGTGCAGGATTTTGCTGTTCCTGCTGAGGGGCCTGACTGAAAAGGATGATCCTAAGGTGGTCCGCCTTTTCAGAAAAGAATGGTGACTTTTAATTCCACATGGATTTGAAGGATTTACAGATTAAGCAGCTACAGGAAAAGTCAGATCATGGTGTATCCTGTCATGGAAAGGCTCATGAGAACTAGCAAGGGTTTTTCCCTTCCATAGGTCGGTAATGAATTTGGTGGTTCAGGAGTGGCATACTCCAGAGATTGCTATATTGTGGGAAGAGCATTGGTGAAGCTGTACCCATTGCAAGAGGAGGCCTTGAAGCTCTTGATGCAGCCAAAGGTGGAGGCTTCGGAATTGGCTGTGAACCCAGGAAGCCACCATCCCAATGGCAGGATCCGATGCGCTGAAGGCCATGCAGGACCAGATGGTGAACGGGGGTATGCAATAGTTTTATGCAAAATGCATGTTTGCGTTGGATGCGGCATGTACTCGGGGAAGGCAAGGTTTTGTCGGCTCCCACCAGGCAAGCAGGACGCTTGGAGGTGGCAATGGTCTACATTGCAGACACTCTATATTGTTGAATTAGGACATTCCCCAGGATTATGATTTCAGTATCGGCCAGAAAGTTCTTGTGGTTGAGGATTTGGTCAGCGGATATCTATCTGGTCCAGATCTCAACTGGGCTGTCTCCATTTTCAAGGACAGGCTCTTGTTCAGGGAGCCTTTGATGAAATATCTGAGAGAGTCCAAAGGGCATAAGTTACCCAAGGTTAGACCACAAGGAAGCAAGTGCAACTTCTCCATTCGTCCGCTTTTTGGAAACAGGGGAAAGCAACAGAATAAAGTATCTTCCTTCTTTCAGAGGCAAAGCTCAGGTGGAGCGCAGTCCTTTTTGGAGAGGGTGTGAGCCAACTTGTGAAACGCTGGTTAGGGAGCCGGAGTAGGTGGGCCTCACAATGACTCGAGGCTGGTTTGATCTCGGGAGAAAGGAAGATATCCCATTTACTTCATGGTCCCAAAGAAAAGAGGAATTTGCAGGCCCCTTTGGGGTGCAGAAGGGTAAATGTTATCCTCAGGGTACCATGGTGTTGAATAGAGACTCTTTGATCAGTCACTGCAGCTGTCCACAAATGATCATGCCTGGCATTCTTGGTTCTAACCAAGGCTTATCTACACCCATTTGGACAGAGCATTGGAAGTTCCTAACACTTATGATTCTAGAAGATCATTTTCATTTTTGCGCTTTTCCGTTAGGACTAGCGAGGGCACTGCAAATCTTTTTCATGATGATGGTGATAGTGGCAGTAACTGAAGCTATATGGAAGGAAGTAGTCCTAGTGCATCCTCTTCTAGATGACTGGCTCTTTCGGGGAAAGTCATAGACCTTGTGACAGCAGTTGATGCAGGGGTTCATAAAGAGGTTGCAATGTCTGGGATGGAGAATGAACCTGGCAAAGAGCAATCTCGTACCGATCTATTCCCTGAAGTATATTGGGGCCCATTTCGTTGCCAGAAGAGATAAGGTGCTTCTCACAATGGACAGGGTGACGAAGCTGCAGATACAGGTTTGCTGTTCGTTAAGGCTTGTGTTTTCCAGTGAGGGGTCTATCTGTAGGTTCTGAGTTCTATAGCATTGATGCTAGATCTAGTTTCACTTATATGTGGTTCCTTCAGAGGGCAATCCTTTCCTGTTGGAACCCAGCATCAGAAGAGTTTTCATCTTCCATTGCCACTCAGGGAAAGTCCAGGTCCAGTTCTTGTGGTGGTCTTCTTGTGTCATCCTGGAGCAGGGATGGGCTTGGACATCCCAGACTGGAGGGTAGTAACCACCGAGGCCAACCTCTTGGAGTTGGGAAGCTGTTTTGGGGCAGATGGCTCAAGGCCAATGGTTGACAGAGGAAGCATCATGGTTTATCAATCAGTCAGAAGTGAGAGTGCCTTACTTAGCATATCTTATGTTTCAACAACATGTGCATGGTTAAGTGATTCGAGTCCTATTAGGCAATGGAATGGCAGTGGCTTGTATCAACCAACAGGGGAGAACCAAGTGTTGGATGGCCTCTCAGGAGTCTAAGGAGTTGTTGGGCTTGGCAGAGCAACACCTGACCACTCAGCCAGCATCTCACATCGCTGGCATAGATGAATTTTAGGCGCATTTTCTCAGTTGGCAGGGGTTGGACCCCAGAGAAGGGGAACTGACAGAGGCAGCAAGTGAATCTCCATGTTCGGTCTGGTGGGGTAGACCCCAGATGGATCTGATGGTATCAAGACATAACTCCAAGGCAAGCCCTTTTTTAGTTGCAGGTGAGAGAGCAAAACAGGAGGGCATTGTCACTCTAGACCTACCATGACAGACAGAGATCCTCCTATACGTTTTCCTCCCAATGGCCTCTGGCGAGCAGACTATTGCTTCGGATAGAGAAGCTCCAGGGAAAGGTGATACTTGTGGCTCCAGATTGGTCACGGTGCTTGTGGATGGTAAACCTAATAAATTTGGCGGTAGACAGACCACTAAGGTTCAGTCATCTTCACGTATTGATTAGGCAGGGCCTAGTGCTCGTGGATCAGGCAAATCATTTCTGCCTCACAGCCTGGCTTTTGAAAGGAGACAAGGGATACTCTGGAGAGGTCATTATAACCTTGCTACAAGTTAGATGACCATCCATTTCCTTGGCTTATATGAGAGGTTGGAATGTGTTCGAAATGTGATATATCTGAGTTAGAGTTGAACCTACTCAAGCTTTGGTTTTGCATAGTTTGACTTGTCAAGTAAAGGGGTCCAGTATATGGACTAGCTTTTCTTCCCTTCAAGTGAAGGTAGCAGCCTTAGCTTGTTTTCAGGGTGAGATGCAGGGGATGGCCTAGCTTCTCATCTGGATGTGGCTCATTTTTTCTTTGGGGGGAGAAGCATTTGCATCCTCCAGTGAAAAAGATGTGTTCCTCGTAGAACCTTAATTTGGTGTTGTATACTATTGCACGGTAGCTGAATGAGGTAATTAGATCATCATACATTTACAGGAGTCGTCCAGTTCCTGAGGGACTGAGGGCCCATTTTACTGGGAAGTGAGCAACCTTGTGGGTTGTGTATCCACTAGCTTCCCCACAGGAGTTCTGTCAGGTAGCTGTTTGGGCTTCACTACACACTTTCGCCTGATATTAATGGCTGAATGTCTGGACATCTGTGTCAGCTGGTTTTGGTGCAAGTGTACCACAAGCAGTTTAGGGGAGCTTGGGTACATCCCAGGAGTGTGGACTAATCTGGGATATGAACAGGAAAGGAAAATTGGTTCTTACCTGCTAATTTTTGTTCCTGGAATACCAAAGATCAGTCCAGAACCCTGCCCGTTCAGTAAAGCCCACTCGTCATGGCAGTATGTAAATGATGCAGAGTGGTTTGTTTGGTGTTCTGCTTAATGTTGTTGGAGTGAGTTTTCCATAGAGGCTTTGCTTTCCTTGTGCTCGTTGACTGAGGTTGAGAGTCTCAGTTATTGTTATAGTGATTCTCATCTTGGCTTGGGTACAGGTCATACTGAGGGACTGCAGGTGGCACACTAGGTTAAGTAGCAGTGTCAGTAAAGCTTTTCTTCTCTGACTCCATCTGCTAGCAGGGAGGCAAAACCCAGGAGTCTAGACTGATCTGTGGTATTCCAGAAATGAAAATTAGCAGATAAGAACCAATTTTCCTTTTAAACTGTAAGTAACAATGCAATGCACAATAAGATCAGCAGGGCAGGTGCAAGGGGATTAGGCACTCTAGGCACCTTCTGCCTTGCGCCTGCCACACCCCGATCTCGGCCCCGACTCCTACCTCATTCTCTATCACGCCTGCTGAGTGTGTGGTTTTCTGGGCCGTGAGCAGTTTGAGTGCTGCTCATGGCCCACTGAGTCTTCACTCCTCTTTGCCATCACTTGCGGCCCCACATGGCTCGCACCCTCTAATGGCTGGTGCCCTAGGCCCAGGCCTAGTTCATCTGGTACTTCCACTAGCCATGAATATCAGCATTCTTTTGTTCTAGCATCTATTCCCTCGGGCTGAAATTAATGTAAATTTAATGCTTAAAATTTTTCACTGTATCCTAAATATCTGTTTAGGTCTCTTTTAATACTAAAATAGACCATAAAATAGAACGAGAGACTCGTTCACTTGTTTGTGTAGTTCTAGTAGCCATACGGGTCCTGAAGAAAACTGCAGTCTTTGTAAGCTGTGACATCTTTGAAAGGACCCACAAAATGTCATCAGATTGAGCTGTTGAGGTCCTTTCTAGAGATGTTCATTTTCCTGTAAAGTAATGTGATGCTGCCTTTTTAATTGTTTTTGTCCAATTGATTTTAGGATTCTAAACCTGTTATGATAGAACCTTCACCTTTCTTGAGCAGAGGAAGAAATTCATCTGGAGCCCTTGCAGCAGAGCCAGGAGAAGATAGGACGGTGGTGACCAATTTCTGCAGTTCTGCAGATGAAAAGTTCTCAGATAATATTTCTAGTTCATCAGAAGCCTCAGAGTCCACAGGCAGTAGTAAGCACAAGAGCTCATTTCTTCTGAGGTTTTGTTCAAGTTCAGTCTTGGGAAATCTAAATCCACCACTCAGAAAAAATTCAAGGTTGGAAAACTGCAGCAGCTATATGTGGCTTGCTTTGCCTTCTGTCTACACTCAAGTAGTCACATTATGTAGTGTACCATCATGCCTCAGGCAACTGAGCATAGACAGAACACTACTTCATTGATTACAGTAAATTATGAGGATGCTGTGCCAAGATCATAGGAAGACTGGCAGTGAAGTTTCATAGAATGTAACATTAGGAGACTGATATTCAGCACCACTTAGCCAGACAAGTCGTGACTTATCTGGCTAAGTGGCAGCGGCTGAATATCCGGCTCCATTCAGTGGTCAGCACTGAGCCGGATAAGTATTTAACCAGATAAATACTTATCTGGGTAACTGGAAGACGGGAAATGGGCATTTCAGGGAGAAGCTACTTAACCAGTTAACTTGGCCAGATAAGTGGCGATATTTTAAAGCTATCCAGTTATCTAGATAAGTTAGGCCTGCTCAATATCAGGTCTAAAGTTAGTCAGATAAGACTTATCCGACTAAGTAGTGATTTGTACAGGGATATTCAGTAGCATAGCTGTTCTACTGCATATCTCTTGTAAATTAGCCAGATAAGTCTTAATCAGGCTAGCTTACTTAGGGCCTGATTTACTAACGCTTTTCTCCCATTCTGTATGTATGGAAAAAATGTTTAGTGAATGAGGCCTTTTGTTGGTTATCTTGGAATATCTGTTACTAAATGTATTTCATTATTCCTGAAGATAAAAACAGTAAATAAATAAATAAATAAATTCAAGAAAGCATGGGATAAGGCCAGAGGATCTTTATTTATGAAGGATCTGAGGGAATGATAGAGATCAATTATTGGCCTATGTTAATGCAACTGGAATTAAATTGGGTAGACTGGATGGGCCTTGTAGTCCCTAGCTGCTTTTAGATTCTCTGTTTCTAGAAACAGTCTCTCCTTATCCAGTTCCCTCTCTCTTTCCCACTGTCCTCTTTGACTTGGAGAACACAGAGGCTTTCTAATGATTAACTGATTGATCATTTTAGCTGTTGAAAGAAAGAAATCTGTAAGGGGTTAGAACAGTTTATTAGGTATTGATAGGATAAGCTGCGCGGTAAGATGTGATTTGGATGTTAAGATGATTGTGTGTTTATTTTTATAAGGTAGAATAATCATGATTATTAAGTGATGTTGCTTTTAATCTGTGAAATAATTGTAATCTCGCATGGAGCACCTTGCTGGCATGCAAGTTATAAATTGAAATAAACACAGTTACAAGTACTTGGTTCCCTCAAAGTTGGGAGATTGTTGCTTTTCCTCTTTCAACAGCTTAGCACTATAAAGAACAACTTGGCAACATCAGAGGGGCTTAGATGTCAGGGTAGAGAGGAGAAATTTTTAGTTTATGATGTGGAACCATAGAGACTATATCCGGCTGTCTTACATAGCTCATGGATACAGATGACAAGAATTACTGAAAAAGTAGGCAACACAGCATCTGTTTATTCTGAAATTAGTGCAGCTTGTGTTAGGGGGCACACAAAAGCCCCTTTTAAGCAGATTACATATCAGAGAAGTAAAGATTTGAGATGCAATAGAGGCAGGAGATGAATGGTTATAAATAAGAATTTTCCTAAGAATGCACAGAATAGAATAATAGAATAATTTATGCAAAATGGTGAGTATGTGGAGTAAATTACTATCGGAATTGGTGTAGTATAGCAGTTACACAAACCTGCAAAAACAGGGACAGGGGTGTCACGGAAGGGCTGAGACAAGAGGTGATGGCCTTAACAGATGTTTTGCTTGCATCTTTCTTTGAACTAATACAACTGTGTTGTCAAACTGGCTACAATTTCAACAGTTGGGATTACTTTAGTCTCTATGGTTCCACATAATAAGCTAAAAATTTCTCCTCTCTACCCTGACGTCTATTCCCCTCTGATGTTGCCAAGTTGTTTCCTTATTCAGCCACTTGTTCACATTTATTGCTGACTCTAAGTCAGTTGTATTCATATCATCTGGTTCTATGACCCTCCCAACCTTTATCTGCCTTGAACGGGTTTTCAGTCTTCGGAAAGGCTTGCTATCAGTATTAAATAAAGAAATCTAATCTTAGTAACACAGAGAGCCTACATCATTGTAAGAAAGTTTGTTTTGAATCCTCTATTTAGAAATACAATGGGGGTAATTTTCTAATAGCCCACATAAGGAAATTGACAATACATGCAGAAAAAATACCGATTTGCAAAACTTTTAAAAATGATTTCCCAAAAGTACCAGCACACAGTTTGGAAAGTTTGGGGAAAATGTGCGCACAGGGAGGATAACTTTCTAAACTGCTTGTGCATGCCCATATACACATGTATGTGGGCGCGCAAGGTTGCTACGGTATTTTATTACCTGTGTGCAAATGATATGCGCAGGTTATAAAATACGAGTACATATGTGCACAGATATGCTCGCATATGTAAAAACTGGACTTATCTGGATTAGTAGCAACATTTATCCAGGTAAGCTCTGATTTATCTGGATAAGTAGCAGCAAAACCATTACTTAGCCGAATAAGTCTGAAAAGCGCTATTTGTCTGCCTAAATAGCGCTTTTTGAACTTATCCAGCTATGTAAGATGGCCGGATACATCTAAAAAGCGTTACATATCCAGCTAAATCAGATAGCTGGATAAGTAGAGCTGTAAGACCTGTCCTGCTAAGTAATAGAGGTTATAGTCCAAAAAGCTCTACTTAGATGGATAAGTAAGGCTTTTCAGATTTATCTGGTTAAATAACGACTACCGACAGCCAGGTAACTTAATTTAGCCGAATAAGTGGCACTACTTAGCCAGATAAGCGTGCACAAATGATACACCCGTGTATTTGTACTTTATATCTTAAAGGGATATGTGAGTAAATTTTACACAAGTTATTTAGATGCGTTTATCCCCCATAAATCAGTTTTTACACACACACAAGCTGGAGGATTTTCTAACATGCGTATGGCAATGAATTAATCAGTTTTACCAATTAGTTTACCAGTTCACCCATTCCATCTGCAGCTCGTGAAGACCCTCCTGGTTCTTCAGCCTGAAGTCTCCCTGCCCAGTCATTTTTTCACTTTTAAGATGTTTACAATCATTTACTCCAGATATTGAGCAGGAGTAAATACATGCAAGTAAGGTGTCACATTTACATGTGTAAATTGCTTCTAAAATAGCAACTTACTTGAGTAAATGCTGGCCCCTCCCTGGAACACCCTTGGCCTGCCCCTTTATTTACAAGCATAGATTTACTCATGGCATCTGATTTCTGTGTGTATGTTGAGGTTTCTAAAATACTACAATAAATACTTGGTGATAATGTTTAACGTTAATGTTAAACATTATCACCAAGTATTTATTGTAGTATAGAAGTTTTCACTTGGTGTGGAAATCTCTGTTGTGGATTAAGAGGTTTCTAAAATAGCAAATACTTGCGTGCATGCTAATTTACATGTGTAAGTGAATTTGAAAATCCACATTTGTGCACATAAGTCTAAATCTCTCCCCAACTCCATTCCACCCCCCACCCCCCCAGGAATGCCTCTCCTTGGTTCATACGCGCTTATCAGGCAGGCAAGGATATCCACAGAAATGCCTTTAAAAAGTACCCCTGCAAATAACCTGCTACTTGCTTTTGTGCCCTTTTCCCTAAATAGATCAGATGTGGGGGTTATATATTTCTTGTAGATGACCCATGCTTGAATTTTCTATCAGAATCTGATACTGCTGTTTCTATTTTCTGATACTTATTTTTATTTCTTTTACAGGTTTTCTGTATTCTACTGCTGCAGGGGCCGATATGTGTTTTGCCAGGCAGCATAATAGTTCTGACAATAACAACCAGTGTTTTCTGGGAGCCAATGGGAATGCGTTCCTTCAAACCCAAAAACCAGGTGCTATTGATAACCAACCACTCGTAACGCATGAACCTGTCAAGGTAAATATTAAGAAGATATAAAACCAAAATTTATTTTTAGGGACTTCTTTTTTTTTTTTTTTTGTGGCCATTGGAAAGTCCATTCTATTGAAAAGAAAACTGTTTGATAGTAAGGACATTCATGAAATTAATTTTCAGTTGCATTTTTTAGATACTTATTTTTCCTCTTAGGTTTTCTACCAAGATGACTTAGGTAGACTATTGTATAGTTATGGTTATAAGAAACAAATGTAAAGACTGAGAAAAATAAATATGCAAAAAGCCTATGTTGGTTTGCTGTGCAATTTTGAAATAGTGCATCTTTTGTCCCCACATTATAATTTTTTAATATCTTCTCAGATGGGAAAAATGCCACAATAAAAGCAAAGGGCCGGATTTTAAAAGGGTTACACGCACCGGGCCTATTTTAAAAAGGCCCGGTGACGCGCATAAAGCCCCGGGACGCGTGTAAGTCCCAGGGCTTTACAAAAGGGGTGGGGCGGGGCAAGAGGCCCCCGCCGGCAGGCAGGCGCAAAAGGTAAGACGAGTCGGGGGGGGGGGGATGTATGGAGAAGGGGTGGAAGGTTAGGTTAGGGGGAACGGAGGAAGGCAGCGCGGCCTGGTACGCGCAAGGTGCACAATTGTGCACCCCCTTGCGTGCGCCGATCCTGAATTTTATAACGTGTGAGTGCGCTCACATATAGGCCGCGCGCGCTTCTTTTAAAATGTACCCCAAAATGTGCAAAAAGCAGTGTTGGATATTTACATAGTCTTTAAATTTGCTCTTCAGTATATGTTGCTCTCACTATTTGACTTGATTAAATTTATTTACAAAAATTTGATATTTGGGGTTTTTTTCCCCTAGGAATAATCTCAAAGCAAATTACAATCAATTCTTAAGAGTGAATTGCCAAAGGAGTTTTATGCATGAAAGTAGCATATATCATAGCAAGTTTCAAAAGCCCACTTATGCATATAAAGTCCATTTATACATGTAAAACCATTTATACATGTAAAACCTTTTATACATGTAAAACTCTAAGGAGTGCATTTTCAAAGGAGATACATACATAAAAGTAACAATTTTCAAAAGTCCATTTACATGTGTATAACCTTTTGAAAATTACCTCTTATGTGCCTTTATGTAGTGGATTGAATTCATGATTTTTCTTCTAACAAAATTACATTGCCCCATTTTTTCTAAAGGCTACATCGTTAACACTGGAAGGTGGCAGACTGAAGCGAATTCCACAGCTAGCCCGAAGCAGAGATTATGAAATCGTGCCAGAGCCAGTGTGGAGGGCGCTCTACCATTGGTATGGGGCAAACCTGGCTTTACCCCGACCGGTATGTACTGAATACTGCCACTTAAATAGTTCTTCATTTCTAAAACTAATCAAATGCTTAGGGCTGGATTTTAAAAGCCCTACACGCGTAGGGCCTATTTAAAAAAGGCCTGGCGACGCACGTAAAGCCCCGGGATGCTTGTAAGTCTAGGGGCTTTACTAAAGGGGTGGGGCCAGAGGCCTCCGACACAGCAGCCATTGCGCTGTGTCGAAGGATTGCGTGCCCTGGGGGGGAGAGCTCATGGTAGATGGGCTTGGTACCCCGGGTCTTTGGTCCAGTCAGGAACGTTCTTGTCAAATCAACTTTCTGGAGATTCGGGTGATCAGGTACACCCTATGGGCTTTCAGAGATCAGTTGTCCAACAGAGTTGTCCTGATCCAGACTGACAACCAGGTAGTGATGTGGTATGTCAACAAACAGGGAGGCACAGGATCATACCTCCTGTGTCGGAAAGCTGTCCAGATCTGGTCGTGGGCCCTGTTCCACAGGATGGTCCTCAAGGCCATGTACTTGGCCAGGTCGGAGAATGTGCTAGCGACAGGCTGAGTCGAGCCTTCAGACCCTACGAGTGGTTCCTAGACCAGGGGATAGTGAATCAGATATTCCGCCTCTGGGGGAGCCCAGACATAGATCTTTTTGTGTCCCCCTGCAACAGGAAGGTGCTTCAGTTCTACTCCCTGTACAGGTCAGATGGCAAACCAGTCTTGGATGCCCTTGCCCGTCATTGGAGCAAGGGTCTTCTATATGCGTATCCGCCGATTCCCTTGGTGGCAAAGACCCTTTTGAAGCTTTTCGAGGATAGAGGGACTATGATCCTCATAGCCCCTCATTGGCTGAGACAGGTCTGGTTTCCACTCCTGCGGGAGTTGTCCATCAGGAAACCAATCAGTCTGGGGACTTCCCCAGATCTCATCACAAGATCAGGGCAGGCTACAGCATCCCAACCTCCAGGCCTTGTCACTCACAGCCAGGTTGTTGAGAGGTTGATTCTGCAGCCGCTCCATCTTTCAGAAAATGTGTCTCGGATCCTGGTGACTTCTAGAAAGCCTTCCACTAGAAAGTCCTATGGACTGAAGTGGAGGAGGTTTTCCGTGTGGTGTGAGCAGAAAGCCCTAGATCCGTTCTCCTGCCCCAACAAAATTTGCTTGATTACCTTCTAGACCTATCGGTGGCTGGCTTGAAAAACCAACTCCATTAGAGTTCATCTGAGTGCAATTGGCGCATACCACCATGGTGTAGATCAGGGGTGGGCAAGTCCGGTCCTCGAGGGCTGCAAACCAGTCGGGTTTTCAGGATACCTCTAATGAATATGCATGAAATAGATTTGCATACAACTGAGGCAGTGTGTATTCAGGTCTCTCTCATGCATATTCATTAAGGATATCCTGAAAACCCGACTGGTTTGCAGCCCTCGAGGACCGGACTTGCCCACCCCTGGTGTAGATGGTACACCCATCTCCAGAGCCGGAGCATGCCTAATACCAATATGGCCACAGCCATAGGTAACGCTACCAAAAGGCGCCAAGGAGAGCTGTCTGGCCGACGGGTCTGCAGCAGAAGAAAAAGCAGCACGGCCCCGTCGAAATCGACTGCTTGGTTGGCACGGCCTTAGTAAATGAAAAAGCGGTGCGGCCCCGCTGGTAAAGCTGCTGATTCTGGTGGTGCTGCACTGCTTTTCCACTTACTAAGGCAGCGCTTACGACCGTGTCGATTTCTGGGGCTTCGGAGGAGGAGGGGCGCGCTCTGCTGGATGTAGTCCAATGTCCCGTGGCAGATAGTCGTTTCCTTGGCCATGGGGGCTGAAGAAGGAGACTGCTGCTGCCTGCTAAGTCAAGGGAAGTGAGTGAGAGAGAGCATGTGTTCTTGTGTGTGGGAAAGTGAAGAGAGAGCATGTGTGGAAGAGTAAGAGATAGCATGTGTATATGTATGTGGAGGAGGAGAGAAAGCATGTGTATGTGTGTGAGAGAGAGCATGTGTATGCATAACTACCCCAGTTACTTTCTGCCTGCTAAGCCATGACAATTTCAGGGCATCTGGAAATCAAAAGTTCCAAGGTATGAATAACAGGGAATTTTTTTAAATCCTTATTTTAATTGTTGGGTGTTATTTTCTGGGTCTGTTTTGAAATATCTTATTAATGTTTGGAAGATTTTTATGAGTTTTTAATTATTGAATATTATTCTATTCATTAATTGTTTTTGAATTATTCTTTTTATTGGTATGGTTTTACTAATTTTGGTTTTTGAGGAATGGTAATGTTTCTGTTTTTCACATTGTTACAATGTATACAGAATTTGGCTTGTGTGGTTTCCAGTTCAGTTTTTGTCTGTACATTTCTGTTTATACTGTATGGTCTCTTTATTCTGTATTTGACGGTCTGTCTGTGCTTTTCATGTATGACTGAAGTGAGTTATTCTGTTAGTGTGTTGTTTCTTTGTAGGAATCTAAAACAACTTGGATTGTTCTGTTTTCCTAATAGGGGGTTTATTACTATTTTAGGCCTGGTGTAATATTTATAGAATTACTTTTCATAGGTAGGGCTTTAGCTGTTTGAGTAGCTCTTTGGAGTCATGCCCATGCCCAAGATGCATTACAGTAGGCCTAATACCATATAGATTCCAAGTATCTCTTGGTTTTTTGCAGGGTTTTCTGGTTGGCACCTCAGCAGTGCATGTAAATATAATATACATATTGTAAGTGATATTTTTACCTTAGAAGAATGTGCTTTGAATGTTCTTTTTCATGTAAAATCTGTTGTTATAAATGCATCATTTTTAATTGTGTGTGAGGAGGGTGTGATGGGGTGGGGGTGGGGGGGGTACAGGCTGTAAAGTTTTCCTAAGGTACCTAATACCCTTGCACTGGCCATGGGCATCGCTGTACAAACATTGAACAGAGTCTGCCAGCTCGTGGTGTCATGTGTTGTGTAATGGGTGAGGGCGCAGTTTTTCACTTGGCCATAGGCGCCAAATTGCCTGGCTACAGCTCTCTCCATCTCTGTGCAGCCTATAGTTGTACGTTTCATGCAGGGCCTACTTCAGTTGAAGCCTCCCCTAAGGTCTCCCACTTTGTCTTGGGACCTCAACTTGGTGATAGCTGATGGAAGCTCCTTTTGAGCCGCTGTGCACCCGTGACCTGAAGTACCTGACTTGGAAGGTCATACTTTTGCTGGCGGTCACTTCAGCATGCAGGGTCAGCAAGCTCTAGGCCTTAGTGACTTATCCACCATATTCTAAGTTTTATCATGACAGGGTGGGTGCACCCTAGTTTCTGCCTAAGGTGGTGTTGGACTTCCATCTTAACCAGACAATCTCCCTGCCAATATTCTTTCCCAGGCCCCATTCGTGCCATGGCGAACAAGCACTGAACAGTTTGGACTGCAAGCAAGCCTTAGCCTTCTATCTGGAGCAGACAGAAGCCCATAGACAGTCCACCCAACTTTTTATTTCTTTTGATAAGAATAGGGTGGGCGTTGCCATTGCCAAACAGAACATATCCAGTTGGCTAGCAGATTGCATCTCCTTCTGTTATGCCCAGGCGGGACTGCATCTTGGGGGTCATGTCAAGGCTCATTCTATCAGAGCCATGGCACTGTCAGTGGCCCACTTGCGAGCAGTTCCCATGGAAGAAATCTGCAAGGCTGCGACGGGGAGTTCTCTTTACACATTCACATCACGTTATTGTCTGGATAGGGATGGCTGATGCGACAATAGGTTTGGCTAGTCTGTCCTTCGGAACCCGTTTGAGGTGTAGAACCCAACTCTCTCAACCTAGGACCTGTTGTTTGGGTTCAGGCTGTCTCCCCCTCTGTTACCAACTGCACCGTGTTGTGCGTTGGCACCTGGTTGGGTGTCTGTTGGTCCACTTTTGTGTTGGGGAGCAGCCTGTAGCTAGGGATTCACCCATGTATGAGGGCTACCATCTTACATGTCCTTGGAAAAAGCAGAGTTGCTTACCTGTAACAGGTATTTTCTGAGGGCAGAAGGATGTTAGTCCTCACAAAACCTGCCTGCCACCCCACGGAGTTGGGTTTCTCCTATTTTTAATTTTTAATCATAACAAGTAAGTACATCTACTTTATCCTAGCCAATTTCTGCACATAAAATCACAAGTTACACAAATAAATTCTTTGAAAGTTCAGACCTAAATGTGTAAAAATGTGATATTTATATTTATCTCCTCTTTGTGCTCCAAATTATAATCTTGAACATTTTAAAATATTTTTATTAGGTGATCAAAAACAGCACAACTGATCTCCCAGAATTGGAGTTGTTTCCTCGCTATCTGCTCTTTCTGAGGCAGCAGCCTGCAACTCGAACGCAGCAGTCCAACGTCTGGGTGAATATGGGTATGATGAGCCTGAGAATGTTTCCTCAGCACTTGCCCAGAGGTAATGTAAGAATGCAGCAAGAAGGAGACCAAGGGGTGCCATTGACAGGACGAGCTGCTGCCCGCGCGCTGCTTCTTCCTTAGTTCTGCTTTTCTTGCAGCAATGGGGAATGGGAAAACTCCGGGGCTTGCACCTAAGGTCCTGCATATGAGCTTTGCTACAGACTACTGATATTGTCAGAACAATTCATGTAAAAATCTTTTTTTAAATGTGCATTTTATAACAGAAATGATGGGAAGAGAGAGATCAGACCCGAAAAACTAATCATGGCCAAGAATGCTACAGGCTTTTGGTAAATGCTGGCCATAACTGTACCATAAAGGAAGCAGAAAACCCACTTTATAATACCGGTGTATTAATTAGAGCTGATTGCATTGCAATTGTACTGTAAATGGCTTAATGCCGCCACAGTGCTACATTTACATTCTCAAAATACTCCACACTAGCCCCTGTTCTTAGGTTGCTTCGGATTTTATTTTATGTACATTGTTTAGTGCTTATAGCTAGAAGGGCTTGTGACAGCACTCTGAATGCTCTTCTGCTTCATATATTGATGCATTTGTTGCACAGTGTTGTTATTTTCATATTAGAAGCCATGATCTGGGACTTGGATTTAATTGCTTCCTTTCCAAATGCACACTTAAGGCGAGTCACAAATTCAGTGTTGCGTACTTTGAGTGCACTATAGAAGAGTTTAGTAGTAAGTAGTATTCAGGTACAATTCACTTGAACATCTCCATTTTGTAGGATATACACTAAAGAGTTTTACTTCTTAAATTATAGTAAATAACTTTAAAAAATATTTTCTATGATAAAGCACCTCTTAATTTATTTGTAATTCTGACTTGCACATACCCCAACATGGCCAGCTTTGTAGGTCAACTAGTATAAATTCTACTCTAGTTAGACGTTAGGTGGTAATATACCAAATGGGTAGTAAGGAATCCTTAAAATGGCATGGGATGTGAAGATGTGTCTACCAAGAGTCACGCTAAGGTCATGTGCAGATCTTGGGTTTTTACTGCTGCTGTAAACTATTTTATAATTAAGTGACGAGGCAGCCAGAGCATAGTCACTGCTCATGTTGCTGCCTGCTTGGTGGCATTAATCTGAAACTTTGACTGGCATCGGAATCCATTTGATGTACCTGGGTTTCAGATGGTGGCAATTGCCACATTTGGCCATTGCAAAGCTTCTAATAAAAAAAACAAAGAACTTTGCTCCTGATTTTGAAAAATTTGTTTTTGCTCTGCACTAATTATATATACAATCAGTAATCTTTTTTTTTTTTGTTTTTTTTGGAATATGCTTTCTTGCTGTAATCTTACACTAATCTTATCTGTAATTGCAGAAAATTGCTTTTTCTTTTCCTATTTTCTATAAGGGATCGTAGCTCAGTAAAATGAAGGTAAAATGGTTATTTTGCTACAAGCATAGTGGTTCTGGTTTATTTCTGCTCTGCTGTACTGTAACATGTGTCCTGATAATGCTTTTTATTGGGTTAATCTGTTCAGTCTAGTGCTACTGAAGAGGAGGGCTTAGGAACTCTTCACCCTCTCCAGTTCTTTACACCACCTCTTCTAAATTTGCTAAGATTTAGGAGGTGATTTTTTAAAGGATTTACATGTGTAAAAGTAGCATTTATCCTAGTAATTTTCAAAAGCCCATTTACTTGCATAAAACCCAGTTTTACATGCAGAAATCCTTTTGAAAATGACCTCCTTTAAGTTTGAGGGTACAGTTTACTAGCATGTGATAGTACTTTGATGTGTTAGCTTCTCACCAGCCATGCTATATGTGTTAGAAAGGTGCCAGTCTGCAGGAGGTGCAGTGAATAAACTACAGTTACAGAGCTGTGTTTCCTTGACCTGCCTGCTTGTGCCAGCGTAGCCCATGGTCAGGCTATAAGAAGTGTTCTCTATTGTACTCTTTTAACTAGAGATGGACAGTCCAGAAGTTGTCTGTGACTTGGCTTTCTGCCTTTCATTGAGAGGAATCCAAGAAATTACTGTGTATTGTGACCCTAGCCATGGGACAACAGTGCAAGCCTGTGACACACTGTGCAGGGTGCGGGGTCCTGCAGACTTGGTGAAGCTGTAATCGCCTGTTATGTAATGGCTTTTTTTTGCTAGACTTGGAGCTGGGGGAAGGACACATGCTAGACCCTTTAGAGAATGTACTTTTCAGCTGTTTGCTCACTTTAAAGCCAAACCGGCCACCCTTTTTACCACTAGAATGTCTGATCTTATTTTATTTATTTTATTTTATTTATTTTTAATTTTTATATACCGAAGTTCTTGTAGGGACTACAAATCACTCCGGTTTACATAAAACAAAGAACTGCTCAACAGAGAGTGGAGCTTTACATGGAACCGTAGAACATATGGAACAGTATAAATGGATGACAATTAAACATAGTGAAAAATAAATAAAAATAATAGTTTAACTGGTAATAAATAAAGAATTATATTATTTACTATATATCTTCTTACCACTACTCATTTATTTTATATTATTTATATTATTTATATTATTTTATATTATTTACTATATATCTTCTTACCACTACTCATTTACATAAAAGAACAGAAATGCAGAGGAATGGAAACGTTTGCTGGAATATGTTACTTTTGTAATTGATTGACTTTGAGATCAGTAAAGTGATTCTGTTGGGGCCTGAGCTGCCAAGCATTTACCAAAACAGAGCCAGCTTCTTTCTTTCTCTCCATGTTGTGAGACATTTTCCTGTCACTGCTTATTGTAGAATATCATCTGATCCCCTTTTTCTTATTTTCATGTTAATTTGTCTCTCTGCCCCCGCTCCCAATTCTGATTATAGGAAACGTGCCTTCTCCAAATGCTCCTTTAAAGCGGGTCCTGGCGTATACTGGCTGTTTCAGTCGCATGCAGACCATTAAAGAGATTCATGAGTACCTGTCCCAGAGACTTCGCATTAAAGAGGAGGACATGCGACTCTGGTTATATAATAGCGAGGTAACATTGCTTGATAGACATTGTGGGGGTAATTTTCCTGGTGGGTAACTCAGTTGTGTGCATTCATGGTGCACATTCCGGGGGCAGATTTGGGGTGGGGTTTGGACTTTGCACGCTCTTGTTTGTATTTTCAGAAGTCTATGTGTAAATCTGCACACACAAGTAGCAGGTGGAACTCCCTGTGCATAACTCATGCATTCATGGGGGGGATCTTTATCCCAGCACTTTGAGTGATTTGATGCATATGAACTTGCCTTGAAAAGTAGCGGAAAAGTCTGCATGTAAGGGCATGCACATACCAGGGCCGGTGAGACCATTAGGTGGAACTAGGCGATCGCCTAGGGCAGCGTCAGTGGGCGGAGCACCACCGGGGTGTGTGAGGATGCTATTTTCAAAAATGTGAAAGGAGGTGACAGCAATCACGGAGCACTCGCTGGGGAGGGAGGGGGGCAGAAAGAGCGAGCACACTGTAAGTAGTCGACCATAATTCTATATATCTACCATTGTCAGAGGGCACATTCAAATCAGTGTGGGGGGGGGGGGGGGGTGTTACATTGGTCTGCCTAGGGCGCTACAGACTCTTGCACCGGCCCTGGCATAGTGCAAGGGCCATGTGGTGTAAAATTACACTCCCCATGCAATTTGCTTACATGCTCTTGTTCAGAAAACAATTTTCCTTCTCATCCTGCTACACCAGTCTAGAACATTTGAGTTATGTTCACTTTCCACCAGATATCATGTTTTAGACTTTACACAGTCCTGCCAATTTGAATATGTTTATTCCTTTAAGGATAACTGGAGCTTCCTTTGCACTCAGTTAGGCTAATCCACGAACAGTGGGTTATGCACCTCTACCAGCAGATGGAGACAGAGTAAAGCTGACGTCATGGTATATTTAGCCCTGCACTGACATCAGCCCGCCAGTATTCTCCATCTCCAGTATATGGTGAACATGCATTTCTCTACTGGGGATTGCTAGTGTAAAAAAAGAAACAAAAAACTAAAGAAGAAAGAAGATCAGGAGAGCACCACTCTACTCCTGAGGTGATACTCTGGGGTCCCTCCCTTAGTTGAGCACCTTGGTCCAGTAGCCTGCTTTGGCGTGGACTTAAAACTATAAAAAGGCCTAGTGGTTGCAGGACGTGGAGGCATGGCAGTGAAGGTTTTAGCCCTCTTCACCCCGCAACCAGAGACCCGATCCTGTGCTCTGCTGGGAGGGGCTGAGCTCAGGTTAAAAAAAAAAAAAGCATTTGGTTGGACAGTTAGTTTACAATGGTTTTCAATGCTTGCTGGGAGCCATATTTGGATGCTTATCAATGACACCGGTGGAGAAGAAACCTAAGTGCTTAGCAATATGTACAACTTGCCATATACGGGCAACATAAATTGGTGCTCCCTCTAATCTTTGTCAGTGTTGTATGGAGGCTCAAGCTGAGTGCCTTTGGCAGATTTTGCGGAAGCGGGTCCTTTCCAGCAGTCAGCAGGAGTGGGACCATTCGGTGACCTATCTGGACTGTTGCCTGGATCTGACGCCCCTCTGACTGTATCTTCCTTGAGGGAGGATAGATCGGCGAATGCCATGGTAGGTCCACAGGGTTTGGAATTAACCCTTCCACCTTATCTTGGGTGGAATTTTTTCAAGAGCTGCAGTCCTTTCTGCAGGCCTGCTCGGTGGAACCAGCCAAGACTTCGGCTCCCTGGGCTAGCACCAGGTTACGTTGCAGCAATGATGGAGATCCAGATGGCACTAATGATGATGGGGATCCCTACTATTTGGAAGAAGGAGAAATTCCTCCGGATTTGGAGCCTTATAGGACAATGCTACGTTTCTTTAATAGAGACGAGTTACTGGCTCTGGTGGCCCAGACATTGAAGATGCTGGAAGTGCCTGGTTTGGATTCCATGAGTATGCCAAAGAAGGATCCCGTTTTGGTTACCCTTCGCAAAGCATCATGCTTCTTTCCGATATTGGATGCAAATTCAAGAGTTGATTGACCTGCAATGGGGTGCCCCAGAAACTAATTTTAAAAGGTGTCACGCCTTAGCAGGGTTGTACCCCCCTGGATCCGACAACAAGGGAACAGTTGCGTTTTCCGAAGGTGGATGCACTGGTGTGTGCCATCACCAAGCGAACAACCATCCTGGTTGAAGGTGGAGCAGTGTTGAAGGACACGCATGATAGGAGAATCGAGGCAATGAATTTGCAGATCTTTCTCGTGCTACTCCCTGGTGACTCACACAACTTTGCATCTCACTCAGGAGGCTGATAAAGCAGGTTTGAATTCCTGAGCAGTGTTGGAACTGGGAGCCACATTCTTGCGGACGTGAGCTGTGACCTGGTTCGTATGGCAGCCAGAGGTGTGGCTTCAGTGATAGCGGCAAGACGACAGCTGTGGCTGCAGAATTGGTTGGCTGATACAATTTCAAAATCCAGCCTTACGAGATTATCCTTTTAAGGGCTCCCTCTTGTTTGGTAGTAAGTTGGAAAAGATGGCAAATTGGTGGGGTGAATCTTAGATCCCTCATTTGCCAAAGGACAAGAAGCTGGTGCCGCGTTCTTTTAGAACAGGGGGGCCCTACCAGGGGCTACAGACATTTTCATTCCTACAGAGGGCAGCTCCACAGAGGTCACAGCTGCATGGTATGTTTCAGTCCTTTCAGCCCAGAAAGAGCATAGGCTCTGGTATCAGAGCCCCTTGAGCCTCGCAATGGCATGCCAATTCACCTGCTGGATCAGGAGATAGGTGGCCATCTATCTTTCTCTTTTATCAGAGGTGGTCCAGATCACATTGGATCAATGGGTCCTACAGGTGATACGGGATGGCTATGCTCTAGAGTTTCTTCACATTCCTTGGGATGCCTTAATGATATCTCTCTGCAACTCCCTGCAGAAGAAGGCAACAATAGAGGTTACATTGAACAGGCTGCTGGCCTTGAAGGACGTGGTGGCTGACCCTACATCACAAGAAAATACGGGTTGCTATTCCATTTATTTTGCCGTACCCAAAAAGGAGAGTTCCTTTCGTCCCATTCTAGAAATCAAAGAAGTCAATTGGTATTTGCGAGTGACTCACTTTCACATTGAAACCTTGCGGTTAGACATAATGATGGTGCAGTCAGGGGAGGTCCTGACATCTCTGGACTTGTCAGAGACTTATCTACATATCTCCATCCAGCTGGAACATCAACGGTTCCTGCAGTTTGCCAATTTGAGGTGGCATTATCAGTTTTGGGCATTACCCTTTGGTTTAGCCTCAGCTCCCAGGATCTTCTCAAAGGTCATGGTGGTGATAGCGGCGTCATTGCGCAAGGAGGACATTCTGGTCCATCTGTATTTAGACAATTGGCTGATCTGGGCCAGGAGCATGGAAGAAAGTATTTTCTCGCAAGGTGGTCTCCTTGCTTCAAGAGTTAGGCTGGCTGGTGAAGCTAACCAAGAGCAACTTTCAGCCATCTCAGATGCTGGAATATCTTGGCGTCGGTTCGTTATGAAGCAGGGGCAGAGTGTTTCTGCCAGAGGTTTGTGTTCAGAGATTGATGATACAGGTGCAGAGGCTGAGAACAACAATTCAACTGACTGTGTGGTCTTACCTTCAAGTTCTTGGTTTGATGGCTGCCACCCTGGAGGTGGTTCCCAGGACGAGGGTGCATATGCACTCCCTTCAGCATGCCCTACTTTCACGGTGAAGTCCACAGTCTCAGAACTACTTGGTGAGGCTCCACTTATTGACGGAAGTCAGTGTCCACCTGTAGTGGTGGTTGCAGGAAGAACATCTAAGAAGAGGATCTCTGAGATAATACAACAAATGCAAGCCCCCAGGGGTGGGGGGCTCACTGTCAGGAATTGGTAATGCAGGGGCTCTGGAGTGCCGAGGAATCTGTGATGCATCAATCGCCTGGAAGCATGGGTGTTCGGTTGGCATGCTTGTGGTTCTTTGACCAGTTGCAAGGTCGAGCAATCCAAATTATGTCGGACAATGCGACGACCATGGCTTATATCAATCACCAGGGAGGAACCAAGAACCAGCAGGTGACACAGGAGATAGATGAGCTCAGGAAGTGGGCAGAAGTGCATCTTCTAGACTTATCCGCCTCTCACATAGTGGGAAATGACAACATAAGAGCCAATTTCCTAAGCAAACAGAGTCTAAATTCAGGAGAATGGGAGTTGTCAAACCTAACATTCCAGCTCATAGTGGAGCAAATATGGGAGCATTGTGGTCTCCCATATTTGGATTTGCTAATGACTTTGTCAGTGCGAAATTTCCTCAATTGTTCAGTCACCAGAGAGATCCATTGGCCCTCGGCATCAATGCACTCATTCAGGAGTGGCCGAGGGGCATGCTGCTATATGCCTTCCCACCATGGCCCTTATTAGGCAGGATGATTCGGAGAATTGCGAGGCATGCAGTACTCATGCTTCTGGTGGCTACAGTCTGGCCCAGGAGGCCATAGTATGCCAATCTGCAGAGGCTATTGGTGGGCGCTCTTCTCAGGCTGCCAGCCCACAGGGATTTGTTGCAACAGAGGCCGTGCTTCACAATGATCTGACTCGATTTTGTCTTACGGTATGATCCTTGAAAGGGCTTGGTTATTGAAGCATGGGTATTCCACTGCCGTGATTTCCACCTTGATTCGATCTAGGAAGTTCTCTACTTCCTTAGCTTATTTTAGAGTTTGGAGAGTGTTTGAGGCTTGGTGTGAGAAGCAAGGGCTCAACCTTGTTCGGCACAAATCCCATTAATTTTGGAGTTTTTGCAGGATGGCATGCTTAAGGATTTGGTCCTTAATTCTTTGAAGGTTCAGGTGGCAGCTCTCAACTGTTTTAGAGGTCGAGTAAGTGAATCCTTGTCAGTCCATCCAGATGTTTCCTGGATTTTAAAGGGAGTGAAGCATCTTTGGCCTCCCT
Source organism: Rhinatrema bivittatum (assembly GCF_901001135.1). NCBI lineage: Eukaryota > Metazoa > Chordata > Amphibia > Gymnophiona > Rhinatrematidae > Rhinatrema > Rhinatrema bivittatum. The sequence continues at coordinate 178,380,235 of NC_042622.1, forward strand.
TGCGGTTGCCGGTGCCCTTGTGGAACCTCAGTCTGGTTCTGGATTTCTTAGCGGATTCCACCTTTCGGCTGCTACATGAGGTTACTTACTTTGAAGGCAGTTTTTATGGTGGCAATCTGTTCAGTGCGTTGGGTGTCTGAATTGCAGGCTCTTTCTTGCCGCGAACCATTCTTGCGTCCGGAGGCAGTGCAGTTTCAGACTGTTCCAAACTTTTTGCCGAAAGTAGTCTCAGAATTTCACATGAATCAATCTATTTCCATGCCAATGCTAGACAGGGTTAGAGATGGTAAGGAGTATCATCTCTTGAGGGTATTAGATGTCAAACGCATCTGATGCAGAACTTAGAGGTGACTAGACCTTTCAGGAAGTCTGACTGGCTGTTTGTGCTCCATGGTGGAGGTAAACGAGGTGAGCCGGCTATGTGGTCCACAATTGCCCACTGGATTAAGGAGGTTATCACGGCCATGTATGTGGATGCCAAGTTGGCTTTGCCTAAACAGGTTAAGGTGCATTCATCAGGGCTCAAGCAGTGTCCTGGGCGGAGCTTCGTTTGGTGTCTCCGCTCGAGATTTGCAGAGCAGCAATGTAGTCCTCCTTACATAGTTTTCCAGGCATTATCACCTAGATTTGCAGGCCAGGGAGGATGCAGCTTTTGCTCCTGCGGTGTTGGTTGGACCGTGGGCAGCCTCTCACCCTATTCGGGATTAGCTTTGGTCATCCCACTGATCATGGATTAGCCTGTCTGAGTGCAAAGAAAGGTGAAATTACTACTTACCTGATAATTTCCTTTCCTTAAAAGAAGGCAGGCTAATCCACCTTCCTGCCCTTGGCTGCTTGCTTGTTACAGTTTGTCTTCTTAGATGACCGCAGTTCCTGGGATGTCTGGTAAGTAACAGAAACAGTCCCTAAGGTAGTGTAATTGTACTCTTATCTGAGCTCAGTTTTTCTTATTGGTTGGGCGCATGAGTGGTTCTCTGTTCATGATTATATTCAAGTATTATCAGTTTGTCCACAGTTGGCTTTTGGAGAGAATAATGGTGGGATGTTGTCATTGCAAGGCTATATATACTGTGACATCAGCTTTACTTCATTTTTATCTGCTAGTAGAAGTGCATAACCCACTGGTCATGGATTAGCCTGCCTTCTTTCAAGGAAAGGAAATTATTGGGTAAGTAGTAATTTCACCTTTGGCAGCTTATATTTCAAATTTTTTAAAACTTTCTTCTTTCTTTGGTACTGGAGGGTCGCACAGAGCCTGAACTTAGAAGGAAGCTGATTGTAAAGCTGAACCTTTCAGTGTGATTTTGTAGACAGCTTGGGAGGCACACAGATTTCTCCATTAGAGCCAAATACTTTACTTCTCTGGAATTGCAGAGCTCCATGCAGTTCCCATGCAGCTTCTGGGCTCTGCATTCTGCTTTTCTCCAGGCCCTCAAGTAGCCAAGATGAAATACAGTGTAACCCAGACTCAACCTTTTCCAGCAAACGAAAAGTGAAAACTCGGTTCCGCAGGTCCTAGAGGTCACAGCACCAACTCCAGACCATGGGAGTCCTGCTATAGAGTTCAGTTTTAAAGAACATCATGAAAATTAAATAACTGTTGTTTTTTTTTTTCAGAATTATCTTACCCTTCTTGATGATGAAGATCACAGGTTAGAATATTTGAAAATCCAAGATGAACAGCATTTAGTTATAGAAGGTAACTGTCCAAAACCATACAGAGCGCTTATATAAACATTTACAAAACCAAGCAATTTCAGTCTGAGTGAGGTGTTTTTATGAGGCAAAGTTATGGGCAGCATGATTTTAACGAGATTTAAAATAAATATTGTTAAAGCAACCAAAGCAGATGTCTTCTTATGATGCAATAAGACACATTTACTGTTCAGTTGTTTGATCCCATGTGTTTAATTGTGACACTCTGGGTTCATGTGCATTTTACGAGCTCAAATCATTTACATTCCTAGTGATTCAAGATTCATTTGGCCAACATGAGCTAACGTTTTAAGGGGTGTTGAGACACACACTTAGATAAACCCAGTCAAGCCATTCTTTGCTTTTTGGACTGTGTGCACATAAATTGATTTATTAACCAGGCAAATTAGATTAGGAAAGCTTTCTCAGTTTCAGCTGGGTCCCAGAGGCACAGGGAGATGCGGTCACTTACCCGTGGTCGCACAGAAAGTCAATAGCAAAAGAAGTCTTGAGCTCATGGCTCAGGACTTGTCTTGAGTCATAGTCTGATCCTTGAACCACTAGGCCTCGCCTCTTCTAGAAGGTTGTTAAACTCATTGTATCTCTTTGCAGTTCGAAATAAAGATATGAGCTGGCCGGAAGAAATGTCATTTATAGCAAACAGTGGTAAAATAGATCGGCACAAGGGTAAGTCCATAATAGAGTTTTAATGTAATGTACAGAACACAAACACATCCCTTAAAAGCACCAAAGAAAAAGAATTCAGTTTTCTAGAAGTACTCTAAAAGATGTCACCCATAAGTGAGGCTTTGTTGAGCTGCTGCCCTCCAAGAATGAACATGATAGGAAAGTAACTTCACTTGAGAGCGTTCTAAGCCTTTTGCACTTTGACTTAGGAACTTTTGAGTTAACTAGCACTTCTTTCGTTGGGGAAGAGAGAAGTCTCTTTTCAGTCGATGAAAAGTGCCTTAATGTGATGTCACTTTGCCAGTAGGAGTCCTTCTTGAACTTGCCTTCATGTCTGTGCTGTAGCCCAATCACTGTGGCTCCAGTAAACTCCAAATTGTGACTTCCAAGTGATAAGGTTAGCTGTTAAAATTTACAGTTTTACATTCAGTTAACAGGAGATCTGGATGATTCCGTTGCATGCCAATGTCGTTAGAAAACATGCCAGCATCAGCTCTTGAAAGGTTTTGCCTTTGGTTATAGTGGCTTTTGTCAATAGATGACCACTTTAATATACAGGATCCAGTTTATCAAGGTTATTTTTCCACAGGCACTGATTGGGAATAGAAGCTCGATAATCAGGCCTATGGTGTTATATCAAAGAATGGAATTTTTAGGCCTAATCAGCAGCTGCTGTATTAAATGTATTGCCCCTCAGTACCCCATGTGATCAGTGGTAATTTAAAAAAAATTGCCAGGTCAGAGCCTGTGGTAGCCTCCACCTGCCACTTTTTCTCAATGGGGAAAAGGAAGTAAGCTCAAAAAGGTTCCAGTTTAGTGACCTGGCTGGAGTCTTTTCTTCATTTCATTGGCCTGTGTACATTTATTAGATTTATGAATTGCCTAACACAAAAAGGTCTAGGCAATGAACAAAATTAAAACATACATAATTATTAAAACAACTCAACTAAAAATAAATACAGAGTAAAATGTACATAATAAAAGTAAAATGTAATACAAAAAAGAGCAGCAAAAATACAATTTGAATTAAAAATAACAAAATCTGAACAAAAAGGTCTTCAAAAGCCCCTTAAAAATCTTGACTGAGTCTCACTGGTGAATCTCTATGGGAAGGGAGTTCCAGAATTCTGGGCCGGCCACTGAAAAGGAGCTTTCTTGCGTGATGTGTAAGTGTGCTATTCGAGGACATGGAACATCCAAGAGGCGTCGCTGAGAGGAGCGCAGGGTTCTTGAAGGTTGATAGAATTTCAAAATTGCATTTTCCCATGAGCAAGATTGGTCATTAATTAATTTAAATATAGTCATTCCAAGTTTGAATATAATTATTTTGTGAATTGAAAGCCAGTGTAACTCTATCAAGGCCAGAGTTACATGATCAGAGCATTTAAAGCCAGTGATAAGATGAGCTGCTGAATTGAACAATAACAGTAAAGGGCGCAATATTGAGGAAGGAAGACCGGTGTAAAGACTATTCCCTGTACGTACCCGGATCAGTCCAGACTCCTGGGTTTTGCCTCCCCTCCAGCAGATGGAGACAGAGAAGTTTTAACGGACTCCGTCGTATACCCCTGAGGTGCCTCCTAGAGTCTGTCAGTATTTCTCTGTCTCCAGCAGATGGTGGAGGTGCATATCCCTTGAATCTGAACTACTTAGCTTGGTCTTTAGTTTTTGGAATTGGCTATTAGTGTTTGGTTAGCTGGTTTTTTCTTAGCTCTTTTTATTCTAAGGTTAAAAAAAAAAAAAAGTAGTAGTAGTCTGCAGATAGTCTACAAGCCTCCCAGGGGGTTGTTAGATTCTGGTGGGACCATCCCCCCCTGGTATTCGAGGCAAAAGAGCAGGGGGTTGGAGGCCCTGTGACTGCCAGTAGCTGAGGGTGATACTGGGGAGCCTGGTTCACAAACCCTCAGCAAGGAGGAGCACAAAGTTTTTGTTTTAAAAATAAATAAATTAATTTTAAAACCAGGTACAATTTACTTATTTCTTTAGTAACCGGCCCAGCGTTGCTTTCTTTAGTTTTCTGATCGCAGCCGGCTGCAAATCGTCGTCCTCCCGATCTATTTTTGGCACACTATTTCCCTGCTCGTTTTCAGGCTAAATTTAGCCCGCTGACGGTGCCGTGTGGTGTGGCCAGAATCTGTGCCGATTGCATTTCGGGGGGTGAAGGCACTGCAGGGGAAATTCCACGTGGCAGCGTTTCCAAACAGCGTGTGGAGCCTCAGAGTCTGCAATTGCAGGGTAAGCCAGCTGATCCGTTCCTGCTCAGTGCAGGAACGGAGGCCATTTTAAAACTTTTAAAGACCAGGAGCTGGCTGCTATGGGGGCAGGGAATTCCCCACCTCCTCTTTCTCCGTGACCGGGGGCCTCCGGGAGGGGGCAAGTCGAGGGAAGACCAGGCTCAATCCTCAGGGCTTGACCCCGGGGGGGGGGGGGTTTCTGAGGGATCTTCTTCGTCATTCTCCTCCAACTTTGTTTTATTACTTCACAAGGCCTTTAAGGCTCGGAGAGTGGCTAGGCGCCAGGCCATCAAAGCCCCTCATCCGCTACCGGCATCTGGGTGGGTGGGTTCATCCTCCCATAAGCGTCCTAAGTCCCCTCTGGTGGGGGGGCCTTCAAAATCCAAATGCCCTCTCAGGTTCCTTCCTGATCCAGTGGGTACTTCTTCTTCAGACCTTTCGGATGGGGCGGTGACTCCTCCGCAGGACCCTCAGGGGCCTGAAGCAGACCCGGATTCCCAGCCACATGGGGCTCAACAGGGGAGTTCCTCTGTGGTGGACAGTGATGATCCTAATGTGGTCCATTTGTTCCGGAGGGATGAATTGGGGCCACTCATCCCAGCCATTCTTGAAGAGTTGGGGATTGAGGTCCATCAAGAGGACTCACGCATGGGCGCTGTTGATTCCGTGATGCTTGGCCTCAGGGGTCCTAGTCGTTCTTTTCCCTTCCATATGTCGGTGACTGACCTCTTGCTTCGGGAGTGGGACACTCCAGACCTGGGATTGCAGTTCGGCCGGGCCATGGACAAATTGTATCTGCTACCAGAAGAGGCTCTGGATCTTCTCAGAGTGCCCAAGGTGGATGAGGCAGTCTCAGTAGTGACCAAAAAGACCATCATCCCTGTTACAGGGACGACGGCCCTTAAGGACTTGCAGGATCGGATATTGGAAGTGCAGCTCAAGAAAATTTTTGAGTATTCGGCTCTTAGTGTACGGGCAGCCATGTGCAGTGGTTTTGCGCTACGGGCAAGCCTTCGCTGGGTACAGCACTTACAATCGGCGGTATCCTTGTCGGATACGGAAGCGACTCAGGTCAGTCGCTTGGAAGTGGCGGTTGCCTACAGTGCTGATGCTCTGTATGTTCTCCTGCGTACATCGGGGAGAACTATGGTTTCGGCCTTCTCAGCCTGCAGATTCCTTTGGCTTCGGAATTGGTCTGCGGATGTTTTTACTAAAGCTCAGCTTAGTTCCTTGCCATTCAAGGGGAAGCTACTTTTCGGCCAACAGTTGGAGGACCTGATAAAGTCTCTGGGGGAGAATAAGATCCATAAGTTGCTGGAGGATAGACCTCGGTCCAGAGGCTCCTTTCTTCAGTGGTCAAGATTCAGGGGGAATCGTTTTTGCTCCTCGTGATCCTCCTGCTCCTCGCAATCCTCCGGCTCCTCGTCTCGTCAAAGTCCCAACAGTCAACATTCCTGGAGCCAGTCCTTTCAGGGCCGGCGTCCTGCCAGGGACGGAGCCCCACAAATCCACGGAGTCCTCAAGTCAACGCAGTGAATGAAACGAGGCTGGTTCACTCCTAGGTACCAAGGATAGGGGGAAGGCTGTCTCTCTTTCTCGAGGAGTGGACCATTTTAACCTCAGATCAGTGGGTCCTAAATATAATAGAACACAGCTACGCTTTATATTTTGCTCGGCCGCTCTGGGAACGCTATCTGGTTTCTCCATGCTCCTACCTGCAAAAGCGTCGGGCAGTACTGGACAGCCTACAATGTCTACAAGAACTAGGAGCCATAGTTCCAGTACCCGCAGGAGAGCTCAGGTGCGGTCGTTACTCCATTTACTTCGTGGTACCCAAGAAGGAGGGCACCTTCCATCCCATGCTCTGAAGGTGCCTCGTTTTCACATGGAAACTCTTCACTCTGTGATAGCGTCCGTCCACAGGGGAGAGTTCTTGGCGTCGCTGGACCTGACAGAAGCATACTTGCACCTACCCATGCGTCTCGATCATCAAAAGTATCTGCGGTTCGCAGTCCTCGGGCATCATTTTCAGTTTTGTGCACTGCCCTTTGGTTTGGCGATGGCGCCCAGGATGTTCACCAAGGTGATGGTGGTTGTAGCAGCGGCACTTCAAAAAGCGGTGGTATTGGTACATCCCTACCTAGACAGTTCGCTGATTCGGGTGAAATCGGAGGACCTTTGCAGGACAGCGGTTCAGAAAGTCTTACAGCTGTTGAGCTCGTTGGGGTGGATTGTCAATCCCGACAAGAGTCATCTAGTGCCTTCCCAGTCCTTGGAGTTTCTGGGAGCTCAGTTCGACACGCTCCTGGGCAAGGTTTTTCTCACCGAGGAGAGGATGACCAAGGTTCAAACTCAGGTGGAGTCGTTACGGTCTATGCCTCGTCCCAGAGTCTGGAATTATTTACAGGTTCTGGGCTCCATGGCTTCCACTCTCGATTTGGTCCCGTGGGCCTTTGCTCACATGCGCCCTCTGCAGTCAGCCTTGCTCTCCCGTTGGAATCCACTCTCCGAACAGTTTTATCTTCTTCTACCGCTGACGGACTCAGCACAACCGGTCTTCCGTGGTGGCTCTGTCCGGACAATTTGCTTTGGGGGATGGATTTGGAAATTCCCTCCTGGATTGTGTTAACTACCGATGCCAGTCTCTCCGGTTGGGGAGCAATCTGTCAAGAGACAGCGGTGCAAGGACAATGGACGAGAACGGAATCCTCCTGGTCGATCAATCGGTTGGAAACCAGAGCGGCGCGGTTGGCCCTACAGGCTCTCCTTCCCCTAGTGGAGGGAAGATCAGTAAGAGTGCTTTCCGACAATGCAACGACAGTGGCCTACATCAGTCGGCAAGGCGGAACCAAGAGTCGTCCGGTGGCGACGGAGGCTCAGCTTTTAATCAGCTGGTTTGGAACAGCATCTATACAAGATAGCAGCCTCTCACATTGCCGGGGTGAACAATGTGCAGGCCGATTATCTCAGCCGACACTAGCTGGATCCGGGAGAGTGGGAACTCTCCGAGGAGGCCTTTTATCTCCTGTGCAACCGCTGGTCCACGCCCGCCATGGATCTGATGGCGACGTACTGCAATGCCAAGGCTACTCGATTTTTCAGCCGACTTTGAGAAACAGGGGCAGAAGGAGTAGATGCTCTGTTACTTCCCTGGCCAAATGACATTCTGTTGTATGTTTTTCCACCATGGCCATTGGTCAGCAAGGTGCTGCGCCGCATTGAGGTTCATTCGGGCAAAGTGATCCTAGTGGCACCGGAATGGCCGAGGCGCCCATGGTTTGCAGACCTCCTCAATCTGGCAGTAGACGGTCCTCTGCGATTTCGTCCGTCCCCGAATCTTCTACGACAAGGGCCTGTTTGTTTCAGAGAGGCAGATTACTTCTGTCTAGTGGCATGGCTTTTGAAAGGCAGAGATTAAGGAGTAAAGGTTACTCGGATGCAGTGATTGCCACCCTTTTACATTCCCATAAGACATCTTCCTCCATGGCGTATGTTAGAGTTTGGGGTGTATTCGAGGTGTGGTGTCTGGAACATGAGGTGGAACCATCTAGAGCAGGGGTGGGCAATTCCGGTCCTTGAGGGCTGCAAACCAGTCGGGTTTTCAGGATATCCTTAATGAATATGCATGAGAGAGACCTGCATACACACTGCCTCAGTTGTATGCAAATCTATTTCATGCATATTCATTAGGGTATCCTGAAAACCCGACTGGTTTGCAGCCCTCAAGGACCGGACTTGCCCACCCCTGATCTAGAGCTTCAATTGCAGATGTTCTGACCTTTTAGCAGGCTGGTCTTGCTAAGGGATTAGCCTTCAATTCATTGCGAGTGCAAGTGGCAGCCCTTGGTTGTTTTCGGGGGAAGGTGCGGGCTGTTGCTGTAGCGTCCCATCCTGATGTTGCTCGTTTTTTGCATGGAGCTAAGTATCTGCGTCCTCCAGTCCAGAATCCCTGTCCCTCATGGAAGCTGAATCTGGTTCTCCGTGCCCTTTGTAACACTCCTTTCGAGCCGTTGAAGCGAGCGACCCTGAAGGATCTGACATTGAAGGTTGTCTTCCTCGTGGCTATTTCCTCAGCAAGGCGTGTTTCAGAGCTTCAGGCCTTATCCTGCAGGGAGCCCTTCTTATGGATTTCTGCAATGGGAGTTTCCTTGCAGACTGACTGTTCCTTCTTTTCTCCCGAAAGTGGTGTCATCTTTTCATTTGAATCAGTCGGTGGAGCTTCCTTCCTTTGGGGACCTGGATTCTTCTAATTCAGAGTCTAGGGATTTAAGAAAGTTGGACGTAAAACGGGTATTGTTGTGTTACTTGGAGGTCACGAACAGTTTCAGTCTTTCGGACCATCTGTTCGTCCTGTGGAGCAGTCCCAGGAGGAGTCATAAGGCTTTCAGGGCCACTATTGCACACTGGTTGAAGGAAGCTATTGTTTCAGCATACCTTGTGCAGGGCCTCCGATCCAGGTGGGTCTTCGGGCTCATTCTACTCGGTTTCAAGCAGCCTTGTGGGCAGAATATCAACAGGTGTCGCCACAAGGAATTTGTCAAGCGGCTGCGTGGAAATCTCATACCTTTGCCAGGCATTACCGCCTGGATGTCAGGGCCCCAGAGCCCGGTTCCTTCGGGGCGAGTGTACTCCGAGCGGGACTCTCTCAGTCCCACCCTGGTTAAGGAAGCTTTGGTACATCCCAGGAGTCTGGACTGATCCAGGTTCGTACAGGGAAAGGAAAATTGGCTCTTACCTGATAATTTTTGTTCCTGTAGTACCCCGGTTCAGTCCAGAGTCCCACCCATGGGGAGAGGGAGAGTCTGCTCGGCCGGTGGTTATTAACATTTTGTAGGTTTATCGAATGTTCTTATACTGTATGCCCCCCCCTTAAAGGGTAAGAGTATGGGCATGGTTTCGTTGAATACGTTACACGGTTTTCATTCCCTCTGCTCTTCAGTTTGGTTTCATGGAAAGTTATGGTTTGACCTTTTATGCTTGGGTACAATGTAATACTGACAGACTCTAGGTGGCACCTCAAGGTATACGATGGAGTCCGTTAAAACCTCTTTGTCTCCATCTTCTGGAGGGGAGACAAAACCCAGGAGTCTGGACTGATCCGTGGTACTACAGGAACGAAAATTAGCAGGTAAGAACCAATTTTCCTTTACTGTAATCAAGAATAGGAAAAATAGATGCTGGCAATACATAAGAAATTCTGCAACATGCAATAGTGTTTTAAAGCCTGGAAGAATACGCAATCTAAAGAAACCCTGCTTGATGACATTTTTGACTTGAGGTTTGAAGGATAGTGTGTTATCTAGAATGACGTCAAGGCCTTTCTCCTGGTTTTTGATTTGGCAAGTTGAATTATTAAGGCAGATGGAAGTTTCGTTGAAAGGGGAATGTGGGCTAAACAGAGCCAAAAACTCTGTTTTCGACATGTTTAATGTAAGTTTATTTTGTTTAAGCCAAGAGTTAACGGAGGAGAAGCAAATGTTGAGATGTTCTAGAGTTTCATTCCAGGTGGAAGGGACATGGATAATAAATTGGATATAATCAGCATATATTTTGATTGATTCTGTCAAATTGGCCAAGATTTACAGATGGGAGCTAGATAAGTGTTGTGTTTGATATTATGTACTTACAGCAGGCTTTATTACACAAATCTCTGAATTTATTTGTCAGTCCCTACTGAAAAAGGTGCCACCGGACTAAGCAACCTGGGGAATACATGTTTCATGAACTCTAGTATCCAGTGTGTCAGTAACACCCAACCACTAACGGAGTATTTCATCTCAGGAAAACATCTATATGAACTCAACAGGTAATTAACGGTGCATTGAAGCAAGTTCAAAGTATGCACCCACCTTCAGCTCCTCCTATTTTGGGCATGGCTAAAACTGCACAGGCTATCATTCAGCACACACACTTCTATTCACGTTTATGGGGGTGTGTTTTGATTGTTGGCTGTTTGTAAGTAGCAAGGCTTGGCAATACATTTTGTATAAATCTGTGCCCATTTGTCTCAGAGTTACTAGAATTTAACAGCAAAAAGATAGCAGAAAGCTATATAAGGGCAGAATGTAGTATACTTCATCTTAACTTAAGATGAGCAAGGAGACGTGAACCTTTAAAATTACTTTTATGCAGGGGGTGAGGGAGAATATTTTCCTGGCCTTTGCTTAAACATGATTCTCCTAGATTGTTAATCAATGCATTCTCTATAAAATTTAGGACAAATCCTATTGGGATGAAAGGACATATGGCCAAATGCTATGGAGATTTGGTTCAGGAGCTTTGGAGTGGAACTCAGAAGAATGTGGCTCCCTTAAAACTACGGGTAAGAGTGTCGCCAGAAAGAAATTAAAATGCTGTTGACATTATGCCTTTTACTTGAAAATAAATGTCCATTTTAAAATTGTTTGTTTGTTTTGTGAGTTCTGCTGGCCCTTGTATATTGCCTTTTGGATAATACATTATACAGCTGGAGTGTGCGTTGAACACGTCTGCTGCTTCTGTATATCTTGGCTGCAGTACAATAAAGATTGATAACTGCATTCCACTGACTCCTAACATGTTATTTATTTATTAAGCGTTTTTATATTCCACAACTTCCATTAACACTTTTAGTGCGGATTACATAATATACATCCATAGCATTATCGCAAACAAAACAGTACAATCATATTATAAACATAAAATAGATCAATAAGTGTAAAATACTATTAAAACGCCATCTTAAAATTTTCCGAAACATGTTCTGTGTCTGCTAACTACTGTAAGCACACCAAACTCTGATGATGTATTTGAACAGGACACAAGCTTCTTTCCTCTCCTGTGCTCACCAAACTGTTTCCCTTCTTTTTTCTTCTTTAGGCCTCATTCCTTTTTCTCTCCTTTCCACAGTGGAAGCTCTTCACTGCGTTGTGGTGGTAGGAGACTTCCCCAGGCTGTTTCAGCAGCTCTTCCTCCTCAGCAGTGGCGCCAGTAGCTCCCTCTCCCATTCACAATTAGTGAACTTATGAGCAGGATTCTTGAGATTGTTAGAGAGTAATTACATGCATAATAATTGCGTGTATCACTAGTTCTTTCATGTTTTTCCCAAAGATACATATATCAAATATTGACACACATGACACAAATGAGTTTCATGACCTGGTATGGACCTGGTTATTAGCAGTTTTTTCTAAACTTTGATTATAGAATGGTGACAAAGTTTGCACACAGCTACATTGCATAGGGCAATTGGAACTAGCCATTCTCCAAGGACAAGCAGGATGGCAGTCTTCACACACGGGTGACATCATCAGATGGAGCCCGGCACAGAAAACATTTGTCAAAGTTTCTAGCATGCCCAACATGCCGCTAACCACACATCCACGCGGGGTCCCTCTCAGTCTCTTTTTCTTGGCTGTGGAGCTCGCATTTTTTTCTGTGGGTAATAAATTTTTCTTCCTTCCCGTGTCCAGTCAGGTCCCTCTGCGGTTTTGCAGGGTTTTTTCTCGGTATCGGTTAGTTTTGTGATACTCTGTGATACTCTGTGGCAGTTATGGACATCAACGGCGTGCTGCGTTCTTTTTGCCATAGCGTCGTCCGTCTTTTGCTGCTGCACTACTGCCCTTGGACTATGTCTATCACAGACCCCCACGAGGTCTGTGTCCTTTGTCTGGGGGTGGCACATGACATCCGTGTCTGTGCTCTTTGTGCCCAGGTGACCCCCAAGGGTCATCTGGCATGCCTGGACAAGATGGAAAGCTCTTTGGCGCAAAAAAATTGGAATCTTCGACGTCCGGGACTTCCACACCACAAGGCAAGGGATTCTCGGCCTCGACCCCCTTAGTGTCCCCTCCACTACTGATCCTCGATCTGGAGGCAGGAGCAGGAGACCAAGCAAGATCAGTATTTTCACGGTCCAGACCAGGGTCCTCTCCGTCCCTGTTGGCCCTGGGAAAGGACCAAGAGGAGCACTGGGAAAAGTCCAGGAAGCACCGACAACTGTATTCCTCCTTGAAGACATCGGACCTCGGGAAAGCATCAACCGTGTCCGTGCCTCCCCTGAAGCAGTCCTGTGTGGAGGAAGTTGTACCCTTCAGGCAACCCGCGAAATCTCAGTGGTCCCCACTGATACTGGTGAAAGGTTCGGTCCCCCCCCCCTCCCGGGACTCCGGGTCGATCCAATTCCGCTGCCTCCTCCTCCAGCCATCCTTTCCTCGGCAGCCTTTTATTTATTTATTTATTTGAAGAGTTTTATATACCGTTATTCGGAAAAGCCATCATAACGGTTTACATAGTGAACAAATTTTCATGGAAGTTTGAGATATTCTTATAACATGGTGAACAATACAGTAATAAACATAATATAACAGTTCTAGGAAGTAATATAAGGTTGGAAGAGGAGGGAAAAATATTAAAATGTAGATTATAATAGTTAGTTCATTTGAGCAGATGATTGGGGGTCTGTGAAGAATTTGCGAAAGAGTACAGTTTTTAGGTCTTTTTTGAAGGTTTTTATGTTGTGTTGAGTTCTCAGGTTTTCAGTTAGAGTGTTCCAAAGATTAGGAGAGGCGATGGAGAAGGCTCTCTCTCTTGTTGATGTTAGATGAGCATCTTTGATGGTGGGGATTAATAAGTAGTTTGAGTTATTGGATCGTAGATTTCTTGAGGAGTTTTGAAGAGTTATGTTAAGGGTGTTTAGCCCTTGATGATCATTGTTAAGAATTTTGTGGATGATAGTCATGGATTTGTATGCAATTCGTGCGGTAATAGGGAGCCAGTGAAGAGAAGACAAAATGGGCGTAATATGGTCATTTCTTTTTGTTCCAGTTAGAACTCTAGCAGCGGAGTTCTGAAGTATTTGGAGTGGTTTGAGGGAAGAGAAGGGTATTCCCATTAGTAGGGAGTTACAATAGTTGAAGGTGGAGAAGATAAGAAGTTGAAGGACGGTTCTGAAATCATCAGTGTTGAGAAATGGTTTTAAATGTCTTAGGGTTAGGAGTCTGTGGTATCCTTCCTTGGTTTTATTTGATATGTGGTTCTTAAACGACAGATCTTTGTCAATGATAATTCCAAGGTTCCTGGTGTGGGTGGTAGGAATTATAGTTGTCGTATGTTTGTCTGGAATTATCAGGGGTGGAGGAACTGGATTTTGTTTTTTATCCATCAGAATAATTTCGGTTTTGTCAAAATTGATTATGAGTTTTAGGGAATTTAGAAGATGTTTGATGGAGATGAGTAGATCTGAGATTTTTTTGTAGGTGTCTTCAATTGATTTTCTTATGGGGAACAGAAGCTGTATGTCAGCATATAGGAAGTGTGTTATTTTGTTTTTTTGGAGTAGTTGGCAGATGGGGAGAAGGTATATGTTGAAAAGGGTAGAGGATAAAGCTGATCCCTGGGGGACACCACTGTTGAGGTTGATCATTTTTGAAGGGTTGTTGTTGATTATTACTTGGTAGGTTCGATCAGAAAGATAGGAAGAGAACCATTGTAATGTGGTACTTGTTAGTCCAATTTGTGAAAGATGTTCTAACAGTATCTTGTGGTTTACTGTGTCAAAGGCGGCTGAGAGGTCAAGGAGTAAGAGGAGGTATTTTTCTCATTGTCAAAGCCTCTTAAAATAGTGTCATTTAGAGAGATAAGGAGAGATTCTGTGTTAAGATTTTTCCTAAATCCATATTGGGATGGGGGTAGGATTTTGTTAGATTCGAGATAGTCGTTGAGTTGAGTATGTACAACTTTTTCAATGGTTTTGGCAATGAACGAAAGGTTTGAAATTGGGCGGTAGTTGGTAAGGAGTTCAGGATCAAGGTTGTTCTTTTTTAGGATTGGTTTGATGATAGCAGATTTTAGGCATTTGGGGTAATTACCTTTGGTTAGGGATAGGTTGACAATTTTGGTGATGGTTTTTGATATAGTGGGTTCAATATTTTTGAGGGTTGTTATTGGGATGCTGTCTAAAGGATGGTTGGCGGGGTTCATTTTGTTTATAATGGATTGAATTTCCAGTGTAGAAGTGGTCTCAAGGTTTGCCCATGAAGATGTTAGATTGGCGTTGAGTTTGGGGATTTGGTTGTCTTCAGTTATGTTGGATTGAATTAGATGAGATATTTTTTTGCTGAAGAAATCTGAGAAGTCATCACTTTTATGATTGGTACAGGTAGATTTTTGGTTGGTTTTGGTAAGTTTTTGAACTATTGTGAATAACATTCTGGGGTTATGATGAAATTTGGAGATTTTGTTGAAGGAGAACTCTTTTTTTTTGGCATTGTTGATGATGTTTTTGTATTCCGCTAAGTTATTCCGATAGTTGTTTAGAGTTGTTGTGTTTTTATTTTTTCTCCATTCTCTTTCTTTTTTCCTAAGAAGATGTTTGGCAATTCTGATGTTTTCATTGTACCATTGGTTATTGTGTTTGGTATGTTGTTTAGTTTTTGTAATGATGGGGTTGATAGAGTCTGCTACTTTCTTTGTAATATTTATCCAAGATGAAATTGCAGATTCTGAGTCTTCTAGTTTTATGTTGTTTAGTTCTATTTGCAGAGTTTTTTGAAGAAGATCAGTGTTGAAAGGTGGACGGTAGGAGAACTTGCTGGGGGTGTTATTAGGTGCTTTAAAGCTGGAATTAGAGGTTAAGTTTGCTTGAATCAGGTGGTGGTCAGACCAGGGTACTTCTGTGGTATTTTGAGAAAGAGTTAGAGCGATGTGTGTGGTTGGCAGTTGGCCGGGCCCTGCAGGGCATCGAGCCTCTGGTTCCTCCAAGACCGCCGCAAGAGCTGACTCCATTGGTGCTTGCGCCTCTGTTGGAGCGGCTGGACCTGCTGCTCGGTGTCTTACTGACGCAGCCAGCTCCAATGCCCTGAAATCCTTCCTTGGCGAAGGGAGCATCACTGCTGCCACTACCAGTCCCTATTCCGGTGTGTGACTCCTCAGATGAGGAAAGTAGAAGAGGACCGTAAGGCTCATCTGCATACTGCTCCCAGCATCCCCCGGAAGAGGAGTCAAGAGGTCACCGGAAGCAATCCAGGAATTGAGTTCACCAGCTTCCATAAAGCTGAGGAACTCACATGGGTTGGGAGCCCATGTAGCAGGAACAGTTTGGGAGCCCATGTAGCAGGAATGGTTTTTCCAGATAAACTTCCTGGAGTTACGGGCGATCTGTTATGCCCTGAGGGCGTTCCAGGAGCACTTGCTCAACAAGATAGTCCTGGTTCAAACTGAGAATCAGGTGGTGATGAGGTACTTGAACAAGCAAGGAGGGAGGGAATCATACCTCCTCTGCCAAGAGGCAGTCCAGATTTGGTCCTGGGCTCTCCAGAACAGCATCTTCCTCCATGCTGTGTACCTCCCGGGGATGGACAACATAATGGAGGACTCATTGAGTCAGGCCTTCTGACTCCACGAATGGTCCTTGAACCAAGAGGTGGTGAACCGCATCTTCCGCCTATGGGGGACCCCAGACATAAATCTGTTCGCTTCTCCAGAGAACAAGAAAGTGGATCGGTTCTGCTCCCTGGGACAAACGGGCAGGGGATAGATGTCTGATGCCTTTTCACATCACTAGGGCACCGATATCCTGTATGCTTATTCTCCCCTTCCGTTGATCTCAAAGACACTTCTAAAGCTCCAACAGGACCAAGGTACCATGATCCTGGTTGCGCACTTTTGGCCATGGCAGATCTGGTTCCCTCTTCTACGGGAACAGGCCTCATGCCCTCCAATCTGGCTGGGGACGGTTCCAGTCCTGATCACTTAGGACCAGGGCAAGCTAGGCCACCCCAACCTCTGATTTTTTTTTGTCACTCATGGCTTGGATGTTGACCATGAAGGCCCTGGGCCCTTCAGAGGGCATGTCTCGTGTTCTCTTGGAGTCCAGGAAGCTTTCCACGTGGAGATATTGCAATCTCAAGTGGAAGAGGTTCTCAGTGTGGTATGAAGGACATAGTCTGGACCCATTCTCATGTTCCCCACCGAGGCTTTTGGGCTACCTGTTGCACCTCTCCAAGGCTGGCTTGAAAACCACTTTGGTGAGGGTTCACCTCAGTGCTATCGGGATTGATGGTGCTCCCATTTCTACCCATCTGCTCCTAGGGCGGCTCATGTGAGGTTTATTGCAGCTTAAGCTTCCAACACAACTCCTGGTGGCCTCTTGGGACCTCAACATGGTCCTGGCCCATCTCAGGAAGGCTCTGCTTGAGCCCCTATGGTCTTGCGATCTGACGTACCTATCCTGGAAGGTTATCTTCTTGGTGATGGTCACTTCAGTGGCAGGGTCAGTGAGCTTCAGGCTTTGGTGTCATACCCCACTTATACATAATTTTGTCTGCGTACATACCCAAACTTCCTTCCAAAGGTGGTCATGGAATTCCATCTCAATCACTTCATTGTATTGCCATCTATTTTCCAAGACACATGCTCACCAGGGTTGAGCGTGCCTTGTACACTAAAAGTGCCCTGGCCCTTTATCTGGAACGAACAGTACCTTACCGCCTGTCCACTCAACTCTTTGTCTCCTTCGACAGAAACAGGTTAGGAGTCACAGTGTCCAAGCAGACCGTGTTCCATTGGCTCGCATACTGTATTTCTTTCTGCTACGCTCAAGCGAGACTGCACCTTGAAGGTCACATCAAGGTTCATGTCTGTTTCTGTGGCTTACTTACACGCAGTACCCATTCATGAGATATGCAGGGCGGCAACCTGGAGTTCATTGCACACATTCGCCTTTCATTAATGTCTGGACAAGGATGAACGACATGACAGTCATTTCGGTCTGTCAGTCCTCTGTAATCTATTTCAGCCATGAAATCCTAACTCTTCCTGCCTTGGGCCCTTACTTTGGGTGCAGGCTTGCTCCCCATGTTTTAGCAGCTCTTGTTATTGTGCACATTTGCACCTGTTAAATGCTGCCTATGTTGGGAGCAGCCTGTAGCTACATATTCACCCATGTGTGAGGACTACCATCCTGCTTGTCCTTGGAGAAAGCAGAGTTGCTTACCTGTTATCCCAGGACAAGCAGGATGCTAGTCCTTACATATGGGTGACGTCATTGATGGAGCCCTATTGCGGAAAACTTGGTGTCAAAGTTTCGAGAAACTTGAGACTGGCACTCTGAGCCCACTGAGCATGCCCAGCATGCCATGATATTCTCAGCCACAGGGGTCTCCCTTCAGTCTTCATTTTTCCGTGCTGCTTTTGGCATCGCGGAGCAGGAGCCTGTGTGAGTTTTCTCACATACTTTCTGACTAAAAATCAGATTTAAAAACAGTTATTTCTCTCCCATATCGGGGTCTCCTGTGTTACCACCGGTCGGCGAGTAATTTTTGTCTCATCTCACTCTTGAGTAAAAAAAATATATATTTTCTTCTCATTTTCATCGACGGCTGTCGAAAGAAATATGGCCACGGGATTCAAAAAATGTCGCAACTGTAATCGGACCGTGTCCATTACAGATCCACACCTCGAGTGTGTTCTTTGTTTAGGTCAAACACATGATGTAACATCTTGTCCAAAGTGTGCTGAAATGACCGCGAAGGGTCGAAAGACCCGACAGGAAAAGATGGAACACTTATTCCATCTACAACTTTTGCCTTCCCCATCGATGTCCACTCAATCATCTCCGGCCGGAGTTTCAAAACGTCTAATCCTCAAAAAATGTTGTCCGGAAGGCTCGGAGGATCGTTCATCGCCGACCCCATCCGTGGCATCGACAAGGTCAGCGGCAGAACATCAACTGAAGCATCGGCATCGCCACCCATCGATCCCGGAGGCGCTACTCTCCCCAGAGAAATCGACCGCGAAACGGCCTCGCCTTCAGGAAATTCTGAGGCCTTCGCCGCCGAGGCGTTCACCTCCTCTCGATGTACCGATCATTGAACCTCCACAGGGCCCTGTGGAAGGACCAATGATACCTCCACTGACACAACATGTAGCTGCTCTGCCTGCACCAGCTATCACGGAGGAATTGACGGGATTTATCCGTCAAGCGGTGCTCCAAGCGTTACAGTATCATCGACCATCGATGCCCTTGCTGACGTCGATACCGGTGCCCGCACCGATGCCGGCGCTCCCGCCGATACCAGTGCCTGCACCGATGCAGGTACCAATACCAAAGCCACTGCCTGCACCGGTACCAAAGCATCCATCGACGCCGATGCCTCTACCATCGCCGATGCCCAGACCAATGCCGGAACCAGTTTCGACAATACCGATGCCAGTGCCTGGGGCCCCAGGACAACCAGAATTAGCGTTGTTTCAACTTCTCATTAATAGATTCGACGCAATCGTCGGTGCTCTCCCACCGAAATCGATTCCAGCCAAACCACATGAAGAAGTCCCTGGATGGACACAGTTTGATGAACCACAGCCAGGTCCTTCAGGGCTTTTTCGACCACCAAGGTCTTCTCCCACTTCTCCTTGTAGAGAAGACCCATATGATTCCTGGCAGGACAAACAAATGGCTACTTCCTCTGAGAGTTTTATGTCTGACCCTTTTCCTCCTCCGGAAGGAAGAAATCCCCACCAGAGGACTTGTCCTTCACTAATTTTGTTAAGGACATGGCAGACACAATACCATTTAACTTGGTATCTGAAGAGGACACAAGACAGCAAACTTTGGAAGTTCTACAGCTCCCAGAGTATTCACAAAATGCCTGGCAGTAATAGCAGCACACTTACACAAGGAAAGTGTCCACATCTTCCCTTATCTAGACGACTGGCTCATCAGAAGTCAATCTCAACAAGGAGCACTAACTTCTCTCAACCGAACAATTGCTCTACTTCACTCGATGGATTTTCTCATCAATTATCAAAAGTCCCATCTCATTCTGTCTCACCTGCTTCAATTCATTGGAGCAGCCATGAGAATGAGAATAACCCAATGGATTTTAAGATCACAATGGATCCAAGCCATTCAACCACTGTCCTCTCCTATTCAAGTAACCCACCAGCTGCGTTCATCTCTACTTTGGTGGGCGAACAAGGACAACTTGCACAAGGGCCTGCCCTTCCAACAACTAGTCCCACAGATAACTTTAACTACAGATGCATCCACCTTAGGTTGGGGAGCTCACATAGACAATCTCCAAACCCAAGGTACTTGGACAAAACTCGAAGCAACATTTCAAATCAATTTCTTGGAACTTCGAGCTATGTTATGCTCTGCATGCATTCAAGGACTGCCTTTAACACAAGACTGTTCTGATTCAAATGGACAATACAGTAGCCATGTGGTACATGAACAAACGAGGAGGTATGGGCTCGTATCTCCTTTGTCAAGAAGCCGCACAGATTTGGGACTGGGCCTTAACACACTTAATGTTTCTCCGAGCCACTTATCTGACCGGCATTCATAACGTAGTGGCAGATCGCCTCAGTCGTCAGTTCCAACCACACGAGTGGTCCCTGGATCCCTTGGTAGCGACCATGATATTTCAACGTTAGGGGCAACCAACAATAGACCTCTTTGCATCTCACCTGAATCACAAAATGGAAAAATTCTGCACTCTGCAGAGACACAAACACCAGTCAGCCAAGAACGCCTTTCCTCGCCCTTGGAACTCAGGCCTACTTTACGCGTATCCTCCAATACTGCTCATAACCAAAACTCTAGTGAAGCTACAGCAGGACAAGGGGTCCATGATACTCATAGCCCCGTATTGGCCTCGACAAGTATGGTTTCCCACACTTCTAGACCTCTCAGTCAGGGATCCCATTTGCCTGGGAATAGCTCCCACTCTCATAACTCAGGATCAGGGTCAGCTGCGCCATCCCAACCTCCAGTCCCTATCCCTGACAGCATGGATGTTGAAAGCTTGATTTTACAACCACTCAACCTTTCAACCAATGTATCCCAAGTCCTTATAGCTTCACATAAACCTTCAACACGAAAGAACTATTCTTCAAAATGGAAAAGGTTTACCTTGCGGTGCACGCAAAAGAATATTGACCCTTTCTCCTGCCCCACAACTTCTCTACTAGACTACTTATGCCATCTTTCAAATTCTGGTCTCCAGACTTCATCTGTCAGAGTATACCTAAGGGCAATCTCAGCTTACCATAACAAGATGGGAAATGCAGCAATATCCATACCACCTCTTGTCAGTAGATTTATGAGAGGTTTAACTCAACTTAAACCACAAATTTGGCCACCAGTCACAGAATGGGACCTTAGTCTGGTCTTAACAAGGCTCATGCATTCTCTTTTGAACCCATGACTTCCTGTGATCCTAAATTTCTCACATGGAAGGCCATCTTCCTTATAAGCCATTACATCAGCTAGAAGGGTTAGTGAGTTACAAGCACTTGTCACGTACTCACCCTATACAAAATTCCTACATGACAGAGTGGTTCTCTGGACACATCCAAAATTCCTCCCCAAGGTAGTTAAGGAATTCCACTTGAACCAATCCATAGTTTTACCCACATTCTTTCCAAGGCCTCATTCTCATGAAGGAGAACGGGCCTTACACACCTTGGACTGTAAGCGTGCGTTAGCATATTACTTAGACCGCACTGCAGTCCATAGAAAATCCACTCAACTCTTTGTATCTTTTGATCCAAACAAACCTGGTAAAGCAGTGGGCAAACATACTCTCTCCAATTGGCTAGCAGATTGCATACAGTTTTGCTATGAAAAAGCAGGCCTTCCTCTCCAAGGGCGAGTAAAGGCGCATTCAGTAAGAGCAATGTCAACCTCAGTAGCACACTATCATTCAGTGCCAGTTCTTGACATATGTAAAGCAGCAACATGGAGTTCTCTTCACACCTTTGCAGCTCATTACTGTTTGGACAACGAAGGACGACAAGATTCAGCCTACGGACAATCTGTCTTAAAGAACTTGTTTCCAGTATAACCTCAACTCCTACTACATCCAACCTGCTGTGATCTTCGGCTGCCTCATGTTTACCAACAATACTGCAATGTTGCTTCACTACAAAATGACTCAGCCTCTAGCTTGCTAATCACCCATATGTGAGGATTAGCATCCTGCTTGTCCTGGGATAAAGCAAAATTGCTTACCTTGTAATAGGTGTTATCCCAGGACAGCAGGATGTAGTCCTCACGAAACCCACCCATCACCCCATGGAGTTGGGTCCCTTATGTTTTATTATTTTATTTTTGCTAAAGCTTATTGCTACATACAAGACTGAAGGGAGACCCCTGTGGCTGAGAATATCATGGCATGCTGGGCATGCTCAGTGGGCTCAGAGTGCCAGTCAAAAGTTTCTAGAAACTTTGACAGAAAGTTTTCCGTAATAGGGCTCCATCAATGACGTCACCCATATGTGAGGACTACATCCTGCTGTCCTGGGATAACACCTATTACAAGGTAAGCAATTTTGCTTAACAGATGTTCTCCAAGGACAGCAGGTTCTTAGTCCTTACGAAACCCGCCCGCCACCCTGTGGAGTTGGGTTTCTTTTGTTCTTTTATTTTTTGCAAATTCTATATTATAAGACTGAAGAGGGACCCTGCGCCGGGCTCCATCTGATGATGTCACCCATGTGTGAGGACTGTCCTTGGAGAACACATTACAGGTAAGCAACTCTGCTTTCGTGCTTACTCTTTGTTAGTGTATTACTGAGGAAATTATCCCCCAGAAGGGAGAAGTGGATGACACTGAGGCCAATGCAAAACAGTGCACTCAGCCAAGCGCACTGTTTATCCCATGATTGGATGCGCGTTTTGTAGGCGCATCCAGAGCCCCTTATGTTATAAGGGGATTAGCACCTCCACATCACACGTCCAACATGCTACGAAACTAATAGTGCTCATCACATGCAAATGCATGTCGATGTGGCTGTTATTCACCCCACATGCAAAAAAAAAAAAAAAGTGCATCTAATCTGCAGATTTTTACACTCAAATTAATGCTTGCCCAGAGCAGGCATTAATTTCTGAGTACCCCAAAAAGTAGGACAGAAAAGTGGAAAATACTGCTTTTCTGTACATCCTCCAACTTAATATCATGGCAATGTTAAGTCAGAGGAGCAAAAAGTTTAAAAGATTTAAAAATAAAAGTTTTTTGGAAAGTCAGGTTAGGGAAACAGACGCTCAGTTAACCAACATCCGTTTTCTTAACCCGTGGACAGCCAACCTCTCCTGGGCGCCCGCTGCCAAGGAGGCACTAGGGGTGCACAATCGAGCATAATGCCTCCTTGGCAGCGTGACCCATAATTTAAATATTGCATAGCACCCCCCAGAAGAGCTTCCTGGGCGCGTGTTAGGAAAGCGGGCGCTGAACACTCAGCGCCCGCTTTCGGTGCATTTTTATTGCATCGGCCCTGTGTGACTTTATTAGAAAGGTGTGTGGAGCCGGCCTGGTGACTCAGTGGCAATGCTGCAGGCTGCCATGCGGAAGTCCTGCATTCAAGTCCCAGGTCATAGTAAATGGCAGAAAAAGACCAGATTGACCAATCCAGTCTAACCTATTGCAAATTCTACATTTTGGGTAGATGAGCATACAAATTCCCAACAGAATACCAGTTCGATTTCTTTTACCTGAATTTTCAATTCCCTGTACGTACCAGGATCAGCCCAGACCGCTGGGTTGTGTTTCCCTTCCAGCAGAGGGAGTCGGGGGAAAAAAAACTGAAAAGGCACCCCTCTTAACCTGGTGTGCCACCTGTGATCCCCCAGTATTTTCTCTGACTGTCAGCAGAAGGGTTGACAGAACCTGCGGTCATGATTTTTCAATTTCTTTAAATTTAGTTACATCTTTTTTTTTGCAGAGTCGTAAGGCTCTGGATGATTTAGTTAACACCTTTGGCTACAGCAAGTTGGTTGTATAAAAAAAAAACAAACCTCAGTGCGGTTTTAGTTTCCCAGGCTTTTCACTCAGCAGGTAGAGGTAAGGCAGGGGCTGGCAGCTCTAAAAGCCTTGTTCCCGGAGGGCCATCTATCTCTGGAGGGGGATTAACCGGTGGGCCGGTCCCTCCCCTCGGCGCCCCAAGACAAGTTTCCTCGGGTGCTGCAGCATTCCCAGAGCTCCGGAAGGCCACGAGTCGGCAGGGTATTTTAAGTTCTTTTCTCTTTCCTACCGCGCTGTTTGGAAACCCCCCCCTCCCCCCCGGATGCCATGAGGGCTATCGTGCTCAGCATGTGGGGAGGCGGGTTTGCGCCTCTCGTGGGACGGGATTTGCTCCCGCTGCCTCCCCGGGGGGGAGGGCTCATCCAGGGGTGATTTTGCGCCCATTTTGCCTCAAGGCGTGGAACGGCGATCATGATCACGTCCGGGTCCATCGCCTGCGCGTGCGTGAACGGCGGACATTTTGTCGGAGCCCTGCCTGCCGACTGGGGGAGAGGATTCTCCGATTTCTCCTCCCAGTCTGAGTCCTGTTCGACCGCGTGATCCAGAGCCCGCCCCCTCGGGGAGCCCAGTCCTCCCCCTCACCTATCGGATCCCTTAAAGTGCCAGTCAGTTTTTTCTTCAAAATTTATTTTACTTATGCATAGGACTTTTTTGGAGGCGGAAGCTCATCAGCAGGATGAGCAGTCCCCTCCCGTGAAGATTGCGCGGCGGGACACATCTCTGGATGCCCTTTCAGCCCCTGAGGGGGCTCCGGATCCTGCTCCCTTGGGATCTTTTCTGGATCCTCTCCTCCAAAACCTAGATGGGGGTGTTGATGAGTCCGCTCCAGTAGAGGGAGACGACCCCCGGGTTTCTCGGCTGTTTCACCAGGAGGAGTTGGATCCCTTGATCCCCTATAAGAACATAAGAAAATGCCATACTGGGTCAGACCAAGGGTCCATCAAGCTCAGCATCCTGTTTCCAACAGTGGCCAATCCAGGCCATAAGAACCTGGCAAGTACCCAAAAGCTAAGTCTATGTCCTGGAGGAACTGGAAGTGGAGGCACCAGTCCCCAGTTTCGAGCCAGTTAAGGGGGGAAACCAGTACTCTAGGGGCTGCGTGCCTTGCCCCAAACTTTTCCTTTCCACCCAATGCTTAAGCAGTTGGTCACTCGGGAGTGGGAATCTCCGGACGCGACCCTGCGGGTGGGACGGGCGATGGACAAACTCTACCCTTTACCCGAGGAAGCCTTGGATATCCTCGGGATTCCCAAGGTGGGTGCGTCTGTTACTGCGGTCACCAAGCGGACCACCATTCCTGTTACGGGAGCGACGGCTCTTAAGGACTTACAGGATAGGCGGCTAGAAGTCCTCCTCAAGCGCATTTTTGAGGTGTCAGCGCTCTGTGTTAGAGCGGCGGTCTGCAGTAGCCTCATGCAGCGAGCGACCCTCGGGTGGATTCAGCAAATGCTCACATCACAGGTGTTGCCGCCAGAGGAAGCAGATCAGGCGAATAGGATGGAGTCCGCGGTAGCTTACACAGCAGATGCATTATATGATCTGTTGCGGGCATCTTCACGCAACATGGCCACTGCAGTTTTGGCTAGACGGCTTCTCTGGCTCCGGAACTGGTCCGCGGACGTTTCTTCCAAAACTCAGTTGGGCAATCTTCCTTTTAAGGGAAAATTGTTGTTTGGGGAGGAACTTGATGCCCTTATTAAGTCTCTTGGGGTACGTGTATAAATTACCAAAAGACAAGCTTAAGTCTTCCAGGCCCTTTGGGGCAGCGCGTTACCATTTCCGAGGACAGCGCAGATTTCGGCAGTCGCAGCCGCCCGCTTTTCCCACCGAACAACAGACTCAGAGGGCTCAGTCTTGGCCTACTTCCTTTCGTGGTCGGAGGCCATTTCAGGAGGGAGGCTCTCAAGGGGCCACCGGAGGTAAGCAGTCCCAATGAAGGTGTTCCAACCCTCTCCCCGGTTCCAGTGGTGGGAGGTCGTCGCTCCCTGTTTCTCGAGGAGTGGGTCAGGATCACGTCGGACCATTGGGTCCTCAATATCATTGCCCACGGTTACGAGTTGGATTTTGCCTGCCCGTTAAGGGATCTTTTTCTGATTTCTCCCGCCGGCTCTCTGGCCAAGCAAGAGGTAGTTGGGCAAACCCTGAGTCACTTGAAATCCCTGGGGGCTATTGTTCCGGTCCCTCCAGAGGAGCGCAGGGCCAGCAGGTACTCCATCTATTTCGTAGTCCCAAAGAAGGAGGGGTCCTTCCGGCCAATATTGGATCTCAAGGCAGTCAACCAAGCACTTCGGGTTCCCCGATTTCGCATGGAGACTCTATGGTCGGTCATTGCGGCCGTCCACTGAGGAGAATATTTGGCCTCTTTGGACCTGACCAAGGCGTATCTTCACATTGGGATACACGAGCGCCATCAGCGGTTTCTCCGGTTCGTGGTCCTAGGGGAGCATTATCAGTTCCAAGCTCTTCCGTTCAGCTTAGCGACAGCGCCTCGGGTCTTCACCAAGGTAATGGTAGTTGTAGCAGCGGTCCTCCGGCAGGGGGGGATCTTGGTTTACCCATACTTGAACGATTGGCTCATCCGGGCCAAATGGAGAGCCTCTGTCGGGAAGCAGTGAGCAAGGTTCTACTCCAGCTCCAGTCCCTTGGTTGGGTGGTCAACTTTGCCAAGAGCCAGTTGGTACCATCTCAGGTTCTCAACTTCCTGGGAGCATGCTTCGATACCTCGGTAGGCAAGGTCTTCCTCACTTGGGAGAGGAGGCTCAAGTTAGTGGCGCAGATCCATCGGCTCATGTCCTTACCCCTGCCCATAGTATGGGATTATTTGCAGGTACTTGGTTCCATGGCGTCTACTCTGGAGGTGGTTCCCTGGGCGTGGGCGTATATGAGACCATTACAACACGCATTGCTTTCTCGATGGGATCCGAAATCGGAGGAGTTTCGCCTGCCTTTGCCACTGATGGAACAGCCAGGTCCGGTCTCGATTGGTGGTTTATTCCGGCCCACTTGTTACAGGGGATGGACCTGGAGGAGCCGCAGTGGGTAATAGTCACGACAGATGCCAGCCTCACTGGTTGGGGAGCAGTTTGCCAGTCACAATCCGCTCAGGGTCGTTGGACAAGTTTTCAGGCGACGTGGTCAGTCAATCGATTGGAAATCCAGGACGGTACGCCTGGCATTACGTGTTTTTCTCCCTCTGGTAGCCCAATGTGCAGTGCGAGTCTTGTCCGACAACGCGACGACGGTAGCCTACATCAACCGCCAAGGGGGAACCAGGAACTGGTCGATGGCCTGGGAGACTGAAAGGCTCATGACATGGGCAGAGCGACATCTAGTCTGGTTGGCGGCCTCGCACATAGCCGGGGTGGACAATGTGCAGGCAGACTTTCTCAGCCACCAGCATCTAGATCCCGGCGAGTGGGAATTGTCCGCAGCTTTCCGGCTGATCACTCGTCGTTGGGGGGTTCCACACCTTGACCTGATGGCAACTCAGACAAATGCAAAGGCGCCCCGGTTTTTCAGTCGTCTGAGAGACCACGGGTCGGAAGGAGTGGATGCTCTTGTTCTTCCGTGGCCTCGCGGCATACTATTGTATGTGTTTCTGCCTTGGCCACTAGTGGGCAAGATCGTACGTCGGATAGAGAACCATGTGGGGTCTGTCATTCTGGTAGCCCCAGAGTAGCCCCAAAGGCCATGGTTTGCGGATCTGATCTCGTTGGCGATCGACGGTCTGGTGCATCTCACCCACCTTCCGAATCTTCTTCGACAAGGTCCAGTATTTTTAGATCGAGCGGATCGCTTTTGTCTAACGGCCTGGCTTATGAGAGGAGGCAGTTGAGGAAGAGGGGATATTCGGATTCGGTTATTTCTACCCTCTTGCAAGCACGGAAATCGTCCACGTCGTTGGCCTATATTCGTGTTTGGAGAGTTTTCGACTCTTGGTGCCAAGGTTTGAACATCCCCCCACGTCTGGCTTCGGTGGCACACATCCTATCCTTCCTGCAGAAGGGACTGAAGAAAGGTCTAGCTTGCAGTTCTCTCCGGGTGCAAGTCGCGGCACTGGGTTGCCTGCGGGGCAAGATTGATGGCTTTTCACTGGCAGCTCATCCAGATGTGTCCCATTTTTTGAAGGGGGCCAAGCATTTGCGCCCGCCGGTACAACAAATTTGTCCTGCCTGGGGCTTGAATTTAGTTCTTAAGGGTTTAGGTGGTCTTCCTTTTGAGCCCCTCCGGCGGGCTACGTTGAAGGATTTGACACTCAAGACTGGTTTTTTTTGGTAGCCATTATCTCCGTACGGCGAATTTCAGAGCTTCAAACTTTGTCGTGTCAGGATCCGTATCTTCGTATTTCAGATTCCAGAGTTTCTCTGCAGACCGTTCCCTCCTCCTTGCCCAAGGTGGTATCGGCTTTTCATGTCAATCAGACGGTAGAGTTACCAGCCTTCCCGAATTTGGATCCGACTTCTGCGACTGATAAGGATCTGCTTAAGTTGGATGTGCGCCGGGTTCTCCTTCGCTATCTATAGGTGACCAATGCTTTTCGATTATCGGATTATTTGTTTGTCTTATTGACTGGTCCTAGACGGGGACACAAGGCATCCAAAGCTACGGTTGCTAGGAGGTTGAAGGAGGCCATTTCCTCCACTTATCTTTGCGCTGGGCAGGCCATACCAGTAGGCTTGAAAGCGCACTCTACCAGATCTCAAGCGGCCTCTTGGGCGGAGAGCCAGTCGGTCTCGCCGCAGGAGATTTATAGAGCAGCCACTTGGAAATCCTTGCATACTTTTGCGAAACATTATCATGTGGACGTCCGGGATCCAGAGGTCGACTGTTTTGGCAGCAGTGTTCTTCATGCGGGACTCTCCAGATCCCACCCCAATTAGGGCAGCTCTGGTACATCCCAGCGGTCTGGACTGATCCTGGTACGTACAGGGAAAGGAAAATTGGTTCTTACCTGCTAATTTTCATTCCTGTAATACCAAGGATCAGTCCAGACGCCCGCCCTTGGGTTTTTTGGAGAGTCCGTTTTTTCTATATGTTTTCTTCCTTCTTCTTACCTCGGCAGAGTTCTTTACAGGCATGGGAAGGAATCTTCTTGATTGATATGTTATGCGGCGGTACGGTTTGTTTCTTGTACCGCGCGTATTGTTGTAGCCACTGGTTGTTATGTTTGGGGATTTGTTCTCCTTTATTGGTTATTCTGCTTTGATATCATATATACTGAGGGATCGCAGGTGGCATACCAATGTAAGAGGGGGGGTGCCTTTTCAGTTTTTTTTCTCTGACTCCCTCTGCTGGAAGGGAGACACAACCCAGCGGTCTGGACTGATCCTTGGTACTACAGGAACGAAAATTAGCAGGTAAGAACCAGTTTTTCTTTCTTTTCCGACTGCTGCCCTCCATGTTAGTCCCAAGCTTGCCCAGAATGTGTTAAAAGTGCTGACCGCCATCACTTACACTGGTAGGGCCATTTTAGGCTTTGTAAGAATCATAGAGGAAGCTGCCAAGACCAACGCAAAATCCAACACTTAAATCCCCTGCCATATCTTATTACCAAGTTTTCTAATATTTCTCACAGCTACCAAAACCAGCAAAACTATTGTCCAAAATATCTGGGAGTAGATATTCAAACACTACTTAGCTAGATAAGTCAAACTTATCTGGCTAAATAGCTGTATATTCAGTGGGCAGGCAGTGGGCATAACTGGGTGGCGCTACCTCTCTGGCTAACTTAGCTGGATAAGTAACAATATTCAGCCTTATCTGGTTAAGTTAACTGGATAAGTTAGACATGGCCCATAGCAGTTCTAAAGTTAGCTGGTTAAGCTTATATGGCTAACTTTAATACTTATCCAGGTATATTTAGTCGTGCCACTGAATATCCCATGTTGATTAGTCAGATAAGTCTTATCTGGCTAACTTACAAAGCCAGATAGCTTTCAGTATTGGCCTCTTGGTCTCCCCCTGCTCATTGAAATTTGGGTTTTAACCATAGTCAGTCAATGCAGGTTACTCCAATGCTTTCTTGGAAGCCCAATGTAGCATTACCACAACTGTTAGGGTTGTATCTGCTGCTCCATGCAAGTTAGCCCAGTGGCATCTTGGAAGCTCAATATACTCTTGCCATTACTGTTGGGTCATAACTGTTGCTCCATCCTTGTTTCCCCCAGTGCCTTCTTGGAAGTGTAAGCTGGTAGTGTCAAGTCTTCTGTGTGCCAGCTGGGGTTGCTGCTGAGGATTCTCAGCCCCTGTCGGGAGAAAGCCTCAGCTATTGCACAATGGTGACACTTACCAGCTGGAATTGAGGTGCATATGTAGCGGATTCTAGAGGCAGCTACAGTTCCTGCAATGGCTGAACTAGGTGGAATGGGGAAATATCCCCTATGAAATCTCATGGCACCATAGCCCTGATAGACTGGTTCCAATTGAGCTGAAATACCAAAGGAGAGGACAAAACTGTCGGGTGAAAAAAAGTCGAGTATCTGCAGAGAACAGCAATTCTGGGTGTGTAATTCTCTTTTACCTGCATTATTGGTGATCCAATAAACTACATTGCAATGGCAGATAATGTCTGTGCTTCTTTTAACTAGATGCATACTCTGTTTTGGTTTTTTTTTTTATAATGACACCACTTTTTAACATATAACTTAGGTTTTGCTGTTTTACAGTGGACAATAGCAAAATATGCCCCAAGATTCAATGGTTTCCAGCAGCAAGATTCCCAGGAGCTTCTGGCTTTTCTCCTGGATGGTCTGCACGAGGACCTGAACAGAGTTCATGACAAGCCGTATGTGGAGCTGAAGGACAGCGATGGGCGGCCAGACTGGGAGGTGGCAGCAGAGGTGTGTCTGCAGTAGGCCCTGTTCTTCTGCTTTGTAGTAGCACTTACAGTCCACATTGTGCCGTCATAAACATTAAAACAAATTAGTAATAAGGGCATCTGATTTTATTTTGCTGTTATTTGAGTTAACATATTGCTAGTTTACTAATTTATTATTGAATATTCTGTTACTGCTGTTAGCTCTTGGGTAATATTTCTGATTTTTTTCTTTGGAGGTTTAATTGATTCCACAGCAGCATTTTTGCACAGCTAAGCAAAAAGCTGTCTATGCTTGGAATGCATGCCCGCAAGTTTGTAACTATATTTAGTATACTGTGTCTTCCCAATAGGGGAGGTAGAAGTTCATTGCCTTGTAATCTTTGACTGGGTAATGGTTTGTGTGTGTCTTGCTGGGCTTTATCAAAATGGTGATGGGTTAGAAAATTTGTGTTTGGGGAGATGGGGCAGAAGAAAGGTGGTTTATTGTAGTATAGTTACTTTTTTAGGCAACTAAACACCATCTTACCTGCTGCCTTATTGGGGGGGAATAGCACTGTGTAATATTGATAATCACCCATAACTAGAGATGTGCTTTGGGTTAGAATTTTGTGTCAGGCTTCATTTCGGGGGGGGGGGCCCATGGGAATTTCATTTTTCCTGTGGTTCAGGGGGGCAGGGGGGGGGAGTTTCAGGAGCCCTGATTTTCGGGTTCGTGCGCACCAACTCGAAAATTAATTTTTTCCGAAATTTTGGAAAACTTCACGCATTTTTCGGTTCTCCCGAACCATTCCGAATTAGGCAATTTCATTGAAATTGCCTAATTTGGGAAAAACCATTGCACATCCCTACCCATAACCCATCATTCACTCTTGCTGACATTGGATCAGCCATATTGAAATACCAACTCAGAAATTCTTTCCAACCAGCATCCACCTAATATTTGCTAAGAATTTCCAGAACTTATATAGTTTGGCTGAAATGATATGTCTGGCAGAGTCAGTCACCCTCTGGTTGTATTTTTTCGCTGATCATGCTGTGTGCTCTAGTATGACGCCTGATAATATCCCTTCTGCTCTAAAAATTATCCAGGTTTATGCATACAACTGCAACAAAACCAGGCAGACATCATTAGCTATGTGCATATTTGCTTGTCCTCTACTGAGATAACTATTTTCTGGTTACTGTACTTCACTTAATAAATGATTGATTATGTCCTTTGCAGGCTTGGGAGAATCATCTTCGACGAAATAAATCTATTGTGGTGGATTTATTTCATGGGCAGTTGCGGTCCCAAGTTAAATGCAAAACGTGTGGGCATATAAGTGCTCGCTTCGACCCCTTTAACTTCCTGTCTTTGCCTCTTCCCATGGACAGTTATATGCACTTAGAAATTACAGGTGGGTAACACATTTATAAAAAGTAACTCTTCCAAACTTAATGAGTGCTTGATAGTGTCCTCAGCATCAAATCTGGAATATTGCAGTAAATATATTACCTGAGTTCTGGCAGGTTGTCATGGAATGACATGGACAAATCTGGGTGCTTGTCATTGCATCGTAGATGCTGTTTGAATCCAACGAGTTACACAAATCAAATAAGGTTGGCTGTAATTAAAAAGTAAGACACTAGTCCAGGAAGTCTGACTGCCTAGCTTGGTTTAGGGGAGGATAGCTGGCATACTAGTGAATGCTAACCTGGCTTATTCAGTCTTCT
The DNA here is from genome assembly GCF_901001135.1 of Rhinatrema bivittatum. NCBI lineage: Eukaryota > Metazoa > Chordata > Amphibia > Gymnophiona > Rhinatrematidae > Rhinatrema > Rhinatrema bivittatum. The sequence continues at coordinate 178,412,169 of NC_042622.1, forward strand.
CCTGGGGTCTTAATGAGCTACAAACTGCAGGACATCCATGAAAATAGGAGAAAAACCCCACACCATGCCAGCCAGCTGGGAGAGGAGAATCTCTTTAAATTAAAAGATCAGTCCAGATGCAGGGGTTTTTATCCCCTATCAGCAAATGGAGACAGAGAAGAAAACCTTTACTGAAACACTGATACTTAAGCCAGTATACCACCTGCAGTCCTCAGTATTTTTCTGTCTCCAGCAGATGGTAAAGATGCAAAACCTGCAGTTTGGAATTGGATTGAAAGAAAAAAAAAAAAGGAAAATTGCTCCCAGTGGTGTTGGGTTCTGTAGATGGGCCATCTTACTAGTAGAGCAGGGGGATGGAGACTGATTGTCTCTGCCTGGGGACTGTGGGGATTGAAAGTCAGCGATCTGGTTCCTTCCTTCCTTTTCCCCATGTGGTTCTCCCTCCCTCAGCCAAGTGAAGATGGCAGAAGGGAAGTATCCAGCTCCTTTTAATTCCTCTGTATTTGTGTTCTGAGGAAAATGTTCCTGTAAAAATTAGGGCAGTTAGGAAGGAGCACAAGGTAGATGGGCTGGGTTGGCTGGAGAGGCTGTCATTCCAGGCAGTGAATTAGCTGCTGCTCTAGTAAGGGAGGCCTGGGATCGACTGGTAAGCACCGCGGGCCTGTTTCCTCTAAGCAAGTTATTTTTAACCAGCAGCATGTGCAGTCACAGCCCCGGCATGGCCGTGTCTGCAGAGCATGGGAAACACTGCCATTCATGTGGGGACAAAAATAATTGTGCCTTAATTCTTTGGTGCTGTGAAGCTAGTGTGTATAAGGAGAGGAAGGCAGCTCAAGCTTGACTGATGCGACTGAGGAGGGTAAAAAGCCCTTCTCAGCTGAATCGTGCAGGGCTGCTCTCTCCTGCAGCATGGGAACCACCATTTTGGAGTCTGTTTCCATGATGCAGGAGAAGTCAGGGGAAGGGCCTGCGTTCCCTCCACCATCATCCTCAGCTGTTCAGAGTCTCGAGGGTGCCAAGGAGGAGTTGGCGGAGTGCGAGAAGGCGTCTAAGGGGATTCTAATTCTGAAAATGCCTTTTCCACAGAGTTTGTGCTATTGATGCACAAAGCTTTCTTGGCAAAGAAGGGTCAGCTGGGAAGTGCCCCCGTGCTCAAAGTCTTCCATTCAGAGTAAGGTATGAAAATTAACCCCCCAGGGAGGAGGGCTAGAGGGCCACTGTACTCTCCCAGTTGGAAGTGGTGTCCCAGTGAAAACTCAGATGATTTGGAGGAAGAGGGGTATCCCTGATCGGAGCTTCCGGTGGATGAGGACAAGGAGGAGATCCATATGGCAGAAGGGGATGACTTCAAAGTGGTTCATCTCTTTTGAAAGGAGGAATTGTTTCCTCTCATTCCCCAAGTGTTCAAAGAGCTTGGGATTAAGGAGGGTCAGGAGCAATCTGAGCATGAGAAAGTAGATCCAGTGCTGGTGCAAGGATGTGCAACCACCCTAGACGGTGACGTCACCCTACCACGTGATCTCTCTCTCTCTCTCTCTCCAACAATCTCGCTAATATACGCATCGCTCCGCACGATGCTCTCACATCGACCGCAATGCTCTGCCTGCTTACGGTGCCCTAGGCGATCGCCTAGTTCGCCTAATGCCTCCCGCCGGCCCTGAGTGGATCCCATCATGGATGGACTTAGGAGTCCAGCGAAAGCCTTTCCCTTCCATTGTACAGTTAAAAAGCTAATTGTTATGGAGTGGGATACTTCTGAAGCTGGTTTAAAGGTCAGTAGAATGATGGTAAATCATTACTCACTGCTGGAGGATGTGTTGTAGGTCTTAACGCTGCCTAAAGTAGATGCGTCAGTCTCAGTGGTCACCAAGAAGGCTACAATTCTGGTAGTGAGTTTGGCTGCACTGAATGATACTCAAAACTGGAAGATGGAAATTCATCTTAAAAAGATGTTTGAAGGCTCGGCGATGTGCATTTGGGCGGTGGTGTGCAGTAGCTTCATAGCATGGGCCTGTTTATTTCAGCAACTTCAAGTTAAGTGGCAAAAATCTCTATCCCGTCCAAGCAGGCTGAGAGTTTGGAGGCTGGTGTAGCTTATGTTGCGGATGCCTTGTATAACTTACTGCGCAAGTCAGCCCAGAATATGATGTCAGCGGTTTCAGCCCGAAGATCCTTGTGGTTATGTATTTGGTAAGCAAATGTCTGGTTAAAGTCACAGCTGGGCGATCCTACTTTTAAAAGCAAGCTTTTGTTTGGTGAGGACCTGGAGCAGCTTATAAAGCACTTGGGCGAGTCAAAGGGGCATAAGATGCCTGAGGATAAGCCAAAAGAGAACAAGAGCAGCTTCCCAGGCCAACAAAGGTACAAGGAAGCAAGTGGGTATCGCCCAGGCAGGGGTCTCTCCTCCCAAAGGCAGGGATCTAGCAAGTCACAGCCCTTTCAAGGGTCATGTAGGCCCACCCAGGAATTGTTCTGGACCATGCTGATAACAGACCAGGAGGTTCTGTAAGTCATTAAAAAGGACTACGCCTTAGAACTTGCGCGCCCAATACGCAAAGCCTACATGGCCTCCCCTTGCACCTCCATCAGCAAGCAAGAAGCAGCTCAATCCACACTGGACCGCCTGAGGAAGCTGGAAGTGATAGTTCCCGTACCCTCAGGGGAGCGGGACTGAGAGAGGTATTCCATCTAGTTCATGGTTCGAAAGAAAGAAGTTACCAATCGGCTCATTCCGAGTCCAAAAAAGTGAATGCAGCCTTATGGGTTCTGCGATTTCGGATGGAAATCCTGTGCTTGGTTATTGCGGCAGTTCGCAAAGGGGAGTTCCTGGCTTCTTTCGATATCACAGAAGTGTATTTGCATATCCTATCCAGGCAAAACATCAGAAATTTCTGCATTTCACGGTGTTAAGAGAGTATTTTCAATTCCGTGCACTGCCATTTGGACTAGCAACAGCACCTTGGAAATTCACCAAAATGATGGTAGTGGTGGCCACCACTCTTCGGAGAAAGAGTATTCTGGTGCATTCGTATCTAGGTGATTGGCTCATTCGGGCAAAGTTGAAGGAGTTCTGTCAGAGCTCAGTTCAGTGAGTCATACAGAGACTTCAGGCTCTGAGCTGGATAGTGGATCTGGTGAAGAGCAACTTGGTTCTAACTCAGTCACTGGAGTACCTGAGAACATGCTTCAATACCACTCTAGGCAGGATGTTTCTCTGGAGGAGAGGACATTAAAATTGCAAGCACAGGTTCAGAGGATTTTGCGGCTTCCAAAACCCAGAGTCTAGGATTATCTGCAGGTTCTGGGTTCTATGGCATCTACTCTAGATCTAGTTTCCTGGGCATTCACTCACATGCAGCTTATCCAGAGGGCACTGCTCTCCTACTAGAACCCTCAGTTGGAGAATTTTCAGCTCCATCTACTGCTACAGGAGGAGTCTAGGTCCAGTCTCTCCTGGTGGCTTTCTCTAGCTAATTTGGAGTGGGGCCCGGAGATGGAGATCCCAAATTGGCTGGTAGTGACCACTGATGCCAGTTTGACAGAATGGGGGGGCATCTGTCAGGGGAAAACAGTGCAAGGTCAATGGTCAGCGGAGGAGACTTCATGGTCTGTCAATCGTCTGGAAACAAGCAGTGAGTGTCCTATCAGATAATGCGACGACAGTAGCCTATATCAACCTCCAAGGAGGGACCAGGCGTGTCATGGTGTCAAGGAGGCCCAAGAACTTTTTCACTAGATGAAGCAGAATCTGGTGGCTCTAGCAGCATCACATGTAGCCGGAGTGGACAGCATGCAAGTAGACTTTCTCAACAAACAAACATGCTAGACCCTGGGGAGTGGGAACTATTGGGCGAGGTGATGGTTCTCATTCATGCCAGGTGGGTGTTACCCAGCTGGACTCTATGGCGTCGAAGCAAAATACCAAGTCATGCTGCTTTTTCAATTGCAGGCGGGAGATCAGAACAGATGTTCTCGACACTCTTATTCTCCCATGACCACACAGAATCCTTTTGTTTTCCACCTTGGCATCTAATAGGAAGGGTTCTGAGGCAGATAGAGCTTCATCTGGGAGAGGGTGATCCTTGTAACTCCAGAATGGCCGTGATGGCTGTGGTTCGCAGACTTGATAAATCTGGCAGTGAATGGTCCTTTGCAGCTCGGGCATCTTCCTAGGATGCTCCACCAAGGACCAATTTTCTTGAAGCAGGAAGCTCCTTTTGTGTCTTGGCTTGGCTTTTGAAAGGAATTGCTTGCAGTTGAAAGGATATTCGAAAGAAGTCATTACTTCAGGCCAAGTAATGACTTTGAGACCTTCCGTTTCCTTGGCTTATGTCAGGGTGTGGAGATTGTTTGAGAAGTAGTGTCTTGAGGAAGGGATTTCTCCCCTTCATGCATTGGTGTCTCACATTCTGGCTTTTTTACAGGGTGAATTGCAAAAAGGCTCATGTTCAATTCTTCGTGTGTACAGGTGGCAGCTTTGGCTGTTTTAGAGGTAAGGCGCAGGGGATGTCCTTAACTTTACATCCTGATTTTGGATGGTTTCATAAAGAGATGAGAAATTTGCGGCCTCTGGTGAGGCGAGCGTTCCCCTCATGGAATCTTAGTCTGGTTTTATGGGCTCTCTTGGGTCTTTCTTTTGAGCCGTTGCAGAAAGCGTTGTTGCAGGCCCTTATGCTGAAGGTGGTCTTCCAGGTTCCGATTTGTTTGGCCAAGCATATTTCAGAACTTCAGATATTGTCTTGAAGAGACCCTTATCTACAGATTTCAAAGGACAGGGTTTCATTACATACAGTGCCTTTCTTTTTACTGAAGATAGTGTCGTCCTTTCACCTAAGTCAAACAGTGGAGCTTCCAGTTTTTGGACTCTTCTTCTCCTCATGCATCGAGCTCTGCTATGATATTTAAAGATCACAAACAGTTTTCAGAGATCCGATCCTCTACTTGTTCTGTTTGGAGGTGCAAGTAAAGGGAACAAAGCTTCTAAGGCAACAATTGTATGATGGCTAAAGGAGGCCATTATTTCTGCTTATGTTTGCAAGGGGCATCAGATCCCAGTGGGTCTACATGCCCATTCTACTAGGGTTCAGGCGGCATCCTGTGCAGAGTCAGTTGATTTCACCACCACAGAGCTATCGAGCGGCGACTTGGTCTTCACCACACACTTTCACAAGGCATTACCAGCTAGATGTTTGGGCACTGGAAGCGGCTGGTTTTGGTGAGAATGTGCTAAGCTTGGGTCTTTCTTTATTGTAGGAGCTAAACTAGAACAGGTAAGTTTTTCTGGCTAATGTCAACTGTGGAGACCTTACTTTGAAGAGGGATAATTGTTATTAATAACTTTTTATTCTTTTAATTTTTGAAAAGGGATTTTTTGCATTGCTTTTTTTGTTTCTTAGGCATTTTTTCTACTTAGTTTTAGAAAGGAAGAGTAGAAGGAAGGAGCACCTCCCCCCCACCCCTACCTTCACTTATAACTTTATAGACTAACCCTCTAGTTAGGGGGGTGGACAATAGTTGGCAGAGTTTCACAAGGACGTAATTAAGATAAATTTAATTACTGAGGAAACAAGTAAAGTTTCAGGAAGAGATTAATTAGTAATACCATAGTAGATATTTCAGGTAATTAATTTTCAGGATAAAGGAGATACTGGTTGGTACCAGAAAAAGGAGTAAGAGCAAGTGAATTAGCTCATTCTATATTTTCTGCAAATAGAACAAATTAAGTACATTTCTTGTGAACTGACTGGTAGCATCATATTAGATCTTGTGGGAGTACTGAGAGGAGAGGATCACCTTGCTAGTGGCTGAAGAAAATCAGTAAGTACTGCTTTGGGAAATTTTAGAACTTAAAAAAGTTTTGGGGAGAAGTAAACCACTGGGGGCATATTCTTTATTTATTTTTATTTTTTATTTAATTTAAGTTTTTTATATACCAACATTCAAGACGGTGGTCCCATCATGCTGGTTCACAAGAAACAGGGGTGAAACTTTACCATTTAACGAAAGTGCAGAAAAGCAGTTACATAAAACAAGGGAAAACAATAACTTGGAATGAGAAGGGAAATGAAGATTAGATAGTAAAATATAAGTATAAATAACATTTTGAAAGGTGGCTGTTAACGCTAATACTAGCGGAGCTTGTTGTGTGAAGGGAGATTAGATGGGGTTGGAGTTAGGAAAGGCCTGCGTGAACAGCCACGTTTTGAGTCTTATCTTGAATGTTGAGATGTTGGGTTCCATTCTAAGATCCGGGGGAATGGAGTTCCATAATGTTGGACCGGCTGTGGAGAATGCCACATTCTTTAGTGTATTTGTGTGTCTGTATTAAATAACTTGTCAGAAGGCAGGCAAGAAGCCAAGAGTTTGTTTTCCTTCCACCCACCCCTAGCTCATCCTTTGTTTTCCTTCCACCCACCCCTAGCTCATCCTTTGTTTTATAGGTAGGAGACACTTTCACATTTAAAAAAAAATTAATCAGCCTTTTAACTTAAACACAGGATTTCTCCAGGCCTTATCATCCCCATGTAGGTCACTACCAGATAAATAATGAATACACTAATAAATGTAAAGGATTCCAATTGTACGCATCCCTGTTCCCCTAGCAACCTAAACTTAACTAGGAACTGCACAAAATTAAGGTAAAGCCAGCAGTCCAGCAGCAAGAGGGGGACCTTCCAGTCTTTTGCATCATGTGTCATATGTATGATTTTTTTTACCTGCTGGTGAGAGGTTGTATGTGTGAAGCCGGTGCAAAGAGCTCCTGTCTCTCAGAGAATGAGTCCGATATCTGGAGGCTAGAGTGGCAGACCTGGAGGAGATGAGGCAGACAGAGAGGTATATAAATGAGACTTTCAGGGACATATCCCAACTCCAGTCTGGCAGCCCTGGTGCTGCTGCCTTGGAGGAGGAAGGTCTCCTGGTCAGAGAGCATCAACCTGGTATGGCAGGAAATTATCCTGTAGCAAGGACCTGCTCTTGCACCGAGGATGTGTCTCCCAGAGCTACTGCTCAGGATGGAAGGGGTTAGGTTGGCCATCAGAGTTGGTGATTCAATTATTAGGAATGTAGATAGCTGGGTGGCTGGTGGGCATGAGGATCAACTGGTAACATGCCTACCTATTGCTAAGGTGGCTGGATCTTACACGTCACCTAGATACAATTTTAGACAGTGCTGGGATAGAGCAGGCTGTCATGATACATGTGGGCACCAACAACATAGGAAAATGTGGCAGGGGAGGTTCTGGAAGCCAAATTTAGGCTCTTAGGTAGAAAGCTGAAAACCAGAACCTCCAGGGTAGCGTTCTCTGAAATGCTCCCTGTTCCATGCACAGGTCACCAGAGGCAGGCAGAGCTCCGGAGTCTCAATGTTTGGATGAGGCAACGGTGCAAGGAAGAGGGATTCAGTTTTGTAAGGAACTGGGGAAACTTTTGGGGAAGGGGGAGTGTTTTCCAAAGGGGAGTGGGCTCCACCTTAAGCAGGGTGGAACCAGGCTGCTGGCGCCAATCTTTAAAAAGGAGATAGAGCAGTTTTTAAGCTAGAACAAATGAGAAAGCTGACAGTCACTCAGCAGCACATAGTTCGGAGGGAGGTATCTTTAAAGGATACTAATGAAACATTAGAGTTAGGGCATCCCAATAGAGAGGTTTCCAATAATTAAAAAAAAAAAAAAAAAGTAGTCCATTCCAAATTATCCCTGACAACTGAAAAGCAGAATGTTAATACAAAACAAAAAACACACTTTGAAATGTTTATATGCTAATGCCAGAAGTCTAAGAAGTAAGATGGGAGAGTTAGCGTGTATAGCACTAAATGATGACATACTTAATTGGCATCTCAGAGACATGATAGAAGGACGATAACATGGGATAGTGCTATACCAGGATACAAATTATATCGCAATGACAGAGAGGAGCATCTTGGTGGCGGGGTGGCACTTTATGTCTGGGATGGCATAGAGTCCAACAGGATAAAGATCCTGCAAGAGACTAAATGCACAATTGAATCTTTATGGGTAGAAATACCTTGTGTATTGGGGAAGAGTATAGCTATAGGAGTATACTACCATCCATCTGGCTAGAATGGTGAGACGGACAGTGAAATGCTAAGAGAAATTAGGGAAGCTAACCAAATTGGTAATGCAGTAATAATGAGAGATTTCAATTACCCAATATTGACTGGGTAAATGTAACATCGGGATATGCTAGAGAGATAATGTTCCTAGATGGAATAAATGACAGTTTTATGGTGCAGTTGTTTCAGGAACCATCAAGAGAGGAAACAATTTTAGATCTAATTCTCAGTGGAGACAAGATTCTGGTGAGAAAGGTAACAGTGGTGGGGCCGCTTGGCAATAGTAATCATATCATGATCAAATTTGAATTAATGAGAGGAAGGGGGCAGTAAGTAAATCCATGGCTCTAGCACTAAACTTTCAAAAGGAAAACTTTGACAAAATGAGGACAATAGTTTAAAAAAAAAAAGGTGTAGCTACAAAGGTAAAGAGTGTGCAACAGGCGTGGACATTGTTAAAAAAAAAAAAAAATACCATCTTAGAGGTTCAGTCCGGATGTAATCCATGCATTAAGAAAGGTGGAAGGAAGGCCAGATGATTGCTGACATGGATAAAAAGTGAGGTGAAAGGTTATTTTAACCAAAATATCTTCATTCAAAAATTGGAAGAAGGATCCATCAGAAGAAAATAGAGTAAAGCATAAGCATTGGCAAGTTAAATGTAAGACATTGATAAGACAGGCTAAGAGAGAATTTGAAAAGAAGCTGGTCGTAGAGGCAAAAACTCATAAAAACGTTTTTTAATATATCTGAAGCAGAAAGCCTGCGAGGGAGTCAGTTGGACTGTTAGATGATTAAGGGGGTTAAAGAGGTACTTAGATAAGATAAGGCCATTTCGGAAAGACTAAAATTCTTTGTTTCCGTGTTTATTGAAGAGGATGTTGGTGACATACCTGCTCCAGAGACTGTTTTCAGGGGTAATGATTCCGATGAACTGAACCAAATTATGATGAACCTGGAAGATGTATAGTCCACATTGATAACTGAAGAGTAGTAAATCACCTGGACCAGATAGTATACTCCCCAGGGTTCTGAAAGAGCTTAAAAATGAAAATTCAGACCTATTAGTAAAAATATGTAACCTATCATTAAAATTGTATATTGTATCTGAAGACTAGAGGTTGGCCAATGTAACTCCGATATTTAAAAATGGCTCCAGGGGAGATCCAGGAAACTATAGACTGGTGAGCCTGAGTTTAGTACAGAGAAAAATCATGGAAACTATTATAAAGAATAAAATCACAGAACATTTAGATAAACATGATTTAATGGGACATAGCCAGCATGGATTTATCAAGGGAAGTCTTGCCTCACAAAAACTTAGATTGTGAGCCGTCTGGGGACAGAGAAGTAAATATAGTACCTGAATGTAATCGTCTTTGAAGTGCTGAAAAGCGGAATATAAAATAAATTAATAAAATCCTACATTTTTTATGAAGGAGTGAATAAACATGTGGACAAAGGTGAACCGGTAGATGTGATGTATTTCAGAAAGCATTCGACAAAGTCCTTCATGAGAGGTTTCTAAGAAAATTAAAAAGTCTTGGGATAGGAGGCGATATTCTTTTGCGGATTGCAAACTGGTTAAAGACAGGAAACAAAGTAGGATTAAATGTTCTGCTTTCAAAGTGGAAAAAGGTGAACAGTGGCGTGCTTCAGGGATCTGTGCTAGGAACGATGCTTTTTAACTTATTTATAAATGATCTGGAAAAGGGCACAATGAGTGAGGTGTTTAAATTTGTGGATGACACAAAATAATGCAGAGTAATTAAATCTCAAGCAGATTGTAATAAATTGCAGGAGGACCTTTTGAGACTGGAAGATTGGGCATCCAAATGGCAGCTGAAATTTGATGTGTGTACAACTACAAGGTGATACATATAGGGAAAAATAACCCTTGCTGTGGTTACCTGATGTTAGGTTCCACATTAGGAGCTACCACCCAAGAAAGAGATCTAGGCATTATAGTGGATAACACATTGAAATGATTGGCTCAGTGTGCTGTGGCTGTCAAAAAAGCAAACAGAATGGTAGGAATTATTAGGAAGGGAATGGCAAATAAAATGATGGATGTTATAATGCCTCTGTATTGCTCCATGGTGAAACCGCACTTTGAATACTGTGTGCAGTTTTGGTCACCACATCTCAAAAAGGATATATTTGCACTGGAGAAAGTACAGAGAAGGGTGACCAAAATGATAAAGGGGGTGGAACATCTCCCCATGAGGAAAGGCTAAAGAGGGTTAGGGGCTGTTCAGCTTCGAGAAGAGACAGCCAAGAGGGAATATGATAGAGGTCTACAAAATCATGAAAGGTCTTGAACGGGTAAATGTGAATCAGTTATTTATGCTTTCGGATAATACAAGGACTAGGGGGCACTCCATGAAGTCAGCAAGTAGCACATTTAAAATAAATAGGAGAAAATTCTTTTTCACTCAACACATAATTAATCTCTTGAATTCATTGCCAGAGGATGTGGTTACACAGTTAGTGAAGCTGGGCTTAAAAAGGTTTGGATAAGTTTCTAGAGCAGAAGTCTATAAACTGCTATAAATCAATAAGGTTTAGTAGCTTGAGATTTATTCATTTAGGGGTAAATTTTTAAAGGCCCTCGTGGGCATCTATGTGTGTGCGGTTCCCGGCACGTGCACATGGACGCACCAGTTTTTTTACATGCATGCCCGATTTTGTATCTGCACGTGCATGAGTATGCGGGTGCCGGAATTTTTTCCATCACGTGTGGCAACACGATCAGGCCTTTGCCCAGTTTCCTCCCAGTCTGCTCACCTTTCTCCCTTTTTCCCTCTCCACCCCGACCTCTAAACCCACCGTACCTAGCCTATATTTTTTTGTTTCAAAACTTACCTGCTCTGAGCAGAAGTAAGTTGTGCACACTTCATCAGAACAGTGCAAAATGGTGCTGTGCCAGCCGGCTCCTGGCCGGCCCAAACCCCACCCCCAGCCTGGCCCTTTTCCACAACCCAGCAGATATGCACGTGGCCAGGTCGCTATTAAAATGTGCTCGGCGCACGCAGCCCAGCCACATGCATAACTACCAGTATTTGCGCACGCCAGGTTTTGAAATTTTACCCGCTAATGGGGCCGACGCAATACAGTGCGCTCAGCCGAGCGCACTGTTTAAACACAGTTGGACGTGGATTGTGTAGGCACAACCGAATCTCCTTATGCAATAAGGGGATTAGCACCTCCACAACGCATGTCCAATGCACTGGGAAATTAATAGCGCTCATTACATGCGTTGACAGAACGAGCCCTAATTTAAATATTGCATCGCACCCTCAGGAGAGGTGCCTAGGGGCACGATAGGAAAGCAGGCGCTGAACACTCACTTTTTTTGCATCAGCCCCAATGTTTGGGTACTTGCCGGGTGCTTGTGACTTAGTTGGCCACCGTTGGACACAGGATGCTGGGCTTGATGGACCCTTGATCTGACCCAGATTGGCAAATCATATGTTCTTATAATTCCTGCCCAGTTTAGGGAAGCTTGGGTACATCCCATGCATCTGGACTGATCTGGGGAATGATAAGGAAAGGGAAATTGTTTCTTACCTGCTAATTTTCATTCCTGAAGTTCCACAGATTAGTCCAGAGCCCCACCCTATCTGGAAAGACTGCTTTCAACTCTGTGTATATAGTAAGAAATTGATGTTTGTTCGAGAGTTTTTCAATCTCCTCTATAGTTCAAGGGGGGCTCCACTTTGAGAGCTTACCTTTCCCCAGCTCTGTTGGAGGTGTGTGAAGGTTGTTTTTTGGTTCAAAGTTATCTTGGCTTAGGTACAGAGTCTTACTAAGGACCTCAGGTGGCACACTGGCTTAAGCATCACGGTTTCAGTAAAGCTTTTCTTCATTGTTTCCATCTTCTGGTAGGGGAGAAAAACCCGTGTGTCTGGACTGAGCTGTGGGACTTCAGGAATGAAAATTAGCAGGTAAGAACCAAGTTTCCTTTTCCTTAAAGTTTTCTCTCTTTGCTTAGTAATTAAATTAGATGGTACCACTCCTGTCCGATATGGACTGAGGCTGAACATGGATGAAAAATATACAGGACTGAAAAAGCAGCTGAGTGAACTTTGTGGATTAAAACCAGAGCAGATTCTTCTTGCAGAAGTGCACGGCTCCAACATTAAGGTAAAACTTTGTCCAACTTATAAAAAGTCCTTAAGTTCAAACTTCTGATATTGCACCTTGGATTTTGTGGTTTTATGGATGGCACCCGGCATCACATGCTGTCTTTGTTTGGCCGCAGTTCAGCCTGGTGTTTCAGTTGTCACTTCCCTCTTATCTGCTGACTACTAATACTCTTTTATTTCCTGCAAATCTTGCTACCATTTTGTCTGTGCAGTTCCCAGGGCATCTAGCTCAGGATGCAATAAACCTGAATACCAGTAAAGAAAATCAAGATCCATATTTGTGGGTCTTGATTTAAGGAATGCATTAATCTGTTTAGTAATTAATTGCTGTTGTCTGTACTCAGCTTAGATCTGTGATGTATTTAAGCCTCATTCAGCAATGTGGAATATGAGGCTGAACATTATGAAGTTAATTATCAAAGCCATTAAAACAGGTAAAAAGTGTTTTACTGGTGTGAATCTTTGGGTAAAAAGCATGCCATTCCACTGTGTGTGTGCTTTTAACTACATGAAGAGGAGAGGAGTTCCAGGGGAGCAAACTTATATGCGCAGGTGGCATTTTCAACTCTAAGCGCATTAATTGCAGTAAAAAAAAAAAAAGTGCCAAGATGAATGTCCACAGGTAGTTTCCCTTTGAAAGGTGGAACGTTTTCCCAAAACACCTCGTTATAAAACTGCCCCAAGATCAATTTCTGTGTGTTGAAGGTGTGATGTGTCTTTAGCACCAGAAAAGATTCCCTTGCAACTTATCTCTTGGAGTGTGTGTCTGAGCACACTGTTGAGCAACAAGATACTGCAGTTTTTCCCTTTAACTTTCTACCTGGGTATTTACTTGATTCAGCACAGCAACATTGTCCTTGCTAAGGAGCCGATGCAATACTTTGGCAGAGAAAGCGGGCGCTGAACAGTCAGCGCCCGCTTTCTTAATGCACCCCCAGGCGCCCCATGTAATATTTAAATTAGGGGGTCACGTTAGCAAGGAGGCACTAGGGTTGCTTGCAAGCCCCTAGCGCCTCCTTGCTAAGGAGAGCCCGAGTGCGTCGGCCCTCCGCCAGTTAGGCAGGCGTTAATTTTTTATTGCTATATGTGCGTCTTAGACGCACATTTTTTATTTTTTGTATTGGGACTGAATGCCTAATAGCCTCAATCACATGCATTTGCATGTGATTAGCGCTATTAGATTCACTCCGCAGTTGGACGTGCGTTGTAGAGGTGCCAATCCCCTTATTGCATAAGGGGATTAATTAGCGTCTATACAACCTGCGTCGAACTGCAGATTATACAGTGCGCCCTGTATTGCATCAGCCCCTAAATGTGCAAATTAGCTGACTTTCCACAGAATGAAATCCCCCCCCCCCCCCCGACCGATGTAGGTAAACCGTTTTCTGCCAGTTGATAAATACCCATCATCAAGTGCAGATCATTGTATTGGAGAATAGGATTATGTTAATAAAAGGTTCAGGATTTGGAACCCCAGTGCAAAGTCTGAGCTCTGGAGTCTTACGGTTCTGCCTTTTCCCCGGCCCATGTGTACTATGAGTAAAAGTAGTGCCGGTGCTGTGACCCACAGAGGGAGAAGGCAATATTTAGCCCCCAATTTTACCCGGGTAAAATCTTTTGATAATTGTCCTTCCCATGTATTGGTTGTTCAATGATTTCTGTTCAGTTAATTGTAAATGCAAGGATCTGGTGACACTGATTGTAACTGCATAAAAGCCTGGCAGGGTAGTAAATACTTTTAAAACTTTTTTTTCTCTGAAGAACTTTCCTCAGGACAACCAAAAAGTGCGGTTATCAGTGAGTGGCTTTTTATGTTCATTTGAGATACCAATCCCAGGGTCTCCTACGTCAGCATCCAGCCCCATACAAACAGGTAATAACAGTAACAAGGACGTCATGTTTTAGCAAATAGAATTTGATCCAAGATTAGTTTCATTTGATGTGAAAGATACATGCAGATATGTCTGAAAAGTTGAAGTCCTGCAGTGAAGAGAGAGAGAATTTTGGATTTATAATGCAGTTTCAAACAAGAAGTGGGACTTTTAGAGGAGGAGTGGTAGATTATGAAGGCTGAAGGAGATCATCAGGTAGGAGAAGAGACAGTGTAAAGACAAGATCGGGTCTGTGCTCATTGTCAGTTGTTATAGTTTTTTTTCTATGAATTAAACTGTTGGAACCAGAAGCAAATATTAGAGGAGGACTAGCATGGATATTTTTTTAAAGAATATTATTGTAATTAACAGGCCCCATGGCTCAGTGCAAGCTTCGTGGTCAGTCTCAAACTTGCCCTAATAATGTTATTGCAGGCTTGGAATTCCTGCAGTAACAGCACTGCAGTTCTGCATATGGAGCTGCCTTACTGCAGTGCCGGCACTGCAGTTCTGCATATGGAGCTGCCTTCCTGCTCACCAGTTCCATACAAGGAGTCTCCTTCCTGCAATGATGGCACTGCAGTTCTGCATATGGAGCTGCCTTCCTGCACACCAGTTCCATACAAGGAGTCTCCTTCCTGCAGTGATGACACTGCAGTTCTGCATATGGAGCTGCCTTCCTGCAGTGCCGGCACTGCAGTTCTGCATATGGAGCTGCCTTCCTGCACACCAGTTTCATACAAGGAGTCTCCTTCCTGCAGTGATGACACTGCAGTTCTGCATATGGAGCTGCCTTCCTGCAGTGCCGGCACTGCAGTTCTGCATATGGAGTTGCCTTCCTGCACACCAGTTCCATACAAGGAGTCTCCTTCCTGCAGTGATGGCACTGCAGTTCTGCATATGGAGCTGCCTTCCTGCAGTAACACTGCAGTTCCACATATGGAGCTGTCTTCCTGCAGAAAGGAGCCTCCTTCCTGCAGTGATGGCACTGCAATTCCACATATGGAGCTGCCTTTTTGCAATATCAAATATCAGTAATGATCTAGTTGTGGCATCATGTTAAAAAAAATCTACAAGAAAGGGAGGAAAGATTGTGAAACCATGCAGTAGTTCTATATCTCAGTCTTTTAGAGTGAATGAGTAGAGGGGTTGTTTAGAGAAACACTCTTAACACACAGCAACCCTCCTTTAAGGTGATGAAAATGAATGAGTATTTTCTTAGTTGATGTTGTGGAGAACTCAATTCTTATCTCAGTCCTTTATTGAGCCTCATGTTATAATCTGCCTCTCTTCATCCTCAATCAGCACAATTCAACCCTTCCTGCTCTTCTGCACTTCTTTCTTTCCTCATGGAGCCGAAAGATATTCACATAGGGAAGACACTTTTTTTTTCAAAGGGGTTTAGAGGAGTAAAGAAGTAGTTTCCTGATTAGATTCCCCTGTTAAAACCAATTATCTCCTCAGTATGGACAGGCTTTCACAGTGCATGTGCTTTTAGCTGGTTTAAAAAGAAGCTTTTCCAGGGTGAATAAAGAGCACACATATGTTTGCATTTTCATGTTACTGTAAATAGTAAGTGAAATATGCAGCCACTTTGCACATGTGGACATGTAGCAAATTTTTAAGGGAAACACTCTCTTTAGAAATAATCTACAAGGACCATGCGTACTTTGCAGCTATGCATACTGCAGAAAACTAAAAAGTCTTGGGATAGGAGGTGATGTCCTTTTGTGGATTGCAAGCTGGTTAAAAGACAGGAAACAGAGAGTAGGGTTAATTGGTCTGTTTTCACTGGAAAAAGTAAACAGTGGAGTGCCTTAGGGATCTGTACTTGGACTGGTGCTTTTTAATATATTTATAGGTGATCTGGAAAGGGGTACGACGAGTGAGGTGATCAAATTTGCAGACGACATAAAATTGTTCAGAGTAGTTAAATCTCAAGCGGATTGTGATGAATTGCAGGAGGACCTTGTGAGACTGGAAGATTGGGCTTCCAAATGGCAGATGAAATTTAACATGGACAAGTGCAAAGTGATGCATATAGGGAAAAATAACCCTTGCTGTAGTTACACAAAGTTAGGTTCTATCTTAGGAGTTACCACCCAGGAAAGAGATCTAGGAGTCATAGTGGATAATACATTGAAATCATTGGCTTAATGTGCTGTGACGATCAAAAAAGCAAACAGAATGTTAGGAATTATTAGGAAGGGAATGGAAAATAAAACGGAGGATGTCATAATGCCTCTGTATCGCTCCATGGTGAGACCGTACCTTGAATACTGTATATAGTTCTGGTCACCGCATCTCAAAAAGGATATAGCTACACTGGAGAAAGTGCAGGGAAGGGTAACCAAAATGATAAGGGGCATGGAGCTACTGCCCTATGAGAAAAAGCTAAAGAAGTTAGGGCTGTTCAGTTTGGAGAAGAGACAACTGAGGGGGGGATGATAGAAGTCTACAAAATCATGAAAGGACTTGAACAAGTTAATGTAAATCGGTTATTTACTCTTTCAGATAATAGAAGGACCAGGGAGCACTCCATGAAGTTAGCAAGTAGCTCATTTAAAACAAATTGAAGAAAGTTCTTTTTCACTTAGCGCATAGTTAAACTCTGGAATTCATTGCCAGGGGATGTGGTTTCAGCAGTTAGTGTAACTGGGTTTAAAAAAGGTTTGGATAAGTTCCTAGAGGTTAAATCCATAAACTGATATTACGGTAATTAATAAGCGATAGTAGATTGTGATCTATCTTAATGTTTGGATATTTGCCAGGTACATGTGACTTGGATTTGCCACTGTTGGAAACAAGATACTGGGCTTGATGGAACTTTGGTCTGACCTAGTATGGCATTTCTTATGTTCTTATGTTGTCCTCTGTAATGCCCGGTGGCTATACATTTCCAAGGTCAATATCACACAGTGTTAACACAAGTATGAGCATGTTGACCCAGACATCAAATCATTTCAGAATATTAGTAGGCTATTGTACAAAACGTATTAGAGTAAATTTCAGCATAAGACTAGGAAAATTAGGTTGCTTAATGAACTGAGTATTTTAGTCTAATATGTGTAATTAGTTAAGTATAGTATAATATGCACTTTAACATAAATGAGCTTGAAATGCATTTTTTGTGGTCTTCAAACACAGTCGAGCAAATACATCTTACTTAGATGTAACACATTTCCAATTCCTGTGTGACAAGCTTAAATAAGGACTGGACTGCAGCTTTACATTTATAATATTTGATGTTTAAAGATGCAGTTGATTTAATTGTCCAGACCAAGCTGGTAGCAATACCCATAAATGTAATGTGGCCTATAATTGTATGGCTAAAAAAGGAGCTTCTCCTTGATTTCCCAGATTCCTCTATGGTGCCCCCCGCCAATGGACTGCACAATGTTACTGCAAATGGAGATGTGTGCAGGCCGGTGCTGATTCCTAACGGAATGCCAAATACCGTAGTGCCATGTGGAACAGAGAAGCCCCTTACCAATGGAGTCCTGAATGGCCATGTGCCGGCCCTCTTAGATGGCCCTTTCATAGGATACATCATCGCAGTTCACAGAAAGATGGTGAGTGGGACACGTGCCAGAGCGTGTCGCAAACATTTGTGTTCTCGATGCTGCAGGTAGGTCCCATTAGAGTGCACAAACACATGACCAGCCTAGTGCTGTCCCTACTGATTCGATCCCCATGTCAGGAGAGTCATGGGCACGGCTAAAGGATAACGCACCACAAATACGCGGAATAAACAGCACACGCGTAGATAAATGTCAAAAAAAGGAGATGTGTGGCACGAGCAGTTAATCACTAAAAACAAGTACTACGAACAATTAAAAGTATTTGTGTCTTAAATGTTCTCTTTGTTGTCTCTGATTAAATAAAATTTGCAGATTAATGTATTGAACAGTGATAAACTGCTCGTGCCACACATCTCCTTTTTTTGACGTGGCTAAAGGATGACATCTCTGGAAGGCTAATGGGCCATATCCATTTTATCTGCTGCTAGATTCAGGACCTGTGATTTCAGAGTTCTGGAAGAATCCCTGTTGCATGGTTCTCCAACCCAGAGCCATTACTATGTACATTGGGCGTAAGGGATATACAATAGAGGAGAAAGTACCTAGTATTTTTAAATGAAGCCTTATGGCAACAGAATCTCAAGTCCTGGTTCTGATTGAGCTGAAGGCCTGAAGAAGCAGAAGGAATCTACTGGATCCAAAAAAATAATTCCCAGAAAACATGACTGCAGTGTAGGAAAGGAATGTACAGAACCTCAGTCAAGAGAGGGTAGAGGATAGTTATTTGTGATCCCCACAGGATTGCCACCTCCCAAGAAACATTTTTACTGTCAGTCTGAAAGGGGTTTTTTTGTTTTACTGACAACCTAACTTTTGTACTGACTGTCAGTAAAAATGTTTTCTCTTCATCCAGACGAGCCAGTCTACGCCAGTGGGTTTTGCACTCCAGTCAGCAGGTAGAGATGGAGAGCAAAGGCTCGCTGATATCACCCTCATATAGTTCTGCTGAGGCAGCAGCCAGCCAGTTTTTCTCTGTTTCCAGCAGGTGGTAGACATGCATCCATGCTTGTGGATCTTGGTCTGCTTGATTTGAAAGGCCGGTTTGACCTGTTGTGAAAGCAGTAGCTCCCTCCTTCAGTTGAGTGTCTGAGAATCAATATCAGGAGACAAGCAAAAATAAAAAAGGACAGGAGTAAGGTAAAGGCTGCGGCCCTAGCCCTCCTCCAGAAAGCACAAGAGATCTGGTATGGTAAGGAGGCCTTGGGCTCAGCCCTGCTGCATAGTCCTCTTCTCCCTCTAGTCCTGCTTTCTTGCCTTTACTCTTTCCCTGCCTTTCTTTCTTATTTTGCCGGTTTTGTCTGTAAAGTTTATTGTGGGGGGGGGAGGGGGGAGCGCACACATCAAGGATTGCTGGGAGCAGTTGCCAGCATGATTTGTTTGCAGCCGGGCAGCAGACAGCTGCGATTGCAGCTGCACTGGGCCACGCAATTTAGGAGGGCTACAGGGCTAATTTTAGAACCTGCAAAGTTTTAGTGGCAAAGCCACACATGGCAGGCACCACTTTGATTGGCAGGAGCTGCTGAGGCACTCGGAAGGATGTGTTTGCTCAGCTTTTAGAGGAAGAGAGAGCATGACATGGCATTGGGGGGAGCAGCATGGGAAGAAGCTTTGCATCTTCTCAGCATGTCATATGAGGGTCCTTTGTCCCGCAAGGTCCCTCAGTATGTGTCAAAAGTGTGTGGAGGCCCAGGGAGATGTCTCTACTGGGGTGTTTGTCCCTGCAGGGACCTCAGAGGCAGAGGTTGTGGCGGCTGAGGAGTCTTCCCCACCCCCTCTCCTGCCAATCCCCTCGGGAGTGGGCTCTGAGAGGGTTTGCCTACCCCTGGGATGGATCTTTCCGCCATTTCGTGGGTGGAATTTTTTAAGGGTCTCCTGGCCTTCTGTCAGGGGCAAGGAGCTCCCCAGGAAGAGACTGAGGATCGCCTGCTTCAGAAGTCTCCCTCCTTGGGACCTGAAAAGCATTCCATGGAGCCCTTGTCTACCTTCCAGGAGGAAGAAGAGAAGGAGGCAGACGGAGGGAGAACAAAGCGAGATCAGGGATCCTTAAGGAGACTCGGAGTCAGAATCCTCGGAGGGGAATCCTGCCAATCCACTATTGGAAGAGGGGGAGATTCCTCCAGATGCTGAGCCTCATAGAACTATGCTGCAGCTTTTTCTCAGGGACACGATGTTTGGTTTAATTTTATAGACCTTGAAAGCCCTTGGATGTGCGGAGATCTTGCTGGCAGCGGCCAAAGATCCAAAGTGGACCCCTGTAATGATCAGCTTGCACAAGGCATCCTGGTTTTTTCCTTTGCACGAGGCTGTCTAGGAGCTGATAGATTTAAAATGGAGTGCACCTGAGGCTAATTTTAAAGGAGGCCATTCCTTAGTGGGATTGTATCCTATGGACCCTAAAGCGAGGGAGCAATTCTGGTTTCCTAAAGTGGATGTGCCTGAGCTGTGTTGAAGCGGACCACCATTCCTATGGAAGAAGGTGCAGCTTTAAAAGAAGCTCAAGATTGGAAGATTGAGGCTATTTTGAAGAAGGCCTTTGAAGCAATGGCCATGAATCTCCAAATCTCCGCTTGCTGTTGTAATGGTGGCCAGGGCTGGGTTACAGTTAACCTAGGCAGCCCAGGAAGTGTAATCCCTGCTCCTGGGGACTCAGTCGGTAGAGCATGGGACTCTTAATCCCAGGGTCGTAGGTTCGAGCCCCAGCGGAACCACCATATTGATGTCCAGCTTTGTGTGGACACCCACTCAGCACAGCCTGATGTAGCACAGAAGCTCTGGGAGAGAATGGCCCATACCTGGAGCTGGGAGCTGCCTTCCTGACAATGCTGATTATGATTTGATACGCTCAGCGGCTCAAGGGGTAGCTTCGGTGATTGCAGCCAGAAGGCTCCTGTTACAGAACTGGTCTGCTGATATTATTTCACAATCAAACCTTACAAAATTACCTTTTAAGGGGCACTTTTTGTTTGGGGAGAAGATGGTGGATCGATGGGGAGAGTCAAAATCTCCTCGGTTACTGGAGGATAAGTTGACTCCCCGGATTTCTCAAGCCAAGGGGTGATTTCGGAGCTCTTGTCTTATTTGCTTCTCCAGAGGTTCGAATAGCCAGGCAAAGACAGCACCTCCAGTTTCGAAAATCTGTGTTCCTCCCAATGAAGTTTTGGGGGTCCATCCTCCAGTGCCAGAGATAGGCAGTGGCCTGACTCAGTTTTATCGGAGGTGGACCCACATCACTTCCGACCAGTGGGTTTTGGAAGTGGAGCATAACAGATACACTTTGAAACGTATCCGTCTTCTCTTGGATGCTTTTATGGTTTCCCCCTGCAACTTTGTAGAAAAGAAGTCAGCAGTCCAGTGCATGCTGCAACGGTTGCTCGCCTTAAAGGGAGTGGTTCAAGTTCTAAAGAATCAGGAGGGCACAGGGCGCTATTCCATTTACTTCGTTGTTCCCAAGAAAGAGGGTTCATTTTGACCTATTCTGGATCTCAAGAGGGATCAGTCAAGCCCTCTGAGTTACCCATTTTGGATGGAAACATTTAGGTCAGTGATCATGGCAGTGAAGAAGAGAATTTCTTACTTCTCTGGACCTATCGGAAACTTATCTTCATATTCCAATTCGCAAGCAGCATCAGCGATATCTGCGCTTTGCAGTGTTAGGTCAGCACTACCAGTTCCAAGCATTACCCTTTGGTTTGGCCATGACACCCAGGACTTTTTCCAAGGTGATGGTAGTTGTGGCCACAGCCCTCAGAAAGGAGGGCATTATGGCTCATCCGTACTTTGACGATTGGCTAATCAGAGCCGAGTCGTTGGAAGAGAGCTGAGTGGAGACCGCCAGGGTGGTTCAATTGTTGCAGCACCTGGGTGGATAGTGAACTTAGCCAAGAGAAACCTGCAACCATCTTAGCTCCTGGAATATCTGGGCGTCTTGTTCGATATGGCACAAGGCAAAGTGTTTCTCCTGGAATCTCACATTCAGAAGATCGGGGGTCAGGTCTGGGCCCTGTGTGCAGCAATCGGCCCATCAGCCTGGTCATATATGCAGATGTTGGGATGTATAGTCACAATGATAGAGGGTTGTACCTTGGGTGTGTGCTCATGCGTCCTCTGCAGCAGTCTCTTTCGATGGAATCCTCAGTCTCAAGTAAAATGTGATGCTGGCCTTGAAACCGAAAGTGAGGCGGAAGCTTCTCTGGTGGTTGAGAAGAGAGCATCTAGAAAAAGGTAAGGATTTAGAAGTCTCCAAGGCTGAGGAGCACACTCTCAGGAGTTGGTGGCACAAGGGCAGTGGAAAGAGGCGACTTGGTCCATCAGTCGTCTGGAGGCACGGGCAATTTGACTAGCCTTCCTTCAGTTCGAAGACCAGTTAGAAGGAAAAGCGGTGAAAGTTATGAATACAGCATGTCTGCGATGGCATACATAAATCACCAAGGAGGGATTCGGAGTTGACAGGTCTCTCTAGAAATGGGTGTCCTTCTGCCATGGGTGGCACTTTATTTACAGGCACTTTCAGCCTCACATATAGCAGGAGTAGACAACGTGTAGGTGGATTATTTCAGTCATCATGAGTTGGATCTAGGAAAATAGGACTGGCTCCTGAAGTGTTTTGTCTTATCGTGGATCACTGGGGGTGTTCCTTCCTGGATCTAATGGCAACTCATAAGAAAGTGGAGAGATTTTACAGATGGACAAGGAATGTTCAAGCTCTTGGAGCGGATGTCCTAGTCCAGGCGAGGCCATAAGAGAAGTTACTCTCTGTTTCCGCCATGGTCCATGATCGGCCATTTGTTGCAGAAGATAGTGTGACATCCAGGCATGGTGCTTCTGGTGGCCCCGGATTGGCCGCACAGGCCGTGGTACACGGATCTGCGTCGTCTTCTGATGGGAGACCCTTGGCAACTCCCTCTTCTCGGGGGAGGGGTTGTTATGGCAGGGACAGATTTTTCAGGACAATCCCAGTCAGTTTTGTGTTATGTCCTTGAGAGGTCTAGGCTCTTAAAGCGAGGTTCCTCAGGGACAGTGGTGGAAACACTTTTGACAGCATGCAAATTTTCCACCTGCTTGGCTCATATTCATGTTTGGCAGGTGTTTGAGCATTGATGTCAGAATCATGTTTCTCTGCCCGCTTCGGGGCCTATTCCCTTAATCTTGGAATTTTTACAAGGTCTGAGTAAGGGATTAGCCTTGAATACAATGAAGGTGTAGGTGGCTGCTATAGCGTGTTATCAGGGCTGCATGCAGGGGAGACTGCTCTCTTCTCACCCAGACATATCTAGGTTATTGAGGGGGTGTAAAAAACCTTAGACCTCCTTTGTGTTTCCCGGTACCCTTGTGGGATTTGAATCTCATTCTCTCCTTTCTGGCAAGTTCGACTTTTTGTCCTCTCTGGGATATTTCCTTCGGTTACTGTCTCTGAAGACTGTGTTTTTGTTCGCTGGCTGTTTGAAAGGCGGATTTCAGAATTGCAAGCCTTGTCATGCAGAGATCCTTTTTTGATTATCACTCCAGATAAGGTGCAGATTTGGACAGTACCTGCCTTTTCTTCCGAAGGTGGTTTCGGAGTTTCACTTAAACCAGTCAATTGTGTTACCATCATTGCAGTCGTTTTACATGCGGCGGCACTTATGCGTTGTCTGGAGGTTACGAATGAGTTTCGGAAATTGGATAGGCTTCTTGATTTTCACCAGGGAGTGAAGAAGTGAGAGCAGTTTTTCAGGGCACAGTGTCTCCTTGGAATAAGGAAGTAGTGTCAGAGGCCTATGTGGATTCCGGAAAGCCTCTTCTGAGACAAGTCAGAGCGCATTTGACCCGGGCAGAATTGCATTTCCTTTCTCGGGCATATTTGTAGAGCAGTGATGTGGTCTTCTTTGCATATACCATTTGCTAGGTATTACCAACTGGATGTGGCGGTGCAGGAGGATTCTGCCTTTGCTAGGGCAGTGCTGCTTGGGTCTCAGGCAGCCTCCCGTCCTTTGGGGGATTAGCTTTGGTACATCCCACTGGTGTGAACTGGCTTGCCTGGATGAAGAGGAAGGTGAAATTACTTCTTACCTGATAATTTCCTTTCCATGAAGTAAGGCAAGTTAGTCCACCTTCCCGCCCAGGGCTGCCTTGAGGTGGATGACTTTCTTCTTTTTTTTATAATTTAAAGATTTTATTAATCAAACTTTCCAGTAAAACATGAAAAGAAGCAATACAAATGCACTTGTGTTACATAATCACATCAAGGCTTAATAAACATGAGTTTACACCAAGATTAATCATGCTTTTCTGTCTTTTATGTCCCCTAGGCCTTCTGCTGACCATGTCTATGCCATTCCATAATTGGCCTGAGATTAGCTGCAACATAATACCAGGCTAGTCAAGGGATTCCCATTCCTCCCCTCAGTTTAGTAAGGTAAAGCACTTTTTTAGCTATCCTAGGCTGCTTACCCATCCATGTGAATCTCGTTAATTTTTCCTGCCATTTTTCTAAAAGGTTTGTCAAGATCTGTATTGGTAGTGTCTGAAACAAATATAAGAACCTGGGGAGTATGTTCATCTTAATTACCGCTATTCGCCCTATCCATGAAATGTGGTCCCGTTTCCACTCCTCTAAATGTTTTGTGATGTTGTTGAGTAGTGGCACAAAGTTCAGCGAGTACAAGTCATCTTTGACACCAAGGTATATTCCCAGGTATTTTATCTTTTGGACTGCCCATATAAAAGGGTATATATCCTTTAATTATCTCTCCTGTTCTTGAGAGACAGTGAGATTCAAGGTCTTTGATTTGTCCCAATTAATTCTGTATCCTGATATCGAGCTAAAGTTCTCCAGTTCCACTACTGTCACTGTTAGGGAATCTTTTGGATTCATCAGGGTGAAGAGGACATCATCCGCAAACACTGATAATTTGGAGCAAAAGGTTCCCAACGAGACTCCCCGAATTGCTGAGTTCTGTCGTATTTTTATTGCTAATGGTTCTAAGAATATAGCAAATAATAAGGGTGAAAGAGGGCATCCTTGTCTAGTGCCTCTGCCCATAGGGAAAGGATCCAAATAGCTCCCATTTACTTTAACGCAGGTTTTAGGGTTAGGTACAACGCTTGAATCCATTGTATGAAATGCTCCCCGAATTTCATTTTGCCTAGTAACTGAAAGAGAAAAGGCCAATGCACCAGATCAAACGCCTTTTCAGCATCTACTGATAAAAATAATGCCAAGATTCCTTGCTTTTTGACCCACCACATTATATCACAAATCTTACGGACATTGTCCGCTGCCATCCTCCCAGGTATAAATCCTGCATGGTCATGATGTATAATTTGGGATATAAACCTATTTAGGCACTCTAGCAGAATTTTAGCTAGGATCTTTAAATCAACATTGATTAATGAAATCGGACGATAGGAATCACATAGTAGAAACATAGAAAGGACGGCAGAAGAAGATCAATAGGCCCATCCAGTGTGCCCAGCATGCTTTCACACTTATTTTCTCATACTTTTCTGTTACTCTGACCACTGAGTTCAGGGCCCTTATTGGTAACCTTTTTGATTCTAATTTCCTTCCACCCTCGCCATTGATGCACAGAGCAGTGTTGGAGCTGCATCAAAGTGAAGTATAAGGCTTAATGTTTGAGGGTAGTAACCGTCGTATCGAACAAGTTACCCCGATGTTTGTATGCTCATACTGCTCAGATCAATGCCTTGTTTGATGTTGTCTGGATGTAAATCCTATTTCTTCATTCCCCCTTGCCGTTGAAGTATTGAGCTGCACTGGATATGCATTCAAAGTGAAGTGTCAGGTGTAATTTGTTATGGGTAGTAACTACCGCAATAAGCAAGCTACTCCCACGCTTATTTGTTTACCCAGACCATGCAATTCAGTCCTTGTTGGTTGTTGTCTGAATATAAATCCTCTTATCTTCATTCCCCCTGCCATTGAAGTAGAAATCTACGCTGGATATGCATTAAAAGTGAAGTATCAGGCTTAATTGGTTTGGGGTAGTAACCTCCGCAACAAGCAAGCTACTCCCACGCTTATTTGTTTACCCAGACTGTGCTACCTTGTTGGTTGTTGCCTGAATGCAAATCCTCTTTTCCACATTTCGTCTTGCCTTTGAAGCATAGAGCAATGTTGGAGTCGCATTAACCATGTGAACGTTTATTGAATGAGGATATTAATCATCCTCCAGGCTTTATGGATCCACAGTGTTTATCCCACGCCTCTTTGAAATCCTTCACAGTTTTCATCTTCACCACTTCCTCCAGAAGGGCGTTCCAGGCATGCACCACCCTCTCCATGAAGAAATACTTCCTGACATTGGTTCTGAGTCTTCCTCCCTGGAGTTTTAAATCGTGACCCCTAGTTCTGCAGATTTTTTTCCAACATAAAAGGTTTGTCATTGACTTTGGATCATTAAAACCTTTCAAGGATCTGAATGTCGGTATCCTATCACCCCTGCCCCTCCATTCCTCCAGAGTATACATATTTAGATTCTTCAATCTCTCCTTATAAGTCATTCGATGAAGACCATCCACCTTTTTGTTGCCCTTCTCTGGACCACCTCCATCCTGACTCTGTCCCTTCGGAGATACGGTCTCCAGAACTGAGCACAGTACTCCAGGTGAGGCCTCACCAAGGACCTGTACAAGGGGATAATTACTTCCCTTTTCTTTCTCGATATTCCTCTCTCTATGCAGCCCAGCATTCTTCCGGCTTTAGCTAATGCCTTGTCACACTGTTTCGCTGACTTCAGATCGTTAGACACTATCACCCCAAGGTCTCTCTCCTGCTCCGTGCACATCAGCCTTTTACCCCCCATTGAATACAATTCTTTCGGATTGCCACAGCCCCTATGCATGACTCTGCACTTCTTGGCATTGAATCTCAGCTGCGATAACTTTGACCAGTCTTCAAGCTTCCTTAAATCCCGTCTCAGTCTCTTCACTCCTTCCGGCATGTCCTCTCTGTTGCAGATTTTAGTATCATCCGCAAATTGACAAACCTTACCTTCTATCCCTTCTGCGATGTCGCTCACAAAGATATTGAACAGGACCGGTCCCAACTCCAACCCCTGTGGCACTCCGCTCATCACTGCTCTCTCTTTAGAGTAAGTTCCATTTACCATCACACATTGTCTTCTGTCCTTCAACTAGTTTGCTTTCCTGGCCACTACCTTTGCACTCACACCCAAGCTTCTCGTTTTATTCACAAGCCTCCTGTGCGGGACCATATCAAAAGCTTTGCTAAAATCCAAGTAGATGACATTGAGCGCTCTTCCTTGATCCAGTTCCTTAGTCACCAAATCAAAAAAGTCGATCAGATTTGTCTGACAGAACCTTCCCTTGGTGAAACCATGCTGCCTCTGGTCCATCAATTCTGCTGCTTGTAGATAGTTCACTATTCTTTCCTTCAGCAGCGACTCCAATACTTTTCCCACCACTGAGGTGAGGCTAACCAGCCTGTAGTTTCCAACCTCCTCTCTGCTCCCGCTCTTGTGAAGCGGGACCACCGTCGCTCTTCTCCAATCACTCGGTACCACTCCCGTTTCCAGGGAACTATTGAACAGGTCACTCAGCAGAGCCGCCAGCACATCTCTGAGCTCCCTCAGTATCCTGGGATGAACTTCATCAGGCCCCATGTCTTTGTCCACCTTCAGTTTTCTTAGCTCTTCCCATACAATCTCTTCCGTAAATGGGGTTTCATCCATTCCATTCCCCTCCAGTTTCTTGTTAACTAGCGTCGGTCCTTCTCCAGGGTCTTCTTTAGTGAATACCGAACTGAAGTATTCATTTAATATTTCTGCCATTTCTTCATCTGTCTCCACCCATTGATCCTTTTCACCTTTCAGTTTCAGTATACCACTTTGGACTTTTCTCCTTTCACAGATGTATCTGAAAAATGTTTTGTCACCTCGCTTTACCTCTTTGACAATCCTTTCTTCCGCTTGACTTTTCACTTTCTTGATTACTTTTTTTGTCTCCCTCTTCCTCCAGATATTCTTCCTTGTGCTCCTCTCTTTGGGATTCTTTATATTTCTTGAACACTGTTCTTTTAGCTTTTATTTTGTCAGCCACCTCCTTTGAGAACCAGATAGTTTTAATTTTTCTCTTGTTTTTCTTTATTTTTCTAACATATAGATTAGTTGCCTTGGTAATTGCTCCTTTTAGTTTGGTCCACTGTTGTTCCACATCTCTCTTGTTCTCCCAGCCTTCTAGTTCTTCCTCCAGGTACTTCCCCATTTCATCAAAGTCTTTGTTTTTGAACTGCAAAACTGCAAGGCTCATTCTGTCAGAGCCATGGCAATGTCATTGGCCCACTTGCAGGCAGTTCCCATGGTGGAGATCTGCAAGGCTGTGATGTGGAGTTCTCTCCACACATTCGCATCTCACTATTGTCTGGATAGAGATGGCTGATGTGACAGTAGGTTCAGCCAGTCTGTCCTTTGGAATCTCTTTGAGGTATAGAACCCAACTCTCCTTGCCTGGGGCTCATTGTTTGGATTCAGGCTGTCTCCCCCTCTGTTACCAAAGCACTGTCGTTGCGCCCATTGGCACCTGGTTGGTGTCTGAGGGTCCACTTTTTTGTTGGAGAGCAGCCTGTAACTAGGGATTCACCCATTGTGAGGACTGCCATGCTGCTTGTCCTTGGAGAAAACAGAGTTGCTTACCTGCACAGGTGTTCTCCGAGAACAGCAGGATGTTAGTCCTCACGAAACCAACCCGCCACCCCATGTGGACACGTAATATAGGGCATGCTGGGCATGCTCAATATGCCAAGTCAAAGTTCTGGAAACTTTGACAGAAGTTTTCTATTCCGGGCTCCATCTGATGTCACCCATGTGTGAGGACTAACATCCTGCTGTCCTCTGAGAACACCTGTTACAAGTAAGCAACTCTGCTTTATCAGGTAAGAAGTAATTTCACCTTCTCGGACATTGCTGGCATGGGTAGGGGGAATGAGTGCTCCTCGGATGATTCTGGAACGTTGGCCCAAGATGCATTGCTTCCAGTTCCTGCCCAAAATTGGAGAAAGCTGGAAGAGAGGCACTGCCAAGTTCTGGGTAACATGGGGACATGAGGATATATTCAAAGCCATTTACATGGAAAGAATGCCTTCCTTCAGTGTGGCTGAAAGCCTGCTGGGTCTCCCACACCTTGTGCACCTTCAGGTGTTTTCAGTGACATGTTTAGATTGGGAGAGAAAAATAACACACATGGATTGAATTTTACCAAGAACACAGTACCCGCCCGAAAAGCATGTACAAATGTCCATGAGTACTTTGTACCCATGGTGCGTTTCTAAACCAAAGTACTCTGGTAAAAAGTACCCCTGGACTTTGATTTGGTGTTCTCTTATAAGACCGTACAGCAGGTCCATTTATCAGAAAGTTTTTCAGACAGTCCATAAATTTACAGGACAGCTGGCAACTCAGGCTCTTCCCTCAGCTTTTACTCCAGCCCTCCATATCTTTTGCATGAACCTCCCTATGTGTACCCAGAAGGATACACTTATGATTTTCTAAGGCTTGAGGAAGGGCCAAAACTCATTGCAGCTCTTTTGTATTCCTCAAGAGTCCCTCCCACCTAGTTAGTGTGTGTGATTGTATGCCCTCTGGTGGAAAGAATGCAAATAATTTCTCTAGGCTCTAACAGGACTCCAGGTAAACCAGAAGGTGAAGCAGCCACCTCCACACAGAACTGTGAATGGTAATCTATGCAATGCATCTAGCTCCACCTGATCCAAGGCCATGCCCAGATTCAGGTTTCCTGCAGGAATCTGTGCCATGCTTGGTGCTGGATCATCAAGCCATCCCAAGATTGAAACTTTCAGTTGCACCACCTAATTAATAAAACTACTGAGATAACTTGAAGCTTTGAGTCATATTGCTCACATAGGTACAACATTTTCACTAAGCTGGAGAAAGCCAATATCTTTTTCTTGTTTGTTTTTAGTATGGTAAAGTGAAGGAATGCCAGAGGGTTGTTTTTTTTTTTTTTTTCCAAGATGTCAACAAGTTCTGTAGCAAAGCAGAATACAAATGTCTGAGAAAATTGACTGAGTGCCTCAGGTGATTGTTGTCTGCATGCCACTTCAGCCAGTGGGCATTGTAAGATATTTGACATCTGCTTTATAAAATTCACCGCTAGGAAGCTGCTTAATTTCCCTTGTGAACTGTATACTCTAGGTTTTCCTGTTTCTTAGCATTGTTCAGCATTCCTCAAGCATGAAGAAGCATAGAGGGCCATGCCTGTTTGTCTGCTGCAAGATCTCTTGGATTTTTTCGCTATCAATCTCCCCAGCAGCACCAGACATGCTACTATTTGATGCTGCAGAAGTCAGATACTGCAAGTTGCCCATAGGGGCTACAACAGAGGCTTTTACTTAGAAGGATCGCATTCCCAAGCATTAAACCTCAATGAAAAACCTGTGAAGACTTGTTTACAGGAGTGTATGTCTCTTGCTTTCTCAGAGAATTAAGAATTCATCAAGTGATTTTCTTTGTAGAATAAATAGTCATTTAAGATTTAAGTAAACAAAAATTATAACATTCTTTAACCTGATAGTACTTCAAAACCAAACTGTCAGACACCTAGCTTTCAAAAGAGAGAACTGGGTTAGAGTCTCATAGATTTGCTGGTACAGAAGAGATTTAGACTCAGACATTCCAAATTCTTTGTCCTTAGCTCATCCTTCCTTTTTGTTATAAGCTCCATTTTTCAGAAAGACTTAGAAATTGCAAGGAGCAGCTCCGATCTCTAGCAGAGAGAGAGCGCAATGACAACCTGAAGTAAACAAGTAGAACTGCTGAGGGCCATGACTGAGAAAACCACTGGCTTCATGTTCCCTTTCATATCTTTTTTTTTTGCGTTAGATGAGGACAGAACTTTACTTCCTGTCATCTCAGAAAAATCGACCCAGCCTTTTTGGAATGCCCTTGATTGTCCCATGCACAGTACGCACCCGGAAAAAAGACCTATATGATGCTGTGTGGATTCAGGTGTCTCGACTTGCCAGCCCTCTTCCTCCTCAGGAAGCTAGTAATCATGCACAAGACTGGTGAGTACACAATCTCATCTTGTGCCCATTGGCTAATCTGTTTAATTATTATTTATATAGTGAAACTCTTCTGTGTGCGCAAAAATTCTGCACGTTAGGAGTGTTAGGCACTATTTGTAGTCCAGCCTGCAATGTGTATAAGCTAAAGGTATTTTTGATTGGTTATAAGATCAATATCCCTGACCATATACAGGGATAAAGCTGGGCCCATTATTCAAAAATATCCAACTATCTAAATTAGCTGGTTATAACTTTTATGGCTAACTTAGAAGGGATGTTCAGTGGCACAGCTATGCCACTGAAAATACCCAGATAAGTTCTAGAAAACCAGCTAAGTTATATCTGGCTAAGTTGAGACCTGCTATTGAGCAGGTCTAACTTATTTGGTTAAGGTTACCAGATAAGTAGCCCTTCCCCGATCCACCCATTGCCCACCCTCGAGATTTCTGGCTATTTACTTAGCCAGATAAATCCTTATCCAGCTAAGTGACAGCCATTGCTCATAGCTGGATATTCAGTGATTGCCACTTAGCTGGATAAGTCCCTATTTATCCTTGAATACTGTGTGCAATTCTGGTCGCCACATCTCAAAAAACATATAGTTGCCTGGAGAAAGTACAAAGAAGGGTGACCAAAATAAGGGACATGGAATGGCTGCCCTATGAGGAAAGTCTAAGGAAGGTTAGGGCTGTTCAGTTTGGAGAAGAGATGACTGAGGAAGGGGATATGATAGAGGTCTACAAAATCATGAAAGGACTTGAACAGGTTAATGTAAATCGGTTATTTATTCTCTCAGATAATAGAAGGACTGGGGTCACTCCATGAAGTTAGCAAGTAGCACATTTAAAACAAATCAAAGAAAAATTCTTTTTCACTCAGCGCATAGTTAAACTCTGGAATTCATTGCCAGAGGACGTGGTTACAGCAGTTAGTGTAATCGGGTTTAAAAAAAAGTTTGGATAAGTTTGTAGAGGAGAAGTCCATAAACTGTTATTAATTAATAAGGATTAATAGTTTAGGATCTTTTCATTTAATGTTTGGGTACATGCCAGGTACTTGTGACTTGGATTGGTCACTGTTGGAAACAGGATGCTGAGCTTGATAGACCTTTGGTCTGACCCAGTATGGCATATCTTATGTTCTTATCTGGCTAAATAGCATTAAATAGCAGCCTCACTATTTTTAGCTACCTGTTGTTATTAATCATTGTCCTTCATAGCTAATGTTTATACACATGGAGCAGGGCATTTGCTTGGGTTCAGCTGAAAGGAAAATTGGTTCTTACCTGCTAATTTTTGTTCCTGTAATACCACAGGTCAGTCCAGACCAGTGGGTTGTGCATTCCTACCAGCAGATGGAGTCAGAGAACATAGAGCTTTGAGCACTGCTACATAACGAGAGTGCCACCTGCAGCCCCTCAGTATTGACCTGTACCCAAGCCTAAACAACTAAACTTTACTTAAAAGGCAAAGGGGGTTGGAACCCAAAAACTTAACCGCCAACCTCTCACCTGGAACAGATAAAACAAAAAAACCACTAGACCACTTCGGAAGTTGCCCCTTCTGGAGCATTTGCAAAAAGACCAAATTGTTTCTTCAGGAAATATCACCTCTCAAGGTAGTCTTTCAGAATCTGAAAAGGGGGACGGGTCTCTGGACTGATCTGTGGTATTACAGGAACGAAATTAGCAGGTAAGAACCAATTTTCCTTTCCTGAACATATTCAGATCAGTCCATACCAGTGGGATGTACCCAAGCTACTCTACACTGGGCAGGAACCCGAAAGACCCGCTCGCAGTACACCCTCCCCAAAGGACGATTCATCTTGCGCCCTCACATCCAAATGATAGTGCTTGGTGAAAGTGTGCAGGAAGGGCCAAACAGTCTCTCTGCAGATCTCCTGAGGCGACAGAAGCTGACACTCAACCCAGGAGGTAGCCTGGGCTCTAATGGAATGAGCTCTCAGACCCATGGGCACCTGATGCCCACGGGCAACATAAGCCGCAGCGATAGCCTCCTTAATCCGGTGCGAAATCGTCTCCTTCGAAGCCTTGTTACCCTTCTTAGGGACCCCCAAAACAAGACAAACAGATGGCCCGAACGCCGGAAGTCATTAGTAACCTCCAAATAGCGCAAAAGAACGTGACACACATCCAAAAGATGAAGTTCCCTCACCTGAGTAGAATCCCTGGACCAGTTTGGAAATCCTGGCAGATCCACCGCCTAATTCACATGAAAAGCAGAGACCACCTTGGGCACGAAGGAAGGAAGCGTGCGCAGCAAAACTCTATCATCGTATATCCTAAGAAAAAGATCTCGACATGACAAATCCTGTAACTCTGAAATGCGTCGAGCAGAACAAATGGCTAAGAGGAAAATGGTCTTCAAGGTCAAATCCTTAATGGGAGCCCTCCGTAAAGGCTCAAAGGGGGCTCCACAAAAACACTCGAAGCACCAGGTTCAAACTCCAGTCTGGACATAACGGGCGTACGGGAGAATGTAAATACTTTCCTCCTTTGAGGAAACGCGAAAAGTCTGGATGCACTTGCCAGCAACAGACCGTGAACTCTGCCCCTTAAGGCACCTAAGGCAGCCACCTGAACCCTAAGAGTTGAAAGCTAAACCTTTGGCCAATCCTGTTGCCGGAAGTCCAACACCTGAGGAATCTCCGTTGACAAAGGATCCAAGGAGCGCTGGCAGACCATGCCTCAAATAACTTCCAGACGCTAGCATAGGCCATAGAAGTAGAAGGCCGAAGTGCCTGAAGAAGAGTGGAAATGACCTGCTCGGAATATCCCCTCAATCTCAATCGCCGCCTCTCAAAAGCCAGGCTGTGCGAGAGAAGTGATCCTCCCGATCCGAAAATATGGGCCCCTGACGAAGTAGACGCAGAAAATGTGCCAGCTGTACAGGACCTTCCAAGGCTAATTGCACCATGTCCGCGAACCACGGGTGATGCGGCCACTCCGGAGCCGGAGACACTGGCAGCGATGCGGGCGAGACACAGGCAGGGATATCCAACCCCCCGGACACCCGGCTTCAACTGAGGGATGGCCCACGAAGGTGTCTTACACCTCAGGATGCTACACAACTAACTACAAACTAGCATATCCTAGGAAAAAAAAACTTTCCCTAACTTTTTTTTTTTTCCTGCTGGAGTCAGAGAAATACTGAGAGGCTGCAGGTGGCACTCTCATTAAGTAGCAGTGCCCAAAGTTCTATGTTCTCTGACTCCATCTGCTGGTAGGAATGCACAACCCACTGGTCTGCACTGATCTGGGTTTGTTCAGGAAAGACTTTATGAAAACTGAGCCTGAGATGCATTTAATGAGCCTGTATCCCTTTGGCCATTGACCAGCCACGAAGATGTATATAACGTTACAAGGATGTGAATTAATGTTTATTTTGTAACCTTATGAAGGTTTTTTTTTTTTTTGTAATTAAAGATTTTTATTAAGCCAAACAGTACAACATGTAAACCATACAAGGCACATTCAGAAAGTAATTAAACAGAACCGATCACATTGGCATTGTACAAATTCACTCTTCAGAGCCAGTAAGACATCGGTATAATAAGTGGTGTAACATAATTCGAAAAGAAGGTTTACATCCCATCAGATGTACCAAAACTTTGTGAGTACAATACCCCCCCCCCCCCCCCTTTGCCTCACCTAGACACTGCATATCAAGAGAAATTGTAAATACTGCTCGAGGTAAAAGGTATAAGATACATAGGAGCTGATATGGATGGGTCCGGCTGCCCTACAAATATGGCCTAACTAGAAGTATGGGGTGTCGGCCGATCCTGTGTGCAAGTGGTCTTAGAAGATAGCCACAATTGATATGGTTGCCATATCAGTTCAAAGCGAGGAACTCTCTTATGCTTGTAAGCTGTAATTTTTGATAATAAAAAAATTTTCTGCACCTTTTGTTGTATAGCTGCTTTTGTGGGTACACTGGGAGACTTCCACAGTCGCGCAATTTCGCAACGGCTAGCAGTTAATATGTAATGGGCTAAACGGTAATGATCCTCCGAGAGCCCTGGGATTTTTGTGCCTAATAATGCCTGCACAGGTGAGAGTGAGGATAACCCAGGGAGTAGATCACTCATCCAATGAAATACGTCCTGCCAGACCGTCTGCAGCTTGGGACAGTCCCACCACATATGGAAATAGGTGCCCACCTCCATACAGGACCACCAGCATGTGTCTGGGTAGTGAGGTGAGAAGTTATGCAATTGGGAAGGACACACATACCAACGATAGAGCACTTTATATGAGTTCTCAACAAGAGAAGCCGCAATATATCCTCTGCCTATATTTTGGAAAATAGACTTCCAATCCCGGGGAGCCCAGTCTACCTGGAGATCTCTCTCCCATGTCTTCTGAAATGTGTATGTAGGCACGTCCTGTAAAGACAGTAATTGGTATATCATAGATAAAACTTTAGTACAATCATTGGCCTTCTCACAAAACTTTTCAAATTTGGACTTCCCTAAGTTGAGATGCAAGGCACCCATGTGGGCATGAGCAAAATGATTTAACTGTAAATAGGGGTACAAGGCAGAGTCTGGCAACGAGTAAGCCCGTCGAAGATCTGCAAACGGGCGCCTTGTAGTTTGGCCCCAAACATGCCCCCAGTGCCGAATTCCCCGCCGCCTCCAAACTATGAAAGCCGGACTCTCAAAGCCAGGGCGGAATGCTTTATTAGTATATAAGCTGGTGCTAGCTTGATATTCCCTCCTGCCCACCAAAGAAGTTCCATGTTGATGCCAGAATTGTAATAACATGAGGGTGGAGGGGGGAAGCACTAGACTCTGCTCCACTATCCAAGTTTTCCTGGGTTGCCGTTGCCAGATGAGACTGCTAAGTGGCACATTTCCCAGGAGTTCTTGAGTGATAATCACCCATTGTTTAGATTGTCTGGACAGGTGCAAGTCCACCAACTTTTTAAACTGGGCGGCTCTAAAGTATCGAGTGAGATCTGGGACACAAAGTCCCCTCTTAGTTTGGATTGAGTAAGTATCCTTTTGGCCACCCTGGGCCTCCGTCCTGCCCAGATGAAAGTCATACACCACTTTTGCCACTGCTTTAAGAGCTGGGCTGGAACCAGGATTGGAAGCGTTTGGAACAGATATAAAAGTTTTGGCAAAATAGTCAATTTAAAAACAGCCATTCTACCCAGCCATGAGATATGGTAGTGGCTCCATTCTTCCATGTCCTTGGCTATTTTGTTCCATAAAGGTATGTAATTTATGGTGAGTAAATCCGGAGTGGCACTTAGCTGAATCCCTAAGTATTTAATCTGCGTTTTTGCCCACTTGAATTGAAACAACCCTTGTAATCGACTGACCACCCTGGGTGGGATATTTATGTTAAGAATCTCGGATTTGTCCCAGTTAACCCGGAATCCTGAAACTGTACTAAAGACCTCCAACCTTATGAAGTTTCAATGTAATTCCTGGTTCATAGTACAATGAAAGGAGATAGAAAGAGGTTCATTTAAGATTTTCATGACCCAAACTTTTCTAATGCCCAGCTGCTAGGAAGCCGCTGCCTTTCAGAGGACACAAGATTGTTCCATTTTCTTAGGATATCACCAGTACATATGTGTGAAACGTCTGTGTGACTGGGTCTCTGTCAGGTCCACTTATAGCAAATAGATGCTACTATGCTTCTGTAGGCACGTGTTGATTGGCATTGTGCCGCCCATTTTATCTAACTGGATTTCAGCAATGTACTGTGCAGCATAGATAAGGCTGCTCAGTGCACAAATCAGGTTTAAAGGGATGACTGCCTGATGCTCATGTGGCTTTCAGAGTAATTGTCTTGGAGCCTAATATTGAATTTAAAAGTTGGTAGTCTCTGAGTGCCTTAAATTACGAGCCTCCGCATTAAAAATGGACAGGGCCAAAGGCAGAGTCAGGATGGGGGAATGAAATTAGGAGCTTGGTGCTGATTTCCAGCAGTCGTCACTGAAATTTAGATGAGTCAGTACCTCAACTGAGTTTAGGCACCTTATTTGGCTGCCTATATTCAGCCAGTTTAAGGCACCTTAAAATCAGGCATTGAGCGCTCTCTGAATGTCGGGTTCTTTTCTGTGAAATGTTCCTGTAAAATCTGATATTGCCAGATGTTATTGCTGTCTCCACATGAACCTTTTGTGTTGTAGGGCTGCTTATCACTATATCTTGTCTCTAAAGAAGTAAATTGGAGGAATTAAACTGCTGACAAGACCTAACTTCAGGGAGGATCTGTCAACTGTTTTTTATTAAACCATGTGAATGATCGTGTGCGGTGCTGTGTACATTGATGGATTTGTATCCCTGCTCTCTCTTTTAGTGATGACAGCATGGGGTATCAGTATCCATTCACCTTAAGAGTGGTCCAGAAGGATGGAAATTCCTGTGCTTGGTGCCCATGGTACAGGTAAAAGGCCTTTTCTAGAATGTATACAGGGAACACATTTTGTCTTCTGTTTTTGCACAAGTTTAAAGATTACAAGTATACATGTGAATAGCAGGAAAATTAGAAATGCAACCTTTACTGCAAAAATGAATGGTTTTTTGAATTCACAAATTCATACTTAAGTAAACCGTAAAATTATTGGCGAAAGAGAGAAAAATCTTCCTGAAGTTTGACTTTCAGCACTTTTCAATCTTCTCTTGGCTCAGATTTTGCAGAGGCTGTAAAATTGATTGCACAGAAGATGGAGCTTTAATTGGAAATGCCTGTATTGCTGTGGATTGGGATCCAACAGCCTTGCATCTCCGCTATCAGACATCGCAAGAGCGGGTAACTGATCCCCATTGCCCTTTGATTTCGTTTAGTAGATGTTGAATGTATAGTGCACACTTTTGCAGAGAGGATGAAGAGAGAGGGCAGCTTATATTCCTTTGCTGTGCCGAAACTCTTTCCCATCCAGCTACCTTGAGAGAGCCATTGGGATTCACCTTGTTTTTTTCCATATTGCCTTCTTTATAGAAGCCACAACATTCCAGCATTTTCCTGTGGCCAAGGGAGAATAGGGTCAGAACCTGGAAATGCATGAAAGTACGCACTAGACCATTGGCTGTTGGGGGTAAATAGATATTAACTTGTGGGAAGAATGTCTCCTGAATATTGCCCTTCTTTCATCCCCTATATGAGGAAAGGTGGTGGGGTTAGGACACAGGGATTCCTTTTTTAAAATCCCCTGGCCGGTCATCAAATTTTCAAAGGGAAAACCCATGTGGCGTTTTCCTTTAAAACTTTGGCGTATTTGTACCCATAGATCTACAAGCTACCCATGAGGACTGTAAACACCCTTTATATTGCATAGAAAGCTTGAACTGAAACATTTTCCTGACTTAAATTAGTAGCTTTTGTTCCTGGTCCTCTTTCCATGTACAAGCAGTGTAATACGCCTGGAGGTCAATATTCAATGATGCAGCGAGTGGCAGATTTATGCGGTGAAAGTAATGGGTGTAACTTGTTTGGGATATTCAGTGGATATACTTAGATAAATTATATACAGTGGCTTGCAAAAGTGTTCAACCCCTTAAAAAGTCAGCAGATTTGTGTGGATTACAAATGACACTTACACAGATGTTCCAGACAGTGTGTTTATTGCAGACCAGTATGCTCTTAAAGTAAATTTTCAAAGTCACAATTCATTATTTTTCTGCATTTTTTGTAAAATGAAATTAAAACTGAAAAATGCTGCTTGCATAAGTATTCAACTCCTATGCTGGGGAAAGCTCCAAGTTTACACAGATGAAAGATATTGCCCTAACAATTGGTTTACAATTGGCCTCTACCTGAGAATCATTAAAAAAAAGGTCAGCTTTTCTGGATGAAAGACCCCCTAATTCAAGTACCATTGGTCAGACTGTAAATCTGAAGGAAAGCTGTGAAAATGAAGCCAAAGCAGCATTCTAAGGACATTAAAGATAAAGTTTTAGACTTGCAGAAGATAGGAAAAGATTACAAAATAATATCCAAGTACTTGGATATCCCAGTGAGCACTGTTTTATCAATTGTGAGAAATGGAAGCTGCATCATACCACCCCGACACTGCCTGGACAAGGCCATCCCTCAAAACTCAGCATCAGAGCAAGAAGGAGACTTAAGGGAAGCCACAGAGAAGCCAATAATCACTTTGAAGGAGCTACAGAGTTCAGTGGCTGAGGCTGGAGTGGAGGTGCACCAGTCAGCCATATCCAAGAGCTCTGCATACAACTGCCTGCATAGGAGGATGGCTAGAAAGAAGCCATTACCGAAGAAAAACCTATCCAAGCACATCTGGAGTTTGCCAGAAAGTATCAAAGTGACCCAGCTAAAATGTGGAATAAGGTTTTGTGGTATGATGAGACAAAAATGGAGTTTTTTGGGATGTAATTTTACACCATCCCAACAGTAAAGTAAGGGGGTGGCAGCATCATGCTGTGGGGATTCTTTTCCTCAGCGGGGTCTGGGCATCTTGTTAAAATTGAAGTACAGAGGATGGTTCAACATACAAGGAGTTAACTGCAAGACAACCTGCTTTAGTCTGCTAAAACACTAAACCTTGAGAGAACGTTTACCTTTCAGTAGGACAATGAGCCCAAGCACGAGGCCAAAGCAACACAGGAGTGATTGAACAACAAAAAGGTGAATGTTCCCTGTACGTACCCGGATCAGTCCAGGCCATGGGTTGAGCCTCCTGTCCAGCAGATGGAGACAGAGAAAAACTGAAAGGATATCCTATATCAGGACAGAGCCTACCCTGCAGCCCTTCAGTATTTGTCTGTCTCCAGCAGATGGATCAGCTTACCCTGCGGTCTCCTGATCTTGGCTAGTCAGTCCTTGTTTTCCAGTTGTTTTCTTTCCCTTTCGGATCAAGCAAATAGTAACTAATTTCTAGTATTGTTTCAATCTCAAGAAAAAAAAAATATATATCTTTTAATTTTGTTGTGTCGGACTCTGTCTATTTCCTTTTTCACAGGAGACGCTTCCATCTCCTGGCTCTTGCCGGACTTAGGGGGGCTTGGCCCTTGTGCATGGCATAGCCTAGGTCCGAGTTTGCTTCCTCGGTGTGGGGGGGTTGAAACTGGTGGTCCAGTCACTCATCCCCCCCTCCTCTGGCTGCCTTGAGGGCTCAGTGCTCCTCTTTTTTCCCTCTCAGTCCTGGGAAGTTTTCACTTCCTCTCAGTTTAAAAAAAAAAAAAAAAAAAGAATATAAAATAAAATAAAACAGAATTACAAAAAGGGGGAAAGTTTTAGCTACCTTATATCCACAAGCCGGCAGCCAGACCCAGAGGAGCGTGCAGGGTTCAGTCTTATGCCTCTGCTCCTACTGGCAGCAGAAAAGCTTTTTTTTTTCTCAGCTGTTTGTGTTTTGCAGATCGCGGCTCCTCTTCAGTGGGGATGCCGCGTCCTAGCTCCTGCACTGCTTGTGGAGAGCCCTTGTTGTGCCTGCGCGCGAGGGGCTCTGTTCAGCATGCCTGCCAGGTGAGGAGGGTCCCTTGGCAGCGTTGCCACCCCCCCCCCCCCGATTTAAGCCCCGTGCTGCCTCGGGATGAGGTCCCTGACCCCCCTCCCCCGCTCCCTCCCTCCGGCAAGGCTAGGCCCCGTTTTTCTTCGGAATTTGTGCTCCTCCTGCACAAATCTTATTTGGCCAGCTTGCAAGAGGAAGAGGACCCTTCCCCAGGTCCCCTTCCAGTGAAAATCCCACGACCGACTCCGCCGCCCGTTCTCCCAACCCCGGAGCCACAGGGGCCCGTTAGGGTGCAGGTGGTGCCGAGGGTACCTCCCATCCCTGACCCTCCGGCGCCTCTGGTTGCTCCGGATCTGGATCCCACCACAGATTTGGCAGGGGCGCTCCCCGCCTGGAGGGGGATGACCCCCGGGTCCTCCGCATGTTTCAGAAGGAGGAATTGGAACCCCTCATTCCCTTTGTCCTCCAGGAGCTGAGAATTGAGGGGGCCCCTGCAGATACGCTGACGGCTTCGCTGCCCAAAGATATGGACGCGGGACTCAGGGCTCCGGCGAGTGCCTTTCCCTTCCATCCTATGCACAAATTGTTGCTCCTCCGGGAATGGTAAGCTCCCGAAGCGGGATTACGTGTCGGGAGGGCTTTGGACAAGCTCTACCCCCTCCCTGAGGATTGCTTGGACATGCTGTGAATTCCTACAGTAGATTCTTCTGTCTCTGCGGTCATCAAACACACTACTATTCCAGTATTGGGGGCCACGGCCCTAAAGGACGTGCAAGATCGTAAGCTCGAAGCCCATTTAAAACGCATCTTCAAGGTTCTGGCTTTGGGGGTCCGGGTGACGATCTGCAGCAGTCTCATGCAGCGGGCAGGTCTTAGGTGGGTTCAACAACTGTTTGGCACCCAGGACCTCTCGTCTGCAGAGGCGGAGCAGGCTGAACAGTTGGAAGGCATCATCGCGTATGGGGCAGATGGCGCTGTACAACCTCCTCCGCGTCCAGGCGAAAGCAATGGTCTCGGCGGTATCCACCAGAAGGCTCCTCTGGTTGCGCAATTGGTCAGTGGACCCGTCATCTAAGGCCCGCTTGGGCACGTTGCCTTTCAAGGGCAAGTTGCTTTTTGGAAAGGACCTTGAGCAGCTTATTATCTCCTTGGGGGAAAACAAGGTTCATAAGCTGCCTGAGAACCGTCCGAAACAATCTAGGTCGTTTACACCCTCCCGTCCTCGATTCCGGGGTCAACGGAGATATATGCCTCGTGGGCACAGTGGCTCCTCTAGAGGTTATTCTTCCCGGTCTCAATCTTGGTCCCAGCCTTTTCATGGGCGCAGGCCCTTCTGCGAGGGGGCCTCTCAGCGTGCCACCTCCAAGCCCGCTTCAGAATGAAATTCGGTCAACCCATTCCTCGGTCCCCTATCTGGGTGGTCGTCTCTCCCTGTTCTTCAAGGATGGGTCAAAATCACGTCAGACCAGTGGGTTCTCGAGAATGTCCGAGACTGTTACGCTTTAGAATTTGCTCGAGACCTGCCGGACCTCTTCGTTGTCTCTCCTTGCAGCCGTCTCAAGCAGGAGGTGGTGGACCAAACATTTTCCAGGCTCCAGAGTCTGGGCGCCATTGTCCCAGTTCCACAGCAGGAATTCGTTGCCGGCCAGTATTCTATTTACTTCTTGGTACCCAAGAAGGGCAGTGCTTTTCGTCCGATCTTGGACCTTAAGAGGGTCAACCGGGCCCTCAAGATCCCACATTTTCGCATGGAGACCTTGAGAGCGGTCATCGCGGCGGTTCATCCCGGCGAGTTCCTCGCCTCTTTCAATCTGACAGAGGCCTACTTCCACATTCTGATTTGCCACGATTATCAGAAGTATCTTCGCTTCCACATCCTCAACCGGAATTTTCAGTTTCGGGCGTTGCCCTTCAGCCTCGTCACCACACCATGCACCTTCACCAAGGTCATGGTGGTGATGGCGGCTGCCCTCCGCCAAGAAGGATTCCTAGTCCACCCCTATCTGGACGACTGGCTCGTGTGGGCCAAGTCAGAGAGTCACTGCCCACAGGCAGTAGATCGGGTTCTAGCTCTCCTCTCTTCCCTGGGGTGAATAGTAAATTTTCCCAAAAGCAATCTCCAGCCTTCCCAAGTGTTGAATTTTTGGGGGCCCGCTTCAATACTCGGATCGGCAAAGTGTCCCTGCCTCACGCGCGAGCTCTCAAATTGATCGATCAGGTGCAGAACCTTCTCTCGCTCCGTCTCCCAACAGCATGGGACTACCTCCAAGTTCTGGGCTCAATGGCCTCCACCATAGACCTAGTCTCCTGGGCTTTTGCGCATATGTGTCCGCTACAGAGAGCTTTGCTATCCCGTTGGCAGCTGGTGTCGGAGCAGGTTCACACAGTTCTCCCGCTTTCGGTCTCTACCATCGCCGCCTTGCAGTGGTGGCTTTCGCTTCCTCATCTTCTCCAGGGAATGCCTCTTCAGACTCCACAGTGGATGGTAGTGACCACGGATGCCAGTCTCTCCGGCTGGGGAACAGTCTGCCAGTCCCAGACCACACAGGGGATTTGGTCTCCGGTTCAGGCTCGGGGGTACATCAGTCGACTGGAGGCCCGGGCGGTGTATCTGGCGCTTCAGGAGTTTCTACCCTTAATCCGCAGCAAGGCGGTGAGGGTCCTATCCGACAACTCCACCACGGTTGCTTATATCAACCGCCAGGGGGGCACTCGCAGTCACCTGGTGGCTCTAGAAGC
Source organism: Rhinatrema bivittatum (assembly GCF_901001135.1). Lineage (NCBI taxonomy): Eukaryota > Metazoa > Chordata > Amphibia > Gymnophiona > Rhinatrematidae > Rhinatrema > Rhinatrema bivittatum. The sequence continues at coordinate 178,455,076 of NC_042622.1, forward strand.
CAGCCGTCTCTTTGCCTGGGCGGAGCGTCATCTGGATTGCCTGGCGGCCTCCCATATAGCGGTCAAGGAGAATATACAGGCCAATTTCCTCAGTCACCAGTCTCTCGATCCGGGAGAGTGGGAACTCTCGGACGAAGTCATGAATCTGATTGTCGACAGGTGGGGTCTCCCTCGCCTGGACCTCATGGCGACCTTGCGCAATGCCAAGGCCAACAGGTTCTTCAGCCGCTGGAGGGAACACTGTTCGGAGGGCATGGATGCTCTAGCTCTCCCCTGGCCCGCAGACGTCCTTCTCTACGTGTTCCCTCCGTGGCCTCTGGTGGAAAAAGTTCTCCAAAGAATAGAACTCCACCAAGGGCCAGTGGTTCTGGTAGCACCCGAATGGCCTCGCAGACCGTGGTTTGTTGACCTCGTCAACCTGGCAACAGACGGGCCTCTTCGGCTTGGCCATCTTCCTCGCCTACTTCGGCAGGGGCCCGTATTTTTTGACCAGGCTGATCGCTTTTGTCTAGTGGCCTGGCTTTTGAACGGAGATGTCTGAGGCATAAGGGCTATAAGGAGGAAGTTATCTCCACTCTTATGCGGGCTCGCAAGCAGTCCACTTCGCTGGCTTAGGTACGCATTTGGAAAGTTTTTGAGACCGTCTGTGTGGAATCAGGTGTTCCAGTGCGCTCCACTCCAATTTCATTGGTACTTTCTTTCCTCCAGAAGGGTCTTTCCAAGGTCCTCTCCTTCGGTTCTTTGCACGTACAAGTGTCCGCTCTCAGAATCCTTCTCGATAGAGTCGACAGTCACCCCTTGGCGGCTCACCCGAATGTGATTTGGTTCTTGAAGGGCGTCAAGCACTTGAGGCCGCCCATTCGCTCCACTTGTCCGTCGTGGAGTCTTAATCTAGTCCTTCGGGCTTTCTGTACTGCTCCGTTTGAACCCCTCCGTTGGGCTACAGTGAAAGATCTCACGCTCAAGGCGGTTTTTCTCGTCTCTATCTGTTCCACTCTGCGAATTTCGGAGATCCAAACATTGTCCTGTCGGGAACCCTTTTTGCGGTTTTCCGATTCTGGAGTCTCTCTCAAAACGGTGCCGCCTTTCTTGCTGAAGGTCGTTTCCATCTTCCATGTCAACCAGTCGGTGGAGCTCCCAGCGTTCTCTCCAGAGGAGGTTGTGGGTACCGCTGGGGGCGACCTTCGCCAACTTGATGTTAAACGCATTTTACTCCGGTACCTCCAGATTACCAACGACTTTCGGGTATCGGATCATCTCTTTGTCCTCTGGAGTGGTCCGAATCGGGGCAAACTGGCCTCTAAGGCTACCATTGCTCGTTGGTTAAAGGAGGCAATTTCCTCGGCCTATCTTTGTCAAGGTCGGGTGGTTCCTGAGGGCCTAAAGGCTCATTCGCTGTGTTCTCAAGCTACTTCCTGGGCGGAGAATCAATTGGTTTCTCCGCAAGAAATCTGCATGGGCTGCTATCTGGACGTCCATGCCTACTTTTGCTCGACACCACCGCCTGGATGTGCAAGCACCAGTCTTTGGTTCTTTTGGTAGGCAAGTGCTTCGAGCGGGACTGTCTCTGTCCCACCCTGTTTAGGGAAGCTTTGATACATCCCACGGTCTGGACTGATCCGGGTACGTACAGGGAAAGGAAAATTAGTTCTTACCTGTTAATTTTCATTCCTGTAGTACCACGGATAAGTCCAGACGCCCTTCCCTGTTTATTCTTTCATGTCGTCCACTAGAAGCTTCTTTTATTGCAGATTTTCAGAAGTCAGTATTGTATTATTCTCTTCAGAACACCGGAAGCTTACACCGGAAGCTTTGGTTTTGGTGACCAAAAGCAAGAGCAAGAGCGTTCCTTTCTACAGAGTTCCTTAAAAAGTTGTTGAGTTGCTCAGTTGAGTTTTATAGTTACTTGCTTGATCCTGTTCTTGGTGTTTTTTTCTGCTTTGACAATGGTTATACTGAAGGGCTGCAGGGTAGGCTCTGTCCTGATATAGGATATCCTTTCAGTTTTGGTCTGTCTCCATCTGCTGGACAGGAGGCTCAACCCACGGTCTGGACTGATCCGTGGTACCACAGGAACGAAAATTAACAGGTAAGAACTAATGTTCCTTTCTTCACTAGCCAAGTCAAGTCCATATCTCAATGTAATCGAGAATTTGTGGCCCTATTTAAAAGTTGTAGTCCGTAAGCGTCATCCAAAAACGTGAATAAGAAATGGAAAAGGGATCTGAATGAAGAAGACAGGAAACAGCATAAGCACTGGCAAGTCAGATGCAAAGCATTGATAAGGAAGGCAAAGAAAGAATTTGAAAATAAGCTTGCCATGGAAGCAGAAACTCATAATAAAAACTTTTCTGGTACATTCGAGGTAAAAAACCTGTGAGGGAGTCAGTTGGATTATTAGATGATCAAGGGGTAAAAGGGACACTTAGGGATGACAAAGCCATAGCAGAGAGACTAAATGAATTCTTTTTTTTTTTTGGTATTCACTGAGAAAGATGTAAGAGAGATACTCATGCCAGAAATAGTATTCAAAGGTGAATGTTCACAGGAACTGAAACAAATTTCAGTGAACCTGGAAGATGTACTAGTGCAAATTGACAAACTAAAGAGTTAGCAAATCACCTGAATCAGATGGGATACAACCCAGAAAACTGAGAAATTAAATTGCAGACCTGCTACTGGAAATTTGTAAAATATCAATAACATCATCTATGGTATCTGAGGTCTGGAGGGTTGCCAGTGTAATGCCAATTTTTAAAATGGAATCAAGGGATGATCCAGGAAACTACAGTCTGATGTCTATGCCAGGCAAAATGGTAGAAACTATCGTAAAGAACAAAATTGCTGAATATATAGATAGGCATAGTTTAATGGAACAAAGTCAACATGGATTTGCTACATTTTGAGGGAGTAAATAAACATGTGGATAAAAGTGAGCCAGTGATATAGTGTACCTGGATTTCCAGAAAGCATTTGACAGTCCCTCATGAGAGACGACTTAGGAAATTAAAAAGTCATGGGGTAGGGGGCAGTGTCCTATTGTGGATTGGGAACTGGTTAAAAGATAAAATACAGAGAACAGGGCTAAATGGTAAATGTTCCCAATGGAGAAAGGTGAATAGTGGCGTGCTCCAGGGATCTATTTTTTAATATATTTATAAATGATTTGGAAATAGGAACAAGTGAGGTAATCAAATTTGTCAATGATACAAAATTATTCAAAGTTGTTAAATCACAAGAGGATGCCTGGAATGCCCTCGGAAGTGGTGAAGACAAAAACAGTGAAAGAATTCAAAGAGGCATGGGATTTATTTTATTTTATTTATTTATTTTATTTATTTAAAATCTTTTCTATACCGTCGTTAAGCAGTTGCCATCACAACGGTTCACAATAGGGCACATAACTATATGTTGTAAATAGTGTCTAGAATTCTAACAATTACACAGGTGCCATCAAAATACTGTAACAGTTTCATCATAACTATTACATGGTGGGTGTTATAAGTCGTGTCCAGTTTTCTCTGTCTACTTGTAAGATAAATTACTACTTAATAATGAAAAGAAAGATTTAGAATATACAAAAACTAGAAACACATGCATTAAGATGAACAGGTGTGAGTGTGGGGGTTTAGCTGACCATAACCAACACTTCCCTGTTTTCTCCCCTCATTTCTCTTTGTTGTATGCTTGCTTAAATAGCCATGTTTTTAGACTTTTTCTGAAGGTTTTGATGTTTCCTTGCAATCTGATTTCGAAAGGCATATTATTCCATATTGGGGGTCCTGCTAGGGATAGAGCCCTATCCCTTACTTGAGTTAGTCTGGCCGTCTTAACTGAGGGAATAGTTAGCAGTGCTTTGTTTGCTGATCTCAGGTTCCTGTGGATCTCTAAAAACTAGAGGATGGAAATAAAGAAATGAGTGCATGGGGGTAACTTTCTGGTGTGTCGGTTACTACCCTTAACCAATAAGCCTTCATACTGTTGATGCTACTCCATCAGTTCTCTCTGCTTCAACAGCAGGGGGAAAAGGGGAAGTAGATTCAGACAGCAAACAACAAGGACACTGAATTTTGTAATCAGGGAAAGCAAATAAGCATAGGGGTAGCTTGCTGATATAGCTATTACTACCCTTAACCAATAAGCATGAAACACTTGATTCAACTCCAACATTGATCTCTGCTTCAACAGCAGGAATTAACGGGGAATTTGGACTCAAACAGAAACCAACAAGGGCCCTGACCTTGACGGTCTGCGAAACTGATAAGTGCAGAAACTACCATAAGCTTGCTGGGCAGATTGGATGGTCCGATGGTTCTTTTCTGCCATCATTTCTATGTTTCTAAGTATGTTTCTATGTTTGTGAGAAATTGCAAGAGGACATTGCAAAACTGGGAGATTGGGCATGCAAATGGAAAATGAAATTGAATGTGGACAAGTGCAAAGTGATGCACTTAGGGAAGAGTAACCCAAATTATAGCTACACAATGCAAGGTTCCACATTAGAATTCACCACTCAGGAAAAGGATCTAGGTATCACCGCTGATAATAAGTTGAAATCTTCTGCTCAGTATGCAGCAGCAGCCAAGAAAATAAATAGAATGCTAGGGATTATTAGGAAAGGAATGGAGAACAAAACAAAAAATATCATAATGCCTCAGTATCTCTCCATGGTGTAACCTCATCTTGAGAACTGTGTGCAGTTCTGGTCACCGCATCTCAGAAAAGATATAGTAGACACACAATGAAATTACTAGGTAATACATTTAAAACTAATAAGAGAAAATATTTTTTTACTCAACACATAATTAAGCTCTGGAATTCGTTGCCAGAGGATGTGGTGAAAGTTATTAGTTTAGCAGCGTTTAAAAACAATTTGGACAAATTCCTGGAAGAAAAATCCATAAATCATTATTAAGGTGGAGTTGCAAAATCTCTGAATCTCTGGGACAAGCAGCATGGTATCTATCTACCCCTTGGGGTCCTGCCAGGTATTTGTGACCTGGTTGGGCCACTGTTGGAAACAGGATACTGGGCTTGATTGACCTTTGGTCTGATCAGGTATGGCATGTTCTTATGTTCTAACCTGGAGCAAATCTGTCGGTAAGAATGGGCAAAAATCACCCTCAAACAGTGTGCAAAGCTGGTAGAAACTTACCCCAACAGATTTAAAGCTGTTTTTGCAGCAAAAGGTGGTTCTACCAAGAACTTGTCTGAAGGGGTTAAATACTTATGCAAGCAGCATTTTTCAGTTTATAATTTTATTTTACAAAAAATGCAGAGAAATAATGAATTGCGACTTTGAAATTTTATTTTAAGGGCCTGATTTTAAAAAGCATTTACTCAAGGAAATGGGCTTTTGAAAATTGCTACAACATATGCTGTTGAATGGTCCATAGGATTTACGTGCACTTTACTCAAGTGCTTTTGAAAATTGCTATGATAGTATGTTACATGTACACTCACAACTCCTTTGAAAATTGCCCCCTAAGAGTATACTAGTTTGTGATAAACATACTGTCTGGAACAATCTGTGCAAGTGTCATTTGTAATCCACACAAATCTGCTGACTGTTTAAGGGGTTGAATACTTTTGCAAGCCACTGTATGTAACTTTATCTGGTTAAAATTAGGCCTGTATTTTCCCAACCAGACTTGTCAGCAAACTTTTAGCAGAAGAGTTCTCAATATATGCACTCACTGGCTAAAGTTTAGCCCTGCCTCCATTGGTGCCCCTTTTTGTCCAGATAAACTTTGTGTGCACAAAAAAGTATGTGGTCCACAGGGGGAAAATATTCATATTCAACTTTTGTGCAAATAATTACAAGATACTTGCACAAAGACTTTTGTAAATTAACTTGTACTCTCAAAGCAATAGAGATAAGTTGTTATTCTAGTAAAAATTGAATTTGCTGGAAATTTGTATACCTTTTGATATACAAGTAAAAATACTCATGCAGTTATGAGGTCATAGCATAGCAGGTATTTTGAGTAGCTAGTCGCATGGTCTATATGACACTTCCCATGTCTCTGCCATTAGTGGCTTGTTAGTTACAGTAGCCAACAAGTGAAAAGGTTCAGTCCTGTCCATGTAGATATCCGATTGACACAAACCTTTGTTTATACAGTCCTCAGTTTGCTAGGAAGTTTGTTGAATCAATTCCAAGTCTTGAGGTTAAATTCAGCTACTGTGGTTTGGTATAGAATTTGGATGCCATGAATAGGCACCCTGAATCTGTCAGCATCTTGTAGATACAGTATAGCTTTTGTTAGCAATTCTTAGCCAGAACATTAACCACACCAGTCTGGCAATTTTCCCCCTAGATTGTTGAAGAGCACGAAAGCGTAGAGCAAAGTCGACGGGCTCAGGCAGAGCCCATTAACCTGGACAGCTGCCTCCGGGCGTTTACCAGCGAGGAAGAGCTGGGAGAAGATGAGATGTATTATTGCTCCAAGTGCAAGACTCACTGCTTAGCCACCAAGAAACTAGATCTTTGGAGGTTGCCGCCCATTTTGGTATATCGCTCTTCTGCTCATCTTGTTTGGGGAAAATAATATTGTAACAAGAATTGATTTACTGGTTGAATAACTCTTCCTAATTGCATTCTGTTATGAAGCTGATAGGGGTCTCTATTCTCTAGGACAGTGGTTCTCAACCGATGTGTCGCGACACACCAGTGTGTCGCCAAGCTCCGGCAGGTGTGTCGCGGCTCCCGGTGTTCCACTGCCCCGCTTGTGCTTCCCTTCTCCCTAGGGGCGGGGCCGAAGAATGAAGAGACGCTGCGCGCCAACGCCAGCGGGGCCGAAGAACGAAAAGACCTGCGCGCCGACGTCAGCGGGGCCGAAGAACGAAGAGACGCTGCGCGCCAACGCCAGCGGGGCCGAAGAACGAAAAGACCTGCGCGCCGACGGCAGCGGGGCCGAAGAACGAAAAGACCTGCGCGCCGACGTCAGCGGGGCCAAAGAACGAAGAGACGCTGCGCGCCGCCGGCAGCTGAAGAGCAGAGAGACTTGCGCGTCACCAGCGGCGGGGCTGAAGAACGAAGAGACGCTGCGCGCCGCCGGCAGCTGAAGAGCAGAGAGATCTGTGCGTCACCAGCGGCGGGGCCGAAGAACAAAGAGATGCTGCGCGCCGCTGCCGGTGGCTGAAGAGCGCAGAGACCTGCACGTTGCTGGCGGCGGGGCCGAAGAACGAAGAGACACTGTGCGCCGCTGCCGGCGGTTGAAGAGAGGAGAGACCCTGCACACTGCGGGAGGCGGCTGGAGAGACGTTGCGTACCGCAGGAGGTCAGGCCAGAGGTGGCTGAGAAGTGGAGGCCAAACAATGAGAAGAGGCTCCATGTGAGCTTGTGTGCTTGTGGTAGAATGGGTGCCTGGGTGCATGAGTGAGAGCTTGTGTGCGTGTGTGGTAGAATGGGTGCCTGGGTGCATGAGTGAGAGCTTGTGTGCGTGTGTGTGTGGTAGAATGGGTGCCTGGGTGCATGAGTGAGAGCTTGTGTGCATGTGTGTGGTAGAATGGGTGCCTGGGTGCATGAGTGAGAGCTTGTGTGCGTGCATGTGTGTGGTAGAATGGGTGCATGAGTGAGAGCTTGTGTGCGTGCGTGTGTGTGGTAGAATGGGTGCCTGGGAGCATGAGTGAGAGCTTGTGTGTGTGCATGTGTGTGGTAGAATGGGTGCATGAGTGAGAGCTTGTGTGCGTGTGTGTGTGTGTGTGTGTGGTAGAATGGGTGCCTGGGAGCATGAGTGAGAGCTTGTGTGCGTGTGTGTGGTAGAATGGGTGCCTGGGTGCATGAGTGAGAGCTTGTGTGCGTGTGTGTGGTAGAATGGGTGCCTGGGTGCATGAGTGAGAGCTTGTGTGTGTGTGTGGTAGAATGGGTGCCTGGGTGCATCAGTAAGAGCTTGTGTGTGTGTGTGTGTGTTAGAATGGGTGCCTGGGTGCATGAGTGAGAGCTTGTGTGCCTGTGGTAGAATGGGTGCATGAGTGACAGCTTGTGTGCCTGTTGTAGAATGGGTGCATGAGTGAGAGCTTGTGTGATTGTGTGTGGTAGAATGGGTCCCTGGGTGCATGAGTAAGAGCTTGTGTGTGTGTGTGTGTGTGTGTGTGTGTGTTAGAATGGGTGCCTGGGTGCATGAGTGAGAGCTTGTGTGCCTGTGGTAGAATGGGTGCCTGGGTGCGTGAGTAGGAGCTTTGTGTGTGTGTGTTAGAATGCATGCCTGGGTGCGTGAGTGGCAGCTTTATGTATGTGTGTGTTGGAATGCATGCCTGGGTGCGTGAGTGGCAGCTTTGTGTGTGTGTTAGAATGGGTGCCTGATTGCATGAGTGAGAGCTTGTGTGCCTGTGGTAGAATGGGTGCCTGAGTGGTGAGTGGCAGCTTTGTGTGTGTGTGTGTGTGTGTGTGTGTGTTGGAATGCATGCCTGGGTGCGTGAGTGGCAGCTTTGTGTATGTGTGTGTTAGAATGCATGCCTGGTTGCATGAGTGGCAGTGTGTATGTGGTAGAATGGGTGCTTGGGTGCATGAGTGAGAGCTTGTGTGTGTGGTACAATGGGTGCATAAGTGGCAGTGTGTGTGGTTGTAAGTGACAGAGTATGTGTGTGCTTGTATGTAAGTGACAGCATGTGTGTGATTGAGAGAGACTGGTCAGGGAGGTGACTGGTGTGTGTGTGTGAGAGACAGAGACTGGTCAGGGAGGTGACTGGTGTGTGTGAGGAAGAGATACTAGTTATGGAAGTTACTGGTCTGTGTGAGACAGAGTCTGGTTGTGGGCCCTAAGGAAGAGGACTGTGAGGACAGAGCTTCAGCAGCCACTGCTGCTTCTGGTGAGTGCTATTGGTCTGCAAGGGAAAGGAGTAGGAGAGTTGCTGGAGAGGGTAAGTAAAGGCAGCTTTTTAAGTTTATTTTTCTTGATTGATTGCCATTTTAATTATTGGGTGTTATGTGTCTGCTGTTTTGAAATATTTTGATATTTAGACAATTTTTAATAATTTTTATGAGTTTTTAATTGTTGGATGTTATTCCGTTCATCAGCTGTTTTGTAACATTTATTAGTATAGTTTTACAATTATTTCTAAGTGGGTATCTATAGCAGCTTGGCTTGCTCTGTTTTCCCAATAGGAGGTGTATTAGTGTTTAGGGCCTGGTTAATTACTGTCTTTTCATAAGGAGGGGTATTGTGCTTGCCAGTAAAGAGAGTTTGCTTTGCTTTTACTGAGATGTCATCAGATCCAGAATATCTTTTTTTTGTATGGTGAGCCGTACGGGTAATGCCCTAGTTCTGCTCTGCACCCATTTTTGGGGGTCGACGTGGTTCCTGAGGATGCAGAATGTATATTTACATTTTGTCCCGTGATGGTCACATGTTCAGTGTGTCACGCATGTGAGAACCATCTGTCAGGTGTGTCCCGGCCGAAAAAAGGTTGAGAACCACTGCTCTAGGAGTTTCTTGCATGCCAGACAACTAGTCAGAAATCTTCTCCTTTATTGTAACAATGTACATACAAGTAAAAATAAAATCAGGAAAAAGTCAGTAGACATGAAATCCAGTTATGTATGGGGTGATTATAGATTGATTTGTTTTGATGTGTTTCTTGCAAATCTCTTGATGCTGGGTACAATGGAATAATAAAAGTGAAGTCACCAGAGGCACTGCAGTTTTGCAAAAGAGCCCTTGACACCTCAGTGCACACTCTGCACCAATCAAAAATAGTATTTTCTTTTTCATCCAGTCAGACCAGTTGATTCGAGTAGGTTATGCCTGCCACCAAGCAGATGGAGACAAAAGAGCCTGTGACACCTCGGTGCACACTGCATTAATGATATATGTGTGTGTGTAAATGTGTACATACAATATGGGGGCAGTATTCTTTACATGGATGAACCTATGTTTGCCCACGTAAACATATGATTTGAAAATTGCCCCCCTTTCATCTGGGTAAAAAAAGGAGTAGATAGGCCTGTGCATGTGGTGAGTTCATTTTGAAATCACTGCTCTGCAACAACTTCAGTGCAGATGCAACATCAGTGTGGGCTTTGTACCTGCAGCATGCACACTGGCTGGCATTTTTCAAAGGAAACGTCACGAGCAGTTTCCCTCTGAAAATGAACTAGCAGGCTGACAAGTGACCTGTGGGGTTTGAGAATTGCTCTCTCTATTAGGCATGCTTTTTTCCCTTTATAGATAAGTTTATCTGATTGAGCTGAGCTGCTTGTCTGACTCTTGCAATAGTATCTTTTCTGAAACACCAGTTACTGGTGAATTGGTACTGCAATATATACATGTACTGATGGCATATTTGGGGGTTGATTTTTTTTTGTTTGTTTGGTTTTCAGATAATTCACTTGAAGCGCTTTCAGTTTGTAAATGGTCGCTGGATCAAATCTCAGAAGATCGTTAAATTTCCTCGGGAAAGTTTTGATCCGAGTGCTTTTCTGGTACCAAGGGATCCAGTCCACTACCAGCGAAGGCAGCTGGTGCTCCAGGCAGATGGCCAAGCTGAGCCCCAATCTCTTCTTGGTGAGACAAAAAAAGTTGATCCACTAAACGCCTACACTATGGGAGACGGAGATGCACTAACTAGGATCCCAGCACCGCTTACTTCCAACATGGCAGATAACATTAAAGGTAAGGAAATAAATCAACCATGGAAGATACAAGAACCAAGAGGTCCAGATTGAGGGGATTTGTCAAGCTAGATTAAGGATTTACCTGGACAAAGAGCAGGATTTGAAAATCCCTCTGCGCTGACTGGCTTCGATTTAGCTGGGTAAAGTTTTAATGGGATAAAACCTACCCGGATAAAGCAGGATGTTTCAGGGCAGGCCAAACTTAACTGGATGACATCCAGATAATGCTGCTATTCAGAATTTTCCGGGAAAGTCTGGTCATGCTGTGAGGCAGTCCTTAAATTATCGTAATAAACTTTGATTTAACTATGCCACTGAATCCCTTGATCTCCCAGGATAAGCAAGATGGTAGTCCTCACATATGGGTGACATCATCGGGATGGTGCCCTATCACGGAACACTTTTGTCAAAGTTTCAAGAACTTTGACTGGCACACTGAGCATGCCCAGCATGCCACTAACCCTGCATCCAGCAGGGGTCCCCCTTCAGTCTCTTTTTTTCCACGCAGCAGTTGCCCCGCTGTTCTCAAGAGCTCTGAGAATTTCTCACAACTTTTTCCTCATGGAACTTATCTTAGAATTTCAAAACTTTTTTCCCCGTCCCAGAGTCCCCCCTCAACCGCTGACCTCCACTGATGCCGGTAAGTTTTTACCTCGTTCTTTGCGGTCGTTTCCCAGCGGTGCTTTCATCGGTGCCCGATGACCACCTGCTCCCCCTTATTTTTTGAAAAGTGGTGACCGGTTTTTGGAAGTGCCCCAAGTATCCGAGGACTATGTCCATAACGGACCCTCATGACGTCTGCGCCTTATGCTTGGGGCCTTCCCACGATGTCCAATGGTGCACTAGCTGTGCCCAAATGACTCCAAAAAGATGGAACGCCTATTCAAATCTAAGCGCGAGTCTCTGTCTACTCTGGCCAAGAGTACACCAAGTAGAAAGGCCTCTTCTTCATTGACTCTGTCACCATCGACGTCTCAACACCATCGAGACACCGGTGACCGGCCGTCACCGGCATCTTTGCGCTCAAAGGCATCGACATCTTCGTCCTTGGTGCTGTAGAAGGACCGGACCGAGCATTGAGAAGAGCACCGTCATCAACACCAACGTGAGCTTTCTTCTGATGCCGGCACCGACAAACCTTCAACATAGACATCGACTGAGCCACCGACCAAGAAGTCCTGGGGAGAGGAGCCCCCATCCTCCTCTGGACCCGGGGCACCGAGGCGTTCCCCACCTGCAATGGTGCCGGGAGCTGAGACTCCACAGATTCATGTGGACCCTCCGGCAACGCCTACTGAGCCTCCAACCCTGGTCGCTGTGTTAACCAACACCAGCCTTCCGGGAGGAATTGGACCGGATGGTCCAAGAGGCACTTTGTGGATTCCAAACGCCACCGGCGCCAACTCCCATGCTAATGCCTGATCCGGTGCCTACCATGCTGGCTCCAATCCTCGAGTGATTGGATACCCTTATCAGTGCACTTCCATCAGTGCCCGTTCCTTCCGGACCAGCGGCGCCTCCGAAGCCATCAATTCCTCCACCGGCACCGATTCCCTTATCTTCGGACAGAGCTTTCACCGATGCCGGAGCCGATTCCAGGACCATCGGGTCTACTTCCACCCCGACGACCATCAAAAACACCGATACCATTGGTGCCGCCTCCTCCTGTTTCGGTGGCTCCATCCTTCCCATCGGTGCCACCTCCAGATCCTGCTGAATTTGGATCTCTGCCTCCATCTGAAGGCCTGCTGGGTGGAGGAGATCCACCATATGATCCCTGGGGTGATGATTCCTCTGACTCTCAAGACTCTGAGGAGCTTCTATCAGAACGACAGTTACTAACCTCAGACATTTAAGCCTTGTACTTCACTTTGATGCAGCTCCAACACTGCTCTCTGCATCAATGGTGGGAGTGGAAGGAAATTAGAATCAAAAAGTTACCAATAAGGGCCCTGAACTCAGTGGTCGGAGTAACAGATAAGTATGAGAAAATAAGTGTGAAAGCTTGCTGGACAGACTGGATGGGCCTATTGGTCTTCTTCTGCCGTCATTTCTATGTTTCTATAGAACCTTCACCCCCAGAAGAGAGCTGCCGCTCCCCTCCTGAAGACCTCACATTTGCCAACTTCATAAAAGAGATGTCTGAAACCATCCATTTTAAACTGCAAATGGAGGAGGATGCCAGGCATAAAATGCTGGAGGTACTTCAGTTCGTCGATGCCCCCAAGGAAGCGATGGCAGTTCCAGTCCACGAAGTGCTCCTGAGTTGTTACACCGTACCTGGGAATACCCTGGTACAGTTCCACCAATAAACAAGAAAACTGATGCCACGTACCTGGTTCAGTCAGCTCCAGGTTTTCAGATAAGCCAGCTACCCCACCTCTCTGTAGTGGTTGAGTCCGCCCAGAAGAAGGCCAAGATATCCCGGCCTCATTGTTCTGCCCCTCTGGGTAAAGAGCAAAAGTCCTTGGATGCCTTCGGCCGAAGAGTGTTTCAGGGATCTATGCATATGGCACGTATAGCAGCCTACCAGCTATACATGACTCAATACTCGAGGAATCTCTGGAAACAAGTCCAGGACTTCTCCGAGACCCTGCTGGAAGAGTTTCAAGAGGGACTCTCTGCGATCGTCCAAAAAGGGCTTGATGCTGGAAAGCACGAGGTCAGGCAGCGTATGACATCTTTGAGACTGCATCCAGAATGTCAGCAGTGGGAATAAACGCCAGGCGCTGGGCATGGCTTAAATCTTCGGACCTACGCCAAGAAGTCCAGGACAGGTTGGCAGATCTTCCATGCACAGGGGACAATCTGTTTGGCAAGAAAATTCAGGAGACAGTGGCACAACTCAAAGATCACCATGAGACCTTGCGCCAGCTGCCACTGTTCCCTCGGACTTCTCGTCTACCGCCAAAAGGTCATTTAGGCGGGAACCAAGGAGGCTATCCTATAAGCCATGTAGGTATTACCCTCCTCCATCTTGTGCTCGACCGCCCAGACCCTCTCAAAGAGGACAGCCTCGGCAACACAGGGCCCCAAAAGACTGGTCCTGTGTCAGGGTTTTGACTCCCTTCTAGAGAGCAGCAGTCAACCCCCGCCTCCATCAACTTTTCCTGTGGGAGGCTGCCTGTGCCACTTCACCAACACATGGCACACAATCACCACCGATTTCTCTGGTTGCCCACGGTAACCATCTAAACTTCCTTGCACTACCACCGGACTCTCCACCACGACCGGTGTGGAGTCTAACTGACCATACTCCACTTCTCGAGGCAGAGATCTCAATCCTCCTGCACTCCAGTGCCATGGAACCGGTTCCCCGACTGCAGCGAGGAAAAGGGTTCTACTCTCAATATTTTCTGATTCCAAATAAGTCAGGCGGCATACGTCCTATTCTGGACCTCCATGCCCTAAACAAACATCTCCACAAGGAAAAGTTCAGGATGGTTATCTTGGGCACCATGCTTCCTCTCCTTCAAAAGGGAGATTGGCTCTGCTCTCTGGATCTTCAGGAGGCTTATGCCCATATAGCCATAACCCCTACTCATCGAAAATATCTGATTCATAGTAGGTCGAAGGCATTTCCAATACCGGGTGTTGCCGTTCGGCCTCGCATCAGCACCTCGGTTATTCACGAAATGTCTGGCAGTAGTAGCAGCTTACCTAAGGCAGCGCAGTATCCACATCTATCCGTAGCTAGACGATTGGCTGCTCAGAGGACCATCCAGGGAGATAGTACTTTAATCCCTCTGTTTTACCATACACCTGCTACAGTCCTTGGGGTTTCTCATAAACTATCCCAAATCACATCTGACTCCATCACTCACTCTCTCGTTCATCGGAGCAGATCTCAACACCATTCAAGCCAGGGTGATCCTCCCTAAGGACCGAGCACGCACACTGTCAGCTTTAGCCAGAGCAGTACAAACTTGCCGCACTACTACAGCTCGTCACCTGCTAAGCTTGCTAGGACCCATGGCTTCTACTGTTCACATTGCCCTAATGGCTCGACTAGCCATGAGAGTAACACAGTGGACTTTAAAGTCCCAGTGGACCCAATCACATCAACATTTGTCCGACATTGTCCACGTCACCAGCCAGCTTCGACTCTCACTAGCTTGGTGGAAACAGGAGTCCAATCTTCAGATAGGAGTACCTTTTCAATCTCCAAGTCCTCAGATTACATTAACCACAGATGCCTCCAACCTTGGTTGGGGAGCCCATGTCATCAACCTGCAAACCCAGGGAACCTGGACCACAGCAGAAGCAAACCACCAGATACATTTCCTGGAGCTCAGGCTGATACGGTCTGCCCTATTCGCATTTCAGGATTGCCTATCCAACAAGGTAATCCTAATTCAAACAGACAACCAAGTAGTGATGTGGTACCTCAACAAACAAGGGGACACAGGCTAGCTGCTATGCCAGGAGGCGGCGCAGATCTGGGCCTGGGCTTTCTCACATTCCATGATACTGAGAGCAACCTACCTGGCGGGCGTGGACAGTGTGATGGCGGACAACCTCAGCCAGACCTTTCATCCTCACGAATGGTCCCTAAATCCTACTGTAGCGATCACGATTTTTCACCAGCGTCAAGTCACAACCGCAAAGTACACAAATTCTACTCTCTACATCGTAGTCGCACGACACCCCCAAGGGATGCCTTCGCCCACTCGTGGACAACGGGTCTTCTATACGCATACCCTCCGATTCCATTAATCAGCAAGACTCTCGTGAAGTTACGACAAGACTGGGGCACAATGATTCTCATAGCCCCATACTGGCCGCGACAAGTTTGGTTTCCCATTCTACGCGACCTCTCAATCCAGCAACCAATTCGCCTGGGCACAGATCCAACTCTAATAATGCAGGACAACGGATTGTTGCGTCATCCGAACCTTCACTCCCTGTCTCTGACAGCATGGATGTTGAAAGGTTGATTCTGCAATCACTTGACCTTTCTAATGATGTGACCCAGGTCCTCAAAGCTTCACGGAAGCCTTCTACTAGAAAATCTTATCGTTCCAAGTGGAAAAGATTCTGCTTGTGGTGCATGACAAAGGAAATAGATCCCTTTTCCTGCCCCACAACAAGGTTCCTGGACTACCTCTGGCACCTCTCGGAGTCTGGCTTACAAACTTCCTCCATCTGAGTACATCTAAGTGCCACAGCCGCTTACCACAAAGGTGTAGGAGATGCCCCGATTTCGGCACAATCCCTAGTAGGGCGCTTTGAGAGGCTTACTCCAGCTGAAGCCTTCATTCCGTCCCCCAATTGCGTCATGGGACCTCAGTGTTGTGCTAGCACGGCTCATACGACCTCTGTTCGAGCCCCTACACACCTGCGAGCTTAGACATCTCACTTGGAAGGTGATCTTTCTAGTTGCTATAACATCCGCTCGCAGAGTCAGTGAGCTACAGGCATTGATCACATACTCACCTTATACCAAATTCCTCCTCGATCATGTGGTACTCCGCACTCACACTAAATTTCTGCCAAAGGTAGTTTCTGATTTCCATTTAAATCAATCCATAATACTTCCTACATTTTTTCCAAAACCTCACTCACACCCAGGTGAGCAGGCACTGCATTCCTTGGACTGCAAACATGCGCTAGCCTTGTATTTAGACCGCACTGCAGCCCATAGGAAGTCCACCCATCTGCTTTGATAAAAACCAAACTGGGAGTTCCAGTTGGCAAGCTGACCCTGTCCACCTGGCAGGTGGACTGTATTACCTTCTGCTACCAACAAGCAGGCCTTCCGCTGCAGGGACGCTTGAAAGCGCATTCGGTCAGAGCCATGGGAACGTGAGTGGCGCACCTCCGTTCCGTACCTGTTGCTGACATCTGTAGAGCTGTCACATGGAGCTCTCTCCACACCTTCGCAGCTCACTATTGTCTCGACAAGGCTGGCAAGCAAGATCCATTTTTGGCCAGTCTGTCCTACGTAATTTGATTCCAGTTTAATTAACCCAACGTCCTACCTGCGACCCGCTGTGAAATTCAGGCTGAATCATACCCAACAGCACCCATGTTTGTTGTGCCTGGTGCACGTCGTTGGGTGCTTTTGGTTCACTCTAGTCGGGCATCCTGTAGCTCGCTATTCACCCATATGTGAGGACTACCATCCTGCTTGTCCTGGGAGAAAGCAGAGTTGCTTACCTGTAACAAGTGTTTTCCCAGGACAGCAGGATGTTAGTCCTCACGAAACCCGCCCGCCACCCCGCGGAGTTGGGTTCGCTTACGTTTTCTTGTTTTATTTTTCGCTTGTACTTTTTGCTACAAACAAGACTGAATGGGGACCCCTGCTGGATGCAGGGTTAGTGGCATGCTCAGTGTGCCAGTCAAAGTTCTAGAAACTTTGACAAAAGGGTTCCATGATAGGGCTCCATCCCAAAGGTGTCACCCATATGTGAGGACTAATCCTGCTGTCCTGGGAGAACACCTGTTACAGGTAAGCAACTCTACTTTTTCTGGATAACTTGCCCGGTCTGTTTGTGGCTGAATATTGGCTTTCATGCTGTCTATAAAATATTCATAATAGCCCCCAAATAGCAGATGGAAAGTACTCTTTCCCCCCCCCCCCCCTATATAGAAGTCTTAGATAGCTCTGTATTGTGACAGCAGTTTTCAACATATGCCTCCGATTCAGTGTATATATCGGTTTACTATAGAAACAGAATATCTCTTGATTAGTCCCAATGAAGAAAACAGCATAATTTTATTGACTCTGGACATTTTGAGGGTAACGTTGAAAGGTATTTCTTTTTTTTTTTTTTGTCAATTACTTTTTATTAACCTTTTGACAGAAAATACATCACCAATAAAAGCAACAGAAAACACAGGTTACATAAATGTGTTGATTCAAAACAGTTCAGAAGGTACACTACCAGACACCTAATGCATCCTAAATGACAGGATATGGGTGTGAGCTATTACCATGAACGTGTGCAGCATATAGTAATCATGCAGTGCATTTTAGAAGAACTACCACTTGGGAGCTAATCCCTGTCATTGGAAAGTAGACTATTACTGGTTCGCCAAGTCAAGTAAGGTTGCCATATATTCACAAACTTGGGTTGGTTACGATGTTTTTGTGCTGTTAACTTATACAGGACTTGCATAGTATCTAGCTTTTGGAGAAGGATCGGTATAGTAGGAGCATCACACTGTTTCCATTGTGCCGCTATTAAACACCTAGCTGCAATCAATATTTGATGTATCAATAGCCACGTGTACCGGCTACTGGTAACCGGAACACTTAGTAGCGCCTGTGCAGGCGACAACGAAAATGGCTGCCCAAAAATCTGAGTACACAGGTTGGAAACCATCTCCCAAAATTGCTGAACCTTAGGGCAAGCCCACCACATGTGATAAAATGTTCCCTCATCCCCTCCAGCAATCTGCAGACGGTCGAAGTTTAGCTTTCCACAACTTATAAGGAGTACAATACCATCGCAGTAAGACCTTGTAACCATTTTCAGCCAGGGATGCGGAGATAGAGCTGCGCTTAGTAGTCATGAAAATAAGGTCCCATGTTTCTTTATCAAGCGGGGTATCGAGATCTTTCTCCCAGGCCGTAACAAAGGTGGGAACATAGGTAAGATCAGTGTTTAAAAAGTCATAGAGTTTGGAGATAACCTTCTGAACCTTATCAGCCCTATTGCACCAGAGCTCAAATTGAGACATCCCCAAAGATAAGTCCTGACGAATGGTGCCCGTACACAGGAAGTGTCTGAGGCTCAAATACTGAAATACCTCACAGTCCCGTAGATGATATCGTTCTTGAAGGTCTTGGAAAGATAGAAGACCACCCGCTTCCCACATAGTCCCAAATGTTTGTAATCGTCGCTCCTTCCAACCCCTATAACTGTTTGTATTCCACCCCGGGGAGAAGGACACATTGTGGAATAAGGAGGAACTCATGAAATACTGTCTATTACCTCCCAATTTGCTCCTCCACTTCCTCCACACCTGCAATGTTGTATGGAGGGCTGGGGTTTCCAGGCCCCCCGTAATCCACGTGGTTCTCGGTTGCCACGGCACAGCCCACAGGGGCATGGGTCCCAATATCACCTGTTCAATATCGGCCCATCGCTTACGCTCCCCGTGCCTATGCCAGTCTATGATGGCTCGGAGTTGTGCAGCTGCGTAGTAGTACGCTAGGTTAGGCACGCCCAACCCCCCCTGTACTCTATGCCTATACATTGTGGCTCTCGCCACCCGAGGAGGTTTACGCTTCCATATATAATCGAAAATCTTTTTCTGCCAGCTCCTAAGCATGGCTGAAGAAATTGAAATGGGGAGAGTCTGAAATAGGTAAAGAAACCTCGGGAGTACCGACATTTTGACTGCGGCTATACGACCTACTCATGATAACTGATGCCTTGTCCAGCTATCCAGGTCCTTCAAAATTTTGGCTGTAAGAGGTGTATAGTTTAAGCGAAAGAGGTCCTCCAAGTTGTTACTAATGAATATCCCCAAATATTTTATTCGATGAGATGCCCATTTAAAAGGGAAGTGGGATTTTAGCACCGCTATTTGAGCAGCCGGCAATGAGATGTTTAAGACCTCCGACTTTTCCAAGTTAAGCTTGAAGCCAGAGACCGCACTGAAGTCAGCCAACGTGGAAACCACGTGCTCTAAAGAGCAAGAAGGGTTGGTCAGGGTAAACAGAACGTCATCTGCAAACAGAGACATCCGGTAGTCCAGACCTCCCACTTGTATGCCCGTAATGTGTGGCGCCGATCGAATTTTAATAGCTAATGGTTCTAGAAACAAGGCGAACAATAAAGGAGACAGAGGGCAGCCTTGTCTAGTGCCCCTCCCTATCTTAAAAGGCTCAGAGTAAGCACCGTTCACCTTGACACAAGCCTGAGGAAGCTCATATAATGCTTGGATCCAACTGAGAAAAAACTGCCCAAAATTCATGCACCTCATGGTATGGAACAAATAAGACCAATGAACCATGTCAAAGGCTTTTTCTGCGTCAATAGATAAAAGAAGTGTAGGGATATTCTGCCTCTTCGCCCACCAAATCAGGTCGAGGATCTTCCGAACGTTATCAGCCGCCATTCTGCCTGGTATGAAACCAGTCTGGTCGGAGTGAATTAAGTGGGCTAGCACCAAATTTAATCGATTCGCTAATACCTTCGCCAAAATTTTCAAGTCCAAATTGATCAAAGATATGGGGCGATAAGAACCACATTCCACTGGGTCTCTACCCGGTTTCGCTAAGATAGTGATCCCAGCTATGTTAGACCCATTCATCAAGGAGCTGCCATTACGTAAGGAATTAAACAATTCCAAAAGTATCGGAGCCAACTCCGGAGAGAATTTTTTATAAAAATGAGCAGTGAACCCGTCTAACCCAGGAGCTTTATTAACCTTTAAATCTTTAATAACCTGGAGGATCTCACACAGAGAGATTTCCGAGTCAAGAGAAAGGCGTTCCGACTCAGAAACTCTGGGGAGATTGACCTGGTTCAAGAAGGCCACTATCTCCTCGTCCCCAATAGACCCCTCCGTCTCATACCGCGTCCCATAAAATCTTTGAAATCGTGCATGGATGTCAGCAGCTGAGGCCAATAAGGACCCGTCCTCCCCCCGTATACTAGTAATCTGCGATTGAGCAATACGATGTTTCAACTTCCTCGCCAGCAATCTGCCCGCTTTATCCCCCCATTCAAAATATTGTTGCTTTATAATATTTAATTTATGGGGCACCCCTGCCAAAGCAAGCTCACAGTATTTAGACCGCGCCTGTTGTAATTGGTTTAAAACCGGGCGCGTTGGGCACTGCTTATGAATAACCTCCAACTGGGCAATCTCGTCCTCCAATTTTTGTTTAAGGGAAGCCTTGACCTTTTTCAAATAAGCCCCCTGGGAGATAAATTTACCTCTAAGAACAGCTTTGAGGCAGTCCCAATACAAAGGTGAATTAGCCCTCGCATCTGCATTGGTAAGTTTGTACGTTGCAATGTCATCTCTGACCTGTTGACAAAAGCCCTCATCATCTAGCAGGGAATCATTGAGTTTCCAGTATTTCCTACCGCTCTCAGCCCTCCCCATATCAATCGTCAGACTCACCGGGGCGTGGTCTGACCACGTAATCTGGCCTATTTGCTGGTCCTGGATGGCGCAGGAGCAAGTTTTATCGACCAGAAAATAGTCTATCCTCGAATACGAGGTGTGGGGATTAGAGTAGAAAGTGAAGTTTTTTTCAAGTGGGTTCCTGTCTCTCCAGACATCCACAAGCCCCCATTGATAAATAAAAGATTTAAGGGCTCGTCTGTCTTTTTTGGACCCGAGGCCACCCCCTGAGGAATTGTCCAATCTCGGCTGCAGGGTTATATTAAAATCGCCCGCCAATACCCAAAGACCCTTCTCTATCTGAGCCATCATTTTACCCAGCCTGTCCAGAAAAGTGCCAAGAGAGGCATTAGGAGCATAAACATTGACAAGATTATATACTTCCTGACCCATTGTAACCTGCACAAACACAAATCGCCCCTCGTCATCAGCCTGAGTTTTGATTACCTGTCCTGCAAAATTTTTATGAAGAAGTATGCTAACTCCTGCATATTTATGAGCTTTCGAGGCGGAAGCACTAAAACAGTGAGGAAACATGGACCATGGCAGTAATTTGTCATAAGTTTTGGTCAAGTGCGTCTCTTGCAGGAAAATAACCTCAGCCCCCGAGTGCATAATGTCCTCCCTTAGCAGCTGGCGCTTTCTTGGGGTGTTGAGACCCTTAACATTTAAGGATCTGATGCCTGTTGGCGCCATCTAAAATGAGCAGGAGCCTCCCCCCTGTCTACGCCCCAGCAACCCACGCCATCGCCATACACTCCCACTCATCGAGAGTCCCTCTCCCTGCACAGATGCAAAAGGGAAATAATAAGCTGCAAAAGCATAGCACACCTGGCCATGACAAATGACTAGAGTGATACCTTCGATAGCATGACAAATCAACACTCCCCATCCCAAAATTCCAAAATACCCCTCCCTCCCCCCCTTCAATATGCTGCCTATCGAGCTCGGCAGATCTGCCGAAGCAGATGGGTTCGATAGACCCATCGGAGTACGCCTCCCTCCCCCCTAACACAACACAAATAACACTGAAGGCTGTAAACAGCTGCAACTCTGTTGAAACCCCTAGTAACAGTTCCCAACACCCAAACATTTAAAACATAAGGAGTCCTGTAAAATGTAGCTCCCCGTGAGCATCGCTGATGGCCGCTCCCTCATACGATACGTGAGACTCCACTGAGCCGCTCAGTTCCTCATCCATCGCTAGCTGCGCCATTGCGCTGAATGTCAGAGTCTTGTCTTCGCAGTCTACGACCGCCCTTGGCCACGCGCTGCCATTTCGGAGTTTCAGGAGGCAGTAGAGAAGGATGTCTTTTCGGAGCCGGGGGCAGTTGCACCACGTGGCCGGCTTCCTTCAAGATGGCCGCCGCCTCCTCTACCGTCAGCGCTTTTGTGGTCTGCCCTTTGATGGTAATAGCCAGGCCTATCGGATATAGCCAC
This sequence comes from Rhinatrema bivittatum, assembly GCF_901001135.1. Taxonomy (NCBI): domain Eukaryota; kingdom Metazoa; phylum Chordata; class Amphibia; order Gymnophiona; family Rhinatrematidae; genus Rhinatrema; species Rhinatrema bivittatum. The sequence goes on from NC_042622.1 coordinate 178,477,223, forward strand.
CTGTAGCGAAGACCTTCCTTTCGCAGCAGAGAGGTAATTTCCCTGAATTCCATTCTTTTTTTAAGGGTAAGAGGCGAAAGATCAGCAAACACCGCAATTGTGTGATTGTTCCACTCCCATACTCGTTGCTGTCTCGCCACGCACCATATTTGATCTTTAACCGGGAACCGCGTGAAACAAACCACGATGTCTCTCGGCTTGTCCCCAATCTTTGGACCTAAGGTCCGGTGGGCCCGTTCTATGTCAATGGCCGTGGCGTCAGGAACAGACGGCGAATCCTTCTGCAGGAAGAAAAGGCCAACTTTTTTAATCGTGTCGCAGCAGTCAGCGAATTCCTCAGTCTCCGGAATGCCGCGAACCCTCAAATTATTCCGGCGACTACGATTCTCTAAGTCCTCCAGTTTATATTGCAAGTCTGTCATGTCCTGTGACAGGTGCCGTCCCTGTAGTTGTGCAGCTTCTAATTTCATGCTCTGAGCGTCGAGCCTACCGTCTATATCGTCCACCCGGCGGCCGATATCTGCCATCTCCTCCTTTAAATCCGCCATCATGTCCATCATCTCCTTCTTGTTAGCTTTCATGTCTCTACGGAGGTCTCCAAACCATTGTCGAAATTTGCTTCGCGTTGGTGCCTCTGACAAATTCACCTCTCCATCGCCGGATTCAGTAGCATCCTCGGGCCAGTGCTCACTACCGGAATCTCCGGGCTCCGCAGGCCCCATTTCTCCCGGGGTCCCTTTGGAGTACGAGAATTGTCGAAAGTCAACTCCTTTTTTCTTTTGAGCCATCAGGCGATAGTAAGCAAGCTTGTAATATGCTCACAGCTCAAATTCACCCAAATTGAAAGGGTTGCAGCCTGTTTATTAAGCGCGGGGTGGAGGAGCTCTGGTTTCATGCGACCATTCTACTCCGTGGCTCTAGCGCCCCCTCGTTGAAAGGTATTTCTGCAGATAAAACGGTTATAGCATCACTTGCCCGCTTTGGGTAAACGCAGTCGTGCATGTCCCGAATGTGCATAAGTTTCCCCAGACTCATTCAGAAGGCAGAGTGGATTTTCTAAAGTGTGTGCCTGTATTACCTCAAAGCTTTCCTGCACACAAATTAGCAGGTGTAAATGTGTGAGGGTAATTTAGGTGGGACAGTTTTCAAAATGGATAAAATTGGAGTAACTTCCTTATGCAGGCTGTTATACACTTACCCCCTGAACTGTGAATATTGACTTTGTCCCTGAACAGACTTCGCAGTCTGGTCTAGAGTAAGAGCTGGCAAATTAATATGTGAAACAGCAGCAATACCGAAAGAAGCATAGCTGAGTGAGACCTAATGATGTGGAGTCTTGCTGTATAATGCTGACACATACTAGAGCAGCAGTTGCTGGCTAGACATCTGTAAAGAAGGACCGAAATTGCCAATGTTATTTATAGCATTGGTTCTCAATCCATTCCACGGGGACCATCTGGAATATCCACAATGAATATTCATGATAGATATTTGTATGCACTGCCTCCATTGTATGCAAATGTCTCTGTGCATTTTCTTTGTGGAGATCCTGAAAGACTGGACTGGCAGTCCCAAGGACCAGGTTGAGAACCGCTGATAATTGGTACTTGAATGGTTTACTGGTAACTGCACAGTGAGCAAATACGCAGGATTCCTACTCCAAAGAGCTGGGAGGAAGAGGATAGTTTTCTTTAGCAATTTTAAGCTTTTCTTTGTTTCTCCAGCATCTCCATCGTCAGGAAGAAAAGCTGCAATGAACTGTTCAAGCAAAAACAGCAGCCCAAACAATAGTCCGAGGACGTTGGGAAGAGGAAAAGGGCGGCTGCGCCTCCCTCAGTTAGGAGGGAAAAGCAAACTGTCGAGCAGCAAAGAAAACTTGTGCGGAAATAAAGAGAACGGTGTGGAGCAGGAACAGAAAGGGGTCTGTGAAGACACGGATGTTGTAGCTAGAGCTCAGGGTTTCAGAGGAAGCCAGACGGAGTTATCCAGCGGGCAGGACAGTGAGGTGACGTTAGTGAATGGCTTCATTTGTGAACAAAAGGCTTGTAGCAACAGCAGAAGTGAGGCGCAAACAGAAAATCCCCTGGATGAAGAGCATGCAGCTGACCAAAGAGAAGGCATTCGTTGTAAACCTATTTACAATCTATATGCAATTTCGGTAAGTGGAAGTGATTTGTGGCAGTATTTCAAGGATGAAACCTGCTATTTAATGTCAGCTCGAGTCAACTCTGTTTCAGGGATAGCTTTGCCATAGATTTCTCTTGTGCATGCATCTTTCATTACTCACCATTGAAATGAAATGAAATTTCCTCAGCTTCTGGTGATCCAAACAGTAATGTTACTCAGAAATTGAGCCGAAAAATTGAGCCAGACACCCTCTCTAACCCTTAAGCCAGAGCTTTCCAAACTGTGTGTCGGGACACGTTAGTGTGTCGCCTGCAGTGTGCAGGTGTGTCGCGCAAGCCCGGTCAACTCTGATGCGAGTTTGGGCTTTTTTTTTTCTAGAGATTCACTTTTTTTTTTCAGTTTATGGGTTGCTTATTATTGGGTGATATTTGCTGTCAATCACGTTTTTTTGGGGGGCTTGGTGGGTGGAACGAGCCCAGCCATCCTTGCATTGGCTGCTGCTGCCGATGAGGCCTGGCCATGAGGAGTACTGACTGCAAGCAACAGTGTCTGGTGATCATGGAAGGGAGTGAAGCACTTAACTGGCAACAATCAAAAAGACGAGGTACATGAGTGTGGGGGCCAGACATGTGCTGGGGGGAGAGAGATGAGTGAGTGGGGGGCAAACGTGCTGGGGGGACAGACATGTGCTTGAGGGGGAGAGATATGAGTGTGTGGGGGCCAGACATGTGCTGGGGGGAGGAGAGCGATGAGTGTGTGGGGGACAGACAATTTGTTTTATTATTGTTTCTCATAAATTATAACAATAACATGAGTCTTGGAATATATATTTTTAATATAAATTTAAGGTTTTCATGAGATAGGTTGTGTCGTGAAACATTTTATTTATGTATATATTTAAGGAAACATACATAAATTGTCGAAATATGTTTCGTTCGTTTAACCTTTAACCTCTGGTTTACTAGTAGACTGAATTACCGTGTCGTGAAATTATGTTTGTCTAAAAAGTGTGTCACCAACATGAAAAGTTTGGAAAGCTCTGCCTTAAGCTATGAGGGATTGCCACATTTGTTAGAAAGTCTCAGTTTTGACTGCATTCTGAGATGAGGATGAAGGTGTAGAATGATACAACAATGCAAGATGCAAGGGACTTTTCAATAGAAAGTTGTTTGTCCTATTTGACATTGCGGCACAGCAGTTTTAGGGCTGCTGGCATTTAACCTTGTTCAATGTAATGTGTTGAGTGTTTGAAATTGCTTTATTTTTTAGTGCCATTCGGGAATTCTGGGAGGGGGTCATTATGTCACATATGCCAAAAACCCTAATGAGAAGTGGTACTGCTACAATGACAGCAGCTGTAAGGTAGGTATGGGGGGGGGGGGGGGTTGGGGAAGGGGAGGATGGTGGATGGTGCTGGACAAGGCTAGCATTCGGCTCCCATAAGACATGCAGTTGTTCCATTAAAAAAAAAAAAATCTTGATCCATGTTTTAACTTCTTCATAATGTTCACCTGGGGGAAAGTATTAATCTGTTGGTTATAAAGAAACCAGAGCAGTAAATCAAGACTTACTTGGTGGCAGGTCCCCAGGCTTATCATTAAATATGGCATAACTGGAAGGCAATACCTTCCCTAATAAATGAAAACGAGATCGTCCTTGTGAAGTTTGGGTGCAACTCTGCTGTTTATTGAGGGGGTTTGTTTGTTTATTTATTTAAAACAGTTGTTAACCGCAGATGATATACTCTGTTTCTAAGCAGTGTACAGCTTTAAATCAACAGCAAAATAAAAATAAACATGCACAACATAATGAAAACACATTCAAATAACAAATCACAATAACTTAAAAATAAGAAACATAAAATTACAAATTATGTAGCTATCTCTTTACCTAAAGCCTCCTGAAATAATAATGCCTTCAGCTGCTTCTGAAACAGCTTAATACCAGAGGTAAGACAAAGATGAATGGGCAAATCAGTTCAAAACACAGGGCCCACTATGGAAAACGCCCGTTTCTAGTTTCAGCAAGCCATGACGTTTTAAAGCCAGGAGCTTGTAGCAGCCTGATGCTCAAGGTTTGAAGAATACGAGTGGGTCCATAAAATGAAATCAAATCTGCTAAATACGAGGCACCTTCTCCTTTGTACAGTCGCCCCCCTCTCCACATGCACAGACTTTACACAAATACTCAAAGAGAAACTGCCTCTCTTTGGAAATTAGCAAGCAGGAAGCGTGCACGTTAAATACTGCTGTTTGCGTGGGCAGCAGAGGGAGGGGCAAAATCGAAGCTAAGCTTGCGTACTGGAGCACCTCTTTGTAATGTGGCTGCGGCTGTAACCCACGTTTCATTTAAATTTCTTACTTGCCGGCGTTCAGAAGTACTCCTAGGGAGGCAGCATTTACTGGAGTTATTTTCTGTGTTGAAAATTACTGTTCCCATGGCTTTAAGGTCAGCTTTGTAGGGAATTTCTTAGTCTTCCTCCTCCAACTGGAGCCCACTGGGGTACACGTGCAGTCACATTCAGGGCCTTGCAAATTTGCAGAAAAGGAAAATTGGTTCTTACATGCTAATTTTTGTTCCTGTAGTACCGCAAATCAGTCCAGACTCCTGGGTTTTGCCTCCCTTCCAGCAGATGGACACAGAGAAAATTTTGTAGGCACTGCCTCTTAACCCGGTGTGCCATCTGCATCTCCTCAGTATTAACAAGTACCCAAGCAAAAAATATTAACAAAAACTTTCAAACGAATTAACTCTAGCATCTCCCCCAGAACGAGCAGAAGACTAAGGAAACTGGTAATTACATTTTGAACACTCCTTAAAAAAAATGAATGGGAAACCTGTGCCATTCTTCAGAATTACTCAGAATTGTTAAAGTAGACAGGTTGAGCGGACTCTCCAACACTTTTCTCCACCACTGGGTGGGACTCTGGACTGATCTGTGGTACTACAGAAACAAATCTCAGCAGGTAAGAACCAATTTTCCTTTTCCTGTAAGTTCCCAGATCAGTCCAGACTCCTGGGATGTACCAAAGCTTCCCTAACTGGGTGGGACTGCGAGAGTCCCGCTCAAAGAACACTTCCACCGAAATTGCCGGCATCTGGGACCTGGACGTCCAACCAATAGTGTATGACAAAAGTATATAAAGACTTCCAAGTAGCCATCCTGCAAATCTCTTGTGGTGAAACCAGTTGTCATTCTGCCCAGGAATCCGCGTGTGGACGTGTAGAATGAGCCCTTAACCCCTCCGGGATGGGCCTACCATGACATATATGCTGACCCGATAGCCTCTTTCAACCAATGCGATATGGTGGCCTTTGACGCTTTTTGACCCTTTTTTTGCATCACTCCATAGCACAAAAAGGTGATCTGACAACCTGAAACTGTTAGTGACCTCCAAATATCACAACAAAGGCCTTCTGACATCCAAGCATCTTAGTTCCTTGGAATGAGGCACCCCAGCCTCCAGATTTGTAAAGGCCGGAAGCTCCTCTGACTTAAGTGGAACGCTGAAACCACCTTCGGCAGAAAAGATGGAACAGTCCCAAGGGATACTCCGAAATCCGCAAAAAAGGCTCCCTACATGACAAGGCCTGAAACTCAGACACCCTCTTGGCTGAACAAATTGCCACCAGGAAAACCATCTTCAAAGTCAAATCTTTTATGGAAGCCCTCTTAAGAGGCTCAAACGGTGGGTCACACTTGTCTTTAAGGACCAAGCTAAGGCTCCAAGAAGGACATACCTTATGAACAGGGGGCGCAAATGCTTTACCCCTCAGAGGAAACATACCACGTCCAGATGCAGAGCCAAAGAAGTACCATGAAGTTTGCCCAGCAAACAACCCAATGCAGACACCTGCACTCTCAAAGAACTAAATGACAAATTCTTCATTAGGCCTCTCTGTAAAAAGACCAGAATCTGCGCCATCGATGCTTGCTGAGGATGTTCGAAACACCAAAACTCGAAGACTCTCCAGACCCGGACATATGCCAAGGAAGTAGATGTCTTATGAGCTCTCAGCAAAGTCGAAATAACATCCTCCAGATATCCTTTCTTCCTTAACTGCCTCCTTTCAAAAGCCAAGCCACTAGACAAAAGCAAGCTGCTTGATCTGAAGATATAGGGCCCTGCCGCAGCAGATTTGGCAAATGGCCCACCTCAGGGGTCTGTCCACTGCTAGATTGAACAGATCCACAAACCAAGGCCTTCTTGGCCACTCCAGAGCCATGAGAATCACCTTTCCTGGGTGGACCTTGATTCTCTTTAGGACCTTGCCCACCAGAGGCCAAGGAGGAAGCATGTTAATCAGACCCTCATGGGGCCAAGGCACGGCCAGGGCATCGACCCCCTTCGGCCCCACCCTCTCTTCTGCGACTGAGGAAGCACGGCGCTTTGGTATTCATCTGGGTTCCCATCAGATCCATATGAAGCATACCCCACCTGTGAGAAATGAGGGTCATTGCTTCCTCAGATAGCTCCCATTCTCCGGGATCCAGTTGGTGTTGGCTGAAAAAATTTGCTTGCACGTTGTCTATCTAACTTGGTTTAGAAACTTTTAATTTCACTAGTTCATTATTGGGACCAAGTGAGCTTGGAGCTTCTGGATTATCTGACTCCGCTCCTGTAGAGCTTTCGCTCTCTCATAGTCTCTCTGGTCCAATCCCTCCGCAGCTGCCTAATCCATCGCTTTTGGGCCCTAGGGACGGATTGGTAAATGTAACAAATGTTTCCAATCCTTCCTCGGAGGTGAGGGCCCAGGAGACAGATGTTTCTTTACTGGCAAACCTTGTAAGATGGCTAAACCTGCTGAAATAACATTAGACTCTCTATGGTCTGCTATCACTAATTTGGAGTCGGCTCTTTCCTCACGTATTGATAATGCTTTGGGATCTTATGGGGCTTTACCTGGTCTAATTAATGAACAATCTCATAAAATTATCGATTTAGAAAGTCAGATCATTAATGTTGTTGCTAATTGTAATAAATTATGAGATACCACAGTCTCTTTGATTAGAGATAACCAATCTTTACATATGAAGATAGAAAATATGGGTAATTATTCTAAAAGATGTAATCTGAGATTTCTTAATTTCCCTCGCTGTTCCTTACTTTCTCCCTTGGAGATGATTAAGAAATTCTATATTGATTTTTTAAAAATCTCTAAAGAGTCTATCCCTGAGATTGTCAACACTTTTTATATCTTGGGCGATAAATCATCTGCTCAGGGAGGGGTCGTAGAAAGAGAATTAGATGCGAGAGAGAAATTATTAAATCTTACTGCATTTTTGGAAGACTCTGTTACCAATGTTAAAGATCGAACTACATTGTTAGTACCTTTTGCTCGTGAATGTGTTAAACAATTTTCTTTCGCTTTAAAGATTCCCTATTTCTTGGCTCTAAGATAAATGTTTTCCCTGATATTGTTAAAGAGACACAAGTCCGTAGGAAGATATTTCTTAAAAAGCCTAGAGTATTGGCTCTTGGTGCTTCTTTTTTACTCAGATTTCCTTGTAAGTGCCTAGTTAAATTTCAAGGTACTAATTATATTTTCTTTGATCCCATTCAATTAGACATTTTTTTACAAAATAAAACTACTCCTAAATGAACTGTCTATTAGCCATAGGGAGTTGGGATAAGACCAATAATTAAAATAAAATTACTAGCGGTTTCCTTATGTAACTTTTCTCATGTTTCTCTCCCCGTAATGTGGTATATGATGCAATCTTTTTTTTTGTATCTCTTTAAGTTTTCTTATATGCATTGCAATGTTTCCTGAATGCAAGGTATTCTTGTAAAATTTGTAAAACCTAATAAATTAAAAATTAAAAAAAAAAAAAAAGGCAGTGCCTACAAAAGTTTCTCTGTCTCCATCTGCTGGAAGGGAGGCAAAACCCAGGAGTCTGGACTGATCTGGGTACATACAGGGAATGGCTTTTTACAAAATTGCCTGCACAATATGCAGGAAACCTTAGACACGCATGTCCTGTTTGTACAGATGGGCATTCCCAGGGATAGAGTTGGGGAGGAGGTTTCACTTGCTCAAACTTTTCAATTCCAAAAAGCATGTGCCTAACATTTCACGAGGAATGTGTGCAGACAATTTAATAGGTGTAAATGTGGGCGGATAGCTTTGATGGGGTATTTGAAAGCAGGCTCATGCATGGAATTGCACTTAGAAACTTGTGTTACAAAATGACTCTTGTAAAAGCTAATTTTCAGAGGGGTTCTAGATATAAGAAGCATGGACGCACCCATATGCTATTTTATAAATGTGAAGCATGGGTGCACATTTTCGGCTAGGGGCATTCTGGGGCGGCGTTCAGCAGTCCGCACTGTAGTTGTTGTTTTATAAGAGATGTTCGCGCATACATTACCAAACTTGTTCATACACATTTACACCAAGGAAGCCAGGGTTCAAATCCCACTGCTGCTCCTTGGGCAAGACACTTCACTCTCCATTGCTTCAGGTACAAACTGACCCCTAAGTTTATCAAAATGCTATAAATATAACGGAAATAGCACCTGCGATGATAAAGAGGGCGTGTAGGAGGGACAGAGAGAAACTCTGCAGAGTATGTCATTGTACTATTTATACCACTTTAAGAAGGGACACTTTTAACTCTGGGTGGGCTTTGGGGAGGGGGGTTACTTTCACAGTAGCAGGTACGAACAGCTAAGTACACATCACTGAAGATTTTCTGTTATGTCAATTGACGAAAGGTACAAGAGGAGTTGATTTGTACAATGCACTCTCTACCTAGCTTGTTACACTTTTAATTGATGAAAGGTATAAGAGGAGTTGATTTGTACAATGCACTCTCTACCTAGCTTGTTACACTCTTAATTGATGAAAGGTATAAGAGGAGTTGATTTGTACAATGCACTTTCTACTCTGCTTCAAACCTAATTTGTTACACTCTCTACCTAGCATGTTTGAAGCAGAGTAGAAAGTGCATTGTACAAATCAACTCCTCTTGTACCTTTCATCAATTGACATGACAGAAAATCTTCAGTGATGTGTACTTAGCTGTTCGTACCTCCTATTGAGTGTGTATGTTTATAAAATGGGTAGAGAAAGTATGTGTTTTCTTGTATCTGAAATATATGCACATGCTTTCAGTGCAGAAATATGTGGTATTTTATAAATTGCGCAGCTCCCATTACACGGTTTATAAAATGCTTGCATTTCCTAGTGTGTAGACAGATGGAATTAGGATCAGTAGGTTTATGCTCCCCTGCCAGCAGATGGAGACGGAGCAAGCTGACATCACATTATATATAGTCTTGCAATGACCCCAGCCTGCCAAGTATTCTCCGTCTCCAGCAGATGGTGGATGTGCATCTATGGGGATTGCTTCGAGCATTTTGGAAGGAGAAATTCTAAATTCGGGAACAGAAAACCCCACCCTCCTGCGGTGACACCTAAAGGTCCCTCCCTAGTTGAGAATTCCTGAGGTGATTTCCGTGGTCCCTTAGAGGTGTGCCTTGGTACTCTAACTAGGTTTTCCGAGCGTGGACTTAGCTGCTAGTTCAGCTGAAAGGCAGCAGGTGCAGGAGGCCAAGCGTGGCTGTGACAGCAAATGCCCTCTCCCCCCTTAGCTGGAGACCGTCTCTGTACTCAGTGGTAAGTGCTGAGCTCAAGTAAGGGTTAAAAAAAATAAAAATAAACTTTTAACCTGAATCAGAGACAGTTAGAGGGGTTTCAGGACTTCCTCCAGTTTCCGTTCTCGGCGCGCCATACTGATGTTCATTCTCGCTCCCTTTGGGGTTGGGGAACTGGGCAGCTGGGTGGGTTGAGCAGCCCGCAGTGGGCTAGGCCCCACACTGATGCTTTGTTCTTGCACGCCGCATGGTAGGCCGCGACAGCCATTTTCGCACGTTCTTCGTGTGCTGCTGTCTTCTATAGGCCTTAGATGTGCGCAGTGTGCTCGGTTTTTGAACATGCCTTTTACGCGCACAAACTTTTTTTATGAGCTTAACTTGGTGCACAGCTTGTCCGTGTGCTTTGCCGTGCTTTCTTCTAGGCACTTAATTTTTGGCTGCTTTTCTTTTTTGAGCGCGAGCTGTTCCAACGCACGTTTACCACTGCGATGGCGCCAGAAAGCAAGAAGCCTAAGCATCTTCCTCTTTATTTTATTTATTTAAAAGTTTTTATATACCGTCATTAAGTTATTTGCCATCATAACGGTTTACAAAAGGGCACATATATCAAAGAAAATATAGATCATACATTACATAGAGGGTGCCATTATTATTCGGTAACAAAAACACATTAAGTATAATATGGTTTATGACGTGGAATTTACATTAATGAAATTCTCATGGGAGATTATATGTTTTATTGCTATTCATCCTGTCGGTCTGACTACAATTATCAGAGGGATAAAATAATTTCCAGGTAGTATCTGGAGATTGTGAGCTGGGTGCTCTATATCCGCTTATCCTTGTTTATTTGCTTGCGTCATTCTCTTTATTGAAGGCTTGTTTGAAGAGCCAGGTTTTGAGGTATGTTTTGAAAAGTTTGATTTCTCTGAAGTCTTAGATCAAGGGACATAGTGTTCCATAATATGGGACCGGCCAGGGACAGTGCACGTTCCCTAACCAGGGTTAGTCTTGCTGTTTTCACAGATGGAATGATTAAGAGAGCTTTGTTTGCTGATCTTAAATTTCTATGTGGGACGTGTACTCGAAGTGCTGTGTTCAGCCATTCTGCTTCTTCGTCATGGATTAGTTTGTGTATTGTGCAAAGAGCTTTGAACTGAACTCTTTGTTCAATGGGTAGCCAGTGTAGTTCGGCAAATGTATCTGTGATGTGATCTTTTTTTACTTTTTCCAGTGAGAATTCTAGCTGCGGAGTTTTGTAATATTTGCAGTGGTCTTATCATAGTGTAGGGTAAACCAAGTAGTAAAGCATTACAGTAGTCAGTACTTGCAAATATCAGTGATTGAAGCACTGTGCGAAAGTTTGGCAGCGATAGTAATGGTTTAAGTTTTCTGAGTATCATGAGTTTAGCATACCCTTCTTTAACCTTTAGTGTTATGTGCTATTTGAGGTTTAGCTCTATGTCAATTATTACTCAGAGGTTGCGTACTTTCTCGGCTAATTCAATTTTTTGGTTACTGTTGAGAATTATTGGAGTTTGTGTAATGTTCATGCTCTTTCTTTCTTGTGTTGCTTGTCATATTAGGGCTTCTCAGCCTGACCTGGCTTCTAACCTGTGTCAGCGTTGCTCAGATGCTCGTATTTTGCTAAGCCAGGCTCTTCCCATTCTGATGATGGGCTGGTCGTGGGTTTGACTTGGGGGGATGCCAGGTCTTGGTTCTCCCTTGTCTGGCTCCTCTGCTGGTGAGGGCAGTTCTGAGGGACCAGCTTCAGTTCCTTCTGGGCTGCTTTTTCTTGGGTGGAATTCTTTCAAGGCTTACATGCCTTTCTTCAGGCACTGTCCTCCACTTCCCCTATCGGAGCCTCAGCTTGTGGCTCCTCCCTCTTCCAGTTCTATGCTTAAGCGCTGGGCTCGTCTTGGCTCCCTGCAGGTGTTCCCGACAGGAATCCGGATGGCATTGATGAGGTTGATCCTGATTCCCTAGAAGATGGGGAAATTTTCTCCAGGACTGAAACCGTATTGAACTATGTTGCGGCTCTTTCATAGAAATGAACTGTTGGCCCTAATTTCCCAGACCTTGAAACAGCTGGGTGTCCCTGGTTCAGATGCTATGTCTGAGCTGAGAAAGAATCCCATTTTGGTTTCCTTATATAAAGCCTCTTGTTTTTTCCCTGTGATGGATGCCATTCAGGAATTGATTGATCTGGAATAGGACACCCCAGAGGCAAATTTTAAAGGGGGTCGGACATTAGAAGGCCTGTACACCATGGATCTGGCTGTGAAAGAGCGTTTGCGTTTTCCCAAAGTGGTTGCTCTGGTTTGTGCCGTTTCTAAGCGGACGACTATCCCCTTAGAGGGAGGAGCAACCTTGAAGGATGTACATGATAGAAGGATCGAAGCTATTAAGCAAGCGTTTGAGGCGGTGGCGATGAATTTACAGATTGCCTCCTGTTGTGCCTGTTGTGATCTTGTCTGCTTTTCTCTTAGGAGGTTGATGAGTCTGGAGGGAATTCCAGAGCAGTTATGGAACCTGCTGCCACCTTTTTAGTAGATACAGGTTTTGATTTGGTCCAGACCTCGGCCAGAGGAATGGCTTCGGTGATAGCGGCCAGGCGTTAACTCTGGTTGCGAAATTGGTCAGCTGACACAGCCTCCAAAGCCAATCTTACCAAGATACCTTTTAAAGGCAAGTCTCTGGTTCCTCGGTTGCCGGAGGTTAAGAAGTAGTTACAGCGCCCCTTTTTTATAAGGGGCCGTCTCCGAGGTTCCAGGCATTTTTGTCCCTATATAACGATGACCTTTCAGCAGATTTGGCCTTTTGGTAGGTCTCAATCCTTTCATCCCCGGTAGCCCAAGAGAAGAGCGGGTTTGGGTGGCGGACCTTCCCGAGCCTCCCAATGAAGGTGTTACAGCTCCGAAAGTGGACCCCTGTTCCGAGGTAAGGTTAGCGCTGCCAAAGAGGGAGTTAACCCTCTCTGGTCCCTACCGTCGGAGGGCAAGGCTTGAAGGTTCAACTGTAGAGTTAAGACTTCGCCCTGGAAGCTCGTGGTTCCCCCAGGAGGAGCCTGTAGGAACCCGGCCGCTGGGACTTAGGAGACTCCCTCAAGACTGAAGATTGGTCTGGATGCAGGCGCCTCCTGCAGGTCATAGGTTCCAGACGGCTGGCGCCTCCAGCAAGTCGAGTCATTCCAGGAGTAGAAGCTGAAGAGTAGTCGAAGGCCGTTCCAAGGGTCGAAGCCTGAAGAAGGGTCCGCAGCCAGGCCAGAAGCAATCCAGGAGAAAGGTCCGCAGCCAATCCAGAAGTAAACCAGGAGAAGGGTCCGCAGCCAGTTCAAGGTCGAGCCGAGAGAAGAACGTTAGCCAGTCCAAGGGTCAGGAGCCAAGAATCAGTCCAACGAGGAAGAAGACCAGGAATGAAGCTCAGGAACAGAGACCAGGGACACCAGCACGGAACCAGGACCAGAAGCCTCAATACCAAGGCAAGGTCTGAGGAGCAGACCTTGCCTTAAATACCTGGAAGAGGGAGGAGTCACAGGAGGGAGCCACAACCATTTCCTGTCGTGGCCCCTTTAAACCTTCTCTTCAGCCGTGCGCGGAGCTCTAAAGCAGTCAGGAAGAGGGCGGAGTCAGCTCAGCCCCACTGGGCTCCGCGGCCAGCCTAGGCAGCAGCCAAGGCCGCGGGAGGAATGCCGGAGAAGGCTCCCTGCTCCTGCAGGAGCCTCCGAGTCCACCCGACGTCGCGGGTGAGTACCTGGTCCCGGCCGCGACAGTCGGCCCCAGTCGCAGCTTGCCGCAGGCGGCGGCCATAACAGAAGGTTTGCCAACCCACCTTTCAAAACAGGAAATAGGAGGACATCTCTCTCTCTTATTAAAAGTGGGGTGAGATCATGTCAGATCAGTGGGTCCTGGAGGTGATACGGAAGGGTATGCACTGGAATTTCACAGTATTCCTCGGAACATGTTCATGGTGTCCCCTTGCCTCTCCCCGTAGAAGAAGCAGGCAGTGGAGTTTACGCTTCAAAGACTCTTCAGACTGAGGGCTATGGTTCCGCTCAAGAAAGTATGCAGCAATTTTCCATTTATTTTGTTGTACACAAGAAGGAGGGCTCCTTTCATCCCATCCTGGATCTCTAGAGGATCAACAGTCATTTGATGGTGACTCATTTTTGCATGGAAACTTTCTCTGTGATAATGGCGGTGCAGTCGGGGGAATTTCTGACATCCTTGGATCTGTCAGAGGCTTATTTTCATATTCCCATCCAACTGGAACACCAATGCTTTCTACGCTTTGTGGTGTTTGGGACCATTTTCAGTTTCGGTGCTGCCTTTTGGTTTAGCCACCGCTCCCAGAACATTATGGTGGCAGTGGCAGTAGCAGCAGCCTTGCGAAAAGAAGGAATCCTGGTGCACCCGTGTTTGGACTACTGGCTGATTCGAGCCAAGCCTCAGGAAAAGAGCTGCCTGGAGACACGCAAGGTGATCTTATTGAAGGAGCTCAGTTGGGTGGTGAACGTGATCAAGAGCAATCTTCAGCCATCTCAGTCATTGAAATATCTGAGGGTCCGGATCAACATAGGACAGGACAGAGTTTCCTTACCAGAAATTCAGATCCAGAAATTGATGTCTCAAGTGCGTCAGTTGGTGAACACCATACACCCGATGGTGTGGTCCTACCTATACGTGCTTGACTTGAAGGCGGCTACCTGGAAGTGGTTCCGTGGGCAAGGGCACATATGCATCCTCTTCAGCGCTCTCTGCTATCTTGTTGGGACCCGCAATCTCAGGACTATGCGGTTCGGCTCCGCTTGCCAATGGAAATCTGCTCCCACCTCCAGTGGTGGATGCAGGAGGATCATCTGAGAAAGGGAGTTCCCTTTTCCTCTCCAAACTTGTTGGTACTCTCGACAGATGCGAGTCTCCATGGTTGGGGAGCTCACTGTCTGGAGTTAATGACCCAAGGGCGTTGGAATGCCGAAGAGTCCCATTGGAACATCTTCGGTCTCCCTTGAGGTTACTGGTTCCTTTGTGGAGTCTTAACTTGGTACTGAGCTTTTTGGCAGGCCCTGCGTTCCAACCACTGTGTGGCCTTTCCTTGTGGTTGTTGACCTTGAATACTCTGTTCCTGGTAGCTGTGTGTTCTGTGCGTCAAATTTCTGATCTGCAGGGCTTGTCTTGCCGGGAGCCATTCCTTCGGGTGATTCTGGGGGCATTACAACTGTGTACTGTTCCATCCTTCTTGCCCAGGGTAGTCTCGGACTTTCATTTGAATCAGTCTGTTTCCTTCCCATCCCTGGATAAGCTCAGAGATGTGGAGGGAATATCACCTCTTGCGCTCCTTGGATGTCAAGCGATTTGGGAGGTATCTAGAGGTTTCTGAACCTTTTCAAAAGCAAGGTGATCTTATTGAAGGAGCTCAGTTGGGTGGTGAACGTGACCAAAGAGCTGGCAGGCTGTTTGTTTTCTGGCGGGAGTGAGCAGGGCGCTTCGGCTTTATAGGCTGCCATAGTTCATTGGATTAAAGTGGTGGTCACGGCTGCGTATGTGGATGCTGGAAAGTCATTACATACTCAGGTTAGGGCTTTCCACTAGGCCTCAAGCAGTATCATGGCGGCGGTTAGTCTGTTGTCTCCTTCGATATCTGCCGAGCTGCGATGTGATTCTCCTTACACACTTTTTTCCAGGTTTTCTCATCTGGATGTGCAGGCCCGGGAGGATGCAGCCTTTGCACGTTGACTGGACCGCGGGCAGCCTCCCACCCTGTTGGGGAGTAGCTTTGGTACATCTCACTGGTCCAGAATCCATCTGACTACACACTAGGAAATGGAGAAATTAATTACCTGATAATTTCGTTTTCATTAGTGTAGACATATAGATTCAGCTTCCCACCCTCGGCTGCCAATTGAGTGTGTCATTAGTCCTCCTGTGGATCCCAAGGGATTACTAGTAAGTGTTCATCCCGTCCCTAGCTTGGGGTACCTAGAATCTAATGTGAGTTCAGTGTTTATGGTTGGTTGAGTACAGGTCTGGTTACCTGTTTTTAATCAAGTTTTTTGCTAGTCTGTCCACAATTGCTTTTGAAGAGAAAACTAGCAAGATGGGGTCACTGCAGGGCTATGTATACTGTGATGTCAGCTTGCTCCATCTCCATCTGCTGGCAGTTGAGCATAAACTCACTGGAACTGAGGCCATCTGTCTACACTAAGGAAAACAAAATTATCAGGTAAGTAATTTCTCCATTAGTCTCCATGCGCTTACTTGGCATGTGCGATAGGTTTGACTCACATCTGTCTCTGAGAGCTGTTTTCAAAACTCTGTGGGTAGGTGCAAGGTATGGTGGTACTTTTTCTGCAGACTTCCACCAGTTTGCACATTCAGAGCATACATGCCCCTTGAAAGTTACCCAGAAAAACGTACCCACAGAGATTTGCAGAAACTTCATCCTTGCAAAACTCTGTGTATCTTTGCTTCCCATGACCTAACTCCTTCAGGGAGCCCACTCCATCTTCCTGCAGGTAAAAGTCTGTGTATTGTTTCTTTTACCTGCATACAGGGTCAACAGCTTTGACCATAATTGAAGCAAAAGTCCACACTGACCTTTGCTTTGATTATTGCCCCCAAAAAACATACCCACCAATATTGCCCCTGCTGTGTCTGTGTGTAATTTTTCTTTCAGAAACTATGTAGTTCCTCTCTCCGCCCCCTAGAAACCCTTCCAGAGTCTATGGGTAAAAGTGTATTCGTAGATAGTTTGGACAGTATTCACAGATAAAATGCATTTTTCCCCATGGAAAAAGCTTTGAATATTGTCTTCCCTATGTTCATCTTCATTCTCTACCTGAATTTTACAGTGCTTTACATTTCAATCTTGCCTGCTGAAAAATAGGTTAACCGTGAAAAGTCCCAAAGATTCTGTACAATTTGCAGAGGTTCACAATTTAAAACCTGGGAGAACGTTTGCCCATGATTTTGCTGTCTTGTATTAAAGTTGCCACGCTGCACATACACATCTGCAGAGAAACTGGAAATGAAAAGATAAGTAGTTGGGAGGTAGGAGCCCAAAAATTACTGATTGAAAAGCTTCCTTGGTACCTCTTCTGATTTCCCATCTGTTTTGCAGGAGCTGCATCCTGATGAGATTGACACGGACTCTGCCTACATCCTTTTCTACGAGCAGCAGGGGGTGGACTATGCACAATTTCTGCCAAAGATAGATGGCAAAAAGATGGCGGACACGAGCAGCATGGATGAGGATTTTGAATCTGATTATAAGAAGTACTGCGTGCTGCAGTGAGCAGGCGTTCTTCCATGCACAGCCTGGTGCCACCGTGCGGAGGTCCTTGAAGCCACCATTTGGCGAAATTTAAAAACAAAAGGTGGTGGATGGGCTAAACTTATTCATTTTTTCACATTGATGCACAAGAAGAAGATCCCTCTTACAAAGCCGTTAATGAGGATTAGTATTTGTATTGTTCTTATCTCGCTGCCTGCTCTGATGTGAGAAAAGCCAAATGAAGTCTGCCATTTAACCTGTAGGCAGTAGTTTGAAGCAAGTCAACCCGGACCAAATCTGAGTTTGAGGAAGAGCTAAATAAAGTAGCGTAGAGTTTACTGATCTCTTCTAACAACATTGTAAGGCTGATTGACCTTCTAGTGAAGGTAAATAATTTGTAGTGTTGTCCATGGACAACATGATCTGCTACCTCCTCCTTCCTGAAGGTTTATTCCATTTTATTGACACACAATCATTATAATAATTAAAAAGATAGCTTGATGTATTGTGCACAATGAAGCATCAGAAGATTGGAATTTTAGAGGTTTGCCTCCGTTTAAGAACCCACATGCACAGTTCTAGAGAGAGCAAACCCCTCAATACTCAAGCCAGTGGTAGGTTCCCATCCATTTGTGAATCACAAGCAGACCTAGACCTTTCAGCAAAGCTCCTGAGCTTTGTAGTCGGGTTGGAAGTTTGGTGTTTATTCGTGATCGTGCCTTGTCATCTTATAGTAGCTGCCATATTTCCCTGAAGTTTCTTCTGACACATCATGTGTAGTCCTTCCGCTGCTCAACTCCCATCAAGTTTACAAGGTGAACAGTGTGGGAGGTGACAGATTAATTGAGGATAGTGGTGCTCTTCACTGAATGACCACCAAGATCCCCATTTGGATACAAGTGAGAAAAAAAATAAAACCTGACATTTTAATTAGTAATCCAGCAAAGGAGAGCAGAAACTTTCTCTATGCTAGAAGCTCTGTTTGTTTTAAATTGAACACATACCAGGAACATGTGCCAGTTTATTTAAATTAAGCTCCTTCCCTGAATGAGAATAAACAATGCAGGTAGAACGTTCATTTTGAGATAATATGCCAGCTGTTTTTCTTAAACATGCTTTTAGGGGGCAGTGGTAGTCCTTATCCATGTCTTCATGCTTTTCACAACATATGTGACTTTTATTTGTACTGGTTTTTTTTTAATGGAGCAGTCTTAAGGCCTCAGTAGACCTGAAAATGTCATGTTTTATGTTATCAACTAGTTTAGAAAGATTGTATGAAGTCTCACTCCCAACAACAACCTATAAAGTTTGAAATTTTACATAACAAAGCACAAGCATAACTCATCATCATATAGTAAGTAGTAGAGGAGTACTTTGAGCTTAGCACCTTCTAAAGAAAGCCAGTACCTGAGTATATTCAGTTTGTACATCACATTACCACGTGGCAGCGAATCTCACATCTCCTTTCTCTATGTTAAAAATTGATATCTCTTCCAGTTTTATTACAGGCTGAATATGGCCCTGTGATTGTGCGTTCCATTCTCTTCAGCTCCACTCCATCTCTTCATGAGGCTTTGGTCCAGTTCTAGTTTTTTGGTGTTTGTTTTAGAACATTACAGTTATCACCATAGGAGGTTTTTGTTTTAAAATCAGTCCCTCTTGTCTGTATTTTTAACTCGGTGCTGCATGGTTGCTGTTCCAATTCTGGTACCACATTCAAAGCTGTGAAATGGGGACTGAATTTTAAGACAAGTGCTGCTCTCAAAATCCCAGCTTCTGATGGTATTTCCAATAATATTTTTAACAGCATGAGGCAGACCCTCGCCTCTCTCCCCCTACATCTCCCCCCGTAATTGTGTATTTTATTTATATTTTGCATATACAAAAGGGATTCACAGTATCACAGGGGACAATATCTTTCTCTGGAAAACAGCAGAATACATTGAGATGGATTAGAAGAATTCCCTGAACATCCTTGCCTCAGTGCCTGTGTTTTTGGTAATTGCTATAACACAGAACAAAGCAAAAAAAAAATAACCCTGAAAATCCTTCACCATAAGTTAGAAAAGGACTTGAACCTCAGTCTCTATGTGATGCGAAGTTTCGTGGGCAACTCATTCTGTCTAATTTCCCGCAGTTGGGAGGAAAACTGTGCCAGGAATTGGGTTGTATTCCAAAAAAAAACAACTTTAAAGAATAAGAGTTCACTTTTATTTTATTTGGCTTTAGTGCCCCCTGCAGTTAGATCCTGGGAGTGAATAGATAGCAGGCTTTTCCCCTGAATGAATTAAAAACATCCAAGAGTGGAATAACGAAATAGCAACAGATTAGTTCACAAGTCAGCCAAATGGAGAGTGGATGCTATTTCCAGCTGATTTTCTGCCTAGAGCAACATTGCAATTTGCAATTTAAAAAAAATGGGGACTTGAAACTACTAGTTTGAATTTGACACATCTCTATTCTCACCTGGTTACTTATTGAGGGCTTGATTCAAACCAAGCTACTTCTCTGTGTCTTGAGTGGGTGCATCATAGTCCATAGATCAAAACCCTGGTTTGGATTCATTTGAGTAAGGTTTTGGCCTGCTCAGGACTCCATCATGTTTTTGCCAGTTAACACAACTATGTAAATTGGTTACTCAGAACTGAATTAGGCTCACTGGAGCAAAAACAGTGTAAACCATTTCTGAGCAGGTATTTTTAATTTAGTATATCAAATGTAATTTTTTAAAAATTGTATTTGAATTTGAGTAATTGCTTTTCTTGGCAAGAAGGGTGATTGTTTTGAGGGATGAATAACCCTTCTGAATACAAAGGGACATGGTACGAATGAGAAAATCTGATTCCTGCGCTGTGACTTGTTAAAAAGCCTGGGAAAACAGTGTGGCTAGTCAGCAGGGTTCAGCAACCTCTAGTCCCTGTGGACACCAATCCACTCGGGTTTTCAGGAGATCCCGAATTAATATGCATGAAAAGCATGTGCACTGCTTTAGTTGTATGTAAATCTGTCTTGTGTATATTCATTTGGAATATCCTGGAAACCCAAGTGAATGGTGTCCACGGGGACTGGAGGTTGCCTACACTTGCTGGTAGAGTAAGGACTGTTGATCCTGTCATTTTACAGTGTCATTATAGAAAACCGCTGAACTCTGTCGCCTGCCTCACACCTGGTGATTCTATCTGTATCCTCTACATGCCCTTAATCAACTGGCATATTGTCTGTTGGTACTCTTTTTCCAGCTTATAAAAGCTTTTTTTTATGGGAATATGTCTCAGCCCATAAGATTTGAATCGAGCCTAGTTTTAATTCAGTTTAGATGTTTGTTTTTCTCATGATAATAATGACCCTCTGGCTTGGGTGTTTCCTGTTGAGTAGTTTATCTAGTAGGATGAGGAGCAAGTCAAAGGTTGTTGACTATCAGGTGTTTTTTTCTTTTCTGCTGTCTTAATACCTATAGACCAGTTTCCACTGATATTGTATTTCACCAGGTACAATAGAATCTCGGGCTACTACTCAGGTGTTAGAAATCTGTCACTTTTAGATTCTGCTGCTGTTCTAAGATCCAGGATGTCTTGATTGCTTTTTACAGCAATTGTCAAAACCAGAGTACTAGTGAACACCCCATCCTAAGATAAAAAGACAACAAAGTATATCCGAAAAGAAATATTTTATCTGTTTTCTTAAACATATTGAGTATTGTCATTGACATAAAAGTGTTGCTCCCTGTTTACTGTATTCCTTCTCCGTAATAGAGTGCTCTTAAAATAGTAAACCCTTAAGAAGTGTTTAGTGTGTATTAAAAATCCATGCAATGGAAGCTAAAAAAAAACCTAAATGTTTCTAACAGTGTGTCTACTCCTGAAAGGACAAGCTTCGTAAAGAAGTGATAGTTATTCACAGTCCCCTTTATTTTACTTTTATTCAGGTAGCAGAATCTGCTAATGTTATTATTTGGTCTTTCGTGTGTGTGGTTCGAGCTGGACAGAAAGATTGTGGCCATAGATTGCGTTCATAAGCTCTGCTCTGAGTATGGAGAATTTCTCTTGGGTGGGGTTTCTCACATCATGGCCTTACATCACAGTCAGAACAGGCATCTTGCAATTTCCTCCATGATGTTTTTTTTTAAAACAGAAGTTTTAAAGAATATTTCCATAAATGCACACTGTAATCACGTTAAGCTGTGATTTTTGGAACGAACATCTGTTTCAGTGCAGTACTGTGATGGCAGCATTTGTTTTTTCAGTGTTTTATTTGTAAAACAGACATCAGACCCAGTACAGTCATACATGTAAAGATATACATATATCGACTAAGCCCACTGATGTAACAACATCTGATTACATTTCAAGTTTGCATATCTTGGGTCCCCCATCAACCCACTCCCCTCTTCTCACATATCAATAAGTGAATAAGTGCCAACCTTTCTGCCTCCAGATATTTCCAGTAGGGGCCCCAAACCCTATTACACTTAGTTATCTTTTTCTGCAGCACAAATGCCAACTTTTCTAATACAGCAATCCCATGAATTTGCTTGCGTCATTGAACTATCGATGGTGCTGATTTCCAGTAAATTGCAGTTGCTAAATCTGCATCTCTTTCCATTGCCATATCCGACCACAGCCCCAATAAGCACAACGTGGGACCAGGCTGCACCCAATAACCTATTATTTTTGTATCTGTTTCCACCCAATCCCAAAACTCCAACAGTGGTACATATGTCCACCGAGCATGAAAATATGTCCCAGCTTCCCCACAGCCCGCAATGGTAGCATTTAATGTTGCTGCAATTCCATGTATGGAGCCACGTTCCTGCAGTGACATCGGACAGCAAGTTCACACTTGAGGACTGTAGAAATCAATTATAAGGCTCCAATTAAACATTTTTTTTGAAAAGAGGGGACTGGTATTTAAAATAGTGTCCAAAATTATAGCCTCTTAAGGCGCAAGTGACTATGGGGTTTGTTGATAGTAATAATCATAACCCCCAAAAAATACACAGTGGCCCCAGTTTCAAGTATTTTTATTGTCCCCTCTTAGGGTCAGGGTATGATAAACCCAACCTGTGGTAAAATCTGCTTTGCTAGGGTAGGGTTTACGATCTGGCTCACAATTTTTATGTCCATCTCTTTGTTTTATTGGCTGTAATTATTTTTTAATTCATAAATTAGCAGAAGATTTATTAAATTAATGTTCACTACATCACATTGTAAATTCTTGTATAAAAACTTATTGACAATGCACTGACTTTAGATTTTTATGTACATAAGTACCATGTAAATACTTGTGTTGATGTATTGGAATATGAACTGTATAAAGAAGTATCGGTAATTGTATATGGAGTGAACCTGTTTATCTGTAACTATTATTCAAATGAATTAAAATAATGTGGATGCAATTAATATTTGCTATAACTTTCTTCTGAAGAAAAAAAATATTTGTTATTTTGCAGATCAGAAAATTGCCTCTTTGTGCTTATACCAACTTTTATAGTAGTCTAGGCATTGTGTTCAGTCTGGTGGTCTTAGCAGAAATGCCAGGCACTGAATTTGTACATAAGATGGTTTGTGGACTGGCAAATACCAAGCACTCTGTTCCCTTCTTGGCAATATTCCAACCCATTCTAGACCATCTCTGTTAACAGGTCCTGATTAGACCTCAGCAGAGGGTCACAACAAAACTGAGGACAGGGAGCTTGGTCCTACCCCAAAACTATTTTCTGTTAAAGAATGAATAGTATTGTTATGTTATATACACACATTTCAGCTTGATTTAATTTTATCTAGGATGAATGTTGCTTTTTAGGTGTTTTTTGCACATCAAAATGACTGCCTCATGGGCAGGCCATGTCTGGCTGTCTGTGATCTACATGCGGAAAACTATTGGGTTGATTTCAATGCAAGTTGCCAGGTGACAGGTACAGATAAGGGTCAGTCATATATCTGTGTTGCATGTTGGCACTTTTTTTTTTGCTGGGTGGCGGGTAACTACTGCTGTGGTACACGGTGTGCTGCCCAGATCTGGGATCGTAGTACTGCAGCAAACATAGTATAGCAGAGTTCTCCTTTCCCAGTACTAGCATAGCCAGCCTACCATCCTTACTTCCCGCCAATAAAGAATGCTGTGGTTTCTCCTTGCAGTATCTTTGGGCCTGGACCTTACCAGCTTGTTACTCTTTTTATCCTTCCTCCTTTTCCCCTCATCGTCCACACTTTTTTCACCCCAGTGATTGCTTGGCCATTAGAATGACAGTCTTTCACCCATCAGCCCCATGCCATGGCTCCCAGTACACATGCATCTTGCGTCTAGTTGGCGGGTGTTTCTGTTTTGTGATGGCTGGGTCTCTCTCTCTCTCTCTCTCTCTCTCTTCATTCCCCAGGAGCTGTGATGGCTGCTCCCCAGCCTATGCAGCACTTCTAATTCCAGGGACAGAAATTTGGCTCAGAAATCAACCCCAGATTCACACGTGGTTGCATGGTCTAATACTATTGAGCCATCATGTCAACTCCATAGAGGGTGTTGATCTTGTTCTCATGCCTCTGAAGGTCTCCTAAATCATAGTCCTCATGTCAGTCTGTTTTCTGCAGGATCAGATTCCAAGAGTTCCTAATTTTGGATTTCATATTTAGCATGGTTATTTGGCTTGTAGTTGTTATGAGTCAGACTTTGAAGTCTTTAGAAAAACAAATTGCCACTTTTAATTATTATTGACAGTTCTGCAGTACTGTGCATGGAGAAGCTCTTCCAAACAGGGGTATAGAAAAGATAATAGTGTAAAAGACAACCACAAGATGGCAGTGCAGCACAAAGGGCTAATCCATCTGCTTTGGATTTGCACCTCTTGTAGGAATCAGCACAGACAATATGATTGCAGCATCAACAGCTGAAGAACACATGCAAAGAAGACACTGAAAAGCTTTATCTCAAACCCAAAATACTTATTTAGAAAAGAACATATTTTTAGGTGTTAGATTCAGACCAACAGTAAGAGAAAGTCAGTCAACAGGGTCACTGCTACCTGTTTTGCTGCCCGGTGCAAACGATTACTGTTGGATTGTAATGGAACCATTCATGGACTTCTCTTTTTTTTTTTTTTCCATGAACAAACATGCAGTATAGCCACACAAGTGGTTGACGTCAGCTCCCAGTGATGAATTTGGTCGTGCTTTCCATATATGGCTCAGAAAGTTCTTGAACATTTAACTGAGCATGCGCCAGCATTCCTGCCAACAGTCCTTTCTTCTCATATTGTCAGTTTTACTTTGTGTGCTTTTGTGAACACAGTGTACTGCTCCAACTCTCTCTCACAGAATGTCTACAAAAAAAGGAGAAAGGCCTTTAAAATTGTATGATTAATGTAGAAGAAAAATGTCTAGCAGTCACACCCACCAGCTATGCCTCAACTGTTTGGGACCAGACCACAAATCTAAAAATCATATGTCACCTTGGGCCCAGATTTACAGGGAACTAAAAATAAAATTTGAGATCATTTATGCCAGCAATGCTCAAAAGCAAAAAAAGACATTGAAAAAATTGAAAAAACCTGACTAGCTGAAGAAACAATATCCTGCTCATCCTATACTTCTGCTTTAAGGTAGGAGAATAGCGGCTGTTCTCCGGTAAAGCATAAAAGGTGACTAGAATCCCCAATTAGAGATTCCAATAAAAAAACCTCATTGTGAAGACTCGCACCATGTAAAAGTCTCAGTAAATAATACTAAGCGAACTTGGATGCCAACTTCAACACAGGTCTCGCCAAAATAAACAACGGCGCAAAGTTAGCAGAATTGACACGAAGTGAACCCACCTATATGCCGAAACTAAATACGAAGGCAGGATCTTCAAGTTTGGTACCACCGTGGAGAGTGACATTGCCTGCACCGAAGACATCTGCACAGAGAACATCTGCATTGAGTGCATCAGTGTCAAAGACCATCACCAAGTGAATTAGTGAGCTTCAAGCGTTAGTCGTTAACTTGCCCTACATAATTTTTCATGACTAGAATCATGTTGAGAACAAATCTCAAATTTGTGCTGAAAATATTTTCAGCTTTTCACATCAATCAACCCATAGAGCTCCCTATTTTTTCCCAAAGCCTCACTACACAAAAAATCAATAGATACAACCTAGAGCGTAGGAGAGCCCTTCTCTTCTACCTAAAAAGAACAATCCTACAGGAAATCTTTACAATTGTTCATATAAAATTCTGAACCTAAAAGAGAGAGAGATTTGAAGCAGACAATTTCCAATTGGTTAAAGCAGTGTATAAACCTATGCTATACTCTAGAAAAAAAAAAGGGACCCTCCAAAAGGATTTAAACAGCATCAAACAAGGGCAGTCTCTACTTCAACTGCTTTTTACAACCGAAGACCCCTTTCAGAAAAACTTAATGCTGTAACATGGTCTAGTACACACACATTCATCAAACTCTACTTCCTAGACCGCTCCCTTTCTACAGGCACTGCTTTTGGAACATCTGTTTTGGAAACCATCATTCCTAAACAAGAACTTTAAAACTACTTTCTGCGTAGTCATTGGATGCGAAGTGCGTAAGTAAAAAAAAACAAAAAAACCAACAAAACACTTTGACATCCATAGATTGGGAGTCTCACTTGTCTGGCTGTATTGCATCCTTGTCCACAGAGAAAATAAAGTTTTTTACCTTAACATGTGTTCTCTGTGGACAGCAACGCAAACAGCCACACAATCCCTCCCAGGGAGGGAAAAGAAAAGAAGATACTTTACATAAACACGTAGGACCTTTGGCTGCAAGCTTTTGGAATAAACTGACGATGTGAGAGGAAGACTTGGTGGGAACACTGGCACATGCTCAGTTAAGGGTTAAAGAACTTTCTGAGCCATATATGGAGAGTATGTCCGAATTCTTCGTTGGGAGCTGACGTCATCTACTTGTGTGGCTGTTTGCTTTGCTGTCCATGGAGAACACCTGTTAAAGTAAGAAACTTTATTTTTTCCTAACACTAATTCTATGTCTGAACATTGGTTACAGGTGAGGTGAGGTTAGAGTAAGGCAACCAGATGTCAGGTGTTCATATTCGGCATTCTTCTTCCCTGCAGTGCCAATAGTGGGTAGGCAGTTCATTTGCAGAGAGGAATAGTTATCTGATGAACTGTCCCTATGGAAAATCATAATAGTCTACTCTCAAAATATACCTAAAAAGCAAAATCTTTGAATTGGAAACCAATACATTTTTCAACTTCAATATAAAGCCTCAGGTCTGACAGCTGGTCGCATTACTCTAACCTCACCGCACCTATAAAAAAATGTCCAGATATAAAATTAGTGTTAGGGAAAAAGAAGTCCATGAATGGTTCCATTAAAATGCACAGGGGCTTGGCAGTGGGCGGGGGGAAGCCTAGTAATCATTGTCACAGGCAGTAAAACAGCACTGGCCCTGTATACACATGTACTCGCACATTCCCTGTCTCACCTGGGCCTCTCCCTCGTTTTCCTGGAGTCTGCAGGGGGGGAGAGGCTCTCGCAGCCTCCTCCTTTCTCAGGCCACTGGTGGGTTGGGGTGTGCCAGCGGCCCCATGGCATCTTCTTGATTTCAGCCCCCAACAGGTTGGGGTGTGCCAGCGGCCCCATGGCATCTTCTTGATTTCAGCCCCCAACAGGTTGGGGTGTGCCTTCAGCCCCACAGCTTCCTCTTCACTCGGGCTGCCAAAGCGCTGGGGTACATCAGTGGCCCCATGGCCTCTTGCTGATTATGGTCACTGGCAGGTTAGGGGTCCACTTGTGACTCCCATGCCACTGCCCTCTTCAAGCTGCTGCCCTGTGCAAGTCTACAGCAGGTTGTGTCGGCCCTGTAAGAGTTGCCATTTTGAAGAATGGTGTTACTGTGGGATGTAGCTGTCAGCCTCTCAATATAAATACACAATTGGGGAATATACTTTTTTGTTTGTGTGTTCTTCCTGGTAAATTTAAAGCAGTCCTATGCGTTAGAAGTGGGGGGAGAAGGAGGTTAAATGATACAGCCATTGCTAAATATACACAAAATAAGACATCCACATGTTAGCTGTTGCAAGGCATAGTTCTCTCCTCTTTATTTCGTGTGGGGAGGGTACAGTATGGGGATTCTATGTCAGATTTCTAATGTGATGTTCCACAGTGAGTGCTTCTCTTGAAGCTGCTTGTTCGATTTGTCCTCCTATTGCCACACATCTTGTTCTAAGTAGATGTTTATTGTGATTTCAAAAAAGATTGTTCTGTTTTAGGTTTATTTGCTTATTGTGCTTCCATTAAGGCTCAAATTATTTTTATAACTTTTTTAAAAGCAGAAAGTAAATTGTGCAGCAATAAAAACAGACTTTTCTCTGGAAGATCATATCCCACCTCCAAGAGCAGTAAAATAATGCATGTGTGTCTAAACTATGCAGAACTTACAAACTGCAGACCTATTTTGCTGGTTGGCTCTGCATCCATCCAGCAAAGCCCTTGAAGCCAGTTTTCTATCCACTACGCAGCAGTGAGCTGGAGGTTCATTTTTGTTTAACTCAGGAAAATGTGCAGGTAAGCATCAGAAAAGGCAAATGAATCAAGGCAAAAAAAAGTGCTTTCTCATGCTATCCCTTGCGCGGTGACCCTCTGAAATGCCTCCACAGTCTGCTGTGCTAGGATTACGCTTACACCATTAAACTCTTGCCAAGTTCAGAGCATCCTGTATTATTAACGATATGGAAATAGGGAGTCAGCGTTATGCCTAGCAACCTGCAAACTGCTGTGCCTTCAGTAATTAAAGCAGGGACTGGAAAGGGTAAAAATACATTGTATATATACAATGTGTGTGTATATATATGTGTGTGTGGAGTGCATGTTTAGATTTAGCTACCAGATGTTATTTCGTATAGAAAGTCATGCAACCAGGAAAGTAAGGAAGGTATTAGAAAGCAAAGGTCACACCGCTTCTGGGCTGATGAAGCCCTACAAAATAGGTGCACGTGTGTTTAAATTCCTGGCTGTACAACCCCATAAAATATATTCTTCTTCAGGATAGTAAATGTCATACGCTTAACTAATTTTTAACTTGAGGTTTATCACAAAGGTCAGGGTATTTTATGGACATTGTCTTTCACAACGAAGGAATCTAAACAATCAAGTTCAACCCAGTGATAGTTCAGCCTAGATTAGTCCTAGGTAAGTTTTGTGGTGTGATATACACAGTGCAATATCAATTTACATCCTGCCTTTTTAGTATAAAATACTATTCAAAGCTGTGCAGGACTTTGTGCAATTTGGATCATAGCTTGCTCTATGCACTTCTGAATGTGATATATATTTATTTATTTAAAATTTTTATATACCGGCATTCATGATACAATCACATCATGCCGGTTTACATAGAACAGGGGTGTACAAAGAACAAATGAGTAACCTATTAGTGAGGAGGAAGCAGTTACAAATAACAAGGTACTAGAACTGGGAGTAGAGAAGAAAGGGAGAGGATAACATTAGATAAAGATATTTACATTAAATTAACTAAATTATATTAAATTATATATATATATATATATAGATAGATATTTTCTCCTGATGTATCTTTATTCTGTTAAAAAGTAGCTGGTAAACAATCTATGTACACTTTAATATCAAATAAGGATCATAGGCTGCATCCAGTCTGCACAAATTGCTTCTCATTGCATTCTGTAGTTAGCATTGATCTGAGGTTTTCCTTCACGTCTTTGTGGCTAGGGACCTATCATGCTTATCTCATTCTTTCTTAAACTCTACCACTGTTGTTGCCGCCCCTAAGGATGTTTCATGCATCCCCCATACCCTCTCTGCAAAATAGTATTCTTTGGAATTACTCCTAAGACTACCCTCTTGAAGCTTCATGTGATCTCTTGTTCCTAACATAGGAACATATTGACGGCAGAAAAAGACCAAATGGTTCATTCATCCTACCCAGCAAGCTTCTTCTTGTAGTAACTGCTGCTCCATGCAGATTACCCCCGTGTTTCTGTTAAGGGTAGTAACTGCCTGTTGGCGAAGTGGATCCTTGGACCAAGGGGGAGTTGATGTTACCTGTGGAGAGGAGCCCCGCAGGTCCCCACTATTGGCTGGTGGAGTGGACTAAGGCATGGGCCCAACAGGAACTTCGCCAATACCAGCCCATGTTCTTCTTAGACCAGCCAAGACTGGTCTTGGACCTGGGCCTCTGTGACAAGTTGTGAAGCTGTAGATGTTGCAGGCCAGGTTCCAAGAGAAGGCAGGGTCCAAGCAGAGGCACAGAAGGGTCCTTAAATACCATCAAGGAAATGTCATCAGGCAGCACCCAGAGTCCGTTCCCTTTGCAGCTTCAAATAGCTGCAAAGGGCGCGCGCCTAAGGTACATCCCCTGTAGCAGTGTCTGAAGGAATAGGCTGGGCCCAGCACAAGGCAGGGAGAGCATCGGCCCACAGTGCCCAACCACGCCAAGGCTGCACGGAGCAGACAGCTGCAGGGGACATTCACACCACAGAAGTGGATGGCTCAGGGAACCTTGGAAGCAAGGGTGAGTGTGGCAGTCCATGGCCTTAACGCAGTTACCAGCAAACCTAACACTGCCACTCTCTGCAGGGTACCCCCAAGTCTTATATATTAACAAAGCAACATTTTTACTGGGTGAGGAGCCTTCTTGAAAATTCAGACAATGTTGCTTGACATGCTTTGCTTTTGAACTTGGCCGTAAGAAGCAGTCCTGCACTTTCTCCCATATGTCTGTGTATCAGTACCCCAGACCATAACAGTTGGGGCACACGTTTGGTTGTCCTCTGAATCCAATTTCCCTTTCCTTCCCACGCCGTCAAAGAGGAGAGATATGTCAAAGCGGAGAGCAGTTGCGTCAAAAGCATCAAGGCTTATGGGTTAAAAAGTTAATGCTAAAGTTCCTTACTGCTCTTATTTACAAAGCCATTTTTACAGCTTCAGACCTTCAATTAATTTAATGAGCTTATGCTTCCAGTCTATTTATTCTCTTGTCAAAGTCAATTATTTTATTCCTTTTCTTTTCCAATCACTTGGATAGTTTTTAAGTTTCCTGTCAGGAGCAGTGAGGATAGAACCTGCAGCCCTAGGTGTTCAACGCTAAGGAATCCTACAAAGAAGCCACAGGAACTCTAAGCACTTGAAGACGTTTGCTTCTTATGGAATAGTTACACCTTTGAGGTATTTGAATGTCTGTCATATCCCCATCCCCTTCTTCTCTGTTCTATACATATTTAGGTCTTTAAGGTTCATCTCATAAAGCCTTTGGTGCAGACCCTGTAAGCCCTTCTCTGAACTGCTTCCACCCTGTCTACATCCTTTTTGAGGTAGGACCTCTAGAAACGGACACATCATTCCAGATAAGGTCTTACCAGTGACTGCTGGGAAATCATCATCATCTCGCTCTTTCTTTACTGGTTATATATCACCCTGTACATTTTAGGATTCCTCTGGTTTTCGTCACAGCCTTGTCCCATTGGAACTCATCTGATCCCACTCCAAGATCTCTTTCTTACTTGATGCATAACCTCCCAATCATGCACTGCACCTTTAGTTTCTATGCCCATTATATATTAATTCCTAAACACTTAACTACTTCTCAAAGCTTTCTTTGATCACTTCTCATTTTTCCATGTCTGATTGACATGCATATGTTAGTATCATCTTCAAATGGACAATCTCTGCCTATTAGTCCCTCTCGCAAGACTATTTAGGAAGATATTAAACAGAACCAGACCTAGAACTGATAGTTGATGCACTCTGCTGGTAACTAACTCTACCTTACCTGTTTCTTATTATTTGCTGCACTCAATCCTTGGTACGTTATGTTACATTTATACCTTGCTTTATCAAACCCAAAGGATTACAAAAGCAGCTTTGATGAGATGTAAAATACAATTCATAAAGCATAATTCCTTGACGTTCGGGTAGATCAGTCCCAACAAAAGTGGGTTATGCACCTTTACCAGCAGATGGAGACGGAGCAAAAGCTGATGTTAAGGCCATATAGTCCCACCCCAACATCAGCACACCAGTCTTCTCCGTCTCCAGCAGCAGTGGACATGCATTTCCCTTCAGGGGATTGCCTGTGAGTAAAAAAAAATCTATTTTTTTTAATGAAAAAAAGAAGGAATCGAAAGGAGATAATAGAAAGATGAGATGTCTATATAGCACCGCTTGCCTCCTAAGGTGATTCCGTAAGTCTCTCCTTCAGTAAAGTGCTTTCAGTCTGATAGCCTTGACTGTCGTGGACCAGAAATTTCAATAGTGGTTGCAAGCAGAGAGAGGCTAAGCAGTGAAGGCTTTAGCCCCCCCCTCCCCCCCGTAGCCGAGACCTGTTTCTGAGAGAGGCTCAGCAGTGAAGGCTTTAGCCTTCTCCTCCCATAGCTGGGACAAGTTTCAGGGAAGGCTGAGCTCAGGTAAAAGATTTTTTGCTTTATAAAGAAAAGAAATAAAATAGAGCAGCGAGAGGAAAGCCAGGAGTTTGATGAGGTGATGCAGGCACGGCGGTTTGAACAGCTGTTTGGCTAGGCCACACTTCCAAGTTTTTTCCTTTGGCACGCGATAAGCCAAGAGGTGATTTGAAGCCTATTTTTTGCTACAGGCATCAGTGCGCTTCTGTGCGCCCAGTTGTGCACCCAACTTTTACATCTTTTCTGGGACGAAACAGCTATAGCACCGGTTGCCTCCTGAGGGATACCGTGCTGTTTCTTACTAAGTAGAGTGCTTCAGTCCAGTAGACTTGAGGGACCTGGGCGTATACAGTGTGATTAATGGTTGCAGGCTGAAAGAGGCTTGGTGGTGAGGGTTTAGCTCTTTCCCCACATAGCCAGGACCTGTTGCTGCTCTCAGCCATGGAGGGCTGGTCTCAGGTGAATGGTTTACTTATTTAAAAAGAAAGAAAAAGCAAAAGTTAGCCCGCTCATGTCTCTGGGGAGTTCCGTGAGCTGAGGAAGCAGTGCAGGCATGGCAGGTTGAGCAGCTTCTCCCTTTTTGAGTGCATGGTAGGCTGTGAGGTCTTTGCGTGCATTTTTTGTGCTGTGGGTCGCTCAGCGTGTGTCTGTGCTTCCATTTGTGCATCATGCTTAGGTGCCTTGGTTTTGTTGGTCATGCGGCCTAGGCACAAATACATGCGCCCATTTTGGGCATGGGTTTTATGTGTCCATATTCCAGGTGCGAGCTTTCACCATTCTGCACGCTTAAAAATATGGCGCCTGCAACGAGGAAGCCTAAGCGCTCATCTATTGTGCTGTATGCCATTTCAAGGTCATTCAGCTGCAGCTTTCTTTAAGCCTGTGTCAACACTGCCTGGATGCTTGGGGCAATTTACCCACTTCTGATTTTGCTGGTGATGGTTCATCTCCGTGGTCTATAGGGACTGGGACTAAAGGTGACATGATGAAGGGTATCCCCTCCTTTGGTTGATCCACAGGCTGAGTTGTCACAAGCCACTAGCTCTCAGGACGTTAGGTGGGTCCTGAAATGGACCCATTCTCTTTTCCTGGGTAGGAGTCTTCCAAGGTTTATAGACATTCCTACAGAGCCAGCCTTCTCAATCGCCACTGCCCACTAAGGTTGGTCTGTGCATTCCAAGTGCTCCTCTACCTGGCTCTGCGGCTCAATGTGGCCTGACTAAACTCAAATGCAGGTGAATCAAAACAATACTGATGATGGTGATGGGGAACATTTCCCCAACTTTGGAATCAAATTGAACTCTAATCTGTTTCTTTCTTAGAGATGAGTTGCCGAGTTTGGTCTCTCAGACATTGAAGACCCTCAGAGTTGCTGGAACTGAATCCTTGGGAAGACAGAAGACTGTCTATCAAAGGCCAGGGGGAAATGCATACAGCAGGGTGTCGCATGGCCACTCCTGAAAAAGAGCACTGATGCCCATCGCTTTTGGGTTGGTTCGAACCTTCTGATCTAGAAGGTTTACAAGTCAAATCAACACCATCCTTTTACTGGTTCTGGATTGGGTTTGAAGGCCCTGGTACGCTGATTTCCAGAGATCTTTGGTGGACCGTCCCCTCAGGCTACTGTCTCAGACAGGCCTTTACATCAGGGGCTTCTTCAAGAGGATCTGGGTTGATTTAGTTTTACGGTTTGGCCATTGAAAGGGCTCAGTTGTTGAAGCGGAGTTTTTCATCTGCTGCAATTTCCACTTTTGGGCCTGGAAATTTTCTACTTCTCTAGCCTAGGTTAGAGTTTGGAGGGTCTGGAGGCCTGGTATTCTGAACGAGGTACTTAACCACTCAAGGTGGATATTCCTTTGATTTTGGAATTTTTACAGGACGGCTTGCTTAAGGGTTTGGCCCTTTGTACCTTGAAGGTCAAGTCTCAATCCTGGCTTCTTTTGGGAAAGAGTCACTGAGGGACCTTTGTCTTCCCATCCAGACTTGTCCCGTTTCTTGCAGGGAGTTAAATGTCTTCTCTCCTCATTTTGGCTTCCAGTGCTTCTGTGGGACCTTAACTTGGTCCCTGAGTTTTTGGCAGGTCCAACTTTTCTACTATTGTATAATCTTTCCTTGTGGCTGCTTACTTTGAAGATAGATTTTCTGGTAGTAATCTAATTGACAAGTTGTGTTCCCAAGCTGTGGGCTCTTTCCTGCCATGAGCCTACTCTGTATGATTCCCAGATGCAGTTCAACTTCAGATGGTGCTCTCTTTTTTTGCCTAAAGTGGTTTCAGAGTTTCATTTGAATCAGTCCATTTCTCTGCCTGCCTTGGACAGAGATGAAGATGAGTACCACCTTTTGCATTTCTTCATCATCAAGTGTCCTTTACAGCAGTGTTAGGAGGTGATTAAGGCTGCTCAAAATTCTGGTCGCCTATTCATGCTCCATGGTGGAGGTAAGTAAGGAGCTCCTGCAACGTGGGCAATGATTGCCCATTGGGTTAAGGAAGTCATTACGACAGCCTTAGGTGGCTGCTGAATTTGCTTTACCAAGACAAATTAGATTGTATTCCACATGGGTTCAGGTGGTATCATGGGCAAAACTTTGTCATTGCTGGTTAAAATTTCCGAGCAGCAATATGGTCATCTTTGCTCTCCTTCTCCAAGCATTACCGCTTGGATGTTAGGGCTAGAGAGGAAGCTACTGTTTCACGGGCGGTATTGTCTGAACTGCTGGCAGCCTCCCACCCTTTTTGAGATTAGCTTTGATACTTCCCACTCATTGGGATTGACCTCCCAAACACTAAGGAAGGAGAAATTACTACTTACCTGATAATTTCCTTTCTTTTAATGAAGGGTAGGTCAATCCCAGACCTGCCCTTGGCTGCCAGTTGTTTGAATTTGTGGTTAGTCTTTCTTAGGGCGAGCTATGCAGAGTACGATTCCTGTGCTTCGTTGTCAACTGGTAAGTGACTTCTCTTGCTTAGTTTGCTAGATATGTTCCTTTCTTTAACTGAGTTCAGTGTTCAAGTATAATTAGTTTGTCCACAATTTGGATTTTTCAGGAAATACTGGCTGGCTGATGTTCGGGCAGGTCTTATATGGCTGTGACGACAGCTTTTTGCTCTGTCTCCATCTGCTGGCACAGGTGCATAACCCACTTGGGATTGACCTACCCTTCATGAAAGGAAAGAAAATTATCAGGTAAGTGTTATGCTCAGGCTTGTGAACCCTTGGGCCGATGGGAGGATGGTATACCTTAGGAGGAAGATCCGTAGGTTCTCCTGCCGGGTGGCGAGGCAGGAACAGAAGACGTGACCAGCTGACCCTCGGCACTGGAGACTGAGGCGACTGTGGAGGCAGACGAAGGGTCATGACGTCGAGGAAAGGAGCTGTGTCTTCGCCACTGGAAGCCCGCGGTCCCCCCAGGAGGAGCCCATAGGGACCCGGACCGCTGGGACTTAGGTGGGCCCTTGGAGATGATGGTCAAGAAGAAGTCCAAGGTCAAGTGCCAGAGGGTCGTAGCTTACCAGTCCGAGGTCACACACCAAGAGATCGTCGCTTGCCAATCCGAAGTCACACACCAGGAATCACCGCTTGCCAATCCAAAGTCACACACCAGGAATCACCGCTAGCCAATCCGAAGTCAGGAACCAGGAACACCAAGACGAGACAGGAACCAGGAACAAGGATCCAAAGCGGAAGAAGACTCACCGAAGCAAGCAGACTTAAACAACGCTGCAAGAGACGTTGCCAAGTCGAGGAATGAGCAGAGGAAGTCTCCTTTTATACTTTCTCTGCTCTGGCTCATAGGGAACAGCTGTAGATGGTTAAAGGGATCAGGTCCCTTTAATTCTAATGAGGAGACGCGGCCTCGCGCCTAAAGATGGCGGTGGCCATCTTGGATTTCCTCCACGGAGGAAAGGCTGCAGGGACGCCACAAGGAGGGAGCAGGGACTGCTCCCCACCCAGGGGTCAGACTGGGGACCTGCGCCGGGTACCGGCCTAGAAGTTATGTCGGGTGCTGCTGCGGCGGGTCACCGCTGCGGCGAGGTAGGGGACCACGGTCGTGGCCGTCCACGGCCGCGGAACACAATAGTACCCCCCTCTTTAGGGCGCCTTCCCAGAGGCCTGGGCTTAGACGGGTGGTCTCTGTGGAATTGCTCAAGCAAGCCCTGGTCTAAGATGTTAGCCAACGGCTCCCAGGTGTTTTCTTCGGGGCCGAACCCCTCCCACGCTAATAGGTACTCCCATTTCTTCCTATGCTTTCTCACATCCAAGACCTCTCAGACTTAATAGGTGAAGTCATCTTCGGAGGCAATAGGTTGGGGAGTCGGAGGCGTGCTGGAAGGCCATGATAACACCAGAGGCTTCAAGAGGGAAACATGGAACGTGTTGGTATCTTGAGGGAAGGCGAAGTTGATATGAAATGGCACCAACCTGTCAGATGATGGAAAACGGCCCAATGAATCGCAGGGCCAGTCATGCTGATGGCAGCTTCAGGCGGATGAACTGTGTGCTTAGCCATACCTTTTGGCTCGGCCTGAGAGGTGGGTATGGCCTTCTTCGCTGGTCGGCATACCTTTTTGCCTCCTGACTGGCTCTGATCAGTGCGCATTGTGTGGAGATCCATAGGCGGTGTAACTCGTCTGCAGAGAGTTGGGCTACCGGGGACATAACTGGAATAGGAACTGGCAGCGGCGGGTGTGGCTGCTTCCCATACACTATCTGAAATGGCGAGGATCCAGTAGCCATGGAGAGATGAGAATTAAGTGCAAATTCTGCCCAGGGTAGCAGGCTAGCCCAGTCATCCTGTATCTCATTGACGTAAATGCGGAGGAACTGCTTTAAGGTTTGGTTCGTTCTCTCCGCAAGACCATTGGTCTGTGGGTGGTAAGCAGCAGACGTATAGTCTAAGGTAACGTCGAACTTCTGGCAGAGGGCCCTCCAAAACCTGGCAGTAAATTGAGGCCCTCAATCCGAAAGGATACTTCTAGATAGGCCATGTAGCCTGAAGATGTGCTGGACAAACAGCTGGGCCAGCTGTGATGTGGACGGCAATCCTGGGAGGGGCACAAAGTGTGCCATTTTACTAAACCGGTCGATGATTACCCATATGACCGTATTGCCACTGGATAGTGGCAGATCGATCACGAAGTCAGTTGCCGCATGAGTCCACGGTTCCGAAGATACTGGTAAGGGCTGAAGCAAGCCTGGGGTCGAACCAGGGATCCTCTTGTGGTGAGCACATGACTGGCAGGACTCTACGTAAGCCCGGACATCCTTGTTGAGCCTCGGCCACCAGTAGTATCGACGCAGGGTCTGTAAGGTCTGGGATTGCCCTGGATGACCGGAACAGCGGGAATCATGAGCCCACACCAGAACTTGTTTCCGCAAGTGCGGCGGGACCAGAGTTTTCCCAGGAGGGATGGTCGTGGTGGCAGACAGAAGAATGTGTGACGGCTCGATGATGAACTGCGGTTCATCCGAATTCTCCATAGACTCAAATACCCGTGATAGGGCATCGGACTTGATATTCTTTCCGGCGGGTCTGTAACGGAGAATAAAATTAAATCGTGTGAAGAATAGGACCCAACATGCCTGCCGTGGGTTGAGTCATTGTGCCCGATGCAGGTACTCTAGGTTTTTATGGTCTGTGTAGACCATAAACTGGTGTTGTGCCCCCTCTAGCCAAGGGCGCCACTCTTCTAAGGCTACCTTAATAGCTAAGAGCTCTTTGTCGCCTATGGTGTAGTTCCTCTCAGTTGGAGAGAACTGGCGGGAGAGGAAGGCACATGGGCGTAACTTGTGACTCTCGGAAGTCTGACTCAGAACAACCCCTATGCCTTCTGAGGATGCATCCACTTCGATGACAAACGGCAGCTGTGGATCAGGATGCCGAAGACACGGTTGTCGCAGGAACGCCTCCTTGAGGCGATGAAAGGCGACCTCCGCTCCCGGAGGCCAATTCTTGGGGTCCGCGCCTTTCCAGGTCAGGGCTGTCATCAGGGCAATGATGGACGCATAATGCGGTATGAATGATCGATAATAATTGGCGAAACCCAAGAACCGTTGGAGTGCCTTTAATCCAGCCAGCTGAGGCCATTCCCGAATGGCTTTCAGCTTTTGGGGGTCCATAAGGAATCCCTCACTTGAGAGGATGTACCCAGGAAGGGAAGAGACTCCTGTTCAAAGAGGCACTTTTCAAGTTTCGCATACAGTCTATGCTCTCAGAGGCGTTGCAATACCTGGACGACATGCTGATGGTGAGCGGCCAGGGAGTCCGAGAATATCAAAATGTCGTCCAGGTACACGACCACACACTTGTACAAGAGATCGCGGAGTATCTCGTTCATGGTGTTCTGGAACACCGCTGGAGCATTACAGAGCCCGAACGGCATCACTAAATACTCATAGTGGCCGTCTCGGGTGTTGAAGGCCGTCTTCCATTCATCGCCCTCCTTGATTCGGATCAGGTTGTAGGCCCCTCGGAGATCCAACTTGAAAAAAATCCTCGCACCTTGCAGCCGATCGAAGAGCTCGGATATGAGGGGCAAGGGGTAACGGTCCTTGACCATTATAGCATTCAGGCCCTGGTAGTCGATGCAGGGGCGAAGGCATCCGTCCTTCTTTCCAATGAAGAAGAACCCAGCCCCTGCTGGGGATGTTGACTTCCAAATGAAGCCCCTCTCCAAGTTCTCTTTGATGTACTCTGTCATGGCCTTCGTCTCCGCAGGCAAGATGGCATAGGTGCGTCCTCGAGGAGGCTCAGTGTCAGGGAGGAGGTTGATGGCGCAATCGAATGATCGATGAGGTGGAAGTATCTCAGCCTTTTGCTTTGAAAAAAATCTCCGCGTACGAGGCATAGGGGGCCGGCAGGCCCTGAAAGCTGGTGGAGGCAATGGGACAGGAAACTGGAGTCACTGATTGGAGGCAATTGCTGTGACAATTCGGCCCCCAGTGAGATAGTTGCAATGTCTTCCAGTTGAAATGAGGAGCGTGCT
This sequence comes from Rhinatrema bivittatum, assembly GCF_901001135.1. NCBI lineage: Eukaryota > Metazoa > Chordata > Amphibia > Gymnophiona > Rhinatrematidae > Rhinatrema > Rhinatrema bivittatum. The sequence continues at coordinate 178,515,607 of NC_042622.1, forward strand.
CCTGAAGCCAGGGAAGGCCCAGGACGACCGGATGTATGGAATACTCCAAGACATAGAATGGCATCTGCTCCCGATGAAGGATTCCAACCCTCAACTGGACGGGAACTGTGGTGTGTGTCACATGTTCCGGAAGAGGTTTACCTTGGATCGAAGAGATGACCAAAAGCGCTGAAAGACGAACTTGTGGGATCTTTAAGTGTTCCACCAGGCTTTTCATAATGAAATTGGCACCGGAGTCCACCAGGGCTAAGGTGTGGAACTCACCGCCAGCAGATGTTAACGCCACTGGTAGCGTTAGTGGAGGTGCAGGTGAAGCACGGCCCAGGAAGAGACCTCCTTCAGGTCCTAGGCCCAGAAGTTTCCCGACCATATCGGGCATGCGGCTATTTGATGGCCCGCTGCTCCGCAGTAAAAACAAAGTCCTTCCTTCATTCGCCGACAGCGCTCCTGTGGAGAGACTCTTCCACGGCCCAACTCCATGGGCTCCTCGGCGGGTGTTCGAAGGACTCCTGAAGCGCCCTTGGGGGAAGGCGAGGACCTTCTCACTGCCTTTACTTCTGGAAGGCAAAACCGCATACGACGATCCCCTTGATTTGGCTAAATCAATCATGCCATTGAGGTCGTCCGGAAGTTCCTTCGGTGCTAGTTCATTCTGAAGGCGCGAGGCTAGCCCTTCCAAGAAGATCCCATGGAGGCAATCCTCTCTCCAATTTAGCTCTGCGGCTAGGGTGCGGAATTCTGTTGCGTATTCAGCCACTGTCCGACTACCCTGTCGCAACAGGAGCAATTCCGAGTCAGCAGTGGGTTTGCGGACCGGCTCATCAAATATCTGTCGGAAAGCGGACAGAAACTGATTCAAGTTTCCAAACACTGGGTCTTCTCTTTCCCATAGGTGAGAGGCCCAGATCAAGGGCTTTCCGTCGAGCAGAGACATAATGTAACTGTTTTTGACCAGGTCGCTAGGAAACCGAGTGGGCAACAAGGAAAAGCGAACCTGGCACTGACTAAGAAATCCCCGACACAACTTCGCGTCTCCGGTGTATCGAGAGGGCGCCGGGAGTTGCATGGAAGTTGCTTGTCCAAAATCGCCACAGTGGCCTGCACGGATCCTTGCTGAGTAGGGCGGCCCCCTTGAGCCACGGGCGGAGATGGCAACGTGGGGTTCATGAGCCCGAACGCTTCGAGGCGTTGGTTCAGCCCTTCCACAGCAGAGACCAGAGCGTCCAGGGTCTTTTGCTGGTCCTTCAGGTGCTGGGCCATTCCTGGAATGGCCTGGCGAGCAGATACCTCCGCCGGGTCCATGGACTTGGCAATCTGTTATGCTCAGGCTTGTGAACCCTTGGGCCGATGGGAGGATGGTATACCTTAGGAGGAAGATCCATAGGTTCTCCCGTCGGGTGGCGATGCAGGAACAGAAGACGTGACCAGCTGACCCTCGGCACTGGAGACTGAGGCGACTGTGGAGGCAGACGAAGGGTCGTGACGTCGAGGAAAGGAACTGTGTCTTCGCCACTGGAAGCCTGCGGTTCTCCCAGGAGGAGCCTGTAGGGACCCGGACCGCTGGATCTTAGGTGGACCTTTGAGAGGTCAAGGAGTCGAGCGTTCGGTGTAAGGGCTAACTGGAGCTTCAACCCTGGAAGCCCGTGGTCCCCCCGGGAGGAGCCCATAGGGACCCGGGCCGCTGGGACTAAGGTGGGCCCTTGGAGGCGATGGTCAAGAAGAAGTCCAAGGTCAAGTGCCAGAGGGTCGTCGTTTACCAGTCCGAGGTCACACACCAAGAGATCATCGCATGCCAGTCCGAAGTCACACACCAGGAATCACCACTTGCCAATCCAAAGTCACACACCAGGAATCACCACTTGCCAATCCGAAGTCACACACCAGTAATCACCGCTAGCCAATCCGAAGTCAGGAACCAGGAACACCAAGACAAGACAGGAACCAGGAACAAGGATCCAAAGCGCATGAAGACTCACTGAAGCAAGCAGACTTAAACAGCACTACAAGAGACGTTGCCAAGTCAAGGAATGAGCAGAGGAAGTCTCCTTTTATACTTCCTCTGCTCTGGCTCATAGGGAACAGCTGTAGATGGTTAAAGGGATCAGGTCCCTTTAATTCTAATGAGGAGACGCGGCCTCGCGCTTAAAGATGGCGGTGGCCATCTTTGATTTCCTCCATGGAGGAAAGGCAGGGACGCCACGAGGAGGGAGCAGGGACGGCTCCCCACCCAGGGGTCAGACCGGGGACCTGCGCCGGGTACCGGCCCAGAAGTTATGTCTGGTGCTGCTGCGGCGGGTTGCCACCGCAGCGAGGTAGGGGACCGCAGTCGTGGCCATCCACTGCCGCGGAACACAACAGTAAATAGTAATTGCTCCTTTATGTAGCATTCACATTCAATAATAAACAGTCATAGATATATAGATATGCATACTGGATATAGTAATATGCTTAGGTGTGGCACCACCTTGTATATGTCAAGTGCAGGTGACAGTCAGTTCTAGTTCTGACTTAACATCACTTTGCCTGGGAAAATCCTGCCATCAATATTACATTTCTTAAGTGCTGGATAGCTGACTCTGGGGTCTGATATACCCTATCTTAAATAGTACATCCATACCACACCTCTAGGCAGCTATTTTTGGGACTCCTCAAATATGAATGTTATGAAATAAATACTGTTGTTTTGGGAATCTGGGTACTACTTAGCAGAGCTGGGAGTCCATGTTTGCTGGTTTTCAGTTCTCAGATGGCACTGAAATCACCTGCATCATACTTCTGCTTTCTTCTCACTTTCTGTCTACCACTGACAGTCAGGAGTGCATCTCAGCTACTTGTTTGCCAAACTGTTTATGATGGGTTCATCTAAATATAACATCTCTGAATTGTAAGAAGAAAATTGATAAAAGAGAAGGGACAAAGAGTTCCTGACAGGACTTGTCATATTGCTTGGAATTTATATGGTAGATAATCATTATCTACAATTTCAGTAATAACAGATTGCAAAGCGTAAAGTATAGATCTCATAAATGTGCTAGATTTCAATCAAAATAATGTGTGTATGACATGCAGACATTTTTCCAAGTCTGCTTATCATTCTGGGTTTTTCAACATTTCCTGAGCACTGATGCTAGCTAATATGTCTGGTAAAATATGTCCCTTTGCTTATCTTTTTAGATAAATATTTTATCAGGGAGATTAGTTCAGAGACTACAGTTCCCATGGACAACTGATCGGTTTACTAGGAGTCTCAAACAGGCAATAATAATTCATAGACAGCTGTCTGCTCAAGTCACATGCGAGCTTCTGCAGTGATACTGTCTGTGATGATAAAGGAACTCTCAGCCTGAAAGATTTGTGAATCAATAAAAATCCAGTAATGTTAGCTTCTTCCTTACTTTCTCAACATTATGAGGAATTATTATGGCTCCATGCCAGTGAATAGATCCTCACAATGGAAATTTATTCTTATTTTTGCCTTTATAGAGCACTTTAAAGCAAATTTTAAAAATGTGTAATGAGTCCCTTCTCTGGAGATTCAAGCAGGTACCTGAAGCAAAGGCAGGTAAAGTGACTTGCCCAAAGACATGACGAGTGTCAGTGAGAGAAGCAGGAGTTGTAGCCAGGTTTCTAACCTCAAGGCCATTTGCTCTCTCTCCAGCAAGAACCAAAGTCAAAGGTTTTGGAGAGAATCTTGGATATTCAGTCCTGACATTAACATAAATTCTTCAGAACTCATGAATGAATATATTTTAGTTTAAACACTTTTTATTGAGCAATGAGAAAAAAAAAACAACACAGAGCAACCTGCCCGGGAGGCTGTTACCCTTAGCCTCCCGTAGCGTTATCATAAACAAAGAGCTCTTTTACAAAGAACTTCCCCCGCTACCAGATCAGAACGCTTCCCCCACTTCCCCCCTTCCCAACGTCCCTTATCCCCTGTTCCCCCCCCCCCCTTCCCTCCCCCCCAAAGAGTCCAAGCATAAATGCCATAATTGTTGTGGAAGTCAGTCACATCTTGGTCCATTCGCAATACAGGCTCGGTCAATCCGTCAGCAAGGAGCCGGGTTCCCCAGAAGCATTAAGAATATGACTCCGAATCCTGTGTGGTAATGATTGAATATACACCATCCAAAACCGCACAAATCTGTGTTGGAAAAGAGGAGAGACCCGCGACGCCAAAAGTTCCATCTGTAGTAATTTATGAAATGATGAATATATTTTAAATGATCTGGAAACGGAACTGATGAATTTGGTTATCAGATTTGCAGATGATACAAAATTATTCAAAGTAGCTTAATCATGAGCCGGTTGTGAAGAACTGCAAGAGGATCTTATGAAATGAGGGATTGGGCATCTAAATAGCAGATGAAATTTAATATGGACAAGTGCAAAATAATCCTTACTTTGATTACACGATGCATCACCACTTAGGAAAAAAATCTTGGTGTCCCTGTGGACAATGCTTTGAAATCCTCAGTTTAGTGTATAATGGCAGTCAAAAAAGTAAATAAAATGTTAGATTTTACAAGGAAAAGAATGGAAAATAAATCATGATATAATACCCCTGTGTCTGTACCTTGAGTATTGTGAGCTGTTGCCATTCTGGTCATCCTCATCTCAAAAAACATATAGTGAAACTAGAAAAGGCACAGACAAGTGTCACCAGTATGATGGAAATGATGGAAAAGGTTAGGACTCTTCAGCCTGCAGGAGCTGGCTGAGAGGAGGTTGTTATGCTCACCGCTCACGGGAGAGCCCCCACGAGCAGCTTCACTACCCCAACCACAAAACACCCCATGGCAGGGAAACACCACCAACACATGGCAGACGCCGCCATTCCTCACCTGCTTCCTAAATGCATGCACGACACAGCTTCTTTTAAAGGGCCCATGATGGGGAATAGCTAATGGCACTCTCAGATGATGTCTTTGCTTCTTGACCTATAAAAGGGCTCTTCAAATGCTTCAGCCTCGCCTCAGCAAGGTCTCCTGGTTCCTGGCTCATCCTGGTTCCAATATTCAGTCTTGCTTAAGCCGTCAACATGTTCCAGTCTTCAGCTCAGCTTTATCCTGTGCCAAGTTGTCAGCCTCAGCTTTTACCTTCTCAGGTCTTCAGCTTCTGCCTAGCTTCTGTCAAGTATTCAGCCCCAGCTTTGTCTTAATATAGACTGTCATAGTCTTGCCCATGCTAAGATTTGGTTTATTTACAGCGTGATTTTTTTGAAATGTTTTTTAAAAATTTTTTGTATGGATCAAGAAGGAATGGTTATATGCAGGTGAATGATTGTTTATATTATGGGGAAATCATCCATCATTAGAGATGTGAATCGGAACTGAAATCCGAACCGATTCTGGTTCCGATTCACATCTCTATCCATCATCTTTCCATTCAAATATAGATGTACTCTACGTTTCAAGTTTGGAGAATATAGAATTGTATCCACTCCTGTAACTATTAGAAGTTGCTCTTGTCTCTCCTCTGAAGAAGCTTTGGGGCAGATTTTAAACATACGCGCGCAGCGTACCTTTGTGCTCGCAGCCCGGCACGCACAAATGTACGCCTGATTTTATAACATGCGCGCGCAGCCACGCGCATGTTATAAAATCAGCGGTCGGCGCACGCTAGGGTGTGCACAATTGAGCACCTTGCCCGCGCCAAATCGCGCTGACTTCCTCCAGTCCCTACCCCCCACCCCACCTTCCCTTCTCTTCCCCTAACTCTCCCGCCCCCCCCCCCCAGCCCTAAGCTAAACCCCCCCTAAAAATTGTATTTTACCCAGTTACACCTTCCTTGGGCAGGCGCAAGTTGTGTGCATCGGCCGATGGCCGGCCCGCGATCCCAGGCACAGCGGCAAATGGCCGCTGTGCCTGGGGGCTCCAGCCCTGGACCGACCCACCCCTTTTTTCAAGCCCTGGGACTTCCACACGTCACCAGGCCTTTTGAAAATAGGCCCGGCGCGCGTAACCCCCCTACGTGCGTAAATCCTTGAAAATCTGCCCCTTTGTGTAGCAAAACGTGTTGGGAGATAGTCCTTTTATGGTGATGTGGAAATGTGTGTATATGGTGTTGAGTGTTTGTATTTTTATTGATATTGGCTGGGTACAGCTCTATTGTAAATGAAGTGCAATAATTGTAATTACTGAATATTTTGTATTTTCATTTGTATTGCATCAATAAAAAATTTTTATATGGTCGGTTATATCACTTTTTTGGTTATACGTGTGATTATATAATGTTTATTGCCTTTTTTGTTAAAGTAATACAGATCATAACATGAACAAGAAAGCTTAATAGATTCCCCCTACCCCCACCACTGTTCGCATAGGGCCAGATTTTCGAATGTCCGCGCAGGCGTAGATTTGTGCGCGCAACCCGGTGCGCACAAATCTACACCCGATTTTATAACATGCGCGCGCAGCCGCGCACATGTTATAAAATCCGGGGTCGGCACGCGCAAGGGGGTGCATACTTGTGCACCTTGTGTGCGCCGAGCCCTAGGGGAGCCCTGATGGCTTTCCCCGGTCCCTCCGAGGCCGTTCCAAAATCGTAGCAGCCTTGGAGGGAACTCCCCCCCCCCCCCCCCCCTCATCTTCCCCCTACCTAACTCTCCCTCCAGCCCTATCTAACCCCCCCCCCCCCTTACCTTTGTTAGATAAGCTGCGCCTGCCTCTGGGCAGGCGTAGGTTGCGCACGCCGGCTGAGTGGGCCTTCGGAGCCCTCTGGCCATGCCCTGGACCACCAGCCTCAGTGTTTCCCCGGAGCTCCTCTCTGGGTTCACCAAGGTCCAAGGGCACACATCTCCTATTCTCGTGCAACAGCTGCTCATGGCATCTCTTGCTACATCTAGCCAAAGCCTGCATGCACATAACAGATGGCGAAGGCTTCCTAAGGCCCCCTTCTGTAACACTCATACTTGAAAGTACTTTGGATATCTTTGGGTAAACTCTGTAGAAAAGCCCCAACATTTATTTATTTATTCGTATTTATATCCCGCCAATACCAAAGCCCTTGGAAAAAACATACTATACTGTATTATATATGTGTGTATGTATATATATATATATATATATATATATATATATGTACTGCTCATTAATAGTGCTTGTGAAAAAAACTGTTAAGTGCATTCTGTCAACCTTAACTCCTGAGAAGGAGTTCCAAAATAAGAGCACTGTTAGTGGGATCATCATTCTCTTGTATCAGTCATTGATAGTGATTTAAAAAAAGCCTATTTAAATTTAAAAAAAAAAGTTTCAATAAAGATGTAAAGGTTTTCGTGCATTCTATCATCCTTAGCTCCTGAGGCAGAGAATTCCAAAATATGGGTGCTGCTACTGAAAATGCCCATTCTCTAGATGATACTAAAATAATCAAAACATAATGATAACATGCAATCAAAACACAGCCCAAAGAGCATCAACTGCCCACTAGGAGTCTTAGGTCAGAGTCCCAAAATCTACTTTGTGTATCTTCTGTTAAACAGGTCAGATTGGACAAAACAAGAGAACGCATTTTATGTGTTCAAGGACCAGAAAGTTGGAATTCTTTGCAAGGAGATATTAAAGCTGAAGCTAATCTGCTACAATTTAGGAAGCTAGCAAAGGTGCATCTGTTTCAGCAGGCATTCGACCAATTGGACCAATCAGAGATTCAGTCTTTAATGATGTTTTATGTTTTATCTTATGTTATCAGGTTAAATGATGGTACTTTTAATAATTTTTTGCAGAGTCAATTTTTAGATAACATTCTAATGAGCCTATGGTGTTCGTGTTTTATGTTTTTGTGCACTCCAGCTGTGTTTTTATGATGTTTTATTAGTCAGTTATGATTTTATGTTTTGTATTTTTGCATATTATGGATGTTCTATTGTTAACTGCTTAGAAATGCTGATAGATGGTATGGAAATTGTTTTAAATAAATAAATATGTGGATAGGGGTTCCAATAGTGAGCCTATTCCAGAAACTATTGGTCGCCCAGTGGAGGAAATAGATTATTTATATATCTTAGGCACAATAGATATCACTGGAATAAAAGGATGTTGTTCATATATATAATCCCCCAATTTGTTGTCAATTTAGAATGGATTGCTTTTTGTACAGTCCCATAAATTTCAATCTGTATATCTTTTGTGGGGTCATCAGATAATAAATGATAGAAATGGGGCTCATCTAATTGGCAATGCGCCTCAGTCACATATTGTGACCTAAGATCACAATTTGGGTTTGTCAAGGCAGTATAAATCTGGGTTGTGTTGTATTTGTCTTTATGTGAGTGAAATGACTCAGCGGATATGTTAGCTTTTTAAAACATAAATAATGATTAGCAGCAAGATACGATTGCTTTTCATCTAAGGTTGTATATGCCATGCAGTGTCCATGTGGATTATTTTACATTGGACAAACCAAACTGATTATCCAGGTTCAAATCCTTGAGCATATAAATTGGATTCATACAGGAAAGGAAGATACTCATTGGCAATTGGCTGGACAAGGTGTTAAAGAATTTAGATTTTTTGTGATTAACCACACTCAGCTCCAGCATGGTAGTAATAATTGGGCAAATTTTTAAGATATGGGATGCTTTTGATTAGTATTTTTTGTTCATTTTTGTTTTGTCATTATAGATATACTGTTTATTCAGGAATTTTGAAAATCAATAATGGTCTGACACTACGATCACATAAGCAGATATACATATATGCATACCCTTCAATATGTGTTAAAACATTGATATACAGCTTTTGGCTGATTTCTTCATCTTATCTAGCAACCTTTGAATGCCACAAACATATATGGCAGCTATAGTTCGAAATGTATTTGAATATTTATATGAATTATGTTGAATTGTGTGCACTTACCATGTTTTTAGATTGGTGTCTATTGACTGTGTTCCCTGAAGAGGCTGGCTGTGTCGGCGAAACTAAGGCCCATAGTTGGGAATGTGTGAAGTATTGTTATATTATTGTGCACAAATTGTTTTCTGTGAGTAATTTATATGTTTAATTATTTGGTTACAATTTTGTTGGATTTATTCAGGCACTTTATATTTTGTTTGTATCATAAGTACATCACTAAAGAGTGAGATTTTTTAGTATAATAGGAAAAAGGATTCTAAGGGGTAGATTTTAAAAGCTGCATGCATCCATATGCACGCTACTTGGCTCACCCACATTGACGCGCCGATTTTTATAACATGTGCGTGCCAGCGCACGAATGTTATAAAATCTGGGGGCCATATAATCCTCGCACGCATGTGCAGGTGGCATGCACAAGGGGGGGGAGGACTTAGGCAATTCCTGCACTGCAATGCATCCCGGCCTTCCCCAGTTCCCTCCCAGTCCGCTCCGATTAAGGACTGGGAGGGAACTTCCCTATCTCCCTACCTCATCTTCCCTACCCTTCCCCTCTCCTCCCTACCCCCTAAATCCAAGTTTCGGGGTTGTTTTGTGGGTTTTTTTTACCTTTGTTCAACAACTTCAGATCCCAAGCTGAAGTAAGCTGCGTGCACCGGCAGGCGGGACAGTGAACAATGGCGCTGTCCCAGCCCACCCCTTCCAAGAGGCCTGACACTGGAGCGCTTACTGGCCTTTACGAGCGTGGCTGGGCCTCTTGGAAAATTGGCCCGGCCTCTCGGAAAATTTGCCCGGTGCACGTAAGGGCCGGCCACGCTTGTCAAGGCCGGAATTTACACGCACCAGGCATTTAAAATCTGTCCGTAAGTGTAGGTGATGCTGAGGGCACATGAAAAGTCTGAACCAGGGATCACTGGGCATTCTACTTTCTGTGGTATAAACTTGAATGAAATTGGATGAACAGTTCAAAGGTTATTGTAGGGCAGGGAGAGAGAAGTTTGGGGATTGACAGCGATCATAGGAATACACTTGTCCTACTTTTAGGAAACTAGGATAAAAACAAGAGGTCCCTTGAATTAAAAGGAGACAAGCTCATAAGTAGAGTCCCCCTCTTCCTGCCCATGCCTGACACAACCTACTGCTAGAGAAATGGGCGGGGTAAATAGGCAGAGCGGAGAAGGTCATAGTTGAGAGAAATTGGGGGGAGGGGGAGGGTTTTTTTTTTTTCTTAAGGTCAATAAGTTAAAAAGAAATTGAAAATGAACTACACTAGAAGCCCTCTTACCCCTACCTTTTCCTTTCCCTTACAAAAGAAAAGGTAACTAGCAGTAACCCCTTTCTTGCCAGGAAATGATCGGCATTACATTGAGCTGACCTGTGTAGCTAGCAAGATTACAGAGTATGGGATGAGACAGAGGTAGGTGGGATCAAAGTCAGCCAAGTTTTCATGGAAATTGGCACAAGTCTAACAATGAAAATTTCATATGGCGTCTTTTTGTCTTGCTAAACCTGGTGTGAAAGCCATGCACATGTGTTTAATCCATTTTACAAAACGGATGTAAAGCTAAGAGAAGTTATAGTTTTGCTGGAAGATTACAGAAAGCAAATGCAATGCATAGTGTTTCTCGTGATAATAAGCAGAGGGCTGGGGTTTGATTATAGTCCTGGGGAGTATTTCGGTGGTGTCTTTCATAATGTGCTGTCCAGAGTGTCTTACTGAAACTATGTATCGCAAATCATTAAAAAAAAAAACCCTACCTCATGCAACTAGTAAAACAGGTTGACAGCTGTGATATTTACAGGTTGTTGGAAAACAACATTCTTCTTGAACAGCTCTGAATCCATTTAATGTTAAAGCATTAAATTATTCTGACACTATTATAACTTGCTTGAGTCACACCACGAGGCTAAAGGCCAAGTGACTTAACCACTTGTAAAGTGCTTTAATGAACAATTAAACCATACAAGCCCCCTTGTTACTTGATGTACCATTATGCTATTATAACAGTGATTGTTTTAATTATTGATATGTTGAATAAGATTTTCAAAAAATAATATATCATAATCCCAGCAATTATATAAATTCCAAAAGAGGTAGCCTTAAACAACAGTGGAGAAAAAGAGAAAAGTCGATATTAATCAATGTCTTACACCGATCAAAAAATTAGTATGAGTACCAACCTATAGATCCAGAAGACTGAACCAGTTTCTCCCTATAAAGGAGTGGTCCTACTACCCTTCCTTAATCTGTGCAGGTCAAAGTTAGAGCCCTTGTCCACCTTAAACCCCATAAAGGGAGAGAGCTCTGTTGGCAGGGACCTGCTGGGTTGAATAAGAGGCAGAGCCTAGCTGGGAACAGGAGGCCTGCATCTCCAGGAGAAGCCAGCTCCTAAACCTTTTCTGGTAGAAGTTATGCTATGAGTACATTGCTGAGAGGTAAGCAGTTTACATTGTAAATGCTGTTAACTGTGTAATAAAGTTGAAAGTTGTAAGGCTGAAGTCAGTGTGGTTCTTGCCTCTAGCTTATGAAAGTTACTTGGCTATCCCACAATGGTGTAAGAAGTGGGATTTCTGCTCTACACAACTGCACAGATAGAATCCCAAGTATCCAGGGGAGGAAACAAAGAATAATAAAAGAAAAAAAAGTGTGTTATTGTTGTATGGTGCCTATCAAAGAAGCAATGCTGCTGAGGATGCAGAAAGCACTGAAGAAGTTAAGAGTGTGGCTTAGGGAGGAGCACAGAAAATAAATTCTGCTTAATACAGAGAGCAGTATTTGGGGCCTAAAGGAAAAATGGTCTGTAAAAGTTTGTGTGCAAGTAAGGAGAGAAGCTCTGCTTGTTGAGTGAGGGAACAAGGTGAATCAGTTGCTGGTCAAGCAGGATTTTTTTTTTTGAGAAAAAAATAAAGCAAAACAGTTTGTGCAGAGAGTGTTTGAACAGATTGTGGCCCTACAGAAAGTGAAGCTGCCAAAGTTGTGTGTTCGAACAGGGCATGGCCCTTCATTAGCAAGCCAGTTGCTCTGCACTAGAACTCAAAATCAGCCTTGACCATTGAAAGCATGACTGAGCAAGAAATAGAAACTGTAATTCAAATCCTCCTGGAAGGACAAGAGAGCCTTGTACAGCTTCATGCTTCTTGTGCTCATGACTTTAAAGAACAGGAAGCAAGCTGGGTGTGTATAACTGCCAGCCTGTCAAATGTAAAGTGGAAAGCAGAGGAAGTGCAGCAGCTGTATGAATCACCTAACTGGTGCTTTACCCATCAGAGGGACAAGAGTGCAGAGGAAGGTAACAGCAAATGTGCTAGAGCCAGAACAGAGCTGGTGGGTGGTGTGATAGGAAAACCTGGCATGGTAGCAGTGAATACACCAGTGGAACAGGTGGCAAAAAAAAAAAAAAGCCTGCGCTGCAAGGACAGACACAGTATAGTGCAAGAAAGGAGGATGGAACTCAGGTGAATGAACCTACAATGACTGGAACAGATATGCAAGAGAGCTCATGGAGAAGCTTTACAGACTTCCCTAAAGAAAGCATCACAGACTGCCCCGAAGGAAGTAGTGCAGTGTGACCTGTTGGAATCAGCAAGGACTGGCCAAAGGAAGGCAGCATAGAGGAGCCAGAGAGGAGCACAGCAGGGTGGCTAAAGGGAGGCACTGCAGAATGGCTGGAAGAAGACAGCATGGTAGAGCCAGAGAGAAGAGCTGCAGAGAGGCCAGATGGAGGCACTGCAGAGAGGCCATAAGGAGGCCCTGTAGAGTACCCAGAGACAACCACTGCAGAAGGGTGAGAGAGCAGGGCTGTAAATTAAGATGGTGCAAAGGAGTCAGAAGATGCCATGGTAAAAGTGGAAAACGAGTGGAAGACACCACAGGCACACCTAAATAAAGTCTAGAGAGTGGGAGTGGAACCCGGAGCAACAAAAGGACTCCTTTACATAGTAACATAGTAATGACGGCAGAAAAAGACCAAAATGGTCCATCTAGTCTGCCCAGCAAGCTTCCCAAGGTAGTAACTGCTGCTCCGTGCAGGTTACCTCCAAGCTTTTTTATTTATTCCCATCCTCTAGGCTTTAGGGATCCATAATGTTTATCCCATGCCCCCTTGAAATCCTTCACAGTTTTAGTCTTCACCACTTCCTCCGGAAGGGCATTCCAGGCATCCACCACCCTCTCAGTGAAGAAATATTTCCTGACATTGGTTCTAAGTCTTCCTCCCTGGAGTTTCAAATTGTGACCCCTAGTTCTAGTAAATTGTTTCCAATGGAAAAGGTTTGTTGATGACCATGGATCATTAAAACATTTCAAGTATCTGAAGGTCTGTATCATATCACAGGGTATACATATTTAGGTTCGTCAACCTCTCCTCATAAGTCATTCAATGGAGACCACCCAGCATTTTGGTCACCCTCCTCTGGACTGCCTCAGGTGGTGGTAATGGTGGTATTTGGGGTAACCCTAAGGAGAGGGGGTGAGCATGATCCTATAACCCCAACCCAGAGTCTATCTGATGGGGGCCATAAGGAAGGAATTGGGGAGTGGAGTCACTTCCCTGGATGGGATCCAGAATGAGGGAAGATGCTCAACCCAATGGGTTCAAGCAGAGGGGGGGGGGGGCATGTATAGGAGTTGCCCTACTACCCCTCCTTAATCTGTGTGGGACCAGGCTAGAGGCCAAGTTCACCTTAAACCCCATAGATGGAGTGTATAACTATAGAGCAAGAGACAGCTCTAGCAGACATGTTGTGTATATACATGTGTTGCTCAAGAAACATTGCCAGTGGGGAGATCTAACAACCAAACAAAAGAGACTCATCAAAACTACAGGTGCTGTGTTGGGGCTAAAACTCAGATAGAAGGGAGATAGCCTGTGGGAACAGGAAAGAAACTAATATTGGGGCAATAGTGGGCTAGGATGAAAAGAAACGGCTCTAACTGTCGTGATGTGCTGAGATAAGAGGAAACTGGTAAACAAAGACATTTTCTATATAAGCAGCTAATGTGCAAGCAGAAAACTGAAGGAGCTTAAACAGTGACTGTCAGGTCATTTGTCCCTCCTTCCTGATACTCTGTCTTATTTTGCATACCAATAAATGCTTCTAACCTAACTTAGTTCCATGTCTGGTTTTCTGTAAACACAGGGGTAAACACTGTAAGAAGCCTTCATTCTGGTAATCCCTATGTAATTCCAATGTGTGGCCTAGAAGGCAGCAATTGTTTTTCTCCACAGGATGGAGAGATACAGAGTAGCTTCGGTGGAGAGACGTCTGAGAAGAATTGTGGCAGTAAGTGAAGCTGTATGATGACAAACTCCATAAGGAGATTGTAAGTATAAAATCTATTATTGTATAATTTAGTTTAGTTTAGATTTTTTTCGGTTGTAGGGACACCCACTGAGTTTAAGACAATTTTTATGTTTGCAATATAAGCTGATTCTGCTTTAATGTTGCCTGTAGATGAAGTCTATGCAAGCAGCAAAATCTAGCCTTTTTTATGTTGGCCACAGGAAGACTGCTTGGCAGTAGCTTTGCTTGCAGGGCTCCGAGATTGCTTACAGGAACATAAGAAGGGTAAGTCTCTTGAACAACAATTGCAGGTTTTGAACTTGTGGGAAAACTATCGTCACACCAGGGAGGGAGAAAAGGATACCCCCCCCCCCCAAATAGAGACTCTGAATTTGAAGAATCTTTTAATGGTAGGACAACATTCTGATTTGATTTTTTAAATTGTTGCTTGCCTTTTCCAGCGAAGGTTGGCAAGTGTCAGTAACTATTTAAAACTGAGTCTTATATTTATGTCTGATTGCAGCTATGGTGCAAGTGAGTTAATGCAGCTCTCTTTCCAAATCACAGAGTGGGGATCCACTCCAGGAATCACAGCTGGGTCTCAGGTCACACTTTTGTAGACAAGCACAATTGTGTAGGGATTCAGAATTGGGTCATGGGGGGACCTGGGGATTCTTCTAGTGAGACTAATGATTCTGTTGCTGTAAAAGCAATTGCTAATACTGAAATTTTAGAACTTGAAAGGACACAGGGAGCAGAAGATGCATTTGCAGGTAAGGAGAACAAAGTTAACAAGAAGGAGGGGAAGCAGGGGATATGTAAAACTGAAAGTGTTTCTCACATGCAAATACAACTGGAGGAGAAAAGTCATTTAAATTAATTGATTTTTCAGTTTAAAAGTTATAAACAGACTGAGGGGGAATTAAAGATGTGGGGAAATTAGTTGATTTTTGCAGAAAATGAATTTAATTTAGAAAGAAAGTTTAGTTTCATTTCTACTGAAGTGCAATCTGTAACTTGTCAAAGTGACAGCAGAGAATGTATACCTCTCAGTGGCTAGCATTGAATTTCTATAGAAACTAACATTTTTTTTTTAAACACTGGGTAAATAAATACTTGTATGTGAGTTAGATAAGGATTGGCTCTGATTAGGAAATAGAGAGAGAGCAACTGTTTTGTTTCCCTGAATATAATGTATGACTAGTTTACACTTTGGGTTGGATTTTAAAAGGGTTACACACATAAGTTATGCGCGTAACCCTCTTACAAGGCTCCTGCGTGCGCCGAGCCTATTTTGCATAGGCTCGGCGGCGCACACAAGCCCCGGGACACGCATAAGTCCCGGGGCTTTGCAAAGGGGGTGTGTCAGGGGCGTGTCGGGTGGGCGTTGCGATTTTCGGGGTGGGTCGGGAGGCGTGTCAATGGCGTGGCGCCGGCCCGGGGGCGTGGTCGAGGCCTCCGGACCAGCCTCCGGCAGGCATAAATCTGCCAACAAAGGTGGGGGGGGATAGGTGAGGGGAGGTGGAAGGAAAGTTCCCTCCGAGGCCGCTCCGATTTCAGAGCAGCCTCGGAGGAAACAGGTAGCACGTGCCAGGCTCGGCACGCGCAGGTTGCACAAATGTGCACCCCCTTGCACGGGCCAACCCCGGATTTTATAAGATGCGCGGGGCTACGCGCGTATCTTATAAAATCCAGCGTACTTTTGTTCGCGCGCAGATAAATTTATAAAATCTACCCCTTTGTTTTTATTTCTGTTTTAAGCAGAATTGCCTATAAATTTGTATGTCTGATAACGAAACACCTTTACTGTTGACATCCCACTACAAAAGGATCCTTCTGGTCCTGAATCAACAGACTGGAACACCTGTCACATTGATGGGTCTGTCTGCCTGTTTGTCATCAGGAATGAATTCATAAGCCCTGATGCGTGGTCAAGGCGTGGTCGAGGCCCTCGGACCAGCCCCCAGGTCGGGTGATGGCGCTCCAGCAGCGCACTGGTGTGCGCAGATTTACGCCTGCCTCTGGCAGGCGTAAATCTGCCAACAAAGGTAGGGGGGGGTAGGTGAGGGGAGGTGGAAGGAAAGTTCCCTCCGAGGCCGCTCCGATTTCGGAGCGGCCTCGGAGGGAACTCTCGGACTATTTAGACGACAACAATATCTTATCCCACTCGCAGTTCGGCTTCCGTAAAGCCCGAAGCACCGAAACACTCTTAATCTCTCTTACCGACACCTTACTTCTGAATCTTGATAAAAAACAACCCTGTCTTCTCATTCTCCTCGATTTATCAGCCGCATTCGATACAGTGAACCACTCAATACTCTTGGATTGGCTAACTGACATCGGCATCAAAGGCACCGTGCACAGATGGTTCAAGTCATTCCTCCAAAACAGATTTTACAAAGTCAAGATCAACAACAAAGAACCTCACCCCGTCTGCTCCTCTCTGGGAGTTCCTAAGGGATCATCTTTATCCCCTACCCTCTTCAAAATTTATCTCTTACCACTTTGCCATCTCCTCTCCAAACTAAATCTAACCCATTACATATACGCAGATGACGTGCAAGTACTTATTCCAGTAAAGAAAACACTACAAAAAACCATAGACTTCTGGAACAACTGCCTTCAAGATATCAACCACCTCCTCACAAGCCTTAACTTAATCCTTAATACTAATAAAACAGAGCTACTCCTAGTCTCACAAGACGGCAATCACACAGTCATCAACACGCTTTCCACAAGTCAACCATCTTTCTCCCTTCAAGTCAGAAACCTCGGTGTCTTAATGGACAACCAATTGAACCTAAAAAGATTCGTCAATAACACCGCAAAGGAAGGCTTTTTTAAATTACAAGTTCTAAAACGGCTGAGACCACTCCTTCACTTCCAAGACTACCGTGCAGTACTACAAGCAATTATCTTTTCAAAAATTGACTATTGCAATTCCCTGCTACTAGGCCTTCCAGTGAACACCATTAAACCCTTACAGATGTTGCAAAACGCCTCAGCCAGGATATTGACAAAGTCCAGCAAAAGAGAGCATATTACTCCCATCCTAATGAATCTGCATTGGCTCCCAATTAAATTTAGAATAATGTACAAAGTACTAACGATCATACACAAAACCATCCACAATATCAGTCCACTGGAGATCAATATCCCATTTCAGCTACATCTACCCTCCAGGCCGGTGAGGTCGGCATATAGAAATACCCTCCTTGCCCCACTTATTAAATCTTCGTTAAGAAAACGAGCTGTATCCACATCGGGCCCCGCGCAATGGAACTCTCTTCCACCAGAACTCCGGCTAGAACAATGCCATACTACCTTCAAAAAGAGACTGAAAACGTGGCTGTTTGACCAAGCTTTTCTTTCATACAGAGGATCTTCCTAGGTCTTGACTTTCACACCATTAGACTAGAATTCAGGCTAGTACTCTAACCTGACAGATGTCTAATCTAATTAAGCTCCATTTTTACCTTTTACCCTTAGTTTATCCAAATCTCATTCAGATATTTAGACAGCCAATTTGCTGGCCCCTCGTTAAAAGCCTATAATTCTATTGTTCTTTGACCCTGTTACTTGGCACCAAGTTATCTTATACCTGTTATATGTAAAAGCATTCTTACATGCTAGTTTGTTATACTGTAAACAGACGTGATATGTAATTGTCTACATGAATTTCGGTATATAAAAATGTTAAATAAATAAAAAAAATGCAAGCAGAGATGCAAAGATCACCTAGGCTGCATGTTCTTGTTTCATTTCTATTTCTTGGACTACCTTTATGAACATTCTATACAAAAGAATTTAAAAACATGGTTGTTTAAACAAGCATTTGGAGAGTGAGCATGATAATTTTGTATATGATATAGTCATATTGAAGTTTTTTTTAATTTGTTTATATTTAGAATTTTCTGTAATTTGATTTATATATATTATTTTTAGATGATATACATTTGGTGTTATTTCTATTATGTTATTTATGTATGTTTTCGGTATAATTGCATCAGAATATCCATATACAAAACTAAATAAATAAAATATTGTTTAGTTTGATTGTTTTCATTTTGGATTGCTTTATATTGCATTTTTATTGCTTAGTATTAGAATCATTCACAAATACCACATGAATTATGGTAACATACATACACGTAGTAAGCGTACCACTCTAGCAGAAGCAATTACATGGGATCCTTTAACTCTGACAGAAAGAGAGAGCTTTATTGCAGCTACAGTATTTATATTTAGTGCTGGCCATAGTACTGCCAGATTGGCAATGAGAATTTTGCGCTTACAAGCTATTGCTGAAATCTTAAAAAATATTACTACTGAAATTCAAAGGCAAAGGGCTACCTAAATTAGAGAAATTACTGAAACCATCGGGGCCACCACTTACCCTTAGATTTGTTGTATTGAAGTTACTGATAGAACTCCTATTATTTTTAAGCTTACTAAGCATTTATGTGAAAATTATAATTTACCCTCTGATTAGTTAGCTGAACTTGAGTGGCGTAAGCCCTTCCTATCATTTTGGGAACAAATATAAGGTTGGGGGCACAAATAGTCTCATATGTCTTACCATTGGGCTCAGTGGCTGTATTGTATTAGTTTTGATCATAGTATGTACTAAAAGTACTTTAAACTGAGTGGTTACCCACCTTTTGCCAGTAACTTTGCTAGTTGTTGTGCCCCCTAATTTGAATACCCCAATTTTACATGGTTTAGCGATGAAGTGATTGCCTGTAATTGGTTTTTTTTTTTTTATCAGCCACCATATTCTTCTTCTCTCAGCTAACCAGGCAGCTTGAGTACTCCTTCTCTTGAGGGTTTTGGAAGACAAGTACCTAAAACTGGGATTTTAGTGTAAAAGTGGGGTGGTGATAGCATTATGTATCTTTCCTACTGTTTTTCGGATGCCCATAAGGTTCTCTGTCTCGATGATCTGGTCACTCTTATGTCACCCACTTCCGCTACACCTCGCACATTTATAACCCTTGCTGTCCACATCTGGGCAAGGTTCAAGCGGGAAATGTATATCTGCAGAGTGAGAGACTGCTCTAACAGACATATTATGTGTATGTGCATGTGTTGCTCAAGAAACATTTCCAGCGGGGAGATCTAACAACCAGACCAAAGTGATGCATGACAAAAGAGATTAATCTCTTTTGTCATGTGATGGTGGGGCTGAAACTCAGATAGAAGAGAGATAATAGTCTGTGGGAACAGGAAAGATACTAGTGTTAGGGCAATAGTGGGCTAAGATGAAAAGAAACAGATCCAACTGCATGATGTGCTGATATAAGAGTAAACAAAGAAAGGAATGTTCTATATAAGCAACTAATGTGCAAGCAGAAAACTGAAGTAGCTCCGACAGTGACTGTCAGGTCATTTGTCCCTCCTTCCTGATACTCTCTTATTTTGCATACCAATAAACGTTTCTAAGCTGACTGAGTACCGTGTCTGTTTATCTGTAAACATGAGGATAAGCACTGTAAGAAGCTTTCAGAAGAGAGCTCTGTGGGTGGGAACCTGCTGGGCAGAATAAGAGGTGGAGCCCAGCTGGGAACAGGAGGCCCCGCATCTCCAGGAGAAACCAGCTCCTGAACCCTCTCTGGTAGAAGTTGTGCAGTGAGTATACTGCTGAGAGGTAAGCAGTCTACATTATTACACAGTTCACAGCATATGCAAAGTTGAAAGTTGCAAGAAGAAAGGCTGGAGTCAGTGTGGTTCCTGCCTCCAGCCTATGAACGTTACTTGGCTATTCCACATTACATTTGATTTCTTAGTCCTTCCACAGGACAGCAGTAATAAGAAATTCTACAATCCAGTGAACTAGGCTTTGTCTAGATAAGAAGAGTCAATTTGAATTTATTTTTGCTCCTTTTAAAGATTTGTGATGCCACAGTAATGCTTGAATATGTGAGGATGGACAGGCAGAGTCCCAGCCAGTTGACATTAACTTGGTGTCAGATCGGTCTCTCTCCCAGCCAGTCTGATCACTTCCTTTTGGAGTGAGATTTTTTTTTCAAAAGTGGTGGTGATTGGTTTCCACCCCACCACCACCACAACCTTTTAAATCCATTATCCTTCATGGGAATTCAAATCAAGCAGGAAGCTGGAGAAACATAGAAATGATGGCAGAAGAAGACCAAATGGTCCATCTAGTCTGCCCAGCAAGTTTTGCACTTTTTTTTTTCTCGTACTTATGTTACTCTTGGCTCTTAGTAACCTTTTGGTTCTATTTCCCTTCCACCCCCACCATTAATGAGAGATCAATGTTGGAACTGCATCTAAGTGAAATATCTAGCCCAATTAGTTAGGGTAGCAACTGCCGCAATAAGCAAGCCACATCTACGCCCACCTGCCCACCCAGACTAAATAATTCAGTCCTTGTTGGTTGTTGTCTGTATATAGAGCCACCTTTCTTCATTCCCCCTGCCGTTGAAGCAGAGAGTAATGCTGGATATGCATTGAAAGTGAAGTATCAGACTTTCACCCCTGCCGTCGAAGCAGAGAGCTATGCTGGATAAGTGTGAAGTATCAGTCTTTCTCCCCTGTCGTTGAAGCAGAGAGCTATGCTGGATATGCATTGAAAGTGAAGTATCAGGCTTATTTGGTTTGGGGTAGTAGCCGCCGTAACAACCAAGCTACTCCCTGCTTTTTTGTGAATGTGAATCCTTTTTTCCACATTTCCTCTTGCCGTTGAAGCTTAGAGCAATGTTGGAGTCACATTAACCATGTGTATGTTTATTGAATAAGGGTATTATCTCCAGGTAGTAGCCGTCATTCCCGCGAGCCACCCACTCTTCATTCACGTCCTCTAGACTTTATGGATCCACAGTGTTTATCCCATGCCCATTTGAAGTCCTTCACAGTTCTTGTCTTCACCACTTCCTCTGGAAGGGCATTCCAGGCATCCACCACCCTCTCCATGAAGAAATACTTCCTGACATTGTTTCTGAGTCTTCCTCCATGGAGCTTCAAATCGTGACACCTGATTCTGCTGATTTTTTTCTGACGGAAAAGGTTTGTTGTTGTCTTTGGATCATTAAAACCTTTCAAGTATCTGAAAGTCTGTATCATATCACCTCTGCTCCTCCTTTCCTCCAGGGTGTACATATTTAGATTCTTCATTCTCTCCTCATAAGTCATTTGATGAAGACATCCACCTTTTTGGTCGCCCTTCTCTGAACTGCCTCCATCTTGTCTCTGTCTCTTTGGAGATACGGTCTCCAGAACTGAACACAGTACTCCAGGTGAGGCTTCACCAAGGACCTGTACAAGGGGATTATCACTTCCTTTCTCTTACTAGATATTCCCCTCTCTTTGCAGCCCAGCATTCTTCTGGCTTTAGCTATCGCCTTGTCACATTGTTCCGCCGACTTCAGATCATTAGACACTATCACCCCAAGGTCTCTCTCCTGCTCCATGCACATCAGCCTTTCTCCCCCCATCGAATATAGTTCATTCGGATTTCCACTCCCCATATGCATGACTCTACACTTCTTGGCATTGAATCTCAGCTGCCATATCTTCGACCACTCTTCCAGCTTCCTTAAATCCCGTCTCATTCTCTCCACTCTTTCCGGTGTGTCCACTGTGTTGCAGATCTTAGTGTCTTAGAACTTCCCAGTTGGTTGATCCTCATCTGAATTTCTGCAGAAAGGGCTTCTATCCTCCTTTATATAATTGGGCACTTCCCTCTCTTTCCCATTCCCAATTGAATATTCATCTCAGGTTTCTTGTTTCCCTCCCTCTCTTTTTTGTGTGTTTAATTATGGTTCTTGTTGGGTGTTTGTCATTGCAGTAGTGGGTGACCCAAGCCCTGATTATTTTGGTGTACAACTGCTTTGACCATTTTCAATTGTAGGAATTTATGTTCTGGTTTGATGCGGGAAGAGGGCCATCTTTTATGTGGTGATGGATTAGTGTAGTTACTGATCGGGCTGCTGAACCATCTTTTGGGTTGTGACAGAAAGGTTTGGAGCATGGAATTGGTCTGCTGGAGTAGCCTGGAAAGCTGGGGGTTGGCTGTAGGTGGTATACTGCTGAGTCATAGCAGTAGCTCCCCCAGGTTCCAGGGGGTAGAGGAGGGAGCAGGAGTTTAGCATTGTGCAATATTTTCAGTTGTATTTCATGTTATGGTTGTTATTGCTGTTTTGCTGGGCTCAGATCTGCTTTCAATGAACTATGGCCAAGTTAAATCCAGTTGCTGTGTATCTGTATATCTATTGGGAGAGATGGGTGAGAGGGAAACCGGGACTATCCTGAATGCCCATAATACTGGATATTGTGACATAGCAAAAGAATCTTCTCAGTCAATCCGCCTGTATAGTGGCATCCTCCCCTGAAAGTGGGCTTGCCAGCTGGCTCTGGGGTTATTTTGGTGGGGAAGGCAGTTGTGAAAACCCAGCCATGGGTTTATTTAATTATATACATGTAATATTCTGCCTTTCCAAGAATGGCTTCATAGCAGATTACAATCAAATTAAAATTAAACTTAAAGCTACAATAATAACACTAACATTAATTCCAGGATCATTTGCAGTCATAATTGAGTCAAATGTACAGTCACAGTAGTATTACATGTTTCTTTCTTCCTCTCCATTGAGCAATCTATAGAAAGACCTGGCTGAACAGCCAAGCCTCCGTAATGTTCCTGAAAGTGAGGTAACATGGCTCAAGGTGAGGTTTGCAATGTGATATGCATGAAGCTGAAGTTCTGATTTTCCTAACAAAAGCCAACCTGTTCAGGTAGGATGCCTTAGTTTTGAAATGGTTCTTGCAAATAACAATGAGATGTGATGTCATATCCTTCCACTTGCCTCTCACTTTCTGCAGTTTTCTCTTTAATGCACTTTTGTGCATTCAGTAGGATCTCTAACATATTAGGTTATTTTGTTTTGAATGTGAAAGTGTCTGCATCACTGATTTTGCAAATGGTGACTAAGGGCCAGATTTTAGTACCTACGCGCGGGAGTAAATTTGTGCGTGCAACCCGGCGCGCACAAATCCACGCCCAGTTGTACAACATGCGCGCGCATGTTATAAAATCCGGGGTTGGCACACGCGCACGCCGAGCCCTAGGGGAGCCCCGATGGCTTTCCCTGTTCCCTCCGAGGCCACTCCGAAATCAGAGCGGCCTCGGAGGGAACTTTCCTTCTGCCCCCCCCCCAACCTTCCCCTCCCTTCCCCTACCTAACCCGCCCCCCAGCCCTACCTAACCGCCCCCCCCCCCCCCCATACCTTTGTTATGTAAGTTGCGCCTGCCTCCAGGCAGGCATAGGTTGCGCATGCCAGTTGAGTGCCGGCACACAATCCCCGGCCTATAGGCCCTACAGAAGCCTCTGGCCACGCCCCCGGGACATAATGGCATCCCAGGGCTTGTGCATGTCGCCGGGCCTATGCAAAATAGGCTCGGTGCGCGTAAATCCAGCTGGATTTTCGCACGTAGGTCTTTTAAAATCTGCCCCCTAAGTGAGTACCATTTTCTCTTTGGACTCTCACTTTTGAAATCCTGCAGTGGGACCTTTTGTATGAAGGTTAAATGACAGGAATTCTGTTTGTTCAGGCTGCCTCTGAGAAGCCAAGTTTTATCTGTATGTTTTGATGAGGCGGGGCTTTGGGCACTGCTTATAGAGATATATAATGGGCTGCAGATATCTGAAAAAATGTTCACTGTTGTTTCCTGTTATTCAATCATGTTTATTCCCACCTCATATATCCCAACATCAACATGTTAAGCCATACAGAGCAGAGATCGGGGTGGGGGGGGGGGGGGGGAGTGTGTGTGTGTGTGTGGGGGGGGGGGGGTTGGACCTCATTTGAGGATTAACTTGTGCAAACCAAAACTTTCCTCCGACTGCAGGTGCAACTTAGGTTGCTGGAGATATATTCTTACTCAAGAGCATTGTGGACTCCTAAGGCCCTTCAAAATATCTTAAAATTACACAATTTCTATGTATTATAAAACATGCAGTCCAATTAAAATGTCCAGACATCTCACCTCTCTCTCTCTTTCTGACAGACTGCTTATCTTCATGCTGGTGGACCTGACACCCTGCTGGTGTGCTCTGGAGTCTTCATGAAGAATGGATGATGAATCCTTTATTCATGGACATGAACCCAGCAGATTAAATTGGGTCCCCAGAAATAAAATGTGTATTTTGCATTTTCATTAAAGTATTACTTTAATGGGACTGGCCACTGTCAGAGAGGCAAAATGTTGGGCTCAATGGACATTCAGTCTGACCCAGCATGGTGCTTCCTATGTTCTTATTTACACTTATATACTGTCCTTTTCCCAAAAAGGGGGCCCAGTGTGGTTTACGTCATAATATATCACCCAATGCATGAAACAGGTTCTACAGGAATAAAGGCTTTACCTTCCAATAGGTTAAATCCTAGAGAATGGACTGGAGCCTAGTTGGCAACTCTTTGTAGGGCTTGGGTTGTGAGCATGTAACTGTGTTGCAGAAGGATCTTTGGTCTGAGTACCAACAGCTGGGTGAAGACAGAATAAATACAGGACGAGTGGTCTTCCTCTTCCTGCTGTAGACATCTTGCACTCTCAAGCTCTTCCTTTTCTTACACAACTGCATTTAGTAGGGATTTCTCCTGTGGCAGATGAGAGGGAAGGAACTTGTTCTTGTCTGTTTACTGCATGTCCAGTGTTATGTCACTGAACCTCTGAGAGAAGGCACCAGTGGTACCTCTGCACAGCATTGTTTGTTTTAGAAACACTGTTTTTCCTCAATAACAGGATGACTGATTTGGATGGAAATGAGCCTATTGTTCTTTCTCCTGGAGATTCCTGGGCGTGCAGCTAAGGGTTGGTGAGTATCAACATCCTGAAGATGAAGGTTAGTAGGTGAAAGAACCATCAAGGGCCGGCAAGCTAGGGCCAAATGGGAATTTAAAAAAATACTGTAATGTGTTATGACACATCGTGTTGAAAAAGCTGCCTATTCGATTGGGTGAATTACAGTCTTGAACAAGATGCACAAGTATCTACCATCTTGGCAGCAATAATTTAGTCTTCCATCAAAGGGCAACACACTGTTGCCTAAAGATTCAGAGACTATAAAGGGACATGAAGCAATGTTTCCTGGGTGGTAGAGGACTGGCAAAAATGTGTTATACTATCTCCATTTCATTCTAACTTTACCCATTAAAAAACAGAGGGGAAAATAGGCTTCAAGAAAAGTTTCGAAAAGATCGTGACTCTCTTCCCTGTTTATGCAAGGCCAATAATGCTTCAATGGAGAGATTTTACAGGCAATTGATTAGTTTTCAGGGCTTCCAAAAGAATGATTTATTATTAGTTTTGCCTGTAGGGTTCCTTCTGATTCTTTGAGCTTTCCAGCTCAATCAAAAAAAACAACCTTGGGGTAATGGTGCCATGAGCCTTTGTCGCAGCTATCCAGTGGTTTTTCTGTCATTTGTACCTCCTTCCCCATCCAGCCTAGCTATCACAGCAAGTGTCCTCTGACTGAGAGGCAATAAATTGCTATTTCTTCTTATACACAGCACAAGTGAATGCTTCAGCCAGTCAGCGGGTGTCATTATTGCACAATGTCTGGGACTCCGTCTCCAGGAGAGTTGTGAGCACTGTCTCTTAGTGTCCCTAAAACTGGCTGGCCTGAGGAGCAGCAGTAAAGCTCAGGCTCTTAACACAGGTTTCCTCCGAAAAGTAATGTTTTCAAGGCGGTGTAAATATTTTATTGCCTGATTAAAATTCATTCCAGTCTGTGTATCACTCAGTCTGACGTGTTGAGTGGGATTTTGCAGGAGGTGGTAGATCCAGGTACCATGGCATTAATATATTGTGGTTTATGAGCTTTACGGCAATATTAAAAGAAAAGGTGACATTTACCCAACCTAAGCCTCCCTACTCAACCACAATAAAGCTCTGACAGATTAAACAATTCTACAGATAGTGCAGGAAATTCCACAGCGACACCCAATATAAACAGCCATAAGTAAATTTCTCATCCTGAATAATAGAAGAAACTACCAGGCTATCATGTGTGCTGGAAACTGCAAACAGCCATTAATGCCCTGGCTCCGCATGTCAACTGTGTTCAGAGACCTGATAGCTGCATCTCTTGTTTTCATCCAAGAGAAATCTGGAAGCCATGAGCAGACAGTGTAAGGCACGGGGTAGCGCAAGATGCTGTTGATTACTCCTTATAAATGATGCAGTCCTATTAGCGATGTGCATTCAGATGATCCAAAAATGAAAATTGATTCAAATGAGTCAATTTTTGGTCCAGTCCATTGCAAGTGAACCTAAACTTGACGTATTCCAAAACTTCAGAACATTTTTTGGATCATTCATTTGGACAAATTGCGCATGTGAATTGTAAAGTGCAATTTGCCATAATATACACAACGCATAACATAGTAATATGGAAATGATGGCAGAAAAGGACTACATGGTCCATCCAGTCTGCCCTGCAAGCCTCTTTTGGTAGTATCTGCCCTGCCATGCATGCTACCTCCAGTTTCTCTTAAGCGTAGTAACTGATTATTTTTTTTCTTTTTTTCAGATTTTTTTTTTAACTAAATTTGAATAGAAAATGTACCAAAAACAAAAGAAGCAAATACAAAGAGGCTGATGCAATAAACTGCACATAAAAAGTTGTGCATCCAAACTGGGCGCCCGTTTTTTAGCGGAAGCACGTCAACCTCTCCAGGATGCCCAATGCAATATGTAAATGAGCTGCTGTGCTAAAACGGATGCGCTGGGGTAAATTGTGCGTCCCTAGCGAGTGCATGGCATCGGGTGCCCAGGAGACGTGGCTCTGTGTGGGTTAAGAAAACGGCAGCTATTTTATCAGCACAATACGCATACACAATGTACATGGTCTGGGTGTATAAAGTGCACCCCCAAATATTTATTTTTACATTGGCTTTTTTTTTAATTATTTTGCATGTGCTGCTTTCTGTGGTTCTTCCTATTTAGTATCACAGCAATATTAAGTAGGAGGGACCACAGAAAAACAGTTTTGTTTATTTTTATGTTCATTCCTTGATGCACAGGAAAGTTTTATGCCTGGTCAACGGCAGGCATGAAATTTTACGGGTTAAAAAGTGCACCTCGAGCGCATGGGGATTTTTGGCATTGCTGGGTAATTGCTTATGGCCTCATCTACATGGAATTTACACGGGATGAACACTATTAGCTACGCACTGGTTTGGATGCGCGTTTTGGACGCGTTGATCCCCTTTTTGCATTGGGGGCTATGGACACATGTCCAAATCGCACATCCAACCGCTCGTTAAGCTGTGCACTAGTCTGGGTGCACTTTATTGCATTGGCCCCAAAAACTGGCCCTAAATGCACACGTTTACTGCACGCTGCTCAGTCTCCGCTTGGTGAAGATCCGCGTGCAAAGTCTGAGCCAGGAACTCAGAACAGTCTCTTCCTGGCCTTTTGGCTGATATTGGGAACGGGTACAACCCCATTGGAGGCACAATGTTCCCACCTCCTCTAAACCAGCCGCTCACTCTTGTCTCTCTCCTTTGCCCACTGAGTCACAATAAAAACTCTTTAAGAGTTTAAAATGTCCATCAGGTAGTAAAACTGGACTTTAATGTTCTCTTTTCTTTTCCTTTTGGCCCACTGGTTTCTCTTCTTTCTTTTCCAGGTCAGTTGGAAACAGTGCTGGGATCCTGGCCCCATGCAGTGCCGAATTTAGCACAAGCTACCTAAACTACAGCACAGGACTTCATATCGTAAGGGGGCTCTAAATACAATAAATGAATAAAAATTCTGGTTTTACTTCTTTTTTTTTTGTTTGTTAGTTCTCTAGGGCTTCTTAATTCAGTTTAGGTCCTCAGCATGTCTTCATGCAGCCTTGATGCCATGAACCTTCATTCACAGCTACCCATGGATTTTTCTCCCTCCTCCTCACCCTGCAACATGGACTCTAAATGTATCCCCCAGCTGCCACCCTTAAGGACAACCAATTCCCTCCCCCCATACAGGGACTGTATGCCACCTCCACAGCATCCCCAGCCCAGTCGACCCAGGATGTGGAAGACCCTGAGTCAAGAATTGAATCAGGGGCACTCTGCTGACCCAAGCCTTTGAGATTTGCCATGTTCATATAAATTTCAGGGATGCCAGCTGCTTCCTTTTTCAGGACAGGTTGCTCCAGGTTTGGTTTCCCCATTGCATGCAGGGACTTGTAGTTCGGATTTCCCTAAGTGGGGTTAAAACTAGGGATGGAGCCAGTGAGCAGCCCTAGCTCATTTGTGTGTGTCGCCATAATTAGCATAGCACAGCAGATAAGCACCACTCGGCCCATCATAAGAACATAAGAAATTGCCATGCTGGGTCAGACCAAGGGTCTATCAAGCCCAGCATCCTGTTTCCAATAGAGGTCAAACCAGGCCACAAGAACCTGCAATTACCCAAACACTAAGAAAATCCCATGCCACTGATGCAATTAATAGCAGGGGCTATTCCCTAAGTAAATTTGATTAATAGCCATTAATGGACTTCTCCTCCAAGAACTTATCCAAATCTTTTTTTAACCCAGCTACACTAACTGCACTAACCACATCCTCTGGCAACAAATTCCAGAGCTTTATTATGTGTTGAGTGAAAAAGAATTTTCTCCGATTAGTCTTAAATGTGCTACTTGCTAACTTCATGGAATGCCCCCTAGTCCTCCTATTATTTGAAAGTGTAAATAACCGAGTCACATCTACTCGTTCAAGACCTCTCATGATCTTAAAGACCTCTATCATATCCCCCCCTCAGCCGTCTCTTCTCCAAGCTGAACAGTCCTAACCTCTTTGACATTGCGGGGTAATAGCTAATGGCCTCATCTACATGGAATTTACACGGGATGAGCACTATTAGCTACCACTGGTTTGGATGCATGTTTTGGACACGTTGATCCCCTTTTTGCATTGGGGGCTATGGAAGAATGTCCAAATCGCACATCTAACCGCTCGTTAAGCTGTGCATTAGTCTGGGTGCACTTTATTGCATTGGCCCCAAAAACTGGGGGAGCTGTTCCATCTCCTTTATCATTTTGGTTGCCCTTCTCTGTACCTTCTCCATCGCAATTATATCCTTTTTGAGATGCGGCGACCAGAATTGTACACAGTATTCAAGGTGTGGTCTCACCATGGAGCGATACAGAGGCATTATGACATTTTCCGTTTTATTCACCATTCCCTTTCTAATAATTCCCAACATTCTATTTGCTTTTTTGACTGCTGCAGCACACTGAACCAACGATTTCAATGTGTTATCTACTATGATGCCTAGATCTTTTTCCTGGGTGGTAGCTCCTAATATGGAACCTAACATCGTGTAACTACAGCAACGGTTATTTTTCCCTATATGCAACACCTTGCACTTGTCCACATTAAATTTCATCTGCCATTTGGACGTCCAATCTTCCAGTCTTGCAAGATCCTCTTGTAATGTATCACAATCCGCTTGTGATTTAACTACTCTGAATAATTTTGTATCATCCGCAAATTTGATAACCTCACTCGTCGTATTCCTTTCCAGATGATTTATATATATATTGAAAAGCACCGGTCCAAGTACAGATCCCTGAGGCACTCCACTGTTTACCCTTTTCCACTGAGAAAATTGACCATTTAATCCTACTCTCTGTTTCCTGTCTTTTAACCAGCTTGTAATCCACGAAAGGACATCGCCTCCTATCCCATGACTTTTTAGTTTTCTTAGAAGCCTCTCATGAGGGACTTTGTCATGGTTTCAGTTAGTACTACTTTCCTAGTTGGCTGTACTGAACTTCCTTAGATGATATATTTTAAATAAAAGACTCTTGCTCTTTTTTTTTAACCTTTGTTATGTGCACTTAAACTTTGGTTTTGTAACATTTGATTTGCTGGGTCTCTGATGCTACCTGCAGCATCTACATTCTGAGCACAGTTTGTGGTGTAGTATATTGAATGGAAGAAAAAAAATGCATCTGTAATTTATTTTCCAAGGATCACTCTCTTCTGCACACACCCCCAGTTTGAGGACAGAAGCCTGCACAAACCAGATGTTAGACGTGCGTTCAGGTCAGTCAGTTTTTCCAGAAATCATTCAACGCCTCATCCTTCCAGTCTCTGACGACTGCCATGGCTTCTAAAGATATTTTGAGATGTTGCATCTTAATCCCAAAGAATGCCATTAATTCCCACAGGAAATTTTTCAAAATGGGGTGGGAGGGATGACTAATGTGCAACAATGTTGGGAAGTGGAAGGAGAGATGTTTATGCAGACATCCAGCCCTCTTTGGCTTTAGAAGCGTTATCTTGGCATTGCGCTTTAATGTAAGGCTTGTTGAACTCGCTCTGCTTTATTGATCTGTTACCAAAGATTCCATGTGTGCGGAGTCTCCTCTGTCTTTATAGCCAGGGCTGATACAGCGAACTAGGCAGTCACCTAGGGTGCCAGCCACTGGGGGTGGCAAAGAGCAGCCATGTGGAGCCACAAGCGAAGCCCATCCCACTCATGGCG
The DNA here is from genome assembly GCF_901001135.1 of Rhinatrema bivittatum. Classification (NCBI taxonomy): domain Eukaryota; kingdom Metazoa; phylum Chordata; class Amphibia; order Gymnophiona; family Rhinatrematidae; genus Rhinatrema; species Rhinatrema bivittatum. Next base: position 178,546,246 of record NC_042622.1, read on the forward strand.
GAGAGAAGCAGAGTCTCGGTGGGCCACAAGCAGCACTCCTATCTGTGTGTGTGTGTGTGAGAGGGATTGTGTGTGTACGAGAGAGCAATGGTGTTAGTGAGAGAGAAGGAGGGAGCCTGTGTAAGGGTGAGTGTGTGAATGAGACAAGAAACCTAAGTGTGTGTAAGAGAGGGGGCCTGTTTGAGTGAATGAGGTCGGGGCTAGAGCAGGGCGGAGGAGGCGGGAGCAAGGCAGAAGGTTTGCCTAGGGAGCCTAATAGCCTTGCAGCAGCCCTGTTTGTAGCTGATGTGTCTTGATTTTATGTACCATCTAACCGGTTTTGTAGCCTTTAATTAACCATCCACTGATTTCTTCTAAATTCTGTAATTGCGTCCCCTTTCTGTGCTCTCCAGCTGAAAAGTCCTCAGCTAGGTCCAGGTCCCCAAGGACAAGCTGAGCCCTCCCGGCTTTTAAACACCCATCCCATTGCATGCAGGGATTTGTAGTCGGAAGCCCAATTCTTTTCTTGAGGAAGCAGGGGGAAGAGAAGATCCATGTTGGTGCCCTATTGTAATGCCACCGCTTTCTACATATCATCATCTTAGTACTTTGGCTGTGAAAGATCGTAGGACTGCCCACCTTAGAATCAGAAGGTAATGTGCATTGCCATGCCAGTTCTAATGCAGGTTAGTACATTGAGATCAAAGTGAACAGACAGACAACTGTCTGCAAGCTTTAGAAGAGCAGCACTGCACACAGATTTGTTGCAAGGACAATGAAACCAGTAGAGTGAAGCCCACTGTTAGGACAGCTATCCATAGACCAGTGATAAGTAAAGGTATCAGAAGTCAAATATAAACCAGGCAAATTTTAATGTCAACTGGATTTTCAGGTTGTTCCTAGCTGATCTGGAGAAAATCAGAAAGAAATTGTAAGAATGTTACCGGTAGAACATACGGGTAGAACTGTATGCTCACTATATAACCACCTGTACTTGTTATGATACTAGAAGAATATTTTTTCCATTTACCTGGCTCTCACGTTACATTGCTGAGGCCACCATAAATGAAATAATTACAGGATCATGATGTGTTTCTAAAACAAACTTTACTATATACAAAGGTACCACCGCTGCTGACTCATGCCAGATATTCAATGGCATAATGTGGTACACACTGTAAATAGGCCAGAACAAGCTTCCTTCCCCCAATCAGCCACAGGAGAAACCCCAACACCCCAGTGATGTAAGGAAAAAGAAGAGGCTGAGACTGCAAGATGCCCGCAGCAGGAAGCAGATGCAGACCCACCCTGTATTCGCGACAGCCACATGTGGCTCAGTGGGAAGTCAAGGTGTGCAAACATGAATCAGGTGCATTTTAGCTGATTTTCAAATTTGACTGGATTTTTTTGATTCCTCCAGTAGATTCAGGGAAAAATTGGAAAATAATTTGTAAAATATGCATTCAGTTTCTGAAAGATCTGAAGCAAATTCTTCAGTTCGATAACATCCAAAACAAAACTTTTAGAAAAAATCCTAAGGAAAATTTTTAGAATCCACTTTGGATTTCTAGTGGGTCTCCTGTTTTGGTGTTATCCTTGACTAGGGGTGCTAAGGGTCTGGGTTCAAGTCCATACTGAGTGGAGGATTTCTCTTCTGGGGCCCCTGGTGCTGTCAAGCACTATCTCAGTAACCACTTCACACTCTAGATCAAATATTTCCAGAAGGTGCCAGATAGTGAAAATTTAGAGCGGGGAAGCCAAAATTAAGATCACAGGGAGAAATCAGGAGTCACAAAAGGGTCCATCCATCCCCTAGTAAGTCCACATGGGATAAGTTCAAAGAAGAACACTGGAGCATGTAGTTGGTGTTCAAATAAAAGATAGTCTTTACTGTAACTTAAAGAAGAGGATCCAAGATTACAAAAATAAGAATCAGCATACATCCAATAATCACCAGAAATTAGTTTCTCTGTCCATTCTTCTTCTAGTCACTCCCATTCCTGCTCTTGCACCTTCATGCTGAGAACAGATTTCCTTATCAGTGTAGGTGGGACAGCAAGAGTGTAATTCCAACATCCACCAAAATTGGTGGAAGAATTAGTCCCCCAAATCCTGAAAAAACTCTCCAACAGGGGTCAAATAATCCCCAAACCTCTTGGGAGTCCAAATCTTCAACAATTGATTCTCTGGCATCTCTTTCCTTCAAATAATCGCTATTGTTCTCTTCACCCTTGCTTTTGCAGATGCTTGTGCTAACAAAACTTTAACCCCCAATCCTTAGGGAGACGGGGTAACCCGACCCTTCCAACGAAGTCTCCAAAAAGTCAAAAAAACACTTCTCTTTCAGTAGAGTCTCTGGATGAATTTCCAAAACACAGGTGGTCTCAGTTTACACTCGGGTTGAGTCTCCATCTCCTTCAATACTCTCTGGCTTGAGAGCCACGGGGAATCTTCAGCTCTCCAATCTCTCTCGCCAGCCCACTCACTCACTAGGCATGCTCCCAGGATTTATAAATCCCATAAGTTGCCTCTTCCCCAAAAAAGTGGGAGCAAAGCAATGGGAGGAATTCCAAAACCCAATTCTCCTCCTACTGCCCCTAGCTTAGAAAAATACTTTTTTTGGGGGGAAAAATATTAGTGATGGGCCAGGCCCCCATCACAGATTTAGTCAACATTTTTCATTGCACCAATTCAACAAATCTTCAAAATAATTTAAGGTTTAAAGAATTTGCTGACCTAGTTTTGAAGAAACTGTGGAAGCTCCCTCAGGGTGTTATTTATGTATTTATTTCTTCGCTCTTATATACCGCTCCCTCAGAGAATTCTCTGATCGGTGCAGTTTACAATATATAAATCAAGAAAATTAACAGGCAAGACACATTGTCACCTTTCTTAGTGTTTCCAGTAAGTACCACTGGGCCAGCCATAGAAAATAAACTATCCCTTGTCTTGGCCAAGGGCAAAACGTGTGGTGATGGTATATCAAGAAGGCATTGTTCAACAGACCGCAAATTCCTCTCAGGCCTATAAATTTTGAGTAGAACATTAATACATGGGGATGTTCTGTTATTCAAAACCTTATGAATTGGCATCAGCACCTTAAACAATCCTCCATTTAATGGGTAGCCAAAGTAAGTTGTATAATAGAGAGGATTATGTGTTTAAAGAGAAGAGCCATTGCAGAAAGACTAAATGAATTATTTGCTTCTGTGTTTACTAATGAAGATATTGGGGAGATACCGAATCCAGAGATGGTTTTCAAGGTGATGAGTCAGATGAACTGAACTAAATCACTGTGAGCCTGGAAGATGTAGTAGGCCAGATTGACAAACTAAAGAGTAGTAAATCACCTGGACCAGATGGTATACACTAGGGGGCGGATTTTAAGAGCCCTGCTCGCGTAAATCCGCCCGGATTTACGCGAGCAGGGCCCTGCGCGCCGGTGCGCCTATGTTCAATAGGCCTACCGGCGCGCGCAGAGCCCCGGGACTCGCGTAAGTCCCGGGGTTTTCCGAGGGGGGCGTTTCGGGGGCGGGCCCGGGGGCGTGGTTTCGGCCGGGGGCGGGCCTGGGGGCGTGGTCGCGCCCTCCGGAACCGCCCCTGGGTTGCGTCTAGGCGCGCCAGCAGCCCGCTGGCACGCGGGGATTTACTTCTCCCTCTGGGAGGCGTAAATCCCCCAACAAAGGTAGGGGGGGGGGTTAGGGAGGGGAAGGTGAGGGGAGGGCGTTAGCGAATTCCCTCCGAGGCCGCTCCGATTTCGGAGCGGCCTTGGAGGGAACGGAGGTAGGCAGCGCGGCTCGGCGCGTGCCGGCTACACGAAATCGGTAGCCTTGCGTGCGCCGATCCAGGATTTTAGCGGCTACGCGCGTATCTACTAAAATCCCGTGTACTTTTGTTGGCACCTGGAGTGCCAACAAAAGTACGCCAACGCGCCTTTTTTGAAAATCTACCCCATGGGGTGTGCATTCATTTTCGACATATTGGCAATCCGCAACGTATATGTCTCTATTCGTTGTATTCGTGGGATCATGAAACATATGGCAAACCCCCATGAATACAACGTATCTAACAAATAAACTCCCCATCCTCCTGACCCCCCCCAAGACTTACCAAAAGTCCCTGGTGGTCCAGCAGGGGTCCTGGCGCGATCTCCAACACTCGGGCTGCCGGTATTCAAAATGGCGCCGATAGCCTTTGCCCTCACTATGTCACAGGGACTACCGGTGCCATTGGTCGGCCCCTGTCACATGGTAGGAGCAATGGACAGCCGGCGCCATCTTGTGCTCCTACCTTGTAACAGGGGCCGACCAATGGCACTGATAGCCCCTTTTCCATAGTAAGGGCAAAGGCTATCGGCGCCATTTTGAATGCTGGCAGCCGACGGCCCGAGTGCAGAAGATCGCTCCAGGACCCTGGCTGGACCACCAAGGACTTTTGGCAAGTCTTAGGGGGGTTAGGACAGTGGGGGGTTGTAGTTAATTTAAAGGGTTGGGATGGGGGTTTTTTTGGAAATGAATACATACGTAACTAATGAACGGATCGGGGTCCCCCGAGAACGGATGCAACGGATTTGGCTCCCCATGAATACGAATACCGATTGGGACAAATCCGTCCCTGCTGCACATCCCTAGTATACACCCCAAGGTTCTGAAGAAACTAAAAAATGAAATTTCAGATCTATTAGTTAAAAAATTGTAACCTATTATTAAAATCATCCATTATACCTGAAGACTGGAGGGTGGCCAATTAACCCCAATATTTAAAAAGGGCTCCAGGGGCAATTCTGGAATCTATAGACCCGTAAGCCCGACTTTAGTGCTGGGAAAAATAGTAGAAATGATTCTAAAGATCAAAATCACAGAGCATATAGAAAGACATTGTTTAATGGAACAAAGTCAGCATGGATTTACCCAAGGAAAGTCTTGCCTCACAAATCTGCTTCATTTTTTTTAAGGGGTTAATAAACATGTGGATGAAGGTGAACCAGTAGATGTAGTGTATTTGGATTTTCAGAAAGCATTTGATAAAGTCCCTCATGAGAGGCTTCTAAGAAAACTAAAAAGTCATAGGATAAGAGGCAATGTCCTTTCGTGGATTACAAACTGGTTAAAAACAGGAAACAGATTAGGATTAAATGTACTATTTTCACAGTGGAAAAGGGTAAACAGTGGAGTGCCTCAGGGATGTGTATTTGGACCGGTGCTTTTAAATATATATATAAATGACTTGGAAAGGAATACGATGAGTGAAGAAATCAAATTTGCAGACGATATAAAATTATTCAGAGTAGTTAAATCACACGTGAATTGTGATAAATTGCAGGATGACCTTGCAAGACTGGAAGATTGGACATCCAAATGGCAGATGAAATTTAATGTGGACAAGTGCAAGGTGATGCATATAGGAAAAAATAACCCTTGCTGTAGTTACACAATGTTAGGTTCCATATTAGGAGCTACAACCCAGGAAATGATCTAGGCGTCATAGTGGATAATAACAGTGTGCTGTTATGTTAGGAATTATTAGGAAGGGAATGGTGAATAAAAGGAAAATGTCATAATGCCTCTGTATCGCTCCATGATGAAACTGCACTTTGAGTACTATCTATAATTCTGGTCGCTGCTTCTCAAAAAAGATATAGTTGCACTGGAGAAGGTACAGAGAAGGGCGACCAAAATGATAAAGGGGATGAAACAGCTCCCCTATGAGGAAAGGCTAAAGAGGTTAAGACTGTTCAGCTTGGAGAAGAGATGGCTGAGGGGGGATATGATAGAGGTCTTTAAAATCATGAGAGATCTAGAACTGGTAAATGTGAATTGGTTATTTACTCTTTCTGATAATAGGGCTAGGGGCACTCCATGAATTTAGCAAGTAGCACAATTAAAACTAATCAGAGAAATTTCTTTTTCACTCAATGCACATTTGAGTTCTGGAATTCATTGCCAGAGCATGTGGTTAGGTCAGTTAGTGTAGCTGGATTTAAAAAAAGGAAAGGCTGAAGAGGTTAGGGCTGTTCAGCTTGGAGAAGAGACGGCTGAGGGGGGATATGATAGAGGTCTTTAAGATCATGAGAGGTCATGAACGAGTAGATATGAATTGGTTATTTACACTTTTGAATAATAGAAGGACTAGGGGCATTCCATGAAGTTAGCAAGTAGCACATTTAAGACTAATCAAAGAAAATTCTTTTTCACTCAATGCACAATAAAGCTCTGGAATTTGTTGCCAGAGGATGTGGTTAGTGCAGTTGGTGTAGCTGGGTTCAAAAAAAGTTTTGATAACTTCTTGGAGGAGAAGTCCATTAACGGCTATTAATCAAATGTACTTAGGGAATAGCCACTGCTATTAATTGCATCAGTGGCATGGGATCTTCTCAGTGTTTGGGTAATTGCCAGGTTCTTGTGGCCTGGTTTGGCCTCTGTTGGAAACAGAATGCTGGGCTTGATGGACCCTTGGTCTGACCCAGCATGGCAATTTATTATGTTCTTATGTTCTTAAGGTTTGGATAAGTTCTTGGAGGAGATGTCCATTAATTGCTATTAATCGAATTAATTTAGGGAATAGCCACTGCTATTACTGGCATTAGTAGCGTGGGATCTACTTAGTGTTTGGGTACTTGCTGGGTACTTGTAGCCTGGATTAGCCACTGTTGGAAACAGGATGCTGGGCTTGATGGACCCTTGGCCTGACTCTGTATGGCAATTTCTTATGTTATGTACCCGGGCCACCAAATTCTGAATAACTTGCAGCACCCTTAAGAAAACAGCTGGTAAACTTAAATAAATCGAGTTGCAGTAATCATGCCCTGTTAAAAAGAGGGGTTGCAAAACAGTTCTAAAATCATTTAATGATAACAGAGGTTTTAAATTGTGCAGATCTGGAGTTTAAAAAATAAAGACCGGTCTAAATTTTTGTTCTGGGTTTTAAAGTTTAAATTCTGGTCAGAAATAATCCTAAGTATTTTTATTATCCCATATCAAAGCTTATAAGCATAATAACATGCCTAAATTTGAAAAAACCTGGCAAGCATATCAGTTATGGAAATCTACACAAGTAGCATCTACCACTGCAGTTTGATCGCCTTTTCTGGTTCTTCCCTGACTTATCTCACTAGAATCAGGCTGTACCATGTTTCCAGAGGTTAATGATGGCTCCCAAACGTTCTATTCTGATTACCTAGCTATACTTGCAATACATAAGAGGCATTAGGGGGGAGGTTTAAAAATATAAAATCGCTGTTCAATTTCATTTTCAGAATGTGAATCTAAAATAATTAATTCATCATATTGTTAGGGGGATTTATTACTTATTGACACAGTTAAGGTTGTTACGTCATCCTGATAATGTCTCTATACCTTGTATTATGTATATGTGTTATGTATTCCATTGGATCCACTGTTTAATAAAAACTTCTAATTATAAAAAAAAAGAAAGAAAAGAAATAATCCTAAGATTCCAGACTTCATTTAACATTACAGTACTGCAATTTTCAAAGGCAGTTGGGACTTATTTGATGAGATGCATGACTGAGCCAAATAATCTGTCTTCCCTGATATCTGCTTTGTTCTTTTTCTTTTTCTCATGCATGAAATAAGATTTGAAATTCATGTCTGGTATCTGCTTGTTGTATCTATTTACAAATAAATCTTCACAGACGTGCTTTTCACTATCTATAATTCAGAGGGTTGCTGGACCCCAGGCAACATGGTTTTACCAGAGGAAGGTCCCGTCAAATGAATCTGATTTTTTTTTTGTTTTTTTGATTGGGTGACTAGAGAATTAGATCAAGGAAGAGCGCCTGATGTGATCTAATTAGATTTCAACAAAGCTTTTGATGCAGACCGGCATAGGAGGCTCATGAATAAAATGAGGAATCTGGGAGTGTGTGACAAATTGGTGGAATGGATTACATATTGCTTGACTGACTGGAGACAGTAAGTGGAACTTTCTCCAAAGAGAGAACAATGTTAAGTGGAGTGCCTCAAGGATCAATTCGTAACTTTGCAGAGGGAACTGAAGGAAAACTTTATCTTTTCGACGATTGACACAAAGATCTGCAACAGAGTGGACAAGCCTAAAGGAGGAGGAGAGAAATAAGGTGATTTAAGAACTTGGAGAACAGTTGAAGGTTTGGCAGCTGGGATTCAGTACCAAGCAGTGCAGTGTCATGCATTTGGGATGCAGAGATCCAAAAGAACTCTATGAGATAGGGGTGAAAGACTAATATGCACAGACTAGGAGAGGGATCTTGGGATGGTGGTGTCTGGTGATCTGAAGACAATAAAACAAAGGCGGTGGCAAATTCCAGAGGGATGCTGGGCTGCATAGAAAGAGGAAAAGCCAGTGGGAAAAGGGGATAATGGCCTTGTACAGTTCTTTGGTGAGGCCTCACTTGCAGTATTGTGTTCAGTGCTGGAGGCTTCATCTCAGAAGGATTAGGGATAGGATGGAAGCGTTCCAGGGAGATAGGAGGTGAGGGTGAGATATAATACAGACCTTCACATACCTGAAAGGTATTAATGATGCACAATACTTCACAGAAAAGAGTGACCATTCCATATAGAATAGAAAGTCCCCTCTGTTTAAAGCTGACAAAAGCCAAACTAAGAATATAAAGTGCACAAACATCAAACATTATCCCCTGGAAAGGAAACTGCAGAACTTGGGGTCATGATATGAAACTTAGCCAACATCAAGAAATATTTCTACACTGAGCGGGTGGCAGCTGCATGAAATGCCCTCCTGGAAGGGGTGATGAAGTTGTGAATGCATCCCTACAGGCTAGAAGATGGAAATGAAAAAATAAGGTAACCAATGTTAACTTTAGGTATAACACTTCTGCATGAGAGTAGTGTGCATGGAGCAGCAGTTACTGCCATGCTTAACCATAGGCATGGGGGTAAGCTACACCGAGTGGCAGTTACTACCAAAAGCAACTTGCTGGGCAGACTGGGTGGACCTTTGGTCTTTATCTGCCGTCATTTACTATGTAAAAATAAAATACAATCATAACATCATAATACAATAATAATCATCCATTAAAATACATCACAATAATTAAAATAAAAACAGCAGTCTGCAAATGAACATGCCAGTTACCCCATGATCAAAATGGGAAAAGCCATCGCTTCACCTTTTTGTGAAAGGACAGATAATGCCCCTCTAGTCTCAGTTCACTTGGTGCCAAATTCCAGAGTTATGGCCCTATCACCAGAAAAATTATTTTTCAAATAGAACTTTTCTTCACTACCTTAACCACTGGTACCTGACATAAACATTCTGAGGCTGATCGGAGGCTCCTTTTTGGCAATAATTGTCAACCAAATGTCATAAATGAATTGCTCCTTTACCATGCATAATCTTAAACATTAAACACATAACGTTGAATTGCACTCTAAGTTGTATTGGTAATCAATGGAGTTGTTTTAGAAGTGGGGCTGTTATGCCTGGGCAGATGATATTAACATGGAGCCATTGCCCCATACCCTTTCAGTGTGCCCTGCCCAGGACTCTTAGCATCCTGTGACCCAGGTGGGGTTTTTGCAGTTAATCCTGGGAGTCCTGGGTGTGGCACCAGATGCAGGACGCTCTCTGTATGAGGTTGACTGGGTCACTTATGACGTAGTGCCAGCGGGAACGATGTTTTGTCCATTGAGAGAAGCTACAGTGTGCTGCTGGCTTGCAACCTGATTTCTCTTTCTTTCCTGTGGCGCTGACCACTGATATGGGCATAGGCATTGTGTGCAGTGGTTAGGCCTTTGAAACCAAAGATGGGGTTATGGATCCAATTACTCTTATTCTGGAGTTGGTATGGTTTGGAGAGGTAAATATGGTAAAGGCTGTGGTGTGAGGTGTAAGGTTCTGGCTCTGCTCTGGCTTGCCATGTTATACTTGAGCACATTGAAGGACCTGCCCTGGAAGGGCAATGTTGCAGCCTCCGATGGACAATAAAGCCCAAAGAAGTTGAAAGTAACTCAATGTCTCCCTCCTTCCTTTCCAGTTCCCTGAGCATTGCAGGCCACTCCTTGTCACTGATCTCTGGGAGCACATGGGACTGAGATCGGAGGCCTTTTGGGTCCCAGTTCCTTCAGCAGACTCCGAACTGAAATCTTGAATTTAAGAGATTTGTTGACCCATAGACTGGGGAGGATTTGTTTTCCACTAGAAGTGACCATGGCATGGCCGGTTTATGGGCTTCCAATGGTTTGATAATTATTCCAACCATGCATCTGAGGTGATGGCCTTTGTGCTAAGATGGCCACCTACTGGCAATCAAGTGGTGTCTAATGCACCTGTTTACTATGCCCAGTTGTGAGGCAGGCAGGTGTGGTGTTTCCTGTTTGTCAGATGCTGAAAATGGCTGCCAAGCATGGGGAGAAGGGAAAGCGCCGGTAATATGACCCCTTTCATTGGTGGGAGTTAGGCTCACTCCATAGATGGAGTTTTAGGGCATCTGGGGACAACTGGGGCCATTGACTGGGAAGTGTGTGCCATCTGCAGGGATGGAGATGGTAGAGTGATAGAGCTGGAGTGTCCTCGGTGGAGGGTGCGTTGCTGGATGGAATCTGTAGGGCAATGGTATCCACTCCTGGTCCTCAAGGCTGCAAATAGGTCAGGTTTTCAAGATATTCCTAATCAATGCTCCTGCGATAGATTTGCATGCACACTGTCTCAGTTATGCTTAACTCTATCTCATGCATATTCATTAGGGATATCCTGAAAACCTAACCTGTTTGTGGCCCTTCAAGGACTGGATGTGAATACCTTTGCTGCAGAAGGTAGATGGGAGCATAGAAAGGCTAAAGGGGAGGGCCCAACAGTGGACCATCCTTGGAGAGCAGGGACATCTGTCTGAAGAAGCTTGCAGTGGGTTGTAGTTTGACAGCCTCACACTGTCACCTTTGAACTTGAGAGGCATCCTGTGGCAAAGCCTCCTGCTCACTGTGTTCCTTCACCTCCCTGTACAATTTCAAAGAATCTGTAGCCCCCCGCCCCTCCCTTCCTATATCCTCCCTGCAAAGAGAAGGGGGACTGCTACGGGCTGGACGTCTGTTCCTGGTTGGGGGGGGGGGGGGATTAAACTGCTTGGCCCTTGGAGTTAGATTCTTGGACTTGAATAAATAACTTTTTACAAATTCAAGTAGTGTTCCAACAATTAACTTTAGCTTAATAATTAAATGTGTTCAACAGTGATAATCTGACACAAAGTGTCTTTACTTGGGGAAGAATCTGTCTCCTCCATTAACGGCCACAAACCTCTCCGTATCCCCTGGCTGTTCATGTGCAGGATCTCTTAATGCACAGGTTCTAGAGATTCCTCGACTTTCTGGGACACCCAGCCCATCTGGTTTTCAGTATATCTACAAAAATATGCATAAGATTTATCTTTGCATGTCATGTATATTTATTGGGGATATCCTGCAAGCTAGTCTGACTGGGCAGACCTTGAGTTTAGGGTTTCCCACTTCCCCCAAGTCAACTTGAATGGGCTGATGCAGCCCTGCCTCTGCCTTCTGGCATGCATGGAGTTCTACTTCTAATTTGCCTAAGAAAAGTAGGCAAAACCAGGACAGAGTTGGCTTGTTGTTCGGGTTGACTTGGTTAATCCGGGAACCTATCTGAAGACTGGGTTGATAACCACTGTTTAGAAGGTACAAATGACATCAAAGTCAGAGTCCATGGCTTAAATCAGTGGGAGATTCTGCTCTTGATGTGCTTCCAGATCAGCCAGTTCATGTTTTGTTTTGTGTATTTTGAAACATAAAGAATATAAGGAAAAATTTCAAGGGAGTATTAAGCAAAGAATAAAAGGGAATGTTTCAAGCAAAACAGCTTTGAAAAGTGGAAGATAAGATAAATTGATGATTTTATATGGCAATAGGTTGTGCAATATGTATTCTGATGTGTACTGTTATTATGTATGAATGTCTGGTAAGAATGGCATTGGTATATGTAATATGACAAATATTGTGATTATATATATGTTAATGTTTTAAGGAAAATTTTGTAATAAATAAATATTGTTGAGAACAAACACAGGTATATGGTATACGGTTCATTGCATGCAGAGACATCTAGTCCTGGTTTCCTTATGGAAGAGAAACCTATACAAATCCAGGATTTGGAAAGAACTAGCCTAAAGAGAAAAAAATTGAGCCAGTTGGTAATCCTGTATCTTAAGTGTTTTTCCATTACCTTCTCTTTAGAATGTGCTTTTGGCCCTCACTGCTGGAGAATTCATTTGCTCTCTGTTGACTGCTGTGAAGGGGTATTTATTTTGATTGTGTTAAACGTATATATGTCACTTCAATAAGAAATATTTTGGGGGGAAAAAAAAACCAGGAGAATTCTTCCCACACACCCTGATCTGGAAAACCAGGCGAAACCTCAAACTGACTTGCAGTTAAAATGAGGAGCCAACTGGAAACATAGTCAGAATGGGGGTCGAAGTCAGCAGGCCCCAACCACCCACAGCATGTACTGTGCAAGGCTAACCTGAGTTCCAATGGGAGCCTTTGAGGGCCAGGGAGGGAAGTGTCCCTCCTCCTGGAGATTCAAGATCCAAACCCAGGGTGGGGGGATGGCTTTTCCCAGAGCCCCGTGCCCCTTTAAATCAGATGTGCAGCCCTACAGTGATGGCGCCCTGTAGAACCACACTGATCACATGGCTCTAGAGATGACCCTGCCGTGGGTAACGCCTAACTCCAGTAGCTAATGACACTGAGGTTTATCAGGTGGAAGATGATTTTAAAAATAAAACAATTCATGAATAAATATTTTTAGGCAGCAAAAATAGAGAGGGATTTGGAGACGAGGTACAGATTGTAAAGAAGATTTATTTATTGAGCATGGATCGTTACAAAGACAATAGATAAACCATTGATTTGTAGAGTATCTACAAATATTACTGCCAACAATTTAAATTTACAGCAATTTCTTTGTCCAAATTAAAGCAAATTTCATGCTAACTGCCAATGGCCATCTTTAAGGCTAACCCAAGGTGACTTATAGCAGAATATGGTATAACAGTGCTTACTGCAGCTGTAAAGATATGGCTGAGCTCTGCTCTGAAAGACACTCTTGATTGAAATGTTAAACCATCTATAATATATATTATATATACAGTGCTATCAATGCATACAGCATTGTACAAGCTAATTCATTTGGTACCAATGCCTCTTCCCCCAAAGATCTTAGAATCTAAGATCATCCACGAACAGTCACATGTGCTAAGATCTTAGAATCTAAGATCATCCACGAACAGTCACATGTGCTAAGATCTTAGAATCTAAGATCATCCACGAACAGTCACATGTGCTAAGATCTTAGAATCTAAGATCATCCACGAACAGTCACATGTGCTAAGATCTTAGAATCTAAGATCATCCACGAACAGTCACATGTGCTAAGATCTTAGAATCTAAGATCATCCACGAACAGTCACATGTGCTAAGATCTTAGAATCTAAGATCATCCACGAACAGTCACATTTGCTGCATGAGTCTTCACCAGACAGCTGTGATTATTTAGTTGTACTGTACTGAAGTTTTGCAAAATCGAAGGCCATTACTGGTCAATGATGGACAGTTCAACTATACAAAAACACAGATCTATTTTAAACCAATAATCTCTTACTCTAGAATATGCAGGCATTGGCTAGAGTTAAAAAAAAATGTCCACTTATTGAGAGCATGGGGCCTTACAAATTTTGAATTCATGGAATTTACTTTCTATTTTTCTTTCTAGCTCCACAAAATGAAAAACATAGCTGAGCCCTGGGAAGGTGTGTGCCCGCCACATTATGTGCCACATGGGACTCTGAGTACAGTAACAGAAGAGTTTACCCAAAGATCCTGGTTTCTCCACCATATGCAGGATTCATGCATTTCATCCTGAGCAAGGCCCCTGCACAGAGCAAGGTTGTAAAGGTTTCACTGATCTGACTGTTCATTTCAGCCGCCTCCGGGATGTAAATATCTGTGCTTCAAGTCAAAGCTAGCTTCTTAATTCTTCTTGGAAATGATGATTGAAGGTGATTCTATAAAAGGCTAATTTCTTCCTCTTTGAGCTTCTTTGTATTCTGAAACTGTACTGAGGTTACTCTTGTAGCCTTAAAGTGATTCTGATGGACGAGGTTGATTTAAAAGGTTTTTCCAAGGGGAGGGCTGTCTGGACTAGACTTGATTTTGGCCTGCAGCGCAATCTTACAATAACACTTGTATGGTACTATCCAAATAGGAGTGTAATAATCTAGCTATATAGTTAAAAAGTCCCTTTTCCTAAAGAGTTAATAAACTAAATTTGAACACGGGGGAAAAGCAAGTGACTTTTTAAAAGCCACACAATGGTGACCAGTGGACCTGGATTTTGACCCAAGCTCACATCATGGTGGTTTAACAGGTAAGCTGCAATATTTGCCCCAATGTCAGAAAGCCAAAATGGCAGAAGAGACAGGAGTTACTCAGTAGGGAACAAAAATCATAAAGAGAACTATTATGGAGCTGGTTAGTAAAGCCCTGCCAAGAGGTAATACAGCTTCTGCATTTGAGGTGTAAACAGTTCGCCGGCCGAGTGTCTGGATGGGACGGTAATTCAGTGCCATGGAGATCTTGTCTTTGTTCCCACTACTGGGGAAGTAGAGAGAATTGTAGAAAGTTGCAAGCTGCAAGCAGAGAAATAACAGGATGGTTACATCTTGCCCTGGTATTTACATTACCTGTTAACAAGGACTTAGATGCTGCACATCCCCAGAGAAGGCACTTTCCCTAGGAATTTTCATTCCCCTATAAATATATATATAAATACAGTGGAATGAAGAGCTGCAGCTAGAAAAGGGGCGGGGGAGTGATAGTGTGCACCCCACCCCATCGTGGCGGTGCATTTTTGCCCTCCGTGGTTGTGGCCACGGCACACACTATCTTCCCCCATAGCGCCCCTGCAAAAGGTGTAGCTATTTCCAGTGCTTCTGCCGGCAATAATTATCGCCCGCAATGCGACCGGCCCCCCAATTTTTTTAATAGCACCCAAGCACCTCCCCTTTCCGTCATTTAAATGATATCGCGGTAAGACCCTAATGCACGCGATAACAGCCCATCGCGTTTTGAAAAATGACTCCCTTTGTTCTGTATTATGACAACATTTTTGGTGTCAGAAAATCACGAACACATTGTGATGTGAGAACCCTAATTGTGAAAAGTCCCGCTCTCGTGGATCAAGTTTCTCCAGAAACCAGATCAATCGTCCCCATCTTTAGAAAGAGGTCCTCCTATTTGGAGAAAATTATGTATCTCTCCACGCAAATGTAAGACTAAGACCATAACAATGGTTTTCTCCTCTTTAGGGTGTACAACGCTTTATGTTACTGATGCGCACTCTCACAGGGAAGATTTTGGCATAGCTGAGATTTTGGACCAGGGTGCAAGGAATAGTTTTGCCTCAGCATTTTCCCTGTTGAGTAAACGGGGGATAGTTTCATTGATGAATCTGGAGCAATTTTTGCAAATTTTGAGCCAGAACAAACCCTCCTCCAAATGTACACAGCCTCTGATGTCCCTGCACCTATCAGGGAGAAAAACTGGATTGATGAGGCAAGGGTTTTCCATGCTGTAGTGTAAGGTTCTAGCAGCCATATTGGCTACATCCAAGAGCGAGGTAGGATGTGAGCACAACCACCTCTAGCTATAAATGCTTCCTTCATTTCTCCCTTCAGCCTCGCAACTACATCTGAAAAAAGGGACCTGTGAGCTCTCCAAAGCTCAGGGACTCCACCATCTTTTGATTTTTATTATCATGTTGGTCTGATAAGAGATTTCACAGCCTCCAAAGAATCCAGTATGAAGAGGAGAAGGTACAGTAACCTTTCCGTCTTGGAGTGGATTTGGCAGGGAGGTGGAGAACACGTAATATCCGTTTGAAGGAAAGTAGCAGTGCTGAATTATGAGGTAACAGCACACTGATGACACCATGGTTTGCCTGCAGTGGGGAAGTCCATTTCTTCTTGGAGTTGTGCTTTTTTGGCTAAAGTTAGAAATACGATTTTACAGTTGTCAAGTGAGAATGACTTAGAGCTATGGTTAAGTAAATAAACTGGAAAGGGGATGGGATTTTTATTTCTCCCTTTCTTGTGCAATGTACCTGCTCTTTGCTCAGGGGAATCGTTTCCTCAAACAGGGTCCAAATGACAGCCTCGTTGCAGTTAGGAGTGGTTAATGAGCCTTCGTAGCGATAATAGCGAGAGAGCTTACTCTGCTCTGGAATGATGCTGCTCAGTGACAGCTTGCCCACTGTAGTTTGGTTGCCTGAAACAGGAAAGATACGTATTTCTTCATTCCGTTTTTACATTCAAATGACACACAGAATCCATCAATATACATTGACTGCCATGATTAAATGATATGAGTTAGGGTGAAAGAGATAAACAGATGTTCATAAAAACCCATAGGACCAGGGTGCCAATTAGAGCCTATCCTGATGGGAGAACTTATAGCACAATGGACACAAATTCAATGGCAGTGGGTCCAAAAACAACAACTCACTTCGTATGGCTACTGAATTGCTTTCATATGGCAATGGCTTTTTAGCCCTATCGAAATCAACGCTAGATTTGAATCAGCAACCTAGAGACAAAAGGTGCTGTGTCCTGGGCTAATTTTCTCCCAAAATTATGAGTGCTTGCACTCTAACCCATAGTTAAAAAAGACCTAATTCTCTCCTGCCTCCCCAGCCATCAGACTCCTCCTGTATCAGGCCAAAGCAGAAACTCTGGACTGATTGCTATTGCACCTCCAGAACACAGCAGAGGGGGGAAGCTATAGCAGCTCAGCAGTGACCCTTCCATACAGTTTAAGCAGGGTTGAGTGATGCCGGATTTATGAATCCAGATTTTTCTTTTTGCTCGGCTCAAAATAGCCATAGGAACATAGAAGTGCTGTACTGGGTCAGACCATAGGGTCCATCAAGCCCAGCACCCTGGCTCTGATGGTGACCAATATGGGGACACAAGTACCTGGCAGGATCCCAAGGGATAGACCCAATCATTCTTGCTCATAACCAGGATTAAGCAATGGTTTCACCCAGCCATGCCAACTTCTCTCCCCACATTTGTTTTAAAAGTGTTTCCTGTTAGCTTCATGGAGTTGTCCCCTAGTCCTAATAAGATGGGAAAAACTAAATATCCCTTCCCTCTTTACCCACTCCAGCCCACTCATGATTCTACGAACGTCTCTCAGCCGTCTCTTCTCCAGGCTGACGAGCCCTAACCTCCAGAGCCTCGCTAAGGGAACCATTCTATCCCCTTTGTCATTTTGGTCTTCCTTCTCTGTACTTTTCTTTTTTGAGGATGAGCAGAACTGCACACAATACTCGGTGCAGCTGCAGAGGCCCCTATGATCTCCTCTGATTTATTTTCCATTCCTTTCCTAATAACACCTAACATTCGATTTGCTTTCTTGGATCACTGAAACCCATTACGTTTCAACTCTGGCCATCCCCCTCGACAGGGCTTTCCCTACCCAGATTCCTTCTCATCGGCACGGCATCAACTCCAACTCAGGTTGGTCCAGGCTGCCTTCATCCTAAGACTGTTTCCTTGGTTTTATCTAATGTTTTACCTTTGTCAGGGATCTGTTTCAATGCGTCCAGGAAAGGCTGGTACTTCTGGTTATCTGAGCCATCCTCCTGAAAGAAAAGTCCCAGCCAGTTTCACTAGAAGTTCTTAAGAGGGAAAATGCTTACTGTGGATTCATTTCTCCAGCATATTTCTGGGTTAATAAAACATTGTGCCAGTTTGCTGTTAAGGACTCTGTGTAAATGTTTACATTTCCATAGGTCCCTCCTGTGAAAAAGCTTCAAGTCACAGTATTTAAAAAAAAAAAAAAAAATTAATGTGGGTGACAGCCAGAGATATATCTACTCGCTATCAGGTGAATTTCCAAAGGAATTGAGCATGTAAATGTAACATTTAATAGTAGCAATTTTCAAAAGCTATTTACGTGCGTAAAGTTTGCTTATGCAAGAAAATCCTATGGACAATTCAATGGCATATATTGTAGCAATTTTTAAAAGCCCACTTACACGGAAAAAGTGTATTTATACCCGAAAAGCTTAGTTTTACATATGTAACTGCTTTTGAAAATCAGGCCCTTTATTTACTGTTTAAAAATCTAACTTTTTAGTGTGAAAGCGAAGCTGCACCATGAGGTTCTGGAAGCATTCTGCTGTCTTACGATGTCAGATTACCTAATGATGTCTGCATTAACTCATGATCTGACTTTAGGTAGAAAAACTCTACATTCTGAACTTGATCCTCCATGTTCACTTTACAGGAACAAAGTATATGACAAACAACCAGAAGAAATATTAGCAGAGAGTAATCAAGTAGCGATAGAGAAGATGGATAATTACCTTGAGGAGTCAGTAACTAGAAAACCCTTTAATTGATTTCTCATTTTCAAAACTAAGTGCCAGAGGAAATAAAGTGTTATTCCTAACTTATGAGAAAACACAGGGGTGTTTCAGAATGATGGACCCAATTAGAGATATAACTATTTCAAACCGGGTCCATCTTTTTGAAGCATCCTGTGCTTAGTACATCTGGCCCTAAGGGTCTCGTAACAGCCAATCATTTTATGGAAAAGAGAGCTTTTGGAGCATTTGGTAGATGAAGGTATGAAAGTGTCTGTCTACCTTCAGGGAACTCAAGGGTTGTATTGATGTGAGAATGCTTCCCGTTGGGGTGCACCTGTGTCTGGCGGGCCTGCTACAACCACTCCACATGGACAGGTGCAGAAAAATGATACTTTTTCCTAACATGTTAAAAAAGGCAAAGGTTTTCTGCACCAGCTATCTAAACGGTAGACGGGTGACTTGGTCTCTCAGAACAAAACCATTCACTGCTCAGAGTAGGAGCCCCACTCCCCCCCGTAAAGCTGGAGCATACACAGAACATAAACGGTCCGCAAGGTGGGTCAGAGGGAAAAGGAGATAAGAGAGAGAAGGGGCATATTGTGGAAATGGAGAGCTGGGGTAAGGAGATGTGTGAGAGGGAGCGATAGAGGCCTAGGAAAGAAAGACAAGGAGGGCAAAACGTAGTGCTGTGATGTGGATGGCGTTAGAGGGTTTCCGTTTCTATTTACTGAAAGTTGCCCAGTAGTTGAATACATGTCAGCTGCCAGTATAATTCACACATTGTGTATTTCTGCAAAACTTGTGCCTAGTTTTAGGAATGTGCTGCTTTTCTGTCGTGCCTATGCTTTAGAGTTGAGCTGTGGAAGAGATACTCACCCTATAGAGGAATCCCAACACGGCAAGTCCATCCCAATTTTTCACGGCCTCATCTTGGCTTGCATACTTCGTGTTCATGTGGACTATGTGAAGCTGGAATACAGGCACGTAGGATGAATTACTAACCCTCTTCCTCAGACCTTCATGCTCTGATCTTTAAGTCAAGAATGGAAATGATTCCAATCTTTGCATATAGATCTAAAGGAGTTAAGGATGATTCTGGCTTCATACAACAGTTCCACCTGGCTCTGAGTCTAGGATTGTACCTATTCTCTTCGATTAATATTTAGAAGCATCACTGGTGCCTGCAGTCCTATGTAAGAGATGGGGGGTCATTACACTGGACTCGACAGCCAAGAAGATTAGGCCACATGAAGACCACAACAGTACTACACGTGCTGAATATCACACAACCGACGCAAAGGTCCTACTTACAGAGGCTTGCCTTACAGCCTAAGAGGAAGCATGAGAGCAGCAGGAAGTGTTGGGAAGGAGTGACATGACGTGACTGAACATCGTCTATTGAGATATCGACGAATAGTGAAGCACCGCAAAGTTCTTCTCGCCTAGGGAATGAATGGCCATGGGGATACCTAGAAGGACATCCCCTACCCCAGCAGCATCAGCACACCTTTTTGGTTGTGGGAAGCAAATAAACCAATATCTGCCC
The DNA here is from genome assembly GCF_901001135.1 of Rhinatrema bivittatum. Classification (NCBI taxonomy): domain Eukaryota; kingdom Metazoa; phylum Chordata; class Amphibia; order Gymnophiona; family Rhinatrematidae; genus Rhinatrema; species Rhinatrema bivittatum. Next base: position 178,566,176 of record NC_042622.1, read on the forward strand.
CTGCCTCCCTGTGCCCCAGTTACTGATGCAATGTGGGATGTAAACAACAGTTGATAGGGCCATGGCCCAACCCATTCTGATGCCCTATGCCCGCCCCACCCACACCTCAGACTGAAAAGCCACCCCCCACCTCCATCGGGCTTCTCTTCCCGTTTATAGTGTGCTCTGCTCCATTCTCTGTGCTGTTGCCCCAGTGCAGGTGAAGCTGGACCGCCTTGTAGCTTCCTGGAAGTTTTCCTTGTGTAATCAGAACATTTGCATCCAGGTTCATCTTAGCTAAAAGCAAAAATAAATAAACACAGTAAGCACATATCGATATGTCTATTATACATATTGTATGCCTGGATTAAAACTGATGCACTGCCACCCTAAACCAACTGCTAAGGCCCAAAAACTGATCCATGCCTTTGGCTTCGCATGGTTTGGTTTCATTTGTCTTTCCTTGTGAAGAAGAGAGGTTCTCCTGGTCTTTTTCAGAATAACTGCAATGATGAATACGCATGAGAGGAAGACCCAGTGTATGCAAATCTGCCTCATGCATATGCATTAGGGATTTCCTGAAAAGCAGACCGGTTAGGTGCGATTCCAGGGTAAGGTGGAGAGCTAGGGCCATAAGGCATCAGGGTGGGGTTGCCAGAACTGCAGGACGGGTCTGAAATCTCCATTCTGGAACTGGATCACTGGCTGTCTCAGCGCCACAGACGTTATTTAATCAGAACAGAAAATAAGCTCCATCCCCCTTCAGAAAGAACACTGGATGAAATGGCATCTTTTGCTCAGCCACTTTTTTTTACAGTTTGCCTTGGAATTCTAATCTGCCTTCTGCAGAAAAATAATGTCTTGAAGCAGAGCGTCCAAAAAACAAGAAAACCTTCAACGTATGTGAGGTTGTTCTGAGATTTAGGAATCATTCATGCTCCATTATCTGGTTCGAAAGCTTGTAATTTGTACTCAATTACCACTCAGTGTCAATGCTTTCTAGTACATCAAGAAATGTGTTTATGAGAGACAGAGAATGATCAGGGAGGTGACTGGGGTGTGTGTGAAAGACAGAGATTGGACAGGGAGGTGACTGGGGTGTATGTGTGAGACAGAGACTGGGCAGGGAGGTGACAGGTATGTGTGAGAGACAGAGACTGGGCAGGGAGGTGACAGGTGTGTGTGAGAGACAGAGACTGGGCAGGGAGGTGACAGGTATGTGTGAGAGACTGGGCAGGGAGGTGACTGGGATGTGTGTGAGAGACAGAGACTGGTCATAGGGTTCAATTGGGGGGGGTGTGTGTGTGTGTGTGTGTGAGTGACTTGTGGGCCCTAAAGAAGAGGACCATAAGGACAGAGCTTCAGCAGCCACCGCTGCTCCTGGTATGTGCTTTCAAGGGAAAGGAGTAGGAGAGTTGCTGGAGAGGGTAAGTAAAGGTGGCATTTTAAGTTTATTTTTCTTGATTGACTGCCATTTTAATTATTGTGATGTGTCTGCTGTTTTGAAATATTTTATTGATATTTGGAGAATTTTTAATAATTTTTATGAGTTTGAATTGTTTGACATTATTCTGTTTATCAGCTGTTTTGTAACATTTATTAGTATAGCTTTACATTTATTTCTGTGTGAGGATCTATAGCAGCTTGGCTTGTTCTGTTTTCCCAATAGGAAATGTATTAGTGTTTAGGGCCTGGTTTAATAGTTGTATTTCTTAGATAGGATTGTTACTGTTTGAGTGTGTTCCATAATACAGGTGTAACTTTGTGCGGGTTAGTTTGTGTGCATTATTGCAGATCCTGGGACTATGTTAGGTGCTATATTTCTCTTTCCATTTCTCCAGGTTTGCACTGCATGCAGAGTGGCTTTTTTGGTTTTCCATTCCAGTTTCTGTTTCCATATTTATAATTTGGGTTTTTTCTGTACTTGGTGAAGATCAGTTCTGGGTGTGTGACCGAGGTGAGGTATTTTACTAGCATGTAGGCATTTGTATCAATCTTATTTGTTGTGTTTTCTCAATATGATATGCATTAGTGGTAAATTACTTTCTTTTCATAAGGAAGGCTATTGTGCCTGCTAGTAAAGGGAGTTTGTTTTGCTTTTACTGAGATATCGTCAGAACCAGAATATCTTGTTTTTTGCATAGTGAGTTCTATGGGTAATGCCCTAGTTCTGCTCTGCATCCATTGTTAGGGGTCAAAGGGGCTTCCTGTGGATGCAGAATGTATGTTTACATATAGCCCCATGACGGTCACATGTTCAGTGTGTCACGCATGTGAGAACCATCTGTCAGATGTGTCCCGGCCGAAAAAAGGTTGAGAAGCACTGCTCTAGAAGACTACATTTCCTTAAGTAAAGCTGAGGGCATTGCAGCAGGATGAGTTGCTCTTCTAAAACAGCGGTGCTTAATCTGGTCCTTGGCCCCCTTCCGCGCCCCCCCCCCCCCCCCAGCCAGTCAGGTTTTCAGAATATCTCTAATGAATGTGCATGAGATTTATTTGCATACACTACCTCCTATGTATGCAAATATTTTTCATGGATATCCTGAAAACCCGCCTGTGGGGGCCGGAGTTTGAGCACCCCTATCCTAAAAGAGTCAGTGGGGCTTTTGCCTTTTCTTGCAGTGACTCTTCTCTGGAAGGTTGCTTGCACACCACAGATAGAAACTTTCTGAAATCTTGGATGTGTGGAGTATGAGTCCTCATAGATCATGAGACCTTTTCCTAAACCACCAAAAGAATTATCCAGTGGTGGTGATGTGCCCAGCTCTTGAGATGCATAGTTGCCTTTTTCAGATTCTTCTGGGGCCTATGTGGTCGTGAAAAAACTTGCGTGCATCACCATTTTTGGATGATTCTTCTGTTGTGCCAATAAAAGGTGCTGTGGACAGCCTGCAGGGCATCCAGTTTCCTCCAAGGCCAATATGTCTTGGCTCCTAGAACTGTTCGTTACCAAGCGTAATAAATTCTTTCATCATTTGCAAATCCAGAGATACCAGAAAAGGCATCGCTAAGAATTTTGTTCTTAACTGAAACCTTTGAAGGTTGTCATACTTTTACTGAATCAACTCAATAATTATTCATAAATTTCCCATAGCACAGAGGTCTCTTCCTCAGATCCTTAACCTTATAAACACTGTGTTTCATTGCGTAGCAGGCAGTAGTAGCACCACATTCATACAGCAGCAAAAATGACCAGAAGACTCTGCTGTGCATCGCTTCCCCAGCCCTCCCATGGCAAATGGTGAAATTCAGCTCTGTGGATATTATCCACATCTGCTGGGAAATTGTTGCTTTTAAAATCAGTTTACAGTCCCCCATCTCATTCTCCCCCGCTGGGGAGTGCCATCATGGACATGGGATCCAATCAGTTCACAGAGTGTGGATGTGATGCCGTGCACGGCACCATTATCAATAGGGTCCCAATAATATCCAATGTGCCACCTGTAACGCTCTTAGCCACAAGCTTTCCAGGAGAGATGGGGGATTCCTCCTCCACTATTTAAAAAAAATTAATAAATAAAATTAATCAACTTCAAATCTAAGTTGTCAGGTCTTGGACCGGAGGAAGCCTGTAACTTGCTATTTGGATATTTGAAACACTTCACTATTATATAATAACAAAGGAACAGGGTAAATGACAGTAGATAAAGATCAAAATGAGCCATCCACTCTGTCCAGCAAGGTGTTTAGGGCTGCAGCTCCTGCTCCACGCAGGTTACCCCTACGCAGAGATATTACCGCAGGCTACCCCGTGCGTCATTTCTATCCTTTTGCCACTAGGGATCCTCTGCGCTTATCTTCAACTATCTTGAGGTCTGTTACCATTCCTGTCCTTGTCACCTCATTCAGAAGGACGTTCCAGGCACCCCCCACCCTTTCTTTGAAAACATTTTTCCTCACCTCGATCCTGAGTCTACCTCCTTGGAGCTTCATATTATGGGCCCTAGTTCTACAGCTTTCTTTCCAGTGGAAAGGGTTTGTTTCTTGTGAACTGATACTGTTAAGGAATTTCAAAGTCTGTATCATGTTCCCCCTATATCTCCTCTCCTCTCGGGCATGCATATTTATGTCCTTAACTCTCATCTCATACATGAACAGAATTTCTTTTTATGAGGGACAGTACATGGACTATTTTGAGCGGTGATTGCTGTGAGGAATGAATTTTTCCACCCATAGGGTTCTTCCTGTCTTACCCAAGAGCAAATAAACTAGAGATTTTCTTCCTTCAAGTGTTGGCCTCTAGAAGGTAAACTTTGCTTCAAGATGTTTATTTTGAAGTATCTATTTTAGTCTCCTATTGTCCATTAAGACTGAGATAATAGCTAACTCTGAGGGTCACAAACAGTTCAGTATTGAAGGGAAATTGTCTGCATTAGTGGCATGCACAGATGTGTATCTTTTAAGTGGCCAGTCCAGCAACATGTAAGCCTCTTTTGATCAATGAGAAAAGCCTATTCCTACTGCATAAAAAGCACTTGAAAACCTAGGGGATTTGGGCTAGGTAGACCAGCATCTCAGTCTCCTGAAGAGCCCACAAAATCACTTGCCAAAGTTGCAGTATCACTGTTTTATTTCTTAATATTGGAAATTACTATTGTCTTCCACTCAAAACGTGGCTATTCATGAAAGCCTTTCCCGAACTAAACTGAACCTATTCCATTATTAAATAGTCGCTCAGACTTTGCCTTAATCATGGTAATTAACATCCCTACCTCATAAGGGCAATTCATTAATGCTTCAAGCACATTGTCTGACATATATACTCTCTCTATTTAATCCCCTGCTTCTTTTTCTATGCTCCAAGTTGTATTACTCTCTTGTTTTATTGTAACTGCATTCCTTAGCCTTTCTCTTGTTTAATGTGTTAATGTTTTATCATTACTATTATCATTATTTATTACTATTATTAGGATCAATGTTATTTTTTACCTTTTTGTTCCCTATCCACTTGTTAAATGTAAACCGGCATGATGCGATATTTATCGCGAATGCCGGTATAGAAAAACTTTAAATAAATAAATAAATAAATATTGCACTTTCATTCTGAAAACAATAACAAAATGGCACCATGCAATCCTTTGTCCTCAGATATTGAAAGAAGCTGCTACTGCACAGTTGATTACATCCTATTCCATGTTTCTGCACTGGGGTTTCTACCCTTGAACTAAAGCATCACATCACAATGACTGTAAATGCATCACATCACGATGACTATAAGTGCATCACATCACGATGACTGGCCATTGTATAAGTGCATCAAATCACGATGACTGGCCATTGTATAAGTGCATCACATCACAATGACTGTAAGTGCATCACATCACAATGACTATAAGTGCATCACATCACGATGACTGGCCATTGTATAAGTGCATCACATCACGATGACTGTAAGTGCATCACATCACGATGACTGTAAGTGCATCTCATCACGATGACTGGCCATTGTATAAGTGCATCACATCACGATAACTGTAAGTGCATCACATCACGATGACTATAAGTGCATCACATCACGATGACTGTAAGTGCATCACATCACGATGACTGGCCATTGTATAAGTGCATCACATCACGATGACTTTAAGTGCATCAAGACGCTCACTGTTGTATTGCAACATCTTTCCTGTCTCTTCCTGTGTCTCAGCCCTGCTGCACTGCACATCCCCATCCTTTGTCTTCTTATATTAAGCACATGTTGTTCCTCTGATAGCAAACTCCGGGCCTGATTTACTAAGTTTTTTTTCCCATCCTGTGTCTATGGGGAAAAATGTTTAGTAAATGACTCCCTATGGCTAAGTTCGTGTTGTAACTGAAGAACATGTCTGTGGGTTTCACTACCGCCAGCCCAGGTCAGGAAAGTACAGCAGAATTGCAAAGCCCTAAAATCTACAGAAGTTTTGGGTTTTATGAGTTTGGGCAGCATCAGAAATATTGCTCGTACCTGAGTGTCCATCATTTACTAAAGTCCATGAAGTTGGTGTGTCATAATCTTGGAACTGGAATGGCGTTAGAGCTTTGTCGTAGGTCACACTGTTGATGTCAATGTCGATAGGCGATTGTTTGCTTCCTGTACAATCTGTACTCACTTTTTTCCAATCACTGGGCTCTGGTGGGGAAAAATTAATTAAAAAAAAAAAAAAGTGTGTGAAGGCTTCTCTCTAAAATCAAACTATAGACTGTGATCCAAGAGCAGATAAGCACTGTTATGACATTCGACACTATTTGATCAAGTGCTTTGGGAGGCATATTAAACTTCTCCATGTCAGATAGATAAATGTGTCATTTTGAATCTTTAAAAAAAAACAAAAAAACCCCTTAAGAATAATGAAGACTGATTCGCAAAGACTTTTGCTGGCAAGCTAATGAGTCCAAATTATCTCATGCTGTCATCTCTTCATGAGGAAGGGCATGCTTTTTCAGCTGCTTGTAACCACCCATGTTTTGTAGTATAATGCTTTCTAATAAGAAGGCAGACTATAAATCAAATAAAATGAATAAATATTAAGGACCCAAAACTCATGTGAGGAAAGAGTCTTTGGTATAGAAATATGTGTGAAAAAAAATATTAAAAAGGAAGCATTTGGAAGAACTTACTATTGCATTGGAAGGAGTCTGTGAATTGCGGTGGATAACACCAAGGTGCTGAAAAGAGAAAGAAAAGAAAACGATTTTCCAAGCATGTTTGATAGGTTTCCTAAAGAACAAATTTGTTCACGATGTGCTCGAGAGACGTCAGAGGGATCCAGGTCAGATTTTGCCCTATTCTGTCTATGCAGACCTAGTACCATTTCCTGAAAAAGCAGGACAAGTCCTTGCATTCAGTGGGGTGAAACTAGGATTGGCTCAACCTGTACCTGATTGCATAAAGTCAATTGGGAACCTGACGGTAGAGGGGCTTTTGTTTTTCTGGGGAACCCGTTGCCATCCACTAGCCCCACACTTTGTAATGGGAATGGAATCAAAGAGCAGAACTACTGTTTGTTACTTAGTTATGAATTAAATGAACTTGGTTCAAAAGATGATTCCCCCTCTTCTTCCCTCACCCTCCCCACCCCTGCACTAAACGGTGAACCATTTTTAAGGTGTACTTGGGAAATTCCACTGCTTTTTCGCGGGATAAGCAGAATGGAAAATATCGACCTTTTGGGATCCTGCCAGGTACTTGTGACTTGGATTGGCCTCTGTTGGAAACAGGATGCTGGGCTTGATGGACCCTTGGTCTGACCCAGCATGGCCATTTCTTATGTTCTTATTACAATAGAAAATTGAAAAGGTGAATGGAATAGGGGTCAGGGAAGTGAACACATTTTAATCTATTTCCTACAATACTGAAACAAAGAACTGTGCAAACAGTAAAGAAATCTGTTCTGTACCAAGGTTACCCGATTGACGTTTTGTGTTTTTTTTTTCTGCTGCCCTGGTGCTGCTTGGAAATTAACCCAATGATCTGCCCTGTAACATCAACAATAGCTGCTTAGGGCCAAGAGCAGCATTAGCTCTCTTGTAATGTACAGGTTGTTGATTTAAGAAAGTGGGGAGAGGGGAGGAGAAGGAGGAACAACTCTGAGGTGGTGTATGATGAACTGATAAAACTTTGCCTTCCAAATGCTGGCTTCCTAACTAGCAAACATCCAAGCTTGACCCATGAACTCCCATTAATAAAACACTGCTGTTACTGTTAGTTCATTAGTTCATCCAGATACCTGCTCTGTCTTATTAAAGGAATTCAGCAAGAAGGCCGACACTGGACTATCCTATCTGTATGGAGACTCTAGAATCACAGCCTGCATAGTAAAAAATAATAACAATAATAAGTGAAAAATAATCCATTTGGGGGTTAGATTTTCAAACAATTCTAGATGGCTAACTTCAGGAATTAGCCAGCTAGCTCCAACCTTTAGAATAAGTAAAATAGATAGAAATTAAACAGTGTGCTGGTATTTCACTGTGTGCATACTTTCTGCATAAAAAATATGTAGGGATTCTTAGGGGCATGTTTAGGTCAGAGGAGTGAAATAATGCACGTACATTGGGAAATCCCACGCTGTGAGCGGGAGTCTCTCCAGGCTTTGTTGCTGGTGCTCTGTGCAGCTCCAGGCGACTCATCTGTGCCTTCTCGTTTGCCTTGTTTTGAAGCTTTCACCCATATCTGGGCACCACAAATGTGTGGCTCTACCTCTCACCTCAGAGCAGTACGTAAATTGTGTATCAGAAGTGAAGAAGTACAAAGTACGTTGCATGCAACCCTGTTGATACAAATCTCACTGTCTAACCCTGAAGGGTTTGAATTGGGAAAAATGAGCTACATCTGTTTTCAAATCACTTCTGATGTTTCCTTTGTGAGTGGCCTGACTCTGGAGAGGCTGAGACCAGTTAAAATGCAAAACTAGAATCAGAAGAAAAAGCCTCTGCCAAGCAGCAAAATCTGCACCGAGTTTGTTAAAAAGTAATTTAGTTAACTAAAAGTGATTTTAGTTAAAAAAAAAAAAAAAAGTCATTTCTCATAAGAGACAATGATAAGTGCATTAATGTCCAGCACTGCGGACGTTTGGCATCTTGCTTAACAGTCTCTTGTTAGCAATATAGGTTGATCGCAGGTGACCATGGCAGAAAATATGACAGTGGGATTAAGTATAGGATGAGCCCAGGGTTCTAGCCTGCCTTTATAAGCCAAAGAAAAGCTGATAACAAAGTAAATACTTACTGCACCTGCGATGAGCCAATGTCAATATCCCATTGGTCAATGGCCTGACTTCATGGTGGAGAGGATGACGCACTGATGATGACAGTGAGTGTCATCACACCCAGCTCCACAGGTCCCCTTTATTCTGGGACTCTTCTTACATCATATTCTCCCACCCCTCCTTCCACCAGAGGAGACATAGTTCTGCCTTGCTTTCCCCACCTCTGTTACATGACAAGTAATTATAGTTTCATTTTGATACCACCATCCAGGCACAAGTTTTGACAGTTTCATCCCTCCAGCGAGGCACATGTGATCAACCCTAGGGCTGAGTGAATGACTTAATGGTCAATGCATGGCATCCATGTGCCATGGCCGTACAAAAAGAAGCAAAGATATTTGTACTATCGATCTGCACACCTGTAGTTGTGAAAACAAAGGCACAGGGACCTAGGCCAAGGTTAGTGGCAGAAGAGCGAATGATTCCAGCTCTGGATTCTGGGAACTCCCCAGGTGGGTTCAATAATTTGCAAATAACATCCATATTTTCTCACCTCCTGAGTCTGGATATGAATGTCCACTCCCTGCCAGGTGGTTGAAATTGAGTAATTGTATGTAAGATTATTTATTTGTATATACTGACATTTGATCTGAGATATCACATCAGTTTACATTCAGGTACTGTAGGTATTTCCGTATCCCCAGAGGGCTTACAGTCTAAAAGGCCAACGGAGCGCACTGTTAACCTGCCACTGGATGTGTGTTTTCCCCTTACCCCTTATTCAGTAAGGGGCCGAAAATGCGCGTCCAATCCGCCAAACCTAATAGGGCCATCAACATGCAAATGCATGTTGATGGCCCTATTAGGTATTCCTGCGTGATACAAAAAGTAAAATGTGCAGCCAAGCTGCACATTTTACTTTCAGAACTTAGTGCCTACCCAAAGGTAGGTGCTAATTTCTTCAGGCACCGGGGAAAGTGCACAGAAAAGCAGTTGGAGGTCCTGAAACTTTCCAAAAGAAAAAAAAAAAAAAAGAAAACAAAATTTGAAGTTGGCCGGTGGCTGTCAGGTTGAAAACTGGACGCTCAATCCTGCTCCAAAAAGTGCCTCCTTTTGAATACAGAATCATATGCACAGGAGAGTGGACTTTACTGAATTAGCCTGTAAGTTTGTACCTGAGGCAATGGAGGGTAAAGTGACTTGCCCAAGGTCATAAGGAGCGACAGTGGGACTTGAACCCTGGTCTCCTGGTTCATAGCCCACTGCTCTAACCACTAGGCTACTCCTCCCCCTGGAAAGCTTTGATCAGATTTCCAGTAAAGGCTGATTAGAGTTAAAAATATTGTAATTGACATAGGGATGTGTAGCAAATTTTTTTATTATTTCTATTCATTTTATTTGAATAATTTTTTTTTCATTTCAGGGGTTTTTTGTTTGTTTTGTTCTCATCTTTATTTCTTTTAGAAAATAACACACATTGTGAAGAGAGTGCCCTATTTTCTAAAATGATTGAACCCAAAAATGTTCAGGATTTTGGAGGGAATTGCACATTCATTTCAGGATATAATGAACCAAAATGAAAATGCCAAATTCAGTTTGGATTACTATTTGTTTTAAAATAAATGCATATCCCTACCAACTAACTTGGCAGCTGTATTCACCAGCTCAGCAAGGGACAAGTTTCAGCCCGGTAGCTCTAGCGGGGTGACTCCTTAGTTATCTGGTTAGTCAGATCTTTCTGAAAACTGTCCCCATGTATGTGTATATGTATGTATGCACGTATGCACGTATGTATGTATGTATGGAGATGGATAGGACTGTTTTCAGAAGGACTTATTTTTCTGTGTAAACTAAGAACCTGAACAGATGGACCCAGTCCAGAATTTTTGTTTTTACCCCTACTGTGTCTATGCAGGTCTAGCTCCACTTTGCATGAAAAGCAGGACCTAGAGGTTTCTGCATGCAACCGGGTGAAACCAGGACTTCCTTTGCTTCATTGTGTCCCAGAAGGTGGCACCCCACGTCTCACAGCAGGGTGTGATGCAGGTTTCCTCCTCCCCAAGCCTTGGAAGAGCGCCCCCCTGCTCTCTGCAGCAATAGAAACAGGGCTGCAGCACGTCCCCTGCGGAGCGGGTGAATAGAGCTGCCGGGTTTCACTGGCAGAAAGGGGGCATTCGGGGAGGTGGGGTTAGGGCTGCAGATTTCTAGTAATTACCAAACACCGCTCTTTCTTTTCTGGTGCAAAGCTCGCTTACAGAGGTGGAAGCTGCGGGATGCGCGGGTACTTTTGCACCCAGATACGTTGCGGTTGATTTTCAAAGAGAAACTACCCAGGCAGTAGAGATGGGTAATTATCTATCACAAAGACCCTTCCCCTTGAATCGTCTTGAGAAACGTCTTCAGGATGTGGAGGCTTCATTCTGCCTCCTATTCCCAGCCATTTTCATAATTACACTACAGCAGCCGGACAGGGTTTATAGCCATAGAGAACAACTGTCCAATGATTTTACTGGGGGATGAGAACTAGCCCTACCCGTCTTCGTGTAACCGTGCAGCCTGACTGGTCCCCCTTCAGCCCCTGCTGGGATAATATAAACTGCTTCCCTGGAAGGGGTCAGCATCCAAGATGTATTTTTTGTTAAAAGACCAGCAAGCCTCCCCCCCCCCCCCCAGTCCCCCGGAAAGATCTGCACAATGTGAAAAAGGTACAACGGTGGGGAGCTAGCAAGTGGCACCTGACAGCAGGCGAGATCAAGCGGGCCGGGGGTGGGAAGGGTCTTGCTATTTGCAGCTGGACGGGGGCGCCGGAAGACCCGGCAGTGTTCCTGCTGCTCCTGTGTGTGTGGCAGAGATCCGGCAAAGCAGCAGCCAGGCAGGGAGCCATCCGATCCGGAGGCTGAAACTGCAGACGACATGTCACCTTTGTGAATGTCAGCAGGCACAGGCCTTTCCCAGGGAAGACTTCTCATTTAAAAAACAAAAAAAAAGCGTAGGCCTCACTGAAACCTATGTCGTCTCAGGAAAAATCCCATCCAGGATTCTACTGGGATTCATGATCTCGTTATAAAGGACTTGATGCAACTTGCATGTCCCCCAGAGACGGGAAATGGAAGACACCCTGTCCTCTGCTGTTATTAATAATGTATTTATTTACTGTAGGCGATCAGGACACGCTGCATTCCCTTGTTTTCTCACCCTCTGTGCCAAGGGGCTGCAGAATTATTTTTAAAGCAGAGCCTCTAGATTCTCCCATTAAGACGAAGAAGGACAAACCTTATCCAATACCTCATCCAATAATACAATATTTCATTATACTTCCCAAGTCTTAAGTAAGAAAGAAAACGATCCCATTCAGGCATTTTATCTCTCTCTCTTTTAGTAATTTAACTCTCAGAAAATAGTGCATGTATATTACTGAATTAATTTGGAATCTGGTGCGCATCATGCATTTACAGTAAATCGTTCATATTTTAAAGGATAATGATTACCAATGAGGAGGGAGCAAGTGGAGCAGCCGGAAACCAAAATATTTCTTGCAAGACCAGATGTGAGCAAAGGAAAGAACCTGAATTCCAGCTGGAAGGACTCTGTGCCCCAGGAGGAGAGAGTTATAAAAACCCCGAGGTCATTCGGTGGATCTCTGCACAGAACCTTTTAAAGAAAACTCTTTCATCAGGGCTGGGCTTTGCCGAAAATAGTTCACCAGTTGCTAATAAACTCCTGAGTGACAGAGAGAAAAACAAGTTTTCTTCCTGGTATTGGTAGATCTTATCGCAACGAAATTAAGGTCCAAGGTACAATGCAACGTGAAAAGAAATGCACCAAACTGCTCCTGAGCCACATAAAATGGTGAGCTATAAGCACAGCCCGGGTATAAGATGTACACTCTGCTTGGAAGGATAATGGCCCAGAGATCCCCTGCTTTCCATGGGGATAAATTACTCTACTTATTCCATATTGCCCATAGCATTAGGTAGTGTGGTGACCTGCTCTATTTGCTCATGGCTAGAGGTCGAAGACAATCCTGCTAAGGAAGGCAATTAGGATGTTTACAGAATGGATTTGAACCCCTCTCTTTCGCTATTTAAATTTTAATTCTCTGTACTGAAGAAATGGAGGCGATAACACTTGGTAATCTCAGTTTGCACAAGCCAAAGGAAGGAGGAATTCGAGCAAACCCCGCCTAAACAGTGAAGGAAGCGAGAAAGGACAAACCCTGGAGGAAAGTTAGGGAAAGGCATGAGGATCAGTGAAAGCTCTATAAATCAATAAAAGGCTGATATTTCAGGCTCACGGTATCTTCATGGGCTTTCATATGCGCTGACTGGGCAATTTTAACTATGTAACTGCCATATGTAATCGGGCTGCTAGCACAATGTTCCTTTATTGCTAGGTATTTGAGCTGCCCTTTGTATTCTTTACAAATAATTTTCTATATGTTTTTCAATCAAGAGAGTTTATTTTGTTTTAAAAAAAAACTAGCAGAGCAATGGCACAGGTCAATCTCTCTGGGTGCAGAGGTCATTTTCTCACTTTGCTCACCACCAGACAGGGTCATGGGCTTGGGGATGGGACATGACCAGCGAGAGCCACGCGTACAGCAGGAGGTGCTCCTGGTCCCAAACCGCTGCAGCAGGGCTGCTTGGTCTGGATGCTTCCCCAGTAACGCAGCCTCCTAGGAGAGCTATAGAATATCAGGTGAATTTTAAAAGCCTGGTGCACGCTAAAACTGGGAGGTAGGAGCACACGTCAGGCTGGCACGTGCCGAGCGGACTTTAAAAGCCTCTCCAGTACGCGTGTACTGTGTGCACAAATGAAAAGTTCCAAAAAAGGAGTGGGGGGGGGGGGGGGTGTGCGTTCCTGGATTTCACATTGAAATCTTCTCTTAGGCACGCACCAGGATCCCCTGCCGCGTAACTTTACTTCTTCTATGGATGATGTGTAAGTTGTAAATCAAAAGGTTCTGGGTGAATCGGCAGAATTTTAAAGGTCGGGGCTAACAGGGGAGAAGGGAGGAGTTTGGAAGTCCTATCCTTTACCTGGGCGAACTGGGAACGGACTGGTAAAATCAGTAATGGCGTTGGCGCGCATGTAGAAACGACATTTGCGCACATAGGAGTGCATCCAGTTACAATTGTGTGCACATGTGCGTGCGGCCAGGCTATTTTATAACGTGCACACATATACACGTATATGTCATAAAATGGCCGCGTCCCTGGGTGCAGACTGACAAATGCGTGCACATGTGCTCCCGCGCGCTGGCTTAAGAGTTACCGTCTAAACCTTCAGGTTGTGGTATTACTTAACACCCCATCTCAGCTGCGGCTGGCTCTGAAACTTTTTCCATGTTTGTAGGTGGGGGAGGATCTTAAAAGCTATTTAATTAGAGGTTGAATATTTGTTTTTATTTACCTGTTTTCTTCCCCTCCATTTCACAAAGGTAAAGCCAAAATGGGTTGAAGTTTGCCCTGCTTGGATCAGACATGAATATGTTTTTACATGTGCTGTTTAGATATTGTTATTATCATTATTTTGTGTTTGACAAACATTTGTTTATTTATTTATTATTTTTATATACCACATTTGATCTCAATTGAGATATCACACCGGTTTACATTCAGGTACTGTAGGTATTTCTCTATCCCCAGAGGGCTTGCAATCTGTTTTGTACCTGAGGGTAAAGTGACTTGCCCAAGGTCACAAGGAGTGACAGCAGGACTTGAACGCTGGTCTCCTGGTTCATAGTCCACTGCTTGAACCACTAGGCTATTCCTCCTCCCCATGATTTTTATGCTCATTGCACTACTTCAGTTATAAAAGAAAGAACTTAAATGCCGCATCCAGGTCTGGATTTTGGCATAGGCAGCACAGACAACAGCCTACAGTGCCAAATTCTGAAGTGCCAGCCATGCCAAATACATCTCTCACTTTCCATGCACCTCAGAAGCCATGAAACAGCTGGGACAAGGGCAAACAGAGCATCTGCTTGGGTGTAGCATAGTGGGTGCCACGCCCTAGGCAATATCGCTCAGCCTGATACTCTTGTAGACGACTGGCACAGGCAGAGAATTGCCAACACCACAGTTAGTCCTGGGGGAATTCTGCGCTACGGCGGAATGCAGAATTTGCGCAGAATTTCCCCCCTGCACAGAATTGCTGTTTCTTCACAGAATTGCAAAATTCTGCAAAGAAAATGGCAGAAGAGACCCTGGCATGCTGCGAAAAGAGTGCGCAAAGATGAAGGCCCTGGCGAGCCATTCGTGGTGAAGTTGAAGGCCCCTGTGAGAGTGAATGTGTGTGTGTGAGAAGAGAGGGAGAGGGGTGTGAGAAAGGGGAGGGGATGTGGGGGAGCGGAGGGGTGTGAGTGAAGAGAGGGGAGGGGTATGGGGAAGGAGAGGGGCTGTGAGAGAGGGGAGGGGAAGGGGTGTGGGGGAGGGGAGGGTGAGAGAGCAGGGAGAGGGGAGGGGAGAGGGTGTCAGGGAGGGGATTGTGAGAGAAAGGAAGGGAGGGTGAGAGAGAGAGCAGGGGGGTGATAGAGCCAGGGGTTGAGCAGGAAGGTGTCAGAGAGAGCATGGTAGGTGAGAGAGAGGGGGGGGGGGGAATGCTTGCGTGTGGGTGCCAGAGAGAGGGAGCCTATATGAGGAGATTGTGAAGGAGTGTGTATGTGTGTGAGAGATTGGGAGCATGTGTGTATGAAAAAGGGATCGTGTGTATGTGAGGGTGCTAGCCTGTGTGAAGGGATTGTGTATGTGCGAGACAGAGCCTGTGTGAAGGGGTGCATGAGAGAGAGATATAGGTCACCTGTGTGAGGATGTTTACATGAGAGAGAAAGGGAGCTTGTGTGGGTGTGTATGCAAGAGAGAGGGCCCTGTATGAGGGGATGTGTGTGTGCAAGAGAGAGAGGGAGTCTGTATGAGGTTGTGTGTATGTGTACTAGAGAGAGGGAGCTTGTGTATGAGAGAGGGAGGGACAGAGGGAGCCTGTGTGAGGGGAAATACTGAGAACGGGGTCAAACTCTGGGACTGGCAATAGAGTGGAAGGGGTTGAGCCTAGAGGTGGAGAGGAGAGATACTGGCAGGTGGAGGAGTTGGGGCCCGAGAGGGCAAAGTGGCCGGGGGATTAGGGAGAGCGAGTGGACGGGACACTCTTACAGAGAATTTCTAGGGTAATTCTGCTCAAAATATTTAATATTCTGCATCTCTAAGTAATAAATGTAAACCGTTGTGATGGCTTCACCGAATGACGGTATATAAAACTCAACAAATAAATAAATAAATAAAAATAATAACTTTTTTCTGTATTAATTTAAAATGTAATTACTTAAAGACTTTCATGTAAATTGTGTTACTTTGATCAATATTAAGTTTACAGAATTTTGCAAAATTTAAAGTTTTTGTGCACAGAATTTTAAATGTTTTTTACGCAGAATTCCCCCAGGAGTAGGGGCCATCCGAAAGAGGGTGTATAAGGGCTGTGTCCGCAGCATGTGCTGGAGTCCAGAGACACTGCTGCCTGGAGGAAGGAGAGAGGAATGGAAGCTGCTGGCTAGGGATGCAGAGAAGAGGATGCTGGGGAGGAAGGTGTGGAGAGAGGGGGGGAATGCTGGGGAGGAAGGTGTGGAGAGAGAGAAGGGGGATTGCTGGGGAGGAAGGTGTGGAGAGAGAGGGGGAATGCTGGGGAGGAAGGTGTGGAGAGGGGGGGAATGCTGGGGAGGAAGGTGTGGAGAGAGGGGGGGGAATGTTGGGGAGGAAGGTGTGGAGAGAGAGGGGGAATTCTGGGGAGGAAGGTGTGGAGAGAGGGGGGAATGCTGGGGAGGAAGGTGTGGAGAGAGAGGGGGAATTCTGGGGAGGAAGGTGTGGAGAGAGGGAGGAATGCTGGGGAGGAAGGTGTGTAGAGAGAGAAGGGGGATTGCTGGGGAGGAAGGTGTGGAGAGAGAGGGGGAATGCTGGGGAGGAAGGTGTAGAGAGAGAGGGGGGAATTCTGGGGAGGAAGGTGTGGAGAGAGAGAAGGGGGAATGCTGGGGAGGAAGGTGTGGAGAGAGAGGGGGAATGCTGGGGAGGAAGGTGTGGAGAGAGAGAAGGGGGATTGCTGGGGAGGAAGGTGTGGAGAGAGAGGGGGAATGCTGGGGAGGAAGGTGTGGAGAGGGGGGGTAATGCTGGGGAGGAAGGTGTGGAGAGAGGGGGGGAATGTTGGGGAGGAAGGTGTGGAGAGGGGGGTAATGCTGGGGAGGAAGGTGTGGAGAGAGGGGGGAATGCTGGGGAGGAAGGTGTGGAGGGGGGGTAATGCTAGGGAGGAAGGTGTGTAGAGAGGGGGGGAATGCTGGGGAGGAAGGTGTGGAGAGAGAGGGGGAATGCTGGGGAGGAAGGTGTGGAGAGAGAGGGGGAATTCTGGGGAGGAAGGTGTGGAGAGAGAGAAGGGGGAATGCTGGGGAGGAAGGTGTGGAGAGAGAGGGGGAATGCTGGGGAGGAAGGTGTGGAGAGAGAGAAGGGGGATTGCTGGGGAGGAAGGTGTGGAGAGAGAGGGGGAATGCTGGGGAGGAAGGTGTGGAGAGGGGGGGTAATGCTGGGGAGGAAGGTGTGGAGAGAGGGGGGGAATGTTGGGGAGGAAGGTGTGGAGAGAGAGGGGGAATTCTGGGGAGGAAGGTGTGGAGAGAGGGGGGAATGCTGGGGAGGAAGGTGTGAAGAGAGAGGGGGAATTCTGGGGAGGAAGGTGTGGAGAGAGGGGGGAATGCTGGGGAGGAAGGTGTGGAGAGAGGGGGGAATTCTGGGGAGGAAGGTGTGGAGAGAGGGGGGAATGCTGGGGAGGAAAGTGTGGAGAGAGAGAAGGGGGATTGCTGGGGAGGAAGGTGTGGAGAGAGAGGGGGAATGCTGGGGAGGAAGGTGTGGAGAGAGAGGGGGAATTCTGGGGAGGAAGGTGTGGAGAGAGAGAAGGGGGAATGCTGGGGAGGAAGGTGTGGAGAGAGAGGGGAATGCTGGGAGGAAGGTGTGGAGAGAGAGAAGGGGGATTGCTGGGGAGGAAGGTGTGGAGAGAGGGGGGATTGCTGGGGAGGAAGGTGTGGAGAGAGAGGGGGGATTGCTGGGGAGGAAGGTGTGGAGAGAGGGGGGATTGCTGGGGAGGAAGGTGTGGAGAGAGGGGGGGAGTGCTGGGGAGGGGTTGCAGTGGAAAGGGGTAGGTGCTGCTGGGCAAGGGGAGAAAGGGCGAGTTGCTATTGGACAGAAGGCGGGGAGTGAGAAACAATACTGGGTTCTAAATTTGTAATAAATGTTGGAAATTATATAAATCATGATTTATATGCATATGAACAAAATATTTAATTTGTTGTAGGTTTTAGTGGGAAGCAATGAGCACTTCTACATTTAGTGCATATGGGTGCCAAAATCTTAAATCTAGCCCTGCATGCATCCGATTTTTTGGGTTCATACCAGGGCTAATTTGAGGTTGTGTCCTTCAGGAGGGCCGGTTGGTGAGACTAATTCACCTTATGAACCCGCTGCTTTTTTTTTTCCTTTCCTTTTTGCGATTTCAGTACAAAGACATCGTTTTTTCATTTGGGACTAGCGCTGCAGCTGAAGTGGTCCGGTGGCCTCTTATCTAACGAAGGAATTCATGGGAACTGGCCGAGGGATCGGCCGTAATCAACGCCAAGGTCACTGCTGTGGCGCGGAGGAGCTGAAGGAATGTCGATTAGTAAAGGTAACGACGAGGATATGACCCTGAGGTTACCGCTGGGTAAACTGAACCCCAGGAGGTTAAGTGAGGTGTTCAAGGTCACGCAGTGAGTGCCGGGTGGAAAGACTGCGAGAGAGAGAGAGAAGTCCATGTCGGTGATCCCACGGCCTGTCAGGAGCTTCCCACTGAATATGCACGGGTTACAGGTGCATACATTAGCAATCCGGCGAATGCCAATGTGTCTTATACAGAACCTGTGCGGATAGCTTGAAACCCCCAACTGGTAGGGGTGAAGGAATGAACAGCCCTGGGCCAGGTAAGCTTTTAAAAATATTTCTGCTGCATTCACTGGCTCTCTCTCTCTCTCTTATGCCAACCTGGGACCCTAAGCGCCTCCTGGCTGCAGATGAGAAGAACATCTGCTCATTCCTAGAAGCAGAGAGGAGAGCAGCCGGTAAAAGGATGGCTTGGTTTCCCCTCCCAAGCCTTAGCTCCTACCGATCTGTCATCTGCCTCCCTTTGCCCTGACCCTGGGTGCTCTCCCCTCCTTGCCCCGGCCCCCCCCGCCCCCCCCCCCCCTTCAGGTCTTACCTGCTGCTGCTGCTGTGCGGATCACCTGCAGCAGGAGAAGGGGCTCCATCCTGTGCTCCCCGGCTGAGCTAAGCCCGTGCAGGAAGCCGCATCCCGTGGGGGCTCTTCTTCACTCTCCCGGCGCATTCCTGCCCAGAGTTTTATACAGGAGTTGGTCCTGGTCAGCCCTGAAAGGTGAACTCCTCCTCCACCACCTCCTCCTAATTCCTCCCGTGGCTCAGCATTCCCGCTTCTCTTTAATTGGTGACTACTGGGAATTTCTACTGGGCGGGGGAGGGGGAGGGGGAGAGAGAGGACAGATGCCTCATAAATAGTAATAAGTCAGCGCGGCTCCTTTCTAAGTCCTGCACGCCCTTAGCTTCGCTGCTGGCCGACTCTCTTTGATTCTTCTTCAGCTGCTACCGATCATTCCTATAGCAGCGCAGCCCTGTACAAAAGAGCAACACATAAATCCTAGGTGACTGTCCTTGCGCCCAGTGAAGAAGAACAGGAGTTCCCGTAGCCCCCGATGATAGGGAATGAGGTCCTTACAGCAGGAATATGCGAGGCAATTTGAAAATATGGCTTTAGTGCTGGCCAGGAGGTATTTCCCCTGGAAGGCAGAGCTCTCAGTGCTTGCAGGCAGGTGAGATTCTGAGCAGGTCTCATCTTTTATTTCGTGAAACAGTGAACCGGTAAGAGATGAATGACAGGGACAGGGACTGAGAAGGGCAGATGCTGAGGATAAAGACCTCCAGGCCCCTCCAGTCCGTCCCTCATCCCTCCCAGGGCCATCCTTATTTCCGACGTTACCCCCCTCGCTTCCCCACCACCAAGGAGCTCAATCCTCCCCAGACACCATGAGTAAGGGGCTTCATTTTCAGTTCTCATCCCATTTTGCCTGGGAGTTTCAGTGTTAGAACAAAAAAGAAATCAGTAGAAAAATGACTTTTCCCACTGATTTTTCTCCTGTGTGTTGTAGCAAAGTTATTTTTGCACGGACTTATTTTTTTTAATATAACATTGAAATTCCCAGGCAAAATAAAATAAAAATGGAAAACGAACGTCCCTATGAAATGCTCTTCCAAACTGCTTCATGCTACAGTGATAAGGTTGGACAGCCACTAGGGTTTTGGTTTTAGAAGAACCTCATTTTATCTTGTCTCACTCATTGCCTTTAACCATTCTTCTCATAACTGAAAGTGAATAGATTAATAATTCTATAGAAAATGAAACCGCTGAATCTCATGAGATGTTACTGATGTAAAGCATGTATATATATGTGTGTGTGTGTGTGTGATTAGCAATTGAAACATTATTTTGTGACTGGTCGTCACATCAAAGTGGATTGCATGCAGGTGCATTAGGCATTTCCCTGCCTGAAGAGTTTGCAATCAGAGAGCCCAGTTTTCTAACCTAGCCCTTAGGACTGGAGTCTGTGCATACAACATGCCTGTGGACTTCAGCCTTAACTTTCAAAGCAGACTTACACACATACGTGTGCTCTGAAAATTAGCAGGTACGCGTGCATCCCTGCATCGCATGGATGCATGGGAGCAGGTGCAATCACACACATTTCCGTGCACATTTTCAATTTTTGGAATGTAGTTGTGAAAATGATTTCCCTGCCGTAACTCCGCCCCCAGGAACACTTCTTTGATATACGCCTAAAAGTATATGTGAAATTGCTTCTGTGCATATTTTTATATTTACAACCCCCCCCCCCCCCCAGGGTAATTTTCAAAAGGCCCGGATATGCATGTAAAATGGCATTTTATGCTCATATATGCTTTTTAAAAAGTTGTATCCGAGGAAAGGAAAGATAACGTGAACTGCCTAAGATCACAAAGAGCATCACCTGGATGGTTTCCTTGGATTCGTTGCACTTATTCTAAATAAAATTATGCAGAAATAAAAGTCAACAAAAAATGGTAAGATGATACTTTGAACTGGACTAATTTAATACATTTTTGATGAGCTTTTGGGTTGCATGCCCTTCATCAGGTCAGAACAAAATGTGTTCAGGTAGGCATATCAAGCCAACTACACTGCTTTCATTAAAATCATGCAGGCCATGACCTCTGATTTAATTACTTCTGTGACAAATAAGCACACTGGTTTACTCTGAGATAAATAATATTCAAGATTTGTTAGAGAAAATGTGATGAAATTGCTAAAATTATACACTTTATTAATAATAAAAATATTTTTTATTTTTTATATTTTGGCTTTTTATAAAAGGTTATTACATTTTGATGAAGGGAAGACTGTAAGTCTGCTTTGAAAGTTAAGCAAGTATTTAAGAACAGAAAAAAAGTTGCAAGATAAGTTTCTCTTGCTACTTTTCATGTCGGGTCACATCTCCGTTACAACATATGAGGTTTTTCCTGCTTGAAAATTAAAAGACAAAATGAGCTATTAAGAAGTAATACTGGTAGTCACCAGATAACACAGATTTTGGAGTTGAATGTGATATTGTGAGAATGAACTCATTGACAACAGCAAGTTATAATTTAATTGCTTCTTTACCATTACTTCTAGTAACTGTTTTTTGAGAGAGCTGGTTTTTGAAAAAATTCATGTTACAAGAAACAACCTAATTGCTCCTCGATAACTTTTCATAATTCTCTGATAGAACATTTTAGTTAAAGAAAGAGATGAGACCGTTGATTGCAACAATTGGCTGGTAAATTTCTGAATCATCAGATTTTTTGCCAATACTGAGGTCTTCCCTTCACCAAAATTTTAATAACTTTTTATAAAAAGACAAAATAAAAAAAAATAAAATATCTTTTGATTGTTAATAAAGTGTATAATTTTAGCAATTTCATCACATTTTTTCTAACAAATCTTGAATATTATATATCGTCAACTAGTCAATTGTTTTTGTAATCATTTGGAGACTAGTTGTTCCCTGATTTATTGATGCGTTACTCTGAGATAAATCCAGATCTGTGGGATACTACAATGCAATCAGTCTGCATCTGCAGGAAGCCAGAACTTTCTGCATATATTGTAGCCTCCAAGGTGGAGAATTGCTGGAGAAAAAAGGGGCCTGTCCTAATCTCCCAATTAAATGCATATCTTCAGAGCATGCATTAGAAAGATTAGGCAATCACCTAGATGGCAGCAATTTTGGGGTGTAGAATCAGAAGCTTCCATGAATGAGCACACAGGCCTCTCTGCTCATGTCTCTTTGGGTCAGTGCCTGAATCTCAGGCAACAGAGAAGCAGCTGCAGGGAACAGGAAGAGAGGACGAGAGCCTGGAGCAGACAGAGCATAAAGCAGATCAAGGAAGAGCAATTCTAGTCCCAAATTCAGCCCTTTCTCTCCTGTTGTTTTTCTCTTCCCTTCCTGTCATGCAGAGAACAGGATGGGAAGGCGTGAGGTTAGAGTGGACAGAGCAAATCGAATAAGAGCCACTCTGCTTCCTAATCCAACCCTTTCCCTTCTGTTGTTTTCCCCTTCCCTTCTGCCCTGCAGGTAACGAGAGGGGTGAGGCTGGAGTGGATAAGAATTCAGTTTTTGTCTCTGTATATTTCGGTTTATAATTTGTAGTCACGCACTATGTATTTGGTGAGGGATTTTTGTGTTCTGTGTGTACGGCCTCACTACCTCCCTTCTACTCTTTTCAAAGATCAGGCAGGTACTGTAAGGCTACAAGCAGCCCCATCTGGGCTGCCGAAGTGCTTGCTTCTGTTTCTATAAAAGGCAGAGACCCCTAGTGAGAGTATGGATTTTTGATTTGGGTTTTGGAGGCGGCAGGCCTGTTTCTTTGCAGTTCCCGTTTCTTTTCCTTATGGTTTTGTTTCAAGGAAAGAAGAAGAGCTTCCAGTCCAAGGCTGGAGCTTCCATTAGGCAAATGAGGCAGTTGCCTAGAGCACCAAAATTAAAGGGGCAGCAAAATCCTAGCAGTGCGAAGCCCAGTGGGGTTCCGGAGCCAATTCCACCAGTGAAGGGAGTGCACTGCTGGAGTCACTGCTGCCGGTAGGAGGAAACGTTATGCTGGGGCTGCCACCACTGCGTAATTTGGGAGAGGGAGGAGCCTGACTGAAGGCTCGCCTAGGGTGCCAAATAATCTTGCACTGACCCTCTTCTAGACCCTCCACACTGGGGTTTAGATTTGAGGAAATTTAAGAAGTGCGTTTTTCGTTCTTTTTGAGGAGTACGAGTTTCTATTTTTGGATTTAGTTGAAGGAAGTTTCAAGCCAGCCTTCCTTCTGGTCTTATTTCCTTGTTTTTTTTTTCTGAATCTCTCCACCTGAGGAATTCAGTTCACCTACCTGAGGTCTTAAAGAAGGACTGGGCATCTTATCTTGTGTCCAGGAGGAGTAAAGGAGTGAGGAGTACAGGAGAAGAGTGGGAGCCCATCAGTATGGATTCATCACATAGGAGTTGGCAGTTACGTCCTCTTCAGGGACAACAGGAGTGGCCAACTCTGGCCCTCAAGAGCCACAAACAAGTCTGATTTTCAGGATTATCCACAATGAATATGCATGAGGTATATTTGCATGCACTGCCTCTACAGTTTGCATATCATTGTGGATAACCTGAAAACCAGGCCTGTTGTATTTTGCATATAAACACATAAATCAGAGTTTTTAATATTTAAAATTTTGGTTCAGAGTTGCAGGCTCTTTTATCTGCGGGCTTTGCCACAGTTCTAACAGGGAAAGTACAAGCGCACTTTCCCTGTGCGCTGTGCATGCTGTTAGAGTTGGCAATCTTCATAAAGCCCTTTACCCGGGTGAATCCGTATTTACCCACATAAAGGGCTTTTGAATATTGCCCTTGCTATGTCCAGTTCTCTGTTTTTGCAGGTTTGTTCTGGGAGCGTTGATAGTGGGGTCTTGTGATTCCTGAGTTTAATTATCAAACTCTCAGAGGAAGAGGTGGTCTAAGGGTCTGAAAGTTAGTTTGGGGGGGGGTTTGCCACGGATGCCTAAGACCTTTGCACCGGCCCTGATCCTGAGAGCCTTTTTTCAAGTGAGAAATGCAGAAAGAGAGCCATTTCTGGTCAGATAAGAGGGCATCGCTGTCTTCTGAAGGACTAACAGGGCTGATGGAAGCATTCAGCGGACCAGGGGGCTGCTAGAAGGCCACAGCTAGGGGACGGCTGCTGAGTGCTTCCACAGGCCCTACGCAGATGTGGCAGCAACACCTGGAGTCCTCCTGCTGGCAGGAAGCCTTCATGCTGAAAAGGAATTTATTTATTGTATTTATTTGCTATTTTCTCTTTTAATTGTAAGCTATTTTGATGTATTTGTGAGTGGCATTTTAAGATCAATAAACGAAATTAAACTGAGCTTTAGTAACTATATCAGGGTACAAATGATATCGCAATGATAGGGAGGATCAACTTGGAGGGGGTATAGAGTCCAACAGGATAAAGATCATATAAGAGACTAAGGGGCAGATTTAAAAAAAATACACGCGCGCGTACTTTTGTTCGCGCAACCGGCGCAAACAAAAGTATGCCGGATTTTAAAAGATACGCGTGTAGCCGAGCCAGGCCCCGACACAGGCCGCTGTGTCGGGGCAATCGGCCATGCCCCCGGATCGCCCAGACCACAGACACGTCCCCCGGACCACAGACACGCCCCCCGGACCACAGACACGCCCCCCAGACCGCCCATTTTAGCGAGCCCCGGGACTTACACGCGTCCCGGGACTTTGCACGTGCTGCGGCCTATGCAAAATAGGCGCACCGGCACGTGAGTGCCCTGTGCGCGTAAATCCGGCAGGATTTACGCATGCAGGGCTTTTAAAATCTACCCCGAAATGCTCAGAATAATCTTTATGGGTAGAAATCCCATATATTTTGGGTAAGAATATAGTGCTAGGGGTATACTACCGTCCATCTGGCCAAAATGGTCAGACAGATGAAATGCTAAGAGAAATCAGGGAAGCTAACCAATTTGGCAGTGCAGTAATAATGGGTTAGGTTAGGGCGGTTCAGCTTGGAGAAGAGATGGCTGAGGTGGGATATGATAAAGGTCTATAAAATCATGAGAGGTCTACAATGGATAAATATGAATCTGTTATTTACTCTTTCAGATAATAGAAGGACTAGGGGGCACTCCATGAATTTAGCAAGTAGCACATTTAAAACTAGTCTGAGAAAATTCTTTTTCACTCAATGCACAATTAAGCTCTGGAATTTGTTGACAGAGGATGTGGTTAGTGCAGTTAGTGTAGCTGGGTTTAAAAAAGGTTTGGATAAGTTTTTGATGG
Organism: Rhinatrema bivittatum; assembly: GCF_901001135.1. Lineage (NCBI taxonomy): Eukaryota > Metazoa > Chordata > Amphibia > Gymnophiona > Rhinatrematidae > Rhinatrema > Rhinatrema bivittatum. The sequence goes on from NC_042622.1 coordinate 178,591,316, forward strand.
AGAAGTCCATTAACTGCTATTAATCAAGTTGACTTAGGGCCAGATTTTCAAAGGGTTACGCGCGTAAATGCTCCTGCGCGCACCGAGCCTATTTTGCATAGGTCCGGCGACGCGCGCAAGCCCCGGGATGTGCATATGTCCCGGGGCTTTGTGAAAGGGGTGGGGCGGGGGTGAGGTGGGGCGGGACCGAGGCCTCTGGCACAGTGACCATGCCAGGGGTCACGCGCCGGCACTCTGCCGGCGCACGAAACCTATGCCTGACCGGAGGCAGGCGCAACTTATTAAACAAAGGTGAGGGGGGTTTCAGATAAGGCTGGGGGGCGGGTTAGGGAAGGGAAGGGAAGGTGGGGGGATTTCGGAGCGGCCTCAGAGGGAACGGGGAAAGCCATTGGGGCTCCCCTAGGGCTCGGCGCGCGCAAGGTGCACAAGTCTGCACTCCCTTGTGCGCGCCAACCCCGGATTTTATAACATGCGCGCGGCTGCGCACGCATGTTATAAAATCGGGCATACATTTGTGCGCACCGGGTTGCACGCACAAATGTACGTCCGCGCGTACCTCTAAAAATCCGGCCCTTAGGGAATAGCCACTGCTGTTACTGGCATCAGTAGCATGGGATCTTCTTAGTGTTTGGGTACTCAGTTACTGTAATTCATTACTTCTAGGTCTTCCGACTAGTCAATTAAAACTCCTGCAACTGCTGCAAAATGCCACTGCTAGACTATTATCTGGAGCAAGTCTGGTGACTCTACAATGACTTCCTGTACAGTCAAGAATACATTCTAAAGTTCTAACTATAATATACAACAACATTGACCGAAACTACAACGATCCGCTAGGAATAACATTTAAACCTCACATCCCCCGCAAACTCTCAGATCACAGAACAAAGGTCTCCTAGAAATCCCGAACTTAAGAGGCTTTCATCTAACACTAACGAGAGATAGAGTGATCTCAATTGCCGGCCCAAAACTATGGAAATTGAAGAACCATGCCAGAAGAACTTTGAACATTAATAAAAAGAACATTAATAAAAAGAACATTAATAAAAAGAAATTCAAAAGCGACTTAAAAACTTGGCTATTCAAAAATGCCTTCTACTTGACTGAAACACCCAGTTCCCCATGACTCAGATAACGTAAATAATTCTTATACAATCTCCCCCACCTCGCAAAACCCTTTAATCTAGCTCTGTTTCTACGTTAGAATTCAACCTTGTAACACTCATTTTATTTATGAATGCTTTACCTGTAAACCGTTATGATTTTCACATGGAATGACGGCATATAAAACATTTAAATAAATAAATACATACATACTTGTCAGGTACTTGGTAGCCTGGATTGGCCACTGTTGGAAACTTGGGTGCTAGGCTTGATGGACTCACGGTCTGACCCTGTATGGCAACTTCTTATGTTCTTATACAAGCTTGTATTTGTTCTGGACAGGAGTGATTTGACGTTTCTATCTGCCTTTATCAATATCACGCCCTTGCTAACACAATGCTGGAGGAACAGGTGGGGGAGGGAAGGGAATGGGATCATTCAGGGTCAGGCTTTTGATCAATAAACACTTTTGACTTAGTCCTCTCAGTTGTAAACAGGACGTTGGCTGTACGGATGGGACCGGGTATAGTGCAGTGGAGCACACAGAACAGTCCTGTGAATCTCTGCTACCCTCCCTGGCCTCCTTGGAAACATTTGTGGAGCACGGAAGGCAAGGACGGCGCCCGCCAGCAGATGCGCGGCAGGCTTGGATGTGTGTTGAACAGTAAAGAGCATCGGGGCTCGTTTTGAGTGAAAGGCACCATATGCATCCAACTTACTCTTCGTGAGACCATTGCAGATTCAAGAAAGTCGCCATGAAAGTTGTGAAGCGCTAACCTTGTGCTTTCCTGCTGCTGCTGCTGCTGCTGCTGGAGGGGGGTCTGAGCCAGCGAGGCAGGACTGAGGAAGAGGGGGCTTTTGGAAGCGCAGGAATCCAGAAATTCCGAGCTTCTTGTCCGCCAGTGGGCTGTTCCTTTCCTGAAACTGCATCCCAGGCCAGAAACGAAACTTCTGCTTGCCTAATCAGGGGGTCTGGGTTGCGTTTCCAAAGTTGTTTACCCGGGATCAATGTGGCAAGTGGGAAAGTCGCTCTCCTTGGCCGGGCTTTGATATCATCCACGTGGCCCGCGTGGATTTGGGCGGATGGCAGGGCCGCTCTTCGGAAGGCTGAACATCGCCGCCCGTGGATTCTATTTTCAAATCTCCATTCACTGTTCTCCTGAAACATTTTGCCTGCAGAAATGGCAGGTGCAGAGCTGGCAGGTGCTTCCTGCCCACAGGCAGTTTTGAAAGGGAAAGTAACTGTGTCATTTCCCTTAGAAAATTATTTTCCAGGTGTGCAGTGCCCACAAACTCTGCAGCTACGCGAGCTGCAGGACCGACCCTGGACCGGCGTGTGGCTCAGGACCAACCAGCAGGAGCAGGACACCCCTGAGAACGACGCGATTCCTTCCACTACAAAGTATTCACAGTAAGGGACAGTAGGCTATGACAAAACACATGATAATAATAATAGTAAACAGAATAAAAGTTCCAGACCCAGATACAGACTGTAAATCAGGAATTTAAAAAAATACCTTAACTGTTCCTCATAGCTACAGCACATAAAACAGTATGGGGCCCATACAATACTGTGCGCTAGCTGCTGCGTATGGCATAACGTGCAATTGGCCTCGCGTTTTGGATGTGCATCCATAACCCCCGATCCAATATGGGGATTAGCAGGTCCAAAACATGTGTTCAAATCACCACATAGCTAATAGCGCTCATCACATGCAAATTCATGTAGATAAGGTTATTAGCTATTCCCCGCGATCCAATAAATTTTCCACGCTGCCAATGCGCCCTTGCAACGCGGCAAATTTTATGCCGGCCCAGGACTGGTGTAAAGGTCTGCCATGTTCAAGGGTGCATTGAAAAATAAGAAAAGTCCTGCTTTCTGTGATTCCTCCTAATAGTACTAAGTAGGAGGAACCAAAGAAAGCAGATTTAATTTAAATAAAAAAAAGTTTAGTGAAAAAAAAAGTTTTTGAAAAAAAAGGTTTTTGAAAAAAAAAATTCTGGATGCCCAATAGACACACACAACATACAAGATCCAGTCTGTGTATCTTGTGCGTGTCTATGCCGGTAGTGGGAGAAAACAAGACACTCATAGATCGAGCGTCCGTTTTCCCAACCCGCTTGACAGCCACCTCTCCTGTACACCAGTGCTGAGGAGGCGCTAGGAAAGCACATTTTCCCCTAGAGCATCTTTTTAGTGCAACCCTTCATTTAAATATTGAATGATGCACCCAGGAGAGGTGGCTGGGCACGTGTTAGGAAAGCGGACACTCAAAACTGAGCACCCGTTTTCTGTGCATAATTATTGCATCAGCCCCTATGAAAATAAAATCATAACTACTTGGATATAACAGCGTGCTCTCAGCTGTTATAATACTGATTTTTATTTTTCAAATCTAGCTATGAAATCACTAGTTTGGGTCAATTTGTGCTGCAGTTCTTGAGGTTTCCGACTGTTCAGTAGAGCTGTGCATGGAAAATGCTTTCATTTTCCATAATTTCCTTTTTTCCCATTTTTTGGGATTTTGTTAGTTTTGTTTCGCTGGTTGTGCCATATATGAAGTTTCCATTAAAGTCAACGGGAGAAACAGTTCATCCTGGAGTCCATTTCCAGGCAGCAAACTTAGACCTAGATTTACCATTTTGCTATAAATTTTGCAAGAATAGTGCCTGTGATTAAAAAAAGGGGAGTGGTTAGGGTAACTTTTGAGATATGTGCTATTTTACCATATTGCACAGGTATTTGTACTGCAACATGTGTTAAATTTATTGCAAAGAAGGTTAGAATACCAGTAGTGCCTAATATGATGGCTCTAATCCAAATGTATTGATATTGTGCTTTGGGGAATATGAGTATGTTTGTTTAAATTTATTGCACCCATGATATTTTCACATTGTAGTCTGAGAAGTGCTTAGGCTTTTATGAGTGAGTGTGTGAGAGTAAGAGTGAGAGAGAGAGAATATCTTTATATATTCTCATATACATAAACTATTTATACCACTGTAAGAGGGGCAACTAGTAACTTGGGGTGAGGTTTTGGTGGTGGCCTAAGTTTTCTAGGTTTTGGGGGACAGTTTTACATGCACAGTCAGAGGTAAACATAAGAAATTGCCATGCTGGGTCAGACCAAGGGTCCATCAAGCCCAGCATCCTGTTTCCAACAGAGGCCAAACCAGGCCACAAGAACCTGGCAATTACCCAAACACTACACATCAGTGAAGATTTGATGTGATTTGGAGTGAGGAAAGGTACAAAAAGATGAGTTTAATACATTGTACTCCCGACCTAGCTTGATAGCAGCTAGGTAGAGAGTGCATTAAACTAGGTTGAGAATACATTGATTATTTTGTGGTGTGGGCAGTCACCTTTGTTTGCCTTATTGCATATTTTGAAAATCCAACTGACCAGTGGGGTCCTGAAGATCAGGTATCAGAACCACAGCACTAGGCCACCCCCTCTTTTACTGTAGCCACAGAATGAAAGAAAGCTTTCTCCATTAATAGGGTCAGTGTAGTCTTGTGCATTGTTGACAGAAAAAGAATGAGCTAATTTATCCTTAATTTAAAGATATTTTTAATAGGAATTACTTAAAGTGAAAACAAGGATGCAGTTGCACAAGAGGACAAACTTCCCTTATATTGAATTACGCCCCACATCAACAACAAAAAAAAAGGTAAAGTTTCCATGAAAATACTGATTTTCATTCTCTGAATTTTCCCCGATCCCACCTTTCCATGGTTCCTGGAATATGGAAGCAATGGAATGTGCTCAAGCCTAGGCCAGTTTGTCAGGACCAGAAAGGACCGTGTCTGCCATAAATCAGCGTACTTTGTGTACAGAGTCTGAATTAGACAAGTTCCAGTGTGTGAACACCAAGAAGAGTAAGAACTTTGCTTAATAGTCCCATTTGATAAGATTAACCTGACAAATAAAGAGAAGTGAAGGCTGACTGACTGAGCGAACAGTACACAGAGTAAATAACCCCACCTTGGTGATAGAAGTGAAGGCTGACTGACTGAGCACATAGTACACAGAGTAAATAACCCCAACTTTGACAGAAGTGAAGGCTGACTGACAGAGCGCACAGTACACAGAGTAAAGAACCCCACCTTTATGATAGAAGTGAAGGCTGACTGACTGAGCACATAGTACACAGAGTAAAGAACCCCAACTTTGACAGAAGTGAAGGCTGACTGACTGAGCGCATATTACACAGAGTAAAGAACCCCAATTTTATGATAGAAGTGAAGGCTGACTGACTGAGCACATAGTACACAGAGTAAAGAACCCTACCTTTATGATAGAAGTGAAGGCTGACTGACTGAGTGCATAGTACACAGAGTACATAACCCCAACTTTATGACAGAAGTGAAGGCTGACTGACTGAGCGCATAGTACACAGAGTAAATAACCCCAACTTTGACAGAAGTGAAGGCTGACTGACAGAGCGCACAGTACACAGAGTAAAGAACCCCAATTTTATGATAGAAGTGAAGGCTGACTGACTGAGCACATAGTACACAGAGTAAAGAACCCCAACTTTGACAGAAGTGAAGGCTGACTGACTGAGCGCATATTACACAGAGTAAAGAACCCCAATTTTATGATAGAAGTGAAGGCTGACTGACTGAGCACATAGTACACAGAGTAAAGAACCCTACCTTTATGATAGAAGTGAAGGCTGACTGACTGAGTGCATAGTACACAGAGTACATAACCCCAACTTTATGACAGAAGTGAAGGCTGACTGACTGAGTGCATAGTACACAGAGTAAATAACCCCCCCTTTATTTTTTTCCAAAGTATTTTATTAAACAAATCAGTTCAGCCATAACAGGAAAACCATCAACAACAATACATCGAAACAAATGATACAAAGTCATAGCAGAACAGATAAACAGCTTTGGCATGTAAATATTCTGACATTTTATAGTTTTTCTCCCAGATATTCTCCCGCCCCTCCCCCCTTCCCTGCATTGCCACTTAGGTAAACATAAACAATAGACACTGATAAACCATAGACAATAATATGTGAGCGTGTTAGCGACTGAGATATACAGGAGACGTATATGGGTAGATTTTATTCAAAGGGAAACTTTACGACCAGCACTTTGGGAAACTGCCTCCTCTAAAGGGAACAACTGCTTAATAGCTGTCAGAAGAGAAACATAGAAAGCCAGCCAGATGTCTCGAAAGAAAACTTTCTTCTTATAGGAAAAGGTATTATATAGAGATCCTATTCCATCTGAAATAAAGTAGACAACTGCGCTGTCCATAAGGAGCCATCCGGAGGAACAGCTTCCACCCATTTCAAAAGAATACATTTTTTAGCGATCAAGCATGCTTTAGAGAAAAATATAGTATTCTCATGATTTAAGGAGGAATCTCCAATATCAATATTCAACAAACAAAAAGCTCAAGACCACTGGATCTGTTCAGAAAACATATCGGAGACCAATACACGTACTTGTTCCCAAAAGGCTTGAATTAAAGGGCATTCCCAAAGCGCATGTATCAATTTAGCAGGTCCTTGAGAGCATTTGGAGCAGAGCTTAGAGGTAGTAATTCCCATACGAAAGGCAGCTTGTGGGGTATAAACCACCCTGTGAAAAATTCTCCCTTGCAATTCCCTCAGAGCTACACTATTGGTTATTTTAAAAATGGACAGGTAACCTTCTCTGAGCATTGTAACATCCAGCTCATCTGGAATATCGTCCTGCCATTTATGCAGTAACTTTTCGAATACTTGATAAGAACATAAGAACATAAGAAAATGCCATACTGGGTCAGACCAAGGGTCCATCAAGCCCAGCATCCTGTTTCCAACAGTGGCCAATCCAGGCCATAAGAACCTGGCAAGTACCCAAAAACTAAGTCTATTCCATATAACCATTGCTAATGGCAGTGGCTATTCTCTAAGTGAACTTAATAGCAGGTAATGGACTTCTCCTCCAAGAACTTATCCAATCCTTTTTTAAACACAGCTATACTAACTGCACGAACCACATTCTCTGGCAACAAATTCCAGAGTTTAATTGTGCGTTGAGTAAAAAAGAACTTTCTCCGATTAGTTTTAAATGTGCCCCATGCTATCTTCATGGAGTGTCCCCTAGTCCTTCTACTATCCGAAAGAGTAAATAACCGATTCACATCTACCCGTTCTAGACCTCTCATGATTTTAAACACCTCTATCATATCCCCCCTCAGTCGTCTCTTCTCCAAGCTGAAAAGTCCTAACCTCTTTAGTCTTTCCTCATAGGGGAGTTGTTCCATTCCCCTTATCATTTTGGTAGCCCTTCTCTGTACCTTCTCCATCGCAATTATATCTTTTTTGAGATGCGGCGACCAGAATTGTACACAGTATTCAAGGTGCGGTCTCACCATGGAGCGATACAGAGGCATTATGACATTTTCCGTTTTATTCATCATTCCTTTTCTAATAATTCCCAACATTCTGTTACATTCTGGCAAAACTTATATAATAAGGACAAAGACCCTTGCTTTCTCTGATATAATTTTAGGAGAATGAGAAAAGGAGGACTATCCAACGACCCTTGAATATTCTGCAGGATTTTATGGACAAAAGCACATAATTGCGCATATCCCAAAAAATTAGTATTTTTTAGACCCAACTGCATTTGCAGCTCCTCAAATGATTTAAGACATCCGGACTTGGGATACAGAAAAGCACCCAGCATACTCTTATTCAGTTTTGGAGAGAAACCACTAAACAGTGACTCAAACGGAGGAGTCATTGGGTTATTCTGCAATGGATATTTAGATGAGATCAGTACTGGTAAGTTCAGAATATTCCTCAACTCAACCTAGGCGCGGCATACATTATGAGCTAATTGTGCAGTAATTCCCAACTGAGAGAGCTCTCTTTTCGTTAAATGTAAGACCAATTTAGGGTCCAGGGGTTGACAAATATCTACTACTAGGGAATAATCAGTGAACTCTGAGGTTTCATTCAACCAGTCCCCAAGAAACCTTAAATGTGCAGCCCATGCATACATTTTAAAATCCGGTAAATTTAAGCCCCCTTTTTCTTTCAGGGCTACCAAATTCTTATAGGCCAGGCGAACTTTCTTTCCCTGCCATAGAAAACGTATAATGTCCCGTTGGATACACTTTAAATCCTTACTGGACAGAAAAATAGGCATCATAAGTAACAAATAGAGTATTTTGGGAGCAATTATCATCTTTATAACAGCTATCCGACCATATAACAAAAATGGGAAGTGCAGCCAGGCATCCAACTTTCCTCTAATCTTTTCCAATAAAGGAGGTATATTGACACGATACCATTGATTGGCATTTCTGTGAATTTGCACCCCTAAGTATTTAATTTTATCTCCCGCCCACTTAACAGGAAAATCAGGCCATGAGGACTCCAAATTCCCCACTATGTCCAGGGCTTCTGTTTTGTCCAGGTTTAATTTAAAACCTGAAACCTCCTGATATGCAGCGAAGAGTTATAAGGCTACAAGGAGTGACTTCCGAGCATTAGTTATAAGTAAAAGTAAGTCATACGCAAAAAGCAGGGTTTTATGGTTATGCATTCCCACTCTAATCCCTTCAATGTCTGGATGTGATCTGAGAGCTATGGCCAGGGGTTCAACTGATAAAATGAACAAAAGCGGGGACAGAGGGCAACCCTGCCGTGTCCCCCTGCACAAAGGAAAGGGGTCGGACAGGGAACCATTCACCATAATCCTGGTGGTAGGATTGGTATATAATAATGTGATATAAGTAAAAAACTGCCCCCTAATACCAAATTTCCAAAGTGTTTGTTTCAAAAAGTTCCATTCCACTCTGTCGAATGCTGTTTCCACAACACAAGCAACCAATAAAGACTCTTTCAAGTTTCGGGTGACACAGAATTCTAGGGCGTAGAGCACTCTATGTATATTTACATTTGCCTGGTGGCCCTTAACGAAACCCACTTGGTCTTTTTTGATAATGTGGGGCATGACATGTTTAAGGCGGTTGGCAAGGAGTTTTGCATAAATTTTTATATCTAAGTTCAATAAAGATATGGGTCTATATGAACCCGTAAGGAGAGGGTCCCGAACAAGTTTTGGGAGAACAACTATGGTGGCACACCTCATTGTTTCCGGCATAGAACCCAGATCCTTCTTGGCTACAAAAACCCTAACTAATGCTTCCGGGATCTCGGAAATTAATGACTTGTAAAATAGAGAATCAAAACCATCCGGCCCGGGAGCCTTGTAGCCGGTAGAGATTGAATCGCCTCTGTTACTTCTTCCACTTTAATATCACTATTCAGTAGTAGGCGCTGTTCTTCTGATATTACAGGGCAGGAGACATGATCCAGAAACTGGGTTATGTAGTCAGAGCTGGGTTCTGCAGAGGAATAAAGTTCTTTATAATATTGGGAAAAGATATTGGCAATATCTAAAGAGCCAGTTTGAACTTCCCCCCAAGCATTTTTAATTGCAGATATAAGTTTACTAGGTTCTTGACTTTTAAGGAGATTTGCCAACGTTTTCCCAGCCTTATTCGCTTGGTGGAACATGCGAAACTTCTAATGTTTCAACGAGCGATCAGCCCTAGTATGCAACAGATTGTTTAATGCCATTTGTGTTGCTTTAAATTCCTCCAATTTAGGGTCCATGGAATGTCCCGTAAGGACCTTCTTCAATCTTTGTAAAGCCTTAGTTAAGTGAATAATATCAGCATTCTGCTTTAGCAGTTTCCCAAAAACATATCAGCTGTTGGGCATGTTGGCCATTCTCCCTGGCAAACTCTGCCCACCTTTCCTTTAGAAACCCTGGGAAGCTCCGATCCAAAAAAAGAAAACCAGGTAGTCGCCATTGATTCCCCCTAGAAGATGCCATAAGTTCTAGCTGGGCAGTCACAGGACAATGATCGGAAATTAAAAGTTCTGCAGTCGAGGCTTTAGAAAACTTCGAAAGTAGGGACTCAGATATTAGAAGATAATCAATTCTCAACCACATCGCATGAGCCCTGGCCAAGTGGGTACAGTCATGATCCCCAGGATTCAAAACTCGCCAGAGATCTAGCATCCTCAATTGCGCACACACACATGGAGGACCTTTATTATCACTCATAGGATGTCCCTGCTTCCCTGGTTGTCTATCTATGGCCGGATCCACGATACAATTACGGTCTCCCCCCAGAATAATTGGGCGATCCACGTATATTGAGAGCTGGGACACCAAGTCAACAAAAAAAAAAAAAGATTTTGGGCATACACAGACGCAAGAGCCACTTCCAGCCCCATGAGATTCCCAATTGCTATGATATATCGACCTTTTGGATCTATAATTTGTTTTTGCAATTTGAAATCAAAGGTCTTATGTACTAAAATCGCCACTCCGCAGCTTTTGGAGGTGCCAGCTGCTGAAAATATTTGACCAAACCCCTTTTTCAAATGTTTACGAGCTTCCATTTGTGATAAATGTGTCTCTTGGAGAAAAATGAGTTTAGCATTTAACTTATTTAAGCGGGAAAAAACCTTCTCTCGCTTAATGGGCGTGCCGAGGCCCACAACATTCCACGTGACTACTTTTCCCGCCATGATTCTATATTCTTATAAACAGAACAAGTAGCCAATTCCCAAAATAACCCCCAGGAAAGAGTCATAGAAAATCCCATATACGGTGAAAAAATACTTATTCGCAATTCACTCGTATTATCACAATCACATACAAAAAAAGCAAATATATCCCCATTCAATCACCAACGGCAATGCATTCCCCGCACTCCCCTGGGTCTGGTATGCCCTAAAATCCGTCAGATGATATTGTGGGCGCACTCTGCCACTGAAATCTATCTATGAAATACTTTTAAACGAGCGCCCACGCTCTGTAAGATGAGACGGCTGGAGCTCGGTCAGTGTGCATCTGGCCGAGTTCACCACATCACGTGACTCCTAACCCCACCTTTATGATAGAAAGCTGACTGAGCGCATAGTACACAGAGTAAATAACCCCAACTTTATGACAGAAGTGAAGGCCGATTGACTGAGCGCACAGTACACAGAGTATATAACCCCACCTTTATGATAGAAGTGAAGGCTGACTGAGCGCACAGTACAGAGTATATAACCCCACCTTTATGATAGAAGTGAAGGCTGACTGAGCGCACAGTACACAGAGTATATAACCCCACCTTTAAGATAGACGTGAAGGCCGACTGACTGAGTGCACAATACACAGAGTAAATAACCCCACCTTTATGACAGATTTCTTTGAACAAAGAAGAACACAAAACCTTGCACATAAAAATTCAGCATTGAAATAGGTTTTATGATTTTTTTTTTATGTCACTGCATTTTCTTCCTTTTCAGATTAAAGCATCTCGGACAGACAGAGTATTCTCCCTCAAATGGCACAGATTCATTTTTGTATGTGTTTACAGAACCAGCTTAAGAAACCACAAAAACGATGCACTGATATCTTTTTGTGGGATATAAATATCATCAATAAATCAACAAGATATCACCTCTAATATGTTGATTATACCATGTTGTTGTCACTAAATATCTTCTTGAGGAAAATATCTCTAACCAATAATGTACTTTTTATATCTTAAAGCCAGATACTAGATTTTCACCAAGAAAAAATTTTTTGGAGAGAAGAGGAAGGTTTCATATCATTTCATTATATCACTGCATCCAGCTGTTACGGTCCCGGTCGCGACCTGGCCCTTACCTCCTTGGTCCCGTTCCGTCTCCGAGAGCCTGCGGCCTGTTTGGCGGCATCCCCAAGGGGGGGGGATGCTGCCGAGAAACCCTTCCTGGACGCCGTCTCCTTAGGCGCATGCGCCGCACTTATGAAGGCCTTTTCCCGCCACTGAAGGCTCCGCCTTACCCCTGATGTCAGACGCTGCGGCCTATGTAAGGCTGCTGCAGAGCCCAGAACTTTGCCTTGCAACGGGGTTCCTTGCGGTTCCCAGTTGCTCTGAGCCCCGGAGCGTGCTATTGTGTTAGCAGCTCCGTTCCTGCTTACAACTTGCTACGCTTCTGTGTCCAAGTCCTGTCTTTGCTTTTGCCTGGTTCCAGTAATCTGTCCTGCTTCAGTTCCAGCTTGGATCCAGTACCTCTCCTGCTTTAGTTCCAGCTTGGTCCCAGTACCTGTCCTGCTTCAGTTCCTGCCTGGTTCCAGTAACCTGTCCTGCTTCAGTTCCAGCTTGGATCCAGTAACCTCTCCTGCTTTAGTTCCAGCTTGGTCCCAGTAACTGTCCTGCTTCAGTTCCAGCTTGGTTCCAGTACCTGTCCTGCTTCAGTGCCTGCCTGGTTCCAGTAACCTGTCCTGCTTCAGTTCCAGTTTGGTTCCAGTACCTCTCCTGCTTTAGTGCCTGCCTGGTTCCAGCAACGTGTCCTGCTTCAGTTCCAGTTTGGATCCAGTACCTGTCCTGCTTCTGTTCCTGCCTGACTCCGGATCCCTGCCCGCCTGCTTCAGCTCCAGCTTCCGTGATCTCCTAAGACCCAGCGGCCGGGCTCCTACGGGCTCCTCCCGGGGGAGTACCAGCTTCCTGGGTGAAGCTCACCGTCCATCGCCTGCCTGGTATCGGCCTCCTGGCCTGCCCTCAAGTAGAGACTATAGTCCATCTCTCTCTAGTCTCCCGCAGGCTGGCCCAAGGGTCCACTAAAACAGCTTATCCTCAACATCCAGCAGTGTATAGTAATTCTAATCACGAACCAACCTCCTCCCACCCGTCAAAGTTTTTTCTATATTTATCTTGCGTGCACAAATTAATAGTGAATAGGCATCAAATCAAAAACATTTTTTTGAAAACTCTTTCTTCACCAAACTGGTTTTTCTATGAGTTACCTTTGGTAACTCATAGAAAAACCATACACATATTCACTATAAATTTGTGCACACAAGATAAATATAGAAAAAACTTTGACGGGTGGGAGGAGGTTGGTTCGTGATTAGAATTACTATACATTGCTGGAGCCAGTGATATAATGATATGAAACCTTCATCTTCTCTCCAAAAAAGTTTTTCTTGGTGAAAATCTAGGATCTGGCTTTATTAAGATATAAAAAATACATTATTGGTTACAGATATTTTCCTCAAGAAAATATTTAGTGACAACAACATGGAATAATCAACATATTAGAGGTGATATCTTGTTGATTTATTACAGAACCAGCTTGGCATGGGAATTTTGGGGAACTAAAGTCTTATTGGTATGTTTGCTCAGTGACCTTGGTTTTTGTCACCTTTATTTATTTATTTATTTCACTGATGATTAGTTGCTTGGTGCCAAGGCTCTAAGTGGTGTACAATCAGAAAATACTCATTAAAAAAGTACATAAAACATCGAAAACACAATTATCCAAAAGACAAAAATATCTTATCAGACTTAGACATCAAAATACGTAGACGGTTACAACGGTTCAGAAAATGCCTGTTGAAACAGAAAGGTTTTCAGCATTGCGTTGAAAGTCCCAGTAGGTGAGACCAAGCGCATATTTTCTGGCAAATAGCCCCAGAAGATGGGGGCAGCTTCAGAAAAAAATGCCCGATCACTAGTTTCTGGGTGACGAGCTTGACGGCACAAGAAGCGCTGTGTATCCGTCACGTTGCATTGGCCCAGGGAAGTGAATTAAGGCTCATCAGACTGTATAGAAACAGGCCAATCTTATATTTCACTCGCCTCGTGAAGCCGGAACGAAGCGATCCTCACTCCTCCTTCCTGTCACCAAAGGGACGGCACCAATCTGGGGAGGGCATGGGCCCAGCAAAGCCAATATAGACAGAGTAACAGTAGTCTAAAAGAGGTGAAGTCATGGTCTGGACTGGAGTACAGAACGAAAATCGAGATTGCCTAGTAAAGGCTCTAAAGACAATAAACTTAGTGCCTTCAAAGGTGCGAAGAATGGATAAGATACTCAGATGGCACAGATGTGAACTACCTCCCGTGAAATCTTTTCTGTAGGAAAGAAAAGAAAAGAAGGTAAACTCTCATGTCCAGGATAGTGCTTGGAGACAAAAAGGCAGGTCCATGTGTACATTCCTGCCTCCAGCCTTTCCTGGGAATGCCCCTTTACTTCAGATTTCTTTCTTTTCTTTTCTTGTTAGTTTTGGGGTTTTTTTTGTTTTTTTACTTAAATTAAAAAACTAAAACAACAAAGAAAATGTAAAAATAGAAGGGAAAGCAAAATGAAATAACAGCAACAACAAAAATAGCCCTCCCAGGGCTCCGTTTGATCTGCCCCCCCCCCCCCCCCTCCACCTCATGCCTCAGCCCTCGTTCCTTGTTTCTCCTTTTCTTCGTGGGGCTGCTGCTGTTTTGTACAGAAGGAATTTACAACGCCAGCACCATTTGCAAGGCTCCATCCAGTGTAGCAGCAGTGAACGTGATTTTTCCTGCCTCACAGACAGGCCCATACTGTAAGAATTGCAAGAGAGCCGGCGCGCCGTGTCGAGCGCCCGCTCTCCCAACGCGCACCCAGGCACTTCTCCTGGGAGCGCGATTCTCTATTTAAATGAGGCAGCGCACTAATAAGGAGGCTCTAGGGACAATAGCGCATCCCCAGTGCCTCCTTATTAGCGGTGAAGCTGGCTGTCAGCGGGTCCGACGATCGACGCTCTATTTTACCGGCATCGGTTTCCAAACCCACTGTCAGCCACGGGTTAGGAAAACGGACGCCGGTAAAATTGAGCATCCGTTTTTCTAACCTGCTGACCGGCGGGCAGATTTTTTTTTATCTTTTAATTCTTGGTTCCTCCAACTTAATATTGCTAGGATATTAAGTCGGAGGGTGTACAGAAAAGCATTTTTTTCTGCTTTTCTGTACACTTTTCCGGGTTGCTTGGGCAGGCGTTAATTTCTGAGCGTGAAATGTGCGGCCAAGTATCCTGGGCGACTGACTAATAGGCTCATCAATGTTCATTTGCATGTGATGAGTGCTATTAGTTTTTGGGAGGGGGGTTGGCTGCGCATTTTACTTTCAGTATCCTGGGCGACTGACTAAAAGGTAGGGGTGTGCATTCGGATTGACCGCATTAGTAAAACGCAACTCATATTTTTTTTTTACTTAAAAAATTGATTCGACATAAACGATCGGATTTCCCACATATCGAACATAGATATGTTCGATATGTGGGAAATCGCGATTGTTGAGCCAAAATAAAAATTTAAACCCCCTCACCCTCCTTAATCCCCCCCCCCAGACTTACCACAACTCCCTGGTGATCGAGCGAGGAGGACGCCATTTCTGCAATCCTTGGCGAGAAGCATGTGACGTCGGCGGCACGTTGAGTGACGCCGGCGTCACGTGATTCCCGGCTCGTTCGCGCCGGACGGCTCGTTCGGCCCAAAAAGAACTTTTGGCCAGCTTGGGGGGGTCAGGAGGAACGACCTCCTGCAGTCGATCTCCTGCCGGCGCCATTTTCCGTACGAAAACGATTCGCGGCGGGAAATCGCTCCCTGACCCCCGCTGGACCTCCAGGAACTTTTGGCCAGCTTGTGGGGGGCCTCCTGACCCCCACGAGACTTGCCAAAAGTCCAGCGGGGGTCCGGAAGGACCTCCTGCCGTCCAATCTTTTTCGTCTATGGCCGCCGCCATTTTTCGGCGCCATTTTGGAAAATGGCGCCGGCTGAAGACGACAAGATTCAGGAGCAGGAGCCCGATCCGGACCGCTGCCGTTCCGGACCGCCGCTGGACCCGCAGGTTATTTAAGTTATTGGGGGGGGGTTCGGGAGGGTGGGGGATTTAATTTAAAGGGTCGGGGGTGGGTTTTAGGGGGTTTTAGTGTGCCGGCTCACGATTCTAACGATTTATAACGATAAATCGTTAGAATCTGTATTGTATTGTGTTCCATAACGGTTTAAGACGATATTAAAATTATCGGACGATAATTTTAATCGTCCTAAAACGATTCACATCCCTAGCTATTAGTTTTCAAGGGGGGGGGGGGGTGTTTGGCTGCGCATTTTACTTTCAGTATCCTGGGCGACTGACTAAAAGGCTCATCAACGTTCATTTGCATGTGATGCGTGCTATTAGTTTTCAGGGGGGGGGGTGTTTGGCTACGCATTTTACTTTCAGTATCCTGGGCAACTGACTAAAAGGCTCATCAACGTTCATTTGCATGTGATGAGTGCTATTAGTTTTCAAGGGGGGGGGTGTTTGGCTGCGCATTTTACTTTCAGTATCCTGGGCGACTGACTAAAAGGCTCATCAACGTTCATTTGCATGTGATGCGTGCTATTAGTTTTCGGGGGGGGGGGGTGTTTGGCTACGCATTTTACTTTCAGTATCCTGGGCAACTGACTAAAAGGCTCATCAACGTTCATTTGCATGTGATGAGTGCTATTAGTTTTCAAGGGGGGGGGTGTTTGGCTGCGCATTTTACTTTCAGTATCCTGGGCGACTGACTAAAAGGCTCATCAACGTTCATTTGCATGTGATGAGTGCTATTAGTTTTCAAGGGGGGGGGTGTTTGGCTGCGCATTTTACTTTCAGTATCCTGGGCGACTGACTAAAAGGCTCATCAACGTTCATTTGCATGTGATGAGTGCTATTAGTTTTCAGGGGGGGGGGGGTTGGCTGCGCATTTTACTTTCAGTATCCTGGGCGACTGACTAAAAGGCTCATCAATGTTCATTTGCATGTGATGAGTGCTATTAGTTTTCAGGGGGCTTGGCTGCGCATTTTCGACGCGCTATTACTTCTTACAGTATAATAATAGCATGTCTAAAATGCGCGGCCAAACAGGAGCTAACAGTTCGCTGGGCCAAGTGCATCGTGCTGTATCAGTCTGAAAGAAAAGAAAAAATATGTTAAAGGATTCAGGGGAGGTGAGGGGTGGGGAGGGATCAGAGGTGAGGCATGGGAGGAGTTTTTGTTGGCAGTGGTAAACATTTCTTTAAAACAAAACAAAGGAAAACAGATGAAATTTAAAAAAACCGAATTGACACAAAATGGGGAAATTATTTGAAATGAGTGCACACTCCCTCCCCTTTGCATGTTGCACAGTGCAGCCGCTTTGCTCTGCAGAGAGAGGATTTCCCTGGCCGATTTTCCGGGCTTTAGTGCGGAGCAATTGCCCAGAGCCATTCTGAAAGCCATAACGGCAGGGCCTAGTGCTCCTCCTTCATCCACCGCTTCCGCCGCCTTCTTAAGGAGCTCAGTCGAGTTCTTCTGATAGGGATCTTCCCTTTGCTGTCCTTCCCGGCCGCTGCGCTATCTTTTCTTAAGAATCATCTCCAGCCACTTAGATAACTGACGCTGAGGGTGTCCGCCTCCTCCTTGTTCCCACATCCGCTCACCTCACATCCCTCTTCAGGAAGCGGTGGGGGGAGGGGGCTCTCTCAGCACCCTGGGGTCTCTCATTCCTGCACGTGCAGTGCCCCCTGCCCTTTCACCCAGCTTGCAGTCCTTACGCTGTCACCTCCCTCTTGCTCTGTAAATACCCGGCATCAGAACTTAAGATTTCCGCCTTTTGACTGTTCTGTTCACAAGTCCTACTTCCTTCTTCTGTCTTACTTATTTCCCCTTTGGAGTTTTGGGGTTTTTTTTAATCTCTTCCTTGTATATTTATGACATTTTTATCTCCTTTTATTCACTCAGGCAATTTTCTTCTCCCTGCCTCCTTTTCTTTTTCCTGACAGTTCTGCCTGTCCTCCTCTGCTAGGGCTGGAGGAACTTTATGTTTCTATTTTTTGAGTGCGCTTACCATTTATTTCTGCCACCTCCTATCAGTACCTTTCTACTTCTCTGTTTGCTAAGCGGTCTTGCACAGAAATACTTTGCTTTCTTTTCTTGCCCACCAATGTTCCCTTACTCACTTTCTGTTACACACGTAGTGCACAAATAGGGATCAGACCGATGTTGAGACAATAGCGACCCCTACTGTTGTTTGCCCTTATGGAACTTCTTTCTTGAGCATGTTCTAACCTGCTGCACAGCAAATGCTTTTTATAGAACAGTTAATTTCATTTAATAAACCTGGAGTGTGCTTTTTAGCTAATTTGGAAAATTGGGAATTGAATGGTTTAAATATATTGGACAGATATAGTCCTCAGACTAAACGGTAACTTTTGATTATCTGGTTCACCAGTACAACATCTCTGACACGATGCTCCCTATCTATGCCTTGCTTAAAAAGTCCCTCACTAAACTGACAGCCAGAATCCACCTTATGAAAAAAGGATACTAAACTAAGGGTGATCTCAGCACTGTGGCAGGGTTTACTTTTATTTGCGGTAAAAGTATTTTTATTTATCTGGTTTTTATATTCTGCTTTTTTGCACTTCGAAGCATGTTACATCAGGTACTGTAGGTTTCTCCCAGAAGGCTCACAATCTAAGTAGATGACTCTAAAATGCAATCCTTGATATAGAAGTGGAATGCAGAATTGCTTCTTAATTTAGATGAGGAGGATTTGTGTATTTTATGGGAGAAGGCAAATAATGTTTTCATACGTCATAAAATAATAGCTCTAATGATTAGACTTCTCCACTGGACGTATAAGTTTCCCATGCTTTTTCACAGTTATAACTTTAAATTGAGTCCTTTGTGCTGGAGAGTGTGGACAGAGAGGTTCACATTTGCTGGACCTGTTTCTAGAGCAACAGTTTTTTGGGTAGATGCTTTTAGGGAAATTTTTCGGGTGGTGGGATTTGAGTTCGCTGCTCCTCCTGAACTAGCTTTGCTTGGGCACTGAGGGGCCAATGCAATATTTTGGCGGAGAAAGCGGGTGCTGAACCGTCAGTGCCTGCTTTCTTAATGCTCCCCCAGGTGCCCCCCCCCCCCATGGGGGCACCATGCAATATTTAAATTAGGGGGTCGCGTTAGCAAGGAGGCACTAGGATAAAACAGGTCGCTTGCATGCCCCCTAGCGCCTCCTTGCTAAGGAGAGTCTGAGTGCGTCGGCCCTCCGCCAGTTAGGAAAACCGACACCGAGTTTATCAACGTTGGTTTCCTTAAACACCGCCCAGCCAGGGGGTTCAGGAAGCAGATGCTTCTCAATTGAGCGTCCATTTCCTGCACC
This sequence comes from Rhinatrema bivittatum, assembly GCF_901001135.1. Taxonomy (NCBI): domain Eukaryota; kingdom Metazoa; phylum Chordata; class Amphibia; order Gymnophiona; family Rhinatrematidae; genus Rhinatrema; species Rhinatrema bivittatum. The sequence goes on from NC_042622.1 coordinate 178,610,423, forward strand.
CGACTGCCAGCATTTTTTTTAACTTTTTTTTTTTTTGTTAAATTACTTTACTTTTTCCTCCTACTTAATATCGCAACGATATTAAGTAGGAGGCAGTACAGAAAAGCAGTTTTTTCTGCTTAAGGAGTGCTCAGCAATTAATGCCTGCTCCAGGCAGACGTTAATTTCTGATTGCTAAATGTGAGTCCTAGACGCACATTTTTTTTTTTTTTGCATCTGGAGTGAATGCCTAATAGCCTCATTCACATGTATTTGCATGTGATGAGCGCTATTAGATTCACTCTGCGTTGGATGTGCGTTGCATAAGGGGATTAATTAGCGCCTATACAACCCACGTCCAACTGCGGGTTATACAGTGCGCTCGGCTGAGCACACTGTATTGCATTGGTCTCTGAGATTTTATACTAATAGCTAGCAAGATGAAAAGACTTTTAGCAGGCCCCAAAACCTGAAAACCTGGCTTTTCACTAAAGCCTTCGAGGAACAACTCCCAGACAGAATTTGAAATATTAACAGGTGTCCAGGCCTCCTGCCCCATAACATTTATAATTATCTTAGCATTCTTTTAAGTTTTAATTTATGTATTTTACTCTGAATTATTGTATTAGCTTATGTTCTACTAACTTGTAAGCCGTTGTGATGGTCCAGCCGAATGACGGTATATAAAATAAATCAAATGTTATTGACAGCAAGGTTCTCTATTGCCCAGTACTGGAAACAGTCACCTACTTTGGATAAATGGCAATTGCAGTCGTTTAAAATTGCTCAAATTGAAAAGCTGGTGCAATCTCTTAAAGGTATGTGTAAGACATAAGAGTCCTTTTGGGGCAAATTTTGATCTCACTATATGGTAACTTGAAGGAAGCTTACTGCAAAGTCTACCAGATCTCAGAATGGACCCTCTTGTCTCCATGGATCCCGTATGCTTATCCTCTGCTTTCCTAATTCTGGTACTATTTGCATCAGATGCTTATCTTTTGATGGAATGATGATGATACATTTCCTCCTCTAAGTATTTATATTTGTTCTTATTATTGATACTTTGGTTTGTACTTGCTCGGAATTTGTAATTTTTTTTTGTCTGAGTTAGAAATAGAGTTAAAAAAAACTTGGGACGTGCTCATTTTTTAATGAGACAATGAGCCTCCATTTCTTCGTATGAGACCAACTATAGAAATGTGTAACTTTGCTCACTTTGATGTGAATTTTAAAAGCCAGATGCGTGCCTAAACTGGGAGATGGCTGTGCATCTTGCACGTGCGCATCTCCACCCGATTTTATAAGCCGCCCACATAAGCGCACATGTACTGATGCGAGAATATCTTGCATCAGGAAAAAAGCTGCTGAACATGAGTGGAGAATGGGCATTCCAGGGCGGGGCCGAGAGATATGCGCATGTGTATGCACATGGGCGCGCTTCCGGGTTCATTTCAGTACAACTTTACTTCTACTATAGATGAGGTGTAAGTCAGAATAAAACAATTTCTAGCCACATATGAAGTATGTTAAGATTTTTCCTGCTATGCAGCCTTTTTCTATCTTCATGACGCCTCCCCACCAGCAGAGGCCCTCAGCTTGCCTCAACACTAGTCTTGTCACTGCCCTTGCCATACCCAAGTCCCTGCCCTTTGTAACCCTGCCTTGCCAGAAGCTCCTTGTCTTCTCATGGTGTTACTTCTGGCTCCTTGACCTGACACTTGTTCTTGTCTTACCTTGTGGCCTACGGACCTTCTGTCTTGCTTTGCCTTGTGGCCTATGGCCTTCTGCCTTTCCTTGTCTTGCTTTGAGGCCTTTGGCTTTTCTGCTTTGCCTTGTCTTGAGGCCCTTGGGCCTATCCTGCCTTGTTTCCTGTCTTGAGGTCATCTGGTCTATTCTCTTGTATCCTGCCTTGGGCCTTTGGGCCTATTCCACCTGTTCCAAGCTTTGCTGCCTTCAGGCTTTTGTATTCTTTGTTCAGTGTTTCCCTTGTCTGCCTTGTCTAAGTCCTGCCCTAGTCTGCCTTGTTGGTCTTGTCCTAGCTATTCCAATATCCTGTCCAGTCCTGCCTGTACCAGAGTCTTGTCCTTGCCTTGTCTCACCCTTGTCTTGTCTAGTTCCATGTCCTGCTTAGTATCCAGCCTTGCCTTGTCCTGTCTGCACAACCTGCCTGCCTTGTCCTGCCTGCCGTGTCCAAGCCTTGTCTCCAGCCTACCATGTCCAAGCCTTGCCTGTCCAGCCTTGCCATGCCTAGTCGTGTTCCTGCCTATGTGAAATTACCGCTATGATGTACTGCCAACGCAGAAACCGACTGGCCCCCAGAACCCAAGGGCTCAGCCTGTGAGGAAGGAGGCTGGTTAGACCAAAGACCGGCTCTTGTCTTGTCCCAAGTTCTACCTTACAGCCTGTGCCGCTCCCAGGTGGGTTTCCTGGACTTTGGGGGCCTGTAACAAAGGGCTTGAGGGATTTGGGTTAACTGGGGGGAGTTCCGGCTAAAGAACCAGGGGAGGACAGCTGTAGACTGAGTAAACTGGTGGATGAACTGGTGAAACTGGTCATGGGCTTGATCCTGTGCCTGTTATAAAATTCCCTCACTTGTGTACCTCAAAGCCAACCTGCTAGGTGCAAACATGTTTAAAATTAGGAAAACACATACATGCACCTGGCCTATTTTATAACATGTACATGTATTTCTTTTCTTTTTAACCTTTGTCTTGCATTATGAAATAACCCAAGTCGCTTGTCCTGTATATTTGTTTTATTAGATTGTATGCTCTATTGAGCAGGGACTGTCTTTTTGTGTGTTTGTACAGCGCTGTGTATGTTGTGTAGCACTATAGAAACGTTAAGTAGTAGTAGTAGTATCTGCGTGCAGGATATAAAATTGCAGTGCATCTGGCCCTGCCCATATACACATGTATCTACACGGAAGGTAGAAATCAAAATAAAACTTAGTTTTGAACCAGGACTATGGCGTGAGGTCAGGCTGACCCTAGGCGGGGGATAGGACCCATTGTGATTCAGTCCCAGAGTGCCCACCCCTGATGTATTGAGGAGTAGAGGGGAGTGGGGCTCACTGAGACTGAAGAGCAAGGAGAGGGGGAATTATGGGAAACTGTATATTATATTCTGTCCCAGCTCAGATGTCTTCCACTCATGGGCCACTGCAGCTCCTTTTCTACAGATACTTCTGAATAGAATGGGAATTGATGATAAACATGGGGTAGAGGGGCTGCATGGGCAGAGCTACCATGTCAGCGTGGGGTCCCTCAAAGCTCCAGTGATCCCCTCCACTCCCAGACAGCCCTGCCCAAGGATGGTAGTGGGTTAAAACATAAGCCAAGTTATAACACTTCAGTTTACCATCACTGAGGAGGAAGAGAGAGCAAAAGTTTAAAGAAAAAAAAACACTCACTGGAATTGCTCTGCAATTATTTTCTTACTTGTTGGTTTGGTTGTGAATCTGAGACAAGTGAAAATGTTCACATCTTCCAGTTTTTAATTTTTTGCATGGCTAGAAAATAAAGGCCATTCGCTCTTGCATAAGGATTTCCACACTCAGCTGCTGTTCCCCCATATCTGATCCATACACTAGTCATGTAACTACCACACCTAATGCTTAAATATTTTCTTTTCGAATTGAATGTACAGTATATATATTCTGTGAAAGATAATGGCAATGACCATGCAAATCCTTCTTAAAGAACCAGCTCCTGAGTCCCATTTGAGTTTGCTTATTGGCTAAAGGTTACTGATATAAGATTAACAAATACTCATTTGTGCTCTTCTCCTATTCCACTGTAGAAAACACAGACTCGCTTCCTGATAAGCCCCGATGTAGGAAAATGAGTTAGGTCTTTATTAAGTGTTTGCCAGCACTGGCTCATCGTAGCAACCCAAAGGCCTTTTGCTATTCGCCTGTTTTGCTAATAAAAAAAAAAAAAAAAAAAGCTCCAGAGATAGTTAACGTTTAATCTGCTATAATGCTGACACTTAGGGGCCAGGTAATCACTCAGTTTTTTTTGCAGCAGCAAAGGCAATGAGAGGCCTGAGTCTTTTGCCTAGCAATGAACAAGGCGCCACTCCCTGCTACTCAAGTTTGAATTCGGATTTGCCATCATGAACTCCACTCTGAACTGCAGCCGCACAAGTGAAAATGACTCGGGCATCTGGAATTCACATGTAGTCCTGGCTCTGGGAATCCCTCAGATGACCATCGGTTTGATGTCCATAATATCCAACCTTATAGTAGTCATCGCCATAGTGTCTTCCAGAGCTGTGCATCGCTCTATTTTTATCCTTTTCTGCAATCTGGCCATCTCAGATATCCTGGTAGGCTCCTCCGGTCTTTGGATAGCCGTGCTGTTCATCAGAGACCCACAAAGCACCATTACAGGATCCTCTGGCCTTCTCAAAGCTTATGTGTTTTATGTCATCTCCATACTGTCCACTGTCTATAATCTAGTGGGCATTGCCATTGAACGTTATTTGGCAGTGACAGACAGCCTGAGGATGAAGTGCAGGGTTTCCAGAAAGCAAACTCTGTCAGGAGCTTTGATAAACTGGGCCTTGGCCATCATTTTTGGTTGCTTGCCTCTTACCGGATGGCATTGTTTGGACTCATTCGACAACATGTCTACCCTTTACAGCCCTTTCTGCATTGACTATTTGATTTTTGTCACCATTCCGAATTGCATTTTGGCTATTTTTTTGCCCTTGTTCACCTACATTGGCATCATTGTCATACTGAGGAAACAGAAATCGAGTATGGGAACACTTGAGCAGTTAAACACCACTTACAAAATAGCAGAGGCAAATGTGGCCAGGACCTGCATTTTCATCTGGATTCTGACCATGATTTCCTATATCCCCTTGTTTGGTGGTGTCTTGTGGGACGAAACCAATGTTGTATGCCCACAGTCTCTCAACATCGATGCCTTTATCTTCCGAAATCTCAGTGCCATGATGATCACACTGAATTCTTTGAGCAATCCAATCATCTACAGCCTCCGGGTCAAATCGCTGGGCAATAATTTCATATTTTTTAAGTGCCACTCTAGCAATCGCATTGATGTGCAAATCATAGAGCATGTTTGAAACTAGAAAGCAGCCACAAAGCAGTAGCTTAGGTCAGGTTGAACGTGGCATGTATCTGGTGCTAATGGTCCCTTATTTTCAAGTGGGGCAGTGCAAGACTCAGGCCGTCTATAAAAAGAAAAAGCTGTCCGACGGTGTTCAAGGTGAAGCTGCCGGCAGGGCTCAGTTCAGCACCACCGAGGGCGGACAGCGCAGCAGGGTTGCAATCTGGCCGGTGCTGTCACTGTGCGAACTCGTCTCATTGACTGATTCCCACGGGCACCGTGTGGCCTGACGTCTTCGATCCATCCGATCAATACTGAAACCCTACTTAATCACCAGAGCTTCAATATACGGCATGATAATATCAGAAGAGACAAGAGTGGCTTGAAGGCTAACGACTGCAAACAGTATAACAAGGGAGAATATGCTAACAGCGTTCTTGTGTCTAAAAGAGCTATGCACAGGCTTATGTGAGATACTACTTAAGATGCACAAAAATATTAAGGCCAGTTGTTATAGACTGAAACCTTTTAAATGATACACTTTAAAATCAAGAGAAACACTTATTCAGCTCCTGACTTTGGAATTCGTCTTTCCTCTTCGCTAACTGAAGCATCTTCCAAAGACGTTTGAAACAAATTGTACTCGGTTGCGATAGAACAAAGGGATGTATAAAGAAGCAAATTAAGTGCCCAGGACATTCAAAGAGGGCTGAACATGAAGGACGAAGTAGAAAAGATATGTGAAATGTGGTATACCGAATGCCCGCACTACTTACGAAAATGTATTTTCTGCTTGGAGGTTGCAGTAAGGTTGATAGTGTTGAGTATTTAGGACCTTTACTCCGTTGTGTGAAAACATATCCGTTAGATAGATAACTCATTTCCTTCACGAGTCTTGTGGTGCTCTCATTTTAATTTGTAGGAAATGGTAGGAGAAACAGAAGCAGCACTTGTCAAAACTGAGGCTTAAGGAGTCTTTGGTTAGACAACGCAGGGCAAAGTAACAGTCTAGTCCCAAGACTCAGTTCCTGCATTGCTCATTGATCCCTGGCTCACATCAATTGCAGTAAATGTTTTAAACTGGCAATGTTTGCTTTATAAAGGAAAATAATGATAGTTAATTAAAAGGCACATCCATAATGGGATGAATATATTTGAACATCATCTAATTTAAAAAAAAAAAAGTACAGAGAAGGGAGAAGAAAATGATAAAGGAGATGGAACGATTCCCCTATGAGGAAAGGCTAAAAAGGTTAGGACTCTTCAGTTTGGAGAAGAGACGGCTGAAGGGAGATATGATAAAGGTCTATAAAATAATGAGTGGAATGGAATGAGTAAAGGTTAATTAGTTGTTCACTCTTTCAAAAAGTACAAAGACTAGGGGACACACAATAAAGTTACTGGGTAATATGTTTAAACCTAATAAGAGAGAAAAAAATGTTCAATGCATAATTAGCTCTGGAATTCTTGACAGAGGATGTGGTGAAAGCTGTTAGTGTAGCTGGAGGAAAAGTCCATAAATCATGTTTAAGGAGGAGTTGCAGAAATCCACTGCTTATTCTTGGGATAAACAGCTTGGAAACTATCTACCACTTGGGATTCTGCCAAGAACTTGTGACCTGGGTTGGCCACTGTTAGACATAGGATGCTGGGCTTGATAGACCCTTGGTCTGACTCAGTGTGGCAAGTCTTATGTTCTTATGATTTTTTTTTTTTTTTGCAAGCTCAAGTTATCTAAATGCACTCATATTCCTTTTTTGCCTTGATAATTTATGTTGTGTGTGTGTAGTGTGTGTGTGTGTGCATGTGCCTTGAAAATTAATTTCCTTGATGTAAGGTACCAAATTAATTGTTAAGCTTAGTAAGAAGCAATCAAAATTCAAACAAAATAGGACTGGCTCACTGTAAATGTTCTGTGCTGCCCTGCAGAGGGACCTGGGCTGGTCTTCTGCTCCCTGAGCTAGTTTGAACTGGAGATGCAATGGAGGCAGGGTTACTGTTACAGCCCCTGAGGGAAGGAAGTCTCAGCCATTGTCCAGTGGTGACACCTAGAGGCCATTCACAGGGTCCAATGTAGGGAGCCATGGTTCGGGCCTGCCCTGGCCAAGGAGACTGCCATTGTGATGACTAACATGAATTGGAGACATTAAAATGGTGCTGGCGATGAGAGAGGGTACTCTGAATAGTTGGAAATGAAAGCTCATGATGCCAGATTTCACTCCTGGTTCCAGTTGAGCTGGAAGGAAAGGGAGCAGGAGGAAACTCCAGGGCCAAAAAGAAAAGAAAAAGCTAAAATAAAATTCACAGATTTATTAAGCGTTTCTCTTTGAGAAGTAAACATTTTATTTCCAATTAATTATTTTGTTCCCATGGCAAACATATATTCTGAACTTCTTTAGTTTATTATTTTAAGCCATTCCTCCTTATCTTTTTCCTTTCTAGGTTTGGTTAAATTGTTTCTTATCCAACATCCAATGTTGTCCCTACATGACAAATATTGTTGAAACAAACTAGACAGGAGCAGCAGCAGTCACATTTGACTTTATCATACAAAAATATTTTCTTTTGCTTGTCATGCTTATGAAGTGCCTGGGTGCCATTTTTACATACTTGATGACAAGTGATATAACCTGAGAGCATCAAATTCTTATTTAAAATGACACTTTTAAATTGTGCATCTTTGCTTCTTTATGTATATAGTAATTCTGCCTCTCAGCCCCTCTAGAAAGGCAATTATGTTCTATTATCAATGTAATGTTGGCTAGAAATGATTCATTCCTTGAATTCTTACGGTGCATTATTTCCCTGGCTGATTTGAAATGATTGAGTTCAGACTACAGACAAAACACTGTCCTTTTAGCTAGGCTATTGGCTTTGAAGTTAAGGCACAAGACATGATAGGATGTAATGCTTTAAACACAGAGTCTTCTGCATAACTGAGCATAGCTCCAAACCCCCAAAACTTAATTAGATACTGTAGATCTTACAGTCATAGACTAAAGGACCCAGGTCAGATTACACAAATGCACAATTCTCTTATGCATTTGTCTTAGAACATTCTAAAAAGGATTATTCCTTGCAAGATCAATAAACAAGTCCTTTCTCTCTCCAGTTGGCAACTCAGGGACAGTGCTGCATGCTGCTTTGTGGACATTCCAGGCCTGGGCCTGGTTTCTGCTCCCCAGAATTTGTGAGGCCGAGGGAGATATGGAGGTAGCACTCTCAGTCCCTTGGGAGGAAAAAGTCTCAGTCATTGCTCATCTACTAAATTAGGGTTTTCTTTCTTTTTTTCCTCAGAGACATGCCTTGTTTGAACAGCTACAGGAATGTGTTATAGAAATGTTTAGGCACTTTTACTGATGCTTTAGATGTTTTAAAAAAAAATCTATTTAATTTCACTTTCCCAACAAAGGCCTCCACATCTTTCTTGTTTCCTGTGTAATGCCCCACTACTTAATTTTAGTTACACTTTTTCACAATTTCATAGTTTTTATAAGAACTAAATCCTAGACTTTTATAAAGACCAGGCAGAAGCCCCAAGGCTGGGATATTTTATTTTATTTATTTATAATCTCATATTTTACACCACCCATCTAATGAGCTCAGGGTTATAAATATTAATGTTGCTTTTGAAAAGTAATTAGTTAAGGATTTCTAATAGCTATTGATCTATCTATCCATTTATGTAATCCAACTATAAACAAAGAATGTAAAATCCCTTTTGATTATTAAACTAATTAAATTATCTCTGTTACATAACATGGAACATATTTTTTGGTGGAAAATTTGAGGAGAAAATGGGAAAAAATAACCAAAAGTAATCTAGCTTTTGCCCCTAGAAAATAATCTATCTACTGGTTTGGATTCTTTTCAGACACATTTCCTTACAGTAATCCCTTACAAATGAAATGTAATCAGGTGACAGTTTACTATGGGTTAATATAGCAATCATGTTCCAGGGTCACATAAGTCTGTAAAAATCCCAGATACCATAACCATGTCTGTTGTTCACAGATGAGCTCACTTCAATCCAGATCTCTTCACAGATGAGAACCTACCTCTGGCCTACCTACCATCTCACTCCTATAATATTTATTTTACACACGCATTTATTTATTTAAGGTTCTATTCTGCGGAACAGCAATAAAATTGCTCTGGGCAGATTACCACTGAAATATAAATCTATTGAGATAAACATAAAACCACATCACCAAAACTAAAAAAACAGAACAAACAAATCATGATTGAAATCATTTATATGAAATATGTACACACAGACATAAATATACCTGAAAATATTTCCACAAGGTTGCCATAGCCAGGACCTGATGTTAATCTGCAATAAACATTTATAACTCCATAGCAAATATGTACTCATTAGGTTCAGGAAATAAATGTTGACTTCTCTGGTTTGGGTAATATCCCCAAATTACTTCTTAACTACTGTGAAGCTATTAAAATGTGTGTATACACTATTTCTCATTAATGGATATCTGTCCTTAATTGCAAGTTGCTCTCTTCTTCACCAGACGTAGAACTGCTGACAATTTAGGCAGCCCGTGAAGCCTGGCGCTTCTGCTGAGTTTTCAAAGGGTTAGATACCAGATACCCTTTGAAAGAGACAAACACCAAGGCAGGCAGCACACTAACCTCAATTTCTACATATTTATGCTCTCAATCGGTAACTGCTTACACGTTTTAGCAACTTATTATATCCGCGGTGCACGCATGTTATTCTTCAACCGCTACCTAATCGTTTTGAGTTTTTACTTTATTTTTCCTGGGAATTTTAATGTTATAACAACAACAACAAAAATCTGTGGAGAAATGGCTTTGTTATAACTCACAGGAGAAAAATCATTTTACCTCTTATTTATTTTTTGTTATAACATTTGTACTCCAGGAAGTATAAAATAAAAATGCCTGTGTGCTTCTGGTAGTCCTAAAGCAAGCAGTTATAATGAACTGCAACCTTGCTTTCTTAACTGATGAACAGGACAGTGAATCCTATTACATAAAATCACCTACAGTTGTCCCAAAAATCATACAGCTATACCAATATTGATTCCTTTAATGACAACTTGTCTGTGCCATCATTGAGACACCGAAGTCTGGGTGTTCTTCTACATGCCGATAGCACATGCATGTGAAGTTGCTTTGTTTTTTGTTTTTTTTTTTGCGTGGGGAAGCTGGAAGCGCATGTGAACCACTGCCCTCATGTTCCCGTTACAGCCGCAGTCCCCGCACCCCCCTGCCCTCTGCCTCTGCAGAGGTAGCCCCCGGCCAGGAAGGCGAGCGGCCGCTCGGCGATGGATTGTAAAGGCTCGCGAGGATCGATTAATCGAGCCTGGGTCTGGCGGAAGCGGGCGCAGCTTCGTTCCCTCCCACGTGGGCAGCACCGGAGGTGACTCGTCCCCGGTCTCCGCTCGCTGAGGGAAGGTGGTCGAGGTCCTGCCGCCATGCAGAAGTGCTGCGTGTGCGCCGACGCCTCCCCCAAGTACCGTTGCCCGCCGTGCCGGCTCCGCTAGTGAGTAGCGAGGGTGGAAATCAGCCACTAATAATAATGATGATAAGACGAATGTCTTATGTCCCCGGGATCGGGTGTATATTCGGGATGACTGTTACGTGAAAGCGGGGATTAAATCTGAGGCACGTGAATGAATAGGAGGGATTCAGTCACCGGCAGGAGGAGCTTCGGGATGCAGGGCAAGTCCCGGCTTCTAATGAGTTGAGTGATATGGTTTCATATATAGTGTTTGCTAGTTCTTTGGATCTCTCTAGTTTGGTTGTGAGTCGCTTTCTTTTATCTTTTTCCAACCACTTGCTGGTATCGAGGGAAGGAGAAACTCCCTATGTGCAGGCCCTGTATAACGGTGTACTGCCGTGCTGTAGTGTACACCAACCAGATATCACCATAAAATAGCAAATTCCAGAGCAATATGATGGAGGTGGATTTTAGGCACTGCTTAAATTGGCAGCAAAACAGATCCTCTGACTTTTGGGGTTTTATGACGTCTCCAAAATGTACTAAAACACATGGATACCACTAAAGAGTGAATAAGTAACTGAAAGCTATGGTAGTATCCTTATCCTAACAATGCTTGGCTCTTTCAGAAAATTGCAGATTTCCTATGCATGCCTGGTACCTAATTAGAATTATTGCTGTTCTTTTCTGATCATGCTGTTATTTGTTGCAGTTGCTCTCTCCAGTGCTACAAGAAACATAAAGGTAAGGCAAGGCAATTAATATTTTTTGGCATTCACATAGCCCTCCTAAAACAAATCACAGAGAAACCATTACGTTGATTTTCCTTAGGACCATCCACCGTGATATTGGTAGAAAAATATGTGCACATATATTGGACAGGTGTTAACACAAGTTTGAAACTTGGGAACAGTTGCACCAATTGTCAAGGCTTCAATCAAGATATAAAATGGGGGCATATAATATGAAAAGGGTATCATACTTGTCCCAAAGCACTCTATAAAATCAAAAGAATGTTCTCCATTTCTGTCTGAAGCCAGTTGTTTTCTAAAAATATTTTTATTTGGTGATTGAAGTATATGCATATTGAGAACGTGGATCCTTTGATGAAGGCATAGAAGATGCTGAAATGGCTGCTTTCTGGGTGATGCTTGTAGGTTACTCATTTTCTTTACTTGCTTTTGACTTGGTGTTTATAAAATAATTTTGAGAAATTTTGTGTGAGAATCAAGGATTGTATTAAGAGTATGTAATTCCAAATTTCATGATTAGCATCCGATTGATGAACTGAAGAGTAGCAAATCACCTGGACCGGATGGCAAACAGTCAGGGTTCTTAAGAAATTCAAATATGAAATTTCAAACCTATTATAAGTAGTAATTAATCATCGGCTCAGAGTGCTGTGGCCGCAAAAAGGAAAAAGAAAAAACCCACGGGCCTGATCCCAAGATGGTGCCAGGCAGCAAACCTTGCGGAGAACCAAGGACGACTGAGGTCGCGATCACGGCGATCGAGGATGTGATCAGAGTGGCCCTCGACGAAAAATTAGCCGGTATTGCCACCCAACTCACTGAGGTACGTGCTGCCCTTAACAAACTGACCCCGAGGCTCGATCAGCGCACTAGAAGACGCAGTGTCAGCATATGCCCGTTCCGCGGAGACGCTTGGCAAGGCCATTAAAGACCTGGCAGACAAACTGGATGACTTAGAAAACCGGGTGAGACGCTCCAACTTACGCTTTCTAGGCTTCCCCGAGTCGGTTGAGGAGAAGGACCTGGCTACCCTATTAGAAACATGGCTGCCTGAGGCGCTTGACCTCCCGAGTATGCAGGGGAAACTGGCTGTGGAACGGGCTCACAGGCTAGGGGCCAAGCGAGATTTGGAGACGCAACCCCGCTTAGTGATCGCAAAACTGCTAAATTATACGCAGAAAAATGCAATCTGGAGAGCATATTGTGGCAAACAAGATCTAAGCTACCTCAACCATAAAATCAGGATTTTTCAAGATTATTCTGTGCGAGTATCGGAGCAGCGACGAAGTTTCTCATGAGTCTGCACTCAATACTACTCCAAGCAGATAAAATTTTCATTGCAGTACCCTGCCACACTAAACATTTGGCATCAGAATGCTCAGCACATGTTTACTACCCCCGAATCAGCCCAAGCCTTTCTGGACACCTTACAGGTTTGAAGGACTGACTCTGATGAAGGTGGGGAGGCACCACAGTGCAAAGCAGTGGACATTGTTCTATGGTAGTAATTATTATACTATAGTTTGTATGCCCGCAGATATGGATCTTTTGGAAAGGACAGAGGACTTTATCCTTGAAGTATGACCTTCTAGCACCGGACATGACTACGACCCACCTAGGCTTCACAAAGACATCCCATTTGAGAGGATACGGACCCCAAGTGGGACACATTCCTGCACTTGGGACCCAGATACAGCGATTATGGAAGGAAGACATCAGGAATGCTGACTCCCATGCAACTACCCTGGGGTGGGCGTACCCTGTGGACATAACGGGGCCTGGCACTCGAGCACAGGAATCGTGACCCCATTACCCCCAAGCGGAGGTTTTATTTAGGGACTAGGGCAGGGATGCAATCGTTTCTCTCTTTCTGTTCCAGGAAATCCGATGTCTGTATATTCTATGGTGCTGGTATACTTATAATATTGCTTTTCATCCCATCTTGGTGTGTAACTCATCCCAAATTTCTGGGAGCAGCTGGGGAGTGGGAAGGGGGGAAGCTAGGCTGGGAGCTTCCCCTCCTAGTGATTTTCGTACTCGCTACATAGACCCCTTCACTAACGGGTAATGTCTAAACTCATATCTTGGACTGTAAACGGCTTGGGAACCCCAGTGAAGAGAGAGAAAGTATTGTCCCACCTCAAACGCTTACATGCTGATGTAGCGTGCATCCAGGAAACACACCTCACGGACCTTGAGAGTAAAAAGCTCCACAGGGAATGGGTAGGCACCTGCGTGTATGCTGCGGTGCTCCACCGGAAAGGGGGGTAGCAATATTAATTAACAAATCCACTAACCTACAAGTCTCAAAAACTATTCCTGACCCTGAGGGTCGTTTTTATTATACTACTAGGAGTATGGAATAACAAACCAATAGCCATATGCAATGTTTATGCTCCAAACGAATACACCCACGCGTTTTTTGTGAATTTGAGCTATTTACGTCACATACACACCCAAGGTACGCTTTGTCTTAGGGGACCTCAACTGTGTCCATGATACTTTTCTAGGTAAAAGCCCCCCTCAATTGCAAACTTCTGGAAAGCGGACAAAAGGAGTAGCCTATCTCTGCCATCAATTAGACCTCCTGGATGTGTGGCACACACTCCACCCCAATGAACGGGATTACACTCGCATCTCGAGATCCCATAGCACGATGTCACGTATCGATTATATTTTAACCTCCCACGAACATTTTTTTGAAGTGGCTTCCGCGACCATTGAAACCCAAGTTTTATACCTGATCACACCCCAATCTCCATACTAATAAGTTCCCAGACACCCCCTCACAAAGTCCGCCTTTGGCGATTTCCAGGTTTTCTCAAAGATGATGCCCATTTTCAAACTTTTCTGAAAAATAACCAACATGCAGATACGCCTCACCTCTTCTGGGACGCCGGAAAGGCGGTAATCAGAGGGGAAATTATAGCATATGTCCACTCTCATAATAAACAGCTAAACAAGAGCATTCTGCACTTAGAGACAATGCTCCAACAAGCGAAGGGGGGGGCACTGATACAGCAAAATTCCAACAGTAATAGAACAGAGTTCTATAGTGTGCTGGGTCGATTGAACACTCTTCTGGATACCAGAGCCCAATCTTATTTACAGAAAGGACAACAAAACCTGTTTAAATTTGGAAATAAACCAAGCCGCTTGTTAGCGGAGCAGCTACAAAAGTAAAAAATATGCAAGAGGCGTGGTCATTGTTAAAAAATACCATTCTAGAAGCATAGTCCAGAAGCACAGTCCACACACTAAGAAAGGTGGAAAGAAGGCAAAACGATTACCGGCATGGTTAAAAGGGGAGGTGAAAGAAGCTATTTTAGCCAAAAGATCTTCATTCAAAAATTGGAAGAAGGATCCAACAGAAAAAAATAGGATAATACATAAACATTGGCAAATTAAATGTAAGACATTGATAAGACAGGCTAAGAGAGAATTTGAAAAGAAGTTGGCCGTAGAGGCAAAAACTCACAGTAAAAACTTTTTTAAATATATCCGAAGCAGAAAGCCTGTGAGGGAGTCAATTGGACCATTAGATGATCGAGGGGTTAAAGGGGCACTTAGAGAAGATAAGGCCATCGCAGAAAGATTAAATTATTTCTTTGCTTCGGTGTTTACTGAAGAGGATGTTGGGGAGATACCCGTATCAGAGAGAGTTTTCATGGGCAATGATTCAGATGGACTGAATCAAATCACGGTGAACCTAGAAGATGTGGTAGACCTGATTGACAAACTGAAGAGTAGTAAATCACCTGGACCGGATGGTATACACCCCAGAGTTCTGAAAGAACTAAAAAATGAAATTTCAGACCTATTAGTAAAAATTTGTAACCTATCATTAAAATCATCCATTGTACCTGAAGACTGGAGGATAGCTAATGTAACCCCAATATTTAAAAAGGGCTCCAGGGGCGATCTGGGAAACTACAGACCGGTTAGCCTGACTTCAATGCCAGGAAAAATAGTGGAAAGTGTTAAACATCAAAATCACAGAACATATAGAAAGACATGGTTTAATGGAACAAAGTCAGCATGGCTTTATCCAAGGCAAGTCTTGCCTCACAAATCTGCTTCACTTTTTTGAAGGGGTTAATAAACATGTGGATAAAGGTGAGCCGATAGATAGATGTAGTATACTTGGATTTTCAGAAGGCGTTTGACAAAGTTCCTCATGTGAGGCTTCTAGGAAAAGTAAAAAGTCATGGGATAGGTGGTGATGTCCTTTCGTGGATTGCAAACTGGCTAAAAGACAGGAAACAGAGAGTAGGATTAAATGGACAATTTTCTCAGTGGAAGGGAGTGGGCAGTGGAGTGCCTCAGGGATCTGTATTGGGACCTTACTTTTCAATATATTTATAAATGATCTGGAAAGAAATACGACAAGTGAGATAATCAAATTTGCAGATGACGCAATTGTTCAGAGTAGTTAAAATCGCAAGCAGATTGTGATAAATTGCAGGAAGACCTTGTAAGACTGGAAAATTGGGCCTCCAAATGGCAGATGAAATTTAATGTGGATAAGTGCAAGGTGATGCATGTAGGGAAAAATAACCCATGCTATAGTTACACAATGTTAGGTTCCATATTAGGTGCTACAACCCAATAAAGAGATCTAGGCGTCATAGTGGATAACACATTGAAGTCGTCGGTTCAGTGTGCTGCGGCAGTCAAAAAAGCAAACAGAATGTTGGGAATTATTAGAAAGGGAATGGTGAATAAAACAGAAAATGTCATAATGCCTCTGTATCGCTTCATGGTGAGTCCGCACCTTGAATACTGTGTGCAATTCTGGTCGCCGCATCTCAAAAAAGATATAATTGCGATGGAGAAGGTACAGAGAAGGGCTACCAAAATGATAAGGGGAATGGAACAGCTCCCCTATGAGGAAAGACTAAAGAGGTTAGGACTTTTCAGCTTGGAGAAGAGACGGCTGAGGGGGGATATGATAGATGTGTTTAAAATCATGAGAGGTCTAGAACTGGTAGATGTGAATTGGTTATTTACTCTTTCAGATACTAGAAAGACTAGGGGGCACTCCATGAAGTTAGCATGTGGCACATTTAAAACTAATTGGAGAAAGTTCTTTTTTACTCAACGCACAATTAAACTCTGGAATTTGTTGCCAGAGGATGTGGTTAGTTCAGTTAGTATAGCTGTGTTTAAAAAAGGATTGGATAAGTTCTTGGAGGAGAAGTCCATTACCTGCTATTAATTAAGTTGACTTAGGAAATAGCAACGGTAACATGGAATAGACTTAGTTTTTGGGTACTTGCCAGGTTCTTATGGTCTGGATTGGCCACTGTTGGAAACAGGATGCTGGGCTTGATGGACCCTTGGTCTAACCCAGTATGGCATGTTCTTAGAGTACAGTGGCCGAAGTCTTTTATTGCCCATCTGAAAACTCACTCGGGGGGGATTATATCTAACGAAACTGAGATAAGTGAAGTCTTTTGACAATTTTACACTACTCTTTATATACCTGACTCATCGGGGGGACATGTAGAGGAGGAGTTTTTCTTTCTGGATCTGGCTCGCCCTACGCTTTCGGCCTCACAACTCACCTTTTTGAACCGGCCGATCCAGACATATGAGATTTCGCAAGTCATCTCAGCTACTCTCTTATGATTTTTATAAAATATTTCTCCAGCACATCAGTACAGCATTGACAAATTATTTCATGGATGGACTAACACAACAATGTTTCCCTGCCCCCTTCAATGAGGCCCACATCATAGTTCTCCCCAAACCGGGCAAGGACCTCTCGAGCCCTTCATCGTGTAGGCCTATTTCGTTGCTTAACTGCGACCTCAAAATTTTAGCAAAGGCTCTTGCTGAACGTCCTCCTCCCACACCTGATTTCTCCCCACCAAGCGGGCTTTGTCCGGGGACGTAAGCCTAATGCAAATATTATTAAACTGCTTACTGCCATGAATATTTGCCAACACCAAGACATCCCGGCTTTGGCTATTGGATTCGACTCGGAGAAGGCCTTCGACCGTGTAGCATGGCCTTATCTTTTTTCGGTCTTGCAAAGGTTTGGTATCCGAGGCGACTTCCTCCAATACATTTCCCTATTATACGATAACCCAACATAGCGCATATTAGCTAACAGTTGTCTATCAGGAGAGGTCAAGATCCAAAGGGGTGTCTGGCAAGGGTGTCCCTTGTCCCCCTTATTATATATACTGTCCCTAGACCCCTTCTGTGGAAAATTGATGCAAAAGACAGGAAACGGATTAAATGGTCTGTTTTCACAGTGGAAAAGGGTAAACAGTGGAGTGCCTCAGGGATCCATACTTGGACCAGTGCTTTTCAATATATTTATAAATTATCTGGAAAGGGGGGTAATCAAAGTTGCACACAACTCAAAATTATTCAGAATAGTTAAATCACAAGCTTATTGTGATACAGTACATTACAGGAGGACCTTGTGAGACTGAAATACTGGGCTTCCAAATGGCAGATGAAATTTAATGTGGACAAGTGCGAGGTGATGGTGATAGAGAAGAATAACCCTTGCTGTAATTACACAGTCGGGCTGATGCAGTATCATGCAGATAAAAAAACGTGCATACAAAATGGATGCACCTTGTTTGAATGCGTACACATTCACCTCTCCTGGGCACTTGATGCAATATGCAAATGAGCTGCCGCGCTAAAAGCAACGCACAATGGATAATTTGTGCATCCCCTAGCGCTCTGCAACAGGCACCCAGGAGAAGTGGCTGTGTGGCCATAACAGCCTAGCCAGAGCTCCCTCCCCACCCCCTGGCAGGTCTGTTTCTGATTGGTCCTTTTCACTTACATGTGACAGTGAATGGCCTAATCTGCAGTAAGTGAAGCAGTGAATAAATTAATATTAAGTGCCCTGTGTGTGCAGGTTACCAAAATGAACGCTCAATTTATGAGGGTCCGTTTTATCCTGCAGCAGCTAATTCACTGGTACAATACGCACGCACAATATACATGGCCCTGAGTTTGTATATTGTGGTTGTATATTGTGTACCCCCACTTTTTTTTTTTTTTGTTTACGTCAAGTCTTTTTTTTTTCTTTTTTGCATGATGCTACTTTCTGTGGTTGGTGATGATACTAAGCAGGAGGAACCACAGAAAAGCAGCCTTTTTGAGTCCTTAATGCACGGGAAGACTTTACACGTGCTCCAGGCAAGCGTAAAATTTGATGGGTTAAAAAATGCACCTGGGGCACATGGGGATGTTTTGCATCACATGGCCTCTTCTACATGGAATTTATATGGGATGAGCGCTATTAGCTATGCGCGAGTTTGGACGCACGTTTTGTACGTGCCGATCCCCTTATTGCATCAGGGTTTTTGGATGCTCGTCCAAGCGCTTGTTAAAACTGTGTGCTAGGCTCAGCATTGGGTTAGTTTCCATATTAGGAGTTACGATCCAGGGTAAAGATCTGGGTGTCATGGTGAACAATACATTGAAATTGTCGGCTCAGTGTGCTGCAGCGGTTGAAAAAGCAAACGGAATGTTAGGAATTATTAGGAAGGGAACGGTTAATAAAATGGAGGATGTCATAATGCCTCTGTGTCACTCCAAGGTGAAACTGCACCTTGAATAACTGGTTCAGTTCCAGTTCCTGCATTTAAAAAAAAAATACAGTTGCACTGGAGAAAGGCAACCAAAATGATAAAGGGGAGGGAAAGGCTAAAGAAGTCAGGGCTGTTCAGCTTGGGGTAGAGATGGCTGAGGGAGGATATGATAGAATATAAGAACATGAAAGGGCTTGAATGGGTAAATGTGAATTGGTTATTCTTCTTTCAGATGATTAAAAAACTAGGATGCACTTCATGAAGTGGCACAATTCAAACAAATTGGAGAAAATTTTTTTTCACTGAACGCACAATTAAGCTCTGGAATTCATTGCCAGAGGATGTGGTTAAGGCAGATGGTATAGCTGGATTTAAAAAAAAAAGTTTGGATAAGCTCCAGGAGGAGAAGTCCATAAACTATTAGTCAATAGTTTAGGTAATAGCCACTGCTTAATACTGACATTAGTAGCATGGGATCTGTTTAATGTTTGGGTGCTTGCCAGGTTCTTGTGGCCTGGATTGGCCACTGTTGGAAACAGGATGCTGGGCTTGAGGGACCCTTGGTCTGACCCAGCATGGCAAATTCTTATGTTCTTAGAATGGAGGAGTAGCCTAGTGGATAGAGCAGCAAGCCAGAGTTCAAATCCCGCTGCCGTTTTCTTGTGACCTTGGGCAAGTCACTTCACCCTCTATTGCCTTAGGTGGAAGCTTACATTGTGAGTCCCCTGGCGATGGAAATATGTTCAATACCTGAACGTAATCTACTTTTACGTGCCTGAAAAGCGGAATATAAAATAAGATACTGTATAACACTTTGAGGTGAGTGTGATACCCTTATAATGCGTGCTGACTTTGCTATCACATTGAATGATCCTCTCTGAGTTTTCCTCTATTTTTGGTGGGGCAATAGGGGAGGTTTCTCCATTTCTTTTTCTTTGATTTGCTTTACATTATGACAAATTATGTACAGGTGCAGTGAGCTCCTGTTCCATAAATTTATAAACTAAGTGGGTACTGGAGGCAATGGTAGAGAAGGTGACTTGCCCAATAGCAGAAGCAGAGTTTACACCATGATCTCGAGGTTCCTATTCATTATTCTAACCCAGGGATAGGCAAATCCAGTCCTCGAGCGTTGCAAGGCGGTCAGGTTTTCAAGATATGTACACTGAATATCCACGGCATCTCATGAGTATTTGGCGTGGATATCCAGAAAGCCCAATCGGCTTGCTGCACTCAAGGATTGGAGTTGCCTAACCCTGTGCTAACCATTAGGTCCCCTAGCTTTGTTTTCCTTGTTTCGTTGTATTTATTTTATTTCATTATTTGTTGTAAGCTCCAGGTGATGACTGAGACAGCTAAATATCGACCAGGAGTCGAGCCTCTTTCTAGAACAAGGGGGTCGTGGTATTAGGGTGAAAGGGAGGGTTAGGCTCAGGAGTAATGTTGGGAAATATTTCTTTACAGACAGGGTGCTGGATGCATGGAACAGCCTCCCGGGGGAAGTGGTGGGGACAAAAACAGTCTCTGAATTCAAGAAAGTACCGGATAAATACAGGGAAGGTATCTGAGGGGGTGATGGGAATTGTAATGCTAAATTAGTTGGGCGGATAGGCCATAGGGTCTCTTTCTGCCTATGTAAAATAAGTACAAGGCATAACAAAATGAGTGGTCTCGGGCCTTGGTGTAATAGAGGGGTGACTGCCATTACTTGTGCAGTATTGTTGGGTAGGTTCCCTGCTTATATAAATCTTATGTTTTGAATGTAATAGAAGGATGCCTACCTAAAGTGGAGCACGTTCATGGGACTACAGCTTCAGGATTCCCCCCTGCTCTCAGTGCTGTTGGACCGCTGACAGATGGAGGTACATTCTTTCTCACGCGTTGTCGCTGCTTCCTTGATTTACCTTTCTTTGATGTTGGACATGATGCGATGCCTCTAGCGGAGAAGAGCAGCACTGGATCCAGCCGCAGGTTTTAAATTGCTTAATCAGTAGGTAGAAGGAAACCCTCCTTCAGAATCCATCCTCTTCCTTCTCTCCGATTTTTTTTAATTTTTTTTTTTTTTTTTTTTGCTACTCAATTGATCTCCCACCAGTGCTGTTATGAACATGTAAATTCCTCTTCTTGAGTCACTATGTTGCATCCCCACCCACTTCCGCATACAACAGGTCATGGTGCTGCTGCTGCTCCCGTACAACTGCCTTCCCTCTGCAGGTCTTCATTATCTCTCCTATCTCGCCCTACATCTCCCTCCTCCTGACCTCCATTCTTCAGGAAAGCTGCTCTTATCTGCACCCTTCTCCCACCTTTGCCGGGCCCTCCTTTCTCAGGTCGCTTTTAAACCATATACCCTGCCTCTTCCCACTCGAAGCCTTGCCCATTTACATCATGTCCAATGTAGTAACTAACTTTTCTGAAACTTCCCTCTGGTCTTGTTTGTGCGCCTTGATTGGATGGGCCCTGCTCCGTGAAGCTCAGACTCTCTTCTATGCATCTGCACAGCAGCGCGAATGTCTTAATAGCACTCTAGAAGTAAGTAGCAGCAGAACACAAGTTTTAAAAACTCTTAGAAGCACCTCCAATTTAATCACTCTCTCCATTAGTCCAGGGAGATGGAGGTGCTAAACTGGTGAATTTCCTCAAGCCCTCGGCTACATCCAGTGTATGAACAGCAGCAGATATAGCTGAGTTTTAAAGGGTTGGGGGTGTGTGAGACTATCTTTGGAAATATCTAAGCTCACTTGACACCTGCTGTGCAAAACTATTTTATACACTGTAACTTTTTACTTCGCTGTTAATATTTTTTAAAGGATTGTTCATAAGAGAGAAGACTTTAGATTTAGAGTAGAAGGTAGGACTAAAAGATCACAATCAAGAAATAATTACATTGATATTGTCTGGTAGATAATGCACCCTACTGTGTTTCAGTAATCATTTCCTAGCAGGTAGGCAGATGGACTCAGGACCAGTGGGTTATGTGCTCCCCTGCTAGCAGATAGAGATGGAATCAGATTTCAAAGCTGACGTCACCCTAGACATACCCCTTGCAAAGGTTGTGTCCTCCCGGGCCTGGACATCCTGGCGGTAGTACCTGGAGGTGTGTATGGAGGACCATGTTGCTGTGCGACAGCATCTTGGTTTCCACCCAGGACACTGCTTGTGCCCTTGTTGAATGGGCCTTGACTTGCAGAGGTGGGGGCTTCCCTGCCTCCAGGTAGGCTGCCTTATTACACGCGAGGCAGCTTCCTCCTGTTTCTTCCCGCTGTGAAGGACGAATATGTGGTCAGTCTTTTGTACAGATTCCCATCTTTCCAGGTATCGGACTAGGAGTCTGCCGACGTTTAGATGGCGAAGAAGTCGTGAGTCTTCAGAGATAGGGAAGGACCCACAAAGCAGGACAGGAAGTGGTCTAGAAAAGCCACGAATGTGAAAAAAACCAAAACAAGACCATAGCCTTGGAACAGATTTTTATTCAATTGGATATGATCAGCCCAGTCTTCAGAGTCCTTATATACGTCTGGAGATGGCAGCAAGATGGTTTGGTTTAGATGAAATTGAGAAACCACTTTCGGTAGGAAGGAGGGGACAGTGCGTAGCTGTATGGCTCCCGGTGTGAACGTGCGGAACGGTTCCCGACAGGGTAGCGGTTGAAGCTCGGAGATGCGCTGGGCTGAACATATTGCCACTAGGAATGCAGTCTTCAATGTCAGGAGCCGTAGGGGACAGGCTGCATGTTGGTCTGCTAGGAAGTCTAGTACTAGATTGAAATTCCATAGGGGCACCGGCCACTTTAATGGTGGTCGATTTGTTTGACCCCTCTCAGGAAGCAGTAAACATCTGGATGGGTTGATAGACTGATGCTGTCCACGTTGGCTCTGAAGCAGGCCAGCGTAGCCACCTGAACCTTGAGGGAGTTGAGAGACAACCCCTTGTTCAAGCCGTCCTGCAGAAATTCCAGGCTCATGGGGATTTTGACTGTCCAAGGGAGGATCGGCGGTCCTTGCAGCAGGCTTCGAATACTCTCCATATTCGTATGTAAGCTAGTGAGGTGGAGAACTTGCGTGCTCGAAGCAAGGAGTCAATCACTGCCTTAGAGTATCCACTTTTCTTCAGGCGAGTCCTCTCAAGGGCCACACCATAAGAGAGAATCGGTCCTTGCTGGAGAAAGGTCCCTGTGTGGAGGTAGGCACAGAGGGTCCCCGCAAGAAGTCTTTGCATGTCTGCATACCATGGCCTTCTTGGCCAGTCCGGGGCCACTAGAAGTACTAGGCCCCTGTGATGTTCTTTCTTGCGGATGATCCTGCCCAGTAGTGGTCAAGGGGGAAAGGCGTACAGCAAGTTTTCCTGGGGCCAGGTCTGGATGAGGGCGTCGATTCCCCAGGATTTTGGTTCTCGTCTGCAGCTGAAGAACTTGGGCATTGGACCGGGTTGCCAGTAGAACCATGGCTGGGGTTCCCCAGCGGTTTACTATCAACTGGAAGGCTGTGGTCAACAGCGTCCATTCCCCTGGGTCTAGGCTCTCTCTGCTGAGGTAGTCCGCAGAGACGTTGTCTTTTCCCACGATGTGGGAGACTGAGATCGCTTGCAGGTTTATTTCCGCCCACACCATGAGGGGGTCTATCTCCAGGGACACCTGTTGGCTTCTGGTTCCTCCCTGGCAGTTGATGTAGGCAACTGTAGTGGCGTTGTCCGACATGACTGACAGATTCGCCCCGGAGTCTGTGGCCGAATCGTAGACAGGCTAGTCTGACTGCTCGGGCTTCCAGTCTGTTTATGTTCCATCCTGCCTCTTCCTTGTCCTGTTGTCCCTGGGCCGTCAGTTCCTGACAGTGAGCTCCCCACCCTCAGAGGCTCGCATCCGTGGTGAGCAAGATCCAGTTCGGTGGGGATAGTTTTACGCCCTTGCTCAAATCGTCTTCCTGTAGCCACCATTGCAGCTGGGTCTGAACCTCTGCTGGTAGCTGGAGGTGAATGGAGTAGTTCTGGGATATCTGGTTCCATCGTGACAGTAGTGAATGTTATAGTGGGCACATGTGGGCCCTTGCCCGTGGAATGACTTCCAGGGTTGATGTCATGAGACCGAGGACTTGGAGGTAGTCCCATACCTTAGGGTGAGCATAGTTCAACAGTTTTCACAGCTGACCCATCAGTTTCCTTCTCCTTGGAGGGGGAACGACAACCTTGTCCTGCTTGGTGTGGAACCGGACTCCCAGGTACTCTAGCGATTGGGAGAGCTGCAGGCAGCTCTTTGCTGTGTTGACGACTCACCTGAGATTTTGCAGCAGATTCTTGACTCTGGTGGTTGCCTGGTGACTCCCCTGGAGATTTTGCCCTGATCAGCCAATCGTCCAGGTAAGGAGATATGAAGATTCCTTCTTTCCTCAGAGTTGCTGCCACTACCACCATGATTTTGGTGAAGGTCTGAGGGGTGGTAGCTAGTCCAAAGGGTAGCGCCTGGAACTGGTAATGATGGTCCAGTATCGCAAAGCGTAGGAAGCGCTGATGGTCGTGATGGACCGGGCTGTGGAGCTAGGCTTCGGATAGATCCAGTGATGTCAGGAATTCTCCCGGCTGTACTGCCCTTATGACTGAGCATAGGGTTTCCATGCGGAAGTGTGGTACCCTCAGGTAGCCATTGACTGTCTTGAGGTCCAGGATGGGCCGGAATAGTGACCAGTATTTTGTTGGTGCGTGGGCACCAGGGTTATCGCCTTTAGGCTGAGTAGTCTTGCCAGTGTGGTTTCCACTGCCATCCTCTGAGTGGGCGTGGCATGGTGATCTCACAAATTTGTCTGGAGGGATGCTGTAGAAGTCCAGATAGTATCCCTCTCGAATGATGGTTAGGACCCACTTGTCAGACGTTATTTTGACCCATCTTTGGTAGAATAGGGTAAGTCTGCCCCCTATGACGTCTTCCTGTGGATGGGTCTGCTGATTCTCATTGTGGGGTGTGCCGGGGCCTGTACCTGAGCCTGCTCCCCTCTTATTGTGTCTGTTCCGAAAGGATTGAGCCCTGCCTGTGGGGCGAGGTGCTTGGTAGTGTGTGTTCTTGTACGGTCAAAAGCGCTGAGCTCCTCTGCCCTTGGTTCTTTGGGGGGAGGAGCACTGATTTCTTTTGTTCCTGTCCTCTGGTAGACGAGGTACTGGAGATTCACCCCATTTGTTGGCTAGCTTCTCCAATTCACTTCCGAACAAGAGATATCCTTTAAAGGGCATCCTCGTGAGGTTCGCTTTTGATGTCGCGTCAGCTGACCAAATTCGTAGCCATAGATGTCTTCTGGCTGCCACTGCCGAGGCGACATTCCTGGCTGAGGTGCGCACTAGGTCTGAGGTCGCATCCATGAAGAAGGATGCCGCAGGTTTCATAGTCTCACCGGGCGTGGTTGCGTCTCTGGAGAGGAGCAAGCAAGAACGTGCCACCAGGGCACAACAGGAAGCAATCTTAAGAGTAATTACCGCTATGTCAAAGGACTGTATAAGGATGGATTCCAGTCGTCTGTCCTGTGCATCCTTTAGTGCCACTCCTCCCTTGACGGGAATGGTCATGCGCTTGGAGGTTGTGCAGACCATGGCGTCCACCTTTGGGAACTGCAGAATTTCCTTAGCCTTGGGTTCCAGGGGATATAGGGCTTCTAGGGCCCATCCTCCTTTGAAGCTGGCTTCTGGGGCATTCCATTCCAGGTCAATCAGTTGCCGTACGGCTTGCAACATTGGAAAATAACATGAAGCCCGACGGAGGGAGACCAAGATGGGGTTTATCTTTGGTTCCGCTGTGGTGTCTGTGCCTGGAATATCCAGCGTCTTCAGGGTCTGGGACAGGAGAGCTGGTAACTCATCTTTGGAGAAGAATCGCAGCATGGTTTGGTATGGTTTCATCCCTGGGGGGATTTCTCCTTCCTCCAGGGAGTCAGCCTCGTCCTCAGAGGTGTCTGTATCCCCGGGTAGGGAGGCTCTTGCTTAGGAAGGGCATGTCTCTATGGGCCCGAGAGGTGCTTGGAATATCTTGCGCTTCTGGTGGCAACTGGGACTGAGTCACAGCTGGTACTGAGTGCGCCTGGACAAAGGTTTGTAGTCCTTTGAAGAATTCCACCCAGGAAAAAGTCCCAGAGTCCATGTTGATTCCAGGCGGCGTTATAGTGGAGGCCCCGTGGTGCCTTCCTGTGTAGGTGCCGAGATGGAGATACAGAGGTCCGGGGTACTATCCTTAGTGGATCCAGATCCCTCTACTGGCTGTGAGGGACTTTGCTTTGGTTCCCCCTGAGCCTCTTCGCACTGTTGGCATAGGGAGGCCACTTCAGGTTGCGCAGCTCTCAGGTGGGAGGCCAGGCAGAGGGTTGGGCCCTTGGCCTTCTTGGCAGGCGCTGCCATGGTTTGTGATTGTGAGGAGCTTCAAAACTCATCTGTGCGCGTAGGAGTGCGCACCGGGAGGCTTGGTTGTGTGCCGAAGATGTGCGCGCAGGCTACTACTTTGTGCGTCTGACTGAGATGTGCGCACGGGCCGTTTATGCAGGCTGCTATGCGCCCAGAACCGTTATGCACATCACTGTGTGCACGGCCCAGATGTGCACGCTGCTCAGTTGAGCGGACAATGCGGTGGTCAAGGGGGGGAATGGCGCCAATGACCACGCAGACAAGATGATGACCCCCCTGGAGGGTCTCCACATGTGTGGACCCTCGCACTGGATAGAGGTCTAGCCCAGACTGGGCTGCTCAACCCGATTTAACAGACGCCGGACGGGACAATCTGTGCAGCTATTCGAGCCTCGGAGACCGGAGACTTAAGAGGAGAGGTTTCTACCTTACCTGGTCTTGGCGTTTCCCGGTCTCGGGCCGGGCGGTCTCCAGCTGTGGGGGGAGAGGGAATTACCTTCACTGCTGCGCTCGATTCTGCTCCCGCTGCCTCTCAGCCACTCTAGGGCTAAGTCCACGTCGAGAGCCGGCTACTGGACAGAGGGTTGCCTCTGAGGGATCTCGGAAATCACCTCAAGAATTCTCAACTGGGGGAGGGACCCTTAGGTATCACTGCAGGAGAGTGGGGCTTGTCTTCTAGACGTAAGTTTTCTTTCTTCTTTTTGGTTTAAAATAGCTAACACTATTCTAGTGTGTGTAGTGTCCCTATTTGCTTATGAGACAGAGAAATACTGAAGAGCTGAGCTTCCTGCACAGGTATATGTAGGCTGTCAGCTTTGAAATCTGACTCAGTCTCCCATCTGCTATCAGGCATGTACTATACCCATTGGTCCTGAGTCCATCTGGCTACACGCTAGGAAAGAGTGCTTTTTTTTTTTTTATCAAGTGCTGCTGAATTGGCGTTAATTCATCCACCAACAACAAAATCATCTCATTCCACTCCTCTCAATCTATAATGGATGGAGAAAACTCAACCTGCTCGAGAACATCCATTATCCTACTCCTCACTTCCTCTATATTCATCGTATCCCTACATAAAAATGCTTGACTTTTATATAACTCCTCCTTTCCTGAAATTAAACATGAATTTTTATTATTTTGTGATCCAACCAGGGTACTGTTTGTATAGAAAAATTGGTTCTTACCTGCTAATTTTTGTTCCTGTAGTACCACAGATCAGTCCAGACTGCTGGGTTATGCCTCCCTTCCAGCAGATGGAATCAGAGAAAAAACTGAAAGGCACGCCCCTGATAACCCAGTGTGCCACCTGCGATCCTTCAGAATAATCAATATCAAAGCAGAATGAAAACAATTTAACAGCCAATGACTAGACCAAAAGAACTTACAATAATTGGTCCCAACTTGTTCAACTATGTACATGCAAGGAGTAGATATTCTTCCATTTCTCATTCGTTATCATATATATGAAACTGTGCGTAGTCTTCAAACACCTTGTCCTCCAAATCCCCTGTGTAGGAAGATAAGTAAAGAAATCAAACGGACTTACCAGAACACCTGTGCGGGCGTCTGGACTGATCCGTGGTTCTACAGGAACGAAAATTAGCAGGTAAGAACCAATTTTCCTTTCCCTGTACGTACCCGGATCAGTCCAGACTGCTGGGACGTACCCAAGCCGCCTTAACTGGGGTGGGACCCGGAAAGTCCCGCTCAAAGCACTCCACTACCAAAACAATTGACATCTGGAGCTCGGACTTCCAAACGGTAATGCCTAGCAAAGGTGTGTAGCCGTTTGGCAAATCTCCTGAGAAGAAACACATTGGCTCTCAGCCCAAGATGCTGCCTGAGATCTGATCGAATGAGCTTTAAGACCATCCGGTACTTGTCGACCTTTACATATGTATGCCAATGCAATAGATTCCTTTAACCATTGGGCAATAGTGGCCTTGGACGCATTCTGTTCCTTCTTAGGGCCACTCCATAAAGACAAAAAGATGGTCAGATAACCGAAAGGCATTAGTCACTTCCAAGTACCTAAGAAGTACCCGACGGACATCCAATTTTCTCAAATCTTGACCCTGAGGAGAATCTCTATCCAAATCCGAAAAAGCCAGAAACTCGACAGACTGATTCATATGAAAAGCCGATACCACCTTCGGTAGAAAGGAAGGCACCGTCCGAAGCGAAACTCCCGAGTCTGAAATCCACAAGAATGGCTCCCGGCAGGACAACGCTTGAATCTCTGATATCCGCCTGGCCGAACAGATAGCCACGAGAAACACCACTTTGAGCGTCAGATCCTTCAATGTAGCCCACTTGAGAGGCTCAAAAGGCATACCGCACAGTGCCCAGAGAACCAGATTCAAACTCCACAAAGGGCATGCTTGGCCCCCTTCAGAAAGCATGCTACATCCGGATGCCCTGCAAGGGGAGCACCGTCAACTTTACCTCGTAAGCAGCCCAAGGCCGCCACCTGAACACAAAGCGAACTGTACGCCAAACCTTTCTTCAAGCCTTCCTGTAAGAACGCGAGAATGTGCACCACCGTGGCCCTACGCGGGGACACTTTCAACTCGCTGCACCAGGAATCAAAAACCTTCCAAACCCTTACCTAAGTAAGCGAAGTGGAGGTCTTTCGTGTGTGGAGCAGCAGAGTAGAAATCACTGCATCTGGATACCCTTTTTTCCTCAGCTGTCTCATCTCATAAGCCGATCTGCCTGATCGAAAAATACTGGACCCTGACTAAGAAGATTCGGAAGGTAACTGAGCCGCAATGGTCCATCTACCGCCAAGTTGGTCAGGTCTGCAAACCATGGCCTCTGTGGCCATTCTGGCACTACGAAAATTACCGACCCCTGGTGAAACTATCCGCCTCAGGACCTTGCCCACCAGTGGCCAAGGAGGAAACATAGAGAAGTAAGTCGCGGGGCCATGGAAGGACCAGGGCATCTACCCCTTCCGCTCCATGCTCCCTCCTGCAACTGAAGAACCGGGCTGTCTTCACGTTCAATCGTGTTGCCATCAAGTCGAGATGGGGCACTCCCCACCTCCGGGTCAATAGATGCATCCCCTCCTCGGACAGCTCCCACTCTCAGCGGTCTAGCCGCTGATAACTGAGAGTCTGCTTGGACATTGTCCACCCCGGCTATGTGAGACGCCGCCAGACAAACCAGATTGCGTTCCGCCCAGACCATGAGCTTGTCCGCTTCGGCAGCCACCGGTCGACACTTTGTTCCCCCTTGTCGGTTGATTACGCCTCAGTAGTGGCATTGTCTGAGAGGACCCTTACCGACTGATGGCGGAGGAGGGGAAGGAAGCTGCGCAATGCTAGATGAACCGCTCTGGTTTCTAAACGATTGATGGACCACTTTGACTCCTGAGTTGACCATGGTCCTTGGGCCGATCGCGACTGACAAACTGCCCCCCAACCGGAGAGACTGGCATCCGTTGTCACAATCAGCCACTGGGGATTCTCCAAGTCCATCCCTAGCTGTAAGTGCTCTGGGACCAACCACCATTTGCGACTGCTCCTGGCCGGATCCAGGAGAGGTAAGCGGAGGTGGAATTCTTCGGAATTGGGATCCCAGCGGGAAAGCAATGCCCTCTGCAAAGGTATCATATGAGCGAATGCCCAGGGCACCAACTCCAGAGTAGAAGCCTTAGAACCAAGAACCTCTAAGTAATCCCACACCCTGGGCAAGGGGGAGGGCCAACAGATGGTGAACCTGAGTCATGAGCTTGGCCATTCTCTCCACGGGGAGGAAATCCTTGCCCACCCCTGTGTCAAAACGGGCTCCCAGGAAATCCAACACTTGAGAAGGAACCAGTTGACTCTTGGAGAAATTGACAACCCAGCCAAGCGACTAAAGACTAAGCAACGACGACTGAACTGCCTGTCTGCAAAGGTGTTCCAATTTTGCCCGAATCAGCCAGTCGTACAAATAGGGATGAACTAGAATCCCCTCTCACTGAAGAGACGCTGCTACCACCACCATTACCTTGGTGAACATGCTTGGCGCTGGCGCTGGACAGAACGGAAGCGCTTGAAACTGGTAATGCTTGCCCAGTTCCACGAACCATAGAAATCTTTGATGATGTTCCTGAATGCAGATATACCTCCTTCAGATTTAAAGAGGCCAAAAATTCGCCTTTATATACTGCCGCAATGACAGATCTGTTTCCATGCAAAAACATAGAACTCTAAGCGCCCTGTTGACTTTCTTCAAGTCCAGAATCGGACGGAAGGAGCCCTCTTCCTTGGGGACTACGAAGTAAATGGAATATCTGCTGGTCCTGCACTCGCCCGGCAGGACTGGGACGATCGCTCCCAGATCCTTCAAACGACACAGGGTCTGGAGCACCACCTGCTGTTTTGCCCAAGACCCGCAAGGAGACACCAAGAAAAGATCCCCCAGTGGGCGAGCAAAATCTAAAGCGGAACCGCGATCTATAATATTTAAGACCCATTGATCCGACGTGATTTTGACCCATTCCTCTCGACAGAGGGAGAGATGAACCCCAATCACCGGAATGGAGGAATGGGCCGGCGCACCTTCATTGGGAAGATTTGTTGGCGGAGAATCCTTGGGAAGCTCCGTCCCGGGAAGGCCGTCTGCCCCGAAAGCAACAGGCCCAAACCTGTGACCTAGACGGCGCTATCGAGGAGGAAACAACGGGGCCCTACTAGACCGAAAATGTTGGCCCCGGAAACAGCCCCTAAAGGAACTGAAGGGGCAAGTAGACTTGGGTCTATCCTCTGGTAATTTGTAAACCTTGTTATCCCCCAAGTCCTTAAGATTTTCCAGATCATCTCCGAATAAGAGCTTGCCCTTGAACGGGAAAGATCCCAGCTGAGACGACGTCAGCCGACCAATTGTGCAGCCAAAGCAATCTCCTCACTGAAACAGTGGATGACATGTGCGAGGAGGTTCCCAGATCATACAGGGCATCCGCTGTATAAGCAACCACTGCTTCCATCCAGTCCGCCTGTTCAGCCTCTGCCGGAGGAAGTTACTGAGCTGTAAGCAGCTGCTGTAGCCATCTAAGGGTGGCTCTCTGCATGAGACTACTGCAGACAGCTGCCCTAACGCGAAGTGCCGACACCTCAAATATCTGCTTAAGAACAACCTCGAGTTTCCTGTCCTGTATATCCTTGAGGGCAGCACCCCCTGTTACCGGAATCATGGTGCGCTTGGTGATGGCCGATACGGCC
The DNA here is from genome assembly GCF_901001135.1 of Rhinatrema bivittatum. Lineage (NCBI taxonomy): Eukaryota > Metazoa > Chordata > Amphibia > Gymnophiona > Rhinatrematidae > Rhinatrema > Rhinatrema bivittatum. Next base: position 178,641,863 of record NC_042622.1, read on the forward strand.
GCATCCACTTTAGGAACCTTAAGGAGTTCCAAGAACTCATCCGGGAGCGGGTAAAGTTTCTCCTTGGCCCTACTAATGCGAAGAGGGGCTTCCGGGGCGTCCCATTCCCGAGTCATGAGCTGTAAAAGGCTCGGGTGAAAAGGAAAAGTCCTAGGAGAGGCGTGAAGACCGGACAACACAGGATCCCCCTGAGGAGGATCCGCCACAGACTGCGGAGCTGGAATATCAAGCTCAGTGAGCACATGCGGTATCAGAGGATCCAGCTCGTCTCCTCTGAACAGCCAGAGCACCCGCGGATCATCCCCCTCAACTGGAGCGGAATTATCCACGGGGTCAGGCGGAGGCGGAGGTGGCGCTGCCCCTGCAGCAGGGACTGGCCATGGTAGCCGAGCCCTGAGCGCCTCCTGATTGTCCGCGGGCCTGGGTATCTTTGTTGGAGGAGGTTGTTGCCAAAGCAAGTCAGCCTCTGCCTCCATATAAGCCTTATGTAACAGCACAAATTGTGATGAAAAGGGGTGCTGTCTCTTTAAGGCCCCCCCCCCCCCCCCGCAGGCAAAGGAGGAGAAGGTGGGAGTGGAGGAGGCAGAGGCTCGCATGCCGGATCGAGGGGGTTTCAGGGCTTAAGTTAGGTGGCGGCGGAAAATCTCCTCCCCTGGAGCCCTGTGCATCATCGGGGTGTGAGTCACCCAAAATGGCCGCCGTTCCTGCGCTTTGCGGGGATGGGACTGGCCGTTGAGAGCGATCCTGCACACTTCTGCAAACCCCTCGCAGCCGCAGGAGAGATAATCTTTTGCCTTCCAGAGGAAAATGTGAAGGGCCTTCTCCCCCGGGGATGCAGCGTGAGCACAAGCCGTCACTTGAGAGTCGCGCTGCCGGCTCCCCACAAGCCGAGCACTGCGATCCCCACGGCATGGCAAGTACAGCCACGAAACAAAAGTCAGCTGAGTAGAAAATCCACTCCTTCTGGAGACCCGGGAAACAAGCAGGCTTACTCGATAGGTTTGGTTTTTTTGTTTTTAAACAGAGCTTGTGGGCTCAGAGGAATTGAAATGTCTCTGGAATGTAGGGGGGAGGGACTGGCTCATCGGTAAATCCCCCCTACTCACCGTGCTGTAACTAACTCTCCAGGTATTCAAGCTGCAAGACTCAAGGTCCAGCTGTGCCTGCTTAAACTGGCCCCTTCTTTCTGTCTTTTTTTTTTTTTTTTTGGAGGAATCTGTACTCCACTAAAATTTTTTTTTTTTTTTTTTAAAGTTACTTACTACCCAGTTGATCTGGTCATTAGCACACCAGGGTGTAAAAACCCTCTCGATTAAATAAGAATCAAGAAATTTGAAAGATCAGGATCGCAGGTTATACTATCCTTCATCTGCTGGAGTCAGAGAAATACTGGAGGATCGCAGGTGGCACACTGGGTTATCAGGGGGTGCCTTTCAGTTTTTTCTGTGTCTCCATCTACTGGAAGGGAGGCATAACCCAGCAGTCTGGACTGATCCGGGTACGTACAGGGAACTAGATATTTCCTTGGTCATACTTAATCGCTTTATTACAAATAAAAACTAGTTCTATGATGTGACCTGTTCTGTGCGCTGAATCCCTAAACATCTGCTGCCAACCCTTTGGGCCAGGCATGGAGTCTGTGGTGGTGCAGGCTGCTGCCGGTACCTCAGGGAGTGGACGTTGCTGGCAGCATGGAATCTTAATAAAGAAAACCCCACAGACTGATAGCTATACTTTGTCACAGCAACATAACAGCCCCACTTATACTATCTATTTATACATAACTTGTTGCAGTTAGTGTGTGTTCCACCGCTAAACCAAGCTTGTCTATTCTGCTTTCCCTAGGTAAATCTTGGGCTACGGCTGATATTCTCGATGAAGATGAGGAACTGGATAAAGTCCCTGATCAGAAACTTAAACTCTTAGGTAAGTTAGGTGAATAAGGAGGCAGGATTTGGCAGTAGTGTGTAATTGTAAGATTAGACAAAAAAAAATCAGCAACAAATTACCTCCAAAAAATAAAATATGTACACACTCATGACAAGCACAGGGTCTAAGGAAGATGGGTATTCATTTTCTTCCCTCGTTATAGAATCGTTAGCTGCACCTACAGGCTTGGCATTGAATCTGTTTTCTGCATCCATATATCAGCTATGGATTTTTTTTTTTAATTCAGTTTCTCACCTTTCCAAACCCAGATGTGCAAGATGATAAAATCAGGTACAGTTGGCATTACCCTCAGTCCCAGAGCGATTACAATCTAAGTACGTGACTTACTAAGGCTTTTCTCCCATGCTGCGTCTGAGGCACTGGAAAGTGAAAAGTCTTGCCCAAGGTCGCATGGAGCATCAGTGGGAGATGAAGCCTGGGCTTCCCTGGTTCGCAAGCAGCCATGTTTACTGTTTCCATCCTCATGTGATTGATCGGTGGAGAGAGACAAATGTCATGTCTTGTTTCTCTTTTGTAGGTGAATCAGAACAGCTAAAAGATTTACTTCTGAACCCACACCTCAGGCAGTTGCTTTTAACTGTAGACCAGGCAGAGGAAAAAGAGGCCATCCTGAAAGCCTACATGCAAGAGCCCTTGTTTGCAGAATTTGCTGACCAGTGCTTGCACATTGTTGAGCCTCCGGCAAAAGAAAACATTTGTCCAGAATGAGGTGGGCCACAAACAGAGGCAGAGGGGGAGTGGTCACCTCTGCATTCTGTCGTGCTGCGTCACCGCATGGGAGACAGGGCCCACTGCCTTTGCCTTGACGAGAAAGACCGACTGCCCTGCCATGGGTGGATGAGAAGGTAGTCTAGGGTGGCTTTGTGTTTCCTGGTTCTTGAGGATCAGGCCTTGGGGCTCAGTTCAGGTAAACTAGTGTAAATTCAAGTTGAGCCCCCTTCAGAGCAACTGGAGCAAAATTTATCAAATATTCATTTTGGATGTCCTGGAACCCTGAGCCATGGCTGGATTTAACTGGAGTTTGTGGTTTAATCTGCAGCTCCCAAAGGATGCAGAGTGCAATACCCTGTTTAATTTGTATTTGGAAATAGGAGGGTACTCATAGCTAGTGACATATCTGGTGGGGGTTTTTTAAGTATCTGTCCTTCCAATGAAAATAATAAAATGATTACTTTCTTATTATATGCAGCACCAGTATGGAAATTATTTTATTTATTATTTTTTATATACCGATATTCGATCTGAGATATCAGATCAGTTTACATTCACGTACTGTAGGTATTTCCCTATCCCCAGAGGGCTTACAATCTAAGGTTTCTTAGCGTGTAGCAGATGGACTCAGGACCAATGGGTATAGTGTACTCCTGTTAGCAGTTGGAGATGGATCAGATTTCAATCTGACGTCAGCCCCTAGTACATATACCCCTGCAGGAAGTGCAGCTCTTCAGTATTTTCTGTCTCCACAGCAGTTAGGGACTATCTGCACGCTCTCGCAGCGTTTGAACCAAATTTTAAAGGAGAAACCTACCTGAAGACGAGCCCCGCTCTCCTGCGGTGATACCCTCGGGTCCCTCCCCCAGTTGAGATTCCCAAGGTGATTTCCGTGGTCCCTCGGAGGTGAGCCTCGGTCCGGCGGCCGAATCGCGGCAAGGACCTAGCCCCCATTCCTTGGGCTTGGCTGAGAGGCGACAGTGAAGGTATTTGCCCTCTCCCCCCGCAGCCGCAGACCGCCCGGAACGAAACCGGGAAGCGCCGAAGACAAGGTAAGGTAGAAATCTTCTGTTTGAATCCGGTCTCCGAGGATTGAGGAGGAGCACAGGTCACCGATCGGAACTAGTGCCACTGAGTTGATCCGCCCTAGCAGGGCCAGGCCCCGGCTATTTCCAAGGGTCTACCCACGTGGAGACCCTCCGAGGAGGTCGCCATATTGTCCGCGTGCTCGCAGTCGCCATCTTGGCCCTATTCGCCGCGCCGCCCGCCCGCCATTCGACCCGAGCGCACAAACCAAGCTAAGCGCACAAAATCCTTGTGCGCATAGACTTACATGCGCATAAGTTGCACGCACAGAGACGGGCGCATATCTGCGTGCACATCCCAGGTGCACTGGAGCGCACAAGAGCTTATGCGTCGACAGACATGGCACCTCCGGAAACTGGAATAAAATCTCAAGGCCTCTGCCCAGCATGCCACATCAGAGCCACACAAAGCGAGGAGGCCGACGCCCTGTGCACACACTGTGAGGAGGCCCTGGGAGATCCAGGTCAGGGCCAGTCCCACTCAGGGCCCAGTACAAGCTCCTCGGGGGGTACCCCGGACCTAGCAGGGCCCAGTGGGTCCTCCCCACTGATGGGGACCCCCAGGGAACCAGCGTCTATCTCATGGGTGGAGTTATTCAAGGGGATTCACGCCTTTGTTAAAATGCAAACTGAACCTCTGGCTGATCAGCCACATGCTCCACCGGAGGACCCTCATGCCCCAGGACCTTCGAGGCCTAGGCACAGCTTCCACTACCCAGAAGTCCCACCTACAGGGACACAGATATTTCTGAAGAGGAAGCCGAGCCCCTTGAGGAGGGGGAACTCCCCTCTGGGACAGAGCCACACCGGACCATGAGACACTTCTTCACAAAGGACGAGCTCCCAGACCTCGTATCCCAATGTCTAACGGAGATCGCTATCCCGGGCCCAAACACTCGGGGGAACCTAGAATGAACCCTCTGCTGGAGGGCCTTCGCCAGACTTCTCGCCATTTTCCTCTCTTACAGGCGGCACAACAGCTAATTGACCTGGAATGGAATGCTCCGGAGTCCACATTCAAAGGGGGAAGAGCCTTGTCAGCCATGTATCCCCTGGACCCAGCGACCAAGGAGCTTCTGGCATGCCCCAGAGTGGATGCCATAGTCTGCGCGGTTGCTAAGCGCACTACCATCCCAGTGGAGGGAGGAGCGGCGCTCAAGGATGCACCTGACCGGCGCCTGGAAGCCATCCTAAAACAGTCATTTGAAGTTGCAGCCATGTCCCTGCAGATTGCGTCCTGCTGCACCGTGGTGACACGTGCCTGCTTATCACAAACCAGGAACAACACCCCGGGAGAAGACATGGAACCAGCAGTCTCATTCCTCGCTGACGCTGCCTCCGATCTAGAGCGCACAGCAGCCAGAGGAGTGTCATCCGCAGTGGCGGCCAGGAGACAACTCTGGCTTTGAAGTTGGTCGGCCGCCGCCTCTTCCAAGACGCGCCTCACGAAGATGCCCTTCAAAGGATCCCTCCTGTTCGGCAGCGAACTAGAGAAACTGGCCAACAAATGGGGCGACTCTCCATTAGCGCGCCTCCCGGAAGATAAGACAAAGAGAAACCAGCGATCCTTCCCCAGGCCCGCCAGGGGCAGAAGCTCACAGCGCTTCAACCCTTACAGGAGTAACTATCAAGTGCCCCGCCCTACGGGCAGGAACCAGTCCTTTCGGAACAAGCACAACAAGAGGGGGGAGCCAGCTCGGGCACAGGCCCCAGCCGCACCCCACAATGAGATTCAGCCGACCCATCCAAGGGAGGAAGCCACAGGGGGCAGACTAGCCCTATTCTACCGCAGATGGGTCGAGATAACGTCGGACAAGTGGGTCCTAGCCATCATCCGGGAGGGGTACTACCTGGATTTCCTACGAACTCTCCTGGACAAGTTCGTGGAATTCCCCCTGCCACGACCCCCTCAAGAAGGCAGCAGTGGAAGCCACACTGTCCAGACTTCTGGCCCTTGAGGCCATAACTCCGGTGCCTCCACAAGAAATAAATACTGGACATTACTCCATTTACTTTATCGTACGCATGAAAGAGGGTACATTCAGGCCCATCCTGGACCTCAAGTCTGTCAACCGTCACCTAAGGATTCCCCGCTTCCGCATGGAAACCCTACGATCCGTTATACGTGCAATACAACCAGGAGCATTCTTCACATCCCTAGATCTTTTGGAGGCCTTACCTACACATCCCAATTCATCGGGAACACCAGCGCTACCTACGCTTCAAGGTCCTGAATCGTCACTATCAGTTCCGGGCACTACCCTTCAGGTTAGCCACAGCACCCCGGACGTTCACCAAGGTAATAGTAGTGGTGGCGGCAACACTGAGGAAGGAAGGAATCCTCGTTCATCCTTACCTGGATTGGCTGATCAGGGCAAAGTCACCGGAGGAAAGCCACCAAGCAACCAGCAGAGTCATGAAGCTACTGGAAAGCCTAGGATGGGTGGTCAACACAAACAAAAGCTCCCTACAGTCCTTACAGTCGCTGGAATACTTAGGAGTCCGATTCGACACCAAGGAAGACAAGGTCAGCTTGACCCCCACAAGGAGATCAAAACTGTGGAACCGGCTGCAGACCTTGCTGAACGATCTTCATCCCACAGCATGGGATGACCTGCAAGTCCTCGGGCTGATGGCATCCACACTGGAAGTTGTGCCATGGGCGCAAGCCCACATGAGGCCCCTACAGCGCTCACTTCTATCGCAGTGGAGCCCACGGTCCCAGAACTACACCGTACGTCTACCACTCCCGGGCAGAGTCCGGACCCAGCTACGGTGGTGGCTGCAGACCAGCCAAATGAGCCAGTGATCAAGACTATCCTCCCCAACCTGGACCCTGCTCACCACAGATGCCAGTCTATGCGGATGGGGAGCACACTGCGAAGAGTTAACCGCCCAAGGGCAGTGGAACGCAGAAGAGGTGGGATGGAACATCAACCGCCTAGAAGCGCGGGCAGTCAGACTAGTCTGTCTGCGGTTTGCCCACAGACTTCGAGACAAAGTAGTCAGACTGATGTTGGACAACACCACGACAGTGGCCTACATCAACCGACAGGGCGGAACCAGAAGCCAACAGGTGTCCCTAGAAATAGACCTCCTGATGGCGTGGGCGGAAGCAAACCTCCAGGAGATCTCTGCCGTCCACATCGCCGGGAAAGACAACATCACAGCAGACTTCCTCAGCAGGGAAAGTCTAAACTCAGGAGAATGGAAGCTGTCGGCCACAGCCTTCAAGATGATAGTGAATCGGTGGGGGACCCCAGACATGGACCTTCTGGCAAGCAGATCCAACGCTCAAGTATCCAGATACTTCAGCCATAGGTGGGAACCGCAGTCCCAGGGGATCGATGCCCTGGTACAGACCTGGCCACTGGGGACCCTGCTATACTCCTTCCCGCCGTGGCCCTTATTGGGTGCAATCATTCACAAGATACAGCGACACAGGGGACTAGTTCTTCTGGTGGCTCCGGATTGGCCAAGAAGACCCTGGTACGCAGACATGAGAAGACGTCTGGCAGGGAACCCACTACCCCTGCCTCCACACAGAGACCTGCTACAACAAGGTCCGATCTTTCACGAGGACCCAGCTCAATTCTCTCTTACGGTCTGGCCATTGAGAGAGCCCGCCTGATAAAGAGCGGATAGTCGGGGGCAGTAATAGATACTCTCCTCCGAGCACGCAAGTTCTCCACATCACTAATATACATAAGGATCTGGAGAGTATTTGAGGCCTGGTGCGAAGACCACAACATCAAGCCACGCTCCTCTAAAGTTCCTGTGATCCTGGAATTCTTACAGAATAGACTAAAGAAGGGTCTGTCCCTCAACTCCATCAAGGTACAGGTAGCAGCATTGTCATGCTACGGCTCCAGGAGCGAGGGTGACAGCATAGCCTCTCACCCAGACGTATCACGCTTCCTGAAAGGAGTCAAACACATTCGTCCACCACTAAAGTGGCCGGTACCTCTGTGGAACCTCAATCTCGTCTTGGAGTTCCTAGCGGGAACCGCCTTCAGACCCCTCCGAGGCCTGTCCCTCCGTCTGTTAACCTTAAAGACAGTGTTCTTGCTGGCCATGTGCTCGGCCCGCCACATCTCGGAACTTCAAGCACTGTCTTGCCGTGAGCCGTTCTTCAGACTCACCCCCGGGGTCCATCCAACTACACACTGTGCCCTCCTTCCTCCCCAAAGTGGTCTCACACTTCCACCTTAACCAAACCATCTCACTACCAAAGATGGATGGCTTGAAGAATTCGGAAGAAGCCCGTAGTCTACGCCACCTCAACATCGGCAGACTCCTATCCAGATACCTGGAAATGTCAGAACCCGTACATAAAACGGACCACCTTTTCGTCCTTCACAGCGGAAAGAGGCAAGGGGAAGCAGCCTTGCGGGCAACCATTGCCCGCTGGATCAAGGAAGTCATCAAGGCGGCCTACGTAGAAGCTGGAAAACCACCACCTCTACAGGTGCCCAAGCGGTATCCTGAGCAGAAACTAGAATGCTGTCACCTGCCGCGATCTGCAGGGTGGCAACGTGGTCCTCCATCCATACCTTCTCCAGATTCTACCGTCTGGATGTTCAGGCTCAGGAGGACATGGCATTTACAAGGGCAATTCTTTTTTTTTTATTTGTAAAGTTTTTATTGGCATTTATAGCATACAAAACATCGGCATTCAGTCAATAATTCAGGTACATAATACTGTCAACTAGAGCCGCACAATGTCCCACAAATTTTGTGCCATTATGATACTGAAATGTTTAACATGTTACCCTTATCTGCCCCCCTCCCCCCTCACACAATATATAGTAATGAATGAACAAGTAGTGACTAGAAGATGGTAACCTGATCTTCCTGTTTTAGCTTGTGCTTATATCATTTTCACCAAATGAGTCTTACTACGGCCAGAAATGTCTAATCCGGATGGAACAGGGCTATAGATCAGTTGTTATAACAGTTGGACTTCATTCTCAAATGTGAATTGCTCTAACAAGTATATGCAAATAAAAGCTACAGCGATTATACATGGGATGTTAACGGCCAATGTACATAAGGTTGCCACACTTTATGAAACTTAGAGATGGTCCTATGTTTATGCGCAGTAATTTCCCCTAGGGTATGTATGTGAACTATCTTTTGTTGCACCTCCTGTAGAGTCAGTACGGTTGGGGCTTTCCACAGTCGGGCTATAACCCCTCTGGATGCCGTCACAACATATTTAATAAAAGCATTTTGAAGCTTGGAGAAGTGTGTGTTGTCTATGTTTAGCAGTGCTTGAGATGGAGTGAGTGAGATGTCACTGCCATCTACCGATGTCAGCCAAAGGGAAATAGACGCCCAAAAAGTTTGGATTTTAGGGCATAGCCACCACATATGAAAGAATGTGCCTGGTTCATGGCACCCCTTCCAACAGTGATCCGATATAGTAGGTTGCATCTTGTGTAGTCTGACTGGAGTCAAATACCACCGGTATAACATTTTGTATTCATTTTCTATATGTGAAGAAGAGATAAGCCCCTTCCCCAGTGAATGGCTGAGACGTTTCCAGTCTTCCACAGACCAATTTCCCTGAAGATCCCTTTCCCATGCTTCAATGTGGGTTGTGTGTAATGAAAGAACTCCCACGAGCATAGTATAAAGTCTGGAGACATGTTTACTTGCCTTAGCTGCGTGCAGGCAGAGAGCTTCAAATGGGAGTATCCCTAGCGTAAGCTCTCCTTTCATCTGATTTCGAAGAATAAAGTTCTGAATTTGTAAGTAAAAATAAGTCTTTGTCATCAAGATTATAACGTTCACTAAGGGTGTGAAAAGATAACAGCCCCCCTGGTTCCCATATGTGGGAGATCGTAAAAATCCCCTTGGCTGTCTACTTCTTAGAGGCTAATGATTGTGCTGCATAACTAAAGGATTGATGGTGAAAAAGGTGTGTGCTATGAAAATATTGTCGGTGACCAAGAAGTGTGACACTCCATTTGTTCCATACAGCTAATGTGGCTTGCACAGACGCAGGTAAATGGACTGTGGGATTCCAGGTGGATCGTTTTTGCCATAAAATAGCCGATAATGGGAAACTACCCACGATCGCTTGCTCCAATTGTACCCATGGTTTCAGTGATTGAACATTATTCCACTCCATTGCTGCCGTAAGATGCACTGCTCCATGATATCCCAAGAGGTTTGGCATTCCCAACCCACCCTGTGATCTGGGGAGATATAAAGTCTGTTTCTTGACCCTGGGTTTCCGGGCTTTCCACAGAAATTTAAATAATCTTCCCTGCCATTTGTTAATTAGTTTTGGGGGTACTAAGATAGGTAACATTAGCAGCAAATATAAAATCCTAGGCAGTACATTCATTTTCAGGATAGCTAAGCACCCTAGCCACGAAATGTGGTAGCGATCCCATTCTTCCAAGTCTTTATACATTTTTGCTAACAGGGGTGGGTAATTCAACTGAAAGAGATCCTTTTTATAGCCAATATAAATCCCCAGATAGATACTTAATTTTTCTCCTTACCCCATTTAAAGGGATGAGATTTCTTGATTTGATCAACCATAGTCTGTGGGACTGAGATATTCAAGAGTTCAGATTTTTCCCCAATTTATTTTAAAACCCAAAACTCTGCTAAAGGACGATATTTCCTCAGTAAGGGCCACGAAGGAGTGGGACGGGTTAGTTATAGTAACGAGGATATCGTCTGCGATTAAGGATAGTTTGGACGAGAATGACCCCACCTCAACCCCTTGAATATTATAATTGGCCCTAATGTGGTGTGTGAAAGGTTCCAGAAAAATGGCAAAAAGTAATGGTGAGAGTGGGCAGCCCTGTCAGGTACCCCTGCCCACAGGAAATGGTTGAGAGTACCCTCCATTAATCTTTAAACACACTTTCAGGGCCTCATACATTTTCTGAATCCACCTGATATAGCGCTCCCCAAATTGAAAAGCTCTCATAATTTGGAATAAAAATGGCCAATGAACATAATCAAATGCTTTTTCAGCATCGACCGCTAGGAATAGCAACGGGGTATCATGACTACGAGCCCATCCCATAAGGTCTACTATTTTCCGAACATTATCGGATGCCATTCTGCCCGGTATGAAGCCCGATTGGTCAGAGTGAATTAATTGGGGAAGTAAGCTATTGAGTCGATTTGCCAAAATTTTTGCTAATATTTTCGTATCTAAATTAATAAGAGAAATTGGCCTGTAGGATCCATATATAGTAGGGTCTCTCGCCAGCTTAGCCAAGATAGTGACCCCACTAGATTAGCAGATGCAGAAAGAGATATGGGTCCTTGCAGAGCATTAAAAAGGGTTACTAACAAAGGCGTCACCGACCCAGCGAATTTTTTATAGAAGGCTGCGGTTAGACCATCCAGGCCCGGGGACTTCCCCATCTTTAGATCTTTTATGGCCCAAGTTACCTCCACCGGAGATATGTCCCGATCCAAAAATTCTTGGTTATCAGGTAATATGACAGGGAGATACGATTGAGATAGATACTCATCAATCCCTAAGTCCGCAATAGATTGATCAGTAGCATATAGTTCTGAATAGAAGCGTATAAACCATTGCCGTATGTCAGCATTAGAAGTCAACAGTTCCCTGTGTTCATCCTTCAATTTAACAATGTTATTTTGAGAATGGTGGCTTTTCAGTTTCCTAGCTAATTGACGGCCCGCTTTGTTTCCCCCCCTCATAATACCATTGTTTAGTAATTGTAAGTTTATGGGCAATTTGGGCTGCTTCTAAGGATTCTAAGTGAGACCACAATCGATCCATTTCAGCCAGAAGTGTGGCGTTGCCGGTACTTTGATGTCTAAGTCCAATTTGATGTAATAATTGTAAAGTATCTAATTTATCCTTAGGCTGGAGTTTTTTTTTAAGTAAGTTCCCCGAGCAATAAATTTTCCCCGCAGCACAGCCTTTAAACAATCCCACAATGTCATAGGAGAGATCCCATAATTATCATTAAAATCCAAATATTCCTTTATGTCAGCTTGAATCTGCAGAACAAAGGCATCATCCTCAAGTAAACTCTCATTTAATTTCCAAAATTGTTGGCCCTTATCATAGGAGCTCAGATCTAATTGGAAGGAAATCGGGCCATGATCAGACCAGGTTATTGAGTCAATTTGTGGATCTTTCACCTTATTAATACAACTTTTGGCTATAAGAAAAAAATCAATCCTAGAATAGGTCTGATGTGCTCTCGAATAAAAGGAATAATGCCTGCCTTTGGGATTCCATATACGCCATGCATCTACTAAATCCAAATGTGACAAAGGATTTAAAAAGCTCACGATCATGTCGCAAGGTGTTTGCGGTACCCCGTGAGTTATCAAGGTGGGGGTTTAAAGTAAGATTAAAATCACCACCCACTATTATATATCCTTCAGTATATTTGTCAATTAAGTGGCATAGGTGACTTAAATAAGTACCTTGCCCATCATTGGGTGCATATACATTTACTAAAATGTATTTTTCCCCTCCTATTGCTAAAATGAGAATGAGATAACGGCCTTCTGGATCAGTATACTGGGCAATCTCCTCAAACATCACATTTTTGGTAATTAAGATTCCCACTCCTAAATATTTATGAGATGAAGGTCACGCTGACCAATATTGTGCAGGGAAAGATGGATGTTTGAGAAGGCTTTTGTGGAGTCTCTTAAGATGGGTCTCTTGAATAAAGGCAATAGAAGTTTGATGGCTAATCAATTCTGAGAATAAGCAGTGCCTTTTGTAGGGAGAATTTAATCCCTTTACATTAAGGGATAAAAAGGTCAATAATACCATTTATATGCATATGTATGTGCCCAGCCCGGTAGCTGTGATTGATCATTAGCCCTGGTACAAAACTGTTCCAGAATTCCATAGGTAGACTTTGTAGATACGAGAAGAGCATGAAACCTTGCCCTATGATGATTATCATTATGCTGTGTGTGTGAGTACCCCCAGCCCCTTCCCCCTCCCGCTTTACCTTATTCCCCGCAAGTGGTGTTACCAACAACATCCAGCTTGCTTCAAGAAGGGAGGAGTCTGCCATCACAGTATGACTGCATATTGGCCTCCAACCATAAAGTAGTAAGATATAAACCTGTCAACCAGAACAAAGAAACCCTGAAATGTAATCGTATAACATACAACGGTCATATAACCATCTGTGAAGTAGTAAAGTAATAAGTCCAGTCTTACATCTGAAATTCTGACCAACCATCAGGTCTTTAGCCAGATAAAAAACCCAGGCTGCAGAGCAAGAAAGCCTGAAACACTGTCAGAAACTCAAGTGTCTTCGCGTTGTGGTTTAGCGGCATCCGTGTTCAGTCTCAGACGCTTATCACCTCTAGTCACCCTCTGCCAGTGCGGATAATCCTCTCTGCGGCTATTGATTTTTGGCTCAGTCTTTAACTGTGCAAAGCCCGTATAGCCTGCAGCGTGCAGGATTTTCGCAGCTTCCGTCAGTGTTTTTATTCTGTCATTTTCTCCTTTCAATGAAAAACTCATACCAAAGGGAAAGAGCCAGCGATATCGTACATTATCCGCTCGTAATGAATCTGTTACGGGTTTCAGCTCTTGTCGTTTCAGTATGGTGAGGGGCAAAAGGTCCGCAAAAATCATAATGGCCATTCCCTGCCAAGTCCACGTGGCCTGTTTCCGTGCTATCACTGCCAGCTGATCCTTTTGAGCGAAATCGTGAAACAAGCCAGAATATCCTTCGGCTTGTTAGCTATTTGGGGCCCCATGACTCTATGGGCTCTGTCGATCTTAAAAGTCCCTTTCTAGATTGTCATCGCTCTGAGTCGCCGCTGACGCCAGTAGCGTGGCGCATATTTTTTGGACCACCGCCAAGCAGTCTTGGTTCTCTGGCGTCTCCGGGACCCCCCGAAATCTTAAATTGTGGCGCCGTGAGCGGTTCTCTAAGTCTTCTAATTTGTCGTTGAGCCGCTCCAGTTCAGAGTTAATATGAGTGTGTTGCGCATGGGTGGCCTTTATAGATTCGCAGTTCGCATCCACACGTGTTTCAATTTAAAAAATCCGACTACCGTGCTCCGCTAGCTCCCCTTTCAACTCCTCGATGGATTACATAATATCTTGCGTATTGTTCGCTATTTCGGTTTTGAGATCTGCAAACCATATTCTCATCTCTGATTTTGTTGGAAGGTCTCCGCCATCAGTATAGGCGGCCAGAGTATCGGGGCCTTCGGCCTCTAGTGGCGCGGTTTTGTCCTCCGCCATCATGGCTGCTGCCGTCGCTCTCTCGTCCTCATCCGATTTTTGGTATGAATATTTCTTGAAGTCTACTTGTTTTCGCCTCGTAGACATCTTTACCGAAAGAGGACGTGTTCTGATCCGTGGAGGAAGAAATAAGGCCACGGATGGTGTTGATTTTCAGGGATTGTTTTAGTGGTTGGAGGAGCTCTCGGTTTATGCAGCCATTCCCTGTGGTGACGTCACTTCCTCCTTGCAAGGGCAATTCTAAGTGGGTCACAGGCAGCCTCCCACCCGGTTCGGGAGTAGCTTTTATACGTCCCATTGGTCCTGAGTCCATCTGCTACATGCTAGGAAATGGAGAAATTACTTACCTGATAATTTCGTTTTCCTTAGTGTAGACAGATGGACTCAGCATCCCACCCTTGGCTGCCGTTACACATCGTTTTTCAATGAATCAAGGGTAAGCCATGTTTTCATTTACCTAGAGCATCCACTCTGCCGGGTGTCGACGCTTTCCGGTTGAGTACATTGGCGGTCTCCAGCTATAGTCAATCAACCAGTTCAAGTTAATCAAGTTTTAACAAGTTATGAAGTTATTCAAGTTAATCATATTATTAAGTTAATCAATCAGTCAGTCACACACATATCCACAATGCTTTTCGAGGAGAATACTGAAGAGCTGCACTTCCTGCAGGGGTATATGCACTAGGGGCTGACGTCAGATTGAAATCTGATCCGTCTCCAACTGCTAACAGGAGTACACTATACCCATTGGTCCTGAGTCCATCTGTCTACACTAAGGAAAACAAAATTATCAGGTAAGTAATTTCTCCATTGTACCTGAGGCAATGGAGGGTAAAGTGACTTGCCCAAGGTCACAAGGGGCGACAGCGGGACTCATGTACTCATATTTTGCTTGATAAAGCCTGTATCTCTTGCATTAGTAGCAGACTGGGCACCTTGTCATGACTGTCCCTGCACACACTTGATGATGCCTTTTTTCCTCAAATATCTACCCAGAGGAGTTGAAGCAGCAACACCATGGGAAAGCAATAGATAAAAAACTGAACCAAGTTAAGAGGGTAAAGAATATGACAGCTTTGCTGTAAAATGGGAAGCTGGTAGGAATTCACTTAAGACAGTCTCTTCTAAGCTCTGGCTCCACGTATTACTGTAAAGTCCTCACCCGCTGTAGCAGCTGGTACTTTTCTTCACAATCTAGTTTCTCTGCAAGGTTTAAATGCTACTTCAAACAGCCACAGCAGTGATTTTCATTTTTTAAAAATTTATTTTTTTAAAATACAGTATACATAGGAAACAAGTATATAAAAACATAGACAAAATTGCAACAAGTAAAGGAGGATGCTATTTTGGGAAGGAAGGTAGGATAAATTGTATTTTAATGTCAGCTGGGTTTCTAGTCTGCATAATTTGTTTTGCAAATCAGAAGTAATGGGAGGGAGCGATACCTCCAGTGCAGTGTTTACTGAAATGCATCTTTACAAAAAAAATCAGAGGCTGAAGTAAAGGTGAATAAGCTGAAACATCCCCCAGCAGAGCGTAATGCTGGTGCCTTGGTTGGAACCAGCATGAGCACGCAGGGAATACTCCAGCAGTGAAAAACACAAACCTGTACCCTCCTCTGCACCATGTAGTGTCAGAATACAGTTTTAGCCACCGCATATAACAACAACAATCTTTTGAATGTTTTCTGCTGCAAGATGACAAATGGCATTAGATCCTGGCCTGACCACCTCTAATTTCAAATATATATATTTAAAAAAAAAAGCTTAGAATTTAAAGTTATACTGTTTAAATAGTGCTTCTTTGGTGTAGTGCAACATTGCCAAATATAAAAATAATTGTTACACTATATAATAACTAACTACAGTATTTATCAGTATCTAAACTTCCAAGAGCAAAGGCAGAATTTTGTCTGCTTGTATGCATCTATACCCCAAATAAAAAAGCTTAATACCTGAGAAAAGGTTTAACTCTTTCAAACTTCCTGGCCAATTTAACCTTCGTGGGTGTGTAAAAGTACTTTCAAGCAGAGGCAACAGTGATCTGCATTGGCCATTTACTCCTCTGAACCCATCTTTCAACATGCTCTTCTACAGAAAATACATGACACTGGCTAGGTCTGAGATCTTAGGGAGTAATAAGACCTGGCTAATGTAGATTCCTGTACAACAAAAATATTTGACCACATTCTTACATCTTTAATACTTAATATTCCATGTTCTGTTTCTACACATCAACACTGAGGTAAGAAAGGCAAGTCTTGTAGCATTGATCTCTGCTTCAGGTAATAGGATTTGGCATGAAAGATTGCATGGATTTTGATAGGAATGCATTAATAGGCAGCTAAAAGAAAATCCTTCCTCAGAAGGAAAAAGTGCAATAAAATACATGCATTTGTCCCAAAAGACCACAAACCATGCACAGAATCGCAGCTCATTTTGTTTTTTCTAATAAGATCTCGTTGAATCCCGTTATCCTGGAGCTGTGAGTCTCAGGGCATACATTGGCATAAAGCAGTGGAGATTTCTTGTAGCGAAACCGGACTGATCCCTAGAGGCAAAAGTATCCATAAGTTAGGTAGAATGGCAGCTGCTGAAATGCTTTAAAATTCTAGGAATAGAAAGCTCATTATCAGCATATATTAGACTCTGGTTCTGCCTTCCTTAACTAGTCACAGCACTAGCGATAAAAAAAAAAAAAAAGCTTTTTCAGAGAGAAAGGAGCAATGGAGTCTGTTTTTCCATGGTTCCCAGTAACTGCAAGTTTTGTATAAAACTATGCTGTACTTAAACCAGAATCCTCTGTGATACTGCAGTATGAAAGAGAAAATGACCCTGCAGTGCTTAAAGGTAGTGTTGAAGACCAAATCTAGTCTGTGCTTTCGATATATATACATAGAGCAAGCCTCCTGGGTAGATTACACAATATATAATAGTAATGCTATTTACATTTTTAAACAGTCTCGCTGTTGCATTTGGTGTAACCTAACTGGTACTGGCTTATTTTTACTTTTAAAAGCTGAAGCTTTTCCAGTTCATAACAAACGGGATTTGCATAAGGAAGATGAAGGAAGCAAAACAATTTCAGTCCATTCAAAAAATAAATACATAGGAATCTAGGCAAATGCCAGGTGGTAAGCCCCAGCATTTCTGCAAATTTACCATGGGCAAGAACCTTGCAAAACCTAAAGCATTTAATACCTGTGGTAGTGCCCTGATGGAGGTGATGCCGTCCACAGACCGACTGGTGTCCACCTTGAAACCACTGTGGTGGTGCAGCACCTTCAAGCACTGAAGAAAGCTCGAGTTTCTGTGCAAGCCGTCCATGGAAACGGCTTTCCTGACAACAGGTGCAGCCGACAGCACTAGTCCAAGAGGCCAGGAATGCATTATTGCACTCAGAGTCCAAGTCTTGTCCAAAGAACCGTTTGCAGAGAGCAGAGGAGCTCGAACAGGTGAGGCTGGCAGCAATGAAATAGGTTTATCTACATCCATGTCATCCAGTTCCATGACAGCCAGTGTGTTCATTTTTGCCTTTAAAAAAAAAATCTCAAATGATTTGTAAAAATTTGCAAATGCAATTGTCACCCAAAACAGTAAAAAACTCATAATACTGATAAATCCAAACTAAAGGAGAGAGTACAGTTGGCATTCAGAGGGCTATTTTGTTCACTTTCATCCCCAAGGGTTTCTGGATCCGCAGCCCTCTGTGCCATGGGTTCGCTATCCCCCAAAGATGAAAGAAGGGATTACTCTTCCCTTGTCAGAAAACTGATATTGTTATATTATGCTTTTTGATAAGTGGGATCGATGTAGTTTGCTCATTAAATGCCCTGCTCCTTGCTTCCATACCAGTGCAGAGCTGAGAAATCTCATTAGCAAAGTGAAGTGATTAAAAAAAAAAAAAGTAAACTGAAAAACAGTAATTCAAGACTGCTGTAATCCTAAATTCAAAATGTTTACCATCTCCTATTTTCTTCCTACCTAAGAACATAATAAATTGCCATACTGGGTCAGACCAAGTATATTGAAAAGCACCGGTCCAAGTACAGATCCCTGAGGCACTCCACTGTTTACCCTTTTCCACTGAGAAAATTGACCATTTAATCCTACTGTCTGTTTCCTGTCTTTTAACCAGTTTGTAATCCACGAAAGGACATCGCCTCCTATCCCATGACTTTTTCGTTTTCTTAGGAGCCTCTCATGAGGAACTCTGTCAAATGCCGTCTGAAAATCCAAATACACTACATCTACTGGTTCACCTTTATCCACATGTTTATTAACTCCTTCAAAAAAGTGAAGCAGATTTATGAGGCAAGACTTCCCTTGGGTAAATCCATGCTGACTTTGTTCCATTAAACCCTGTCTTTCTATACGCTCTATGATTTTGATATTTAGAATAGTTTCCACTATTTTTTCCCAGAAACGAAGTCAGGCTCACTGGGCTATAGTTTGCTGGATAGCCCCTGGAGCCTATTTTATGGATGGATGATATAAAAATAGAGCGTGTGATAATGTTTAGATAACACTTTAATGATTTATAAGTACAAAAAGATGTATTGAACAATGAACAAAATAAAGGCTTGTTTCCTGAATGCATGTAACTTCTTCCCTCCCTGAAAGAGATTCCTCTATGCGGCTTAGTGCACTTTGCTTGGGGAGAGTCCTCTGTGGTTGAGCACCCCCCGTGCCTCTCTGGACAGGGAAATATTGCCAGGAGATACCTGAAGCTCAGACTCTTTACCAAGACCATCAGGCTTAAGATTTCTTTGCATTCATTCCAAATGACAGCCATCATGTCAAGCAGGATGGCTGGACTCATTTTCGGAGCTGTTCTAGCTGAGTGCAGCCAGAGAAAGATTAAATAGAATTTTTACATAAATGGAGCAAGATGGGCACCTGTTCCATTCTCAGCTCTTGTGACTATGGGCATGGTGCTTACCTTCCACTTCCTCCAAGCTTGCTTGATAGCAGAGGCAGCTCTGTGCATTCTCTTGATCTGTATCCGTGTCAACCAAGCTCGAACAGCTAAAGATTTAACACACACAAGTTTAGAACTTTTATAGTGCGATTACTAGAAAGAAAACTGAAGGCAAGAATGATAAATTTCCAGAAGTTTATATAGATCAGATGTTTTATAATGTTGAAATTATATAAATCTGAAAAATACAGTGGGGTCATTTACTGGAACAGTTGATTATTCAAGTATGTGCTTCCCAATTAAAACAGAAAATAATATTTTCCTCAAGCACCGCTGCTGTGATCCATTTAGGTCTGGCTGCAATTTTGGTAGTGCATCTAATATTCCTGTAAAAAAATAGCATTTAATTAGTACTAAAGACTGTACGTTGAAAAATGCCTTTTTCATGATGTTATAATTACCTGAACCTACTAGTTGGCTCAGATAACAGACTCTCCCCTGTAGTAAAACTGAAGTAATAAATAAAAATTGAAAATCTTCCCTCATCACAGGAGGGTGTAAGGGCAGCAGCCTGGGCTATTGCAAAAGCCTTGCATACAAGTGCACACCGTTTTTGTTTCGGTTTGCAGGTAGGCTGTGCTAGACATGACAGACGTGCAGAAGCGGTTCCAGGTACTCGCAGGCTTACTCAGAAGCAGCTTCTGCCGCTGGGAGATGGCAGATACCCCACCCCTCCCCTCCCCCCCCCCCATACCTGCTTGGATAAGGCTGGCTGCCCGCTTTTGCTTTGCCGTTTTCCGGCATCTGTATGTCCTCCAGCAGCACTGAATGCAGAAGGCACTCT
Organism: Rhinatrema bivittatum; assembly: GCF_901001135.1. NCBI lineage: Eukaryota > Metazoa > Chordata > Amphibia > Gymnophiona > Rhinatrematidae > Rhinatrema > Rhinatrema bivittatum. Next base: position 178,661,613 of record NC_042622.1, read on the forward strand.
CCCAGAGCACTGATGCTCTCTTGGCTTCGAGCAGCTCCAGCTGTGTAGAGAGAAGCAGTGTTCTACCATGAAAACGGTGAAATCACTGTCAAGTAAATCAGATTTGCAACAAAAGCCAAAAATGTGTGGAAAAAAGGAGGTGCCAGCTCAAAGATTTTTTTAAATTTTTTTTTTAGTGGTTTTAACCCAACCCGTAAATATTGGTATCTCTTTAAATATCACAACCCCCCCTCCCCCTCAACATACACACACACACACACACACACGTATGCCTCTCCGCTGTGCACTAATGTGTGCCGGAGGGTTTTATGAAGTAAACGTACAGTCTGCAGCACTGTAAAAGCCCCTGCGCCTCCTCTCAGATATGCTACCACACAGCTCGGCCCACCTTCGACTGCAGCCTGCCACCCTTAAAATGTCCTTGAGAGAAGCGCCCACTTCCTCTGGGTGATCTGTACCCTAGCACTGTAAAGCCACCGGACATACAGAACCTTTTGTGCCTTCTGCGATTTCGCAGTGATGCTCACCGTGGAATGAGTCATAAATACTTTGGTTTTGCCACAGTGCGCCAGTGCATTACTGGGTGCCACCTCTGCTTTACTGTGAAGCAAAGATACTGCCCTTTCTTCGGGCACTAAGGTTTTCAACATCTCATGCACGACACAGCGCAGCGTGTCATGATTCTCCTCTATTGTGCCCAAACCTGCAAAATTGGGAGAAAAAAAATAAAATAAAGAGTACACAGCAGAGTGAATCATTCTGTCTGTTTTACATTAAACAGCAGTGGCTGCAAAGCCCTACAGTTGCCATGAAGGAGAGAAACCTCAGGGGGGAGAGGATATGTCCCTTCAACAAACTTACTTCCTGGAAGGATGTCACAAATATCCTGTTTTCTCCTATCAAAATTCCACCTGGATGGATTTAGCTATACATAGGACAAAACACTTTATTGAGCTTTGTTCACTCGTTTATTAAAGAACTGCATAGTTTATTCATTTTTAATTTTCTAATACCAATATGGCTGAAAATTACTTAGAAGTTTCCTCCTTAGCAGGCAATGTCTTACTTAATATGGAAGCTCATAGCTTAGAAACTAGTGTCTTGTATTTTGTCCTGTCAGTGAAAGACCTGCAAAAGGGAATAAACGGGGGGGAAAAAAAAGCTCCTCCCACAATAAATCACACTTAAAAAAGGCTTTCAGGTTTCCTGGACAGGACTGCCCTGTGACTTTCCTCTCGCATCAGTGCAGTTTTCAAGTAAAACTCTTTCTATGCTATCAGCCCCGATACACAGAGAAAATGGAATAGGAAGCATTCTGAAAAGGGCTTCGTGCGAGGTTGTCAAGGCGCTGATCTAATGCAGTAGTTCTCGGCCCTGTCCTGGAGGCGCACCTAACCAGTCCACTTTTCAGGATAATTATGGTGAAGTCAACATTCAGCGACGGGGTGAGCGGCAAATGTATCTGGGGGAAACTTGTCCCGGGTATTCAGCAGGACTTGTATACACAAGTCTCTCGCTGAATATCAGGGGATAATGTTATGCATATAACTATCTGAATAATCTTAGGACTGATTTCTCTGACTGGACTTGTATGTGTAACTTCACCTGGATAGTACTGAATATGTGAACTTGCCTGGTGACCCTTTTTGTGTGGGTAAATTTTGCATGCACAAAACTGAGCAATTACCACTTGCCTGATAATTTCCTTTTCTTTAGGACAGTCAGTTGAATCTAGAAGATGTAGGTCATGCACCTCTACCAGCAAATTGACATCTCAGTATATATACCTCCTGCAGTGACATCAGCCTGCTGCTATTCTCTTCAAAAGCAATTATGGACAGACTTGCAAAAAACTTGATTAAAAACAGAGAACCATTTCAATACTCTGTCAACAGGCAACACTGAGCTCAGACAAGTCTACGAACTGGACGAACACTTACCAGTAAACCCTATAACACGCAGCCATGGAGGAGGACCATAAAAAGGAAAATTGGTTCTTACCTGCTACTGTTTGTTCCTGTAGTACCACAGATCAGTCCAGACTCCTGTGTTTTGCCTCCCCTCCAGCAGATGGAGACATAGAAAGTTTTACTACCACTGCCACTTAAGACAAGGTGCCACCTGCAGTCTCAGTATTTTCCTGAACCCAAGCCAAATAAAAACTGCAAATAAATACGTAACCATTTAAGAACCTTCCCCGAACGAGCAGTGGGAAGTGGAAAACAACAGCAGCCAATTTTGTTCACATCAAAACCCCTTGTAGGAATAACAAAACCTGTGCCATTCTTCTGAATAATTACAAAGGAAAACAGCAGATCGAGCGGACTCTCCAAATCTCCCCTTACACCAAAGGGCAGGACGCTGGCCTAATCTGTGGTACTACAGGAACAAAAATTAGCAGGTAAGAACCAATTTTCCTTTCCCTGTACGTACCCAGATCAGTCCAGACTCCTGGGATGTACCAAAGCTTCCCTAAAAGGCGTGGGACTGTGAGAATCCTGCTCAAAGCACTCTCACCAAAACCCATGGCCCCTGGAGCCTGGACATCCAGCCGGTAGTGCCTGGCGAAAGTGTGCAACAGATGTCCAAGCAGCCGCCTTGCAGATCTCCTGCAGTGAAACTTGCTGACACTTGGCCCAGGAGGTTGCCTGGGAATGGGTAGAATGTGCCCTAAGCCCCTCTGGAACTAGACAACCTTGACAAATATAAGCAGAGCCAATCGCTTCCTTCAGCCATTTCATAATTGTAGCTTTGAATGCTTTTTGTCCCTTTTTTGCATCATTCCAAAGCACAAAAAGATGATCTGATAAAAGGAAGCCGTTCGTGACCTTCAGGTAGCGAAGCAATGCACACCTCACGTCCAAATGCTGCATCTCCTTTGACTGGGGTGCCGACGAATCTAATGCTGGGAAGGCCAGTAGCTCCACAGATTGATTTAAATGGAATGACGATACTACCTTCGGCAGAAAGGAAGAGACAGTCTGTAAGGAAACCCCCGAATCAGAAATTCTCAAAAAGGGCTCCCTATGCGACAAGGCCCGAAGTTCCGAGATTTGCTGAGCTGAACAAATAGCTACTAAGAAAACCACCTTCAACATGAGATCTTTTATGGTCGCTCGCTTTATGGGCTCAAACGGGGCTGTACACATGACCTTCAGGACTCCGTTAAGGTTCCAAGAAGGACATGGTTTTCGAACCGGTGGACGCAAATGTTTGGCCCTATCGAGAAAACAGACCACATCTGGATGGGTAGCTAGCAAAGATCCTCTCTCTTCACCTCGAAGACAGACCAAGGCTGCCACCTGAACCCGGACGGAATTAAAAGACAACCCTTTAGTCAGATCATTCTGTAGAAAGGCAAGAACCTGTGCAACGGAGGCTCGCCAAGAATCCACTCCTTGCTCCATGCACCAGGATTCAAAGTCTCTCCAGACCTTCACATACGATAAGGAGGTAGAAGTCTTTCTAGACTGTAAGAGAGTAGTGATAACCCCCTCCGAGTATCCCTTCTTTCTTAAATGCTGCCTCTCAAAAGACAGGTCGCTAGACAAAAGCGATGTGCCAGATTCGAAAATATGGGCCCCTGATGAAGGAGATTCAGTATATGAGCTAATCTCAACTGAGCATCTACTGCCAGGTTGATTAAGTCCACGAACCACGGACGTCTTGGCCATTCCGGTGCCATGAGGATCACATCACCTAGATGCCCCTCAATGCACTGCAGGACTTTGCCCACAAGCGGCCAAGGCGGAAACACGTTAGAGCAGTCTTCAGCTGAAGAACCATGGAGCCTTGGCATTGTGATAAGTTGCCATTAGATCATGCATGGTGTGCCCCACCTGTGTCTAATTAGGGACATCGCTTCTTCTGACAGCTCCCACTCTCTGGGATCCAGTTGCTGCTGGCTTAGAAAATCTGCCTGCATGTTGTCTGTGCCTGCTATATGAGAGGCTGCTAGCAACCATAGATGTGCTCTGCCCAGCCGATCAGATCCTGAGCCACCGCCTGGCTCTTGGTACCCCCCTGTTGATTGATGTACGCTACCACAGTTGCGTTGTCTGACAACACTCTCACCGGCTTTCCCCTCACCAGGGGAAGAAAAGCTTGTAGGGCCAAGCAAATTGCTCTCGTCTCCAGATGGATGATGGGCCATAGTGCCTTCTCTGGCGACCAGTGACCCTGAACAGACTGGTTCCGACACATGGGGAGACTGGCGTCTTTGGTGACAATTGTCCAGTGCAGGATTGCAAAGTCTACCCCCACCTCAACTTTTCCAGCAGTAGCCACCACGAAAGACTGTCCCAGGCCTTCTTCGTAAGCAGCAGGAGAATACGAAACCGCTCTGACAGTGAGTCCCATCGGGATAGCAAGGCTGACTGTAGCAATCTCATATGAGCAAAGGCCCATGGTACTAGTTCCAAAGTGGAAGCCATAGAGCCAAGAACCTGCAAATAATCCCAAACCTTGGGCACCTGTTTCCTCAACAAGCTGCAAACCTGCGATTGTAACTTGGAAATTCATTCCTCGATGAGGAAAACCTTTCCCGCCTGTGTGTTGAAACGCGCCCCCAGGAATTCCAAATTCCGAGAAGGGGAAAGGTGGCTCTTGGACAGATTGACTATCCAGCCTAACGATTGCAAACATTGAAGAACCAGACCTATTGCCTCCCAGCATAGGTATTCAGACTTCGCCCAATTCAACCAATCGTCCAGATAGGGATGAACCAGGACCCCGTCCTTCCGGACAGCCACTGCCACCACGACCATCACACCTTGGTGAAGGTCCTGGGGAGCTGTCGCCAAACCAAAGGGCAGAGTGCAAAACTGGAAATGTTCCCTCAGAACACAAAATCTCAGGTATCTGATGGTCTGGCCTGATGCCGATGGGTAAATATGCTTTGGTCAAATCAAGCGAAGCGAGGAACTCCCCCTTGTGCACCAAAGCAATCAATGAGCGCAAAGTTTCCATGCGTAAACGAGGAACCCATAAGCCTTTCTTGGGAACTATGAAATAAATGGAATAGCAGCCTGTCCCCTGCTCTTCTATGGGGATTGGACAGATGGCTCCCAGCCTGTGAAGATGCACGTGTTGTCTTGGATTGCAAGCATCTTTTCCTCGAACTGCTCTTCGGCAAGGAGTTGGAGGATTTGATACAATCACTCGGTGAGAATAAGGTACATCGCCTACCTGAGGACTGGCCGAGGTCTAGAGGGTCTTTTGTGGCCAGATCTCGGTTTCGTTGACAATTGCCAAGCTGCGACATGTATGCTTTTTCCAAGTATTATCGTTGATTGTGCAAACCCGGGAGCAAGCAGCCTTTGCACATGCGATTTTTGACTGGAAATAGCTTGGGTACATCCCACTTGTTCTGGATTCATCTGACTGGACGTTAGTAAATGAGAAATTACTACTTACCTGATACTTTCCTTTTCTTTAGGACAGTCAGATGAATCCAGCTTCCCTCCCTTAGCTGCCGAATGGTTGTTCCCTGTACGTACCCAGATCAGTCCAGACTCCTGGGTTTCCTCGAACAATTCTCGTAGTGAATGAGCCAATTCTAAAGCGTAACCTTGTTTTATCATACTTAAGACCCAGTGGTCGGATGTAATTTTGGTCCACTCCTCGTAAAAATAGGGTCAACCGGCCCCCAGTGGTCGGCTCTGAGGAGCGAAACAGCCTGGCATCATTGGGCAGATTTGGTGCAGCCTTGGGAAGAGCCATCTCTTCCTGGTCCCCTTCCTCAAAAGGGCTGGCTCCACAATGGCTGCCTCCTGGAAGGCTATCGTTGGGAATTACCCAATGCCCTGGCCAGTCGAAAATGCCTATTCCTTCCTACCCGAAAATGGGCTGGGAAGGAGCTTTTCCCCTTGGGCTTATTCTCAGGCAATTTGTGAACTTTGTTTTCACCGAGAAGTTTAATCATCTCCTCTAAATCCCGACCAAATAGCAAGTTTCCTTTGAAAGGCAGATAACGCAACTGGGACTTAGAAGAGACATCTGCCGCCTAGTTACACAACCACAACAGACGACGTGCCGAAACAGCGGAAACCATGGTTCTGGCTGAAGTGCGGAGTAAATCATGGAAAGCATCAGCGCTATAAGCAATGACAGACTCCAGGCGCCCCGCCTGGAGGGCTTCCTCCTCCAATACCTCGTTGGCCAGGAGCTGCTGAACCTAGCGAAGGCCTGCTCGCAAAGCAAAATTGCTACATATAGTCACACGAACCCCGAGCGCTGAGACTTCGAAAATCTTCTTGAACTGAATTTCCAGCTTGCGATCCTGCAAGTCCTTGAGGGCAGTTGCGCTGGTAACTGGAATGGTGGTCTTTTTCATAACAGCTGAAACTGCCGAATCCACCTTGGGGAGCCGAAGAAGCTCCAAAGCCTCCTCTGGTAAAGGATACAGCTTATCCATAGCTTTGGCCACCTTCAGCCCCATGTCTGTGGTATCCCACTCCCGAAAGAGTAAATCGGTGGCTGAAAAGTGAAAAGGAAAAAGAGGAAGGCAGACCCCTTAAGCCCAACACGACCAGGTCCGTAGCCCCTAGCCGGGATTCCTCCTGGGGAGTCTCAATACCCAGTTCCGGAAGAATGGCAGGGATGAGAGGGCCCAATTCATCCCTACGAAAAAGCCTGACCACCTTGGGATCGTCGCCATCCGCTCAATGAGATCCCCACAGACCTCCCTGCGCTGGATCTGTTTCCCCCTCCACCCCCCTCGGGGGCTGGGAAGATAACTGCGGATCCTCCTGTTCCTCAGAGTCTGAAGAAAAATCCAAAACAGCCTGAGGTGCCCCAAACCTCAAAGGGTGACCCGCCTCCTCAACAAATTTAGCCTTTTTCCTGGGCCTGGTCTCAGGGTCTGACAACCCAGAGCTACGTAACACCCTCTTTTTACCTGATTTTCTGACTTTGAAAGCTCTGTGCATCAACAGCACAAAGTCTGAATTAAATGATGAATCTGAGGAATAATCATCAGTATCCCCTGCCGGGATATCCCCTAAGCAATGTGGACCAGGCCGCCTAGAGTCGCCCCTCTCAGGGGCTGTCTTTTGCGGGGATAACTGCAGCAGGAGATTTCCTCTCCCCCCCCCCGCTGCATTCACTGCCGTGCAGACTGCCGCAAGCAAATCCAAAATGGCGCCCGTTCCCATGCTCAGCGGGAACGGGCTGAGAGTCAAGGCAGTAGCTCCCCAAAAATTCCGGAGACAGTCTGGACCCTCATAAAGACCCTCGGACGGGTCGCGGAGGCTCCCTCTCCTCCTGAAAGGCAAGAGGAACAAAGGCTGTCCCTGGACAGCCGCGCACGCGGCTCTCCTCGGCATCGCTAAAAATAAACACCAAACTTTCCCCCAGCACAACCCGACGAAAATGCGGCAAAAGGAAGCGAGGGAAGCCCAACATGAACGGAGGGAAGGGAGAGCCCCGACAGAGAAAAAGGCACAATTTGGAAATAAAACTTTTTTTTTTTTTTACTTGCCGCCAAGCCTCCAGGTCCCGATCCTACTGGGGGGAGTGAGCCGGGCTCTCCGGTATCACCCCCAGTACTTTAGTACGCTGGAAATAGGTTTCTCAACCCCGCACATCAGCGGCCTCTGCAACCAGGGGGGATGGTCCCCTCAGGTCCTAGCAACCCCCTGGGAGGCGGAAGACTGTCTCCTGAAGCCTAACTTTTAACCTTGTCGCCTTTAATGTTTTGTTTTTTTTTAAACCAAATACCTCTTCACCATAAACCTAACTAGGCTAGAATTAACCCTAAGCCAACACTAAGTAATATCACAGACTGTAGGTTTTGCATCCGCCATCTGCTGGAGACAGAGTAATACTGACTGACTGTAGGTGGCATCCTGGTATTTATGGCAGAGTCCATCAAAATTTCTCTGTCTCCATCTGCTGGAGGGGAGGCAAAACCCAGGAGTCTGGACTGATCTGGGTACGTACAGGGAAAAAGCCTTAGAGCGGGACCTAGCCTACAGAGGCTGCTCAACCCGCCAGGCTGCCCACATCCCTCGACCTCCCAGAGTGGTACGAATGTCAGAATGGCATGCCGAGCAAAGAGACCGGAGGAAATTGGAAGCCCTACATCAAAAAAACCCTCCTGTCTCTATTTCTTTTTAACTTACCTAAGCTCAGGCCTTCCCGGCTGAGTACAGAGGAGGTCTATGGCTGCGAGGGGAGAAGGCATAAGTCATCACAGTCACGCTCGTCTTCCTGCACTCACTGCCTTTCAGCCGCTTAAGCAGCTAAGTCCACACTGGCTGAAAAACTAGCTACTGTACCAAAGTAGTCATCTGAGGGTCCACGGAAATCACCTCAGGAATTCTCAACTGGGGGAGGGACCTTTTGGTATCACCACAGGACAGCGGGGTGAATCTTCCTTATTTCTCCTTTTTTAAATCGAAGCAATCCCCAGTAGGGAGATGCACGTCCACCATCTGCTGGAGATGGAGAATACTGGCAGGCTGATTTCACTGCAGGGGTGTATATACTGTGATGTCAGCTTGCTCCGTCTCCATCTGCTGGTAGAGGTGCATAATCCACTTGTTCTGGATTCATCTGACTGGATGCAAAGAAATTTTACGTTTGACGGGGGGGGGGGGGGGGGGGGAAGAGAAGAGGGGCATATTCTAATCTCAGATGTGCACATAACTTAAAAAGTTAAATGCACAAAGGGCTCTGAATATCGACTTCACTGAATATGGATGGGACTGGAGATCCAGCAAAGGCAAATTTGCCACGTGCTTATTCTGAAAACCAGATCCATTGCCTCCAGGACAAATTAGGGGACCACAGGCCTAACCACACTGGTTACAGACAGAATGCATCTGCATTTCATGCTTCTGTGCGCACAAGTGAATGTGTAACAAATGCCGGCAGGAAAGCGGGTGGGCCTAGGCTTGAAGTTACAGAACAGCTCCACCCAAAACCACCCATTTTAATTTGGCACAGATGCTGGGTGATTAAGGCACGGCACTTTTAAGAACAGAGCTGGAGAGCAGTATACAGGATAACATTTACCTTGCAGATCTGCTGCACTTTAAAGCCATTTTCTCTTAAGAGAGCGCCTGCAATATTTGAAAGCTGCAGAAGGGCAGAGTGGGAAGAGACCAGCGGCGGAGTCCGTGAAGCTACAAGGGCAGAACGTGTGACAGGCAAGAAGAGAGGCCAAAGAGCGGGGAGACGGCTGGAGAAGACAGAGAAGGAAGACAGTAAATGCTGCAAACAAAACAAGTGAAAATCCCTCACAACGCGCTGTTCCAGGATTAGGCACCATTCAGCTGCAGCTTCTAAAATGAAGACAGGAGGGCTACAGCCAGGCGGGATATAACCTCAGTGAGCAGGGCTTCTTGGGAGTGCAGAAATAGGGAAGGAACCCCTTCTCATTAATAAAGTTAATCTATCCCTTTGTTTGTAAATCAAAATCTGAGCAGGTCAGCGGCCTGCAGCTCTGTGAAAGCAGCACATTCAGCCTCTCTCTTATGCATGTTAGGGGAACAGGGAGGTTTAGAGAGAGGGAATCTGCTCTTAAGGCTTTTACATTTTTCAAGTTTTCCTATTTGCATTTTTCTGCTTGAAATAACTCCCATCCTCTCTTTCAACATTTATGTCTTGCGGGGAGGGGGAAGAGAGGGAGTTTGGCTCTTTGGCTACTTGATACCAGAACACATGAACGAGACACTTTTGGGGGTTGTCTGGTTTTAACTTGCAAACACCTCCTGATGGTCAGTCAGAGAGAACGGTGAGTGAAATTCCAGAAACATAAATATGTAACATGTTGAAACCAGTGCTAAGTACCTCTTTTTTTCTTGGCGGAGGGGCTGCTCTTTACATACAGTTCAGCTCCTGACTTGGATGGAGTCGGTCTCATCAATGCATAACGCTGCATGAAACTCTGGAAGGGCATCCTACAGGCAAACAATACATGCAGGCGATCACAGCTGGGCAAGTTTCTTCCAGCTTTAAGTCTTACCATGGCGGATGCTGTCTTATTTGGCACAGGCAAAAATATGACTGGCATTGGGGAAGAATGTGCGTTTGACAGGTCCTACCTCTAGTTAAACAATGTTTAATTAATATCCAGCAGACTTCTGATGGTGGAAAGGGTAGGGACGGCAACCAGAAGGGGACAGAGAAATACAGTATTATAAATGTTCTGATGAGCAGATAGAGAGGGCAATAATCAAAAGGTCTTTCACCCACAGAAATGGGGGATTACTTACTACTCACCCTCAAGGTGAGCTAAATTAATGTGGGTAATTTTACCTGCACTGTTAAGAGGCATTCCTGGGGGATGGAACAACACACGTAGTTATTGTATAATCAAAACTACGTTCATACTTTCTGACAGAAATATTACCTGGAGAGAAAGCAAGGCACAATTCTCTGTGGGTAATTTTTTTTTTTTTTTTTTTTTAAGGGGTATGGGAGGAAGACAAAGCAAAACTATATGCACGCCCCTTTGCTTTAGTTATTTTAGCAAGCTATACGAGTTAAAAACTACCCATCATGCTTGTCAGACCACAAGTAAGTTTAATTATCTACCCCACAATGCAATACTAGTACAAGGTCGATGGATGAGGTGTTTTGAAGGTTTAAAATATAAATAAATACTTTAATATAAAAAAAATATATATATATATAAATAAATAATAAATTATCCCCAGGCCCTACCTGATGGGGAATCCAGCTGCACTAATGTTAATCGTCTCCACAATGCCACAAGCTTCCAGCTGACTGAGAACCTGCAGCAAAATACACGAGGTCGCTACTTAAGCATTTCAACTATCTATGACATACTGGTCCACAGTTTCCAGCACCAACATTCGGGAATATGAGGGCTGCTAAAGGTCTCTGTTTTTAAGACCAAATGAAATGTCAACTGGCATCAATCAAATTGAGAGCTACTGTAGAACGTGAAATGTTAGAAAAAATGCCAAAGCAGGTTATATTATCTAAACATATTACTACTTCTTCGGCAACTACACAAAAAAATAACATATAGGAGAATTGAAATATTAGACGAGCAAAATTTTAACACAAAAAATAGGAACGGTGAATGCACGCATTAATACTTCAGGTATTATACTCTGTACTTCTTTAAATCAAGCTTATTGCAGACGGCCAAGGGATGAATATATTTGTTAAGAACATAAGAATTATGGTTTTTCTTAAGAAAAACCTTACCTCTTCCTTTTTAAAGGTCATAGCCTGGCAGTCCATGTTGGGTTTGATGCATCGGATGTAGTGCGGGGCGGTGCTGTTCAGAACGTGCATCAGTCTCTCCAGAGATCCCTAGAGCAAGGAAAGCCAAGAAAAAGCTGGTGACTGCATACCGGATGCTCCGAGCCGCATGCACTCCCCTCTGGAGTCTTGAAAGCTGCATCGAGTGCCACGAGACCGAGGACCCTACCCTGCCTTTGAAATAATTTTCAACTACGTAAGAATATACTTCGCACACAACTTGCACTGCAGTCACCAGAGAGTTCCAGAATAAGCTGAGAAAGTTAACAGGTTTCTATATTGCTTTTTTGTAAATTCCCACCCTATTGTGTTTAGAAACGTACCTTTTTTCCCTAAAAAAATAAAATTAGAACCTGAAATCTCAGAAAGGAATAAGACAAGCTGACTCAGCCCTGCTGATCTGGCGTATATCCAGTAATGATATATGATAAGGGCCGGATCTACCTCTGCTCCACTAGAGCGGTTAGTCAGCCTTGCTTTTCCCCGCTTCTTCTTCTGCGCTATGTGGAACGCACAAGTACTCCAAGCTCTGCTGCCAGACTTCTAGCTAGTCATCAATATTCCATCTATAGCCAGCCGTAAGAAAGATACTTCCATTAAAAGAAGAAAAGGAAACAACTTAAAATTTTCTAGGAGGAAAGGAGAGGAGAAAAGAACTTTGTTTGGGGTGAGGTTCCCGGCCCTGCTGCCCTGCTCCGCCCTTTCGACCTCATCAGCTGAGACCAGCCTTTGCCTATAAAGACGCCGCTGCTGCGGCATTCCTACGAGGAAAGGAGAGGAGAAAAGAACTTTGTTTGGGGTGAGGTTCCCGGCCCTGCTGCCCTGCTCCGCCCTTTCGACTTCATCAGCTGAGACCAGCCTTTGCCTATAAAGACGCCGCTGCTACGGCGCGTAGCGTCCGCCGGCGCGACGTCTAAGCCGCGCGCCGTCAAAGGGGCGCGCGACTTAATTTCGACTTGCTTTCGACGGCTGGAGAAGTAATCAGTAAAAGTTGGGGAATATCTTTTCGAAACTCCCAACCTCCCAGAGGACCAGAGGATCTCTATAAGGAAATCTAGTGAGGTAAGAGCCCTCTTAATTTGACTTTTCACTAATGCCTCATACTAAACGCAAGGGGCGTTTGCGTATGGACTCCTCTATACCAGCGCAACCCCCCCTAATGCAACAAATGATAGAGGGGTTTTTCTCACCAGCAGCAGTTTCAACACCGGGAGCTGGGTCCGTTGAGGGTATAGGAGGTGAGCAAAACCATACCCTCCTGGACATTCAGACTTCTCTAAGCCCCGGAGCACCTCAAACGCCTTCACACCCAGCCCTAGGACACATCCAAAGTTCAGCTCATGAGAAGCATTTGTCAGAATGCATGCTCATGAACTTAGAGGAGGATCTGGGAAGTGTTCCTGATAAGGGAAAAAAACCATCAGAACGATGTGAAGAAGACCTGGCAACAGAAATGTTAAAGATCTCAGAGGTTTGCCAGGAAGGGGGGGGGCCATCTGATCTCAATATGGAGAAAATAGTACAACCTGAAGTGATCACGTTGGATACTATTTGGAAGGCCATAATGACTATGGATAAATCTATAACATTGTTAACTAAATCTATAAATGCATCTAATAATAAAGTGAAGGATATTGACTCTGTAGTTGATACCCATGAAGTAAAGATTAATGAGATTTCAAATCAGTTAACATCGATAAAGGAAATTCAGGTTAATCTGATTAAGTCAGATGAGTTAATGAAAAGAAATTATGAAAGAATTGAGAATAGGTTGAGATATTTAAATTTGAGATTGTTAAATTTCCCAAGTATGAAATTAATCTCACCTAAAGAACAACTTAAGAAATACTTGGTGAATGTTCTTTCAATACCATTGGAAAAAATTCCTGTTTTTTCAAAAATATATTTTGTCTCTAATAAGGGACTTAGCAATGAACTTAGGGTAGCAGATGTTAATATAGAAACAGATTTGACAGCTTTTCTTGAGGCACCCTCTGAAGAACAAATAGAATTCAGAGGGACATTATTAGTATCCTTTGTGAATGAAATGGATAGAGACATGATTTTGAGAACATTTCTTCTGAATCGTGAAAAAAAATATTATGATCAAAAAATATGGATCTATCCAGATCTTACAAAGGATACTCAGGCAAGAAGAAAAAAATTTGTAGTAATGATGCAAGAGGCCAAATCATTAGGAATTCCAGTGGTCATTAAATATCCATGTAAATGTACATTTTCTTACAAGAATAACAAATATGTTTTTTATGAACCTGAGCATTTAAGGGTTTTTATAGATAAATGCAAAAGCGAGACTGATGACACCCAAGCTATTTGAGGAATAAGTTAAAGATAATCTGCTTTATATTTCCTACTGTTTGGAAATTAGTATAATACTTTATGGATGCTCATGTTTAATCCTGGTGGTCCTTTTTGCTTTATAAATATGAGACAGTAGAATGGTTTATACTAGAATGTGGATATATTCTTATTTGTATTTCTTCTGTAAAGATGTATGAAAACAGACTATGTTATAAACTATTTCATGTTTGTTAAGTCAAGGCAAATATATAAATAAATGAAAAAAAAAAAAAAAAAAAATTTTCTATCCACAGGCAAGCAGCAGCTCTGCAGGCAATATTCGGACTTCAGACTTGTTCGGCAAAGGAAAATTGATTCTTACCTGCTAATTTTTGTTCCAGTTCAGTCCAGACCCCTGGGTTTTGCCTCCCTGCCAGCAGATGGAGACAGAGAAAATTTCACTGACACTGTACATAACCCAAAGTGCCACCTCCAGTCCCTCAATATTGATCTGTACCCAAACCAAGATAGCAGCAACAACCATAAATTTCTAAGCAAATTCCCTCCCCTCCAACGAGCCGGAGGAAGATGAAGTTTCCTAAAAAAACAATGGAAAACTCTTTTCCCAAATTTAACATAATCGATCCGCATTGAAAACCTCCAACAACTCTGCACTATATACAAAGCAACAGTATGAGTGGCGGATTCTCACCCCCAGTAAAATCGGCAGGTCTCTAGACTGATCTGTGGAACTACAGGAACGAAAATTGGCAGGTAAGAACCAATTTTCCTTTCCCTGTACATACCCGGATCAGTCCAGACTCCTGGGATATACCAAAGCTTCCCTAACCGGGGTGGGACCTGGAGAACTCCGCTCATAGAACACTCTCGCCAAAGCACATGGAAGCTGCAGCCCCGACATCCAAGTGATAATGCCTAGCAAAAGTGTGCAATGACTTCCCAGTAGCCATCAAGCAAATTTTATGCGGAGACACCTGTTGTAACTCAGCTGAGGAAGTCACCTGAAAACGCATAGAGTGCGCCCTTAAACCCCCCGGCAGCGGGCACTCTTTAGAAATGTAAGTCGATTAGATCACTTTCTTCATTCACTGCACAATTGTAATCTTAGAAGCTTTACTTCTCTTCTTTGGACCACTCCACAGTAGAAAGAGATGATATGATCTACAAAGATCCGATCTATGTAAATCATAAGTGACCTTTAGATACCTCAATAATGCATGCCTCCCATCCAAGAGCCTAAGCTCCCCCACAAGAGATGTAGAGGAATACAAATCCGGAAAAGCTGGAAGCTGCACTGTCTAACTAAGATGGAACACCAAGACTATCTCAGGCAGAAAAGAAGGCACCATGCATAAAGATACCCCCGAATCAGACATCTGTAGAAAGGGATCTCGACACGACAGCACTTGGAGCTCCGAAATCCTCCTGGCTGAACACAGCCACCAAGAAAACCTCTTTAAGAGTCAAGTCCTTAGCCGTAGCGCTCTTTAGTGGTTCAAACCAAGCTTCACAAAATCCTCTAAGGACTAGATTCATATCAGAGACGGACAAATGTTTCGCACCCACGGACGCAAGTTCTTAGCTCCTCAAAGGAACAGTATAACATCCAGATTTGCAAACAGAGGATACCGTTGCACCTTACGCAGGAGGAAACCCAATGTCACTACCTGGACTCTCAGAGAGTTAAAGGCCAGTCCCTTGACCTGAACCTTCCTGTAGAAAAGCCAAAATATGCAACACCATAGCCTGAACCGGCTGAGGCTGCACTCGGTCAACAGCAGACCAGGACTCAAAGATCCTCCAAATTTGCAAATACATCAAGGATGTAGAAGGTTGCCCAGTTTGCAATAAGGCGGAAATAACCTCTTAAAAGCAAAGCTGCGAGACACAAGTGAGCTGCCTGACCCGAAAATATTTGGCCCTGGTGGAAAAGAGTTGACCAATGTCTGAATCTCAGGGGTCCATCTATGGCCATATTGATCTCTTGGACATTTCTCTATCTTCCATAATCCCTTGTCCACCAGAGGCCACACAGGGAAGACAAAGAAGAATCCTTTGAGTCCACAGCAGCACCAGAGCTCAGATTCTTTCCATACCGTGTTCTGTTCAACAGCTGTAAAACTGCGATGGCTTGGTGTTCTCTTTGGTCGGGATACCCCTATCTTTTGTGAATGAGACATCACTGCCTCCGACAGCTCCCATTCCCCAGAGTCTAACTTTCTCTGACTCAGAAAATCTACCTTAACATTGTTCACTCTGAGATATAAGACACTGTCAGCCGCTCCAAGTTCTGCTCTGCCCAGAGAATCAAATCCCGGGCCTCTCGAGCCACTGCCTGATTCTTGGCTCCGCCTTGATGGTTGACATAGGCCACGTCGTCACATTGTCTGATAGGATCCATACTGGATGGCTGCATAACCTTGGCAGACAGGCAAGCAACGCAAAATGCACTTCTCTTGTCTCTAACCAATTGATAAGATCATGAGGCCTCCTGTTTCGACCACTGGCCCTGTGCAGACTGATCTTACCACACCATCCTCCATCTAAAGAGGCTTGCATCGGCAAAGGAAAATTGGTTCTTACCTGCTAATTTTCGTTCCTGTAGTACCAAGGATCAGTCCAGACTGCTGGGTTATGCCTCCCTTCCAGCAGATGGAGTCAGAGAAAAGCTGAAAAGCACCCCCTAGATAACCTAGTGTGCTACCTACGATCCTTCAGTATAATCAATATCAAAGCAGAATGAAGTAAATTTAATAACCAATGACTATATCCAAACTTTAACCTCGAAAGAAAACCAGAACATGTGAAAAAACAACCACTACGTAGAGGCATAGTATAGGTGCACCATCTTCGAAAAAGTCTGTAAAGAGAAAAAACACAAGTAGCTGAGCGGACTCTCCATATATATACCCATGGGTTGGCATGTGGACTGTTCCTTGGTACTACAGGAACGAAAATTAGCAGGTAAGAACCAATTTTCCTTTCCCTGTACGTACCAGGATCAGTCCAGACTGCTGGGATGTACCCAAGCTGCCCTAAAAGGGGTGGGACCCGGAGAGTCCGGCTCGAAGCACACTGCTGCCAAAAGAATCCACTTGTGGGTCCTGGACGTCCAAACGGTAATGCTTAGCAAATGTGTGCAAAGATTTCCAAGTGGCTGCCCGGCAAATCTCTTGAGGTGACACACATTGGCTTTCTGCCCAGGAAGCCGCCTGCGACCTGATGGAATGCGCCTTGAGATCATCTGCTACTTGCCGCCCATGACAGATGTAAGCCGAGGCGATAGCCTCTTCCAACCAGCGGGCAATCGTCATCTTAGAAGCCTTACATCCCTGTTTAGGACCGCTCCATAAGACAAACAGATGGTCAGATAATCGAAAGGGATTAGTCACCTCCAAATACCTCAAAAGAATCCGGCAGACATCCAATCTCCGCAGATCCCGGGCCTGAGGAGAATTCCGATCCACGTCCGGAAAGGCCGGCAACTCAACTGTCTGGTTGACATGAAAAGCCGAAACCACCTTTGGCAAAAAGGAGGGCACCGTCTGAAGCGAAACCCCAGAGTCTGAAATTTGCAAGAACGGCTCCCTATAAGACAAAGCTTGAAGTTCGGAAACCCATCTGGCCAAACAAATAGCCACGAGAAAAACCGTCTTGAGTGTTAAATCTTTCAACGTAGCCCATTTGAGAGGCTCAAAGGGGGAACCGCAAAACCCACGGAGAACCAAATTCAAACACCCGCACTGGCGGGTGTAAGTGCTTAGCTCCCTTCAAAGTGCTTAGCTCCCTTCAAAGTACGGACTACATCCGGATGGCCTGCTATAGGAGAATCATCAATCTTACCTCTCAAACAGCCTAAGGCTGACACCTGGACCTGGAGCAACTGTACGCCAAACCCTTCTTCAAGCCTTCCTGCAAAAAGGCAAAGATGTGAATGATAGAGGCCTGCCGCGGGGACACCTTCAACCCGCTGCACCAAGAATCAAAGACCTTCCAAACCCGAACATAAGTGAGGGAAGTAGAAGTCTTTCGTGCCCGAAGTAGAGTGGTAATCACAGCCTCCGAATAGCCTTTCTTTCTCAATTGCTTCCTCTCATAAGCCAAGCCGCGAGACAAAAGCGAGCCGCCTGATCGAAAAATACGGGACCCTGGCGCAGTAACTTCGATAGATGACCCAGACGTAAGGGGCCAAGGTGGAAACACATACAAGAGAATGTCGGGGGCCATGGGAGGGCCAGGGCATCCACTCCTTCCGATCCGTGCTCCCATCTGTGGCTGAAAAAACAAGCTGCTTTGGTGTTCAGACGAGTCGCCATCAAATCCAGCCGAGGAGTCCCCCAATGGCGCCACACGAGCTGCATCGCCTCCTCGGACAGTTCCCATTCACCAGGATCTAGTTGTTGACGACTGAGAAAATCCACCTGGACATTATCCACGCCGGCTATGTGAGATGCCGCTATGTGACCCAGATGACGTTCTGCCCAGGACATTAGCTTGTCTGCCTCAGAGGCTACCGGTCGACTCCTTGTTCCTCCTTGCCGGTTTATGTAAGCCACGGTGGTCGCGTTGTCGGAGAGAATCTGTACCGCCCGTTGCCAAACTATCGGAAGAAAGTGTCATAGCGCTAAACGAACTGCTCTAGTTTCCAAGCGATTGATGGACCACTTGGACTGCAGAGGTGTCCACTGGCCCTGTGCCACTCACGATTGACAGACTGCCTCCCACCCGGAGAGGCTGGCATCTGTTGTCACGATTAGCCACTGTGGAGTTTACAGGTCCACACCCCGAAGTAAGTAATCCGATACCAACCACCAATCCAGGCTGGCCCAGGCGGGCTCCTGTAATGGCAAGGGTAGATGGAACTCCTCCGATTTGGGATCCCAACGGGAAAGCAACGCTCTCTGCAATGGTCTCATATGCGCAAAGGCCCAAGGCACCATCTCCAGGGTAGACGCCATAGAACCAAGAACTTGCAAATAATCCCACACCATGGGCAGTGGGAGGGGGCCAATAGACGGCGATCTTGAGCCATGAGCTTCTCCATCCTCAACAGAGGCAGGGAAACCTTGCCCGCAGCCGTGTCGAAACGAGTTCCCAGAAACTCCAATACTTGAGAGGGGACCAGTTTGCTCTTGTCGTAATTGACTATCCAGCCTAGTGACTGTAGACGGTGTAAAACAGACTGCACTGCCGCCTTGCAAAGCTCCGCTGATTTCAATCGAATGAGCCAGTCGTGCAGGTATGGATGCCCTCGCGTCTAAGGCACACTGCGACAACTACCATCACCTTGGTGAAGACTCGGGGAGCCATCGCCAGTCCAAACGGAAGAGCACAAAACTGGAAGTGCTCCCCCAGAACCATGAATCTCAGGAACCGCTGATGATGCGCTTGGATTCCTATGTGAAGGTAAGCTTCTGTCAGATCCAAGGAGGCCAAAAATTCGCCTTTGTGCACGGCCGCAATGACCGAGCTCAGCATCTCCATTTGAAAACGGGGAACTCGCAACGCCTTATTGACTTCCTTTAAATCCAAGATGGGGCGGAACGAGCCCTCCTTTTTGGGGACTACGAAGTAAATGGAGTGCCAACCGGTCCGACATTCATCTGGCGGGACCAGGACAATCGCTCCCAGGGCCTTCAACCGAGACAGGGTTTAAAGAATCACCTGATGTTTTAGTGGTGCCCCGCTGGGAGACACAAGAAACAGATCCCGAAGAGGCCGAGCAAAATCCAAAGCGTAACCGCGATTTATAATATCTAGTACCCATTGGTCCGATGTGATTTTGACCCATTCCTCACGAAACAGGGAGAGCCGGCCCCCTATCCTCGATATGGAGGAACGGGTCGGCGCACCTTCACTGGGAAGGCTTGTTAGTGGCGAAACCCTGAGAGGAACCTCTGTGTGGAGGCCGCCTGCCTTGAAAGGAATGCGCCCATGTCTGTGACTGTACTGATGTCTGCCGAGGGGCATAAGAGGCATTCCTGCCAGAAGGAAAGCAACGCTGACCTCGGAAAAGACCTTGGGAGGCACTAAAGGGCCAAGACTATCTGGGCTTGTCCTCAGGCAGTTTGTAAACCTTGTTGTCCCCCAAGGCCTTAATAAGTTGGTCAAGATCTTCTCCAAACAACAGCTTCCCCTTGAAAGGAAAGGAACCTAACAGACTTGGATGAGGCATCAGCCGACCAATTACGGAGCCACAGCAGCCTCCTCGCAGAAACCGCGGATGACATGGTACGTGCAGAGGTATGGAGAAGATCATATAACGCATCCGCCGTATAGGCAACCGCCAATTCCATGTGGTTCGCGTGCTCCGTCTCCCCTGGGGGGAGTTCCTGGGATGTGAGCAGCTGCTGAATCCAGCGGAGGGTAGCCCTTTGCATAAGGCTGCTGCGGATACCTAAAAAATCCGCTTGAGCAAAATTTCCAGCTTTCGATCTTGAAGATCCTTAAGAGCCGCTCGTCCCGTGACGTGAATCGTGGTATGCTTAGCTATGGCTGTGACAGCCGAGTCCACCTTCGGAACCTTAAGAAGATCCAAGGTTTCCCTTGGAAGCGGATAAAGTTTTTCCATGGCCCTGCTGACTTGCAAGGTGGCTTCAGGTGCATCCCATTCCCAGGACAAAATTTGGAAAAGCTGGGCGTGGTTTACGCAGCCGATGAAAGCGGACGCATAGCTCTTGAGCTCCGCTCCCCCACGAGCCCGCTACCCACTAAAAAGGCAGCGATTCGGGTAGATTTTTCTTCATACTTGCCTGGAAGACTTGCACTCAGGGTCCGCATACCTTTTTTGATGGCCTCCAAGCGAAAACCAGCCGATCTTCGGCAATTTTCATACAATAAACTACCGCCGGATCCGGAGCAAGATGGCGCCTCTGACGGCGAGTTCAGCGCGGGGGACGGTGAGGAGGCCGAGGAAACGCACGCGACTGCGCCCGGCGGGGCTGCTACCTCGACAGCTGATTACCTTACAAGAACAGAGGTACGGCAATGGTTTATGGACCTCAGAAAGGATATGAGGCAACATAAACAGGATATTATGGCGTCTGTAGCAGACTTAAAAGAAGATTTGGCGGCTATGGGGCGCAGGGTCGATGACGTAGAGACCCGGGTTGAATCTCATGGCGAGGCCCTCAACTCGCTACAAACTCAGGGCACCCAATATCAAACTGATATTCTAGAGCTGCAGGAGAAAATTGAGGACCTGGAAAACAGAAACAGGAGGGCTAATCTTCGTATAAGGGGAGTACCTGAAACTCCTGAATTTTCAGACGCTGCGCTTGTTGCTACCCAAATTTGCCAGCATTTGCTCCTTGGAAGCCTGGCTAGCACAGCTACCTCACAGGCTGACCCCCCTGAGGTGCGCTTGGAGCGGGCACACCGCGCGCTGGGTCAGCGCCGGGACCAGCAGCCACGTGACTTAGTCATCTGTTTCCATAGCTTTTTGATAAAGAAAAGGGTGTATGCTGCTGCTCGCTCACAGAAGGAAATACAATGGCGCAATCTGCCCATCTCAGTCTTTCAAGATCTTGCGCCCGTTACCCTTCAGAAAAGGTATGCCTTGCAAGAGGCCACAGCTGCGTTGCGCTCCAAGGATATAAAGTACCGTTGGACTTTCCCTTTTGGACTGCTTTTTCAGGCTCAAGGAGTTACCTATAGGATTAAAACACTGGCTGATGCCGCAGAAGCCTTTCAAAAAGCACAAATTCCGACTACTTTTCAGGTCCCCAAGATGGTGGCTCCCCTGGGTAAGCTGGATGCCACCCCTCGATGGCAACGTGCAGATAAGGGGGGAAAGAGACTGCGGAGGCAGTCGGATGTTCGTCGCTCCCCACAGAAGGACCTAGGGTGAACTCTCATTTGGACCAGTATTTTCTACGCTTGTGGGTTTCACTTCTGTGTTGCTGCTTTATAACAGAGGTGTGGATCTGATGCTGTTCTTGGACTGACTTTTTTCCAGAGACATTGTCTTATTACCCTGTCGAGTTGAATGTGTGGTTTCTTCTGGCACACTACATTTTTGTTATGAATGTGGGTTTCTTGCACAGGTTCTTGTTTTGTGCATACATTAGGCTGCGGGCTAGGGGGAGGGAGGGTTTTGGGGGTTTGTAACTGCTGTATATCGGGAGACCACGGCTCCCATTTTCTGTGTATCCCTGGGGCGGATGATGGGATACGGTGTAATTCCGGGAACACACACGGGGGCATTTGTTCTTTCTTTGTTATTCTGGATGGTGGGGGATTGGATGGGGGTATCTCCTTTTTCTTTGGTTGTGCAATGGGTTGGGGAATTCTCATTATCTTTCTTGGTTTGCTGTTTCCCTATGACCAATGGCTACTAAGATTCTCTCACTTAATGTGAAGGGGCTGAACACCCCGCGAAAGCGTTCGTTACTTGCTAGGGAGCTCCAGCGTCATAAAGTAGGAGTAGCTTTCCTGCAGGAGACTCATGTGCGCAAACACCATGAGCGGCTGTTGTCATTTCCAAACTTTTCCACTGCATGTTGGGCGGCTAGCTCAAAGGATCACAAGTACGTGGGAGTGGGAATACTGATTTCTAATACCTGTGTGCATGAAGTCTTGCTCACCATTTCCGACCCTCAGGGCAGGTACATTTTTCTACAGATGGGCTCCAGTGTTATTTCTCTCCTTAACGTTTATTTCCCCAACACGGGTCAGGTGTCGTTTCTTAGTTCCCTTGACCGTCTTTTACAACAACATTTAGAGGGGGACCTTGTCCTGGGTGGCGATTTCAACGCCACCTTGTTCCCTAAGTTGGATCACAGTTCTGGCGCAGGGCTAGCCACTAGATTTCGTACTAGATGGTGTCGCTTCCTGACCAAATGGTGTGTTGTTGATATTTGGCGTCAACGCTACCCACATTCCAGATCCTACACCTTTTACTCTACTCCTCATGGCAGCTATACTAGAATCGACTATTTATTTGTTTCAGTGCAGATTCAGGCCCGAGTACTTCAGACGGGGATAGACCCCATTACCTGGTCTGATCATGCTCCCATATGGATTGAGGTTGCCCTCCAAGATTCAGATCAAGGGTACCGGCCATGGCGACTCAACGAGAGTCTTCTTAAAGATCAGGGGTTTCTCACTAAACTGGAATCCCATTTGCAACATTACTTCCAGGAGAATACTACTGAGGGCACTGGTCCTTTGCTTTTATGGGAGTGTTCTAAGGCTGTCATGAGGGGACACTTTCTGTCGCAGGCTGCTCATTGTAATAAAACTAGGGCCCTTTCTAGGCTTACATTACTATCCGACCTGGAAGCCTTAACTAAGCAACACATTGCCACTTCCTCTCAATCAGTCTATCGACGCATATTACACATTAAGAGTCAAATTAGCTCTCTGGACGATGAAGCTATCAGTCACCGTCTCCTTTTATTGAAGCAACAGTTTTTTGAAGGGGGTAACAAGGCGGGGCGCTATCTTGCGCATAGGCTGCGTGCAGCCCGGGCCAAAACAACTATTGAGAAATTAGATTTAGGGACTGGGTCTCCCATCACCACCTCGGATGGTATTCGGCAAGCTTTTACTAAATTTTATGCCCAGTTGTATGCCTCTGACGGCATGGTGACTGACACTGCTATCGATGACTATCTCCGCTCGGTCCAGTTACCCACTCTCACGGACTCGCAGAGGGCATATCTAGACAAACCCATTGATCAGGACGAGGTCCTTCAGGCTATCAAACGCTTGAAGCCAGGCAAGGCCCCAGGCCTCGACGGATTCACGGGCACCTACTACCGCAAATTTGCACATATATTAGTGGGTCCTTTAACGGACGCTTTTAACTCTCTCTTACAGGGTGCCTCTCTCGGTAGCGATTCCAATACCGCAGGTATAACAGTGCTTCCCAAGCCGGGTAGAGATCCCACTAAATGTAGCTCTTACAGACCCATTTCGCTAATTAACATAGACCTTAAATTGTTGGCCAGAGTTCTAGCTGTACGGCTTAATGGGGTCTTGCCTAACTTAGTGCACAATGATCAAGTGGGTTTTGTACCAGGCCGCCTGGCGGCGGACAACGTCAGGAGGATAGTGGACATTATTGATTTGGTACACATTCATCGACAGCCAGCGGTCCTTCTCTCATTAGACGCCGAGAAGGCTTTTGATTTGGTTCACTGGCCCTTCTTATTTAAAACTTTGCAGTCCATGGCATTTGGCTCCTCATTTATGTCCTGGCTGGCGAAATTATACGACCATCCATCGGCTCGGGTAAAGGCAAATGGGGGTTATGGTACATCCTTTTCCATTAATCGGGGAACAAGACAGGGGTGCCCGCTGTCTCCTCTCTTGTTCGCTCTGTTCCTGGAACCTTTCACAACGACCGTTAGGGAATCCAGGGACATAGTGGGGATACAAAGGGGCGATCGTCATTTTAAAATCTCCCTTTTTGCGGATGATGTGATGTTCACCCTTACTGATCCGGAAACATCACTTAGAGGTGTTATGACAGAGCTGGGTCGGTTCACTGCTGTATCCGGCATGAAAGTGAACTATGATAAATCAGAACTTCTCAATTTAACTCTATTACCTTCAGAGGCACATCTGTTAGAACAAGCCTTTCCGTTTAAATGGGCCAAGCCTGCCTTGAAATATCTGGGGGTTCGTTTGGGATCTTCCAACAGTCAATTATTCTCCCTGAACTATGACCCTCTCATAAAAAAAATACTGCAGGATTTACGCAGTTGGCAGAATCAAATGCATTCCTGGTTGGGCCGCCTGGCTGTCATTAAGATGAATGTTCTCCCCAGATTTTTATACTTTTTTACAACTATTCCCATTTACTTACCCACCAGTGTTCTCAAACAATGGCAACGAATTTTGTGTAGCTATATTTGGCGCAAGCGACCTCCGAGGGTGGCGCGGAACACGTTGTATCGTCCGAAACTCAGGGGGGGTGTTAACTTACCAAATTTGTTATGGTATTATTCAGCTGCACAACTGCGAGCTCTGGTTGCTATCCATCGCACTAGTGACATACCACAGTGGGTGCATTTAGAGCAATCCCTTCTCGGGGATTTTCCCCTCTCTGCGCTGCCCTGGCAACCTAAAGTAACTTGGGGACCACTCCTCTATCTTCCATTTGCGCTCCGCACGACTCTTCGTGTTTGGCACACTTGGAAACTTGCGCTTGTAGGTCCTGAGAAATACACCACAATGACCCATATGCGTTCTAACACAGTATATTCTATCCAGGATAACTCGGCGGCCTTGACTCAGTGGGCGTCTAGGGGCATTACTCGTCTGTTCCATGTCCAACAGCTAGGGTCTCTTATGACTCGCGACCAGCTTAGCTTAAAGTACACCTTGCCTGCGATAGACTTTTTGCATTCTGCTAAGCTGTACTATTTTGTTCAGCGGGGACTTCGTGGACGTTACTTAACATTAAAGGGTTCCCTCTTTGAAAACTATTGCAGGAATGCAGCCACCATACGAGGGGTTATCTCTAAAGTGTATGGCATTCTTAATGGAATGGCAAGGGATCCCCCCCGCCATCGTGGTCTGTGGGACTGGGACTTTCAGTGTCAACTGGATGATCAGGATTGGGATGCTATATATATTAATGCTCATAAATGCTCCGTGTCGGTGGGTCTACAGGAAAACTGTTATAAACTTATATATAGGTGGCATTACACTCCGGTCCGATTACATAAATTTCGCCCATCCCTATCGGACTGCTGCTGGAGGAGGTGCGGGATTACTGGCACCTATTATCATCTCTGGTGGGAATGCCAGAAGATTGTTCTAGTCTGGCGGGAGGTGTTCGATTGGTTGTCCACGTTTATTCCGGACCCGATAGAAGCTGAGCCTTGGCATGTGCTCTTAGGCCTTCCAGTTCCCGGACACAACAAACACACTCAGAGGTTTTTGACATGTTTTTATTGCTGTGCGCTCTGAAATTGCATTACACTGGAAAGGGGCCACAGTGCCGAGCCTGGCTAAAATACAACATAGGTTACACACATTTTATCAACTCAGTAGACTTACTGCTGTTCTTAGGGATCGCATGGGTATTTTTGAGAAAATATGGGAACATTATGTTCACTGGCTTGGCTCTCAGGCACTTCCAGCTCCCCATGTCCCTTGCCCTTGAGCGTCTATATGGCTCTTTGGCGCTTGCTGGTGTTTATCGGACTTTGGTATTTCCCTACCCTTTCTCATGTACCTACGTGCTCATTTAGTTTGGGGTACCTCACTCCGGATACCCTGGGAAATTTTTCCTCCAACTGTTGTCCTACTTACTCTTCTCCCTTTCTAATCCTTCTACTTTTACTCTCCTTTTACCCTCATTTTTCCTTTTTTTTGCCTAATTGTATTTCGATGTCCCGATGTGTGTGTGGGTGGGTGGGGGGTGGGTTTTGGGGAAGGGATATACTTATACACTGTATAAAATTGGTCAATTGAGGTTTTGTCTTTCTGTGCATGGCATTTCACGACTTCATTTGTATCTGGGTTCTGATCCATGTTCCAGGTTTTTGTTCTGTTTTTCTGCTATGTTGCGGCTTTGATTGACAATAAAACTTTTATATACAAAATTTGGAAAAGCTTTGCATGTAAAGGAAAAGTCTGAGGTGGATCGCAAAGTCCTGATAACACCAAATCCCCCGGTGAAGAATCAGACACCGCCTGCGGAGTCGGGATCTCCAGCTCCTGAAGAACATATGGGATTAACTGATCCAGTTCCTCCTTACGGAACAGGTGGAGCACCTGTGGATCATCTCCCTCCAGCGGGGCGGAACTATCCACATCATCACCCGTGTCTAAGGTGGAGGGGTCCTGCGGCGGGCAGGGAGTGGAGGGCCCAGAAAAACCTCCAAACGGAGCCGAGGGAGGAAGCCGAGGTCCAAGGCCCCCCCCTTGGGTCCACAGCCGGCCTAAATTGCTTTGCTGGGACCGGATACTGCGCATCCCAGTCAGCCTCTGCTTCCAGATATGCCCTATGGAGGAGCAACACAAATTGGGACGAAAATGGGTGCTGTCGCTTTAAGCCCCCCCCCCCCCCCCCCCGGAGGTAGAGTGAGGGGAGGGTCTGTCTGCCTGCCGATCGCGGGTTCGTTGAGGGCTCAAAGCCGGCGGGGATAGAGGAGAGAGATCTTCTCCACCTGAATCTGGCACGGCATCTGAAATTGGAGCAGGCAAGATGGCCGCCGCTCCTGAGCTGCGGGGAGAGGAGGCAGGCCTCTGCTTGCGATCCGCCGAATCGCTCCCCGAACCGCGCGATCACGGCAGGGAGCCCCCCGCTTCGAATCTGGCCTCCACGAAGGTCCCTCACCCCCGGGAATACACTGGGAGCACAGACCTCCGCTCGAGAGCCGAGACACCGGTTCCCCACAAGCCCCGCAGCACGAACCACGCGGCATGATTAGCGTGCGAAAAAGGGAGAAGGCAGCCGGGTGAAGGATTTCACCCCTTCCGGAGACCCGGGAGAGATGGCAGGCTAGTGCTGAACAACCGCCGGTAAAAATAAGGGCTGGTTGATTTATCACCGCGGTCTTTGTTTTTTTTTTTAATTCAACCAGCCAGCAGGGGCAAAGAGAAAACTTCCCTGCATGAAAACAGCACCCTCCAGAGGAAAAGGTATCGTCTCTGGGATGAAAGGGGGGGGGGGGGGGGGAAAGAGTGACCGGCCCACCGATTAATACTCCCCCCAACTCACCGGGCAGTAGCCCTATCTCTGGGAAAGAATGGCATTAGGGCATTGCCCTGCCTTGCCTGCCCTTCAAACTGCTCACAAGTAGCTGGCAGGATTTTTTTTTTTTTTTTTTTTTAATCAGATTGATCTAGCCAAAGGAATATCCCAAAAATCAAACCTGTCAACCCAGTTAGCTACTAATTTGCCAAGGATCAGGACGGTAGATTATGTCTCTCTTTCATCTGTTGGAGTCAGAGAGATACTGAAGGATCGTAGGTAGCACACCAGGTTATCTAGGGGGTGCTTTTCAGCTTTTCTCTGACTCCATCTGCTGGAAGGGAGGCATAACCCAGCAGTCTGGACTGATCCTGGTACGTACAGGGAATGGCTATTACCCAATTCGGAACCTCCATTTCCACACCTTGCTCAAGATTGGTGAAAGTAAGCCACAAGAAAAGACTGTACCTGGCTTCCACCTCTAACAGAAGAGGAAGATGAAACTCTTTCAATAACAGATTAGCAGGACAGAAGAGCCCCCTGAAGAGACCACATATTCGAGAATGCCCAATGCATTAAGCTCCAGCAGAAGCCTAATCTGACTGCAATTTCGGCAATCTCTCTCCATGAGAAACACTCTCTCCGCCAGCATATCAAACTGAGCTCCCAGATATTCCAGAGTTTGAAAGACGACTAAATGACTCGTTGCTAGGTTCACCACCCATCCTAGAGTTTTCAAACGCATCGGTAACTTTTGTACTGATTGTTGACAGAGGTCTTCCGATTTTGTATGAATGAGCCAGTTATCCAGATATGGATGTACCAACACTCTCCTTTTGCATTGCGGCTGCCCCCACCACCATCACCTCTGTGAAGGTACATGGAGCTGTCACCAGCCGAAGGGAAAAACTCAAAATCAAAAATGTTCCCTTAGGACCATGAACCGCAGGAATCTCTGGTGCTCCGCCTTGATGACTATGTGAGGAATTTGCCTTGGTAAAGGCGAGAGATGCCAAGAACTCTTCCTTAGGTACTGCCGCTATGATGGACCTCAGAATTTCCATGCGGAAATGGGAAACCTCAAAAGCTGCATTTACCTTCTTTAAATCCAACATCTTTTGAATTGGATACAGGGGGGAAAAGCAGGACACTTAACTTAAAATTGAACTTCTGCCATACTAAGCATGTTCAGGGTCTGAGCCAACAAACTCAGCAAAACATCTCTATGGAAAAAGAAAAAATCTGAGCAGAGTCCGAATCGGCTCTCAATCATATGCAATTTCTCCCTCTTCTAGAGGTGAGAATGCCAATTTCCCATCGGAATCCTCTGATGTCTCATGATCCACATTCTCTTGAATATTACCAGGGCCAGCCTCCCTGTGGCATTTGCCCGCCATGACTGACAAATGGGAGGCCTGAGCACGCGATCCCTACATAGTAGGTTGCTTCGCCTTCACTGGGTGCCCCTGCAGAAAGGTCTGCAGGCCCTGGAAACATTCCACCCATGAGGAGGATGAATCTATACCGGAACCCATAGGCCCAAACTTGCTCTCTCCAACCTCTCTCTCTTGGGGAAGCTTATGCCCTCGGGAACAAGGAAGGAAGAGAACTGACTGTTGCCTTGCATCGCACTTCACTCCCCTCCAAAGCCACCATAGGCCAAGGGAATGTCCCAACATGAGCAAAAGCTATAGTAGTCAAATCACTTTGAACATCTAAACAGTGCTGACACAAACGGAGAGAGAGTGAGGACTGATTTGCTATCAGATGGTAAGCCTCACAGATAGGAAGGTGCTTGGACCTGTTCGTCCCCGGCACCTAGCTTCTGAATTTCGGTTCTAGGCGGCCTCCTGCAAGCACAGCACCTGGGCATGTAAGCACAACCCCCTCCAGGATGCGTGAAAAACAAGATCATGGTCATACGCGCACAAGTACATGTGCAAATACGCATTCGTTTAGGCCGTGATCATATGTGCACAACTACCTGCGCAAATACGTGCTCCAGTCTAGATTGCGGCCTTATGCACACAAGTACCTATACAAATATGCGCTCTAGTCTAGATCGCAGACTTACATGCTCAAATCTAGGCCACGGCCTTACACACAGAGTTCCCTGTGCATGCAACTGCCATGCAGCGAGAATGCGAACACATCTAAGCACGTGGGAAAAGAACCACTGCCGCGGCCTACCACACAGCTAAGCAAAGCCTGCCTGCACCTTCCTGGGTTTAGGCCCAGATCCGTTCAACATCTGGCACCGAAAATCATCGAAGACCTGAAGAGCTTCTCAACAGCTCAGGCCCCTTGACTGGCCAAGAATTCCTGGAGACTGGGGCTGAGAGCCAGCATCCCCCACTGCTTGTTCCGCTAAAGAAGCTTTGCATATATAACCAGATTCCTCCTTGGTGCAAGTGCCTCTGAACCTCTTCGGGACAGGGAACTGCCAATGATAGTTGAGGAAGGGATTCCTCTGCCTCTCCCCCTGACGCTGCTAGAGAATTGAAAATGGCCATCAGGGACAGGGAAAGCCTCAGCGCTAGACCCAGTCACCCATGAGGCTTGTTCTACCAGTGCGGCCATGCTAGACGCAAATCCCAAACACCATGTCACTTTTGCCACACGTGCACACTGTTCCTCCCCGCCCCCACGGCACCAACAGCACCTCAATGGCAAGCAGGGGAACAGTCCCTCAGCACCATTCAGCCAACACCTGGTCTCCTTCACAGGCAAACGCTGTTGAAAACCCACATAACTGAGCTCCCCGAGCTGCTAAGTTAGCCCCCCCCCCCCCCAGAATCCCAATGCTGCACAGATTCCTCTAACTAGTTCCTTGTTTTTTAATTCTCTGAACAGAGAGAACAATGAACTAGTTAGAGGTAAATAAAGATACATAGAAACCAATACTTTCTTTCGGTGCAGAGGTTCAGGTTCTGTAGGTGTTCTGAATCCGGCCTAGCACCAGATATCCAGCTGCGGCGTTGGCTGGAAATTCCTGTTTACCTGAGCCAGCACTGAACTGTACTGCCATCTCGTGGGCCTTTTTAATCATGTACTGTAGTAATAAGAAGCACTGAACTGTACTGCCATCTAAAAGAAAATTACTTCTTACCTGCTAATTTCGTTCCTGTAGTACTAGGATCAGTCCAGACGGTGGGTTATGTCCCCCGTCCAGCAGATGGAGTCAGAGTAAAACTTCGAGGGTGCTGGTATATAAACTGGTGCACCCTCCTAGATCCTCAGTATCGAGAATATCAAAGCCAAGCCAGAAAACTGGACAGACCAAGGATGATGGATCAAGCATAAACTCAACCAAAGATTGAAACTGTGAACAAATTTATGCAACATGCAATAAGAACTGTTAAACATAACAACACACAGAAGACCACTACCCCCGAGAGGGAAGGAGCAGCGAGCAGAAGGACAGTAGAGAATAGTCGAGCAGGTTCATACCGGGTGGGCGTCTGGACTGATCCTAGTACTACAGGAACGAAAATTAGCAGGTAAGAAGTAATTTTCTTTTCCCTGTACGTACAGGATCAGTCCAGACGGTGGGATGTACCAAAGCTTCCCTACACCGGGTGGGTCCCTGAGAACCCTGCTCGAAGTACCCTGTCCCCAAATGAACCAGACTCCGTCATCGGTACGTGGAGACGGTAGTGTCTGGCAAAAGTGTGGAGAGACTTCCAAGTCGCCGCCCGGCAGATTTCTTGTATGGAGACGAGCTGAGACTCTGCATGGGAAGTTGCCTGAGCTCGCAACGAATGCGCCTTGATACCCACCGGAGGATCCTTCCCGGAACCAATGTAAGCAACAGCCACCGCCTCTTTAAGCCAGCGTGCGATGGTAGTCTTGGACGCCTGCCGGCCCTTTCTAGCACCCGACCAGAGTACAAAGAGATGGTCGGAGAGTCGAAAGTCATTCGTCACCTCCAAATAGCGAAGAAGCGCTCGTTTGACGTCCAGGCACCGAAGCGCCGCCGGGGCGTCCCCTGGGAAGGCTGGAAGTTCCACCACCTGGTTCATGTGAAACGATGAGACCACCTTAGGCAAGAACGAAGGAACCGTCCGCAGGGAAACCCCGGAGTCCGTGAACCGCAGGAAGGGCTCCCTGCACGACAGCGCCTGTAGTTCCGAGATACGCCTTGCCAAAGCTATTGCAACCAGGAAAATCGTCTTTAGGGTGACGTCTTTGATGGAAGCGTGACGCAAGGGCTCGAAGGGGAGCCCCCCCAGGGCTCTCAGCACCAAGTTGAGATTCCAGGAGGAACAAAGAGGACGCACCGGCGGCCGCAAGTGCTTAACTCCCCTAAGGAACCGGGATATATCCGGATGAGACGATGGGTCCGGTCTACCGGAGGCGCGAGCCAAGGACGCGAGGGCCGACATCTGTACTCGGAGCGAATTGTAGGAAAGACCCTTTTCCAGCCCATCCTGCAAAAACGCCAAGATGTGATGGCGGGAAGCTGCGGTCGCGAGGGCCCCCCGCGCCGAGCACCAGACCTCAAAGACCTTCCAGACCCTTACGTAGGCGATCGACGTTGAAGCCTTACGCGCCTTGAGGAGGGTGTCCACCACAGAAACAGCGGAGCCCCTGTTCAGAAGCGCCCTCCTCTCAAAAGCCACGCCGCAAGACAGAAGGGTTCCGCCTGTTCCAAAAATACTGGGCCCTGATGCAGGAGCCGTGGAAGGTGCACGAGTCGGAGGGGCCCGTCCACCGACACGCCGAGCAGATCCGCAAACCACGGACGCCGCGGCCATTCCGGAGCCACTATGATGACCTGGCCGTGGTGCCGTTCCACCCTCCGAATCACCTTTCCCACCAGTGGCCAGGGGGGAAAAACATACAGTAGAATCTGAGTGGGCCAGGAGAGAGCCAGAGCATCGACGCCTTCCGCGCCTCGCTCTCGTCTTCGGCTGAAGAACCGAGGAGCTTTTGCGTTGGCGGCGGACGCCATGAGATCCATCGCCGGCGTCCCCCACCTGCGGGAGATCAGCGACATCGCCTCGTCGGAGAGAGACCACTCCCCCGGATCCAACGCTTGACGACTCAGAAAGTCTGCTTGAATGTTGTCCACCCCAGCAATGTGGGATGCCGCCAGCTGGTCCAGGAAACGTTCCGCCCACGCCATCAGGCGCGCGGCCTCCCCTGCGACAAGACGACTCCTGGTGCCCCCCTGCCGGTTGATGTATGCCACCGTCGTCGCATTGTCCGAGAGGACCCGAACCGCTCGTCCCCTGATCAGAGGCAGGAACTGTACCAGGGCTAGCCGAACCGCCCTTGTCTCCAGGCGGTTGATTGACCAGGTAGACTGCTCCACCGTCCACCTGCCCTGAGCCGAGCTCCGGAGACACACTGCCCCCCAACCGGACAAGCTTGCATCGGTAGTGACCACTACCCAGTCCGGCGTTTCCAGGGAACATCCTTGAGCTAGGTTCCTGGGGTCCAGCCACCACCTCAGACTGGACCGGGCGGCCGGGGGAAGAGGGAGAATCGCCTGGTAGTCCTGGGAAACTGGTTTCCATCTCGATAGCAAGGACATTTGCAGAGGCCGCAGGTGTGCAAAGGCCCAGGGCACCAAGCTGATCGCAAACGCCATGGAACCCAGAACTTGGAGATAGTCCCACGCCGTGTGTGTCTGAAGAGACGCAAACCGGACGATTAGATCCCGCAGCGCTTGAGCCTTGTCCGGACGCAGGAATACCTTGCCCAGAGCCGTGTCGAACCGCGCTCCCAGAAAATCCAACTGTTGGGCTGGCTTCAGGCTGCTCTTGCTGAAGTTCACCACCCAGCCAAGGGACTGAAGGAAAGACACCACCCTGTCGACTGCCGCCCGTCCCTGCGACAGAGACTTCGCACGAATGAGCCAGTCGTCCAAGTACGGGTGAACCAGGACGCCTTCTTTCCGGAGCGCGGCCGCTACCACCACCATAATCTTCGTGAAGGTTCTGGGCGCGGTCGCCAGGCCGAAAGGCAGCGCCTGAAACTGAAAATGTTGACCCAAGATTTTGAAACGAAGGAATCTGTGATGGGCCGGATGAATAGGGATATGTAGATATGCTTCCGTGAGGTCGAGGGAAGCTAAGAACTCCCCTTGATGAACCGCCGCAATGACCGAGCGGAGTGTTTCCATGCGAAACTTGGAGACACGGAGCACCTTGTTGATTTCCTTGAGGTCCAGAATGGGACGAAAGGCTCCGTCCTTCTTGGGGACCACGAAGTAAATCGAATAATGCCCCGAGCCCACCTCTCCGAAGGGGACGGGCGAGATGGCTCCCAGGGTCAGCAGCCTGTCCAGAGTGTGCTGCACCCCCTGTCTCTTGATACTTGACCCGCAGGGGGAGAAGACGAACCGATCCCTGGGGGCCCGCACAAATTCCAACGCGTAACCTTCTCTTACAATATCCAGGACCCATTGGTCCGTGGTGATGTTGGTCCATTCCTCGCGAAACAAAGCGATGCGACCTCCAATCCGGGGCAGCGAGGAGTGGACTGGCCTGACATCATTGGGAAGGCTTGCCTGAGGCTCCCTGAGCCGAGGAGTCCCTGGCCGGTCTGCGACCTCGAAAGGGCCGCGTCCACGTTTGCGACCTGGTGGAAGGTGTCCTAGGGCTCTGTGTTCTGGAGCCTCGGTAACGCCTCTGGGGGCGGTAGCGGTTCCTGGAAGTTCCAGTGTACGAACGAAAACCACGCTGCCGGTCCTCAGGCAACCTGTGGACCGAATTTTCCCCCAGGGTCTTGATGATCTGATCAAGGTCTTCACCAAAGAGAAACCTGCCCTTGAAGGGCAGAGCTCCCAGACTCGCCTTAGAGGAGGCGTCCGCCGCCCAATTCCTGAGCCACAGGAGTCTTCTGGCAGAGACGGCTGATGCCATGGTCCTTGCCAGGACCCTCAGCAGGTCGTGCAGAGAATCCGCCCCGTAAGCAATGACCGCCTCCAGGCGGTCAGCCTGGGCTGCCTCCTCGGGCGGTAACTGTTGAGAGGTGAGGAGCTGTTGAACCCATCTAAGCCCGGCTCTCTGAGTCAGCGAACCGCAGATAGCCGCCCGGACCCCCCAGCGCCGAGACTTCGAAGATCTTCTTGAGGGCGACCTCCAGCTTTCTATCCGAAATATCTCGCAGCGCGGTGCCCCCTGTGACCGGGATGGTAGTTCTCTTGGTGACGGCGGACACCGCTGAATCAACCTTGGGGACCCTGAGTAGGTCCAGAAAGTCCCCCGGAAGAGGGTAGAGCTTGTCCATCGCCCTGCCAACCCGAAGGGACGCCTCCGGGTTATCCCACTCCCGCACCAGAAGATGGAGAAACGAATCATGAATGGGAAAGGTCTTCGCTACGGGACGCAGACCTGCTAAGACAGGGTCACCCTTGGAGGTAGCTGAGGCTACGGAGGGAGCCGGGGGTCCCGGGGGTTCCACGGGAGGGTCGAGGTCCAACTCCTTGAGAACGTGGGGAATGAGCTCCGCCAATTCTTCCTTGCGAAAGATGCGAAGGACCCACGGATCATCGCATTCCAGGTGCGCTGCTAGGGCCAAATCGTCATCCACTTGTGACACTGGATCGCCCCCCAGGTTCGGGGCGGGTGACGGGCCCCCCAGGGAGAGTGGTATACTCAGGGGCAACCTGGTGCCGCCCCCTCCGGTCCCCGGTAGCGCAGCCGCAACACCCGAGGGCCTGGGGACCTTGGCGGGAGGAGGAGAGAAAGCTGTCCCCCCCTGAGGGCTCAGGCTCTGCAAATACGCCTGGTGCATAAGCACCACAAAGTCCGCTGAAAAACTGAGCGGGCCCGTGGAGGGAGAGGGCAGCGGGTCCCTGGGGAGTCCAGATGTGGAAGGCAGAGGCCCCGAATCCGAGGTCGGGGGGGCGGACGGCAAAAAATCTTCAGCGGGCTCCTCCGTGTCCGAGTCCGCGCTGCATTCTAGGTCCAAGATGGCCGCCGCTCCCGCCAAAGACGGGGGCGGGGCTAGCCCTCGAGGCCCGCGGCGCTCCTGGCGCGGCGGCGAAACTGTCGGCGGGGCGCCGCTCGTCTCCCCCTCGGGGAGACAACGACCGCATGGCCCGTCCCTCGAGGCGCCCTGACCCGGGCCGCCGCAGGACGGACAGCGCGCGCGTTGCATCGCGCCGAAGGGACGCCTCCGAGTGCCGCACGCCGGGAGAAGCCCCCCCCCCCCGGGAAAGCCTGAGATCGCGGCGCGGGAAGAGCGGGCTCGCCGTGCCTGCCCACACCCGCCCAAACACCCTCAACCCCGGGGACGGCAAGGGAATGGGACCTCCGTGCCGTCTGCGGCCCTGGGGAATGAAGCGTCGCAGGGCCGCGGGGGAGGTGAGACGCCGCAACGGTAAGGAGGGGAGAGGCTGGCCCTACCAGCATCCACCTCAAAACGCGCCCAAACCTGCGCTGAAAGAAAAAGGAACACAAGACAATAAAAACTACCCCCAAGCTTACCCCTGCAGATCCCAAGAAGAGAAGAATAAACGAGGTAAGAGGCAGTCCTGATGGCAGGCTGATCAGGGGAGCCCAGAAACCCCGGCTCCCTGCTGACCGAAACAAAATACTTTTTTTTTTTTTTTCAAAGAACTTGATCCATCAACAAAAGAAAGAATAATATATATATAGAGTAATAAACCCTAAATTTGGGGAAACAACGAGATCCCCTCCTCACATCTGCTGGAGTCAGAGAGATACTGAGGATCTAGGAGGGTGCACCAGTTTATATACCAGCACCCTCGAAGTTTTACTCTGACTCCATCTGCTGGACGGGGGACATAACCCACCGTCTGGACTGATCCTGTACGTACAGGGAATGGGCCTTTTTAATCATGTACTGTATTAATAAGATGCTTGCAGCTGTATCCTGCCTGCCTTAAGTTTCGTTTTTGTTACTGCCTGCCTTAAGTTTCGTTTTTGTTACATACCAGTTAGTTTCATTTCTGCTTTCTGACGTGTGATATACTCTGACTGTAAGCTACGCCTCTTTACCAGCATTACTGTATAAAAGTCAGCTCCCTAGGGGGAGTGGCATGCAGTTTTTCTGAGCACTAGCCAGGACTGCATCTTTGCTAGCTAATAAAGTCTATCTTTTACGGACCGGTTATTTTCTGGGGTCTTTGTTCTTACGGTAACAGTTCCAGGAGCGCAGGCCGCATGGCAGATCAGAAAAGAGCCAGACCACTAGCTATATCCATTTCCATTCGCCAAACTTTAGCAACCCAGCCCAGGACAAACCGCATAAAAGGGATACCTTCCTGCTCCACTAGGCTTGCAGTGCAGGGCTACCAGCAGGTTAGCAGAGTTGCTTACCTGTAACTGGTGTTCTCCCAGGACAGCAGAATGTAGTCCTCACATGTGGGTGACGTCACTGGACGAAGCCCTATCACGGAAAACCTGTCAAAGTTTCTAGAACTTTTGACTGGCACACTGAGCATGCCCAGCATGCCATAATCCCTGTAGCCACAGGGGTCTCCCTTCAGTCTCGTTTGTAGCAAAAGGTGCGAGCGAAAAAATAAAATAATAAAACGTTTCGGACCCAATTCCGTGGGGTGGCGGGTGGGTTTCGTGAGGACTACATTCTGCTGTCTTGGGAGAACACCTGGTAAGGGTAAGTAACTCTGCTTTCTCCCAAGACAAGCAGGATGGTCGTCCTCACATGTGGGTGATTAGCAAGCTACAGGCTGACTCATATTTAACTTGGACCAAGAGCATACAACTTGTGCAACAGGCACAACAACTGGTGTACTGTTGGTAAAAATGAGGCAGCCTGAAAATCACAGCAGATTGGATGTGGAAGGAGTTGGGATTATACTGGAAATAAGTTCTTCAAGACGGCTTGGCCAAAGGCAGAGTCTTGACATCCTTCCTTGTCCAG
Source organism: Rhinatrema bivittatum (assembly GCF_901001135.1). NCBI lineage: Eukaryota > Metazoa > Chordata > Amphibia > Gymnophiona > Rhinatrematidae > Rhinatrema > Rhinatrema bivittatum. Next base: position 178,698,691 of record NC_042622.1, read on the forward strand.
GCAGTAATGTGCTGCAAATGTGTGAAGAGAGTTCCATGTTGCATCGTTACAGATTTCAGCAATCGGTACTGAACGATAGTGTGCTACTGAGGTTGCCATGGCTCTCACTGAGTGCGCCTTTACTCGTCCCTGGAGAGGAAGGCCTGCTTTGTCATAGCAGAATTCAATACAGTCTGCTAGCCAATAGAAGAGAGTTTGTTAGCCCACAGCAACTCCTGGTTTGTTTTTACCGAAAGAAACAAAGAGTTGGGTGGATTTCCTATGGACTGCTGTGCAGTCTAGGTAAAATTCAAGTGCACGTTTACAGTCCAAGGTGTGTAAAACTCACTTGCCCTGGTGATAGTGAGGCCTTGGGAAAAATGTGGGCAAGACTATAGACTGATTCAAGTGGAAGTCAGTAACCACCTTGGGAAGGAATTTAGGGTGAGTACAGAGGACCACTCGGTCATGTAGAAACCTGGTATAGGGTGAGTATGTGACAAGTGCTTGCAACTCACTAACCCTTCGAGCAGATGTAATGGCTACTAGGAAGAGAACTTTCCATGTAAGAAATTTAACATTGCAGGAGTGCAAAGGCTCAAACGGGGAGCGCATGAGTCTTGTAAGTACTACGTTTAGGTCCCATTCAGTGACTGGTGGCTTTAGAGGGGGCTTAAGTTGAAGTAGGCCCCTCATAAACCTACTCACTAGGGGTTACACTGTTACCGGGTCATCCCCAACTCCTTTGTGGTATGCTGAGATGGCACTCAGGTGTACCCTTACCGAAGAAGTCTGGAGACCAGAGTCTGAAAGGTGCCAGAGATAGTCTAATAGAGATGGCATGGGGCAGGAAAAGGGGCCTATACCTTTTTGTGTGCACCATATCGTAAATCTATTCCACTTAGAACGATAGGATTTTCGTGTGGAAGGTTTTCGTGAAGCTACAAGCACTTGAGAGACATCAGTTGAAAGGTTGAGTGGTTTGAGGATCAAGCTTTCAACATCCAGGCAGTGAGGGATAGGGTCTGAAGGTTCGGATGGCATAGCATGCCTTGGTTCTGAGTTACGAAAGTGGGCGCTGCGCCCAGGCAAATGGGTTCTCTGATTGAGAGGTCGAGAAGCATGGGAAGCCATACTTGTCAAGGCCAATACGGGGCTATGAGTATCATTGACCCTTTGTTGCAGCTTCACGAGAGTTTTGGCTATCAGCAGTATCGGGGGTTACAAGTATAGGAGGCCTGTGTTCCAGGGGCGAGCAAAGGCGTCCATGGCTAACTTGTTTGGTTGTCTGTGCAGGGAGCAGAATCTGTCCATTTTGTGATTCAGTTCTGATGCAAAGAGGTCTATTGTTGGTTGACCCCAGCATTGGAAGATTCTGGTCGTTACCACAGGATCCAGAGACCACTCGTGGGGATGGAACTGTCGGCTGAGGCGATCTGCTAGTACGTTCTGTATGCCTGCCAGATAAGTGGTCCGGAGACACATGGGAGTGTGCAAGGTCCCAGGCCCAGATCTGCACGGCTTCCTGGCAGAGGAGATAAAAGCCTGTGCCTCCCTGTTTGTTCAAGTACCATATTGCAACTGTGTTGTCTGTTTGTATGAGAACAGTCTTGTGTGTAAGGCAGTCCTTGAACGCATACAGAGCATATCGTATAGCTCGAAGCTCTAGGAAGTTGATCTGAAACATTGCTTCGAGCTGGGTCCAAGTACCTTAAGTTTGAAGGTTGTTCACATGAGCTCCCCAACCCAAGTTGGATGCGTCTGTGGTTGCTAAAAGGGTAGACCTGTTGTCAAGTTGGCTTTGTTCGTCCACCAGAGAAGCAATAAACGTAACTGGTGGGTTACTTGAATCTGGGATGAAAGCGGTTGACTGGCTTGGAGCCACTGAGATTTCAAAGTCCATTGAGTTATTCTCATCGCCACCCTGGCCATAGGAGTGACATGGACCATGGAAGCCATGTGTCCCAGCAACGTTAGGAAGTGTTGGGTTGAGACTGTTACTTTTGTACGCAGAGACGAAGCTAGTTTGGAGAGTGGACTGCACGGTCGTTGGGCAGGAAGGCCTTTGCGATTGTGGTGTCCAAATCTGCACTGATGAAAGTAAGGAGATGAGATGGAGTCCGGAGGGATTTTTGGTAGTTGATGAGAAATCCCAAAGAGTAAGCAGATTGATAGTGAGCTTGAGAGCGTCGAGAGCTCCTTGCTTGGATTGGCTCTTGATGAGCCAGTCGTCCAGATAAGGAAAGACGTGTATGCTTTTCTTGCGTAGATGGGCCGCAGCCACTGCTAGGCACTTTGTAAATACACAGGGTGCCGAGGCAAGTCCGAAAGGCAGGACCCGGTACTGAAAGTGTTGGTGTCCCACTAGGAAACTCAGGTACTTGTGGTGATGTGGGAATATTGGAATGTGAGTGTAAGCGTCTTGAAGATCCAGAGAATAGAGCCAATCTCCTTTTTGCACAAGGGGAAGCATGGTGCCCAAGGACACCATCCTGAATTTTTCTTTTTGTAGAAATTTGTTGAGATTGCAGAGGTCTAAGATGGGGCGGAGGCTGCCTGATTTCTTTGGAATGAGAAAATAATGGGAATAGAACCCTCTGCCCTGCTGTGTCCTGGCACCCAGAAGGGTGGACAGTTCTGACTCTAGATCTTTCTGCATCCACAGTGGATTGGGTGGTGAGTCCAGGGGTACCATGAGGAAGTTTAGATGGTATCCCTGGGTTATGATGAATATCACCCATTGGTCTGTGGTAATGTTGAGCCAGTTGGTTATGAAATGGTGAATTTGACCTCCTACTGGCAAATCAGGATCTGGATTTGTGGCGTGGCTGCTGTTCTCTGGATAGGTCTCAAAATCCAGAGGCTTGGCCTGTTTGCGGTGGTGGCTGAGGCCTGGATGTCTTGGGCTGTCAAGGATGTGCTCTCTGAGACGGCCTAGTTGGCCTCACGCGAGATGCAGGTGGGTAGTAACTGCGAGGGCGATAAAATGGTTTTCTAGGGTCCCTTCTAGTGGATCTTCTTGCAGATAAAGGGGTCTCGGTAGTAACTGTGGATAATTGCATGGTCTCATTATGGTCTTTTAGTTGAGCCACTGCGTCTTGTATCTTGTCTCCGAATAGGTTTTCACCGGTACATGGCAAATCAGCAAGTTTGTCTTGGACTTCAGGTCTCAAGTCAGATGCTTTTAGCCAGGCCCACCTCCTGGTGCTGATTCCCGTAGCTGTCGTGCGAGAAGCTGTTTCAAAGGAGTCATAAGCAGCACAAACCTCATGTTTCCCAGCCTCAAGGCCTTTCTGTAGTATGGCGTTGAGACTATCTTGCTGTTGTTGGGGAAGAGAGTCGGCTATTCCCTGAACCTGCTTCCAGAGATTCCTCTGATACTGTGTCATGTAAAGTTGGTATACAGCTATTCGTGACACTAGCATAGAACCCCTGAAATATCTTGCGACCCAAGATATCAAGGAATTTTTGGTCTTTGCCAGGAGGTGTTGAAGAGTGTGGTCGTAGTCTTCTGGCCTCAACTACCAACGACTGATGGGGTAGTTGTGGTTTTTGGAATCCAGGAATATGTTGGACCAGATAAGTTGCATCTGTCCTCTTATTTACTGGCTGGACAGCACAATGTTGCTCCCAAGGACGATGTTGGAGATCCACTAGCACTTCATGTACAGGGATAGCCATGACTTATTTTGGAGCATCAACAAATTGAAGAACTTCCAATGTTTTATGGCGTGTGTCCTCCTTTGTAATCAGATCAAAGGGGATTGCCTCTGACATCTCCCTAACAAAATTGGCAAAAGAGAGATCTTCTGGGGGAGATTTTCTCCTTTCTTCCGGAGGAGATGGTTCTGCTAAGATATCCTCCATGGATGTGTCGGTGTCAACATCTTTCCATGTGTCAGAAGGAGGGAAGAAGGTTGGTAGTGTAGGACGTGTTGGCAACGGTGGATCCTTCGATGGCCTTGATGGAAGATGCGGTGGCACCGATGTGGGTTTCAGCAGCACTGGAGGCATCGAAGGAAAACGAGGGCCTCTCGGTCCCAAGAGCCCTGATGGACCTGGCATCGGTTCCGGCATTGGTGAAAGGTAACTGGAGTCCGTGCCTTCGTCATCTGAGGACCCTGGAATGGGAATCGGGGCTTTCAGAGGCTTTGTGGGTTGTTTTGGCATCAGTGGCCCGGGTTGTGTTGGAAGGGCTCCGATGAGTGTTTCCAGTCTGGTCAACAATGGTACAAATATCGATGGCTCCGGTGTTGGCGCCGGTACGGGGGCCGGCATAGATGGCTGTATATCTCGGACAGCATCGAGCACTGCCTGGCGAATGAAACCGTCCAGTTCCTCCCTGAAAGCTGGTATAGATATATCAGCTACAGGGATGGCAGGCTAGGCGCTACTGGCACCTCCACAGGGACTTGTGGGGGCTCAGTACCCGGCACCAATATCGGTGGGGATCGCCTTGGTTTTTTGGGTGGAGAGGGTGTTAAAGGCTCCTCCACCTGTGTCCTCTTCGCAAGCCGCTCGATAGCCATCGAGGCCGATGCGGTGTCGGCACCGGGAGTAGACACGCGTCGGTGTCGATGCTTCTCTCTGTGCTCAATCCAGTCTTTCTCCAGCACCGAGGTAGATGATACAGATGCCTTAGACGGAGTCAGTGATGGATGATCACCGCTGCCCTGGTGCTCCCAATGAGGTTTGATGACTAATTTCTTCGATGCTCCTGCCGGTGACAATTGGGTGGACGTCGATGGAGTCAGCTTGATTGTAAACAGGGTCTCCAGCTTGTCAAGGCGAGCCCGCCTACCCTTCGGAGTCATCTGGGCACAACTTGGGCAGTAAGAAACGTCGTGTGATGAGCAGAGGTACAGCGCACAGACATCATGTGGGTCGGTAATAGACATGGTATGGGGGTATTCCGGACATTTTCGGAAACCTGTTGCCATGATGGCAGAGGTTGAGGCCCAAAAACCGTCAATGGCCTGCGGACACCGAAAAAGGTAGGGGCAGGAACCGACCAGGGACAGTGAATTTTAGTCACCGAGCGATGAAAAAAAACAATATCGCAATGAGAGACCCCTATGAGGGAACTTTTTAATGAAGTAATCTTCAAGTTTTTTCCATGAGGAAAATTGTATGAGAAAATTCTCACAGAGCTCCTAACCACGAGGCAAACTGCAGCACGGAAAAAAAAAAGAGACTGAAGGGAGACCCCTGTGGTTACACGGATTATGGCATGCTGGGCATGCTCAGTGTGCCAGTCAAAAGTTCTAGAAACTTTGACAGAAAAGTTTTCCGTGATAGGGCTCCGTCCAATGATGTCATCCACATGTGAGGACTACCATCCTGCTTGTCCTGGAAGAACAATCGCTGTCTCATGGGGGATGAGGGATCTGGACCATCAGATGTCCACCCCACGGACTTCCAGACCGAACTACCAGAAGGATCACCAACCCACTGCTCGTCCGCCTCAACCCAGGGGGGATGGCCCCTACCAGGAACTCACAACCCCCTGGAAGGATCCAGAAATTTTCTCGTTTTAGATGGGGTTTTTTTCTCTCTCTCCAGCCTTCATGTTTTACCCCATCTATCATCTGCTGGAGACAGAAATACTGAGGGGCTGCAGGTAGCACACTGGGTTATGTTCAGTGTCAGTGAAACTTTCTCTGCTCCTTCTGCTGGTAGGGAGGCAAAACCCAGCAGTCTGGTCTGATCTGGGTAGGTACAGAGAACTGAATGCTTTCTTGCATTGTGACTATTATAGCTCATAATTTGGAGGCAGGGGAAGGGGGTGGAGAAAATTATGGCTCTAGGTATCACTGGAAAACATGAGGGGATGGAGAACTTAGTCTCCCTGATTTATCTGGAGATGGTTGCTGCCTGTACCCACACCTACCAAAAGAAAAAGAGGAGACAGAGCTGAAATTTTTGCTTAAGATGACAGACCTTAAATTTGGACACCACTGTTAGAACAGGTGCTCTGTTTTGGGTTTTGTTGTCAGTTTGTCCTTCCTCCACAGGGAATAGTTTCTGGATCAAGCAGTCTTGGGAATCCTGCAGAAGTTGGATCAGCTCTGCAGGGACTGGATCCTGTACAGGTACAAAAGTCAATGTGTTACTGCTTGTTACAACAAATGTTGAAGGGACTTTAGTTATTGCAGTATATTCCTTTACTAGGATCATCCAGAGCCAGGTAAAATGATAAACAGAATTATTTCCATGAGAACAGACTGGGACTTACAAAATGATATTCAGAGACAGGAATGTAATATGAGTTTTTATGTTAGCACAAACATACAAGTCTTCTGACTTCAATACAATTCACTCGAACACAAAGACAGGAAAATTAGTTTCTTACCTGATAATTTTCATTCCTGTAGTACCACAGATCAGTCCGGACTGTGGTTGAGCCTCCTGTACAGCAGATGGAGACAGACCAAAACTGAAAGGGTATCCTATATCAGGACAGAGCCTACCCTGCATCCCTTCAGTATAAACATTATCAAAGCAGATATAACCCGTAAAAAATCAAGCAAGCAACAAGAAACCGATAAATTGAACAACTGAAAGAATTCTATATAAAATCGCTCTTGCGTAGTTAATCAATTTCATCTAGTAAATGCTTCCGGTGCCTTAAAGCAATAATAGGAGATTCAGGTATCCGAGAACCTGTAAGAAAAAGAAACTTCAAGCGGACGGAACAGATCGAGCACGGGAGGGTGTCTGGACTGATCCGTGGTACTACAGGAACAAAAATTATCAGGTAAGAAACTTATTTTCCTTTCCCTGCATGTACCCGGATCAGTCCATACCGTGGGATGTACCAAAGCTTCCCTAAGCAGAGTGGGACAAAGACGGTCCCGCTTGAAGAACCTGCCGCCCGAAGGAGCCAAAAACTGGAGCCTGTACATCGAGTTAGTAATGACGAGCAAAGGTATGCAGAGATTTCCAAGTAGCTGCCCTGCATATTTCCTGCGGAGAGTCCAACTGACACTCCACCCAAGAAGTGGCCTGAGAACGCAAAGAGTGGGCCTTTAAGCCCTCTGGAATTGATCAACCTTTACAGATCTATGCAGACGCAATAGCCTCCTTTAACCAACGAGCAATCGTAGCCTTAGAAGCCTTGTTACCCTTATTTGGGCCACCCCATAGGACAAACAGATGATACGAGACCCGGAACTCATTTGTAACCTGGAGATAGCACAGTAAAACCCGTTTTACATCCAGGCACCAGAGATCACCACCAGATGTGTTCGCTATGTCTTCAGAAGAAAAAGCCGGGAGTTCCACCGACTGATTGACGTGAAAGGAAGACATGACCTTTGGCAAAAAGGAGGGTACCGTCTTGAGGGAGACCCCTGAATCAGAAAAACGTAGGAAAGGTTCCCTGCAAGACAAAGCTTGGAGCTCCGACACCCTTCTGGCGGAACAAATGGACACCAGGAAAACTGTTTTGAGAGTCAAATCCTTAAATGTAGCCTGCCGTAGAGGCTCGAAGGGTGCCTCACAGAGAACCCGAAGAACCAAGTTAAGACTCCACGAGGGACAAGTAGCCTGAACCGGCGGATTCAAGTGCTTGGCCCCCTTGAGGAAATGAACGACATCCAGATGAGCCGCCACCGCATAATTGTCAATGCTGCCTAAGAGGGAGCCGAGGGCAGAAACCTGCACCCGCAAGGAGCTGAAAGACAAACTCTTGGAGAGACCGTTCTGGAGGAAGGAAAGGACCTGGGATACCGGAGCCTTATGAGCCGACACTCCCGATGCGACACACACATTTTCAAAAACTTTCCAGACCCGGACATAAGCGAGAGAGGTAGACTGCTTCCAGACCCTCAACAGTGTGGATATAACTTCTTCCTTATATCCCTTCTTTCTCAATCTCTGCAGTTCAAAAGCCAGGTCACTAGACAAAAGTGATCTGCCTGATCGAAAAATACGGTTCCCTGCCGGAGAAGGCGTGGAAGATGGCCGAGGCGGAGGGCCGTCCATCGTGAGATTCACCAGATCCGCAAACCTCGGTCTGCGGGGCCACTCGGGTGCCACTAGGATGACGGGACCCCGATGGAGTTCTATTCTTCCGAGTACCTTTCCCACCAGCGGCCAAGGGGGGAAAACGTACAGGAGAACGTTGTGAGGCCAGGGAAGGACCAGTGCATCCACTCCTTCCGAGCAATTCTCCCTTCTGCGGCTGCTCATGGTCATAAAAAAGCTCAAGCCCCTACTTCATACTACTCATGATCTCAAAACTGTTATCCAAGATACCTTAACATCTAAGTTGGACTACTGCAACTCATTGTACCTTGGCCTCCCCTTCTCCACCAGACCTCTCCAGCTACTTCAAAATGCAACAGCAAGGTTAATCAGTAACGCACGTAAATCAGACCATATAACCCATATCCTCAAAGATCTACACTGGCTCCCCATCTCATCCCGCATCCTGTTCAAAATCCTCTCCATCATACACAAAGCTATCTACAATCATAACTCCTCATGGCTCAATGAACCTCTACAACCCACCCAATCCGTCTGCCCCACCAGAACGAATCTCAAATGCACTTTACAAGTCCCCACACTTAAGAAAGCCCAACTCTCAGCCACAAGGGCCCGTGCCCTCTCTATTGCTGGCCCTACTCATTGGAATTCTCTACCTCCCAATCTCCGTCTGGAGCCATGCCCATTTAAATTCAGAAAATTGCTAAAGACCTGGCTTTTTCACCAGGCCTTCCCGGATTAACACTCCTGACCCCGTCGTCCTGCCCCCTCCACTTCTAGCCTACCTAATCTAGTAAAACTTGTAATCCTGATTAACCCTATGTATGGTTGTAACCCTGTTTAACCCTATGTGCGGTTGTAACTCAACCGTAATTCAAGTAATCCTCTCAGATCCATATGTAAATTTGTAAATTGAGTAATCCTGTAAATCTTGTAAATTCCGATATTTGTTAATGATGTTTCCATCTATCCCGTTTCTCTCATTTACTTTAGTTTGTCAGGCTCGCTTTTATCGAGCCTCCTATCTTTGCCTTTCGGTTGTCCACCCCCATCTCCTGTTAATTGTATTTTCCATCTTTTGTTATTATGTAAACAGATATGATGTGTATTTTAATGTCGGTATAGAAAAGCTGTTAAATAAATAAATAAATAAATAAATAAAATAAGAACCTGGAAGCTTTCGCATTGTTCATTGTGGCCATCAGATCCAAGTGAGGGGTGACCCCCCCCCTGCGGACTATCAGATTCATCGCTCCATCTGACAACTCCCACTCACCAGGGTGTAGTCACTGGCGACTGAGGAAATCGGCTTGAACATTCTCCTTCCCCGCAATGTGAGAAGCTGATAAGCGATCCAGGTGGTGCTCCGCTCAGGCGAAGAGCTTGCTGGCTTCCACATCCACCAGGTGACTCCTGGTGCCTCCCTGCCAATTGATATAGGCTACAGTGGTGGAGTTGTCAGAGAGAACCCGCACCACCTTGCGACGGATCAGAGGAAGGAAAACCTTGAGCGCCAGATGGATCGCTCGAGCCTCCAGCCGATTGATGTGCCAGTGGGATTGAGCTGGGGACCAGTATTCCTGCGTAGACTGGGTTTGAAACACCGCTCCCCAGCCAGAGAGGCTGGCGTCTGTCGTGCAATGATCCACTGCGGCGTCTGAAGGGGTATCCCCCTTCAGAAGGTGAGCAAGCGAGAGCCACCATTGCATCTCAGCGAGCGGGAGAGGCGTCCAAAACTGTTCCGACACCGGTTTCCAGCGGGATAGCAAAGCTTTCTGTAATGGATGCATATGCACAAAAGCCCAAGGGACCAGATTGATAGTGGAGGCCATGGACCCCAGGACCTGAAAGTACTCCCAGGCCGTGGGCAGTGAAAGCGAGAGAAAATTGCACACTTATTCCCTGAGTTTAAGCGCCCGAGTGTCTGGAAGGAACACTTTGCCGACTTGAGTGTCGAATCGCGCCCCCAGGAATTCCAGGATTTAGGATGGCTGCAGCTTGCTCTTGGAAAAGTTGATTATCCACCCAAGGGAGGTCAGACAAGCTAGGACCCTGTCGACCGCCAGCTTGTAGAGACTCCGACTTGGCCCGGATGAGTCAATCGTCCAGGTAAGGGTGCACCAGAACTCCTTCCCGACGGAGAGCAGCCGCCATCACCACCATGACCTTGGTAAAGGTGCGTGGCGCCATGGCAAGGCCGAACGGGAGCGCCCGGAACTGGAAATGTTGACCCCGGATCTTGAACCGGAGATACCTCTGATGGTCGAGGTGAATCAGAATGTGCAAGTAAGCCTCAGTTAGGTCGAGCGATGCCAGGAATTCGCTGGAGCAAACCACCTCTATCACAGCCCTCAGGGGCTCCATTCGAAAATGGGGAACCTTAAGGGCCCGGTTGGCTTGCTTGAGATCCAGGATTGGATAGAAGGAACCTTCCTTTTTGGGAACGACGAAGTAGATTGAATACTGGCCGGATCCTTCTTCCTCCACCGGGACTGGAACTATGGCACCCAGTTCCAGTAGCCTGCTCAGAGTCTGGTCGACCGCTGGCCGCTTTAGACTTCTGCAGGGAGAGATTATGTGAAGGTCTGGTAGGTCTCGAGCAAATTCTATGCGTAGCCTTTCTCTATCACCTCTAGGACCCACTGATCCGTTGTAATCTTGGCCCATTCCTTGAGAAACAGGGACAGCCGTCCACCTAAGTTTGGAACAGAGGAATGGGTCAGTTGTATTTCATTGGGAAGCGGACTTTGTGGCCAGGTGTTGTTGGCTACCATCCCGGAAGGGCAGACGTTCATGAAAGGAATGAGACCAGGATTGGGATCTGGAGGCACTGCCTCTCTGAAAAGAACCCCATGCTCTGCTGTTATATCGACGTTGACCTCTGAAGCGAGAGCGGGAAGAAAAGAAGGACTTTGACTGTTTCGGGCAGTCCTCCGGCAGCTTATGAATCTTGTTCTCACCTAGAGATTTAATAAGCTGTTCAAGGTCCTCACCAAAAAGCAACTGACCCTTGAAAGGGAGAGTACCCAACTGTGCTTTAGAAGAGGAGTCCGCAGCCCAATTCCTCAGCCAAAGGAGACGCCTGGCCGAAACCACGAAGACCATGGCTCTGGCTTACACCCGCAGAAGATTGTAAAGGACATCAGCCCCAAACGCAATCGCGCCTTCTAGCCGGTCCGCCGCTCCACCTCTGCAGATGGGAGGTCTTGGGTGCTAAGTAATTGCTGAACCCACCTGAGGCTTGCCCGCTGCATGAGACTGCTGCAGGTTGTCACCCGAACTCCTAAGGACAAGACTTCAAAGGTGCGCTTGAGATAAAGTTCAAGTTTGCAACCCTGAACATCCTTCAATGCCGTGGCCCCCACCACCGGGATGGTGGTGTGCTTGGGAACTGCAGAGACGGAGGAATCCACCTTGGGTATCTTAAGCAATTCCAAGCAGTCCTCAGGGAGAGGATAGAGCTTGTCCATTGCCCTACCCAGTCAGAGTCCCACCTCTGGAGATTCTCATTCCCGAAGAAGCATCAGCTTGTGCATAGGATGGAATGGGAACATACGTGGAGGAGCCCTAAGTCCCGCCAGGACCAGGTCCACGTTAGCGGGCATAGCAGCTGTAACAGTATCCTCAGGGGGCACCTCAATTCCCAGCTCCTTCAAAATGAAGGGAATGAGTGGTTCCATTTCTCCCTTTGAAATAGGCGAAGCACTCGTGAGTTGTCCCCCTTGAGGGGGGCCTGGAAGCAGGGAATCAGTATCTGGATCAGGAACCGGCGGCGGCTGTGGGGGGTCCGGGGACGGCGGGACCCCCGGCACCATCCTGATCCTAATGGAACCCTGCCCCTCTGGCACCGCAGGAGGCTGCAGAGATGAAACCCGCTGGCTGTTTGCTGGAGGGGGACCTGGGGGGGGAGGTCCTCCTCCTTCTGCAGGCTAGCAAGATAAGATTTGTGCATGAGAAGCACAAACTTCATGGAAAAACGAGGCTTAGACTTTCCGGGGGGGACGGGACGGGGGGTGGGGGGGGAAGGTCAGACACACCCTCCGGAAAATGTGCAGGGCTCAAATCCGGGGGAGAAAAATCGGAGAATTGTGCTCACCTCCCTCCTGCAGCCCCGATTCAGCAGCAGGAACTGCTCTCAAAAATTCCGCCGTTCCTGCGGTTTGCCGAGCAGGGAACGGCCTGGCCACGCGGCGTGTAGCCCGACCCTGGGTTGCTGGTTTCGCAGGTGCCGAGAAGGGACCCTCCCCACCTGGCAAGCACCCAGAGCAGAGCCCGCTGCAGGAGAGCCGCGTGGCAGGCTCCCCGCAGGCAGAACAAACGCTGGAACATGGCATTAGCTGAAAGAAAAAAACGCCACAAAGAGAAAAATCAGCTGTGCTGAGCCCTGCCAATAAGCGAATGCAGGGACTGAACCCTGCATGCTGCCGGAGGTGTCCGCTGTCCTTAAAGATTTCTTGCTGATTTGCTTGGCTTAGCTTTTTTATTTTTTATATTCTCAGCAAGCACAGGGGAATAAACTTCCTTGCCAAAAGCCCAAGGGATGACACTTCTCTGGTATAGAAGCCAGCAAGGGGGAGTGACTGGACCACCAGTATCGCCCCAAAAGGTCACCGGGAAAATGAGGAGCCTAGGCTGACGAATCAAGGGGCAAGCCTCCCTAGGCCCCAAGCAGAGCGAGGAGACAGAGCTGTCTTTGAGAAAGCAAACAGAGAAAAAGGAAAATTGGTTTTTACCTGCTAATTTTCGTTCCTATAGTACCACAGATCAGTCCAGACAGTGGGTTGAGCCTTCTGTCCAGCAGATGGAGACAGAGAAAAAACTGAAAAGGTATCCTATATCAGGACAGTGCTCACCCTGTGTCCCTTCAGTATAATAGATATCAAAGCAGCCAAAATAGCATAGAGAGCCAGGATAAGATCAAGCAAGTAAACTGTAACTATCAAAATGAAACAAGAAATTCAAACATGTATGAAAAATGCTCCTACACAGCTATCAATATATATATTTAAGACTTGGTTGTTCAAACAAGCTTTCCCCTAGAACCAAGAACAGGAAAAAAGTCTTTTCACTCCCACAATGATATTTTTCAGATCTATTTTATTCTTCCTTATTCAATTAGAGATTCACATACTCATGCTGACTACATACAGTCTACATACATATACTCATGTGGACTTACATATCTCCATGTTATTTATTGATTTATTAACCGCATGTTTATTAACGGTTTAATAGTATTTACTATTTGCTTACGTCTATTAGTTTGTTTCAAAGTAAAAACTTGTTTACTTCGTTTGTTTCAATGTTAAAACTTGTTTACGTCTTTTGCTCAATGTAAAACTTCGTTTTTTAATCCTGTTCTATGTAAACCGCTAAATGTAGCGATTGTTACTGTTCTATGTAAACCGGGGTGATATGTATATTATACAGGAACCTCCGGTATATAAATTATTTAAATAAATAAATAAATATATAGCAGATACCTCCGGTGCCTTACAATTCGGATGAACTTCCAGTGTCTTAAAGCTCAAATAGGAAGTAGAGAATGCCAAAAAGAACCTGTGAAAGAAAAACTCCGAGCGGACGTAGCAATGTAGATGTATTCGGGGGAGGGGGGGGGGGGGGAGGGAGTCTGGACTGATCTGTGGTACTACAGGAACAAAAATTAGCAGGTAAGAACCAATTTTCCTTTCCCTGTACGTACCCGGATCAGTCCAGACAGTGGGATGGATGTACCTAAACAGGGTGGGACCAAGACAGTCCTGCTTGAAGTACCTGTCTGCCGAAAGAGCCAAAGACTGGCGCCTGAACATCAAGGTGATAATGACATGCAAAGGTATGTAGAGATTTCCAAGTAGCTGCTCTGCAGATTTCTTGCAGCGAGACTGACTGACTCTCCGCCCAAGAGGTAGCCTGAGAAAGTAAAGAGTGAGCTTTAAGCCCTCCGGAACCAACCAGCCTCGACAAATATACGCAGACTCAATCGCCTCTTTTAGTCAGCGAGCGATAGCTTTAGAAGCCTTATTCCCCTTACTCGCCCACTCCATAAGACAAAGAGAAGATCAGAGACTCGAAAATCATTCGTCACCTGCAAATATTGCAGTAGGACCCTCTTCACATCAAGGCGCCGTAGATACACGCCAGGCATGTTCACAATGTCCTCTTGAGAAAAAGCAGAGAGCTCCACTGACTGATTTACATGAAAGGAGGATCCAACCTTTGGCGGGGAGGATGGGACTGTTTGGAGGGAAACACCTGAATCAAAAAGCGAAGGAAAGGCACCCTACAAGACAGGGCTTGGAGCTCGGACACTCTCCTGGCTGAGGAAATAGAGACAAGAAAGACAGTCTTAAGGGTCAGATCCTTAAGTATGGCTCGCCGAAGGGGTTCGAAGGGTGCCTCGCAAAGAACGCGGAGAACCAAGTTAAGGCTCCACGACGGTCAAGTAGCCCGGGCAGGCGGGTTCAAGTGCTTATCCCCCTGAGGAACCGAATGACATATGGATGGGTCACCAACGCGTAACCATCAACCCACCCAAGGAGGGAACTGAGCGCCAAAACCTGTACCTGCAAGGAATTGAAAGACAAACCTTTGGAGAGACCATTCTGCAGGAAGGAGAGAACCTGGGACACCGAAGCCTTACGCACCGGAACTCCGGACTCAGCGCACAGTCTCAAACACTCTCCATACCCGAATATAAGCCAGAGAGGTAGAAGTCTTACGGGCCCACAACAGGGTGGAGATAACCTCCTCCTTATAACCCTTCTTCCTTAGTCGCCGCTGCTCAAAAGCCAGGCCGCTAGACAAAAGCAATCTGCCTGATCAAAGAACACTGGACCCTGTCAGAGCAGGTTTGGCAGATGGCCGAGGCGGCGAGGACCGTCCGTAGCGAAGTTCACCAGATCTGCGAACCACGGTCTCAGAGGCCACTCCGGCGCCACGAGGACAACCTGCCCCCTGTGGAGGTCTATTCTTCTGAGTACCTTTCCCACCAGAGGCCAAGGTGGGAACACTTAAAGGAGGACATCGTGAGGCCAGATTAGGACCAGTGCATCCACTCCCTCTGAGCAGTGCTCCCTTCTGTGGCTGAAGAATCTGGGGGCCTTTGCATTGCTCAGAGTAGTCATCAGGTCAAAGTGAGGGACCCCCCCACTTGTGCACGATCAAATCCATCGCCTCTCTGGACTATTCCCACTCTCCGGGGTCTACATGCTGATGACTCAGGAAGTTGGCTTGAGTGTTCTCCTTCCCCGCAATGTGGGAGGCCGCTAGCCGTTCCAGATGGCACTCCGCCCAGGTTAGCAGCTTGCTGGCTTCCAGGGCAAGCGGACGACTCCTGGTGCCCCTCTGGTGATTGATGTAAGCTACCGTGGTGGAATTGTCGGAGAGGACTCGCACAGCTTTGCGATGGATCAAGGGCAGAAAAGTCTTGAGAGCCAGACGGACCGCTCAGGTTTCCAGACGATTGAAGTGCCACTGAGACTGGATTGGGGTCCATCGTCCCTGGGTAGACTGATTCTGACACACCGCTCCCCAGCCGGAGAGGCTGGCATCCGTTGTCACAACAATCTACTGAGGTGTCTGCAAGGGCATCCCCTTCAACAGGTGGGCGAGAGAGAGCCACCATTGCACGCTGTCGATGGAAACATCGGAAAGTGGTAAGGGTGTCTGAAACTACTCCGAGACCAGCTTCCAACAGGATAGCAGAGCTTTCTGCAAAGGACGCATATGCGCAAAGGCCTAGGGAACCAAATTTATAGTTGAAGCCATAGTGCCCAGAACCTGGAGATAATCCCAGGCCGTGGGGACCGTGAGAGATAATAGATGTTGGACTTGACCCATGAGCTTGAGTGCACGGGCCTCGGGTAACAGAACTTTGCCCACACGAGTGTCGAAGTGTGCTCCTAAGAATTCGAGGACCTGAGAGAGCTTGAGGTTGCTCTTTGAGAACTTGACTATCCACCCGAGGGAGGTGAGAACCGACAAGACCAGGTTAACTGCTATCACGCACAGGTCCTCCGACTTTGCCCGAATGAGCAGTCGTCCAGGTACGGGTGGGACTAGGTCTCCCTCCCACTGGAGGAAGACCAACACTACCACCATGATCTTGGTAAATGTGTGTGGTGTGGTGGCGAGACCAAATGGGAGTGCTCGAAACGGAAAATCCCAGGATGTTGAGACGAAGAAATCTCTGGTGTTCCTGGCAGACCGGAATGTGAAGGTAGGCCTCCGTCAGGTCGAGAGAGGAAAGGAACTCCCCTGTATGAACCGTCGCTATGACCGCCCTCAGTGTCTCCATCCGAAAATGGGGAACCTTGAGGACCTTGACGACTCTCTTGAGGTCCAGGATCGGTCGAAAGGACCCGTCCTTTTTGGGGACAATGAAGTAGATGGAATACTGGCCAGATCCCTGTTCCTGGAGGGGGACCAGGACTATGGCACAGAGCACTTGAAGCCTGTCGAGAGTCTGGCACACCGCTGAGCACTTCAGAGTTCCGCAGGGAGAGATCAAGTAGAGGTCCGAGAGATCCCGAGCAAACTAACGCGTAGCCTCTTTCGATGACTTCGAGGACCCACTGATCCAAAGTAATTCTGGCTCATTCCTCAAGAAATAGGGGCAGCAGACCACCTAAGTCTGGAACGGAGGAATGGGCCGGCCGTATCTCATTGTGAGGACTTTGCAGCAGTGCCTTGATGGGTACCATCTCGGAAGGGCCGTCTGCCCCAAAAGGACTGAGACCATGCTAGAGACCAAGTGGAGGTGTTTCGTTGAAAAGCTCCACGCGGCTTGTTGTACCTGTGCTGCCCCCAGAAACGAGAGCGCGATGGAAAAAAAGGATCTGGACTGCTTGGAGCAGTCCTCCAGTAGCTTATGAACCTTGTTTTCACCCAAGGATTTGATAAGCTGGTCCAGGTCTTCGCCAAAAAGTAACTTACACCCTTGAAGGGTAGAGTGCCCAACTGCGATGTAGAAGAGGAGTCTGCAGCCCAATCACCTGGCTGACACCACTGAGACCATAGCTCTGGCTTGCACCCTGAGGAGATCATAGAGAGCATCAGCCCCATACACCTTCCAGCCTTTCTGCCTTCCAGCCTGTTCTGCCTCTGCAGACGGGAGGTCCTGGGTGCTGAGTTATTGTTGAACCCACCTAAGGCTTGCCTGCTGCACGAGACTGCTACAGACTGTGGAGATCGAACCCCGAGCTCCGCCAGGACTGCAGGAATGAGGGGTTCCAACTCCTCCCTCTGGAACAGACGTACCACCTGAGGGTCATCACCCTCCAAAGAAGCCTGTTTCCCTTGCTCCTCATCCATGCCCCCCCCCCCACGGGAGGGGGAGGAGAGGCTCCTGCACTGCCCTGCACGTCCGGCGTGGCAGACCCTCCTGAAACCACCGCGCCTTTTAACTTTGCGACCCTTAGAGACTCGGGAACATCAGCATGCTTGGCTACCTTGGGGGGCAGACCCTGCGTAGGTCTGACTGACAAGGCACCTCCTTGCAGAGACCTGGAAGCCAAAAAGGCTTTATGCATAAGGAGGACAAAATCTAAAGAAAAGGAATCAGAATCAACATCCTGATCTGGAAAAGCAGGGTCCTCCAGTAAAAAAACCTGAGCTGCATTCTCATCAGAAGTTGCAGGGTCTGGATACAATGTTGGAGGAAGCTCCCCCTCCCCTGCAGCCCTTGCCTGAGCTGCATGACATGTGCTTAAGACGTGCTTAACATGGCTGCTGTCCCTGCACTGAGGGAGAAAGGACCAGTTCTGAGGTCCTGCGGAGCCTGAAATTTTTGAGGCCCACGAGGCTTGACTGTTGCTGCAGACCCTGAAAAAGAACTGCCCACCCCCCTTGGAAGGCACCTCGAGCAAATCCCAGTCCTAGAAAACCGTGCGGCCGATTCCTCACATGCTATACACCAGGATAGCTGTGGCATGGTGGGGGGAAAAAAACAGCTCACAAAACACGAAATCGGCCAAAAACGCGGTGTTTCAGGTGGGCAGGGGTCCTGGATTGCAGCTGATCAAAATAGAAAAATTGTTTGGTTTTTTTTACACAGTGCTTAGATACACATGGGTGAAGAGAGGGACTGGACCACCAGTAATCACTTCCCCGGCTGCTTACCTTGCTGGAGCCTGCAATGAAAAGCGTGGGTAAGCTGTGCCTCCGATGGTCTTTTTTTTTTTTTTTCAAAGAAACGAGCAGAGGAATGGGAGCCTCTCTGCTAAAAGACCTGAGGCAGGCGCGAAAAGGGGGAGTGACTGGACACCAATATCACACCTTTAAGCCAGGCAAGTGGTCACCGGGAAGAGGGGTCCCAGGCTGAGTACTCAAGGGGAAAATCCCCCCTGGGATCCTGTAAGAGCTGTGAGACAGAGCTGTCTCACATAGACATTTGATTTCCTTCAAATTCTTTTTTTTTTTTACATATAGAAATTAATCAATACTTGCTTGATCCTGGACACAATCAGAAGGAGAAAGAAAGAAATCACCACAGTGTGGAAAACAGAGAAAGCTAGGGAACCGCAGGGTTCAACTGCCTGCCTCTGCTGGGAGACAGAGAAATACCGAAGGGACGCAGGGTGAGCACTGTCCTGATATAGGATACCTTTTCAGTTTTTTCTCTGTCTCCCTCTGCTGGACAGGAGGCTCAACCCACTGTCTGGACTGATCCAGGTACGTACAGGGAACTTTCAAACTTTTTTTTTTTTTTTTTAAATTATCAATAAGAACTAATACTTGCTTGATCCTGACAAATAAAGAGAACAAAATCCCCACAGGGAGAAGAAATTAAGAAGGGGGGAACCACAGGTTCAGCTGCCTGCATCTGCTGGAGACAGACAAATTCTGAAGGGATGCAGTGTAGGCTCTGTCCTGATATAGGATACCCTTTCAGTTTTGGTCTGTCTCCATCTGCTGGACAGGAGGCTCAACCACAGTCTGGACTGATCCGGGTACAAACAGGTAACTTTATTTTACCACTGTAAGTCTGCTCTAATATCTAGGTCCCTCTGCCGTAGCCAACTCAAAGTCATTCCTGCAAACGTAATACACTAATATGCATGCCCTCGGAAAAAGAACGGTGTTTAAATGAAAAAACCAAGGCACAACATGTGCCAAGGGATCAAATTTTCTCCCTGCCGCTACTCCAATCCCTTGCAGGATTGTTCTGGGACCACATATTCCCCCAGCAATTTCCTGATAGGCCCAGCTGATTGGAGGAGGGAAGCATGGTGCATAGCACACTCAGAAAAAAAGCCAAAGAGAAAAAATATCCCATAACTTAAATGTTATTTTGTCCTACCATGAGCATAATGTTACATTTTTTGTGCGTTACCCTCACGCTGAGCACTCCCGTTTAACTGGCCTTTTCAATTGTTTGTTTTGAAGTGCCCCTCCAACCAGTTTAAAAGATCTCCTATTCTTTGTTTTTTTCAAATATATTTGGGATTGCACAATAAGCACATGCCATATTTTTCCTGAGCTGACATTAAATATTTTCCATCACACTAGGTTTGCCCTGCACCCAATGAGCTCACTGATTTTCGGAGGGGGGGCCCTCTTCCCTATTCTAGTTCTGCACCTGGTCTGGTACTTTGGAGTGGAGTGGAGTGGAGCCCCACCCCCACACAGGATGCCACTTAGCCTACAGCCCACTCTGTCCTGTATCACATGGGATGACGCAGCTCCTGAAGAAACAGACTCATCACTCTGACCTCTGCAATCTATTGCTCTGGCTTACTAAAAAAAAAGGGCCACTTTAAAGTAACATCCATCTAAGCATTTCTCCTTCGGTCTCAACCTTCCAACATGATCCTGTTTGCACACACCTTGTTTTTTTCCACCATGTCTTCTAGCTGGTAGCTCACTCTCCCAGCATAGTGAGAGACAATAAAATGAGGCGTCTTGCTGAACTTGTCTCTGCTTATGCACGGACTGCTAGAGAGGGCTTTTTCTATCCGAGATTGGAACTGGCTGGCATTAGAAGGTCTGTTCAGACGACATTCCTACAAAAGAGGTGGTGAAAAGAGAAAATGAAAAAATGAGTCCGTTCTAGCCAACTGCTATTTCATCTAATTTGCCTTGTTTAATACTTTATGAATGTGATTTTCAACTGTCTACATAACTCAGCATGTACGATACATGCACATCTGGCTACACGCTAGGAAAGTTAGATTTAAATATCTGCCACGTAATTAGCAAGGGTAAAAGCATGCACACATGTTCAATTATGAATTTTAAGCATGAATTCTATTTATAAAATTCCTTTGAAATGTCCTTTTCTTGTGCACAGCAGTGACAGTAAGCTCTTCTGAAAACTCGCTCACTGTGCACAGAGGGTACTTACGAGCGTGTGTGTCAATTTTATACATACAAACAGAAAACACAAAATCATGAAAGTATCTCTCCTTGTGTTTCTAAACGGCAGGACTAAATAAAATTAACTTCTAAGGGTGAAAAATTGTAATATAAATGTTGAATCACTCTGCTGTGATGTAATCAATTACTGGAGATAAAATTTCAAAGGCAAGGCCATCATACCATTATAATGCATACATATAGTAATGAGATGAACTCCCTGTGATAGTCTATAGTAAATTCTTTCATCGGATTTATAGAGTTGCGATGGGATCTGCAGTGGCCCCAGATGTGACTAATATTTATGTGGAAAAACTTGAAGAGGAATATACAGCACGTTACAGAAAGGAAAATTGGTTCTTACCTGCTAATTTTTGTTCCTGTAGTATCATGGATCAGTCCAGACTGCTGGGTTTTGCCTTCCTTCCAGCAGATGGAGACAGAAAAACTTGTAGAATACCCCCTATTATCCTGCTGTGCTACCTGCATCTCCTCAGCATAAACAATCTCAAAGCAGAAAAAATTATCAACATTGTAGATCAAGCAAAAGACAAGTAAGGTAATTGTGGAAATAAGCACAAAACTGGCTAACGAGAAAGCCAAATGTAGAATAAGAGAAACCTGTAATCTTCTTCTGATTTCTTCAGCAATAAACAATCAACAGAGCGGACTCTCAAGCAAAAACTAAGTGAAAAACCCCTGTAAAGGGAGGACATCTGGACTGATCCGTGGTACTACAGGAACAAAAATTAGCAGGTAAGAACCAATTTTCCTTTCCCTGTACATACCCGGATCAGTCCAGACTGCTGGGATGTACCAAAGCTTCCCTACCCAGGGTGGGACGTTGAGAGTCCCACTCGAACACTACCGCTGCCAAAGCTGTTGACGTCCAGAGCCTGGACGTCCAAACGGTAGTGACAAGCAAAAG
Organism: Rhinatrema bivittatum; assembly: GCF_901001135.1. Classification (NCBI taxonomy): domain Eukaryota; kingdom Metazoa; phylum Chordata; class Amphibia; order Gymnophiona; family Rhinatrematidae; genus Rhinatrema; species Rhinatrema bivittatum. Next base: position 178,719,944 of record NC_042622.1, read on the forward strand.
TGCGTAACGTCTTCCAGGTGGCCGCCCTACAGAGTTCCTGCGGCGAAACCAACTGACACTCAGCCCATGAAGCGGCCTGAGAACGCGAGTGTGTCTTCAACCCCTCAGGGATAGGGTAAGCAGACGCAACAGCCTCTTTCAACCATCGGGCAATACTCGCCTTGGACGTGTGTTGCCCCTTTCTTGCGCCATGCCACAAGATGAACAAATGATCTGAAACAGCAAAGAATTTGTGACTTCCAGATAGCGCAAGAGAACCCTTTGGATATCCAAACGCTTCAACTCCCTAGCGTATGGCGCTTCTGAATCAATGTGAGAAAACACAGGAAGTTCTACAGACTGATTCAAATGGAAAGATGAGACCACCTTTGGTAAAAAGGATGGAGAGATCCCAGAAACAGAAATACGCAAAAAAGGCTCCTTGCAAGAAAGGGCTTGAAGCTCGGACACCCTGCGAGTGAGCAAATAGCCACCAGAAACAGTCTTCAGTGTGAGGTCATAGAAACATAGAAATGACGGCAGAAGAAGACCAAACGGCCCATCCAGTCTGCCCAGCAAGCTTTCGCACTTTTTTTTTCTCTCACATACTTATCTGTTTCTCTTGGCTCTTAATAATCTTTTTTTATTCTATTTCCCTTCCACCCCCACCATTAATGTAGAGAGCAGTGTTGGAACTGCATCTAAGTGAAATAGCTTAATTTAGTTAGGGGTATTAACCACCGCAATAAGCAAGCTACACCCATGCTTATCTGTTTATTCAGACTATGTAATTCAGTCCTTGTTGACTGTTGCCTGAATATAGATCAACCTTTCTTCATTCTGCTTCATTCCTTGAAGCAGAGAGCCATGCTGGCTATGTATTGAAAGTGAAGTATCAGTCTTGCTCCCCTGCCGTTGAAGCAGAGGACTATGCTGGATATGCGTGAAGTGACAAACTTCCTCCCTGCCGTTGAAGCAGAGGGCTATGCTGAATATGCGTGAATTGTCAAATTTCCTCCCCTGCCGTTGAAGCAGAGGGCTATGCTGAATATGCGTGAATTGTCAAATTTCCTCCCCTGCCGTTGAAGCAGAGGGCTATGCTGAATATGCGTGAATTGTCAAATTTCCTCCCCTGCCGTTGAAGCAGAGAGTTATGCTGGATTTGCATTGAAAGTGAAGTATCAGGTATTTTTTGGTCTTTTAAGGTAGCCCAATTTAGAGGTTCAAAAGGGGCTTCACACAAGACCCTGAGTACCAAATTAAGGCTCCAGGACAGACAGACAGGACGGACCGGAGAATTCAAATGCTTCACCCCCCTAAGAAAGCGGATGACATCCGGATGCGACACCAAAGACAGACCATGAACTTTGCCTAGGAGACACCCCAAGGCTACCACTTGGACCCTAAAGGAATTTAAGCCCTTCTGTAAGAACACCAGAACCTGTGCCACTGAAGACCAACGGGGAAGAACGCCCTGCTCCGTGCACCATGATTCCATACCCTAACATAAGTTAACGAGGTAGAGGGCTTTTACGCTTGTAGAAGGATAGTAATCACGTCCTCCTGATAAGCCCCTCTTTCTCAACTGCCTCCTTTCAAAAGCCAGGCAGTTAGACAAAAGCAATCCGTCTGATCGAAAAATATAGGGCCCTGACGGAGTAAATCGGGAAGATGACCTAACCTCAGGAGACCGTCCACCGCGAGATTGACTAGGTCCGTGAACCACGGGCACCGAGGCCACTCCAGAGCTACCAGGATTACGTTCCCTGGGTGGACCTCTATCCGGCGAAGGATCTTGCCGACCAATGGCCCCGGAGGAAAGTCATAGAGGAGTACCGTGGTCGGCCACGGAAGCACCAAGGTGTTGACCCCTTCCACTCCATGTTCCCTTCTGTGACTGAAAAATCAAGGAGCCTTTGCATTCCTTTGAGTTGCCATCAAATCGAGATGGGGAAAACCCAATTTGAGAACAACGAGGACCATCGCTTCTTCGGCGAGTTCCCACTCTCTGGGATCGATCCTCTGCTGACTCAGGTAATCCGCTTGCACATTGTCGGTGCCCGCGATGTGCGATGCCACCAGAAGGGCGAGATGTCTCTCCTTCCAGTCCATGAGTTGCTCCGCTTTGGCGGCCACCGGCTGACTCTTGGTGCCGCCCTGACGGTTGATGTAGGCCACCGTCTTCGCATTGTCAGACAGGACTCGGACAGCCCGATGGCGCTACAACTGTTTCTACCGATGGTGCGCAAAACGAACTGCTGTTGTTTCCAGGCAATTGATGGACCAGCTCGCCGCCTCCGAGGACCATTGCTCTTGGACTGCCCATGACTGGCAGACCGCTCCCCAACCGGAGAGACTGGCATCCATGGTCACCAGCACCCACTGAGGAACCTCGAGGTCTACGCCACACCAAGTGCTCCGGAATCAGCCACCAGCCAAGACTAGATCTGGCGGACTCTGTGAGTGGTAATGGGACCTGAAACTTCTGACTTCGGATCCCAACAGGAGAGTAACGCTCTCTGTAATGGTCTCATATGAGCAAACGCCCATGGGACTAATTCCAGGGTGGACGCCATGGAACCGAGGACCTGCAAATAGTCCCAGGCCTTGGGGAAAGGAAGAGACAAAAGACGCTGGACCTGCTGCATCAATTTGGAGATCCGTTCCACCTGAAGGAATACTTTCCCCACACATGTGTCAAACCTGGTTCCCAAGAAGTCCAGTACCTGAGACGGGAGAAGCTTGCTCTTGGCCTGATTGATGACCCATCCCAGGGGTTCCAGGAGATTCACGACCCTGGTGACTGCTGCATCGCAAACGACTTTCGACTTCGCTCGAATTAGCTAATCATCCAGATACGGGTGAACCAGCACACCCTCCCTCCGAAGAGCTGCGGCCACGACCACCATTACCCTGTTGAATGTGCGAGGCGCCGTCGCCAGAGCGAACGGCAGGGCACAAAATTGAAAATGTCTGCCGAGGATTTTGAACCGAAGGAACGTCTGGTGATCCCTGCGAATGGCTATGTGTAAATGCGCTTCCGTCAAGTCCAAGGAAGCCGAGAACTCACCGGTGCGTACCGTCGCAATGACGGAACGCAGGGTCTCCATCCGGAAATGTGGAATCTTGAGGGCTCTGTTCACCTTTTTCAGATCTAAGATCAGCCGGAAGGACCCCTCCTTTTTTGGGACGATGAAATAGATGGAGTAGCGGCCCCCTGCCCACTCCGCCCCCAGACAGATCAACCGGTTGAGGGTCTGTCGAAACCTGTGTGCTTTCATGCGGGATCTGCAAGGGGAGACTAGAAAGAGATCTTGGAGAGGACGAGCAAATTCCAACGTGTAGCCGCGCTTTATGATATTTAGAACCCACTGGTTGGAGGTTATCTTGACCCATTCCTCGTAGAAATCAGACAGCCGTCCTCCCACCCAGGGAACCAAGGAATGGGCCAACTGCATCTCATTGAGTGGACTTGGCTCCGAGCAGCGCAAAACTGGCACCATCGCGAGCGGGTCTCCGGCCACGAAAGGAATGAGACCAGGATTGCGACCTACCCTACTCAGAGACCTACTGTCTCTAAGCCGAAACCGGCGCCCTCTCTGCTAGAGCCTCCGCTGCACCCGAAAACGGGAGCAGGCCTGGGAGAAGCCTCTCGAAGGTTTAGGCTTGTCCTCCGGAAGCCTGTGAACCCTGTTCTCCCCCAACGTCTTGATCAACTGCTGCAAGTCTTCAGCAAAGAGATACCTCCCCTTAAAGGGTAAAGCACTGAACTGGGCCTTGGAGGAGACATCGGCCGACCAGTTGCGTAGCCACAGGAGCCTCCTGGCTGAGACTGCTGACACCATGGTTCTGGAGGAAGTATGGAGGAGGTCATATAAGGCATCTGCCCCATATGCTACCGCAACCTCCAAGCGCTCCGCCTAAGCTGATTCCTGAGGCGGGAGATCCTGGGAAGTCAACAACTGCTGGACCCAGCTGAGGCTCGTCCGGAGCATAAAACTACTGTAAACGGCTGCGCGGATACCCAGAGCCAAAACTTCAAAACTTCTTTTTAGAAGAACCGCAAGTTTCCTATCTTGGAGGTCTTTAAGGGCCGCCGCTCCAGCCACTGGGATCGTGGTCCTCTTCGTGACCGCAGACACGGAGGCGTCCACCTTGGGAAACCTCAGGATCTCCAAGACCTCTTCGGGCAATGGTTACAGCTTGTCCATCGCCCTTCCAACTCTGAGGCCTGCCTCTGGAACATCCCACTTCCTGGTCATTATGGGATGAAGATGAAAGGTCTTGGATGGGCCTCGTAACCCGCCAGGACTGGATCCACCGAATCCAGGGGAAGGACCTTCTTGAGGAAGATCCTCGCCGAGTTCTGCCAAGACCCATGGAATGAGCAGGTCCAACTCCTCCCGATGAAACAGGCGAAATGCCTTAGGATCATCGCCCTCCAACGGCGCCGCCTTGCCCAGGTCTTCATCTGGGTCTACCCCCGGGAGGGTCGGAGGGCCTGATAGCGCATCTGAAGGACCAGTGCCCACAGCAGCTGGGATGGGAGCCCCGTCCCCGGGAAGGGAAGAGCCCCAAATCTTGACACTGAGCAACCCCTGGGAACCTTCCTCGGGGGCCCTTCAGGTCTCTCCTGCAGACAGACCCCACTCTGTTGATTCTGGGTAGCCAGGAACGCTTTGTGCATTAAAAGCACAAAGTCCAAGGAAAAAGCATTAGGACTGCCCCCTCCCCCACCAGGGGATCGGGCCAGTCATCCAAAATGTTCAGGGACAGATCCTGAATGTCCTCAGGACTGCCAGGGACCGGTGACAGATCAGGCAGGAGATCCCCTCCCCCCGACGCTCTTTGCCATGTGTGGCAAATGTTTCCAAAATGGCCACCGTTCTTGCGCTCAGCGGGAAAGGATCGGCCTGATTGTCCTGACTAGCTGCATGCTTGAGAGCCCCATGGGGCTTAGGCAGCCACTTGGAGGAGTCTTCCCCGCTGGGAAGGCATCATAGACAGAGCCCAGATCGAGAGAGCTGCGAAGCAGACTCCCCGCAGGCCACACATCGAGCCAGATGCGGCAGAAAAGGATGCGGGGGGCCCGACAGGCTGGAGAAAACATGCGCCCAGGTAGACCAAGTGCTCCCGCAAGTAAATGCCGCTGCAGCCACCCAAATAACCTGCCCTGTCCATCTTGGGATTGTCTGATTGTTGCTCCTTGTTGGTTTTTTTTTTTTTTTTTTTTTTTTAATGCAGCCGGAGGCGCAGCAGCAAACCAAAAAAAAAAAAAAAAGACTAAACAGGCTGCTTTTTTTTTCCCAATCAGACTGGGACTGGGGGGAGGGATCAGACCTCCAGTAATCCTCCCTGTTGCCTTACCGTCCAGGAGCCCCGCGGGGGTCACCAACCCCAGCTCCTGAAACCCTACGACCAGGAGGGATGGCCCCACTGGGACTTGCCTACCCCCCTGGGAGGTCGCTCCTGCTGTCTTGTTTGATCTGCTAATTTCTATTTTTTTTTTTTTAATGAGAGATTTGCCAACACCTCAAAAAAAGGTGAAGATTGCAGGTTTTGCACCACCTGCATCTGCTGGATACAGAGTAATACTGAGGAGATGCAGGTAGCACACCAGGATAATAGGGGGTGCTCTACAAGTGTTTCTCTGTCTCCATCTGCTGGAAGGCAGGCAAAACCCAGCAGTCTGGACTGATCTGGGTATATACAGGGAACAAGAGTTGCATTCATTTCATCTGTGGTTAGAACCTCAAGACTAAAACCTACGATTTACTATAGACTATCATATGGAGAGCATTTCATTCCTAGATAACACCATTTAAAGGTATGGCACATCTTTGATCAGCACTCTATACCACAAACCTATTGAGACACACAATCTGCTACAATTTCAGAGCCACCATCCAAGATCCTTCAAATGTGGCCTTCCAGTTAGTCAGTTCTTTCAAATACTCTCCAGATCCTTATGTAGGTGAGGGATGTGAAAAACCTGCGAGCTCGGAGGAGTGTATCTATCACCGGCTCCGAGTAACCTCTTTTCTTCAGTCTAGCCCTCTCAATGGCCAGACTGTAAGAGAGAATTGAGCCGGATGATCCTCGTGGAGGATGGGACCTTGACGAAGCAGGTCCCTGAGAGGAGGCAGGGGAAGGGGCTCCCCTGTCAGTAGTCTTCTCATGTCCGCGTACCAGGGTCTTCTTGGCAAGTCTGGTGCTACTAGAAGAACTAGGCCGCTGTGCCTCTGAATCTTGTGTATAAGGGCGCCCAGCAGGGGCCACGGCGGAAAGGCGTATAGCAGGGTCCCTGGAGGCCATGGCTGAACCAGGGCGTCGATCCCGTGAGAGAACGGATCTCGCTTGCGGCTGAAGTATCTGGGTACTTGAGCATTGGACCTGTCCGCTAATAGGTCCATGTCCGGAGTCCCCCACTGATCCACAATCATCTGGAAGGCTGTGGGGGACAGCTGCCATTCTCCCGGATTTAGGCTTTCCCTGCTGAGGAAGTCTGCCGCTGTGTTGTCCCTTCCGGCAATGTGGACGGCGGAGATGTCCTGGAGATTCGCCTCTGCCCAAGCCTTCAGCGGGGCTATCTCTAGGGACACCTGTTGGCTTCTGGTTCCGCCCTGTCGGTTGATGTATGCCACCGAGGTGGCGTTGTCGGACATCACTCTGACTGCTCTGTTCCTCAGTCTGTGGGCAAATCGCAGGCATGCTAATCGGACTGCCCGTGCCTCTAGACTGTTGATGTTCCACCCCGACTCTTCTCTGTTCCACCGCCCTTGGGCGGTGAGCTCTTCGCAGTGTGCTCCCCATCCGCTCAGGCTGGCATCTGTGGTGAGCAGAGTCCACATGGGGGAGGACATCTTCGACCCCCTGCTCGTGTGGTTGGACTGCAACCACCACCGTAGCTGGGTCCGCAGTCTGGCTGGTAGAGGTAGATGCACGGAGTAATTCCGGAAGCGTGGGCTCCATCGAGAGAGGAGGGAGCGTTGTAGTGGTCTCATATGGGCCCGCGCCCAGGGTACCACTTCCAGGGTGGATGCCATGAGACCGAGAACCTGCAGATAGTCCCAAGCTATGGGCCGGCTGGCTCCCATCAAGGACCGTAGACGCATCTGGAGTTTTAACCTTCTCTTGGTGGTGAGGCTGACTTTGTCTGCCTGGGTGTCGAACTGGACTCCCAGGTATTCCAGTGATTGGGAAGGCTGTAGGCAGCTCTTGTTTAGGTTGACTACCCATCCCAGGCTTTCCAGCAGGGAGATCACTCTGTTGGTTGCCCGATGGCTCTCCTCTCGGGATTTCGCCCGGATCAGCCAATCGTCTAGGTAGGGATGGACAAGGATTCCTTCCCTTCTGAGCGCCGCTGCCACCGCTACGATCACCTTGGTGAAGGTCCGCGGTGCCGTGGCTAACCCGAAGGGCAAAGCCCGGAATTAGAAGTGTCGAAAGTAGAAAGTAGTATTGGAAAACACGCTCAGCGAGCGTGCAGGCGCTCCAAACTGCTTTGGAAACGGAAATTACTGAGTTGCTTCACTTCCTGTGGGGGTATATGTACCCGTGCTGACGTCAGATCCGTCTCCAACTGCTAGCACGAGCACACTATACCCACTTGTTCTGAGTCCATCTGCTACACGCTAGGAAAACATTGGTATATACTGGCCATACACAGTACATTCAACATATCACTTTGCGTCACTTTTTCACGCACTTGTAATATCAAAGATACTGTGGTCAGAATAGCTTTACCAAAACGCACATCTACCACCGAAGAAATTAAAGACCATCACAGTTGTCAGAACTGCAATTTGTCCTCCATACAAGACTTCAGCACACATTTTCAGCTCTTCAACTCCATATGCCCTTGTCACGTAGTAGCCCAACAAAGTTTCAACGGCATTTCCATTCATGTTGCTCCCTCTCACGATGACACTGATCCTCCAGTTTGGGAGGTAAAAGATTTCGCAGACAATGTATTTTTTGCCATCTGACAGTTGCCTCTTTTCCACAGGGAGGGGTGTTATAAATATTATAGGTAAGGGTAGGGAAGGGGAATACTGGTTGAGGAAGACTTAAAAGAGACAAGCAGGGTTATTATGATGTATACTTTTATTAAGTGTTCTTGATTGGTACATGTTATGTTCTTGATTGGTTCATAAAATGATGGTACATTGTTATTTCAGTTACGTGGTAATTGTATTCTTATATAAGATTTCTTCATGCGCAGTATTACATATACCACTGAAGTTCTACTATGTAATACATTATTGCTTTATGTATTTCTGGCTTATTAATAAAAATTTAAATTAAAAAAAATTTGTGATTTGTTTGAGACAATGACCACCAGTGTTAGCTGGATTCACCCTAGTTCTGGATATACAGTGAATCGCATGCCCTATCAGACTGCCACACAGTCCAGTTACATATGCAATCCAATGCCCATGTACTCTTATTTATATTGGCTGTACGAGCCGAGCCATTTGGACTAGATTAATAATCGCAGCTGTATTAAATATCAATGAGGTCTCAGCTCCTATTGTTAAAAACATTGCTTGGAATATCATCCTTCCTTTCGAAATCTACGCTGTACGGTTCTTCAAGTTATCCAAGAGGTCTCCACGGGGAAGAGGAACATCAGTGATCCTTAATCATTGTGAACAATTTTGAATATTCACTTTAAACACTGTATTCCCCATGGGATTGAATGAGCGCACTGACTGGAATATTTTATGAACAAAATTTATTCCTTTGAAAATCTTTACAGATTTTTCTGTTTACACGCTGTGATTGACAGCCATTTTCCTCGCTTTTGGGCTTTTAAAAATGTCTGTGTAAGCCGTGCAGGCTCACCTCACTCGGTAGCACTCGTGACGTCGTTTGACAAAGACAGCACCATTTCAAGCAAATTTATAAAGCTTTACTAAGTGGTACATCATCTTATCTCCTCTTATTCGACAATGGATGGTGCTTATTGTGAATCTGTCTATATGACGTTACTTTAAATAATTTATGTTGCTCTTTTGTGCCCCTGACGCAGAAGCTACAATTTGAACCACTGTGGCAGGTGTTGGGCTCATAGTTGCAAACACATCCCGAAGATTTTTATGGACTTAGAAAATAAGTTTTATTTACATTTAAAAAATTGATTTAAAAAAAGTATGTATATATTGGGCAGAGCGATGATAGACAGCATTTCGTGCAGACTATGTGCGTGCAGTCAGTGGGTCTCGCCTTTGAAATTTTACGTTCAATAATTGATTTAGTCACAGCAGAGTGATTCAACATTTATATATCTAAATGACAGGATACATGTAAAATGGATTTAAGTGGTGCCTCCAGCACCAGAAAAATTTGCCTATGACTATCGTTAGGCATCAGATAATTTTTTTTTGTGTAAAAAGAATTCACATCAAGAACATTGAACCTAAACACACAGTAAGATACCATCAAATTTATATACATATTTCTTAATTTATGTTCCATGAAAGCCAACCGCTGAAGCTACTCAGGCTTGTAATGTAACTTACAATTACCAGTGCAGCTCATGGTGACTCCATCTCCATTGGCCTGCTGTTTAAAGATACTGAGGCTGGAGCAACTTTCCTGCCCGGAATACCTTTAATCCCTCTGAGATAGCTCTAGACATTTATTATAGCTGACAGGGTTCAGGTTAGAGAAAATCAGAAGCATACACATCAAAAAGTAACCTGCGATGTCAAAAGAAACTATTAAAAAGTTAGTTTATAACAAACCTCATTTAATAAAGAGAAAATGCTGGCTGGACTGCCTTCTATCAAATTCACACAGCTCTGGTTGTCCTGGTAACTTATGAAGGACCATGCCAGACCTTCTGCTGTATATTCCTCCTATTATAAACAAAAGAACATAAGAGCATAAGAAGTTGCTATACTGGGTCAGACCAAGGGTCCATCAAGCCCAGCATCCTGTTTCCAACAGTGGCCAATCCAGGATAAGTATCTAGCAAGTACCCAAACACTAAGTAGATCCCATGCTATTGATTCCATCTGTCTACACACTAGGAAAACCTTTTTTAAACCCAGCTACACTAACTGCACTAACCACATCCCCTGGCAACAAATTCCAGAGCTTAATTGTGCGTTGAGTAAAAAATAATTTTCTCCGATTAGTTTTAAATGTGCTATTTGCTAACTTCATGGAGTGCCCCCTAGTCCTTCTATTATCCAAAAGAGTAAATAACCAATGCACATTTACTTGTTCTAGACCCCTCATGGATTTTAAAGTCAGGAAAATTGGCTCTTACCTGCTCATTTTCGTTCCTGTAGTACCACAGATAGGTCCAGACTCCTGGGCTTTGCCTCCCTTCCAGTAGATGGAGACAGAAAAAGTTTCACAGGCACTGCCATATAGCCTGGTGTGCCACCTGCTGGTTTTCAGTATTTATCAGTACCCAAACAGAAAAAACTTAGAACAAAACAACCTTCTTATGGATTAACCTAACCGTATCCCCCCAAACAAGCAGAAGATGAGGAAAACTTAAGAATTAAAACAGGAGAACTTCCTCAGAGGAATATTAAAAGCCCATGCCATTCTTCAGAAAAGGCTAGAAAATAGTACAGATCAAGCAGACTCTCCTCACACAACTCCAAATCTCCCCAATGGGCGGGCATCTGGACTGATCTATGGTACTACAGGAACGAAAATTAGCAGGTAAGAACCAAATTTTCCTTTCCCTGTACGTACCCAGATCAGTCCAGATGCCTGGGATGTACCAAAGATTCCCTAACCAGGGTGGGACTGCAAGAGTCCCGCTCGAAGGACACTTTCCCCGAAATTGCAGACGTCTGAAGCCTGGACATCCAACCGGCAGTGTCTGGCAAAGGTGTGTAAAGACTTCCAAGTAACCGCCCTGCAGATTTCTTGCAGTGAGACTAACTGGCATTCTGCCCAGGAAGCCGCCTGTGACCATGTAGAATGAGCCCTTAGCCCTTTCAGGACTGGGCAACCATGACAGATATACGCAGAACCAATAGCTTCTTTCAACCAATGCGCTACAGTAGCTTTAGAAGCCTTCTGCCCTTTATTTGCGCCATGCCATAATACGAAAAGTTGATCTGACAACCTGAAGCTATTTGTTGTGCTACCTGGAGGCTACAAGGCCCTTCTGACAGCCAGGCGTCTCAGCTCTTTCACATGAGGAGCCCTCAGCTCTAAATCTGTAAAGGCTAGAAGCTCCACTGACTGACTCAAGTGAAAAGCCGATACCACCTTCGGCTGAAAGGATGGGATTGTTCTCAATGACACTATGGAATCCAAAATCCGTACGAAGGGTTCTCTGCATGACAATGCCTGAAGCTCAGACACTCTCATGGCTGAACAAATCTCCACCAAAAAAACCCCACCTTCAACATGGCCTTCTGAAACAGCTCAAATGGGGCTTCACACAAGCCCTCAAGAACCAAATTTAGACTCCAAGAGGGACGCATCCTATGAACTGGCGGTCGCAAATGCTTCACCACCCCCCCCCCCTGGAGAAAACACACCACATGTGGATAAGCCACAAGAGCAGAACCTTGAATCTTGCCCCTCAGTCAACCTAGGGCGGAGACCTGGACACTCAGGGAATTAAAGGATAACCTTTTCTCAAGGCTATTTTGCAAAAAAGATAGGACCATAGCCACCGAAGTTCGTCGAGGATCAACCCCTTGCGGTTTGCACCAAGACTCGAATACCTTCCAAACTTGAACATATGTCAGGGACGCAGAGGTCTTACGAGCTCGTAGCAGAGTAGAAATAACCTCCTCCGGATAGCCTTTCTTCCTCAACTGCTGCCTTTCAAAAGCTAGGCCGCTAGACAAAAGGATCCACTTGATCTAAAAATATAGAGCCCTGACGAAGGAGATTTGGAAGATGGCCCAACCTCAGGAGCCCTTCCAATGTTAGACTGACTAGGTCCGCAAACCAAGGCCAGCATATCCACTCTGGAGCCACGAGTATCACTTGTCTTTCGTGAACTTCTATCCTCCTGATAATCTTGCCCACCAGCAGCCATGGTGGAAACACAAAGAACAATGTGTGGCTAAGGGACCACCAGTACATCAACTCCTTCCGCTCCGTGATCTCTTCTGCAACTGAAGAAGTACGGTGCGCCTTGGCATTCATGCGATTTGCCATCAGGTCCATGTGAGGCCTGGCCCACCTGCGGGATATCAGATCCATGGCACTCTCCGAGAGTTCCCACTCCCCGGGGTCCAACTGCCGACGGCTGAGAAAATCCGCTTGCACGTTGACAGAGTCCGCTAAGTGCAATGCTGCTAACATCGTCAGATGCCGCTCCACCCAGGATATCAGCATTTCTGCTTCCAGGGCTACAGAACGACTCCTGGTTCCTCCTTGTCAGTTGATATAGGCCACCATCGTTGCATTGTCTGCTAAGACTCTGACCACCCGGTTGCGCAAGAGGGGAAAAAAGCTCTCCAGAACTAACTGCATTGCTCTTATCTCTAGGTGATTGATCGACCAAGTTGCCTCCTCAGGAAATCATTGGCACTGTACCGGCTGAGCCTGACATACCGCCCCCCAGCCGGAGAGACTGGCATCGGTCTTCACCACCGTCCACTGAGGTACCTTGAGATCCACCCCATGCTCCAAATGGTCCTGGCCAAACCACCACGAAAGACTGGACCTGGTGAATTCTGTAAGTGGGAGCGGAAGATGTAATTGCTCCGACAGCAGGTTCCATCAGGATGGCAACCCAGTCTGAAGAGGTCTCATATGCGCAAACGCCCACGGGACCAGCTCTAAGGTCGATGCCATGGAACCAAGAACGTGCAAGTAATCTCAGACCCTGGACACTCTGGTTCATAATAGATTCCAGACTTGCTCTGGCAATTTGAGAATCCTCTCCTCCGAGAGGAAGATCTTGCCCACATGGGTATCGAAACGTGTGCCCAAGAACTCCAGAACTTGGGATGGAGAAAGATTGCTCTTGGTCAGGTTGACAACCCAGCCCAAGGACCTCAGGCGACATAACAACACTTCCACCACCTGAATGCACAGTTCCTTAGACTTCGCTCGGCTGAGCCAGTCGTGCAGGAAGGGATGAACCAGAACCCCCTCTTTTCTTAAGGCCATAGCTACCACCACCATTACTTTGGTGAAAGTCCATGGGGCCATGGTGAGACCAAACAGAAGACCACAAAACTGGAAATTCTGTCCTAGAATCATGAACCTGAGGTATCTCTAATGGTCCTGGTGTATCCCAATGTGAAGATATGCTTCTGTTAAATCCAAGGACACCAGGAACTCTCCCTTTCACACTGCTGCAATGACTGAGCAAAGAGTTTCCATCCAAAACTGGGGCACCATTAGAGCCACGTTCACCTTTTTTAAATTCAGAATCGGACAAAAGGTTCCTTCCTTCTTTGGGACTACAAAATAAATGGAATAACATCCTGTCCCTTGCTCTTCTTGGGGGATGGGGACAATGGCCCCCAGATTTTTCAGCCTTTGGATGGGCTGCCAAACAACTAAGCTCCTTTTCTGGGGACCCACAAGGAGATACCAGAAACAGGCTTCGGAGCGGTCGAGCAAATTCTAATGCATAGCAGTGTTCTATCACGCTGAGAACCCACTGGTCCGACGTGATCCTGACCCACTCCTCGTAAAAAAGAGCCAGCCGACTCCCAATGACCGGAACCGAGGAGTGGGCCGGCCACACCTCATTGTGAGGACTTGGCCCTGCTAGGCCCCTGGCCAGAGCCATCCTGGTTCGCTCTGCAGCCATGAAAAGATTAGGACCAAGACTGAGACCTCCCCGAGGTCCGTCTCTGACGGAAACACTTTTGGCCATGAAAATGAGAGCGAGCCGGCAAAAAACCTCTCTGTCCTTTCGGCTTGTCATTTGGAAGCTTATGTACTTTGTTATCTCCAAGCTGCTTTATCAGCTGTTCCAGGTCCTCCTCAAAGAGCTTGCCCTTAAAAGGAAGCGCTTCGAGCTGCGCCTCTAACGAAACATCCGCTGCCCAATTGCGCAGCCACAAGAGTCTCTAGATGAGACCGCAGATATCATCGTTCTGGAAGAAGTGCAAAGAAAATCATACGGGACGTCAGCCCCATAAACCACTGCCGCTTCTAAACGTTCTGCCTGCTTTGCCTCCTAGGGGCTTGAGATCCTTGACACTCTACAACTGTTGCACCCATCGTAGGCTTGCCCGGAGCATATAACTGCTGCAGACTGCAGCTCAAATGCCTAGGGCACAGGCTTCAAAAATCTTTTTGAGGTGCCCCTCCATCTTACAATCCTGAAGATCTTTCAAAGCTACTGCTGCTCCTGCCACCGGAATGGATGTCTGCTTCGTGACTGCCGAAACAGGAAGGTCTTAGCAGGATCCTGCAAGCCCGCCATGACTGGATCCACTGTGTCCGGGCTCGGTTTAGCTGGCGAATCCACAATTCCTAACTCCGCTAGGACGTGCAGAATCAGAGGAGCTAATTCTTTGCACTGGATTAAGTGGACCACCTTAGGGTCATCACCCTCTACGGAGGTTAATTGGCCAGGCTCATCGCCTGGGTCCGGCTACCAGAGGGTAGGGAGGCATCACAAGGACCCTCCCCTTGATCCAACTCCGCCCAGGAGATATCTTGGGCTACACCCCCCGTACCACTGGGGCTTGAACCCTCCAGATCAGAGTAGCCATTGGCGTATCCTCTCTTCTGGGTGCTTTGTTAGGTGGTCCTTTGGACTTCTTACACTGAGAGCCCCCCTCTTATTAGCACTACTGGCCAAAAAGGCCTGGTGCATTAAGAGTACAAATTCTGGGGAAAAACCGGCAGGACTTCCAAAATCTCCTTCCAGGTAATCGTGATCCTCCCCAGAGTGGTCTCCCATGGCCCTCTGGGCCTCATCAGGTGTGGGAGAGTGCAGGAGGGAGATCCTTCCCCCTGCTGCCCCTCTCCTTAACTGCACAAAAAGTCTCCAAAATGGCTGCCGTTCCCGCGCTGAGGGGGAACGGATCGGCCTGGGGCTCCTTTGCAGCTAGCAACCTCCTGGTGCTGTGCTGCTTTACAAATGCCACCGCAGTATCGTCTGATGACCTCTCCCCTCCGGGAAGGCAACGAGCGCATAAATCGGAAGACGCCCGGCTCGAGAGCCAGTCCCTGCAGCACGAGGCATGCTCCTGCAGGTTTTGCACCACCTCCATCTGCAGGAGACAGAGAAATACTGAAGAGCAGCAGGTGGCATACCAGGTTATAAGATAGTGCCTGTGAAACTTTCTCTGACTCCATCTGCTGGAAGAAAGGCAAAACCCAGGAGTCTGGACTGATCTGGGTAAGTACAGGGAACTCTATCATATCCCACTCAGCCGACCCTTCTCCAAGCTGAACAGACCTAACCTCGTTAGCCTTTCCTCATAGGGGAGCTTTTCCATCCCCTTTACATTTTGGTCACCCTTTTCTGCACCTTCTCCACTGCAATTCCATCTTTTGTGAGATGGAGTGACCAGAATCGTACACAGTACTCAAGGTGCGTTCTCACCATGGAGATTTCTATTTTATAGCTACAAAAGGCCTGCTTAGAAAAACCTTCTAATACATATTAGGAGAGTCACATGTTAGACCCTGAATGAGCCTGCTCTGTCTCCACTATGAGCCAGCTGTAGTTATAAGCCTGAGAAGACACCTTGCAGTCTGATATGACTGAGGCTGGAGGAGTGGCCTTGCCAGAGATCATTTCCTGCCTTATGATTACTGCTTCAGATGGACAGATTAACACCTTGCTCTATATTGCTGTCCTAACCTCGCATGGTTGTGCATGCACCGCAATTATACCAATTACTAAAATTAAAATGGCATCAAAATTGATCAAATGGGGACCCAGCCTGGTGGCTACTACTTAACATTTCTATAGCACTACACGACATACACAGCGTTGTACAAACACAAAGAAAAAGCCAGTCCCTGCTCAATAGAGCTTACAATCTAATAAGACAAACATACAGAACAAGAGATTTGGAGCATTTCATAAGATAAGTCGATGGCTAGAAGCTCGCAGAGGGCTTGAAGCTTAGACACTCTGCGAGCTGAGCAAATAGCCACTAAAAACACCACCTTTAAGGTAAGGTCTTTCAGGGTAGCTCTCTTAAGAGGCTCAAAAGGTGCATCACACAAGACTCTTAGAACCAAATTCAAATTCCACGACAGACATATTGCATGGACTGGAGGATTCAAATGTTTCGCCCCTCAAAGTAAACGTACCACATCCAGATGTGGCGCAAGGGAACTGCCCTCAAGCTTACCTAGGAGACATCCCAGAGCTGCTACTAGGACCCGAAGGGAATTAAAGGACAAACCTTTGGCTAAGCCCTTCTGTAAAAATGCCAGAATCTGGGGGACTGAGGACCTATGGGGAAGAACCCCTTGCTTCTTGCACCACAACTCAAACACCTTCCATACTCTAACATACGTCAAGGAGGTAGGTGGCTTACGCGCCTGTAAGAGGGTAGTTATAACTTCCTCCAGATAACCTTTCTTTCTCAATCTCCTCCGCTCAAAAGCCAGGCCGCTAGACAAAAGCGATCCACCTGATCGAAAAATATAGGACCTTGACGCAGTAGGTGGGCCAGATGACCCAAGCAAAGAGGACAGTCCACCGCCAGATTGACTAGGTCTGCAAACCACGGGCGCCAGGGCCATTCTGGAGCTACTAGGATTATCTTTCCTGGATGAACCTCCATGCGGCGCAATACTTTCCCGACCAGCGGCCACAGTGGGAAGACAGAGTAGGATTTTGGATAGCCACGGAAGCACCAAGGCGTCGACCCCTTCCGCTCTGTGCTCCCGTCTGCGACTGAAAAACCGGAAGGCCTTAGCGTTTCCTCTGAGTTGCCATCAAATCTAGATGGGGATGACCCCACCTTCGAATGATTAGGGCCATCGCCTCTTCGGATAGGTCCCACTTCCCGGGATTGATCCATTGTCGGCTCAAGTAATCCGCCTGCACATTGTCCGTGCCCGCGATGTGTGATGCTGCCAGAATGTCTAGATGCTTGTCGCGACACGGATGACTTTTGGTTCCACCCTCACGGTTGATGTAGGCCATCGTCGTCGCATTGTCAGACAGCACCCGCACCGCTCGCTTGCGCACAATTGGCAGAAAGAGTTGAAGCGCCAGCCGGACAGCCTTCATCTCTAGGCGATTGATGGACCAGGTTCATTGAACCACCTGTGACTGGCAGACCGCTCCACAACCTGACAGGCTGGCACCCACTGAGGCACTTCGAGATCCATTCCACGAGACAGGTGCTCTGGGATCAGCCACCAGCCAAGACTGGATCTTGCGGATCCTGTGAGCAGCAAAGGGATCTGAAACTCCTCTGATATCAGATCCCATCGAGAAAGTAATGCTCTCTGTAATGGTCTCATATGAGCACACGCCCA
Organism: Rhinatrema bivittatum; assembly: GCF_901001135.1. Classification (NCBI taxonomy): domain Eukaryota; kingdom Metazoa; phylum Chordata; class Amphibia; order Gymnophiona; family Rhinatrematidae; genus Rhinatrema; species Rhinatrema bivittatum. The sequence continues at coordinate 178,737,338 of NC_042622.1, forward strand.
AGGAACCAACTCTAGAGAGGATGCCATGGATCCGAGGACCTGCAAGTAGTCCCAAACCGTAGGTATCGGGAGTGACTATATTCGACGGTCTTGCTGCGTCAACTTGGAAATCCTGTCCGGCTGGAGAAAAAAAAACAACTTTCCCTATCTGGGTATCGAATCGGGCTCCCAAGAAGTCCAACACTTGGGACGGGAGAAGATTGCTCTTCGCTTGATTGACTACCCAATCCAGCGACTCCAGGAGCCCCACAACTCTGCTGATCTCTGCCTCGCACAGCTCCTTCGACTTTGCCCGAATGAGCCAATCGTCGAGATACGGGTGAACGAGCACGCCCTCCTGCCGAAGGGCAGCTGCCACTATCACCATCACTTTGGTGAACGTCCGAGGTGCTGTTGCAAGACCAAAGGGCATCGCACAAAACTGGAAATGGTCGCCGAGGATCTTGAAGCGAAGGAACCTCTGATGATCCTTGCAGATGGCTATGTATAAGTACGCCTCGGTCAAGTCCAGAGAAGCCAGAAACTCACCCCTGTGAACTGCCGCTATGACGGAGCGCAGGGTCTCCATCCTGAAACGCAGGATCTTGAGGGCCCTGTTCACCTTCTTCAAGTCGAGGATCAGCCGAAAGGTCCCTTCCTTCTTGGGGACGATGAAATAGCGCCCTCTTGTGAGTTCCACCTGGGGGACGGGTACAATGGCCCCTAGACTCAGGAGTCGATCAAAGGTCTGACGCACATACCGTCCTTTGGCGAGAGAACCGCAAGGGGACACTAGAAACAGGTCTGGAATGGGCTGAGCAAATTCCAACGTGTAACCTTGTTTTATGATTTCGAGAACCCATTGGTTGGAGGTTATCTTGACCCACTCCTCGTAGAAACTGGACAGCTGTCCGCCCAATCTGGGAAATCGAGGAATGGCCGCCTGCATCTCATTGCACAGACTTGGCTCTAAGGGAGGCGAAGCCTGCACTCTCCCTAGTAGGATGCCTGCCTCAAAGGAATGAGACCAAGGCTGGGCCCTACCTACGGGTTGTCGCCGAGTCACCCCCGGGGCCCTGCTCTGCCGAAATAGTCTTTGGCCTCGAAACAGAACGCAGGCCGCAGGCAAACCTCTGGAGGGCCTTGGCCTATCCTCCGGAAGCTTATGAACTTTGTTCTCGCCCAGTGATTAATCAATTGCTCCAAATCGCCCCCAAAGAGGAATTTACCCTTGATAGGCAACAAGCTCAACTGGGCCTTAGAAGAGACATCCGCAGACCAATTGCGTAGCCACAGAAGCCTCCTGGCTGAGACAGCGGACGCCAAGGTCCTGGAAGAAGTCCGCAGGAGGTCATACAAGGCATCCGCCCCATATGAGACTGCCGCCTCCAGGCACTCCGCCTGAGCTTATTCCTGAGGTGGTAGGTCCTGTGAAGTTAGCAACTGCTGAACCCAACGTAAACTGGCTCGGAGCATAAAACTACTGCAAACTGCCACCCAAATGTCTAGGGCAGAAACCTCAAAAAATCCGCTTGAGCACTGAATGAAGACCTTACTTTTGGAAGTGCAATGGATTCCCACTCTTACGAATCGGTGTGGTTTCTCAATCCTATTGCTTTATATGTTCTCTTTGCCTAGACCTGGGGAAATAGGGAGGGGGGGGAAGGGGGGAAGACTGTAGAAGAGTGGAGGCCTTGTGTACACACATTTTTGAACTTAGGGTATGCTTGTTACGGCGGCTCACTTCATTGATGAGAGGGATGTATCAGAGTTCAGCATCCCCAACGCTACCTGACCGGATGATTATAGCGGGTTTCCCTGGTGGTTTATGAATGAGAATTAGCGGCACAAGGATACCGATATTAGAGTGGTTCTGTTATACCCTTTGACGATGGTTATTTGTATTTGTACTTTGCTGCATGTATTTCGGGTCAGCATGATAATGTTATTTCTATGTGTTATCCACTCAATAAAAATTGTTATTTAAAAAAATAAAAAAAAAATCCGCTTGAGGAAAACTTCCAGCTTCCTGTCCTGGAGATCCTTCAAGGCTGCCGCCCCAGCCACTGGGATTGTAGTTCGCTTTGTGACTGCCGACACAGAAGCGTCCACCTTGGGGAATCTCAGGAGCTCTAAGACCTCCTCGGGCAGCGTGTACAGTTTTTCCATCTCGCGCCCCACTCGGAGACCCGCATCCGGAACGTCCCACTCCCAAGACATCAACTGTTGGAGCATGGGATGCAGTGGAAAAGTCTTGGAGTGACCCTGCAACCCAGCAAAGACCGGTTCCACCGAACCCTGGGGAACCGGTTCCTGAGGAAGGACCACTCCGAGCTCCACTAAGACCCACGGAATAAGTGAGTCCAATTCCTCCTTATGAAACAGGCAGACCAACCCAGGACCATCGCCTTTCAGAGGAGAAGCTTTGCCAAGTTCCTCCTCCAGGCTCCCCCCCCCCCCCCAGGGAGAGGTGGAGAAGCCAGGGATGCATCCGCTTGGCCCATTCCCGCTGGATGAGATACTGGAGCTCCAGCCCCCGGGAGGGAAGAGCCTCAAAGCTTCTTTATCCAAAAAGCCCCCTGGGGGTCCTGCAACAGAGGAACCTTAGACGGGGGCCCCCTCAGACTGCCCCTGCGCTATGGCTCCCTTTTGTTGTGACTGGGTGCTTAAGGAGCACAAAATCCAGGGGAAAAGCCTCCGAGCCCCCCCCCCCCCCCCAGCAGATCATTGAGGTCGTCATCTAAGTTGTCTTGGGGCCAGATCCTGCAGGTCCCTAGGGCTGCCGGGGCCTGGAGAAAGGTCAGGAGGGAAATCCCCTCCCCGTAAAGCTCTGGCCTCTGCCGCGGCAAAAGTATCCAAAATGGCCGCCCTTCCCGCACTCAGTGGGAACGGATCGGCCTGAGTGCCTCGAGCAGCCTGTCTCTTTCTTATAACTGCTAACGAATCAGAGGTGCCCTTCCCTGCCAGGGAGGCACCTGGCACAGAGAACCGCGCGGGAGAGCCGAGAATCGGACTCCCCGCATGCTGTGCAACGCGTCGGACATGGCATTGCAATGGTAAGGAGAGGGGGAAAGGAGGAGAGAAAATGGCGCGAATACCACTGCTGCCTCCAAAATCTTGTGCCCCGTTGGCTCAGTGCTCCTGCGGGAAAAACGCACCGCTAAGATTCGGTTCGGCCGCGTGGCACCCCGCAGGAATCCCAGAAGAAGGCTGCGGCAATAGAAATGTCTTTCTTTTTTTTCACGGCCGAGACCGAAGGGGGAGGGACCAGACTACAGGTATCCCCTCAAGATCCTTACCAGAGTGGAGCCCCACGGGATTCCCAATCCCAGCTCCAGAAGTGCCTGCTACCAGGAGGGATGGCCTCACTGAGACCTACCTACCCCCCTGGGAGGCTGAATACTCAGTGCAGATGGCTCGCTGAAGCTGCCTTGCCTTTCTAACTTTTTTTTTTTTAACTTTATACACTCTTTGCTGCCACAATCCTCACTAAGGCTATCTTTTTTTTTTAAAGTGTCTACACCCCAAAGAGAAGTGCAGACCGCAGGTTCTGCACCACCTCCATCTTCTGGAGACAGAGAAATACTGAGGAGAGGCAGGTAGCACACCAGGTTATGAGGGGGTGCCTTACAAGTTTTTCTCTGTCGCCATCTGCTGGGAGGCAGGGAAAACCCAGCAGTCTGGACTGATCCGGGTACGTATAGGGAACCAATTTTCCTTTCCCTGTATGTACCCGGATCATTCCATACTCCTGGGATGTACCAAAGCCCCCTAGCCAGGGTGGGACCTGGAGAGTCCCACTCACAGAACACTCTCGCCGAAAGAATGAGTTTCCGGATCCCAGATGTCTATGCGATAATGTCTCGAAAAAGTATGCAGCGACTTCCATGAGGCCACCCGACAAATCTCTTGTGGCAACACCAACTGAGCCTCTGCCCACGAGGCTGCTTGTGATCGAGTAGAATGAGCCCATAAACCGTCCGGCAGCTGGCAGTCCTTAAGAATATAGGCTGACCCAATAGTCTCCTTCAGCCACCTCGCAATGGTAGCTTTGGAAGCCTGGAGCCCTTTCTTCGCGCTGCTCCATAAAATAAATAGGTGATCAGATCTCCGAAAGGCATTGGTCACTTCTAGATATTTCAGTTAAGGCCCTCCAAATGCCTGAGTTCCCTCGCTTGAGGAAAAGAAGCATCCAAATTGGGAAAAGCTGGAAGTTCGATCGTCTGCTTAACATGAAAAGCTGAGACCACCTTGGGAAGGAAAGATGGAACCGTCCGTAAGGACACCCCTGAATCCAAAATCTGTAGGAACGGGTCCCTATAACATAAAACCTGAAACTCGGATATTCTCCACGCCGAACAAATGGCTACCAGGAAAACAACCTTCAAGGTCAAATCCTTAAGAGTTGCCCTACGAAGAGGCTCAAAAGGTGGTTCACACAAAGCTCAAAGGACCAGATTAAGATTCCAAGATGGACAGACCTTCCGTACCGGAGGATGTAATTCTTGGCCCCTCGATGAAACCGTACAACATCAGGATGAGAGGACAAAGATCTTCCGTCAATCATCCTTCGCAAAGAGGTCAGAGCCGCTACTAAACTTGGAGAGAATTAAATGCCAAGCCTTTGCCCAAGCTATCTTGCAGGAAGGATAAAATCTGGGACACCGAAGCCCACAAAGCAGCAACACCTTTGGCCACACACCAAGCCTCAAAAACCTTCCAGACTCTAACGTAAGACAACGAGGTAGACGTGTGCCTCGCATGCAGAAGGGTAGTAATAACCGGCTCTGGGTACCCCCTGTGCCTTGAACGTTGCCTCTCAAAAGCCAAGCTGCTAGACAGAAGCGATCTGCCTGATCGAAAAATATGGGACCTTGATGGAACAGATGAGAAAAGTGACTGAATCGTATCGGACCATCCACGGCCAAGTTGACGAGATCTGCAAACCACTGGAGACATGGACACTCCAGAGTCACCAATACGACATCCCCTGGGTGTCTCTCTATTCTGCGCAAAACCTTTCCCACCAGATGCCACGGAGGAAACATGTAAAGTAGGCCAAGGAATCACTAGAGCATTGACTCCCTTGGCTCAGTAGTCTCGTCTGCGGCTGAAAAATCATGGGGCTTTTGCATTGTGGCGAGACGCCATCAGATCTACATGAGGATAACCCCACTGCTCGCAAATGAGCTACATCGCCGACTGACAGTTCTTATTCGCCTGGATCTAGAAGACTGCGACTTAGAATATCCGTCTGGACATTCTCGTTGCCCACAACATGAGAGGCCGCTATCTGGGTCAAGTGTGCTTCCACCCAGATCATTAACTCCTGAGCTCTTGGTACCGCCTTGCCGATTGATATAAGCCACGGTTGTCGCATTGTCCGACAGAATTCTGACTGAATGACCTTGGACCATCGGTAGAAAGGCCAGCAACACTAATCGCGCTGCCCTGGTCTTGAAGCGGTTGATAAACCAGGAGCGCTTTTCCGGCAACCACACACCCTGAGCTGACTGAAGCTGGCAAACTGCCCCCCAACCAGACAGACTGGCATCGGTAGTAACAACAATCCAATCCGGTACCTCTAGAGCGACCCCCCAAAGAAGGTGAGACATTTGGAGCCACCAAGAGAGGCTGTCCCTCATAGGAACACCCAGATATACCAGCTGATGAAAAAGCTCAGACAGTGGATTCCATTGTGCCAACAGAGCTTTCTGTAATGGTCTCATATGCACAAAAGCCCAGGGTACCAACTCGAGGGTGGAAGCCATGGATCCCAGAACCTGCAAAAAGTCCCAAGCTCTGGGCACCCGCAACGTCAATAGACAGTGGATCTGTGACTGCAATTTGTTTGCTCTCTTGTCTGTCAAGAACACCTTGCCCATGCTCCTGTCGAACCGGGCTCCCAAATACTCGAGACACTGGGTCGGATGCCCCCCCGTACAGGGCCTGGGTGCACTGGGGAAAGCTGCCGGGGGGTGGGGGGGGAAGAGTCCTCCAGCACCCCCCCCCCCCCGAAAGCGCTGCCAAGTCTGCCGGGGAGCCTAAAATAAGAAAAAGAAAAAAAAGACTGAAAAATCACCAGAAACTGCAGGTGAATGCACCAGCCACCATCTGCTGGAGACAGAGAAATACTGAGGAACTGCAGGTGGCACCAGTGCTTATCAAGCAGTGTCAATAAAATTTTCCTCTGCCTCCTTCTGCTGGCATGGATGCATACCCCAGGAGTCTGGAATGATCTGGGTACATACAGGGAATAAGTCGCACAACTGAATTTAGGACAGATTGCAGTGGAGAGAGATGGCTTGCTGAGAGACCTATGAGGAGCAGGTTGCAATAGTCTAAGCTGGAGGAGTAAGAGAGTGGATAAGAATTCTGGTAGTGTGTTCAGAAAGGAAGGAATGGATTTTGACAATGTTATAGAGAAAGAAATAGCATGTTTTAGCATAGTTTTGGAAAGGGTCAAGTGGCAATGCTGTTCACTGCCATGAGGAGGACCTGAGTGAGTGACTCCTGGGACAGGTCAGGGACGGTGTGGAGGCTGCATTCACAGTCCCCAGGAGAGAGTCTCAGCTATTGCTCAACAGCGACACCTACTGGCCGAACTTAGAGCCCATGCAAGCTTGCATTTGTTAGCATAGCAAGTGAATTAATTGTGAAATGATTCTGTCAATGACAGATCAATATAGCAATGTCATAGCATATGAAGTAGGTATCTGGCTAACTTCAGTGAAAATATGTAAAATTTATGATTTGTTCGTTTATTATGTAGAACATAAAATTAACCTCTTTCTCTCTTGCTTTTCTTTCTGTAAATTTTGGTTTTAACTGAAAAATACCTAATAAAGAAAACAGTCTCTTAGGAAAGGAGACTTGCAGGCAGAACCACAAGATTGTGGGATTTACAGTCGGCATGTGGGAATTGTTTGTTTTTCCAAGCCAGAAAGCATGACACCAACATATGTTCAAAGTCAGATCTCTCTTTGTACTGCTGCGCAATCCGATACGGAGGCATGGATGGCTCCAACACACAGGAGTGTAACTCAGACTTTGCTACTGTTGCATGGCTTCCACTCATATCAAAAAAGGAAAAACAAGCCAAGACAGATCACTGGCTAATGGCTTGGTAAATACAAGCTGCCTGCAGTTTCAATTATAAAAGTGCCGTGTGTAATGGATTTGATTGTGCAAGAGTTTGTTTTAACTTCCGATGGCAGTGATTGCTTATGAGATGCAAAATCTACCCTGCAACCAAAGGAGATAAAAAAAAAAAAAAAAACCTTCCACTCTTAAATGTCTTCCGTCCTTTTGTTCTTTCAGGGATATCTTGGACTGTTCATGTGTTTTGGTTTCCTATATCAAATCAACTATTTAACCTTACATGCCCTTGCGGTAAGGTTCTACTGTACTCCCTTTGGAGACTGTTCAGCTGTAAGATGGATTCCTCCTTGCTTGCTTTACATTTTTAGAGCAAAGGTTAGATTTAAGTTTTTTGTATTTATTATTTTATTTTTTTTTTTTAATACACACAGCAAATAATCCATTTCTTAGTATTGTGTGTGTCCTAAGGGAGTAATTTTCAAAGGAAAATCTGCTTGAAAACTCTGCTTTACGTGCAAAAGTGGCCTTTTACAAAACTGCCCTCCCAACGTGTGGGTAAACTTGCACGCGCATGTTATGTTTGGGCATAAGTTTATCTGGACTGAGAAGAGGGGAAGGGGAAGAGCAGAAGTGGGGGTTTAGTTTATACACAAATGCTTTATAAAATTCGACAATATGTGCATAAAATTTCAGGAAAATTTGTGCGTATTAAACAGGAAGGTTTTGGCGAGATCATTTTCAAAGCAGACTCAAGTGTGCAAATCTGTTTTGAGAACTATATAACGTACATCCGTTGTCTGCTGCAGGAGTTACACGGGATGCTTGATAACTGCCCTTCCTGTGAGGTCATGCTATTAAAATGCAGAGCGCCGTTAAAATGTACCCCAAAATATGTGACAAGACTTCAGTAATGCTTGGTTTTGGAAGAAGATCAGAGGGCTGGTGACACATTAAATGCTGAATGACATTTTATCATTTTTAAACCAAGATTTTGTTTTTAAAATAATCCTACTAGTTTATATTAGCTAAAAAAACACACCAGCAGTTATTCAGAATGCAGAGGAAGATGAAACAAATAAAAAAAAAAAAAAGGAGAAATTACTTATCTGATAATTTTGTTTCTCAGTGTAGCCAGATGGACTCAGGATCAATGGGTTATGTGCTCCCCTGCCAGCAGATGGAGACGGAGTCAGGTTTCAAAGCTGACGTCACCCTAGATACACCCCTGCAGTGACCTCAGCCATTCAGTATTCTCTTCAGAAGTTACCGTGGACATACTAATGAAAAAACTTGATTAAAAATATGGTTAGAAATGGATAACCATAACTGTACTCAACCAAATACTGAACTCCATTAAGAATACAGATGCCCTGATCTAGGGACTGCATGACACATTACCCGTAATCTCTTGGAATCCTTGACACCATTTTTGGGCAGCCTTGGGTGGGATGCTGAGTCTACACTAAGGAAAATGAAATCATCAGGTAAGTAATTTCTCCATTTCCCAGCGTGTAGCCAAATGGACTCAGGACCAATGGGATGTACAAAAGCTACTCACGATCGGGGCAGGAGGCTGCCCACGGTATGATTAATACTGCCCTTGCAAAGGCTGCATCCTCTCAGGCCTGTACATCCAGGCGATAGAACCTGGAGAAGGTGTGCAAGGAGGACCATGGCACCGCTCGGCAGATATCGATGGGGGACAGCAGTCTAACTTCCACCCATGAGACTGCCTTAGCCCTAGTAGAATGAGCTTTAACCTGAGAAGGTAATTGCTTTCCTGCCTCCACATACGCTCCCGTGACCACCTCCTTAATCCAGCAAGCTATGGTAGCCCATGAAGCTGGTTGGCCCCACTTTCTTCCACCGTGAAGGACAAACAGGCGGTCCGTTTTTTGGACTGGTTCTGAAACTTCCAGATACCGCACCAGAAGTCCACTGATATTCAAATGATGGAGGAGGCAGTATCCTTCGGCGTCCTTGTGCTTATCTAGGGATGGCAACAAAATGGACTGATTCAAATGAAACTCCGAGACGACCTCGGGCAAGAAGGATGGAACAGTATGAAGCTGTAACACTCCTGGAGTCATCCGAAAAAACGGTTCTCAACACGACAATGCCTGCAGTTTCAGAGATGTGACATACCGAGCATATAGCCACCAGGAACATCGTTTTCAGGATTAATAAATGCTAGGAAAGGCTGCACAGCACCCGAAAGAAGGGCCTTGCCAAAAATTCCAATACTAGATTAAGATTCCACAAGGGAACCAGCCAGTGTAGGGGTGGCCGGAGGTGCTTCACCCCTTTCAGAAAATGGGCCACGTCCGAATGAGCTGACAACCGTGTTCCGTTCACCTCGTCCCTGAAACAGGATAGAGCTGCTACCTGGACCTACAAGGAGTTAAGGGTCAAATATTTATTCAAGCCGTCCTGCAAAAATTTCAGAATTAGTGGGATTTTGACTGTCCAAGGGGGGACACCACGTTCCTCACACCAGGCCTCAAATACTCTCCAGACCCACACATTCGCTAGGGACATAGAGAACTTCCAAGCATGGAGTAAGGTGGCAATTACTGCCACAGAATATTCTTGCTTCATCAGGCGAGCCCTCCCAAGCGCCAGACCGTAAGACAGAATCGAGTCAGATCCTCTTGAAGGACCGGTCCCTGCTGTAGCAGGTCCCTGTGCGGTGGAAGGCACAGGAGAGCCTCCACCAGGAGTCTCCGCATGTCCACATACCATGCATTGGCTGGGCCAATATGGAGCTACTAGTAGGACTAATCCCTTGTGGTTCTCAATTCTGCAAATGACCCTGCCCAACAGGGGCCATGGAGGGAAGGCATATAACAACGCTTCTACCGGCCAGGTCTGAATGAGAGCATTGGTCCCCAGGGACCACTGATCTCTTCTACGACTGAAGAATCTGGGATTCTTCATATTGTGGGATGCAGTCAGCAGATCGATGGACGGGAGACCCCAGCGATCTATATCAGCTGAAAGGCTTTGGCTGACAATGCCCACTCTCCGGGATCTAGACTCTCCCTACTTAAAAAGTCTACTCTGACATTGTCTTTTCCTGCAATGTAAGAGGCTGAAATCATCTGTAGATGTATTTCCGCCCATTTCATAAGGAGATCTATCTCCTCTGACACTTGCTGGCTCTTGGTTCTACCCTGGCGGTTGATGTAGGCTACAGTTGTTGCATTGTCCGACATTATTTGAACCACTTGACCCTAGTCTGTGGCTGAATTGTAGACTCGCCAATCTGAGAGCTTGGGCTTCCAGGCGGTTGATGTTCCAGAGGGCCTCTTCCTCGGTCCAATGTCCTGGGCCATCAGTTCTTGACAATGAGCTCCCCAGCCCCAGAGGCTCGCATCTGTTGTGCAGACCAGGCAGTTCAAGGAGGACAGGGGTACACCCCTGCTCAGATGAGCTTCCTGCAGCCGCCACTGGAGCTGAGAGCATACTCCCATCGGTAAGTGGAGGCGAATCGAATAGTCTTGAGACTGCGGGTTCCAACATGACAGTAGTGAGCATTGAAGTGGTCGCATTCGTGCCCTCGCCCTCGGCACTACTTCCAGGGTTGCTGCCATCAACACGAGAACTTGGAGATAGCTCCACACTATTGGGCGTATCATTCTCATCAACTGATGCACTTGGGACATCAACTTCCTTATCCGTGTGGCTGGGAGGAAGACCTTGTCCTGCATGGTATCGAACCAGACTTCCAGATATTCCAAGGACTGGGAGGGCTTGAGACTGCTTTTGTCCAGGTTTACGACCCAGCCAAGTTCCTGAAGCAAGGAGGTCATCCTGTTGGTCACCCAGAGACTCTCTTCCACGGACTTGGCCTGGATCAACCAGTCGTCCAAGTATGGGTGCACCAGAATTCCCTCTTTTTTCAATGCTGCCGCTACGACCCCATAATCTTGGAAAATTTTCTGGAGGTGATGGCTAGGCCAAAGGGCAGTGCTCGGAACTGATAATGGTGACCCAGTACCACAAACCATAGGAAACTGTGTTCTTGACGGACTGGAATATGTAGGTAGGCCTCAGATAAGTTCAAGGAGGTTAAGAACTCTCCCGATTGTACAGCCATTATCATAGAGCACAGGGTTTCCATGTGGAAATGATTCACTCGTAGATGTCAGTTGACGCTCTTGAGGTCCAGGATGAGGCGAAAGGTACCTTTCCTTCTTGGGTACGATGAAATAGATGGAATAATGCCCCGTATTTTTCTGGGGTGCAGGTACTGGGATTATAGCCCTCATCCTGAGAAGCGTTAAAAGAGTAGTCTTCACTGCCTGCTTCTTGTGCTGGGAGTGGTAAGGAGACATCATGAATATCTCCAGAGGAGAGCTGAGAAATTCCAGCACACATCCTTCTCGTATGATTTCCAGTACCCATTTGTCTGAAGTGATCTTTCCCCACCACTGGTAGAAGAGGGACAGTTGACCCCCTAGCTCCTCATTCAGAGGGTAGGTTGGCAAAATTTCATTGAGGATTTTCGGGATGAACCTGAACCTGAGCCTGTCCCTCTCTTGGGCTGTCAACTACAAAAGGACCTAGACCTCTAAAATGTCGAGTGTCTGTAGGGACAAAAGTGTAGGGAAGCACTGGATTGACCCCTCATAAGAGAAAAGAGTTATAGCGCTCCTCACCTATCTTCTGTTAGCCGGGGAACTGGAGATTCACCCCATTTACTGGCCAGCTTTTCCAATTCGCTTCCGAAAAGGAGTGATCTTTTAAAAGGCATCTTTGTAAGATTTGTCTTGGAGTTTGCGTCTGCTGACCAATTCCGCAGCCATAGTTGTCTCCTGGCTGCCACCACCGAGGCCTCTTCTCTGGTCCAAGTATGGACTAGATCCGAGCCTGCATCAGCTAAAAAGGCAATGGCGGGTTTCATAACCACTCTGGAATTCATCCCCGAGTCATCCACCTCCTGAGAGAGGAGTAGGCAAGAACAAGCTACCAGGGCACAATAAGAAGCAATCTATAAGGTCATTGCTACTGCGTCAAAGGCCTGTTTTAAGGATGGACTCCATCCGCCTATCGTGCGCATCATTTAAGGCCGCTCCTCCCTCCACTGGGATAGTTGTTCACTTAGAGATGGCACAAACCAGCGCATCCACTTTAGGGAAACACAAATGTTCTCTTGTTGCTGGATCCAGTGGGTATAGAGCTTCTAACGCTCGTCCCCCTTTAAAACTTGCTTCTGGGGCATCCCATTCCAGGTCAATCAACTTCTGGATGGCTTCCAGTACTGGAAAGTAGCAAGAGACTTTCCATAGGGAAATCAGAATGGGGTTCTTCTTTGGTTCCATCAGAGTCCACCAGGAACTCCCAGCATCTTCAGGGTCTGGGAAACCAGGGCTGGCATTTTGTCTCTATGGAAAAACCGTAACATGGTCTGATACGGTTCTAAGCCGGGGGAATTTCCCCATCTTCCTAGGAATCTGTATCCTCCTCTTCATCCGTGCCTTATGGGTCCCTGCCAAGAATACCCTTGATGAGGAGGAGCATGCCTTGAGGTCTGCCAATAGGATTGGGAGAGGGAGGGCTTACCGGCTGAGGTTCCATCTGGACAGGGGCAAGTGAGGTAGCAGACTGCGCCTGTACGAAGGCTTGAAGGCCCTGGAAAAATTCCACCCAAGATTAGGCAGCTGGGTCCATGCCTAGCCCAGGAGGCACTGGGGTAGATACCGCTGAATTTCCCTCTCCCATGGATGACCGATTCATGGGCATATTCAGATCTGGGGTATTTCCAGTTAAGGCTGTGGCTGACCCATCCTTGGAAAGGGAGGAGCCAGGCTTAGCAAAGCCCAGGGAGGCCAACTCTCCCTGGGCTTCCCCACAGTGCTGATTTAAATTGGAATCCAGCGCAGAGAGATAGCCGCTTATGATTCTTGGCTGCCGGAGCCATTGGCAGTGGTAACTGTGCGTTGTCGGCTCATGCTTAAAATTTTATGCGCGCAGATTTCAGGCGCCTAGGCGGGGCGGGACGTGGCGAGGTGCATGCACAGCCCGTGTACCCGGCTTTACCTATATTCTGCTCTCAGTAGGCTGTGCGTGTACGTATGCATGCAACATTAAGCGTGCAGCACGTGTGCAGAGCTGACACACTACGTGTAACGACGTCCTATTGAGGGCAATCAGCACGCACAAAGACACGCGCAAGATGGCACTGCTGCGGCCTACCACATGGTGTGCCGACCAAGCCTAAAGCAGGGCCTAGCCCACCGGGGGAGGGGGAGGGCACGCAATTCACTCTGAAGCCAACTTCCCATTACTTCAACAGGATCAGGAACGCCAGTACGGCACGCTGAGCAAGGAGACTGGAAGAATTCTTACCAAAAACCCCTCCAAACATCTCTGAATCTGGAGGTACAACTTTTTTTTTTTTTTTTTTTTACACTCTGAACTGGAGCTCAATGCTTACCAGAGACTGTCTCCGGCTGCGGGGGGAGAGGGTTTTGGCTGTCACTGCCATGCTTGGCTTCCTGTATCCGCTGCTTAAGCAGCCAAGTCCATGCCAGGAACCAGCTACTGGACCAAGGCACACCTCTGAGGGATGTTGGAAATCACCTCAGGAATTCTCAACTGGGGGAGGGACCTTTAGGTATCACTGCAGGAAAGGGGGACTCAATGTTTTCTCCAATTTAGATACAGAATTTCTCCTTCCAAAAAGTACAGCAATCCCCTTAAGAAGAGGTACGTCCACCATCTGTTGGAGACTGAGAAATACTGAAGGGCTGAGGTCACTGCAGGGGTGTATCTAAGGTGACATCAGCTTTGAAATCCGACTCAGTCTCCATCTGCTGGCAGGGAAGCATAACCCATTGGTCCTGAGACCATCTGGCTACACACTAGGAAATCTGCATATATTGTTTTGATATTTTGTAGGCCTGAGTTAAACCTTTTAGCCTGATTTCTCAGTCATCACTCAATGGTGACCCATAGTGGCCAGACTCAGGGCCCACAGGGAGCTGTGGTTTGTTGCTGTGATGGCTGGGCAGAGTTGGCAGGAGAAAAATATAAAAATAGGTAAAAAAAAAACAAACCCCAATCAAACCCCTAGATAGTTGCAAAGGACAGCTCATAGCACCATAGTTCAATAGAGGTCAGTTCTGGTTGAGGTGAAAAAGAAAAAAGGAACAGGAGAAAACAGTCGGGCTGGGAAAAAAAAAAAAAAAGCTACAAGCACTCGCCCACCTCCCTATGTCAGTGATACATGCTCAAGGAAAAGGTTTACGAGAGCCTGCGTTTGCATACCATTTACTGAAATGTTTTCCATAAAGACAAAACTGTAAGCACCGTGCAGTAAATAGGACCCCCACCTTCCAATCCCCCTCCTGTGTTAGCTGCTAAATCCTAACAAGAAGATACTGAAAGAATAAGTTTACACTGTGTGCAAGGACACGTACCTGCTGGGCCTTTAGATAATGGGCCACAAAGTGTTGCTGTAACTTTTCGTTGGCATAATTGATGCACAGCTGCTCTAAATTATTCTCGGGGAAAGCCTCAAAGCCATAAACATCCAGCAAGCCTGCGGAAACAGTGCAATTTAAAATAAACTTGACTTGTCTTTAGCAGCTATTATGCAGGGCTACAGGAAAGCTTCAATAACCACCACACATATGCGTATCGGACAGTCAGAAAGGCGGTGAGCTATAACAGCTTTGTTATTCCCCCCCCAAGACTAAGAAAGGATGCAACTCTGATATGCATGGACAATTACTTCCCACAGAACCTAAGCAGCATCTGTGCTATGAAAATAGGAGAGTAAATTCTCACTATTCCATTGATATGTAATCCACCATATGCCTCACTCTGCACCTTTCTCCCATTATTTAAATAAGTGATCTTTCAGTGATAAAAGTCACTGGGAAAAAAAAAAATATGATATCTAGATTGTTCTGTGTGGGGCTGCTATAAGTGTCAGAGCAACACCTACTCAGCTTGTCTGTTAAAAAAAATACCTCTTTTTGATTAAAACTCCATTCTCTAAAACAATTTTAGCTCAATTCGAACAGACCAGCAGCTATCTGCTAGCCCCTATTCCCAGCCTAGGCAGGTACATAGGACCTCTACAACACATTAACTTCTGTAAGCAGGGCTACTACCACTGGAACATTTACAGGCTGCCCATAAAAAAATTGCTGAAAAAAAACGGACCTGTCCATAACATTCTCTAGATGCCTGTAAGTTATCTGCATCGCTCTGAGGCACTTGCTTGTATCACAAGCACTTGCACTTTATATTCTGGGTTTCTCTCCCTGCAACTAGACTGGCTCTTCAGCCTCTTTCCCGAGGGGGGCCACTGACTTAAAGTCCCCATTCCCCCACCCCTCGTGGTGACATCATCAGTGCTGATGCCAATGGGACCTTATTAGAAGGATGGTTGAACCCTTCTGCTTCCAATCTACAGAAGTTGGCCTGTATCACAAGCACCAGCACTTTATTTGGGGATTCTCACCCTGTGATTAGACTCGCTCTCCCCCCCTGCTGCAGTGACACCATTGGCACAGACATAGACAGGACCTTATTAGACGGATAAGCCAATAAGTGGTCAGACTATAGTGGGCCACTTCTACAGGTCTGTCCCTTAGTGTGACCCTGTGTATCTTTGCTATATATGCTAACTCATTAGATTAAAACTAGGATTAATTTTATCATGTAAGGAATAAAGATTTTTTTAAAATGCTACAGATATCCGTCTTAGTAGGCCAATGGCATTATGACTGTAAGTTAGGGATAAAACCCTGAAGGTGTGGATCCTCTGTATGTCTAAATCCAAGCTATTTTTCTACTGGAAAAAGAAATGAATAAGGATCCAGTTGGAATTAGGTGTGATTTTCGTAACTTTTTTTCTCGGATATCTAAATATGCATTAATTGATTTAATCTCAGAATCTGAATTCCAGCTATTCTTTATTTCTGAAACTTAGCTCAAGGATGGAGACCAATTGTGTCTGCAACAAGCTTGTCCCCCAAACTGTTCCTTTCATCCTTCCAAAATAGGAGGGAGCAGAAAAGGGGAGGAGAGCCTTATTTCATGATTTCATAAGGGGAGGAGAGCCTTATTTCATGATTTCATTAAGATAGTGGAAGTGGAATTAAGACCATTATCGTTTACTGAAGCTTTGCTTGTTAAATTAGAATTGGTCCATTTATGTCAGGCTTTAATTATTTATAATCTCTCTGATACAACTAAAAAAAAACCAGTCCTTGAAAAACTCTTGAGCTGATTTCGGAATGTACAGCACAGAAAGATCATTGTAGGAGATTTTAATGTAGTCGCAGGAAATATTAATTTTTTTTCAGAAGTATTATCTGACTGGGAATTCACATGATATGCAAGGGCCCCAACTCAACGAACAGGCCAAATGCTCAATTTAATGTTTACTTCGAGATCTACTGATCTAACAGGGACTCCTTTGTTTATTTGTTTCACCCTTGGTGGGACCATGGTTTATTATCTTACGTGGTGAAGTCTCACCCAAAATATAAACTATGAAGCCTTTTCGGAATTCACAGGACAGACATGAAACTGCTAGCGTCTGATCTTCAACAATTTACATCTAATTTTAGTGATCTATCACCAACTTCCCAGATATCTAATTGGAATTTAATTTAAAAAATGGCACTAGAAAACAAGAAAAGGAAGCTAGATAGAACCAAGGCTTTTATCATTCAGGTTTAGCCCTTTTAAGGAGTCAGAACTAAATAAAACTGGCTTGCAATTCCCCTATTGATTACTTTGAGATAGAATTAAAAAAAGTTGAATGAGACGCTATAAACAGGCAATTAAAGCAAGCAGAAAATCAACTAATGCAGCTGTTCAAAACAGCAACTCAACTTTCAGGATTGAAGAGAGTCCCACTGACTGAAATCTCAATCTTTAACAGTGGAAGATTTTGCGATTTATTTTAAGGAAAAAAAAAAAAAAGACAATGCCATTCAGCTGTAGTTTCCCAATACAAAGGCTGTTAATCGTGCTAAGGCAGCAGGTATAGCTGATGAGCTCTCCCGGCCTCCAAGTACTGGAGGTGGCAGACTACATTCAATTTCAAATGGCAGAATGTGCTACTGGAAAGAGTTATGGGGAATCTTAACCTGGTGGTGAAAACAGGAGTGGAAAAAGTTCTTTCCTCTATGAATAAGAGCACATCTGTGTTAGACCCTATGCCAACCAAGCAGGTAAGAAACAGATTTACAGCTTGCCGATTTTTTAATTTATTTATTTTTGTAATGATTATCAATGCTAGCCTCAAAGAAACCTCAGGCCCAATATTCAAAGCGCATTCAGCACTATTTAGTCGGATAAGCAAGACTTATGCGGCTAAGTAGCGGCCACTGAATATGCACCTACGATCAGTGGCCTCCACCTAGCCATAAGAGTCACTATATGGCTAAATTTTACATGCACAAAAAGAGGGCGTGTACTGGGCAGACTGGGGGCGGAGTGAGTTAGCAGTATAACTTATACGTCTAACTACCGATATTCAGAGTTAGCTGCATAAGTTTACATCTTAAGTTTAGATGCCCGAAAGAGCAGGACTAAACTTAGCCAGGCAGACTTATCTGATGAAGTGTGCACATGCTCACTGTGCCACTGAATATACATAACTTAGCTGGATAAGTTCTAACCAGCTCAGTTATTTACACAGCCAGCTTTGAATATCTACCCCCTCAAATGCATCCCATTGTAAAGAAAGATTATTTAGATCCATCAGAGCTTCAGCATTAATTGGCCAACATCCAATCTACCATTTGTAATGAAAGGAATTGAGAAAATAGCTGCTGCTCAAGCTTACTGATTTTTCTGAAAAGGTTAATGCACTTCATCCAAAAGTGTCAAGGTTGCAGAAGGAAGACAGCATGGAAACTGCTCCAATAGCACTAACAAATGAAACAAAGATTAATATTGATAAAGGAAAGCACATAATGATGGTTTCAACAGATACGAGCTCAGCTTTCAATACAGTGGACAGTAATCTGCTGCTAAGTCAGCTGAAGGGCTCGGGAATTTAAGGAACTGTCAAGGTGGTTTAGTTCCTTCCTGGTAGATTGATACTTTCAGGTAGATGAGGATCAAAAAGAATCGCAACTTAAGCCCATGCTGTGCTGCAGGGACCCATATGTTTTCTACTTATTTTTAATCTATTTTTTTTTAGCTCCTTCAGTGACTCTAATCCAAGATCAAACATTTAGTTGCTATCTATATGCAGACTATATTCAGGTTTTATCTGTTTTTAATTAAGACCCTCCATCAGAAATACTCAGTTTTAATCGCTGTTAAGATGAGATGGTGAATTGGTTCCAAACTAAAAGTAAAACCTACAACAAAGGAAGATTGGTTCTTACCTGCAAATTTTCATTCCTGGAATACCACAGATCAGTCCAGACTCTTGGGTTTATGCCTCCCTTCCAGCAGATGGAGACAGAGAAAGTTTCACTGGCACATAACCCGGGGTGCCACCTGCTGTCCCTTGGTATTTACCTGTATCTAAGCCAAGATTATCCCTGTAACAACATTAACACAAATAACTTTTCACAAACGAGCAAGGGAAAAAGAGGTTAAACCCCACCAGAAAACTGCTCGCTTAAAAAACCTCCAAGCCAGGAGAACAAACCTGCAAACTTAAGCAGCTCTGCAGCCTATATACTAACCGAACCATATCAGAAATACGAGTGGACTCTTCCCCCCGCAGAGCGGGACTCTGGACTGATCTGTGATATTCCAGGAAAATAAAATTAGCAGTAAGAACCAAACTTTCCTTTCCTGTTTTTACCCGGATCAGTCCAGACTCCTGGGATGTACCAAGCTTCCCTAATTAGGGTGGGACTGCCAGAGTCCTGTTCGAAGAACACTCTCACCAAAGCCCTTGGTCTCTGGAGCTTGGACATCCAAACGATAATGTCTGGCAAAAGTGTGCAATGACTTCCAAGTAGCCGCCTGACAAATTTCTTGTGGCGACATCAGCTGACACTCGGCCCAAGAAGTCGCCTGAGTGCAAACTGAGTGAGCCCTCAATCCCTCCAGGATCGGACGCCCCTTACAGATACAAGCCAAGCTTATTGCCTCTTTCAACCATCTTGCTATCATGGACTTTGAAGCCTTCTATCCTTTCCTAGGACCACTCCATAGCACAAAGATAGTAGACATCCTAAAACTATTGGTGACTTTCAGGTAACGCAATAAAACCCGCTTCACATCCAGAAAATGCAAGTCTTGTGCATGCGAAGTCGATGTGTTCCAATCCAGAAAAACTGGAAATTCCACAGTCTGGTTCAAATGGAACGCTGATACAACCTTTGGAAGAAAAGAGGGCACCATCCTCAAAGATATCCCGGAATCTGAAATCTTCAGAAAAGGTTCTCTGCACATCAATGCCTGAAGTTCCAAAATCCTTCAGGCGGAGCACATGGCTACCAAAAATACTAGCTTCAAAGTGAGATCCTTTAGCGTTGCCCTTTTTAAAGGTTCAAAAGGAGCTACACACAAAAATCTAAGGACTAGATTGAGATTCCAAGAAGGATATATTTTCCGCACAGGACGACACAGATATTCTGCTCCTTGAAGGAAGCAAACCATATCTGGGTGAGCAGCCAACGACCGGCCATGCACCTTGCCTCATAGTCAGCCCAATGCCACAACTTGAACCTTAAGAGCGCTAAAGGCCAAGCCTTTTACCTAACCTCTCTGCAAAAAGGCCAAGAAATGAGCTATTGAAACCTGAGTCAAGTTTATTCCTCGGCCCATGCACCAGGACTCAAAGACCTTCCAGACCCTTACATATGATAAAGTGGAAGTCTTTCTAGCCTGTAACAAGGTGGAAATTACATCCTCCAGATATCCTCTCTCTCTCAAACGTCTCCTCTCAAAAGCCAAGCCACAAGACAAAAGAGATCCACCTGATCTGAAAATATGGGACCTTGCTGAAGAAGCTTCGGTAAATGAGCGGGCCACAGAGGATCGTCCACTGCCATGTTGACCGGGTCCACGAACCATGGGCGCCTTGGCCACTCCGGTGCCACCAGGATCACTTCTCCGAGGTGATTTTCTATTCGTCTTATCTTTCCCACCAGAGGCCATGGAGGGAACACGTAAAGTAGAATCCCTCGGGACAAAGGTAGAACTAGGAGCATCTAAGCCCTCCGCTCAGTATTCTCTTCTGCGACTGAAGAACCGGGGCACCTTGGCGTTCTTCCGTATTGCAATCAAGTCAAGGTGGGGAGTACCCCACCAGTGACATAACAGAGCCATCGCCTCCTCAGACAGCTCCCACTCCCCGGGATTCAGCTTCAGGTGACAGAAAATCCACCTGCATATTGTCCACCTTCAATGTGAGACGCCGCTAGCATAACTAGATGCAAACAGCTCCTGAGTTTCTTGGGCTACTGCTCGGCTCCTGGTTCCCCCTTGACGGTCGATATAAGCCATCGTGGTTGCATTGTCCAACAGGATGCACACTAAGCGGCCGCTCAACAGAGGCAGAAATGCAACTAACGCATACCTCACTGCCCTAGTCTCCAAACAACTGATAGACTAGGCCCTTCTCTTCCTCAGACCATTGTCCCTGCACAGATTGACTCTGGTATACTGCACCCCAAATGGAGAGACTGGCATTCATGGTAACCACCACCCAGTCCAGCACTTCTAAGTCCACTCCATGCCATAAATGCTCCTGACCAAGCCACCATGCAAGACTGGACCTGGCAGGCTCCTCAAGAGATAGCGGAAGATGAAATTGCTCCAACAAAGGATCCCACTGGGAAAGGAGCAACTACTTCAGGAGCCTCATGCACACAAAAACCCAAGGAAGTAGCTTTAACATCGAGGCCATAGAGCCCAACACTTGAAGGTAATCCCAGACTCTGGGTAGCTCTGCTTCCAACAATCTATTGACCTGACTCTGCAACTTGAGTATACGATCCTCTGTAAGGAAGACCCTTCCTGCCCTGGTGTTGAAGTGCACTCTCAAGAACTCCAGAACCTGAGAGGGGGTGAGATGACTCTTCGCCAGATTCACCACCCACCCCAGCGACCTTAATTGCTGCAAGCTTGAGCTACCACCTGAACAGCAAGGACTTCCGACACTGCTCAAATGAGCCAGTCGTCCAGGTACGGATGAACTAGGACGCCCCTTTTTCTGAGTGCCGCTGCCACAACCACCATCCATGGTGATGTTGCCAAGCTGAACGTAAAGGCACAAAATTGGAAATGCTTGCCAAGGATCACGAAGTGGAGAAACCTCTGGTGATCTGGGCGGATTGGAATATGCAGATAAGTTTTGCTCAAGTCTAGAGACACCAGGAACTCTCCCTTGCGCACTGCTGCAATCACGGACCTCAGCATTTCCATCTGAAAACGAGGAAACTTGAGAGCGACATTCACTTTTTTAAATCCAAGACTGGATGGAAGGACCCTTCCTTTTTTGGGACCACGAAATATATGGAATACCTTCCCTGTCCCTTGCTCCCCCATAGGAATAGGAACCATGGCTCTCAGTGCTTGTAACCGATTCACGGTTTCTCAAATTACCCTTCTCTTGCAGACTGAAGTGCAAGGGGACACCATGAACAAGTCCCGTAACTGACGAGAGAATTCTAACCCTTAGCCATCTCTTATGCTGAGGACCCACTGGTCTGACATGATTTTGGCCCACTCCTCATAAAAGAGAGTCAGATGCCCTCCAATAGGAGGAAAAGAGGAGTGGACCAGCATCACTTCATTGGGTGGTCTTGGCTCCGCCAGAGCCCTAGCCAAGACTCTCTCTACCTAGCTTTCTGCCCTCTCAAAAGGACTGGTTCCAGGATTGCTGCATCTCAGCGTTTTGCCTCAGAGCCCCTACAGAGGTCCAACCAGAACGAAACCATCTGTTCTTTGGAAACCAGGACCACCCTCAAAGGAACCTCTGTTACCTTTGGGCTTGTCCTATGGCAGCCTGTGCCCTTTGGACTCCGAGAGCTCCTCTAAGTCTTCCCAAACAGAAGTTTTCCCTTAAAGGGTAAAGCTCCCAAATGAGACTTAGACCATACATCCGCCGACCAGTTCCTTTACCAAAAGGAGCCTTCTGGCCAAAACCACAGACATCATAAATCTTGAAGACATTCTGATGAGGTCATACAGGACATCCGCCACATAGGCCACTACTGCCTCCAGAGAGTCTGCCTGCTTAGCTTCTGATGGCGAAAGTGATCTCGTGGCCTGCAATTGCTGATCCCAGCACAAATTGGCCCTCTGCATGAAGCTATTGCACATAGCAGCACGAATGACGAATGCAAACACCTCAAAGATCTTCTTGAGATGAACTTTCTGTCCTGCATGTCCTTCAGTGCCGCTGAACCAGCCACAGGAACAGCAGTCTTCTTAGTGACTGCAGATACAGATGCGTCCACCTTAGGAAGTGCCAACAACTCGAGGGTGTCCTCCGGCGATGGATTCAACTTAGCCATCGGCCGACCTACTTTCAGGCTCATCTCAGGAGTATCACACTCCCTAATCACCAGCTTTTTTACCGACTTCTGATCAGGAAAAGCTTTCGCTGGACTCCTCAGGCCATCCATGACTGGGTCCACACCCTCTTGATCAGATTCCTCCTGACGAACCTTAATCCCTAGCTCCTAGAGAACATGGAGAATAAAAGGGCCACAACTCCTCTTTTCGGAACAAACTTACCACCTTAGGGTCATTCCCCTCTGCCACTGGCACCTAGCTCAACCCTCCATCCGGACCTTTATCAGTAGCATTTGGACCATTTCCAGCCCTGGCTGGATCCGGGAAAGCTGGAATTTGTGGAGCCCCTTCCGAGTCATCCGAGTCGATATTCAGACTGCCCAGAGCAGTCCTCATTCCAAGGACTCTGGATGCCTTGTGCAGAACTGGACTCCCAGAACCGCCAGGCCTCTTAACCGACTGCCGAGCATGTGGCCAGAGTCCAGCCCACTCTTCTGGCTGTCTTTCATGCCAAACATGCTTCGTGCATGAGCAGGACAAATTCAGAGGAAAATGGAGCGTGATCCTCTGACACATCCTCAGAAGGATCACCCTCCCCGTCCAAATCAGGCTCCCCCCCCAATTAAAAATGCCCTGCCCCACCGGCGACAGCAGAGGGGGGAGGTCCTCATCCCCCTGAAACAGCCCAGAGAGGCTCTGGGCCTCAGACAACATGGCCAACTTTCCCCATGCCCGGCGGGGGAGGGGCAGCTGCCTGCAAAGACGCTCCCGCGCCTGCCTTAGCCTTGGGCTGCCGTTCCAATGGCCCCAATCTGCCCTCTCCCCTGGAGAGGCATCGGGAGCACAACCTAGTGTGAGACAGACTTGCCCGCAAGTTGCTGCACGAGCAGCATGCACTGCTACGTGTCATGGGGTCGAAGCCTCGCTGACACCAAAGAGGCCTGATCACGTGGTAAAAAGAGCCCCGCAGAACCGCACTGCCAACAAAACTGCACCAGCCAGATACTCACCTCACTGCAGCTGCTCCAAGCCCCCAACGTAGCCAACCGGCTGCAAAAGCCTTGCTTTTTTTTTTTACTGATTCTTCCATTCAACGGTATATATAAACTGTTTAAATACTGAGGAAGCCTAAAAGACTTCCTTGGGGGGGAAAAAAAAAAGCTGCTGCAGAGGAATTATTCTCCTGCAGGAGTTATATCCCCCCCCCCTGCTGGCGATCAACCGAGCCAGCCCAAGGTCCCTGACCCCCTGCTCATCTCCCTCAACACCAGGGATAGCCCCACCAGAGCCTCACAACCTCCTGGGAGGATAATCCAAAAGAACTAAAAATCTCTCTCTTTTTTTTCCCCCAGACTACAGGGATTGCATTTCTATCCATCTGCTGGAGATAGAGAAATACTGAAGGAATGCAGATGGCACCCCAAGTTTTAGATAGCGATGGCAGAAAAGGACTCTACAGCCCATCCAGTCTGCCCAGCAAGCTCCTGAAGTTATCAGTTTCCTATACCTATCAGTTTCTGAGACCGCTAAGGTCAGGGCTCTTATTGGTTTCTGTATGAGACCAATTTCCCTCCCCCCCCCCCTGCCATTGAATCAGAGAGCAATGTGCAGTGTTGGAGTTGCATCTGAAGTGTAGTATCAGGCTTTTGGTTAAGGGCATAAACCGCCACATCAAGCAAGTTACCTCCATTCTCATGTGTTTTCCCAGACCCTACAGTTCATGTCTTTGTTGGTTGCTGGCTGAATCCGATTCCTCCTTTGTTTTTTTTTCCCTGCCATTGAAGCAGCGAGCCAAGATGGAGTTGCCTCACATTTTGAAGTCTATTTGCCAAGGGTAGTATCTGCCACACCAGCAAGATACCCCCATGCCTTACTTCATTCCCCTCCCCTTTGCCTTTAGGGATCCACAGGGTTTATTCCATGCCCTTTTGAAATCTTGCACCGTTTTTGTCTTCACCACCTCCTTTGGCAGGGCATTCCAGGTGTCCACCCCCCTCTCTGTGAAGAAATATTTCCTGATAATGCTTCTGAGTTGTCCTTCCCAGAGTTTCATTTCGTGACCACTAGTTCGATTGGATTCATTCCAGCGGAAAAGGTTTGTTGTTGATCGTGCATCATTAAAACCTTTCAAGTATAAGAAAATTACTTCCTTACCTGCTAATTTTCGTCCTGTAGTACCAAGGATCAGTCCAGACGGTGGGTTATGTCCCCAGTCCAGCAGATGGAGTCAGACAAAGCTTCGGAGGGTGCTGACATATCAACCAGTGCACCCTCCCTAGATCCTCAGTATAGAGAATATCAAAGCCAGAATAACAAACTAGAAAGGATTGGATCAAGTGTATCTGAAAGTAGATCAAATGATACTAACAATTGCAACTTGCAAAGAGAACTGTCGAACAGCCTCGAGGAACGGAGGCAAAAGACCAACAGAAAACCAAAAATAGCAATGTAATGGCAGATCGAGCAGGCGAACCCCAGTATCCCAGAAGTAACCAGGAGGGCGTCTGGACTGATCCTTGGTACTACAGGAACGAAAATTAGCAGGTAAGGAAGTAATTTTCTTTTCCCTGTACGTACCAGGATCAGTCCAGACGGTGGGATGTACCAAAGCTTCCCTAAATCGGGTGGGCCCCTGAAAGCCCTGCTCGAATGACCCGGTCGCCAAAGTATCTGGAGGTTGGCGACTGTAGATGCAGATGGTAATGTCTTGCGAAGGTATGCAGTGTGTTCCAAGTCTCAGCCCGACAAATTTCCTGAGATGAGACGGACTGGGATTCCACCCAGGAGGTTGCCTGTGAATGGGCCTTGACCCCCACTGGAGGAGTCCGACCAGCACCGACATATGCAGTCACTATTGCTTCCTTGAGCCATCTCACGATCGTGGTCTTTGTGGCCTGCGACCCTTTTCATGGTCCCGACCAGACGACGAACAAGCGGTCGGAAGTCCTGAAGTCGTTAGTAACTTCCAAGTATCGGATTAGGCTGCGCTTGACGTCCAAATGTTGTAGAGATCTTGGCTCGCCGGCTGCGAAGGACGGGAGCTCTATCGTCTGATTCACATGGAAAGTTGAAACAACCTTGGGAAGGAAGGAAGGCACTGTACGTAAGGATACCCCGGTGTCCGTAAAACGGAGGAATGGTTCCCTGCAGGAGAGTGCTTGGAGTTCCGAGATGCGGCGTGCGGAGCTAATGGCCACCAGGAAGACTGTCTTCAGAGTGAGGTCTTGATGGTGGTGTGGCGAAGGGGCTGGAAAGGAGGACCTGCGAGAATCCCGAGGACCAGGTTAAGACTCCAAGAGGGGCAAGGGTCCCAGACTGGAGGCTGTAGATGCTTCGCCCCCTTGAGGAAATGGGTGATATCCGGATGAGACAAGAGAGAAGGGTGATCGGTTGACTGAATGAACGAACCCAACACGGAAACTTGTACTCGCAGAGAATTGTAGGCGAGTCCTTTGTCCAGGCCGCCCTGTAGGAATGAGAGGACCTGGGGTATTGAAACCCTGCTGGTATGAGTGACGTGGTCAGTGCAACATTGACTCCAGACCCTCATGTAAGCGACCAAAGTGGAGGTCCTCCTAGCCTGTAGAAGGGTCGAGACTACCGCGTCAGAGTAACCTTTGCGTTGGAGCCGCCTCCTTTCAAAAGCCAGGCCGCAAGACAGAAGTGTTCTGCCTGGTCGAAAAATACCGGCCCTTGATGGAGTAGACGAGGAAGATGTCAGAGGCGCAGCGGGCCGTCCTCTGCGAGGTTGAGCAAGTCCGCAAACCACGGTCGTCGTGGCCACTCTGGGGCTACCAGGATGATGGGCCCCCGATGTATCTCTATTCTTCGTAGCACCTTGCCCACTAGAGACCAGGGCGGGAATACGTAGAGGAGGAGATGACCCGGCCAGGGGAGGACCAGTGTGTCTATGCCCTCCACCCCGTGTTCCCGCCTACGACTGAAGAATCGTGGCGCCTTGGCGTTCTGAGGCGTCGCCATGAGGTCCAGGCAGGGTGTCCCCCAGCAACTGATGAGGAGCTGCATCACCTCATCAGAGAGAGACCACTCCCCGGGATCCAGAGTCTGTCGGCTCAAGTAGTCCGCCTGAATGTTGTCTTCGCCTGCGATGTGGGAAGCTGCCAGGTGTGTGAGGAACCGCTCTGCCCATGCCATCAGGCAGGCTGCTTCGAGAGCCACATGTCGGCTCCTCGTTACACCTTGGCGGTTGATGTAGGCTACAGTGGTCGCGTTGTCCAACAGGATCCGCACTGCTTGATTTCTCACGAGAGGCAGGAAATGAATAAGCGCCAAACGCACAGCCCTCGTTTCCAGGCGATTGATTGGCCAGACGGCTTGCGCCTTTGTCCACTGCCCCTGGGCGGAGCTCCATTGACACACTGCTCCCCAACCCGTCAGGCTGGCGTCGGTGGTGACCACCACCCAATCCGGCATTTCGAGCGAGGTGCCTTGTGCGAGATGCAGTGGATCCAACCACCAAAGGAGACTGGATCTGGCAATCGAGGGGAGAGGGAGGATTAGCTGGTACTCCTGCGATACCAGTTTCTAGCGCGCGAGTAGTGCTGCTTGTAAGGTACGCAGATGGGCGAATGCCCATGGTACTAGATCGATGGTGGAGGCCATGGATCCCAGGATCTGCAGATAATCCCACGACATGGGCTCCAGAAGTGTGGCGAAGTGTTGGATCTGGTCTCGGAGAGATTGCGCCTTGTCCGGGCGTAGAAAAACCTTGCCCTGAACAGTGTCGAAGCAAGCGCCCAAGAAATCCAAATGCTGCGAAGGCCTGAGACTGCTCTTGGCGAAGTCCACCACCCAGCCCAGAGATTGAAGGAGTTGAACGACCCGGGAGACCGCCCGCTGTCCCTGGAAGGTCTTTGTCCGGATGAGCCAATCGTCCAGGTAGGGATGGACTAGGATTCCCTCCCATCGGAGAGCCGCTGCCACTACAATCATGATCTTTGTAAACGTCCGCGGGGCGGTCGCCAATCCGAAGGGGAGAGCCTGGAATTGAAAGTGCTGGTTGAGAATCTTGAAGTGCAGAAATCTCTGATGAGCCTTGCGGACTGGAATGTGGAGATAGGCCTCTGTCAGGTCCAGAGAGGCGAGGAACTCTCCCTGATGTACCGCTGCGATCATGGAGCGCAGGGTATCCATTCGGAAGCGAAGGACCCGGAGGGACTTGTTGACCTCCTTGAGATCCAAGATTGGGCGGAAGGCTCCGTCCTTTTTGGGTACGACGAAGTAGACTGAATAATTGCCCGAACTCTCCTCTCCGGAGGGGACGGGCAAGATGGCCTCGAGATCCAGGAGCTTGTCGAGGGTTTGTTGCACAACTTGTCGCTTGTGACTCGGACCGCACGGTGAGAAGAGAAATCTGTCCCTTGTGGTGCGAGCAAACTCCAATGCGTAGCTGTTCCTTAGGATGTCTAGAACCCACTCCTCGTAGAAGAGGGATAGTCGTCCTCCGATCCGGGGGGGGGGGGGGGGGACGGGGACGAGGAGTGGGTGAGCCTGACATCATTGGGGGATTTGGAGAAAACCCCTTGCGGAGCCCCCTCCCTGGGTGGTCTGCATCCACGAAAGGAACAGGGCCATGACTGTGTTCTGGTGGATGGAGCCCGGGGCACCGTTTGCCGGGGGCAACGATAGCAGCGTTGAGCACGGGGCCGACTCCGGAAAGAAGTGAACGATCGATTAGGCCGCTGGCGGTCCTCGAGCAGACGATGGACTGTATTTTCCCCCAAAGACTTAATGATCTGGTCCAGGTCGTCTCCAAAGAGAAACTTGCCCTTGAAAGGAAGAGATCCCAGGCTGGATTTGGAAGAAGAATCTGCCGACCAGTTGCAAAGCCAGAAGAGGCGCCTTGCCGAGACCACGGAGACCATGGACCTTGCTAAGACCCGGAGCAGATCGTACAGAGCATCCGCTCCGTAGGCTATGATGCCCTCCAGGCGGTCCGCTTGGACTGCGTCCTCCGGCGGTAGTCCCTGGGAGGTGAGAAGTTGTTGGGTCCAACGGAGTCCAGCCCTCTGCGCGAAAGAACTACAAATGGCAGCGCGAACTCCCAGGGCCGAGACGTCAAAAACTCTCTTTAGGTAGACTTCCAGCTTCCTATCCTGGAGGTCACGCAGTGCCGTCCCACCAGTGACCGGTATTGTTGTCAGTTTGGTAACTGCTGATACCGTTGAATCCACCTTAGGAACCCTGAGGAGCTCCAGGAAGTCCTCTGGAAGCGGATAAAGTTTTTCCATCGCCCGGCCGACCCTGAGGGAGGCTTCGGGAGTATCCCATTCCCTGGCCAGGAGCTGCAGGAAGGTGGCGTGGGAGGGAAAGGCCCGGAACGAGGGGCGCAGGCCAGCCAGAACTGGATCCCCTTTCTTGCTAGAAGAGGCAACGACTGGCGCGGGGGGGTCCTGGGCGGGGAGCTAGGGGAGGCTCGAGGTCCAGCTCCTGCAGGATATGAGGGATTAGGTCCTCTAGCTCCTCCTTTTGAAAGATGCGAAGGACCCGTGGATCATCTCCTTCCAGTTGCGCAGCAAGGAGCGGATCATCCCCAAGTGAAGACGGCGGATCTCCCCCTGGATCCGGGAGAGGGGCCGCCCCTCCCCCCGAGGGGAGGGCAAAATGTACCCGGGGTGTCCCCGGTCCGGCCCTGGTGCCCCCCACCCCCAAAATGCCCTGGGCCCCCATGGGTGTCTCTGATAGCCGGGGAGCCTTGACAGGTGGCTCAAACCTGGAAACCCTAGGATTCTCCAGGCGCTGCAGGTAAGCATTGTGCATAAGCACAATGAACTCCGCCGGGAACGCTAGCAAGGGAACCGGGGTAAGCATCGGCGGGGTATGTCTAAGAAATCCTCCCCTGCATCTCCTGATGGCTGCTGCATGTTGTCCCCTGCTTCCAAATGGCCGCCGCTCCCGCTGAAAGCGGGGCCGGCTCCTGTAGTCCACGGCGCGCTGGAGCGTGGGAAAAGCTTTATCCTGCGGCAGGGAGGTGTCCTCCCCACCAGGGAGGCACCTTTCACAAAGACCCTCGTGTGACCCTCGCGACCCCGGGCCGCCGCACACCGAGCAGCGGGACCGCGGCATGCTCGGGGGGCGACTGGGGGGGGGGGGGGGGGGGGGGGGGGGGGGGGGAGAGGAGGGAGGTGAGCCGCTCGGAGCCAACAACCGAAGAGCGCCGCGGGGAGCGGGAAAGACGCCTCCATTGTACCCTTATTCCCGGTAAGTGACAGCAGAGTGATGTGCCTCTCTGCTGAGGCGGGCCCGGGGAATGCGCGTCTCGGGGCTGGCACCACCAGCATCCACCGCCCTAACAGCAAAGAGGCTAGAACCTGTAGGAGGAAACAGGAGAAAAATAACAGAAAAGCCCAAAGGATCCACTTACCCCACCGAAAGAGGGATGGGGGAAGGGAAGGTGCCCACATAGCACTGCTTGCAAGAGATGAGAAAACTCCCACACAGAGCTTCTAACTTTCTTAAAACTCTTTTTTTTTAAACCAAACTTGATCCAACCTTGAGAACAGAAGCAAAAAAAAAAAAAATAGAACTGTGGAGAAAAGTCCACCAAATGGGAAGCACACAGTTCCCCTACTCCTATCTGCTGGAGTCAGAAAGATACTGAGGATCTAGGGAGGGTGCACTGGTTGATATGTCAGCACCCTCCGAAGCTTTGTCTGACTCCATCTGCTGGACTGGGGACATAACCCACCATCTGGACTGATCCTGGTATGTACAGGGAACTGAAGGTCTGTATCATATCTCCCTTGCTCCTCCTCTCCTCCAGGGTATACATATTTAGGTCTTTCAACCTCCCCTCATAAGTAATTTGATGAAGATCTCTCACCATTTTGGTTGCCCTTCCCAGGACCACCTCCATCCTGTCTCTGCCCCTTTTGAGATTCAGTCTCCAGAACTGAACACAGTACTCCAGGTGAGGCCTCACCAAGGACCTGTACAAGAGGATTATCACTTCCTTTTTTTTTTTTAACCTAGATATTCCTCTCTCTATGCAGCCCAGCATACTTCTAGCTTTAGCTATTGCCTTGTCACATTGCTTCGCCATCTTTAGTTCGCTAGACACCATCACCTCAAGGTCTCTCTCCTGTTCTGTGCACAGCAGCGCTTCACCCCCCATCATACACAGTTCCTTTGGATTACCACTAAAATCCTTAACAAAATACCAGACTCCAGGGAAGCACCTCTAGGTGGCACCTCAGGGATATACGACAAAGTCCACAGACATTAGTCTGTCTCCGCCTGCTGGAGGGGAGGTAAAACCCAGGAGTCTGAGCTGATCCAGGTATGTACAGGGAACAGAGAATATCATAATGCCTTTGTATTGCTCCATGGTAAGACCACATCTTCAGTATTGTGTGGTGTTCTGATCACCACATCTCAAAAAACAAAAATGATGCTTATGTTCATTAAAAATGTATTAATCATCTGGCGCACAAGGCTCTAGGCAATTTACAACAGTAACGTACAATATGATAAAGGGGATGGAACGATATTCCCTATGAGGAAAGGCTAAAGAGGTTAGGACTCTTCAGCTTGGAGAAGAGACGGCTGAGGGAGATAGGATAGAAGTCTTTAAATAATGCGTGGAGTGGCATGGGTAAATGTGAATTGGTTGTTTACTCTTTCAAAAACTACAAAGACTTGGGGATATTCAATGAAGTTACTAAGTAGTACATTTAAAACAAAAGATAAAATATTTATTTCTCAATGCATAATTAAACTCTGGAATTTGTTGCCGGAGGATGTGTTGAAAGCTGTTAGTGTAGCTGGGTTTAAAAAGGTTTGAACAAGTTTCTGGAGAAAAAGTCCATTAACCATTAAGGTAAATTGCAAAATCTACTGCTTATTCTTGGGATAAGCAGCTTGGAATCTTATTTACCCCTTGGGATCCTGCCAGGTATTTGTGACCTGGATTGGCCACTGTTGGAAATAGGATACTGGGTTGATGGACCTTTGGTCTGACCCAGTATGGCAAATCTTATGTTAAGATTTTTTGCCTGACCTATCAAGCCCCCAAGTCTTCCAGTTTCATATAGACCAGTAAGGGCCCTTAGATCATCTCAACTTGAACTGCTAACACTTCCATCTCCTCATGAAATAAGACTTAACAGTACTAGACAAACTTCTTTTCAATACCAAGCACCACTTTTGTGGAACTCCCTACCTATGGATTTATAGACAGAAAAAACATTTTAAATGTAGGGAACTGATAAAAACTTGGTTGTTTATCAGAGCTTTTAACTAATTCTTTTTTAAGACTACTTGAGTGTTAGGAGCTTTAACAGATTCTATGCAGTTGGTTGAATGTTAGAATAGATGGCATATTAATTGTTTTGAGTTTGGTAATTTTTGTATTTTTTATCATTTACTTTTTACTGTACACCATTTTAATATATATGAAACTCTGTATATGAAACAGGGAAATTACATTTACATTTTCTGGTTCCCTCTGATGTCATCGGTGTGAGGGCAGGTACTAGAAGTGACGTATTTGGCTGAAGAAGCTGCGGCAGGTGTGAGGTGAGATTGCTGGGAACGTGCATCATGCTCTGTCTCAGATTCTGCGTTTCCCTGCTTCATGTTCCAGCTCTAAATGAGGCTGCAGTTTCCAAGAGGACACCCCTCCCCCAGACTCCTGAATAACATTCTTACTGATGATCTTTCACGTTTTTTGCTGTTTTCTACTCTTTTAATTTATCTACCAGGCACATCAGTAAAAAAAAAAAAAAAAAAAAAAAAAGAAAATCTGGTCAGTAAAACTGTGTTTTGGGAATTAACAACCTAGCATAAGAAGATAAGTTGCCATACTGGGTCAGACAAGGGTCCATCAAGCCCAGCATCCTGTTTCCAATAGTGGCCAATCCAGGTTACAAGTGCCTGGCAAGTACCCAAACATTAAACAGATCCCATGCTACTAACGCCAGTGGCTATTCTGTAAGACAACTTGATTAGCAGTTAATGGACTTCTCCTTCAGAAACTTATCCAAACCTTTTTTAAACCCAGCTACACTAAGTGCCCTAACCACATCCTCTGGCAACAAATTTCAGAGCTTAATTGTGCGTTGAGTGAAAAATAATTCTCTCTGCTTTGTTCTGAATGTGTTACTTGCTAACTTCATGGAGTGCTCCCTAGTCCTTCTATTATCCAAAAAAGTAAATAACCGATTCATATTTTCCTGTTCTAGACCTCTCATATCCCTCCTCAGCTGTCTCTTCTCCAAGCTGAACAGCCCTATCCTCTTTAGTCTTTCCTCATAGGGGAGCAGTTCCATCCCCTTTATCATTTTGGTTGCCCTTCTCTTTACCTTCTCCAGTGCAATTATATCTTTTTTGAGATGCGGCAACCAGAATTGTACTCAGTACTCAAGGTGTGTCTCACCATGGAGCGATACAGAGGCATTATGACATTTTCCGTTTTATTAACCATTCCCTTCCTAATAATTCCTAACATTGTTTGCTTTTTTGACTGCCGCAGCACACTGAGCTGAAGATTTCAATGTATTACCCAGCATGTGAGCCACAGTGAATAGGAAATCCCCTATTCAGGTCTGCAGTAACAAAATACATTTGAAAAATACCTATAAAGTTGGTCCATGTAGAAAAATCTGCACAGATGCTTCTGTTTATCACAGTAACAAGCCAGTCAAATAATCTGCAAAATAAAGCAAAGCCAGCTAAGAGCTGAAGAAAAGAAACAAGGAAACATATGGCAGCTTGATCTCTGGCTTTACCCTCACTTACCCATGACTAAGGACCCTCTCTGTTACTCCCCAAGCTTTCTTTAATTCCAAAACCATTCTTCTCAGTTACAAAGAAGAGAATTGTTTTCAAACCTGTTTACCCATGGAAAAAGCCCTGTTGAAAACTGCTGTCTTACCCTCCCCCACCCCCTGCTATTTGACAGTGTGGGTACTTTTCTCCAAGGTGAAAAGGGGGGAGGGGGGGTCCCCGAAAGTGGAGCTGGCTGACCACCTGCAGGGAGTTAGTTTTGGTTTAAGCTGAGGACTTCATTCCTGCCACAGAGCCAAGTGCAAAGTCTACAGGTACTGAATGTACCCATGGCGCAGCCAGCTCTCCATTTCCAAAGAGAAAAAGTCTATGGGACGGGGGATTTTCCCTTAGAAAATGTGCCTGGAAAACCACAGGGACAAAATACCCTGCAGGGTTTCAAATGTGCTCCTTAAGAGGGCCTTTTCCCAAGGGACTTCTAAAAGTCAGTCATACACAGGGCATGGCCTTTTACTACTACTACTTATCATTTCTATAGCGCTACACGACATACACAGCACTGTACAAACACACAAAAAGACAGTCCCTGCTCAGTAGAGCTTACAATCCAAGACAAACATATAGGACAAGAGACTTGGGGTATTTCATAAAGCAAGACAATGGTTAAAAATGAAAGAAAGTTAACAAGACTAAAAGCAGACAATCTGGCATAAGATTTAAAAGCGATTTCAAAAAGGTGGGTCTTTAGATGGGATTTAAACACGGCAAGAGAGGGAGCATGACGCATTTGCGTGGAAGTTTACCCGGATTGAGCATAATCGTTCCTGAAGGCAGAGTTGGGGAGGGGTTTGGACTTAACATGCATACGTTCGGATTTCCAAAAGTAGGAGGGTACATTTTCAAGAAAAACATTCTAAGAACATTTTAGAGGGCATGTGTGTGTTTTTGGAGGTAAGGGGGGGGGGGGGAGTAGATTTGGTGAGATAATTTTTTGAGTGGATTTACACATGTAAGTCTGCTATAAACTTACGCAAGTTTGCCGGCTTGCTTATGCACGATGTTACAAATTTACTACCAAAACATTGAGCTATCTAATAATGGGATAACAGGTATTTCCAAAAAAATCTAAAATGAAAAAACTGCAGCAAAGATCAAAATAAACACACAAGTTAATTCTAGGGGAAAGAAAAAAAAAAAGTAGTAACCCAACCCTCCCATCCCCCAGAAGAAAGCCAAAAACATCAGAATACTGGATATTTTATTTGTAGGTTTTCCGTGGTCCTTTGCATGGCTGATGCTCTCTGTGTCCCTGCAGGTGCTATGACTGCTGGGCTGATAAACTAAAGCAGAGATAATCCCATTAGCAGAGCCTCGGAGGGAAGTCTGCCCAGCACCAGGAGCCAAAGATAAAGTGCTTACATACCTGGCATAGATAACTTTGGCCAGACAATCTCTCCTCATGCCACACTCTGACCTGGAGCATGGTTTCCTGAACACCTGCTGCTGTCTGCCTGCAGTTATGGTGCGAACTCTTAACTTTTCAAGCAGCTCCTCCTCAGACACTCTCAGCAAAGCAGCAGTCGTCATGATAAAATCTTAGAAAAAGCATTCCAGAAAAGTTAGAAGGAACAAAACGTTCTGGTGAAGTGTCAATAAAAGTCAAATTATTATTGGACAAAGTTAATTTTAAACCTGAGTACTGATCTAGTTGTGGTGATTTCATACAAAAGAAAATTATTCCTTACCTGCTAATTTTCGCTCCTGTAGTACCATGGATCAGTCCAGACGGTGGGTTATGTCCCCTGTCCAGCAGATGGAGTCGGACAAGAACTTCTGAGGGAGGTGCCACCTAAGCCCGCACCCCATCTATGCCTCTTCAGTAAATAGACTATCAAAGCCAAAGAAAGAGAGAAACGGAGGGATCATGTAAACCAACTTAGTATAACACTAAAAACTTGAAACCGTAAGAGTACACCTAAACTGGTGTCCAACGGCAACTTGCCAACAGAACTGTAAGGAACAGCTCAGCAGAAGGATAGAAGAACTCTACCCAAGAGGGTCAAAGACATAAGAAAATTGAGCAGTGGATCCCCTGACAAATCCCAACCAGTCTGAGGGAGGGTGTCTGGACTGATCCATGGTACTACAGGAACGAAAATTAGCAGGTAAGGAATAATTTTTTTTCCCTGTATGTACCAGAATCAGTCCAGATGGTGGGATGTACTAAAGCTTCCCTACTGAGGGTGGGCCGTAGATAGCCCTGCTCGAATGACCCTGTCACCAAACGAACCAAAGGTGGATGACTGAACGTCCAGATGGTAGTGTCGAGCAAAAGTATGCAACGACTTCCAGGTGGCTGCCCTGCAGATTTCCTGCGACGAGACCGAATGACTCTCCGCCCAGGATGTCGCCTGTGCGCGAAGGGAATGAGCCTTGACCCCCCCATCTGAGGTTTCTTTCCCACGCCAATGTACGCTGCCGCAATGGCCTCCTTCAGCCAGCGAACGATCGTCGTCTTAAGAGGCCAGGTGTCCCTTCTTAGGTCCTGACCAGAGGACGAATAGGTGATCCGAAAGCCGAAAATCGTTGGTAACCTCCAGGTAACGCATCAAGCAGCGCTCAACATCAAGCTTGCGTAGGTCTCGAGAGTCAAACGATGAGAAAGAAGGCAGTTCCACCGTCTGATTCAGGTGGAAGGTGGAGACCACCTTGAGTAGAAATGAGGGTACTGTTCGCAAAGTGACCCCCAAGTCAGTGAATCGAAGATACAGTTCCCTGCAGGATAACGCCTGTAGTTCAGAGACACGGCGGGCCGAACAAATGGCTACCAGAAAAACCATCTTGAGTGTGAGGTCCTTGAGAGTAGCGGTCCATAGAGGCTTGAAGGGGACTCTGCTGAGGATCCGTAGTACCAGGTTGAGGCTCCAAGAGGAGCAAGGAGCTTGGAGTGGTGGCTTCAAATGCTTTGCCCCGTTAAGGAAACGGATGACATCCGGATGAGAAGAGAGAGGAATATCCGTCTCTTGGCGAAGCAAGCCTCCTAAGGCCGCAACCTGTACTCTGAGAGAGTTGTAAGCTAAACCCTTTTCCAATCCTGCCTGTAGGAACAAGAGGATCTGGGTCACAGACGTGTGTCCTGGTTGTGTAGCGTGTGCCGTGCACCATGACTCGAAAACCTTCCACACCCGAACGAAGGCGACGGAGATGGACGTCTTTCGTGCTCGAAGGAGGGTCGAGATCACTGCCTCCGGATAACCACGTCATCTCAACTTGCGCCTCTCAAAAGCCAGGCCGCAAGACAGAAGTGAGCTGCCTCATCGAAAAATTTTGGACCTTGACGAAGGAGGCGTGGAAGATGCCCGAGATGCAGGGGCCCGTCCTCCGCCAGGTTGAATAGATCTGTGAACCATGGCCGGCGAGGCCATTGCGGAGCCACCAGAATTACCGTGCCTTGGTGGTTCTCGATTCTTCGTAGAACCCTGCCCACTAGGGGCCAAGGAGGAAACACACAGAGGAGGAGATGGCGGGGCCATGGCAGCACCAGTGCAACAACGCCTTACGCGTCGTGTTCTCTTCTGTGACTGAAGAAGCGAGGGACCTTTGTGTTGCGGGTTGTCGCCGTGAGATCTATGTGAGGAATCCCCCAACAGTGGGCAATCAGGTGCATCGCCTCCTCCGAGAGCTCCCACTCTCCGGGGTCGAGGTGTTGACGGCTGAGGAAATCCACCTGAATGTTGTCCACCCCCGCGATGTGTGAGGCCGCCAATCGGATCAGGTGCAATTCCACCCATGTCATGAGCTTGTCTGTTTCCAGGTAGACGTGATGGCTTCTCGTGCCTCCCTGGCAGTTTATATACGCCACCGTGGTCGCGTTGTCCGAGAGTATCCTGACCGCTCGATGGCGAACGAGGGGAAGGAACTCCTTCAGCGCTTTACGGACCGCTCTGGTTTCCAAGTGGTTGATTGGCCACCGCGCTTGAGCTTGCGTCCAC
Organism: Rhinatrema bivittatum; assembly: GCF_901001135.1. Classification (NCBI taxonomy): domain Eukaryota; kingdom Metazoa; phylum Chordata; class Amphibia; order Gymnophiona; family Rhinatrematidae; genus Rhinatrema; species Rhinatrema bivittatum. The sequence goes on from NC_042622.1 coordinate 178,774,618, forward strand.
AGACCCTGCAGAGACCTCGACTGACAGACCGCTCCCCAACCCGAGAGGCAGGCATCTGTCGTGACTACTATCCAGTCTGGAGTCTCCAAGAATACCTCCTGAGCCAGATTGAGGAGGTCTAGCCACCAGGCGAGGCTGTCCTCAGCTGTCTGCGGGATCAAGAGGATTGCCTGAAAATCTCGCGACACCGGCTTCCAGCGGGAAAGCAAGGCCCTCTGTAGCGGATGTAGATGTGCGAAGGCCCAGGGTTCCAGATCTATAGTGGATGCCATGGATCCCAGGACCTGTAGATAATCCCAAGCTGTGGATGAAGAGAGAGACCAGAGAAACGGGTATTTGGTCCCGCAACGCCTGTGCCCGCTCCGGCCGTAGGAAAACCTTGCCCTCCTCCGTGTCGAATCTAGCGCCCAGGAAGTCCAACAACTGAGATGGAGTGAGGCTGCTCTTGGCGAAGTTGACGATCCACCCCAGTGACTGAAGGAGCTGGAGCACTCTGTCGACTGCCCGATAACCCTGGTTCAAGGATTTTGCTCGAATGAGCCAGTCGTCCATGTAAGGGTGAACCAAAATACCCTCCTGACGTAGGGCGGCCACTACCACCACCATGACCTTGGTGAAGATTCGTGGGACCATCGCCAGACCAAAAGGAAGGGCCTGGAACTGAAAATGTTGCCCTAGTACCTTGAACTGGAGAAAACATTGGTGCGCCTTGAGGACTGGAATATGGAGGTATGCCTCCGTGAGGTCCAGGGAGACCAGGAACTCCCCGTGGTGTACCGCCGCTATTACCGAGCGTAGGGTCTCCATCCTGAAATGTGGTACCTTGAGGGATTTGTTTACCAACTTGAGATCCAGTATTGGGCGGAAGGTGCCCTCCTTTTTGGGAACCACAAAGTAGATGAAATAGTGACCCCGGCCCACTTCTGGGGGAGGCACTGGGACAATTGCCCCCAGCGCGAGGAGCCTGTCCAACGTATGGTGGACTACGATCTGCTTTTGAAGTGACCCATAGGGGGAGAAGAGCAACCTGTCTCTTGGGGGCCGTACAAAATCCAATGCGTAACCGTGTTTTAGAATATCTAGGACCCACTGATCCGATGTGATCCGGACCCACTCCTCGTAGAAGAGAGAAATCCGGCCCCCTACCCTGGGGATCACCGCGTGGGCCGGCCTGGCATCATTGAGGGAGCTTGGAGGACGCGCCATGAGACAGTCCTTCCTTGCCGGGTCTGCGCCCTCAAAAGGGCCGGTTCCAAGAATGCGAGCAGGAAGAGGGAGTCCGTGGGGGTCTGTTGTTGTCTCGCGGTACGAAAACGGCATTGATTGCGAAAACAATTTCTAGAGGAACCGAAGGATCTCGTGGACTGTGGCCGATCTTCCAGAAGCCTATGCACCACATTTTCTCCAAGGGACTTGATGATCTGATCCAGATCTTCATCAAAAAGAAACTTGCCCTTAAACGGAAGGGATCCCAGCCGAGTCTTGGAGGAGGAATCCGCCGACCAGTTCCGGAGCCAAAGACAACGACGAGCCGAGACCGCCGCCATCATCGACCTGGCAAGGACTCGGAGCAGATCATACAACGCGTCCGCCCCTTAGGCAATTACGGCCTCCAACCTATCTGCCTGGCTCGTCTCCTCTGGAGGCAGGTCCTGTGAAGTGAGAAGCTGTTGTACCCAGCAGAGGCCTGCTCTTTGTGCCAGCGAGCTGCAGATGGCCGCCCGCACTCCAAGCGTCGACACCTCGAACACTCTCTTGAGGTACACCTCTAGTTTCCTGTCCTGTAGGTCCCTCAGCGCTGTGCCCCCCATAACTGGGATGGTGGTGCGTTTGGTGACTGCCAAAACTGCGGAATCGACCATCGGAACCTTGAGGAGCTCCAGGAAATCCTCAGGTAGCGGATATAGCTTCTCCATGGCCCTACTAACCTTGACTGTGGCCTCAGGTGCGTCCCATTCCCTAGAAACCAACTGAAGGAACATAGGATGGGTAGGAAATGCCCTTGTGGGTGGCCGGAGCCCTGCCAACACGGGGTCCCCTGGTGGGGTCCCCCTTCTTTGCCGTGGGCTCGGGCCCTGGCGGATCAGGCGGGGCATCAATGTCCAGCTCCTGCAGGATATGTGGGATCAGGTCATCCAGCTCATCCTTTAGGAAAATACGCAGGATCCGGGGGTCGTCTCCTTCCATTTGGGCCGCCAATAGAGGGTCATCCTCAGCTAGATCTGTGATCGGATCCCTCCCTTGCGCAAGGGGGTAGGCCTCTGGACAATCCAGAGGTGTCCGGAGATGGGCCCGCCACCCCCCCTCTCTGATGATCAATGACCTGGGGTAGAACCCCCCAGGGAGAGGGTCCGTGCGTACCAGCTTGGGGAGGGGTGGCCCGGGGAGAAGATCCAGTGGCTGGGACATCCTAGCCAAAAAGGCATTATGCATCAAAACGATGAACTCCGGGGAAAAGGCTGGTGGGTCCGGGGAGGGGTCTGGCCAAGGCCTCCCCTGACTGGGGCAACGTGTCCGACGGCTGCACAGGCTCCAAAACTGGTGGCAGGACTGAAAACGACGGCTCCCCGTCCTCCTCAGAGGCGCCGGAGTCAGCCGGGTCCTGCAGCAAAATGGCCGCTGTTCCCGCGTTCCGCGGGATCGGGGCCGGCCACTGTCCACCACTGCGGTCCTGACTTCGCGCTCCGGAGCCTTCCTCCTGCTGCGAGCTGCCCACCCGTGGGGAGGCAACTGGTGCAAAGTCCCTCTCTAGAAAGCCAGCCCCCGAGATGCCCACATGCGCACATGCTGATGCTCTCGGCATGCCGCGTGGAGGGGGGGGGGGGGGGGGGGGAGGAGAAGTGCGGGAACCGAAGGCCTGTGGCGCCGCGAGCGCCTAGCATGATCCGAAGCCGCTACGACCCCTCCCCCCCCCCACCGACTAAGATGCCAAATGCCGGCCGAGGAATGAGACCTCCCGGCGGGCGGCGGACCCGGGGAATGTGACGTTGTGGGGCCGCGGGTCAGTGAGCGTCCGAAGGAGGAGGGGGGGGAGAGGTTGGAGCTTCTAACGTGCACCCCAGCGGTGCAGCGCTATTCCAATGAAGGAAGCTGTAAAGAGAAGAAAACAACAGGCACTTACCCCACCAACTTAACCAAAGGCGGTAGGAAGCAGAAAAACAAGCCAGGAAGAGAAGGAAATGAAGAACAGGCCTGTCCGCAAGTGCCCCTAAGAGAGCCAGCCAACAGTGACTCTCCCTAAGAGAAACATGTCTTTTTTTTTTTTTTTTTTTTTTTACTAAGCAACTTGATCCCTCACAAAAGTCAAGTGAACAAAGGCAAAAGTGAGAGAAGAATTACTACACTAAGCCAATGCACTGGGGAACTGATGTTCCCCTGCTCCTATCTGCTGGAGTCAGAAAGATACTGAAGAGGCATAGAGGGGGTGCGGGATTAGGTGGCACCTCCCTCAGAAGTTCTTGTCTGACTCCATCTGCTGGACGGGGGACATAACCCACCGTCTGGACTGATCCTGGTACGTACAGGGAACAATTTTTAGAATTTTACAGTATCAAATGGCGTGAACACTGAACCTGGAGGTATCAAAGTGTTCAGCCTTTGAACATGGCTTTCTGAGACCTCTCACTGTGGGCTAAATCGCCAAGCACCTTTCCCCAGAGACACAAAATGGGGAAATCACTTTAGTCTATCCACCCTGCATGATACACTGCAGTCACTGATTTACTCAGGGAAGAAGCTGAAGCAAATATGTTCTCGCATGATTCCTGGTGAGATCTAATTTCCCAGTTTACCTTTGGCATTCTCCTGTGGGTCACAGGGTTGGGATTCATCCACTGAATCTGAGAACTGAATATTGCCCAGGTGCAGAAGCCCCGATAATATCTGCAAGGAAAGAAAGGAAAATTGGTTCTTACCTGCTAATTTTCGTTCCTGTAGTACCACAGATCAGTCCAGACTCCTGGGTTGTGTCTCCCTTCCAGCAGATGGAGACAGAGAAAGTTTACTGACCCTGCTACTTAAGCACACGTGCTACCTGCAGTTCCTCAGTATTACTCTCTACCCAAGCCAATCACAACAAAATTGAAAACATTATAGTGTCGAGGTCATTGAGCCCAGAATTTGCAAATAATCCCATACCTTGGGCACCTGTAACTGCAACAACCGTCGGATCTGCTCCTGCAACTTCAGAACCGCTCCTCTGAAAGGAACACCTTGCCGACTAGGATGTCAAAACAGAAACTCCAGGACTGCGTTGGTGACTGACAACTCTTTGCTACATTCTCAACCCAACCTAGCGACTGTAGCACTTTGAGAACCCGTTGAACCGACTGGCAACAAAGAACCTCCAACTCTGCCCTGATAAACCAGTCATCCAGATAGGGATGCACTAGAATCCCCTCCTGCCGGAGTGCCGCTGCCACCACCAGCACCTTGGTGAAGGTGCGTGGCGCTGTGGCCAATCCGAAAAGAAGGGCCTGAAACTGAAAATGCTGTCCTAGAATCATGAATCGCAGAAAATGCGGAAAGGCTTGATGAATGGGGATGTGCAGATAGGCCTCTGTCAAATCCAGGGACGCCAGAAACTCCCCTTTGCGAACTGCTACAACCACAGACCTCAGGGTTTCCATTCTAAAACCCGGAACTTTGAGTGCTGCACTCGCCTCCTTCAAATCTAAAATCAGGCAAAGTGTCCCCTCCTTCTTTGGGACCACAAAATAAATGGAATACCACCCCCTGTGAAGCTCTTCATGGGGGCTGGCACCACCACCCTCAGGAGACGCAGACGGTTTAACATTTCTCAAACTGGTATTCGTTTCTCTAAGGAGCCGCACGGGGAGATTAGGAACAAATCGCGGACGGGACAAGCAACACACTGAGCACCCACTGATCCTGAGTAATACTGGCCCATTCCTCGAAAAGTATCGCCAGGCAGCCTCCTACAGTGGGAACGACAGACTGGACCAGCCTCGCCTCATTGCGAGGATTTGATACCCCATTCTGCTTCCATTTTCTGCACCGAATTGTGATACGTAAAGGCCATGGGGGAACCCCACATCCCATCAAGGACCGGATCCGCTCCATTCAAGTCAGAGTCCTCCTGTGGGATTTTAACCCCAAGAACCTGAAAAGCCACCTTTGGGTCATCCCCCTTGGGCAACGGGACCGCCCATAACGTCCCCTGGATCCGCATCTGCGGACACTGGAGCTCCTGGATCTGCTGGAGCATCCTGAACCTGAGACTCCTCTGCCTCTATGGGGGTCTCGACAGAATCATCGGAATCACCCCCCCCCCAGCCAGAACCCAAGGGGGAACCCGATGAATCCTACACCAGAGTGACCCAATGCCAACCAGATCAAACCTGTTTTGGATCTAGCAGACGCCCCCCGTAGGCTGGGATGCAAAAGACCGTGGCTCCCTGGATGCAGAAGCTGCCTGCTGCTTGGTTAGATAAGCCTCGTGCAACAGCAGCACAAAGTCTGCAGAAAAGGGCCTCACAGTTCCAGCCTTCTCAGGCAAGGAACCAGGAAGTGGCAGCATGGGATCTTCTAAGTCACCAAAGTCTCCCCGATTGCAGGCGGAGACAGAACGGGTCGGTGACATACGTGGAGGAGCTTCCCCCTCCCCCCACCGACAGTGTGGGAACTACCAAATGCTAATTCAAGATGGCCACCATTCCCACACTGATTGGGAAGGGATCAGCACCCCGGTCAGCGACCCGATGCGATGGCAGGGTGGAAGCAGAGGACCCCCCAGTGCTGTTATGTGGCAGTCGGGTGGTCGAAGGAGTCCTCCCATCCTCAGAACACAAAGAACAGAGGCCGAGTCGGCTGAGCTGCGACAGAGTAGAGCCACACGCGCAGCAGGCTGATCAGCGGCCCATTACTGCATGCTGCCGCTGACAAGAGAGAGGGGAGCTACTAAAAATAAACAAAGAATAAAACCTACCACTTTACTAAGTGAGGAGGAAGGGTTGCCGCTCAGTCAGAACTGAAAACTGCTTAACTTTTTTTTTTTTTTTTTTTTAATCTTTAATGAAAATCACCCGAACTGAGACAGAGTCTACAACAAAACAAAAAATATATAGGCTGTCTCAGACAAAAAAAAATGTACCTAGAGCCTGCAGCCATCTAAGCGGCCTCGTGAAAGGGAGGGATCTGGACCACCAGATTTACACCCCATGGGTGCACAAGTCGAGCACACACAAAAGGGTCACCCACCAGCCTCAACCGAACAGGGAGAACCCCCCTCAGGATTCAGAAAAATAAACAAACCCCCGGGAGGAAGGCTCAAAAGGAAAAATAAAAATTGTCTCAGTCGCAGAACTGCAGGTTTGCACCCATTTACCATCTGCTGGGGACAGAAATACTGAGGAACTGCAGGTGGCAAGTGTGATTAAGAAGCAGTGTCAGTAAAACTTTCTCTGTCTCCATCTGCTGGAAGGGAGGCATAACCCAGGAGTCTGGACTGATCCGGATACATACAGGGAATTTGGAATTAGAATTTACAACCTGTCAGAGTATGATGGCAAGGCTGAAATTGACAACATTACAAAAACATCTAAAAAAAAAAAAAAAAAAAAACTTACAGAAGAAAAAGGAAAATTGGTTCTTACCTGCTAATTTTCGTTCCTGTAGTATCACGGATCAGTCCAGACTCTTGGGTTTTGCCTCCCCTCCAGCAGATGGAGACAGAGAAGTTTTCGACAGACACTGCCACTTAAGTTGAGGTGCCACCTGCAATACGTCAGTATTGAACTGTACCCAAGCCAGATGAAAAGAACGCAACCAATATTAACTTTCTACAATGTTCCCCCTAAAGGGCAGAGGGGAGAAGAACCTTAGAAATTCAAAAGAAACCTTGCCGGCACAACTCACCTGCGCAGGACAAGAACCTGAAGCCAAAAACACTGATCGAGTGGACTCTCCAATTCCCCTATCCCAAAATGGGCGGGACTCTGGACTGAGCTGTGGTACTACAGGAACGAAAATTAGCAGGTAAGAACCAATTTTCCTTTCCCTATACGTAACCGGATCAGTCGAGACTCCTGGGATGTACCAAAGCTTCCCTACACTGGGTGGGACCCTGGGAGTCCTGCTTGGATGGCCAGACGGTAGTGCCTGGCAAAAGTGTGCAAAGACTTCCAAGTAGCCGCCCTACAGATGTCCTGTGGTGAAACTTGCTGACACTCAGCACAAGAAGCTGCTTGCAACCAGGTAGAATGAGCATGAAGCCCCACAGGCTTGGGCAGAAGCGGGAATCGCAAGGGGTCGTCCACCGCTAGGTTGACCAGGTCCGGAAACCACGGCCGCCATGGCCATTCCGGTGCTACGAGGATTACATCCCCTTGGTGGGCCTCTACCCGGCGCAACACTTTGCCGATTAGCAACCACGGTGGAAACACGTACAACAGGACGACTGACAGCTAAGGGAGAACTAGAGCGTCTACCATTTCTGCCCCTGTCTCCCAACGCCGACTAAAGAACCTCGGGGCCTTGGCATTATGAACATAAGAAATTGCCATGCTGGGTCAGACCAAGGATCCATCAAGCCCAGCATCCTGTTTCCAACAGAGGCCAAATCAGGTCACAAGAACCCGGCAAGCACTTAAACACCAAGAAGATCCGATGCTACTGATGCCAGTAATAGCAGAGGCTATTTCCTAAGTCAACTTGATTAATATCAGTTAATGTACTTTTCCAAGAACTTTCCCAAGGCCTACTGCCCAGGAGGGAAGGGTTAGGTCGGCCGTCATAGTTGGTGATTCGATTATTAGGAATGTAGATAGCTGGGTGGCTGGTGGGCGTGAGGATCGCCTGGTAAAATGCCTACCTGGTGCGAAGGTGGCGGACCTCACGCGTCACCTAGATAGGATTTTAGACAGTGCTGGGGAGGAGCTGGCTGTTGTGGTACATGTGGGCACCAACGACATAGGAAAATGTGGGAGGGAGGTTCTGGAAGCCAAATTTAGGCTCTTAGATAGAAAGATTAAATCCAGAACCTCCAGGGTAGCATTTTCTGAAATGCTCCCTGTTCCACGTGCAGGTCACCAGAGGCAGGCAGAGCTCCGGAGTCTCAATGCGTGGATGAGACGATGGTGCAAGGAAGAGGGATTCAGTTTTGTTAGGAACTGGGGAACCTTTTGGGGAAGGGGGAGTCTCTTCCGAAGGGATGGGCTCCACCTTAACCAGGGTGGAACCAGACTGCTGGCGCTAACCTTTAAAAAGGAGAAAGAGCAGCTTTTAAACTAGAACAAAGGGGAAAGCCGACAGTCGCTCAGCAGCGCATGGTTCAGAGCGAGGTATCTTTAAAGGATACTAATGATGCATTAGAATTAGGGCATCCCGACAGTGAGGTTCCAATAATTAGAAAAGTAGTCCAAGTGCCTGTAACTAAAAACTCACCTGAGCTAAAAAATTCTAACTTATCCCTATCAATTAAAAAGCAGAATGAAAATACAAACAAAAAACAAACTTTGAAATGTTTGTATGCTAATGCCAGAAGTCTAAGAAGTAAGATGGGAGAATTAGAATGTATAGCAGTAAATGATGACATAGACTTAATTGGCATCTCAGAGACATGGTGGAAAGAGGATAACCAATGGGACAGTGCTATACCAGGGTACAAATTATATCGCAATGACAGAGAGGAGCACTCGGGAGGAGGTGTGGCACTTTATGTCCGGGATGGCATAGAGTCCAACAGGATAAACATCCTGCATGAGACTAAATACAAAATTGAATCTTTATGGGTAGAAATCCCTTGTGTGTCAGGGAAGACTATAGTGATAGGGGTATACTACCGTCCACCTGGTCAAGATGGTGAGATGGACATGCTAAGAGAAATTAGGGAAGCTAACCAAATTGGTAGTGCAGTAATAATGGGAGACTTCAATTACCCCAATATAGACTGGGTAAATGTATCATCGGGTCACGCTAGAGAGATAACGTTCCTGGATGGAATAAATGATAGCTTTATGGAGCAATTGGTTCAGGAACCGACGAGAGAGGGAGCAATTTTAGATCTAATTCTCAGTGGAGCACAGGACTTGGTGAGAGAGGTAACGGTGGTGGGGCCGCTTGGCAATAGTGATCATAATATGATCAAATTTGATTTAATGACTGGAAAAGGAACAGTGTGCAAATCCAAGGCTCTCGTGCTAAACTTTCAAAAGGGAAACTTTGATAAAATGAGAAAAATTGTTAGAAAAAAACTGAAAGGAGCAGCTACAAAAGTAAAAAAATGTCCAAGAGGCGTGGTCATTGTTAAAAAATACCATTCTAGAAGCACAGTCCAGATGTATTCCACACATTAAGAAAGGTGGAAAGAAGGCAAAACAATTACCGGCATGGCAATTTGTGAATCTTATTTTCCCCTAGGGACAAAATTAAATCTTCCAATTCCTTACCAAATAATAATTTTCCCTTAAAGGGTAAAGCCCCTAATTGAGCTTTGGAGGATGCGTCTGCAGACCAATTCCTCAACCAGAGAAGTCTGCGAGCCGATACAGAAGCAACGATAGAGCGAGCCGAGGTCCTAATGAGATCATATAAAGCATCTGCACTATAAGCAACTGTAGCTTCCAGCCTACCAGCCTGAGCAACTTCCTCTTCAGAGAGGGAAGAATTGTTTTGTAAAGCCTGGACCCATCTTAGTCCAGCTCGCAAAGCCAAGCTACTACACATGGCCGCCCGCACACCAAGAGCAGAAACCTAAAAAATTCACTTAAGCTGAACCTCCAAGCTTACGATCTTGGAGATCTTTAAGAGCCGTAGCCCCAGTTACTGGAATAGTTGTTTTCTTAGTGACGGCTGAAACAGCGGCATCTGCCTTAGGAAATTTTAAAATTTCCAAAGCTTCCTCAGGTAATGGATACAATTTTTCCATGGCTCGTGCTACCTTAAGCCCCAACTCAGGAGTATCCCACTCCCGGTACATAAGGTCAGTGAGAGAAAGATGAAAAGGAAAAGAAAAAGAAAGTCTGCAAAAAATTAACTCCTAAACTACCTGACTAAAAAATAACAAACTACCACAGACTGCAGGGGTTAGGAACGTCCACCTCTGCTGGGAGACAGAGAAATACTGATTGACTGCAGGTGGTGCTCCAGGGTATACGTCAGAGTCATTAGAATATTTTCTCTGCCTCCCTCTGCTGGATTGGTGACATAACCCAGGGTTTGGACTGATCCAGGTACGTACAGGGAATGGAAATGCAACAAGGATGTGATTGGGGGCTCTTTGTTTCACTACTCCCTTAGAAAAACAGTTTTTTTCTTTGTTGAGTGTTGAAACAATGCCATGCGTCTTTAATAGACATGTTTTCTGTGTTTGGGGGATAGATGATATTTAAGAGGTTTCTTCTCTCCCCAGCCCTGGAAGAGGCTGGGTCCAACTGAGCTGAAAGCCCATGCGTTATCCAGCTAAGCAGTTAGCCAGCTATTCGCCTGGACAATTCAGGGTGGGCTGGGGACAGAGAAGTTATCTGGCACAAGGTGGTCCGAAAGTTAGCCACATGAACTTTTCTGGCAAATTTTTTTTTTTTTTTTTATCATTTAAAGTTTTATTAACAGTGGTATAATCACAAACCAACAGGCATGATAACAAGTGGTTTCACAGAACCGAAATCAGTATACAAAACTCAACAGAATAATAAAGTAAACTATACCCAAAAGCTGAGTGCGATAATAATCAGTATATACCAGAAAAATACCACCATAATTTCTACCCCTGACCCCCCCCTTCTGGCTAATTTTCTGATAGCTGGGTATATTTGCTGCTCCATCTCTCTCTCACAGATATATAATTATTTGCTTTGCTAAAAAGAGAAGTATTTGCCAGCATAGTACTTCCTGGTACCCCAAAACAGAAGAAAAACTAGGAATGCCGACACTGTCAAACATTTCAACTCACCTTAAAAATATTGTTCTGTGCAGACCTATCAATGCCTAGATGAAGCATTGCATCTTTGGTTATCTCAAAGCAGTCCTCTGCAACAAGAGAATAGGAAAATCATATTTCTACTTTCTCAAACAGTATTCCAACTGAACAAACGAACACACATGCTTTAACAACGTAACCTAGCGGAAAAAGACCGCCTGGCCCCATCCAGTCTGCCTGATTATTTCAGTCTACGTTGCCAAGGATATATCTCAACTGCCAGCCACAGAGCACGACCACTTGTAAGATCTCTTCCCTTTATCTAGGACTCAGTTTATGTCGTCTTCCTCATCTCAGGCAGACGAGCTACTTTGTTTACATGCAGCACCCCCACCCCTCCATCACTGCTGTAATAACTTAAAAAGCTACAAAAGATCCAGTGTGTTCCCTCCACCCATTACAGACCCCCAGCCCTTTGCTTCCTGACTCCCCAGCTCATTCACACAAAGAGGAAATGGAAGAGGGAGAAAGGAACTCAAACCCAAGCTCCAACATGGAAAATCTCCACCAGTAAATCATGTCGTACTCAGAATATTTTCCCCATATAATCCAAAGTGATGGAAAAACAGGATCCTCTTGTCAATAATCCATTTTGCATGCATACGTGGCATTGGCCAGTCCCCACCTTCCTGTAGTCCAGGATTAACTAGCATCACTATGTCTTGTACCTTCTAAATGCCCCTCAGAATTTGGAAGCCAGGAGAAATTTGCCCCTGCAGGGAGATTCCATTCCTGTCTTTCATTTTTACTGGCACCTTTTGTAATCTAAAAATAGAAAAAGCAAGATTATTATTGACAACATGGTTATACTGCAATATTACGTAAAGAGATTTGGGTATTTACATTTCTACACAAATAAGAAATTTGCTGGTGAGCAGTGTAATCCAGGGGTGAGCACAAAACTGCAAAATCTGTAGATGCAGATTATAATCCCACCTCCAGCACTCTCCGTGTGACCTTGAAAAAGTCTCTTAATCACCTTCTGCTCAGATAGTACATTGTCTGGAAGTAGAATTTATCCCGAGCAGAGAGTATATTAAAAGGTGAACAAGGCAATCAACAGTGGGATTCAAAAGAGGATTGGACAAGTTTCTAAAGGGAAAGCCCATAAACAGTTATTAGCCAGGTAGACTTGGGAAAGCCAGCACTTATCCCTGGAAGTGAGAAACAAAAAACAGATCAGCTATTGGGGGATCTGACGGGTACTTGTGGCCTGGATTGGCTGCTGTCCGAGGTAGAATGCAGGGCTTGATGGATCTTGGTCTGATTCAGCCTGGCACTTGTGTTCTTCCTACATAAAATACATGCTATTCTATACAAAATGGAAAACGTGTAGAAAACATAAGCAGGAAGCTATGCAGAAACCAAGCTAACCTGATAAAAGATATGGAAGTTCCTTTCACGAGGTGCTTGATGGGCAACACGTGTTTTCTCCAATAGGTATGTCTGAACAGAAGCACCAGTCAGCAGTTGTGTTCTAGGAAAAAAACAAAAACAAAATGCTGCTTTAATCCAAAATCAATGCAAAGGATAAGAGCTGTACATTCTATCTTGGATATGTATACCGTTCTAGCAATACCTAAAAGTAAGCTAAGGGGGAGGGAGATAAGAAAGCAGGAGATATGTATACCATTCTAGCAATACCTAAAAGTAAGCTAAGAGGGAGGGAGATAAGAAAGCAGGAGATAAGCAGGAGAAAGCAGGAGATATGTATACCGTACTAGCAATACCTAAAAGTAAGCTAAGAGGGAGGGAGATAAGAAAGCAGGAGAAAGCAGGAGATATGTATACCGTTCTAGCAATACCTAAAAGTAAGCTAAGAGGGAGGGAGATAAGAAAGCAGGCTACAAGGAACAGGAATGCCTTACTAGCCGAGTGGGAAAGGCCTTTACAGATAAAACCCGGCAAGTCCAAAAGCAGAGGAGATTTCTAAATTGAAAATACAGGCTCTGCTAGAGCTGACAGTGGAACCTGCACGTACCCGTTTAACTGAAGCTGGATGTATTTTCCAAACCGGCTACTGTTGTTGTTCCGTAAGGTGCAAGCATTTCCTAGAAGGGCGAGACAGAAGGAGCATCATAACCAGGATTTCATACCCAGGTATCAGGGCTCCGCTGTCTTACCGGCACTTGCCAATTTGTACAAACAAATGCGATAAATCACTCTGCGTGGCTACTGCGGTCTTTCAAACATTCTGGCACATAACGAACACCTCACTCATGTTTTAAGAGCAATATTTGGGACTGCAAGAGAGGAGAGTATTTACCAAAAGCTTCCATGACAGGATTGGAGTCCAGCACTCTCCTCTCTATCCTTCCCACGGTGTTGTTGTCCACTGGGGATGAGGAAGCTGCAGCAACAGTGGCATAAAACTTCATGAGGCAGCGTGATGTCCAAGTCTGAAAAAAGAGCAATGCACAATCCTCCATAACCGATGAGGAAGTTTTGGCTGCTCCCATCTCCTTGCAAGAAATACAAGATGTGTTTCAGGCGTTCCTAGGGGTGACATGCCCGGGACCAGATGACTACCATATAGATTTTTATTTAAAAAAAAACAAAACAAAAAACACCTGCCTGAACTTGCCCCTTATTTACTATCTTTATTCAAGCGAGCAGGTGAGCACGAGTAGTCGCTGGGGGATTTGGAGGATTACTGTATTTCATTAATTCATAAGAAAGAAAAGGATGCGATAGAATGCAGCTCGTACAGGCCTATTTCACTGTTAAATTCAGATTTGAGAATACTCACTAAGATACTACAGATTCAGATGGAGACCTGATGAGTGTGCCTGAGCCTGAAAACCAACATGGAGAAGGGCAACTGACCCAGAATCCTCTGCTTTCTTAGCCTGTCTTGGCTATATGAACTCTAAGTGACTTATTGAGCCTGACTTGCAGAAATTCCAGGGACACCTGGACAGCATTTGAAGCTGATGCCAAGTTATGATGCCTAATTATAGGGTCATAAAAGGAAAAGGCAACGGTTGGAAACTTCAGGCTATACTGTCACAATAGAGGCACTCTTTCTCAGGGGTTTACACAGCCACAGATGTGAAAGAGAAAAGTGAATAATACCCTGGGGAAAGCAGGTACAAACAATGGAACAACAAACAAACAATCAATAAGTGTATAATTTTATTTGATATTTTAGTTTGAGTTTCATTTTGAGTTCATCAATTAAGGATAAAAGTACAACGGTAAAGCTAATCTCGTATCCTAAACTGTTATGAGGAGAAATGGACATGATTTATTACACTCACCAATTTTATTATTTACAAACTATGTTACCGATCATGAAGGGCACCTGTGTAACTTAATATACTATAGCATCATTTTTTTATGTGCCTTAATGTAAACCGTTGTGACGGTACCCAGTGAACGACGGTATAGAAAAATGTTAAAATAAATAAATAAATAAATTGCCCTGACCAGCAAGATTCTAACAGAACAAAGGACTATCTAAAGAGTGATGGTAAATGGGCCCCACCTTGGAGAAATACACAGGGTAGCTAGGGATGATCTTACCATGCTGTTGACATGACAACCTATGTAAATGATTCTCTAGGTGGTCACGCAATTTCAGAATTCCTGACCTAGTACTGTATTGTATTTTACCTATAAAAGAAGGATCAGTTCATGTATATGTAATGGCAGTGCCAAAAGTTCTGTATAATGACACTGTCAAAAAGTTTTAGTTATCTGTAAACCGATACGATGTGCAAACGGCTATCGGTATATAAAAACCTATAAATAAATAAATAAATAAATACGATGCTGATAGTCAGTTTGTCAGAGAAATGGCATCAGCATCTCCCAAGAATACTTATATTGATCAATAAAAAATGATGCTTCTTATTTTAGCCACCACTGGATATAAGTATACGCATTCCAGGGAAGGTGGTAGATCGAAGTAAGGACCAAGTAACTGTTCGGTCACTATAAGGTCTCGGAAGCAGGACACAGTTATAGGCCCTTACATTGACATTGAATGGTATGATACTGATGGTATGACACTGATATGTATGTATGGTTACATGTATGTGGTGTGGTGGGTATGAGGTTCGGGGGAGGGGGAGGGGGAGGGGGAAGATGTTAGAACAAGTTGTTAGTCCTGGAAGAGTTCTGTTCATTTGTACGTTGTTGAAAAACCTCAATAAAGAAAGTTTCAAAAAAAAAAAAAATGATGCTTTCTACAAAAATCTAAGTGTTCTTGTAACCCTGGACATAAGCGTCATAAAGAATGGCCTGGCGCTTAAAGGAAAATTACTTCTTACCTGCTAATTTTCGTTCCTGTAGTACTAAGGATCAGTGCAGACGGTGGGTTATGTCCCCCGTCCAGCAGATGGAGTCAGACAAGGCTTCGGAGGGTGCTGCTATAAGAACATGTGCACCCTCTGCAGGAGCTCAGTATAGAGAATATCAAAGCCAAAAAACAACCACGTACCAAAGCTGGATCAAGCGCAACAACCATGAAAACAAATTGCAACTGAGGCAAAGAGCCCTGGAACTGAAAACTTGCAGAACAAGAACTGACTAACAGACTCGTGAGGTGGACCAGGCTCTAGAAATCGAGCGTAGTCCAAGACGAAAAAACAGAGTGCGGTGAAGAGATCAAGCAGGGAAGAAAGTACCCCAGAAGAACCCCATAATTGAGAGGCGGGCATCTGGACTGATCCTTGGTACTACAGGAACGAAAATTAGCAGGTAAGAAGTAATTTTCCTTTCCCTGTACGTACCAGGATCAGTCCAGACGGTGGGATGTACCAAAGCTTCCCTACACCGGGTGGGCCCTTGAAAGCCCTGCTCGAATGACCTGGTCGCCAGAGCATCCAGAGGACAAGGACGACGGAAGATGCAAGCGGTAATGGTGTGCAAAGGTATGAAGGGACTTCCAAGTCGCCGCTCGACAGATCTCCTGGGAGGAAACGGACTGTACTTCAGCCCAGGATGCAGCCTGAGAACGGAGGGAGTGTGCCTTGATCCCCCGCGGGGGATCCTGACCCGATCCTATGTACGCTGTGACTATGGCTTCCTTGAGCAATCTTGCGATCGTCGTCTTGGAGGCCTGGGAACCCCTCCTCGGTCCCGACCACAACACAAACAAGTGGTCTGAGACTCGAAAGTCATTGGTGACCTCCAGGTAGCGAATGAGAACCTGCTTGACATCCAGGGCACGAAGGTGACCTGATTCTCCCGCTGGGAAGGAAGGAAGCTCTACCGTCTGATTCAGATGGAAAGACGAGACAACCTTGGGTAAGAAGGAGGGCACTGTACGTAGGGAAACCCCTGAGTCCGTGAACCGGAGATAGGGTTCTCTGCAGGAGAGCGCTTGGAGCTCCGAGATGCGGCGTGCGGAACTTATGGCCACCAGGAAGACAGCTTTGAGCGTGATATCCTTAACTGTTGCGTTACGCTGCGGTTCGAAGGGCGGTCTCGCCAGAGTCCAGAGCCCGAAGGCTGAGAGAGAGAGAGAGAGAGAGAGAGAGAGAGAAAGACTGAAATCAGCCCTGCCTGCAAGCTCCGTGAGAAGCACTGCCCTTGCTCCTCCTTTTTTTTTTTTTTTCCAAACAAAACTTTCTGACACCTAAGAAAGACTTTTACAACACCTTGAGCCAGCCTGAGTACAAAAGCCTAATAAAAGAAAATAAAATTCCTTCATGGGGGGGAAGCACCGGGTTCCCCTACTCTCATCTGCTGGAGTCAGAGATATACCGAGCTCCTGCAGAGGGTGCACATGTTCTTATAACAGCACCCTCCGAAGCCTTGTCTGACTCCATCTGCTGGACGGGGGACATAACCCACCGTCTGGACTGATCCTGGTACGTACAGGGAACAGACCATACTGCCTTCCTTAATAAACAGCCAGGTTTTTTTTTAATGCCAGGAGACTGTTTGACATACTACACTTGGCTGGGAATGATAGGTCTAGTGGTCTCCCTGGACACAGAAAAGCTTTTGACAGGTTCTCTTGGCCATTCTTATTTGCAATAGATGTAAAACACAAAAAATAAATCGAACCATTACATAGCATGGATACAAGCAACGTATGCGAAACCTCAAGCACAAATGCTTTCTCAACTGGGGGAGGGATCATTAGGTATCACCGCAGGAGAGTGGGGCTTGATCTTTAAATTTTACTTTTAAATTGGAGAAAGGTAAAATTTCCTCTTCTAAAGAGTACTGTGCTCCTGATAGGGAAGGCACAATCCACATCTGCTAGGAGATGGAGAGATATTGATTGGCTGAGGTCACTGCAGGGGTGTATCTAGGGTGATGTCAGCTTTGAAACCTGACTCCATCTCCATCTGCTAGCAGGGGAGCATATAACCCATTGATCCTGTGTCCATCTGGCTACATGCTAGGAAATTCTCATTTGTCACTACAACCAGAGGAATGGAACAAGGCTGGCCCCTATCCCCACTACTATTTGATTTGGTGATTGAACTGTTTGTAGCTGTAGTATGTCAGGATCAGAGTATCAAGGGCCTGCCATTTTGCAGACATGAACATAAGATCTCCCTACATGCAGGTGATGTCTTTATTTATTTGACTGATTAGCAAAAGTCTGGCCCTGCTTTGCAACATCTATTGCAATGTACGAAGTCTACTGGGACAAATCCAAAATCTTCCCCTTGGAACCTAAAGAGTTTAAGGTAGTGTGGGATGGGGTCAGGTACCTAGACGTTTATATCCCTAAACATCTTCATTCAAGTAATTATGAGAGCCTTATTGCTAAGATTAAACAGGACCTATTAGCTTGGGAGAACTGAGGGATGACCGAGCAACTTACTTAGACTGGAGGCAAAAACCATGCTGACTCCAGCCTTTTTTTTTTTTTTTTTAATATATTATAGCTTTATTCATACTTCTCAGCATACAATCAGAGTGCCTACCTTCCAGCAGCAAACACTCATAGGTTTAGTCAGGGCAGAAATGCATAGAGGAGCTGCCTTCTCCTAGTGACACTGCTTACCTCCAGCAGATTACTTAGTCTTACAGGCCGATGCAATATTGATGCGCGTTAAATGGGCACTCATGATTGAGCGCCCGCTCTCTTAACGTTTGCTGATCCACTTCTCCTGGGCACCCGATTTAATATGTAAATGGGCCACAGCGGTAAAAAGGAGGTGCTAGGGAAAATTTGGCATCTCTAGCACCTCCTCAGCATCAGAAGCCCAGGAGAGGTGGCTGTCAGCGGGTTAGGAAATCAGAAGCTCAATTTTACGTCTGTTTTCCTAACCTGTGCACAGCCATGGGTTAGGAAAATGGATGCTCATTAACTGAGTGTCCCTTTTCCTAACCTGACCCCCAGCAACACTTTTTTTTTTTTTAGTTCTCAGACATATCGCCACAATATTAAGTTGGAAGAACCACAGAAAAGCAGCATTTTCTGCTTTTCTGTAAACTTTTGGGGCTCCTCAAGAATTGTCTGCTTCAGGGTAGGTGTTAATTTTTGAGAGTAAAAATGTGCGCATTTTGTTTTTTCCATTCAGAGGTAATAGCTAATAGCCTCATCAACATGAATTTACATGCGATGAGTGCTATTAGCTTCTTACTGGTTTGGACACGCGCTTTGGACGCACTAATCCCCTTATTGCATGAGGGTTTTTGGACACGTGTTCAAAACGCCATCCAAGCGCCTGATTAAAGCCGTGCGTTTGGTTGAGCACACTATATTGCATCGGCCTGCTTGTTAGGTTAGGAATGTATTTAAGAGCTGCATTCTCCTAGAGACGCAGGGCCTCCTGATACCAGCTAGGTAGGCTCTGACTCTTACCCTACCCAGCAGGGTCCTGCTCACAGAGCTGTCTCCCTCTGTGGGAATGTAATATGCACCAGGCATTTAGCCCTAGTTCCACAGAGGTTAAGGAGAGATAGAAGGGCCACTCCTTAAGAAGAACATAAGAACACAAGGATCTTTTCACTTCCTGGGCAGAGCGTAACAAATTATTAAAAATTGAGAATTCAACTGAAACTGCTCTACGTGTTCAAACACGTTCCCTGTAATATTCCCTGCCTGGTATCTGATGATCTACACAGAGTCACGTCTCGATTTATATGGCAAAACAGATAGGCGAGACTACGGCTCAGTCAGCTCTGGCAGCCCAAGCAACAAGATGGACTGGCTCTCCCAAATCCTAAACTATACTACTGGGCAGCATGTTTGTTATTTTTAAATCATGGTTTGGGCACTTTGATAACTAATGGCTCTCCCTGTAAAAAAAAATGCAAAACGGATATAGCTGAGCTTACAAGGTTGGCCATTTTTACCACCTGCCTCAGCAATTCAGAGATGGGTGGCTCGAAATGCCCCTATACTGGCCCATCCCCTGGGTGTCTGGAGGCAAGTGCAGAAGTTTTTGGGATTGGATAGCAAAGATCTCTCGTTATTGGCCCCCATTCATAGCAATTCCCAGCTTTCAGGTTACACCTTCTCACCTGCCTTTAAGAACTGGAGGGATAAAGGATTGGTATGTCTTTTACAACTGAGGGAGGATGGGGTTCTCTGTACTTTTGCCTTTCTGAGTGAGGACTTTGATTTACCCCATGGGTGCACAAGCTCACTACTTGCAGTTAAGAAATGCTTTAGTTGCTAGGTTTGATCTCTCAGTACCTATGCAATCTCCTAATGGTATGGAAACTTACCTTAGTGACCCAGAGGCCCAGACCAAGGGCATTATGGCCACGAAGGGGAGAAATTCTTCTGGGGACATCTGGGACTGTCTCTGCAAACCTTAACAGATAAATGGAATAAAGATCTAGGCACTTCCCTGGATGCTAAGGACTAGAGAGGAATCTGGGAGGCAGCACAACACAGCTCAGTATACAAATGGCGGGTTGAGCTGATGGTTAAATTGTTGCGTAAGACCTATAGGAAAATTGGTTCTTACCTGCTAATTTTCGTTCCTGTAGTACCACAGATCAGTCCAGACTCCTGGGTTCTGCCTCCCTTCCAGCAGATGGAGACAGAGAAATTTTCATAGGCACTGCCTTATAACCCACTGTGCCACCTGCCACTCTTCTGTATTTATTAGTACCGAAGCAGATAAACAACTTACTAACTAAACAATCTTGAACATGTGAATTTTATCTCCAAACCCCACAATGAGCAGAGGATGAAGAACACAAAAAAAAATTAATTTTGCCATAAAGGCTGCAGAAGGGCATGCCATAGATCAAGCAAGTAAGACGCAATACCAGTCGAGCAGTCTCTCCTTAGTTACACCCTCACCCAAAAAAGTTGAACCTCTGCAGTGGGCAGGCATCTGGACTGATCTGTGGTACTACAGGAACGAAAATTAGCAGGTAAGAACCAATTTTTCTTTTCCTGTATGTACCCAGATCAGTCCAGACTCCTGGGATGTACCAACGCTTCCCTACCCAGGGTGGGACTGCGAGAGTCCCGCTTGAAGGACACATTCGCCGAAATTGCCAACGTCCATGGTTTGAACATCCAGGTGGTAGTGTCTGGCAAATGTGTGCAAAGACTTCCAAGTAGCCGCCCTGCAAATCTCCTGAGGGAAAACCAATTGACATCCCACCCATGAAGTCACCTGCGAATGTGTAGAATGAGCCCTCAATCCCTCCGGGATGGGGCGACCTCGACAGATATAGGTGGCGCCAATAGCCTCCTTTAACCAACCCGCTATCGTAGCTTTTGAAGCCTTCTGCCCTTTCTTAGCTCCATGCTACAATACAAAAAGAGGGTCCAACAATCAGAAATTATTCGTTACTTACAAATAGCGCAATAGAGCTCTTCTGACGTCCAGGTGTCTCAAATAAATCCCTGGCATAAGGAGAACTGAAATCCAGGTCTGAAAAAGCTAGAAGCTCCACAGACTGACTAAGATGAAAGGTTGAGACTACCTTTGGTAGAAAAGACGGGACCATTCGCAAAGAGATTCCAGAGAGTTTGAGATTCTCAAAAATGGTTCCCTACAGGACAATGCCTGAAGCTCAGAGACTCGCCTGGTGGAACAAATAGCTACCAAGAATACTGCCTTTTTTTTTTTTTTAATTTTCAAAATTTCACATAATTACATGTAATAGTTCTAATTGGAACACGGTACATCAAGCTAAACAGAAATTTCTCAGATACATATTAAATTTCCATTCAAAGTTTTTTGTTTTTTTAAACAATTAGCTTAAATATATGTACCTAAATAAAAGAAAATGGGGGGCTAAGAATTAACTAGAGCGAATTCACATATCCATTATTACAAAGAAATCCAATAGGAGAGCAACCTATTTACTTATTATGTCAATCCCATTCTAGAACTATTTTGAGATTATCCAGTCAAGAATTCCCTGAGCTGCTCTGATTCAAAAAATACATAGTTGTTATTCCAAATATCTAAACACAACACTCGCTAGGATATTTCAATACATATCAGGCTCCTAAACTAAGAACCCTCTCTCGCATAATAAGAAATTCTTTTCTACGCTGTTGTGTTATCTTTACAACATCAGGGTATATCCAAATCTGAGCTCCATAGAAGGAGACCTTCCTATTTCTAAGGAACATTTTCAAAACCTTTAAAGTCAGATCTTTCAACGTGGCTTTAAGTAGCTTGAAGGGTTCTTCACGCAAGCCCTTAAGAACCAGGTTCAAGCTCCATGAAGGACACACCTTACGGACAGGATGACACAAATGTTTCACTCCTCTAAGGAAACTTATCACATCCAGATGAGCCGCAAGGAAGAACTGTGAACTTTGCCTCTTAGGCATCCTAGGGCTACAACCTGAACCTTCAAAGAGTTGAGAGATAAACCCTTCAAAAGACCCTAAGAAAAATAGGATCATGGTCACCGAGGCTCGGCGAGGATCAGAATTCTGCGACTTGCACCAAGACTCAAAGACCCTCCAAACCCGAATATACGCCATGGAAGTGGAGGGTTTCTGAGCTCGCAACAATGTAGAAATGACACCCGCCGGATAACCCTTCTTCCTCAACTGCCTCCTCTCAAAAGCCAGGCCGCAAGACAAAAGCGATCCGCTTGATCAAAAAAATATAGGATCTTGGCACAGGTGGTTTGGGAGATGACTGAGCCACAGGGGTACGTCCATTGCTAGGTTTACCAGATTCGCAAACCACGGTTGAAGCTGCCACTCCGGAGCTACCAGGATCACCCGGCCCGGATGAACTTCTATTCTTCTGATCACCTTGCTGATCAGGGGCCAGGGAGGAAATACAAAGGAGAACATCCTGAGACCAAGGGGCTACGAGCAAATCTACGGCTTCTGCGCCGTGCTCCCTTCTGCGGCTGAAGAATCGCTCCGCTTTGGCATTCCCCCGGTTTGCCATTAGGCCTATATGCAGCTGGCCCCACTTGCAGAAGAGTAAGGCCATGGCGCTCACTGATAACTCCCATTCTCCAGGATCTAACTGCTGAGAAAATCTGCCTGAACGTTGGAGGTCCCCGCAATTTGGGATGCCACAGCACAATCAAATGATGTTCCGCCCAGGTCATTAGCATCTCCGCTTCCAGAGCTACCGCACGGCTCTTGGTTCCTCTCTGCCGGTTGGTACAAGCCACCGTCATCGCATTGACCGACAGGACCCTGACCACCCAGTTACACAGAAGGGGGAGAAAGCTCTCCAGAGCCAGCCTCACCACCTTCGTCTTCAGGCGATTGATCGACCAAGTCGCCTCCTCCATGGACCATTGGCCCTGCGCCACTTGGGTCTGGTATACAGCTCAACTGGAGAGGCTGGCATCGGTGGTCACCACCATCCACTGAGGAAATTTGAAGTCCACACCACATTCCAAATGGCCTGGAGCAAGCCGCCACGAGAGGTTGGACCTAGCGACTTCCGTAAGCGGGAGCTGGAGATGAGATTGCTCCAACAACTGGTTCCAACGGGACAGTAACGCACTCTATAGAGATTTCATGTGCACAAACGCCCATGGGACCAGCTCCAAGGTCAACGCCATGGATCCCAGAACCTATAAATAGTCCCAGACCCTGGGCACTCAAGTTTGCAACAGGTTCAGGACTTGGGCTCGTAGCTGGAGAATCCTCTCCTCAGAGAGGAAAATCTTGCCCAAGCAAGTATCGAATCGGGCCTCGAGAAACTCCAGGATCTGAGAAGGAGTGAGGTGACTCTTGGCTAGGTTGACCACCCAGCCCAGAGAGCGGAGGCGGAGCAACACTACGTCTACTGCCTGCATGCACAACTCCTTTGACTTTGCTTGTATCAATCAGTTGTCCAGATAGAGATGGACCAAAATGCCCTCTCTCCGCAAGGCCATTACCACGACAACCATCACCTTGGTGAAGGTCTGGGGAGTTGTGGCCAGGCCAAACAGATGGCGCAAAACTGGAAATGTTGCCAGAGAATAATAAACCTGAGGTATCTTTGATGATCCCTGCAAATCCCAATGTATAAGTAGGCCTCCGTCAGATCCAGGGAGGCCAGAAACTCTCCCTTGCACACTGCCACTATTACCGATAGAGTCTCCATCCGAAAACGGGGCACCTTGAGAGCTATGTTGACCTTCTTCAAGTCCAAAATCGGATGGAAGGTTCCCCTCCTTCTTCGGCACTATGAAATAGATTGAATATCTCCCCTTGCCTTCTTCTGCGCGGGGAACGGGAACAATGGCCCCGAGCTCCTAGAATCGGAGGATGGTCTGTTGGACGACATGCTTCATTGCCAGGGAGCCACAGGGAGACACGAGGAACAGACTGCGGAGCGGACAAGCAAATTCTAACACGTAACCATGTTCTATCACACTTAGAACCCACTGGTCTGAAGTGATCTTGGCACACTCCTGGTAAAGGAGTCAGTCGACCCTAGATGAGCGGAACTGAGGAGTGGGCCGGCCGCATCTCTATTCTCTCCCAGTTGCTTTATCAGCTGCTCAAGATCCTCACCAAAGAGGAACTTTCCCTTGAAAGGTAACTTCCTGAGCTGCGTCTTGGAGGAGATGTCCGCTGCCCAATTACGCAGCCACAACAGCCTCCATGCCAAGACAGTCAACACCATGGTTCTGGATGAAGTACGCAGAAGGTCATACAAAGCAGCTGCTCCACAAGCTACTGCAGCCTCCAAGTGCTCCGCTTGCTTTGCTTCTTGAGGCGGTAGATCCCTAGCGCTCTGCAACTATTAGACCCATTGCAAACTGGCCCTCAGCATGTAACTGCTGCAAACTGCAGATCTGATGACAAGCGCGTTGACTTCAAATATCTTTTTGAGGTGGACCTCCAGTTTGCGATCCTGCAAATCCTTCAAAGCTGCTGCTCCAGCGACCGGAATAGTAGTCCTCTTTGTGACTGACGAAACTGACGTGTCCACCATAGGAATCTTCAGCAATTCCAGAATGTCCTCCGGCAACGGATTCAGTTTATCCATGGACTGCACCACCTCCATCTGCTGGAGACAGAGAAATAATGAAGAGCGGCAGGTGGCACACTGGGTTATAAGGCGGTGCCTGTGAAAATTTCTTTGTCTCCATCTAGTAGAAGGGAGGCAAAACCCAGGAGTCTGGACTAATCTGGGTACGCACAGGGAACATACCCCTATTTACTATTCTAAGCTTTTGGTTGTTTTTGTTAGTGCGACGCCATTGGTATTGTATGCTGTGTTGATTACTGTTTCTTTTTCTTGTATGTGTTGAAAAACCTATAAAAAGAGTTTATAAAAAAAAAAAAAAAAGCCTAAAGTGAGGTACTGGAAAGTTAAATGCTTGGCTCAGTCAGGGTCACCAAGTAAAGGATGAGGAATGGAAGCAAATTTCACAGTTCTGTCTATGCTACACTTTGACTCCCCAAACAACTTAGATCACACTATTTTAGTCTGCTCAGATTTTTTCACAAAAACTTTATCCATGGTTAGCAATGCAATAAAGAGGGCAGCAGAACTCTGATGAGAGACCACTGACCAACTGTCTAGTTTTAATTATTTTAATAACTTTATTGGAAATAAAAGAATCAATCATTGTTTCCACTCCTGCAGCCCCTTTTGCCTCCTCCCAACTCCGCTGTCAGTCTGTAAACCTAAAAAGAGTTTGAAAGCTTTCGCAAAGCTGTAGTGATGCTGGCAACCAGAAAGACCTGACTGCTTTTCAAGGACAGCTTTTCATTTTCCCCAGATAGCATCAAGAAGTATTGCACAGAACAAGAACGCATCACAACTACTTTCCCACTAATCTTAAATATCACAGCTTGTGGGACACAACAGTCCAGGAGCAGCTGAAAGTCACATCTGCCCTTTTGTTTTTCAAGTCGCACCTGGTTGACCTTGGCTCCACTATAAGGTCATTTCTAGACCGTGACTACAATTTTCTGCTGAAGGCCTGTTCTGATTCCTCATCACTCTGCTCCTTTTGCCTCAAGACAATGGGATAGTGGTAGTGGTCACTTGGATATTCAGTAAAATTTGTAGTCATCTGAGCAGTCACAATTACAACAGAACGCTATGAGTCCTGGGACGTGGGAAACTGAAATCTTTGCTCTGACCTTTGACATATAACTTTCTTTGCTTCAGTTACCCAGCTGTGACTGGCTACTACCATGATTAGTAATGACAACCACGACAGTTCTATGCTCACATCTGCCTGGAAGATACAGTGTAGTCAGTGCTCCATAAATGTGGTGTAAGTTGTATTTCCGAAGTGCCACAACTGCCATAGACACAAAGGTGCAAAATAAGTCCAAATTACTATTCCAGAGGTGGCCAACTCCAGCTCTCAGGAGCCACAAACAGGTCTGGTTTTCGGGATATCTGCAATGAATATGCATGAGAGATATTTCCATACAATGGAGGCAGTGCATGCAAATATACCTCATTTATTTATTTATTGGTTTTTATATACCGGTGTTCCTGTATGAAATACAGATCACATCGGTTTACATTGAAACAGAACATGAAAATCACCTCATGTATATTCATTATGAAATCCAGGCCTATTTGTTTCCTTTGACGACTAAAGTTTGTCACCCCCTCATCATGAGGGTTGTCCAAACACTTCTACATTCCAACAAGACAAATGTCATGATCTGAAGTTGCAACCCTTTGACTTCAAAGCACAGACTGCAGCAGAGCTATGGAAGCCACTCTCTTATCTTAAGCAGCAACAGAAAGCAGTCACCTCTCTCCTGGATTTTCATTTCTCACCACTTATTCCTTTGCTCATTGCAGAAGGGATGTCAATCCATAATTAAGACATATTTGAAGAGTACAAATTCAAGCCTGCCTCTTACCTTTCCAGCACCACTCTCCCCACTAACAATGATAGACTGGTTAACTGGTTCAATCTGGCATTGCACATTTCTGTAAGCTTGTTCTGCTTCAATAAAGATATGTGGTTTTAATTCCTAAAACAAAACAAAAGACCACTTGAAGAAAAAGTTGGAGAGACCTGACATGTTTTATTTTTTTAAGTCTTGTTTTACTTGTACAACGTTGCCATTTTATTTCCATGTCAACAGAATTTTGCTCTCGCCCCAATTTTCTGATCATGGTTTCAGTGCATTCTGCTCCTGGTGATTCAGCTTTAGGCTGGGATGAACTGGGGATGATGTAGAAAATCAGGACCACACTCATTCAGGATAACAAGGCCCAGAATGTATTCAGTTAGGAGTCTCAAAACAAGGACACGTCCAGAAACTCATGGACCACGCATTTAAAGGGGAAATACTATTGGTACATAAAGCCTAGCGCTGACTGAAGCAGATTCTAGATACAGACATAAAACCAGCTCTCACCCAAGGCCGAGGTGCTGTGTGATACTCCCTCATGAGCTCGGGTGAGTAAAGGTCAAATACGAACTGGAAGGGATTGATAGCCACCAGAGTACAACCAGCATTTGTGTAAAACACCTCTCTTGCATATCTTGCCTGCAAACATTTCAAGACTGCGAGGAAAAATAAAAACAGAGATATTCACATTTCAGTAGAGAACTTTCCTTTAGCGCCAAGTTGAGTGTGTGTGTGTGTAAAGGAAAATTGGTTCTTATCTGCTAATTTTCATTCCTGTGGTTCTACGGATCAGTCCAGACTGCTGGGATTTGCCTCCCTTCCAGCAGTGTGCCCTTTTAACATAGTGTGCCACCTGCGTCCCTTCAGTATAAAAACAGTACCAAAGCAGAACAACCAATTTAAAACCAATGGTTAGATCAAGCAAGGACAAGAACACCACCAAAACTATGTACATGTAAGGAGTATTCTGTAATCTTCTGCCGCTATTAATTGCATCAGTAGCATGGGATCTTCTTAATGTTTGGGTAATTGCCAGGTTCTTGTGGCCTGGTTTGGCCTCTGTTGGAAACAGGATGCTAGGCTTGATGGACCCTTGGTCTGACCCAGCATGGCAATTTCTTATGTATGTACGAAATCAGACAGAAAATCGCTGTGAACAGAAAAAAACCAGAGCAGATTCTCAACACTGAAGCCCCCCCCCCCCCCCCCCCAAATGGGCGGGCATCTGGACTGATCCGTGGTACTACAGGAATGAAAATTAGCAGGTAAGAACCAAATTTTCCTTTCCCTGTACATACCCGGATCAGTCCAGACTGCTGGGATGTACCTAAGCTTCCCTAACTGGGGTGGGACCTGGAGAGTCCCGCTCGAATGACACTGCTCCCAAAACTGCCAACATCCGGTGCCTGGACGTCCAAACGATAATGTCTGGCAAAAGTGTGCAGAGACTTCCAAGTCGCTGCTCTGCAGATTTCTTGCAGAGATACCAACTGGTTCTCTGCCCAGGAAGCAGCTTGTGACCGGATCGAATGAGCTTTTAGACATCCGGAACCAGTCGTCTGCAGTAAATATAAGCAGATGCGATAGCCTCTTTCAACCAATGAGCAATGGTAGTTTTAGACACCTTATGTCCTTTCTTAGTGCCACTCCACAGAACAAAAAGATGACTCAAAACCCAAAAAGCATTGGTAACCTCAAGGTAACGCAAGAGAACTCGTTGACATCTAGAAGCCTCAATTCTCTAGCGTGAGGGGTATCTTGATCTAAACCCGGAAAAGCCGGAAGTTCCACTGACTGATTTAAGTGGCAGGCCGAGACAACCTTTGGAAGAAAGGATAGAACCATTCTGAGCGATACCCCGGAATCAGAAAACTGTAGAAAAAGGTTCCCAACAGGAAAGGGCTTGAATCTCAAAGACCCTCCTAGCGGAGCAGATAGCAACCAAAAACACAGTCTTGAGGGTTAAATCCTTCAAGGTAGCCTTCTTGAGGGGCTCAAAAGGAGGTTCACATAACACCCGGAGCACCAAATTGAGACTCCAAGAAGGACAAATGGAACAGACCGGAGGGTTCAAGTGCTTTGCCCCTCTCAGAAAACGTACTACATCAGGATGTGCTGCCAGAGATGCCCCTTCAATCTGGCCTCTAAGACATCCCAAAGCTGCAACTTGCACCAAAAGGGAACTAAAGGATAACCCCTTGCTGACGAGGAAGGACTCTTTTCTCGCCACACCAAGAATCGAAGACTTTCCACACCCGGACATAAGTTAGAGAAGTAGAGGTCTTCCACGCCAGTAAGAGAGTAGATATGACATCCTCAGAATACCCTTTCTTTCTCAATTGCCTCCTCTCGTAAGCCAGGCCGCTAGACAAAAGCAATCCGCCTGGTCTAAAAATACCGGACCTGACGCAGCAGGTTTGAAAGATGACTTAGGTGCAGAAGACCATCCACCGCCAGGTTGACAAGGTTCGCAAACCATGGTCTCTGGGGCCACTCCGGAGCTATGAGGATAACCGTCCCCAGGTGAGCTTCTATTCTTCTCAGAATCTTGCCTATGAGAGGCCATGGGAGAAACACATAGAGCAGAATGTCGCGGGGCCAAGGAAGGACTACGGCATCTACCCCTTCCACCCCATGTTCCCTTCTGCGACTAAAGCAGCATGGTGCCTTTGCATTTTTCTGAGTCGCCATCAAGTCCAAATGAGGAGTGCCCCACTAGCGAGAGATGAGTGTCATTGTTTCTAAGGATAACTCCCACTCTCCGGGGTCCGGACTTAGAAAGTCCGCTTGCACGTTGTAACCACAGCTATGTGAGAGGCTGCCAACATGGCTAGATGTCATTCTGCCCAGGCCATCAGCTTCTCAGGCTACTGGACGACTCCTTGTTCCGTCTTGCCGGCTAATGTAGGCCACAGTCGTCGCATTCTCTGACAAGACTCATACCGCCCCAATGGTGGACAAGAGGAAGAAACCTCCGCAATGCAAAGCACACCGCTCTTGTTTCCAGGCGATTGTTGGACCATTGCGCTTCCTCCAGTGACCACTGGCCCTGGGCCGACTGAGATTGGCACACGGTACACCAACCAGAGAGACTGGTGTCCATGGTTACAATCACCCACTGAGGAATCTCCAGGTCCACACCTCACTTCAAGTGGTTGAGGACAAGCCAGCAACCAAGACTGGATCTGGCAGATTCCGTGAGTGGCAAAGGAACCTGGAACTCTTCAGACATCTGATCCCAGCGGGAAAGCAAAGCTTCTGTAAAGGTCTCATACGAGCAAAGATCTAGGGGACCAATTCCAGATTGGACGCCATAGAGCCAAGAACCTGCAAGTAATCCCAGACCCTAAGCACTGGTAGTGACAAGAGATGTTGAACTTGAGATGTCAGCCTGACAATCCATTCCTGCATGAGGAAGACTTTGCAGACTTGGGTAAAGAATCACGCTCCCAAGAAGTCCAGGACCTGGGAAGGAAGCAGATGGCTCTTGGGATGATTGATGACCCAACCGAGAGAACTCAGGCAATATAATACTTTGCTACCTCCAGCCTGCAAAGGTCCTCCGACTTCGCCTGAATTAGCCAGTCGTCCAGATATGGGTGAACCAGTACTCCTTCCCGCCGGAGGGCTGCCACCGCCGCCGCCACCACCACCACCACCTTGGTGAAGGTAGCCAACCCGAACAGGAGGGCCCGAAACTGATACCTCCCGAGGACCATGAAATGCAGAAATCTTTGATGATCCTTGTGGATTCCGATATGCCTCCGTTAGATCCAGGGAAGCCAAGAACTCTCTGGCACGCACCACTGCAATGACTGAGCGCAGAGTCTCCATACGAAAATGTAGCACTTTGAGAGCTTTGTTTACCCTCTTTAGGACAAGAATCGGATGGAAAGAGCCTTCCTTTTTGGGTACCACAAAATAGATGGAGTATCTCCCGGTCTTGCACTCGGGGAAACCGGAATGATGGCCCCAAGATCTTCCAGCTGGCAAAGAGTCTGACTCTCTGGTTCCTCATCCTGACCCAACCCAATGAAGGGAGGAGCCAGGGGAGGGTCCAGGGCCAGGAGATCCAACAGGTCCGAGGCCCCCAAGGCAGGAGCCCCCTGATCCCTTCAAGGCAAGGGACCTTGGATCTTATGAATCCCCCTGGTGATTCCAATCACCTGGGAACTTTCTGAGGTGGAGGCTCTTCAGTCAGAGTACGCGCCCCTGATTTGCTCTGCTGGGACATGCTAGCCATATAAGCTTTGTGCATTAACAGCACAAAGTCCGCAGTAAAAAAGGGCTGACCCTTCAAATCCCCCCCAGGGGGGGGGGCCACCAAGTCATCGGGGGAGTCTGGCAATGAGCCCTGAGGACTCCCAGGGCTCAAGGCAGGAGGAGAAAGTTGAGGCGGGAGGTCCCCATCCCCTGCTGCTCGGGTTGCCGGGGCAGCAAAGGAATCTAATATGGCTGCTGTTCCTGCACTCAGCGGGAATGGGTCAGATTCCCCCGATCGTTCAGCTGCTTACCCACACTGTGGAACCTAGCTGAAGGGCTCCCCATCGCTCTTGACAGACCCTCCCTGCCAGGAAGGCATCGAGAGCAAAGGCCGTTGTGGGAAAGCCACATAGCCAGCTCCCTGCAGGCTGTGCATCACATCGCACGCGTCATGGCTGGTGAGGGGGGAGGCACACAAGGAAAGAAAAAAAAATTCCAAAAACTGCCGCTGGAGCCTGGGAGGATCAAAGTGGCAGCAAGCTTGCAGAGCCAGCAGGGAGACGCGCCAAAAATAAAAACAGATCGTCGACTTTTTTTTTTTTTTTTTTTTTTTTTTTTTTTTTTTTTAACGGCCTTATCAGAGGAATGGAGCTTCAAGGGGGAAGGACTAGACCACTGGTACTCACCCCAAGTGTCTCACCGGACAATGGAGCTGATAGGGCCTCCAACCCCTAGCTCTGATCTGCCTGCAACCAGGGGGAATGGTCCCACCAGGACCTGCCTACCCATTGGGAGAAACGGCACTCCTTGTCTTTCTTTCTTTTTTTTTATTGTCCTGCTTGATCAAGAATTGGCTGAGAAGGGTGGAGCCCCCCACCCCCTTTGTTTAAAAAAAAAAAAAGTCAAAGATCAGACCGCAGGTTCTGCCACCTCCATCTGCTGGAGATAGAGAAATACTGAAGGGACGCAGGTGGCTCACCATGTTAAGAGGGGGTGCTCTTCAAATTTTTCTCTGTCTCCATCTGCTGGAAGGGAGGCAAAACACAGTAGTCTGAACTGATCCGGGTACATACAGGGAACTTTGAAATAAATATAATCACTAAAGTTCTTAAGGCATAAGACATTAAATCAATTGTGTCAGACAGCTTCTCTTGTGAGCAGGGAATTCCATAACAAGAGACAGGGTGCAGGACTACGTGGAGCTTTGGTCTGGCATATCTGATGTTCCCAAAAACTACCCTCATTTGTGAGCACAAGGTTAAACTGCGGTGCTACACCTGTTGCAGTGGTCACTGGGTTCACTTTTGTGAGATCGTCAAACAGATGCAGCTCATCTTCATTAATCAGAAAGTCCTTCACCTCTTCTTGGTAAGGCTCCTTCAGACAGAAAGGCTCTCTCTTAAGGCCATTCACCTGGAATACACAAGCAAAACAACACAGGGAGGAGCTAAAGAACTTGTTAGGTGTTACACCACCAGTCTCCAAGTACAATAAGCTTCATTGTCAACTGCACTGTTGGTTTCTATCGTCATCTTTTCTCTGCTGAAGGTCACTGGTGCGGAAGCATTTGAACAAACAGTAGGAATTTGTTAATAAATGGCCCAGTGTTCAAACACCTTAACCTTATAAAATCACTGAACCGGGGTGGGGGGTGTTCTCTGCATAACATTTGGGCTGGCTCAAGGGATATCTAATGCTGCCCATAGGGATTTAGTATAAGGCATTTTACACATTTTCCATATTATTGTAGAATGGAGACCTTCATGGGTACCTCGATACCGTAACTACTGTTCTCTTAATATTCATCCATGAGCATGGCTGCAGAAAAGGTTAGTATTTTAACTCTGGCATCCAGTCTCCATGAAAATGCTATTTCCAAGTTCTTATTCAAAACAGATAAAAGACTGAACTGCATTTAAAACCATTTCTAACCTTTCACAATAATGTATGCATTTTCTGAATTGGAATTCTCATGTATGATTGGGGTGGAACATTTAGGCACCAGTCAATAATTTTTAGGGGCCAGGAAAAAAACTGTTTCTCTAGCTTTGTTTTTGGTTTGCTGCTGCTGTTATTTGCTTGGGGGGTTTTTTTTTATATTTTGCTTTTTGTGTCTTTTGAATTTTTTTTTTAATCTATTTTTAGTTCAGTTTTCTATAAAATGTTTTTGCCTTTCCTTTATTTTTACATTTTTTCTTTTGTAAATTTTAGGCATCCAAATGATCTGGCTCCTGGCATTTTATCTGTGTATTACCATGTACTCTAGGACTAATTTATTTTTAGAAGCCTTCCCTGCCTTTGGTACCATTCCTTGGCTGCTGGAGATCATACCCAAGGCATCACCCCTCAAGTGACATTATCTCTGCAACAGGATCTCATTCACTAGGAGTTGAACAAAGAGGATGTAGAAACCAAAAGCTTTTGTAATTTGTCATTGTGTGTTGTATCTTAAGAGTCTGCAGTACATTCCTATCCTCAGAATAGGATCCATGTGTGCTCCAGGAATAACGTACATGCCATATCTTGGAATAGGAGTGATGTGGCATTTCAGGCTTAAGAGGGGTGATGGGATGGTCCAACTCCCTGCTGCACACCATCTTGAGTCTTGGTTACAACTTTCTTACTTTACTTTCTCCCTTGGGCTTCTGTCAGGAATTTCGGGGGGGGGGAGAACCAGCAGTTGGAACAAGGGTTCCATTGTTTACCTTTTTGGGCAGGTGTAATCACCAAGAACCTTTGACTGACATGGATAACGATTAAGGATATAAAATCTGAGAAGGTCCATATGACTGCAAAAGTGCTAGATACACAATAGTAACCTCCATCTACTGTTTTCATAGTACAGTGCTGTCAAGAAGAGCTTGCAAAAGTGACAAATTACTTTTCTCTTCTTAGACCTGTTAACCAATAATGACACTAAAAGGAGAATCATGCCAAATACAGAATGCAACTAACTTCCCCTATGACTTGGATTAAAAAGATTTTTGGTCACATCAGTTGAAAACTGATGTACATTGTACTAGACTGTTAATTGCACTGAGTGAGATTATGGGTTCTGTAGAAAAGGTGCAACTATACAAATCTGTTTTTATTGACCTAATATGTTCACAATTAGATAAAAACAAATGAGTTTCAAAGTATATCAGATTTCTTACTTGAAAATTGTATACTGGTTTTGAAACAAGAGCTGTACCTGAACAACTGAAACTACTGTCTGTGTGTGGCCCTGCATACATAACTGAGTTATAAGCAAAAGTAAAGACAAAGAGCAAAATAAGCAAAAAAGCTGGGAAAATATAAAGAAAAAAGTTTAATTGGCTCCTAGGCATTTTTGATAGGTGCCCAAATGTTCTAAACATATGTCCATGCCTGTCTATATCTGTATATATTCACACACACACACAAGATATTTTGTTTTGTTAAATCCTAAAAAATTAAAGCCTTAAGTAAGCCAAGTTAATGTATATTTTCCCCATATTTTCAGCAATATAAATTTATAGGAGCTTCACTGGCATGCTCTAATAACATTTCCATCCTAGAAAGGGGGACATAGGTTCTTTCAGAATCAAATCCTTCAAAATAGCAAATCAATCTTGAAATGCTCAATAATTCTGGAAAAACATGTCTCTTTTCCTTCCAACAGGGTTGGATATGCGATCAAATTTGAATCAAAGTATTTTGGAAATCCTTTTTCCCTAAAGAATAAGGTATGTCTCCTTCAACTATTGCAATATTAAAAACATAGGTACCAAATGCTTTGCATATGGTCACAAATAGAAAAATGAACATAAAAGTACTGCAACGATTACATAAAAAAACAGATCTCAATCATTGTATGAGTTCGTACTGTGTATACGAGTTAAGCCAATAAAGCTGCACTAAACGGGCAAACTTTTTACCATACATTAATAACTAATGCAAAGTAACTTGAAAACACAACATGACAAACCTAGGAAAATAACATATCACTCGCAGGAAATATTTGCATAAGACAGCCTCCAAACGGGCAATTCCATTTTTAAATAAGACAGAAGCGTTTACAGAGTCAGGTTCCCTCCACTCCCCTGTAAATCCATTTGCATCCATTCACTACGCATCAAACCTAACACCCCCCTTCCAGGTACCAATCTGTCCTAAAGGAGGCCTCGCCTAGCAGTTGCAACATGCTTTTTGCTTCAAAGTGTGCATTCGACTCGCTTTAACGTCTGCCCCTGCCCCCCCAAAACAGAAGCTCTTCGCCTGTCACCCGCCCCCGGCCGGCTCACAAGCCACCCCAGCGCCTCACCGTCAGCGTATCGTCGATGAAGAGGGGGATCTGCCGCTTCTCGAAGGGGAATTCTTCCTCCCCGTCCCTGCAAACTGCCACCAGCCGCGCCATGTCTTCTGCTGCTGCTGCTGCTGCTGCTCCTCCTCTCCCAGCCTGAGCCTGGAAACAGCCAAGCACAGGCAGTGTCGTAAAAGGAGGAGGGGGAGGGAACCCAGCAACACCACCACCACCACCACCACCCAGCCCCTCAGCTGCTCATCCGCCGCCGCACTTTCCGCTCGCTAACCCTCTCCCCGGGGAGGAAATAAAAACGAAAATAACAGCCGCAAAAACTAAGAATATAAGATGCAATCGGGAATCTGCTTCACTGCCAACAGGTTTTTATGTTTTCTTTGCAAGCCATTCCTTAACCTTACCAAGTTGAAAAATGAATCCACGAATTGCAAATCGGAAATCATTTCTCTTCATAGAAACTATTAGGATGGGACTAGAAAAGGGAGAGGGAGGTGCAGGCTTTGGCAGCTTTAATTTAAGAAGTGTACGGTTTAGTTGTCAAGTGGCTTTGGTGTTGCCTTGTGCTCACTGGGACCCCGGGGGCCACGGTGTAGCTACTCTGGTCATGCCAGGATCCGGACAAAATCTATCACCTTTGGGGAAGCTAAAGCTGCATGGAGACATGACACAGTCTGAGCCGGAAAATATTTCCATGAACTACAGAGGAAAAGACAAACCCCCTCCCCCCTGCACCTTCCCCACTACTCTGAGCTGTGGTGACAATAATAA
Source organism: Rhinatrema bivittatum (assembly GCF_901001135.1). NCBI lineage: Eukaryota > Metazoa > Chordata > Amphibia > Gymnophiona > Rhinatrematidae > Rhinatrema > Rhinatrema bivittatum. Next base: position 178,810,012 of record NC_042622.1, read on the forward strand.
TAATAACAAGGCAGGGAGATCAGGCTTCAGTGCTGACAGGACATAGGGGACAGGCAGGATAAAAGGGGCAGACAGTATCCCCAGCACCACCATCCCTCCCCAGCTAGGACTGAATTCATCACAAACAATGCATTCCCTGTACCTACCCGGATCAGTCCAGACAGCTGGGTTTTCCTCCCTTCCAGCAGATGGATACAGAGAAAAACTTTGAGAGCGCCCTCAACCTGTTGTGCCAACTGCTGCTCTTCAGTATTTCTCTGTCTCCAGAAGATGAAGGTGGTGCAAAACCTGCGGTTCTGATTCAAGCAAAGAAAAAAAAATTTAATTAGAGGATCTGATCCTATCTTGGAGTCTCCCAGGGGATTTGTGAGGTCCTGGTGGGGCCATCCCCCTCCCCCCGGTTGTAGGCGTCTTGGACAAGCAGGGGTTGGGAACCCCGATCTTTGTCCCTAAGTCGGTCGGTGGGTGATAGCTGGTGGTCCAGCTCCCTCCCCCCTCTCCTTTGCTCCTTTACCGCTGCCATACCAGATTCTTCAGGGAAGTATTTTCTGGTTTTGATTATTAGTTTTGTTAAAGTTGTAAAAAAAAAAAAAAAAGGTGCAGGGAGTTTTGGTTTTCTTCAGCTTCTCCTTGGCAGCAGGTAGGGGAGGGGATTCCCCAAAGGGGGTTATTTCTAGCCTACTTTTTTCTCCCGGGCCAGCCGGCCGGCAGCTGCCTCGCAGCATTTCCTCTTCTCCTCAGGCATGCCACGAACGGGCCGTTGTTCCTGCTGCGGCGATCAGCTCTCTAGCCGCAACTCCATTAGGATTTGTGATCGGTGCCTCCCCGGGGGATGAGGAGAGCTCTGGCAGGATTGCCGCAGCAGATTCTTAGCAGCATAGCGCCTGGAGGCTGCTCGCTGCCTTAGAGGCTCCGGGGGACCCATTCCCGAGCTGATCGGGAACGACGGCCATTTTGGGCACTTTTTGCACCGTGGAGAACAGAGTGTTGGGGGGAGGAGATCTCCCTCCAGCCCTGATTGTTAAAAAATATATTCCTAGAAGCACAGTTCAGATCTATTTCACACATTAAAAAAGGTGGAAAGAAGGCAAAATGATTACCGGCATGGTTAAAAGGAGAGGTGAAAGAAGCTATTTTAGCCAAAAGATCTTCATTCAAAAATTGGAAGAAGGATCCAACAGAAGAAAATAGGATAATCCATAAGCGTTGGCAAGTTAAATGTAAGACATTGATAAGACAGGCTAAGAGAGAATCTGAAAAGAAGTTGGCCATAGAGGCAAAAACTCACAGTAAAAACTTTTTAAAATATATCCGAAGCAGAAAGCCTGTGAGGGAGTCAGTTGGACTGTTAGATGATCGAGGGATTAAAGGGGCACTTAGAGAAGATAAGGCCATCACGGAAAGATTACATGATTTCTTTGCTTCGGTGTTTACTGAAGAGGATGTTGGGGAGGTACCCGTACTGGAGAAGGTTTTCATGGGTAATGATTCAGATGGACTGAACCAAATCACGGTGAACCTAGAAGATGTGGTAGGCCTGATTGACAAACTGAAGAGTAGTAAATTACCTGGACCAGATGGTATACACGCCAGGGTTCTGAAAGAATTAAAAAATGAAATTTCAGACCTATAAGTAAAAATTTGTAACCTATCATTAAAATCATCCATTGTACCTGAAGTCTGGAGGATAGTTAATGTAACCCCAATATTTAAAAAGGGCTCCAGGGGCGATCCGGGAAACTACAGACCGGTTAGCCTGACTTCAGTACCAGGAAAAATAGTGGAAAATGTTCTAAATATCAAAATCACAGAACATATAGAAAGACATGGTTTAATGGAACAAAGTCAGCATGGCTTTACCCAAGGCAAGTCTTGCCTCACAAATCTGCTTCACTTTTTGAAGGAGTTAATAAACATGTGGATAAAGGTGAACCGGTAGATGTAGTGTACTTGGATTTTCTGAAGGCGTTTAACAAAGTTCCTCATGAGAGGCTTCTAGGAAAAGTAAAAAGTCATGGGATAGGTGGCAATTGTTGTGTTTGTGGCATTGCGGATGCTTTGTCACTATGGAGATGACCCCACCCACGGGGAGGAGCCCCGTGGGGAACCACAGAGATTGGCTAAACTCAGATAGCAGACACAGATTGAATGGAAGGCTTTATTGTACTGCTGTAGATAGATGGTATGAAGCAGGAAGGTAAGGCACTGAAGTTGGCGAGGTGCCAATACGTTCAACAGTCTCTGATGAAGATTCTCACCCAGATGTTACAGAGAGGCGGGGACCCGCAGAGCGGGCAACACCGAGCCTGGAGGGTGGAGTTGGAGCACTGGATCGTAAAGGTACTCACAGGAGTGTAGGCGTCTTCCTGGTAGATATGGTGGGACCGAAGGTCCGTGGTACAGGATACTAGAATGGTAGGCCCTCAAGGAGCGAGTACCTAGTAGTCCAGAGGTCCTGTAGAAATAAGAGAGAGAGAGACCCCCGAGTGTTGCAACCGTTCCTTCCTGACGACTTCACTCCGCCTACCTTTCTTTCTTTGCACCTCCTCTCACTATGGATGGACGCCTGGCTGCCGCGGCGTCTGCCTGCCGTCCTCTCCGGTGTCCCCGGACCGGCTTGGGCGCTGCCTCCCGCCATGCTCCGCTGGTACCTTAGGGCGCGCACCGTGTGGCCCTCACTCTTATTTCCTACTTGGCGTGAACCTCAGGGGCATCCCCCTGTGTTGACGTCACGCTGCCCGGATATTTAAAGCCTACGATGTTTGCTAGCCTTTGCGTTAGTAAGGGGAATCTTTCGGATGGGATTTGCTCTCCGTACCCAGCTACTCTGCCTCTCCAATTTTCCATTGGACTCTTAACGCTAACGGGGTACCCGTTCCCCGGGGACCTCACTTGCTTTTCAGGTCGCTATCAGGAAACCAGTACTCATTCCTCGAGGGCCCATGTTCCCTGACTCGCTGTCTGCTCCTACCTTCTCTTCTGCCTGGAAGGATTCGCTATCTTCAACACCAGTGAGTGCTACCATCTTCACCTCAGAGCTGTTCCCTGGAACCAGGTACTTGCTCCTCGAGGGCCTACCTCCGTTCCAGCCCTAGTGCCATCTCCTACGTGGAACCGCTGTGTGAGTACATTACCTTCAAGCCTCTCAGCTTTCAGGGATCAGGTACTCGCTCCTCAAGGGCCTGCTCTCCCTATCCTGGGGTTCTCCATACTGGGGCTTTGTGCATATTTCACTGTACTCATTATTCTCAGTTCCTTCCACTACAGCACTGCTACCGGAGGAGTCGCTGTTCCAGTGCCTGAGGGATACTAGCCCCGCTGGGCTACTTCTGCGGCTCACCACTGCCACCTCTGGTGGCTTTACCATATTGTCTAATAAAAGATCAATCTCTGTCAGGCCGATACAGTAAGGACGCGGTAGAAAATGTGCGGCAGTGCCGGGCGCCCACTCGTTTGTTGCGCGCACAGTTCGGATCACATACCGCTCGATACAGTATTTAAATAGCATGCAAATGCAAGCTGCGTCCATGAAGCGCAATCCATTTTACTGTATAGAGCGCTATACAGCGCCTATACAATATCCTGTGTGCGCTGGTACCTGTCATTTCAAATGCCATTTGAAATGACAGGTACCAGGAAGTGGATCCCAACTTAAAGCAAAAGAAAAAGATCAGAGAAGTATCAGCCAGCCTAAACTCTTGCCTGCCCAACCTAAAATCCAACGCACCGGGAAAGCCACGCTTCAGGATCAGGCAAACTTTCCCCCAGCCCCCGCTCACCTGCCCTGTCCGGAGCAGCCCCAGTTCTCTCTCCCCTCCTCCCGGGGGCAGCCGGCGGCGAGAGCGAGAGCGGCTTCAGCAGCCCGGGGCGGATCGGACGCTCCCCATGCGAGGCGCGGCTTCCAGCAGCCCTCGCCGGCGATGGTGAATGAGCGCATGAACGCACGCCGTGACCTGAGCGCCCTGCTGGACATCCGAGGTCATGGCGTGCGTTCACTGAACGATGCGTATTGGGGCAGCAGTCCTGCCATCACTGAAGTTGTAGGCATGCAGAGAACAGGAGAAACTTCCTTGAGGTAACTGCCATGACAACCTGGACTTCCCCCCGTGGGTGTGGTCAGCTGCCACAGTGTCCAAGGGTCCACCCAAACCTCACTAAATATAACAGATTCTAACTCCATGGATCCGGCACAGCTCAATGCCTTGCAGGCCATTCCAGGCCTGGCCCTTTGCACTGCTGAACGTCGAGACGCATTGGAGAAACTCACTTCAGCGTTTCATCAGCTACGAGCACAGAAGACGCAAGGCACTACTTCCAGTAATGAAGGTCAGTTACCTGAAGTAACTATAAAGACCATGGTACCTCTGGCTGCTCCAGTTCGTTTCTCTGGAGAGATTCAAAGAACTAGAGGTTTCCTAAACTAATGCTGCATGCATTTCACATTGCAGCCTGCACACTTCCCCACAGCCTACGCCAAGACTACTTATATTCTATCTTATCTTGGTGGAAGGGCCTTGTCTTGGGCTTCAACGCCATGGGAACGTAAGAATCCAATCCTGCAGGATATTGATGTTTTATTTTATTTTATTTATTTAAGGGATTTTTATATACCACGGCACGTTTGGAACATCACCTCGGTTTACAGTGGAACATAATGCAGCAACGGGCTTTACATAGAAATACAAAACAAGAATGGGTACATTATACATGGTAACAGGGATTAAACATAAATATTTGGTTTAAACTTCATAAATAAGAACTTAATAAATAAATAATGCATGCCATGGGGTATAACTACAGTATATCGGTACTGTACAATTTAGAATGTTCCTAGAGAGGTGGGTGGTTGCTTGGGAATCAGTGTAGTGAGGGAAGCTGTCTTAGGGAGGAGGCAAGGATTTCTAGAATTATTTAAATCCGTTTCTGATGATCCTGCTTGAGTGACTGTTGCTGGTTCTGACCTGGTGGACCTGAAGCAAGGCAACCGACCACTGGCTGATTTTGCAATAGAGTTCAAGACTCTTGCTACAGAATTATGCTGGGAACCTAGATGCCTGAAAACTCTATTCTTCAGAGGTCTGAATACCTGCTTGAAGGATGAGCTTGCCGCTCGTGAGTCACCTGACTCACTGGATGAACTAGTGGCTTTGGCTACTAGAATTGACCACCAGCTTCGTGATAAGGTGAAAGAACTCAAGCCTACTAAAGGACTGGTTCAGAAGGAGACTCGTGCTAAACTTGCACTTTGGTTGGTTCCAGCAGTACCTGTTGCCAGTGGAGAAGAACCGATGCAACTTGGTCGCAGTCATTTGACTTCAAAAGAGAGAAGACTTCGGAAGAGGCATGGCCTAAGTCCTGCAGGAGGACTGTTCTTAGGCCTTACCACGCCTTCTCCTCCGCTCTCTCTACCAGTCTCCCTGACTTGCGGACTGTCTACAATCCAAACTCTTGTCCTTGTGGATTCAGGGGCAGGAGGCAACTTTATTCTTCGACATCTAGTGGAACATTTGAGGATTCCCCTCGTTACTTTAGAAGCTCCACTACTCTTGTCATCCATCCAAGGAGAGCCTTTGCCCGGTGATGTGACTTGTCACACTGAACCATTGACTCTTCGCACCGGAGCCCTCCATACGGAAACAATTCCCTTCTTTGTGTTAGAGAAGGCCATGCACCCTATCGTTCTGGGATTACCCTGGTTGCAGTTGCATCAGCCTCAATTCGACTGGTCCTCCTTGGAACTCTCCCGCTGGGGCCCAGGTTGTCATGGCAGTTGCCTCAAGGAAGTTTCTCCTGTTCTCTGCATGCCTACAACTCCAGTGATGGCAGGACTGCCGCCTCAATACACATCATTCAGTGATGTGTTTTCCAAAGAAGCTGCTGCCATCCTCCCTCCACACAGATCTTATGACTGTGCCATTTGGCTGAAACCAAACACTGAACCTCCTAAAGGACGTGTCTATCCACTCTCTGCAATAGAGAATAAGGCTATGTCCGGGTACATCGAGGAGAATTTACAGAAAGGTTTCATGAGACCTTCAAAGTCGCCACGGCGCAGGATTCTTCTTTGAGGGGAAGAAGGACGGGACCTTACGTCCTTGTATCGACTATCGAGGTCTGAACGAGATTACGATTAAAGACAGTTACCCCCTGCCTTTAATCTCAGAGCTGTTTGACGGCTTCAGGGGGCCAAGATATTTTCAAAACTTGACCTGAAGGGGGTCTACAACTTAGTCCGGATTTGCAGTGGTGACGAGTGGAAAACGGCTTTCAACACTTGAGATGGTCATTTTGAGTACTTAGTAATGCCCTTCGGCCTGTGCAACGCACCCGCTGTGTTCCAGAACATGATGAATAACATTCTGCTGGATTTGTTGTACAACAGTGTCGTAGTGTACCTAGATGACATCCTAATATTTTCTCAGAATCTGTCTACTCATCTAGAAGATGTCAAGCAAGTTCTACTAAGACTCCGAGAACACCGACTCTACACCAAGCTATCCAAGTGCGAATTCCATAAAGACTCCGTGCCTTTTTTGGCTACATTGTGTTTAAAGATGGCTTCCAGATGGATCCCCAAAAATTAGAAAGTATCAAGAATTGGTCCCAACCTAACAGCCTGAAGGCCCTGAGACGATTTTTGGGGTTCACCAATTACTATAGAAGCTTTATAAAGAACTATTCTTCTTTAATGGTGCCCTTGACTGCTATGACCCGGAAAGGGGCCAATGCTTCTAAATGGTCTGCGGAGGCCATTTCCGCGTTCGAAGATTTAAAGACTGCCTTTTCCACAGAACCATGCCTACGTCATCCGGACCCCAACAAGCCATTCATCGTAAAGGTCAATGCCTCTGACGTCGGTGTGAGGGCTGTTCTGAGCCAGACTGGAGATTCCAAGTCCTTACGTCCCTGCTCTTTCTTCTCACGACGCTTCTCTGGCAGAGAAGAATTATGGGATCGGTGACAAAGAGCTCCTGGCTATTAAGTTGGCATTCGAGGAATGGCAGCCTTGGCTCGAAGGCGCTCAACATCAAATTACCGTGTTTACGGACCATAAGAATCTAGAGTATCTCCGCCATGCGCAACGTCTTAACCATAGACAAGCTAGATGGTCCTTATTTTTCAACCGCTTTGACTTTGTGCTCAAATATCACCCTGGTGACAAGAACACCAAAGCTGATGCCCTCTCTCTCACACACACACACACACCAGTCACCTCCCTGACCAGTATCTGTCTCTCTCTCTCTCACACACACACACACACCAGTCACCTCCCTGACCAGTCTCTGTCTCTCTCACACACACATCATCTCCCTGATCAGTCTCTGTCTCACACACACACATCATCTCCCTGATCAGTCTCTGTCTCTCACACAAACACATCACCTCCCTGATCAGTCTCTGTCTCTCTCTCTGTCACACACACACACACATGCACCAGTCACTTCCCTGACCAGTCTCTGTCTCTCACACACACACCAGTCACCTCCCTGACCAGACTTTGTCTCTCTCACACACACACCAGTCACCTCCCTGACCAGACTCTGTCTCTCTCTCACACACACACCAGTCACCTCCCTGACCAGTCTCTGTCTCTCACACACACACACACCAGTCACCTCCCTGACCAGTCTCTGTCTCTCTCTCTCACACACACACACACACACCAGTCACCTCCCTGACCAGTCTCTGTCTCTCACAGACACCAGTCACCTCGCTGACCAGTCTGTCTCTCTCACACACACACACGTCACCTCCCTGACCAGTATCTGTCTCTCTCTCTCTCACACACACACACACACACACACCAGTCACCTCCCTGACCAGTCTTTGTCTCTCTCACACAGTCACCTCTCTGACCAGTCTCTGTTTCTCTTACACACGCACACACACACACACACACACCTCCCTGACCAGTCTCTGTCTCTCACACACACACACATCACCTCCCTGATCAGTCTCTGTCTCTCACACACACACATCACCTCCCTGATCAGTCTCTGTCTCTCACACAAACACATCACCTCGCTGACCAGTCTGTCTCTCACACACACACACACACACACCCCAGTCACCTCCCTGACCAGTTTCTGTCTCTCACACACATGCTCTGTCACTTACAATAAAGCTCACACATACTCTGTCACAACCACATTCACATACACTGCCACTCATGCACCCATTGTACCACACATACACAAGCTCTCACTCATGCACCCAGGCACCACACACACACACACACACACACACAAGCTCTCACTCATGCACCCAGGCACCACACACACTGCTACTCATGCACCCATTCTACCACACACACACAAATCTGCCACTCACCACCCAGTCACCCATTCTACCACACACACACAAGCTCTCACTCATGCACCCAGGCACCCATTCTACCACACACACACACACAAGCTCTCACTCATGCACCCAGGCACCATTCTACCACACATACACGGAAGCTCACATGGAGCCCCTTCTCATTGATTGGCCCAATAAGCCTGGCCTCCGCTTCTCAGCCGCCTCTGGCCTGACCTTCGGCAGCGTGCAAAGTCTCTCCAGCCGCTTCCCGTGGTGCGCAGGGTCTCTCCGCTCTTCAGCCGCTGGCAGCAGCGCACAGCATCTCTCCATTCTTCAGCCCTGCCGGCGGTGGCGCACAGGTCTTTCCACTCTTCAGCCACCGGCAGTGGCGCACAGCGTCTCTTCATTCTTTGGCCACCAGCAGCAGCGTGCAGCGTCTCTGCATTCTTTGGCTCCACCGGCAGCAGCGCGCAGCATTTCTCCATTCTTCGGTCACACTGGCGACAGCACGCAGGTTTCTCCATTCTTTAGTCCCGCCACCTAGGGAGAAGGGAAGCATAAGCGGGGTCATGGAACACTGGGAGGCGCGACACACCTGCCGGTGCTTGGCGACACACTGGTTGAAAACCGCTGCTCTAGTAGATACTTGTTGATTCTATTTATAAGGTGCTTTAAGCTTCTTTGATGAGCTTTGTAAATATTTGTAATCATTCTTGAACAAAGATGCTTTTCTTTAAAGGTTTTCCAAACTTCTTGCCCTGGAGCTCAAAAGGGGTGCAGCCTAATAAAACATTCTAAAAAAAAAAAATAATTTATTTCTTTTTTCTATTATTCTTCCAGGCAGTAAATCCCTGGACTAGTGGGGTGTTTCAAGTCCCAGTAATATGGCAATTACAATTGCAGCCTCTCACAACTGCAAAGAGTGAGGACTTGAAGACGAATGAGGAAAAGCGAGCGAGTGAAGTAGGATAGGCTTCCATTCATTCTTAAACTCTAAGAAAACAAGACTAAAGAATGCGTGTCAGTGTAAGACTCCCTGAATTTAATTCAAGGTTTGTTGTACTCATGAGTGGTGCACAGTTGTTTAAAGGGACCTGGCCACACTGTGGGGCTGACAGTTTTCAAAAACTATTTCCTTGGATCAGTACCAATATACTGGGGTGAAAAGGCTGACCGCTAATTGTCATGTGCGGGTTTCACAACACGTACTTTTAGCTGCATTAGGAAGGTGTTCCTGGGGCATGGGAGACAAAAATAATGCACGCAGATTACATTTCCAGATCTACACACATTATTATCCTTATGCAAATATCTGCAGATATGTTGTCTCCACGGCAGCTTTAGAAGTGAGAGCACACACATACTTTTATTAATTGTTGTGTAGACCGTGGTTAAAAGGTATCTGCGGACTGTGCAGCAATCCAAGCAGCTTGAAAACTGACTTATTAATCCTTTTTCTGTTACCAATTTTAAATCCTACTTCCCTGTAGATTTTTAATGTGATTGCATCCTTATAGATTTAATAACAATTTTACTATATCAAGAAACTGTAGCTTCATTCTTATCATTTATAACTGCTGCTATATTGTAAGCCACTGTCGGTCCTTCTTGAAGGAGGGCAGCATATAAATTAAAAATGTAATGTAGTCACAGCCAATGAATGTGCTTGAAAATTGCAGTGGAGGCTGTAGTATGAGGCAGCAGAACCCATTAGAGAGCCAAAATTGATGAAACAACAGTATACAAACAGTGCCACATTTATTTAATATAAAACTGACAGTGAACATATAAACCAAGAATCAGTAAAGAAACGCAATGAACAATTAACATAAAACAGGTAAGAAAGAGCCCTGCACATAGGAGTTTACAAGCTTTGTTTACAAAGCACGTCCAACTTTTGTAAGATTGCACATGAATTTAAGAGATTAAATTAGGAAACCATGAGAGTTCCACATGTCATAAGACAATACACGATGCAGGGCTGCTGGAAGCACTAAACGGACTAAGTGGCTGCCTAGAGCGCCACCATCCAGGGGACGGCAGAGTGGTGGCATGACCTTGCTGGCAAGGGTTGCAAGAGGAAGTGCAGTGCTTGGGGCTTCTGCCAGCGGGAAGAAGATGCCATCGCTGCAGTAGGAACAGCTTCAGGTCTGCGGGAGCTAAGAAAGGAGGGCGGCCCTGAAGAAACCTAAGGAGCAGAAGCTCCAGCAGTGGTGGAGTTGTTGGGTTAAAGAAATGTGAAGGAACAGAAGTTCCAGTAGGGGTGGGCCCTCGGGGATGCTGAAAGGAGACAGAACAAGAGCTTCAATAGCAACGGACCGTGGGCCAAGAAATGAGGAGGAGCAGGATGCCAAGCAGTGGTGGGCAAGGCCAAAGAAATGAAGTGGGGGAGCAGCAGTAGGCCTAGAGTAGAGCAGGAGCAGTGTAAGCTCCAAGAAAGAGAAAACTGCTGTTGTAGCTTGTGCTTCCAGAGATGGAGAAAGTGAGTGAAAGCATGTGTGTATGAGAGAGAGAACGAGCATGTGTGTGGGTATGTGTAAGAGCACATGTGAGCATGGGAGTATATGTGAATATGAGAGCGTGTATGTGTGAGAATGTGCAAGAGCGAGTGTGTATATGTATGCATGAGAGAGGAAAAAGTGTGCGCGCACATCCATATTGTCAAGGTAGCTGGAAATAAAAAATTCCCAGGTACAGAGAGCAAAGGATATTTTTTTAATCTTTATCAGTTTTAATTGTGTTTGCTGCTTTGAAATATTTTATGGTGTTTGGCAAATTTTAATGAATTTGATACACTTCATGTAGCAAGATCATCCACTGTTATAAATTCAAAAGTTTTAATTGTATGGGGGAGTGCAAAGTTGTAAGGTTTGCGTAGGATGCCAAATATCCTTGCACCAGCCCTGACACGATGCCAGACAAGGACCAATTCATCCATCCCAACTGCTGTTATTCCCATCTGCACAGTTTAAGCTAAGAGCACCTTCAAACTGTAGGATATTGCTCCTTATTCAAGTCACTACCTTCCATCATTTGTCCTCTACCATACTGGGTACATGAGCACACAATTTTCCATAATTAAACCAGGATCCAGGCCTCCCTACCACCATTTCTGTTACCCTGCCTCTAAATCCTGTTTTCATACATACCTTTTATATCTATCCCAAGACTGCTTAAATTCTGTTGCACTATTGGCCACCATCTTCTCTGCTAATAGGTTATTCCAGGCAACTTTGCAGTAGACAAACACAATGGAATAAGTCTGATTTCCTTAGGTGTAAGGACTCCTTTATTCAACAGTCAATCCAGATGTGACAAGGTTAAAAAATCCCCATAAATAATGCCATACTCAGGCAGAGTTTCTTCCTTTAATGGGGCTGCGTCGACTCAGGCCGAGTTTCACCCTTTAACGGGGCTGTGTCAGGGGCTGCAAAATATATATAAATAATATTTCCTTGTACATACCCGGATCAGTCCAGACTCCTGGGTTTTGCTTCCCCACCAGCAGATGGAGATAGAGAAGTTTTGACTGACTCTGCCCTATACCCTGAGATGCCACCTACAGTCCGTCAGTATTTCTGTCTCCAGCAGATGGTGGAGGTGCAAAACCCTACAGTCTGTAGTTAGCAAAAAAAAAAAGAAAGGAGAAACGAGACAGGACAATGTTCAGTGAGGGACAGGATAGTTAGGAGTTCCTAGTTTAAAAAAAAAAAAAAGAGCTTGAAGAGGAATTTCTCGAGCTTCCCAGGGGGTTGGCAGGTCCCACGGGTGTTAGGGATTGAGAACCCCGTTGCCCTGTGTTCTCGACTGCGTTTGGGGGTGATACCGGGGAGCCCGGCTCACTCACCCCCAGAGGACAGGACCCAAGCCTATACTTTCCAGGTTTGGAAAAAAAAAAAAAAAAAAATATAAATAAAGAGCTTATCTGCTGAGCCTGATTCTCTGCTCCTGCCGACACTGTTTTCCACGGACGCAGGCTTGTTTTGCCGATGCTGCTCACCACTGCGGGCTTGAATCTTTTTTCAGCCAGCATTCCTCAGAGCCTGTCAGTCATGCTGCGTGGTGCGGCCTGCTGTGCGTGCGACGATGCACACGTTTCCAGGGACAAGCTCTGCTCTGCCTGCCTCCCTGGGGGGAGGGCCCCTCGGGAGGCGCTGGGGCGGCGGTTCCAGATCGCACAAGGAGATTGCAGGGCTTGGGCGACCGTGGCTTGCCTCGTCGGATCCGTTCCCGTGCCATTTTGTCCGCTTTTTCCGCTGTGACACGGACCACAGAGGGGGAAGGGAATTCTCCCCCTCCTTTATCTCCGCAGCGGGCAGCATGCTGCTGGAAGGGTTAATGCTGCCAGCAGGGGAGAGCCCGGGGGGGGGGGGGGGCTTCAGACTCCTCCTCTTCTTTTTCTTCAGATTTTATTCTGCTGCTGCATAAAGCTTTTAAGGCGAGGATTTCAGCAAAAAGGCAGTCGGGAAGTAACGCAGTGCTTCATGTGACCAAGCTCGGCATGCAGGACCCTAAGAGACCCAAGCTTTTGGAGGGGGAAGGGGACCAGAAGGCTAAATGCCCCTTCGGACCGCCTCATCCCACCCGGTGGCGGATTCCTCCTCTGAGGTTTCTAAACCAGAGGAGCAGGATTGCAGGAGCAAGCCCCCGCCGGGGGTGGACCCTGAGGCTGATCAGGCTCATTTTTCCAGTCAGGGCCCCCATGGGGTGGACGGGGATGACCCTAAAGTGGTCCATCTCTTTAGAAGGGACAAGTTGGGACCACTTATTCCTGCGATCCTGGAGGAATTGAGCATTGATGTTCTTCTGGAGGACTCGCGGATGGGGTCCATTGATCCTGTCATGATAGGTCTTCGAGGCCCGACCAAGTCTTTCCCCTTTCATCTTTAGTCACTGACTTGTTGTTTTTGGAGTGGGACACTCCGGATTTGGGCCTAAAAGTCAGCAAAGCCATGGATAAGCTGTACCCTTTGCCTGAAGAAGCACTGGACCTCCTCCGAGTTCCTAAGATGGATGCGGCAGTGTCTGCAGTTACTAAGAAGACCACCATCCCGGTGACAGGCGCGATGGCCCTCAAGGATCTCCAGGATCGTAAGCTCGAGGTCCAGCTCAAGAAGATTTTCGAGGTGTCCGCCTTGGGGGTATGGGCTGCCATGTGCAGCAGTTTTGCCTTAAGGGCGGGTCTTTGCTGGGTACAGCAATTGCAGAGTAACACGTCCCTGTCGGAGGAGGAGGGTGTTCAAGCTGGGCAGCTAGAGGCTGTGGTGGCCTACAGTGTGGATGCCCTTTATGATCTGCTGCGAACCTCTGCTCGGTCTATGGTTTCAGCGGTGTCTGCCCGCAGGCTACTCTGGTTGCAAAACTGGTCTGCTGATGTCTCCTCCAAAGTCCAGTTGGGTTCACTACCTTTTAAGGGCAAGCTTCTCTTTGGGAAGGACTTAGAAGACATGATCCAGTCCTTGGGGGAGAACAAGGTCCATCGTCTTCCGGAGGACAGACCCAAGCAGAGAAATTTTCCTTCGTCTTGGTCACGTTTCCGGGGAAATAGATTTCGGTCCTACCAGTCGTCGGGCTCCTCCTCTAGGCAGAACTCCGGCAGACAACAGCCCTGGTCCCAGTCCTTTCGAGGGCATCACGCAGGAGGCGTTAAGTCCTCCCAATGAGGTGAGGCCGGTCCATTCATCTGTTCCAGTGTTGGGAGGCAGACTGTCTCTGTTTTACGAGGAATGGACCAAGTTGACGTCGGACCAGTGGGTCCTCAGCGTGATAAGACACGGCTATGCTTTAGATTTTGCTCAGTGCCCTCGCGACCGCTTTCTCGTTTTCCCGTGCTCGTACAAGGAGAAGCGTCTGGCGGTGCGGGACACCATACAGTGCCTATTCTATCTCGGAGCCATAGTTCCAGTTCCACCTGTGGAACGATGGAAGGGCCGCTATTCCATTTATTTCGTGGTACCCAAGAAAGAAGGCACGTTCTGGCCCATTCTCGATTTGAAGTGGATCAACAGGTGTCTTCGAGTGCCCCGCTTCCACATGGAGACCCTGCGGTCGGTCTTAGCATCAGTGCAAAAGGGAGAGTTTCTAGCGTCGCTGGATCTCACAGAAGTGAATTTGCACATCAGGATCCGGGCCAATCACCAGAAATTCCTCTGGTTCTCCATTCTCGATCACCATTTTCAGTCCTGCGCTCTTCCTTTCGGGCTAGCCACGGTGCCAAGAACCTTTATCAAAGTCATGATTGTGGTGGCGGCGGTGCTTCGAAAGGAAGGCCTGTTAGTCCATCCTTACCTGGACGATTGGTTGATTCAGGTGAAGTCAGATTCGCTTTATCGCTCCACGGTAGACCGGATTCTTCAACTGCTAAAGCACTGGGTTGGGTGGTCAATTTGGCCAAGAGCCAGTTGGTTCCCTCCCCAAGTCATTGACATTCCGGAGAACTCTGTTCGACACACGTCGAGGCAGAGTTTTCCTCACCGAGGAGAGGATCGGCAAGCTGCATAATAGTAAGTGGAATAGCAAAAAATCTTAAATTAAGTACACATCAACCTAATACACACATAGCGCCACTCTTAATTACAAATAAAAAAACATTGTATTTATTGAATCAGGGTTTCATATGTAATGTGATCCTATAAGAACAAGAGAAGGAAAGAAGATAAGGATGAGAGAGAAAAAAAATAGATTATAATATATTTAACAGAATAAATAAATTACATACCTTCCAATTAATATAAAATCCACAAGTTAATACTTTCACCCCATGCCTACAAATATTTGTGGACCAGTGTTGGAAAGAAGCAGCAGCGATCACTTAAATTGTATAAAATACAGAGAGCCAGCAAAACATGAAAGCTCTCAAAATACAACATATTAATATATAAAAAGAAATCATGTAGCATTTATCCTTTAATTTCAATGAAATGAGGCAAATATCACCCCTTAACTATTAAACTGAAGAGTTTAAAAGGATGAATGTTTAGTAGTTCTAATTAATATAGAGGCTAAGAAAACTATAATGCCGCGGTACCAAACTTGTTATAATTAAAAATAGATACAAATCAACCCAATATAAATTTGAGAAAGAAGACAATAAAATGTTAACGAGGAGAGACGCTATAATGCCGACAAACTGGTAGTGCTGTTCTAATCCGGTAATCTTTCTATTATGGCAAATCGGGAGTAAGGAAAGCAAAAGACAAACAGCATCGGGCAGTAGCGTTTTAATTCAATATAAGCCTGCCAAACCTAACTCGAACATCAAGTCATTGCAAGTACTGTTTAATTAACATTTTTACATTATGCTTTCCTTAGATACCATAAACCTAATGTGCCACGGTGTCAAACTTCTTGTAATTCAAAACTCATATGTTACGCATGCTGTCTGCGGCAGACCTGCGGTGCGGCCCTCTCACCACTGGGGCTAGGGCAGTCCTGAGTCAACGCACCACCTCTGGAACCGTAGTTCCCTGTTCTTTTTATTCCCGCAAATTTTCATCTGCAGAGCAAAATTACAACATCGGGGATCGTGAGCTGCTCGCCATAAAATTGGCTCTTGAAGAGTGGCGCCCGTGGCTAGAGGGCGCACAACACAAATTTACTGTGTTCACCGATCATAAGAATCTGGAACGTTTGAGTCAAGCACAACGCCTCAACGCCCGTCAAACCCGATGGGCCTTGTTTTTCTCCAGATTCGATTTCGAACTCCGCTATCGCCCAGCTGATAAAAACCTCCGGGCTGATGCCTTATCACAATCCTTCAAGCTCGAGGACACTTCAGAAGAACCTACACATATAATAGACCCAGCCTGTATTTGTTTATCTGCCATTCATCCAGTTCCTGCTGGAAAGACAGTCGTGCCCCGACAACTCCGAGAAAGAGTTCTCCGCTGGGCACATGATTCCAAATTCGCTGGTCACCCAGGACGAGCACGAACCTTGGCACTGCTCCAGCGGTTCTTCTGGTGGCCCACCATGGTCTCTGATGTGAAAGCATACGTCGAATCCTGTAACATCTGTACACAGCAAAAAACCCCTGTTGGTCGACCTTGGGGTCTTTTACAACCACTTCCAGCACCCAAAGAACCGTGGACTCACTTGTCTACGGATTTCATCGTGAATCTGCCGCCTTCAAAGGGCCACACCGTTATATGGGTCACCATAGACTGATTTTTAAAACTGGCTCATTTCAACCCTCTACCGGGCCTACCATTTGCTCCAGAGCTAGCACGATTATTCTTCCACCATATCTTTAGACTACATGGATTACCCAAGGACATTGTTTCTGCTCGAGGTCCTCAATTTGTCACCAGGTACTGGCGTTCCCTCTGGTGAAAATTCGTATTAACATCAGCTTAATGACTGCCTATCACCCCCAAGCCAACGGACAAGCTGAGCGCATGAACCGCTCCTTGAAGGTCTGCCTGCGTGCTTACATCAATGACCGACAAGATAGTTGGTCAGACCTCCTGTCCTGAGCAGAGTTTTCTCACAACTCTCACATCGCCACTGCTACTGGATCATCACCATTCTCAGTTGTCTATGGGAACCAACCACGACCACCACTGCCTATACCTCTATCAGTGCCGTCCCCTGTGGCACAGGCTACTGCGGATGCCCTTAAAACATTATGGGAACAGACAAATCTCCGCTTGTGTTAGGCTGCTTCTCGAGCCAAGAGAACTGCTGACAGTCGACGTCGCTCGGCTCTTGAATTCTTCCCCAGCAAGAAAGTCTAGTTAAGTACTCGGTATATCCGACTTCGAATTCCGTCTCAGAGATTCGCTCCTAGATATATTGGTCCCTTCTCTGTTACCTGACGCATTGGACCTGTTACATACCAGCTTCGACTGCCTCTTACGCTGGGAATACATAACACATTCCATGTATCACTCCTAATACCTGTGATCTTATCTTGGCCTGCCCGGATAGCCCCTGAACCACTTCCATTGGTGGCAGAAACTGATATGACGTACAAGATCCACGAAGTCCTAGACATCCACCGTAGGTGCCGCTGGTGGGAACACCTCCTTTCCTGGGAGGGTTACGGATCCGAAGAGAATTATTTGGAACCAGCTCAGAAAATCCTGGACAAAATTCTCCTCTTGAATTACCATCGTGCCCATCCGGGAAAACCTGACCTCCAAGAGGGGGGCATAAAGGGGGGGGGGGGTACTGTTACGCGTACCATCCATGGCAGACTCACTGCGCGGCCCTCTCACCTTCTTACACGGACTCCAGCTCCTGGTTCTTCCTCGCTGGTGGCGGTGGGCTGCCGGCTCTGACCTCGGGCCGCCCCCAGTGTCTCAGGCTCTGCCATGGTCCCCACTATTTCCAGTCAAAATGCCATTGCTTGTCGGGCCTCTCCGCGTGGTCCGCGGAGGACACTGCCACCTGTGCCGCGCCCATCCCTAGGCACGTGCGCACGTGCACGCATCGCTAATCCTTTTGAAGGGCGCGCGGCAGGAACTTGGCCCCGGCCCTGGATGATGACGTCAGACTCTCCAGTGTATTTAAGCTCAGGCCTCACTCCATTGCGTTGCCTTTGCAACAGGTCTCCTTGTACTCCGAGTACTCATTGCAGATAGAGGATCCTCTCTTTTCTCAGTTCCTGTCTTCATCATTCCTGCCTTGTCTATGTGTTGGACTGACTCTACGGATATCAACTTTGCTTTGTTCAACTACGCTTCAGCCTATCTCCAGACTCAGACCTCTGCTACGCCTGACTACTCTTCAGCCTATCTCCAGACTCAGACCTCTGCTACGCCTGACTACTCTACTGCCTGTCTCCAGACCCAGACCTCTGTTACGCCCGACTACTCTACTGCCTATCTCCAGACCCAGATCTCTGCTATGCCTGACTATGCTTGACTTCTCCGTGATCAGACCATCGCCTTGATTGACTACGCTATAGACTTCTCTGTGTTCAGAATTCTACATTGCTTGCCACGACCTCGGTTTGCCGCTGGCTCTGATCCAAGCCTGTCATTGGCGCCTCTCTTAGCCTACTCCCTGGACGTGGACTTCTCAGGCTTCGGCCTATCTTTGCTCGAGCACCTCCAGCTACTCTCCGTCCCATTTGGTGCCTGAGTTCCAGAACCGTACCCAGTCCAGGGTAGGACTACGCCATCTATCAACTGCTGTCTCTGGGCTGAACCAACTTCTCTCACTAATCTACCTCGAGGTCCACCTAAGTCCTGCCGGCCCCGGCACCCAAAGGCTCAACCTGCGGGGAACGAGGGCTGGTATAGGTAAAGCTCCAGCGGCCTCTACCTTCAGCCTACTCCACCTGCCGACGGTGGGGACCCGTAGGTCCTCACCTACAGGTTGTGTCAACCCTACCTCAGCCCATGCAACATTATACATATCTACCCATTATATATTTGAAAATTAATTCAAGGAATTTTTACCGTGGAGTCACGCTATAATGCTGACAAGTTCCGATAGTACTGATCTATTTCGGTGATCTTACTATTGTGGCAAATCGGGTGGTAAGGAAAGCTAGAGACAGACGGCACCGGACAGTAGCATTTTAATTCAGTAAAACCTGCCAAATCTAACTCTGACGTCATATCCTTACAAGAGCCATTTGATGGGCATCTCTACAAGTGCTTTTACTATTCAACTGGAATAGTATGTAGTAAAGAAAACGAAATATTATTGTAAAAAATAATTATTGCAAAAAATTAAAAACACTAAAATAAAATAATTAGTAATAAAATATTAAAATAAGTATTAGTAATAAAAATAGCATATTCTAATAAAATAAAATGTTAAATACTAAAAATAAATATAAATAAAAATACACAGAAGAAAAATAAAAGAATAAAAAAATATATAATATAAGAATATAAATAGTATATAATAACTAATACATAAAAGCTAATAATTATAAATGACATAAAATAAGTAAAAAATAAGCAATAAACATAAAAATTGCTAAAAACCAAATATAAAAATAAAAATAAATACAGAAAGTAAATTTCATGAAGAAATCAGAACCATAGGATCTATTAATACAGAGTAATCAATTTCTTGATTAAGTCCAAAGGGGTGGATA
This sequence comes from Rhinatrema bivittatum, assembly GCF_901001135.1. Classification (NCBI taxonomy): domain Eukaryota; kingdom Metazoa; phylum Chordata; class Amphibia; order Gymnophiona; family Rhinatrematidae; genus Rhinatrema; species Rhinatrema bivittatum. Next base: position 178,829,369 of record NC_042622.1, read on the forward strand.
GTGTGAAACTTAAAATATAATTCTGTTCTAATCTTAATGAATTGTCTAGATTATCACCTCTCCAACTCATAGATGGTTTATGTATTACACAAAATTTAAAATCTTCAAAAGTATGATTAGCTGCGATACAATGTTCTACCATGGCCTTTCCTTCAATTTTTCTTTTTATTGCGCTTTTGTGTTCAATTATTCTCTGGTTAAGTAGTCTGATAGTTTTGCCTATATACCATTTCTCGCAAGGGCACATAACAACATAGATTACACCACTACTTTTACAATTTGTAAAGCTTTTTAATACAAAGGGTTTTTTCTTTGTCCTGATATATTAATGATGTTTGTTCTAAGATTTACTTTGCATTCAGAGCATGATCCACAAGGATGGTGTCCAGGTGGTCTGATGTCTCTCATGACAATTTGTGAGAGTAGATAGCACTAGCATTTTTCTCAAATTCTTTTCTCATTTATTGGCTATCATCAACCTTTTGTTTTTAAAGCACTCAAGGCTTTGTATTATTGTCCAATGTATTGTTAGCACTTTTGAAATTTTTACAAGTGCACGCATGTTATAAAATTGGTGCGTACGTATTAAAATCTACCTCTATATGCATTGCATATATTTATAACTTACAAGGCCTCGTTCCTATCCTCCCCTTCAATGCTGTAAGAATATGCATGTGCATACAAACCGTGGACTGTGTACACTGCTGGCAGAGCACATTCACATGTGCTCCTGACGCAGTTATTGATGCACATTCACATGTGCTCCTGGCGCAGTTATTGATGCACATTCACATGTGCTCTGACGCAGTTATTGATGCACATTCACATGTGCTCCTGACGCAGTTATTGATGTACATTCACATGTGCTCTGACGCAGTTATTGATGCACATTCACATGTGCTCCTGACGCAGTTATTGATGCACATTCACATGTGTTCTGACGCAGTTATTGATGTGTCAGGAACATTGTGCCCTACACTTTCTCTAGTGTGTCACCCATATTTATCACATGCAGTCTGCAGTGCATGTTGCAGTGGTGCTCTATTTCCTGTGTCTGGGGTGTCTAATGGTTTTCAGTGCAGCACACACTGCAGTTCCGTGTTGCTAAATCACAGCCACTGTCTGAAGAATCCAGTTTCCTGGTAGAACAGGTTTCTGTCCTCTTATGCATGTGTTAAAGGTTGGCAGGCACCTACACAGCTGTACCCTTTGCTGGGTTGCAAGGCCCTGTCATACAATACCTGCACTGGTAACATCAGATGCTGTTGTAATGCACAGATCACCTCCCTTTGTGTACATTTTGGCAACACATGTAGCGAAGAACAATGCTTACATGGTCTCCGCCAACGCTCATCAGGTTTGACGGCTCAGCAAAGGTACTGACTAGCTTATATACTCTTACTGGATTGTTGTGGTTTGCCACTCAAATCTGTCAGTAACAAAGCAAACATTCATGCTTTCCTTCTGTCATTGCTGCAAGAGATTCAGGGTATGGTTTCAGGCCCTGGCTACTCACCCCCCCCCCCCCCCCCCCCCATACACATGCCTAACACGCCGGCAGAGATGAGATACAACGAGGCCTTAAGTGCTACCCGCAATGTCATCAAGCGCACCTTCGACCTTCTAAAAAATTGTTTTGCTGTTTGGACAAGATAGGTGGAGCTTTAATGTATGCCCCACCAAAAGTGGCTAAGATTGTCTTGCTGTGCTGCATGTTCCATAGGTGGCTATTCGCCATGGACTACCAATGGACATACGTTTTGATCTGCCTCAAGATCTCCCTTGTCTCCCTGTTGGAGGACAGAACACGTTCAGCGGCAGGCAAATTTGCCAAAATCTTATACAGACACACTTTACCTGATAGGGAATAGGAACGTGACCCCTTTCAAGGGGATGTGCGCCTGAGGCCTGCTACCTGCTGATCTAGTGGCTCTCACTTGTCTTTGTGTTAATTCTTGGCTCAGTATGTCAGCATGTACCATAGGAACACATGTGGATGCTGATGATTTTGTTTTCAAATGGAGCTGAACAGTGTACTTCTAATAAAGTTGTCACAGTTAAAAAGACATGCTACACATGTGCCTGCCACCATGTCTTCTGCCTGCTATTAACAGAAATTTAGTGACGTCTGCTATTACACTCTACCGTATCTACCACATTGTGGCCTTACAAACATCAACAGTGGCCCTCATTATCACCCTCACATGTGGAAGGAACCCTGTCATTGTGTGCTCGTGGCCCACATGCTCCTGCACTGTGAAGAGAGACAGCAGTACTTATGTATGAATTTGGATTTATCATGGAAGGTCCAATGTGCATGTGAACGAACAAAGGACAACGTTGAATGTTGTACTGCAGATACCTATGCACACACACTATTTTTCAACAGGTATGCACCAGACGTTTATCCTCTATAATGGCTGTGGTTTATGTCATAAGGACAATTCCACAGCAATCACTCAGCAATGTTAGATCATGAAAACAGAGAACTAACAGTACAATATAGACCTGCATACCAATATGCTGCATATGTATATGCAGCCATCGTCTAACCCCCATGCTTGCAGGTATACAGAGTGTTGATGTTGCTGACATTGCCATTAAAAAGCAGCATGTGCATACTTCTCATTCTAGACAGCCGGCCAGATTTCTGCACACATCACACAACTTGGGAATCACACCTTGCATTACTGCCTGGGTGAAAGGGAGAGTGCTATGTGGGGAACGTTTTCCTCTCTGCACAGCTCCTTCAAATATAGCATTAACATTCCTGAATGCATGCTGACCTTCATGCATGAACTGGGGTACATAAAGCATGGAAAACTATCTCAACAGATGTTAAAAATCTGAGTGTCTTCCCTTTCGTTATGTTATGTTGCTGCCGTTACCTTTTTGTGAAAGATCCAAGAGTATGCAGTCGCTGTTGCGCCCATCATCGGTCGCAGGCAGCTGCGACCTTTGCTGCTCAACTCCTTTCTCTATGCAGCTCTGAGTCTGGGGAGAATGGCGGCCTCCGCTTCCACACACCGTACCTCATGGCGTGCCCTGAACAGCATCTGCGCTCCCAGCAGCCATCTTACATCTGGGGTTACCTAAGGCACACGTACGTGCGCCTGCCCCCTTCTTAAATGCGTCATGGCGGGAACCTCAGGGTCGTCCTCACCGCATGACGTCATCCGTTTATCATACTTGAGCTCAGCTGATTTCTTGCTATACGAGTTAGCAAGGATTCCTGTCCTGCTATTTCTGCCTCTCTGGGACTTCGCCTCGCTGTCCTTTCTGGGTGAACTAGGTACCCGCTCCTCGGGGGCCTTGCTGCACTTAGGGCTATGCGCTCCTCGGAGAGCCATTACTACCTGCCTCACTTCGTTACCAGTGAGTTCCTGCATCTTTCTTGGACGACCTTGCTGTTCCTGTTCCGGGCTTCCTTGGTGCCTGATCTTTCATCTACTTCCACAGTACCGGTGTGAGTCCAGAACCTGCTCTTCTACCTTCATGGAACGGATTCTCGGGTTACCCCGCTTGCGGGCCACTACCGGATCCCTCCTGTCTTTTGCAACTGTTCCACCGGCTTCCAGCCTACCCTGCACTGAGGACCACTACCGGAGTTGCCAGCACAAGCTCCGCCTAGAGAGGGTATTCACCGGACTACTCCGTGCTGCGGATTACTATCTGACTGATCAACCTGCAGGTCATACTCTCTGGACTAACTCTATTGATCCGCTCCTTGGATCACCATTGGCTGTATAATAAAGTTGTTTCCTCTGTTGTCCATCACTGCTGAGACCTCGCCTGCTGTGGTGAGTGCCCACAGGGCTCCTCCCTGTGGGCAGAGTCTTCACTCGCCACGACCCAAGGGCCCACTATTAGTTCAAGACACACAAAATGTAACAGATTGCTAACTCCATGGACCTGGCTCAGCTCTCAGCCTTGCAGGCCATTCCTAGCCTGGCCCAACGGATCACCGAGCAACAGAGGCCTCTCGATACATTGGCTATTGCATTTGACCAGCTGAATTCCAGACTGAAGGATTCTTCTACTTCCAGCGAGAATGCATCGCCCCCGGTGGTTACCGGGCAAACTACAGTTCCTCTGCCAGCCCCCACGCATTTCACAGGAGACTCCCTGTTGTGTAGGGGCTTCCTCAATCAATGCTATATGCACTTCTCTTTACAACCAGCTTACTTTCCTACTGCTACTACCAAGATTACGTACATTTTGTCCCTGTTGGATGGGAAAGCCCTGGCCTGGGCTTCACCCCTTTGGGAATACAATGCCCCAATCCTAAATGACTTACCTGGGTTTCTGGCTCTCTTTAAGTCAGTTTTTGATGACCCCGCTCGCCAGTCCATTGCCGGTTCAGCACTCCTGGATCTACAACAGGGAACCAAGCCACTCCCGGACTATGTGATTGAATTCAAGACCCTGTCTTCCGAACTTCTATGGGATTCAGGTTGCCTAAGAGCTATATTTCTATGAGGACTCAATTCCCACATAAAAGATGAACTTGCCGCCCAGGAGTTACCTGACACTCTAAGCTCACTGATGGACCTTGCTGGGCAAATTGACCACCGTATACGCGAACATTTGATTGAGGTAAAACCTCTGAAGAAGCATGTATCCAGTGGTATCCATTCACGGAATCTTCCACCCACTCTGCACCTAGCCCTGAAGAAGAAGATGAACCTATGCAATTAGGCCGTAGTCATCTGACCGCCAAGGAAAGGTGTTTCGTAAAAAGATGGGCCTGTGCATGTATTGCGGGAAGACCAGCCATGCAGTTCAAACCTGCCCTATCTGTCCGGGAAACACGAAGACCTAGGATCCGCTGAAGAACTCTTCCTAGGTTTAACTGCTCCTTCTCCTCCACTGACTCTTCCTGTCTCCATCATCTTTGGGCCTCTCGAATTCGCCACTCAAGCCCTGGTCGACTCGGGTGCAGGTGGGAACTTTATTCTCAAAAGATTGGTAGAATACCTATGATTTCCTACTGAGCCAATACCCACACTGCTGCTCCTCTCGTCCATTCACGGTGAGCCCTTGCCCATAGAAGTTTTGCTCACGACACAGCCTGTTTGCCTCCGCATGGGATCCTTGCATACAGAGACCATCACGTTCCTGGTTCTCGAAAAGGCCATCTACCCCATAGTGCTTGGCAAACCCTGGCTACAAGATCACTCTCCTCAGTTTAATTGGTCATCTATGGAGCTATTTCAACGGGGTCCTGACTGCCATGACAGATGTCTAAAAAAAATAACTCCACTGCCATGTATGGCTACTACTTCCGCTCCTCCTGGTCTACCACCACAGTACGCTTCCTTTCAAGATGTATTCTCAAAGCAAGCTGCAGATGTGCTTCCACCACATAGACCCTTTGACTGTGCAATCAATTTAAAGCCCAATTCCGAGCCACCCAGAGGAAGAGTTTATCCACTCTCCCTATCAAAAACTGAGGCCATGTTGGCTTATATCCAAGAAAATCTGCCGAAAGGGTTTATTAGACCTTCCAAATCTCTGGCAGGAGCCGGATTCTTTTTCGTCGGCAAGAAGGATGGATCCCTTCGCCCTTGCATTGACTACAGAGGTCTGAACGAGATCACCATCAAAGACCGGTATCCCTTACTGTTAATTTCAGAATTATTTGATCGACTTCAGGGGGCGAAGATTTTCACAAAATTGGATCTAAAAGGCGCCTACAATCTCATTCGTATCTGTCAAGGGGATGAGTGGAAAACGGCCTTTAATACTCGCGATGGCCATTTCGAATATTTGGTAATGCTTTCTGGCCTCTGTAATGCCCCGGCCGTATTTCAAAATATGATGAACGACATTTTGCGTGATCTACTGTACCAGTGTGTGGTCGTTTACCTAGATGACATTCTCATTTTTTCCCGTGATGTGCAAACCCACCAAACTGATGTCATTACAGTCTTACAGTGGCTTCAGGATAACTGCCTGTACGCCAAGCTCGAAAACTGTGCCTTTCATCAAGAGTCTGTTCCATTCCTTGGGTACATCGTGTCCAGTAAGGGATATCAGAAGGACCCCCAGAAGACAAAAAGCATATAAGACTGGCCTCAACCCACCGGTATCAAGGCTCTACGCCACTTCCTTGGCTTTACTAATTATTATCGCACCTTTATCAAGGACTACTCAACCTTGACTGCTCCCCTCACTGCTATGACGAAAAAAGGGGCTAACCCTTCACACTGGTCTCCAGAGGCCATCTCTGCATTCCAAGTGCTCAAAAAAGCCTTTCTCCAGAAAGCATGCTTACGCTACACTGATCCTCACAAGCCGTTCATTGTCGAGGTGGATGCCTCAGATGTCAGCGTTGGGGCCGTACTTAGCCGGCACAGCAATACACTTCTTCTACATCCCTGCTCATTCTTCTCAAGACGCTTCTCACCAGCAGAGAGGAATTACGGCATCGACAATAAGGAACTGCTTGCCATCAAGCTTGATTTCGAAGAGTGGCATCCCTGCTTAGAAGGTGCCCAAAATCAGATAACCGTGTTCACTGACCACAAGAACCTGGAATATCTTTGCCATGCTCAGAGGCTTAATCATCACCAAGCTGGATGGTCACTGTTTTTTAACAGGTTCAACTTCCTGTTCAAATATCATCCTGCTGAGAAGAATGTTTGGGCAGATGCTCTCTCCCGGTCCTTTACTCCTGATGATGTCCCAGACAAACTATGTCACATCATTGACCCTGAGAAGATAATGCTGGCCGCTACCCATTCGGTCCCCACAGGTAAAACGGTGGTTCCACTATCTCTAAGGAAGAAGCTGTTGAATTGGGCTCACGACTCTAAGTTAGCAGGCCACCCAGGACAAGCCCATACCTGTGCTACCCTATAGCGATACTATTGGTGGCCATCTATGAGAAAAGACATGCAAGCGTACGTGGAATCCTGCACCTTCTGCACCAGGCAAAAGCCTCCGGCCGGTCATCCCTGGGGTCTGCTCCAACCAATGCCCATTCCTAATGAACCTTAGATGCATATTGCAACCGACTTCGTGGTCGATCTACCCCCCTTCTAATGGGAACAATATGATATGGGTTACCGTGGACCGGTTCTCGAAAATGGCACACTTCGTTGCTCTACCTGGACTGCCATCTGCCCCAGAACTAGCAAACTATTTGTGTGGCATATTTTTTGTTTACATGGGATGCCGAAACACATTGTATCAGACAGAGGAATCCAGTTCACCGCCAAGTTCTGGAGGGCACTGTGTCGAAAGATCGATATTTCTTTGGATTTGACTTCTGCATATCACCCCCAATCTAATGGACAAATGGAGAAAATGAACAGAACCCTTAAGCAGTTCATCCGTGCCTATGTCAACTCTAGGCAGAATGATTGGGCAGAATTACTACTCTGGGCTGAGTTCGCCTTGAATTTGCATCCGGCATCTGCCACAGGATCCACGCATTTCAGATTGTTTATGGCCGTCAGCCACTTCCACCACTTCCCATACCATTGACTGGTATGTCACCGGCTGCCCAAGCTACTGCTGACGAGATTCACCAACTCTGGACTCAGACCAAGGAGCTTCTACAGAAGGCTGGACAACGAGCAAAAAGATTCTATGATGCTCATCATCAAGTTCCTCCCCAGTTTAAGCCAGGAGATAAGGTATGGCTCAGTACCAAATATATCCTGCTCAAGCTACCTTCGGTTCGATTCGCTCTGCGATACCATCCTCACCATCCTCCATTTGGGACCTTTGACTTGTAGCTTGAGGTTGCCACCCTCAATGAAAATACACAATGCTTTTCCCGTTTCACTCCTGAAATCACTTATCCTCTCAGAATTTTCTCATAAGACTCCTGATCCACAACCCCTTGATGGTGAAGATGACATCGCGTACAAGGTGGATGATATATTGGATGTCCGTAAAAGAGGGAAGCAATGGGAGTACCTCATTTCCTGGGAGGGACAGGGACCAGAAGAAAACAGCTGGGAACCTGCTGCCAACATACTGGACATAGAGATGCTACATCGCTTCCACCTTGCTCATCCTAGGAAGCCGAAAACCTCTAGGAGGGGCTCTAAGAAGGGGGGTACTGTTGCGCCCGTCAGTTGCAGGCGGCTGCGACCTTTGCTGCTCACCTTTCTCTATGCAGCTCCAAGTCTGGGGAGAATGGCAGCCTCCGCTTCCACACGCCGACCCTCATGGCATGCCCGGGACGATGTGGGCGCTTCCAGAAGCCATCTTACATCCGGGGTTACCTAAGGTGCCCCCTTCTTAAATGCATCATGGCGGGAACCTCGGGGGCATCCTCACCGCATGACGTCATCTGTTTACCATACTTAAGCTCAGCTGACTTCTTGCTATACGAGTTTGCAAGGATTCCTGTCCTGTTATTTCCGCATCTCTGGGACTTTGCCTCGCTGTCTTTTCTAGGTGACCTAGGCACCCGCTCCTCGGAGGCCTAGCCGCACTCAGGGTTATCCGCTCCTCAGAGAGCCATTACTACCTGCCTCACTTTGTTACCAGTGAGTTCCTGCATCGTTCTTGGACAACCTTGCTGTTCCTGTTCCAGGCCTTCTCGGTACCTGATCTTCCATTTACTTCCACAGTACTGGTGTGAGTACAGAACCTGCTCTTCTATCTTCGTGGCAAGGATTCTCGGGTTACCCCGCTTGCGGGCCACTACTGGATCCTCCTGTCTTGTGCAACTGTTCCACCGGCTTCCGGCCTACCCTGTGCTGTGGACCACTACCGGAGTTGCCATAACAAGCTACGCCTAGAGAAGGTATTCACTGGACTACTCCGCGCTGCGGATTACTATTGGTCTGATCAGCTTACAGGTCATACTCTCCGGACTAACGCTATTGATCTGCTCCTCGGATCACCATTGGCTGTATAATAAAGTTGTTTCCTCTGTTGTCCATCACTGCTGAGACCTCACCTGTTGTGGGTGGAGACTTCACTCGCCACGACCCAAGGGCCCACTATAGTTCAAGACACACAGAAGTAACACTCGCAGGTGAATGAAGGCAGGAAAGCGCATATCCTACTGTCCTGCCTTCACTTCTTCAGTACTATAGCCCTGTGGCTGTACACTTCATAAACACGGTTACTGCAGCCACATCTTTCATCTTAAACCTTTGAGATAATGGAGGCCAAGGGTTAAAATACCTTTTACTTCCCTGTCACACATAGGTTCAGTGTCATCTGCAGCTAGCAGGTTTCAGGAACATTATAGTGTGTTAGGGCTCAGTGATAGTCGTGTTTTCCTGCATTTTGCACATCTTTTTGTTCCCTACACATAAGCACTATGTGCATTATTAATCAAAACCTAGCAGTGTAAACAGGGCATCTGTTCTTTCGGAGGCCCTGTAAAGCACATGCATTGAGCACAACTTTGCCAAAAAGTCAACATATATTACGGGACCAAATGCACGCCTTTCTTTTCCATTCTTGAATATTTTTCTGGCGGTCCTCATGGGCATACGTATGATGACATCTGTGGACTGCTAAAGAAGAGGTATGCTGTAGGATGACCTTGAATTCCTGCTACACATTATGAATTCAAAATACTGAGGTGCCCTGCTATGGTCCAACATAGTCCATCCTGTTCTACGTATATTGCATGCTCTCATGACATATTGCCATCAGGTGAACAGGTTGTGACTGTACACGCATCCACCATTGTAAAGGCCACTATGCTTTATTATTTCCTTTACTTGTATGCATCTTCACAAGCACTCTTTTACTGCTACAGTCACAATCTTCCAGTAAGTAGGGGTGATATATGTCATTCACAGAAGTTTATCAGCTGGGGACATATTCTTTGTGGAGGAATGAGTGACAGCAACTCCTGACATGTAAGCGTAACCTGAGGAACACCTCCTTTTCATATAGTGTCAAGCTTTGCTGGAACATGGTCCATGCCATTGTGTGCGTCCAGGGACCTCAGTAGCTAGTTCCTAATGGTAACATAACTGACTGTGGAATTCCTTGGCAGACATTCTGTGTGCAGTTACCTTTCTTGCTGTGTGACAGCAGATTATTATTCACACCTTGGCCCATAGCAGCTCAATAGCAAAATACATGACCTTACACTGTGTGTAGCACAATTGCGAAGTGTCATGTTTGCCAGATCTGTAATGGAGTGGTTACGTTCTGCAGAGGGTGTGCATGTGACAGTCATTCATGTGTACAGGCATACAAATGGTGTTACAACTGTAAAGCATCATTAACAACAATTGTCACAGTATGTCTGTACTGTTTGTTGATGGTCAGAGGTATTAAGGTGCGCATGGTGACACATGTAGTATGCAGGATAAATTGAAAGGTTAACTACAGTTTTTGAGGTTTCTTTCCCTTTCCAGTGGAGTCACGGTCCAATCTGCTTCCTGGAATTCTTTGTAGTAGGGCACATAACAGCATGCTTACAGGATTGTCCAGCCTACCCCCAGTGACGTATGCCACCGACCCTTGTCAATTCCTCAAGGGTGTTTGTGACATGCAACAATATGCCCTTTCATAGTAAAGATATGCTGCATGGAGAAAGCACTTAAATTAGTACATTCTGCTTGCACGATACCCAAGATTTATATGAAAGCATACCATAATGCAGCTAAATACGCAACATGTACATAGATTTGGCAGTGCATTGCTTTCTGTGTGTGGGTGGTTATTACCTCCTGGCAACCTTCACTCCTCACACAAGCATATGGAACATCCTATTACTGAGCTCCATGTTTATGTATGGGGGTGTGTTTCTCTATATGTAACTATTGAATAGCATGCATAGTTGTCAAACAGGTAGGCACACTAGGCCACCTTTTTTAATAGTCCGTCTGTGCAGTGTAAAAAAAAAAGGAAGTGAATATATGATGTCCATTGGCCCATTTCAAAGACAGTATCTTTACTGTGGCAACGTATGTGCTGCGCCTATACTTACATACCAAGGTATGTGGCACTGTTTATTGCACACTTTGGTTATATCATATGTACAATATGCAAATGTATTGGTTTTGTATGCTGTGCAGTTGGTCTGTCATGGAACACAGCCTCAGCTGCTGTATGTGAAGTACAGTTGAGGATTCACTGATTGCTGTGTGCTACACCATATGCAGAGGTAGAGAGTACAGGACAAAGAGGTGTGCTGCTGCTGCTGCTGCTATGGTGAAGGCAGACTTCCCCACCCAGCCTGGCATGCCTGTACTCTCCTGCCTTGGGTCCATAATATGACATGTACATTTTGCCTATCCTTTCACACTGCATACATATAAAAAACCCCCTCTCTAACTGTAGGAGGGTATCACCCATACTATGTAGAACATGCTGGTACCCAACACGTTTACCAAACTTCTAGGGCCGCTGTTGATTAGCCATGCACATTTTACAGCATATGGTATTAGCTCATCATCGATACTTTCAAAGCAGCATCTGAGCGTGTGTACAAACCGTAAGACCAGTAAGGATGTTTACTTAGGTTAAATAACATATCACAATTTGGTAAGAACATGTTTTGTGTAGTTTACAGTACCTGAGTATATACAAACTAATGCTGGTAGGAATATGTTTATACAGTTCATGCACACTACATACAGCCCTTGCATGTCTTCATACCAATGTTCGGTTTTCCCCTAGGAAAGAGTGTTTGTGCGTGCCTTCAGCATAAGGATGTATGCATGCTGCTATGTGTAAAAACATTAACATGACATATAGCTGCATGCATGCATACTTGCAACCAAACGAAGCCACTACAAAACATTATTCCCTGTGTGGAAAACCATCAAATCTTATAAGACATGGAAATACTACATTGATTAATAGTTGCTTAATCTGTGCATGCCATTTATGCTAAATTTGCTACCAACATTGGCAATAACAATATACATACCTGCAACCCTTTCACCGCACAGGACATGCCTTCTTAACATAAACAAAGTACTCAACTTTGACAGTTTACACTGTAAGTTATGTGACATATATAACATATGTGGTTACAGACCCTTGAACTCCTGTCTGACGTAAGTGGAGTAAACAAATAATGCTGGATCATGGACACTGTACATTCAACCATTACACCACACAGGCTATACATGCACAGTAAATCATGTGTAGCTTTGTAAGGGACAGGCCTGGTGACAAAAAGGGCCATGCAAGTAAAAGACAGGTAATCCAAAAGTTAACAAACACAAAACCCAAGAGTGAAATACCATAGTAAGGGTGTGGTTATTGACCTCTGCAGATCTTCACTAACAGCATACACTGAGTTTTCCTTGTAATGGCAGAGCCAATGGTGTCTTCCTTGCTCCATAAATGAACAATTTGTATGTGTCAATGCATTGGAGTATGCAAGGTAATGTTGACATCCAACGTTTAACCATACCTACCATACATAGTCAAACCACACAATGAAACAACATCACCAACAATTAAACTTTTTCAAACAGTGATCACTTTATTAAGTAACACATGTAGGGGCAGATTTTAAATACTTGCGCGAGCTCGTACTTTTGTTCGCGCAGCAGGTGCAAACAAAAGTATGCTGGATTTTATAAGATACGCGCGTATCTTATAAAATCCAGGGTCGGCGCGCGCAAGGGGGTGCACATTTGTGCAACCTGCGCGCGCCGAGCCCAGCACGCGCTGCCTGTTCCCTCTGAGGCCGCTCCGATTTCGGAGCGGCCTCGGAGGGAACTTTCCTTTGCCCTCCCTTCCCCTACCTAACCCACCCCCCCGGCCCTATCTAAACCCCCCCTTACCTTTGTCGGCAAAGCAGGCGTAACTTTGCGCGCGTCGGCCGGCTGCCCCGCTCCGGTCCCGGGGGCTGTTCCGGAGGCCGCAGCCACGCCCCCGGAACGCCCCAGGGCCGAAACCACGCCCACGCCACCACCCCCGAAACACCGCGCCCCGCCCCCTAAATGCTGCATCATCCCGCCACGCCCCCGACAAGAAGCCCCGGGACTTATGCGCGTCCAGGGGCTCTGCGCGCACAGGGGTTTTAAAATCCGCCCCGTAGTGCATTGCTTGAAATAATGTCACTTGCTTTCTTTATCGTATTCTGCAAAGACAAGATAGGTCATAGCACAGAACAAGGTACATTTTAATTCACTGCACATTCTGTGTTAACCTGAACAGTAATATATGCAAATACCATCATGACATATACAGATAATGCATGTTATCCTTAATGCAGAATGATGATTACAACCCATTACATTGGGGGATATTTACTAAGCATTTTTGCCATGTAAAAATATCTGGAAAAATCCTTCAGTAAATACGCCTCCGAAAGAGGAAGTAGCATAGTTGTTAACTCACAGAAAAATAAATGACACACATTTGTGTACATGTTATTACCACAGAAAGTGCATGTTGAAAGAGTGCACTTTAAGAGGAAAGGCAAAGGGCCAGACCAGCAATTTGCGAGTAAAGGCCCCACACACTGCATGTTCAAAAAGTGAACTCTAAGAACACAGCCAAAGGCCCCAGCCAGCACAGCTCAGCATGTAGTCAGCAGCAAACAGTAAAACTTGTAAGCAGCAGGAGAATGAGCAAATGGTTCAGCATGTAAGCAGCAGGAGTCAGAATGCAGACAGCACCATCAGCATCGCAGAAGCAGAAGACAGAGCAGCTTGGAGGCAGGAGGCCCAGGATGAGAAGGAGCGGCTTGGAGGCAGGAGGCCGAGGATGAGAAGGAGCAGCTTGGAGCCAGTACTTGCAGGAGATGAGATGACACCCCACAGCATGGAGCCAGCACTTGCAGGAGATGAGAAGAGATGACACTCCGCAGCATGGAGAGAGCCAGTTTCTTCAATCTAGACAGCACAGCAACTCTGTTGGTTGCAGATAAGGCCATTTTTTCCATCTAGATGGCACAGCAACTCTGTGATGAGCACATGGCCTTTCCTTGAAAACAGAGGCTCTTCAAGGCTCCTTACCACTTGGTGGGGGGGGGGGGGGGGGGCATTTTTTCTGCTTGGCCGACCCCTCCACTGTTGAGATTTTGCTGCACTGTTGTGGGGTGTCGATCCCATAGATGTGGCTGATGATTCTGATGGGAGTTCTGGCATTCGCTGCAGGATCTGGGTCATAACATATGTGAGATTACTAATAGCTGCAATGATAGTGTTAGCACTTTGGGTGCTGGCTGCCATGGCTTGCTGGAAGACGCGGTTTTGTTGCTGACCTGTTCTGCGGAGGTCCACATTTCGGCCCACAACAGCCAGACATCAGATGACGTGATGCCTTCTGGTGCTCGTGATGGTGGTGGTATGCGGGATGCTGGCAGGGGCCCTGCTAGAGCAGGTGTAGGGGCTGCTGGCAGAGGTGCAGATGGAGCCGGTGTGGGGGCTTCCAGAGGGCGTCCTGATGGAGGTGGTATGGGTGCTGGCAATGCTTGGCGCAAGAGTGCAGATATTGTTGATATTGGTGATGAGGGACTAAAAGGCTAGAGTGTTTAGCACAGCTGAGCTGGTGTCTGATTTGTGTGGGGTGCTGGTTGGGAGCTGCTACTGCGAATGTTGCCAGTCTGTGGGTGTTGGCCTGGGCAATGCTCCTCCAAATTTGTCCTTTAGCTGCTTTAGATGTCTTTGCTGCTCTGTTACTAAAGAGACTGGCAAAGTTCTGCAGGACCCCAGCAATAAGAAGAAGCTCGTTATCTGCCCCACTGAACCATATTGCACATAGTCTCTGCCGTACAGTTGGCTGACTGGCTGAAGGGGGTGCCACTTCTTTTCCTGGAGAGGTGTTCTTCCTGCCCTCATTCTCCATCCTGCTATCTTCTCCCACCCCTTCCTACCCCCCCTCCACCTGACCCTGCACTACCAACTCCCTTCCCGTCTGCCCTGTCTAACCCTATGCTGCTGTACTCCTCCCACCAGTCTTTCCTGTCTACCCCCTTCCCCCACCCTTCTATTCTTTCCCTCCTGCCTGTCTCTACATCTCCCCCTGTCCCTACTCCTACTCCCCCTGGCACTCCTCCACCTGCTCCCTCTACTTCCTCTTCCCCCTGCTATCCTCACCCCTCTTCTCTTCCCAGGTCTTTCACCCTCCATTCTCTCCTCCTTAGACACACAGTGTTCAGCTCCTGACACTCTTGCTCATACTCCTCACCCACTCATTTATTATTTATTTTATTTTATTTGTTTTCCGCTTTTTGCACTCTTTCAGCACTTCAAAGCGGATTACATTCAGGTACTGTAGTATTTCCCTATCCCCAGAGGGCTTACAATCTAAGTTCGTACATGAAACTCCTCCCTCACTCCTCCTCTGCTCTTCATACCTCCTCCACTCCTCTGCTCCTCCTGCACTCCACAGAAAATGACAGACAGGACTTACAGTTTCTTTCACGCCAACAAATATCACAAAAGACAAAGATAAAGGGAAACAAATGAGAACAAGTAACAGCACAACTCAATCAGAAATCGCAAAAAAACTACCTCCAAACTCCACAAGACCACTAACCTCCTCTCCTCCAATACCTGACACACCCTCGAAGATGGAGGGACAGGAAATGACTATTTATAGTCTGCAGAAAATATTGCATCGGATAATAACGTACCGTGGTACAAGATGACATTATATGACGACATACCGCAGCATGTATTAATACCTTCTACGATGCCGAAAACCATCAATTTGCATGAACACGCCCATTTGTTTTATCACACGCATTAGGCATGCAATATTACAGCATTTTGATGAATCGGCCTGAAAGAAATAGATTTCTTAACTGTAAAACATCCAATCATACCTACCATATATATTCTGCCCAAAATACACAAATCTCTAACCTCCCCACATGACAGACCTATTATTTCAGCCATTGGTTCACTTCTTGAACCCCTCTCCATTTTTATTGATAATTTTCTAAAACTAGCTGTGCCTGAGATCCCATCCTATGGTTTTGAGTTTTTTTTTGTTGGTTTTTTTTTTTTTTTTTTTTTAGCAATTTTTACATTTGTTGCTTATTTTTTTTACTTATGTTATGTCATTTATGATTATTTGCTTTTATATATTAGTTATTTATTCATATACTATTTATATTCTTATATATTTTTTATTTTTCTATGTATTTATTTTTTTAGAATATGCTATTTTTTATTACTAATAAATATTTTAATATTATTACTAATTATTTTTATTTTAGTGTTTTTTCAATAATTATTTTTTTACAATAATATTTCATTTTGTTTACTACACACTATTCCAGCCTTTCAATAGTAAAAACACTTGTATAGATGCCCATCAAACGGCTCTTGTAAGGATATGACATCAGAGTTGGTTTTGGCGGGCTTTTACTAAATTAAAACACTGCTGTCCAGTGCAGTCTGTCTCTAGCTCTCCTTACTGCCTGATTTGCCACAATAGTAAGATCACCGGAATAGTTCAGCACTACCGGAACTTGTTGGCATTATAGTGTGACTCCATAGTAAAAATTCCTCAAATTAATTTTCAAATATATAATGGGTAGATATGTATAAGTTTTGAATTACAAGAAGTATGGCACCATGGCACATTAGGTTTTATGGTATCTAAGGAAAGCATAATGTAAAAGTGTTAATTAAACAGTGCTTGCAATGACTTGATGTTCGAGTTAGGTTTGGCGGGCTTATATTGAATTAAAATGCTACTGCCCGATGCTGTTTGTCTTTTGCTTTCCTTATTCCCAATTTGTCATAATAGAAAGATTACCGGAATAGAACAGCACTACCGGAGTTTGTCGGCATTATAGCGTCTCTCCTCATTAATATTTTGTCTGCTTTCTCAAATTTATATTGGATTGATTTGTATCTATTTTTAATTATAACAAATTTGGTACCATGGCATTATAATTTTCTTAGCCTC
The DNA here is from genome assembly GCF_901001135.1 of Rhinatrema bivittatum. Classification (NCBI taxonomy): domain Eukaryota; kingdom Metazoa; phylum Chordata; class Amphibia; order Gymnophiona; family Rhinatrematidae; genus Rhinatrema; species Rhinatrema bivittatum. The sequence continues at coordinate 178,846,193 of NC_042622.1, forward strand.
TATATTAATTAGAACTACTAAACATTCATCCTTTTAAACTCTTCGGTTTAATAGTTAAGGGGCTATATTTGCCTCATTTCATTGAAATTAAAGGATAAATGCTACATGGTTTCTTTGTATATATTAATATGTTGTATTTTGACAGCTTTCAAGCATGCCAGCTCTCTGTATTTTATACAATTTAAGTGATCGCTGCTGCTGCTGCTGCTTCTTTCCAACACTGATCCACAAATATTTGTAGGCATGGGGTGAAAGTATTAACTTGTGGATTTTTTATTAATTGGAAGGTATGTAATTTATTCTTTCCAATATTTATTTAAAACTTTTCTATACCGACATTCATAGGAATATCACATCGGTTTACATTGAACAGGGGAAACAGTTAACTTTTGGAAAAGGAATTAGAAGTTACATGGAACAAGGGAGAACTGGAACTTGGGTGTATGAGTCGAGTACCAATTTTTTTTTCTCTCTCATCAATGAAACCCTGATTCATTACATTTATTATTTGTAATTAAGAGGGGCACAATGTGTGTATTAGGTTGATGTGTACTTTTTTTTTTTTTTTTCTCTTTATACATTTAACAAAATTATAACAAGAATTCCTCTTGATAAATGAAATACAGAGATGTTACATACAGGGGCAGATTTTAAAAGCCCTGCGCGCGTAAATCCAGCCGGATTTACGCACGCAGGGGACTTGCGCACTGGCGCGCCTATGTTGCATAGGCTGCCGGCATGCTCAAAGCCCCGGGGCTTTGCTTGGGGGGTGTCGAGGGGTCGTGTCAGAGGCCACCGAACCTGCCTCCGGGCCAGGGAATGGCGCGCCGGCAGCTGGCCGGCGTAACTTTCTGAACAAAGGTGGGGGGATTTAGAAAGGTTAGGGTGGGGAAGGGAGGGGAGGGCCGGAAAAAAAAGTTCCCTCCGAGGCCGCTCCGATTTCGGAGCGGCCTCAGAGGGAACAGAGGCAGGCTGCTCGGTGTGCGCAGGTACCCCCCTGCGCACGCCGAACCTGGATTTTATAACAGCTCGCGCATGTTATAAAATTGAGCGTAGGTTTGTTTGTGCCGGGTTGCGCGAACAAATCTACGCCCGCGTATAACTTTAAAAATGTACCCCACATTCTAACAAAGCTTCCAAACTTCAGAAATATAATATAATTGAAGAAAAACAAACAAACATCTTCAACATCTCTGCAATAAAGTCCACCAGTTAAGGGGGGGCAGGATTTACTCTACTTAAAGAAATTAAGGATAAATCCTTATTTTAACATACTAGCTAGATAGATACAGAGATCTTTAATTATATAGGACAAGCAGTTTCAATGTTGGCACTTGCTGGGGTTATGACAGCTTTCCCAATCAAAAATTGAGTCAGCTGTGGAGGGTCATAGAATATGTAGGTATTATTATTGTACTTTACAGAACATTTAGAGGGGAATTTCAGGAAAAATGACTCCCCCAATAAGCGAAACTTGTGGTTTTAACAGTAGAAAGGCTTTTCTTCTCTTTTGTGTCTCGCGAGAGACATCAGGAAAAACTCTTATGTTACAACCAAGAAATACTTCGTTTCTATATCGCAGACATAACGTGTGCACTTAATTTAGGATTTTTTGCTATTCCACTCACTATGATGCTTCTGTGGTTAAGTGGGGTACCGTGGCCGGTTTAAATCCCGACCAGGAGACGACGAGACAAGAAGGTGGCGTCTCAGACTCAGGTACATTAGGGAGTAGGTCAGGGAGGGGTGGCACATTCGCCGACCGGAATTGAGAGCAACCCTTCCACCACCCCACAGTGCACTGGGGCATGGGCTGGGGAAGGGGGGGGGGGGGGGGGGGGGGGGGAGTTGTCACAGCTTAAAAATGTAGCGAAGGCAGGGCCCTCACTGGTGCATAAGGAGATTTTTCGCAGCATAGGGGGAAGTTTTTGGTGTCAGGGGAGGGTAAGGAGCTGAGCACCAAGGGCTTTGCATAGGGGGAAAGCTTGGGGATGGCTATACGCAAAGCATGGCGCAGACCGAGATGATGGCCGGTCTGGGGGTGGCCCAATGAAGGCCTGGCATAAACAATAATCGGGGCCCGCAAGGCCAGGGGTGGGAGGAGGCGGCAGAACACTGCACGGAGCGGCATCGCACCATGCCTTATGGTGCTTTTTGCATGCGAAAACGCAATAAAGCAATTTGATAAATGACCCCCAAAACTTGTAAATTCCTAGGTTCAGGTTCCTAGGTTCAGAGCTCTCTCTTACCTGTTTTATGTTAGTTGCTCATTGCGTTTCTTTACTAATGGAGAAATTACTTACCTGATAATGTTTTCCTTAGTGTAGCCAAATGGACTCAGGACCAATGTGTAATGTGTTCCCCTGCTAGCAGATGGGAGACTGAGTCAGGTTTCAAAGCTGACGTCACCCTAGATACACCCCTGCAGTGACCTCAGCCCTTCAGTATTCTCTGCAAAAAGCCACTGTGGACATATATATTGAAGAACTTGATTAGAATTTGAATACAACTTGATTAACACACTTGATTAAAAACTGGAGACTGCCAGTGTACTCAACCAACATAAGCGTCGAAACTCAGCCATACTGTAGATGCCCTGAACTAGGAGTTACCCGTAATCATATGGACTCTAGGTTCGCCTCATGGTCGGTTCCTTGGCGCCTCTCCCGGGCAGCCATAGGTGGGATGCTGAGTCCATCTGTCTACACTAAGGAAAACGAAATTATCAGGTAAGTAATTTCTCCATTTCCTAGCGTGTACCCAGATGGACTCTGGACAAATGGGATATACAAAAGCTATGCCCGAACAGGGCAGGAGGCTGCCTGTGGTCCATCTAGCACCGCCCTTGCAAAGGCTACATCCTCTCGGGCCTGGACGTCCTGAGAGAAGGTGTGTAGGGAAGACCACATCACTACTCGACAGATGTCGGCGGGCAACAGTAGCTTAGCTTCCACCTAGGATACCGCCTTGGCCCTTGTAGAATGAGCTTTGACCTGAAGGGGTAAAGGCTTCCCTGCCTCTACGTAAGCTGCCTTGATTACTTCCTTGATCCAGTGAGCTATAGTGGCTCATGAAGCCGCTTCGCCTTTATTCTTCACGGCGGGAAGAAACAAGTGATATGTCTTGCGCAGCGGTTCAGAGCGCTCCAGATACTGATGTGCAGATGGCGAAGAAGGCGGGAGTCTTCCTTGTCCTTGTGTCCCTCTGGGGACGGTAAGGAGATGGACTGATTCAAGTGAAACTCAGAGACCACCTTCGGTAAGGAGGGGATGGTGCGAAGCTGTACTGTTCCTGGAGTAAATCGAAGGAATGGCTCCCGACAGGTCAGTGCCTGTAGTTCTGAGATGCGACAAGCCGAGCATATCGCCAAGAATACCGTCTTTAGTGTTAATAGGCGTAGTGACAGACTGTGCATTGGTCTGAAGGAAGGCCCTGCTAGGAAGTCCAATACTAAATTGATGTTCCATAGGGGGACCGGCCCCTTTAAGGGTGGGCAGAGTTGTTTAACCCCATTTAGGAAACAGGCCAAGCCCAGATGCACCAACAGACTGTTTCTGAAGGAGAGGGCTGCCACCTGGACCTTGAGGGAGTTGAGGGACAACCCTTTCTTCAGGCCAGGGGATCTTAACCATTCGTGGGGGAACCCCGCAGCCCTCACACCAGGCCTTGAATATTCTCCAAATCCGTATGTATGCCAGGGACGTTGAGAACTTCCATGCATGGAGCAATGTGGCGATCATGGCCGCCAAGTAACCACGCTTCTTCAGGCAAGCCCTCTCAAGGGCCAGACCCTAAGAGAGAATAGAGATGGATCTTCATGAAGAATCGGGCCCTGCTGGAGAAGGTCCCTGTTTGTGTGGGGGGAGGGGGGAGAGACAGAGGATTCTCCACAAGGAGCCTCTGCATGTCTGCGTACCACGGGTGTCTGGGCCAATCCGGGGCCACCAGGAGGACTAAACCTATGTGGTGTTCAATCCTGCTTATGATCTTGCCCAGTAGAGGCCATGGGGGAAAGGCGACAATCCCTTGGGAGTGCTGATCTGTCTGCGAATGAAGAACCGGGGGACTTTCGCATTGTGAGATGTGAACAGTAAGTCCATGGATGGGAGGCCCCAGTGATCTACTATGAGCTGGAAGCCTTTGGTCGACAGCATCCATTCCCCCAGGTCCAGGCTTTCCCTGCTGAGAAAATCCGCTGTGATGTTGTCTTTTCCCACGATGTGGGAGGCAGAGATCCCTTGTAGGTTTAACTCCGCCCATTCCATAAGGGGGTCTATTTCCAGAGACACCTGGTAGCAACTGTTGTTGTGTTGTCTGACATCACCCTGATTGCTTGCCTCTGGAGCCTGCAGGCATGCTAGACTGACCGCTTGAGCTTCCAGGCAGTTTATGTTCCAGTTCACCTCTTCCTTGGTCCATTGTCCCTGGGCTGTCAGTTCCTGACAGTGAGCTCCCCACCCTTGGAGGCTCGCATCTGTCGTGAGGACGATCCAGCTCAGAAGGGACAGGGTTACGCCCTTGCTTAGGTGGATTTCCGGTAGCCACCACTGGAGCCGAGAGCATACCTCCGTTGGTAGGTGGAGCCGAATCAAGTAGTCGTGGGACAGTGGGTTCCAGCATGACAGTAGGGCATGTTGGAGAGGCTGCATGTGGACCTTTGCCCACGGAACTACTTCTAGAGTTGATGTCATGTCATGTCATGAGGCCGAGGACCTGTAGATAGTCCTACACCTTGGTTGTCAACCGGCGTACTTGGTCCATCAGTTTACTCCTTCTCAGGGGAGGGAGGAAGACCTTGTTCTGCTTGGTGTCGAATCGGGCCCCCAGGTACTCTAAGGACTGGGAGGGCTTGAGGCTGCTTTTGTCCATGTTCATGACCCAACTGAGTTCCTATAGGAGGGACCTGACCCTGCTGGTCACTTGGAGGCCCTCTTCCGATGACTTTGTCCGCATCAGCCAGACGTCCAAGTAGGGGTGCACTTGGATCCCTTCTTTCCTCAGTGCTGCCGCCATGACCACCATAATTTTGGAGAATTGTCTGGGGCGGTTGCAAAGCATAGAAAACGCTAGTGGTCTTGATTGACTGAAATATGAAGATAGGTTTTGGAGAGGACCAGGGAAGTTAAGAATTCTCCCAGTTGCACTGCCATTATGGTGGAGCAGAGAGTTTCCATGCAGAAATGCAATATCCACAGATGACTGTTAACGATCTTGAGATCCAGGATAGGTCTGAATGAGCCCTCTTTCTTGGGCACGATAAAATAGATGGAATAACACTCCATATTTACCTGGATGTAGGTACCGGAGTTATAGCCCTCAGACTGAGAAGCCTTATAAGTGTGGATTCCACTGCCAGTTTCTTGAGCTGGGAGTGACAAGGTGACATCATGAACCTGTCCCAAGGGATGCTATGAAATTCCAGAGCATAGCCTTCTCGTATGATGTCCAGTACCCATGTGTCCGACATGATCTCGACCCACTGCTGGTAGAAGAGGGAAAGTCAGCCCCCTATCTCCTCTTCCCGTGGATGGGTCAGGCCAACTTCATTGGGAAGCTCAGGTCGAGCCTGAGCCCGAATGCGTTCTTCTTTTGGATTGCCAGTTCCGAAAGGACTGAGACCTCCCTGAAGGTTGAGGTGACTAGAACGAAGGGTTTCTGTAGGGCCGGACGCATTGGGAGCCCCTGGCCTGACCCCTCATGGGTGAGGGTTACTGAGACCTCTTTTTCCTGTCTTCCGGTAGTCGAGGCACTGGAGATTCACCCCACTTACTGGCTAACTTCTCCAACTTTATTCTGAATAGGAGGGTTCCCTTAAAGGGCATCTTTGTGAGGTTTGCCTTAGAAGTTGTGTCCATTGACCAGTTTCACAACCACAGCTGTCTTCTGGCTGCCACGACTGAGGCTCCTCCTCTGGCCAAGGTACGCACTAGGTCTGAGCTTGCATCTGCTAGGAAGGATGCGGTGGGTTGGGTTGCCTTCCCAACATGCACCCCAGAGCTATCTGCCTCTCTCTCTTGAGAGGAACAGACACACGCACGCGCCACCAGGACACAACAGGAAGCGATCTGCAGTGTCATTACTATCGCATCAAAGGCTTGCTTAAGGATGGATTCCAACTATCGTGAGTATCCTTCAAGGCCGCTCCTCCCTCTACAGGGATAGCTGTTCTCTTTGAGACGGCGCAGACCAGTGCATTTCCTGAAAGTGGATGCCGGCAATCCTTGACCACTGGGTCCAGAGAATACAAGGCCTCCAAGGCCTGACCTCCTTTAAAGCTTGCCTCCGGGGTGTCCCATTCCAGGTCAATCAACACCTGGTGGCTTCCAGCATCCGGAAATAGCAAGAGGCTTTCTGAAGAGACACCAGGATGGGGTTCTTCTTTGGTTCTGCCATAGGGGCCGTGCCCAGAACTCCCAGAATCTTCAGGGTCTGGGAGACTAGAGCCAGTAATTCATCTCTGTGAAAGAAACAAAGCATGGTCTAGTATTGTTCCAAGCCTGGAGGGATTTCCCTGTCCTCCAGTGAATCCCTGTTGTCGTGGTGTCTGGGTCAGTCAGGGATACTCTTGGTGAGGCGTGGCATCTTGAGGCCCATAGACAGGGCAGAGAGAGTGAGGCCCTCCCAGCTGGTGTTCAACCCGGGCAGGGACAGGGGCTAACTGCACCTTAACAAAGGCTTGCAGGCCCTAAAAATATTCCAACCAAGAGAAGGCCACTGGATCCATATTTGGCCCAGGGGGAACCGGGGTAGGGGCCGCTGAACTGCCCTCTCCTGGGGAGGATGCATCCTGGAATTCTCACGCCTGGGGAACTGCCGGATAAGGTCGCAGCTGACCCGGCCTCCAACTGGGATGGTCCTGTCTTGGAAAAGTTTTGAGAATCCAGCCCTCCCTGGGCCTCCTCACAGTTTTGACATGCACGATTCCAGGTCATATTAGGGCCGCACAGACACTCCCTCTGTGCGGCCCTAATATGGCGCAGAGGAAGTGTCACCTGAGCTTCTTTGCTGCTGGGGCCATAGCCTCTGTGGTTTGTGCGTTTAGCCGGTTATTGTCTATTGGGCTCGCACTGACTCGCCTCGGCACGCGTATATCTAAGTGGCCGTCTGTACGCGAAGTTATGCACGGCAGTTAGTATAGCTGTGTTTAAAAAAGGATTGGATAAGTTCTTGGAGGAGAAGTCCATTACCTGCTATTAAGTTCACTTAGAGAATAGCCACTGCCATTAGCAATGGTTACATGGAATAGACTTAGTTTTTGGGTACTTGCCAGGTTCTTATGGCCTGGATTGGCCACTGTTGGAAACAGGATGCTGGGCTTGATGGACCCTTGGTCTGACCCAGTATGGCATTTTCTTATGTTCTTATGTTGGGTGCACAGAAGGCTGGCCTACACCACGCGTACCGATGAAGGGGGGTAAATGGCGCCGCACCAAACCGTGCAAGATGGCGGCACCCTCAATCGCCATGTGGAGTATGCTGAGCCTGAAGCGGGGCCTAGCCCACCAGGGGGCTGTTCAACCCACTCAGAAACCCCCTTCCCTCACCCGAACAGGATCGGGAGCAATGTCGGTACGGAGCACCAAGCAAGGAGACAGGAGGAAAGACTTACCAAGCCCCTTCCACGTCTCTGGTTCCTTCGGAAATCTTCTCTACCTACCTGGTTTCAGGTAGGTAGGTAGATAGCAGATATTTGTATAATACACAAATGTCTTATTCTATTTCAAATTCTTTTCTTATCTTTGTAATATAATATTAATTAATTTAGTATAGTTAATTTTAACTAGAGATGTTTATTAGGAGGGTTTATTTGAATCAATTGTAATTTCTCTTTTTCATTTCTATTGCTTCTCTTTTGTTTATTATTTTATTTTTATATTTTATTTTATTTTTATATTTTATTTTATTTTACTTTATTTACTTAATTAGTTATTATTTAAGTTTATTTTACTTTATCTCTACTTTAATATTTGTTTATTATTGTAAACCGTTTTGGTGAGCGTTCTTGCTTTTGAAAGACGGTATAGAAATGTTTTAAAATAAATAAATAAATACCGAATGAGTACAGAGATGGTCTCTGACTGCGGGGGGAGAGGGCTTAGGCCTTCACCACCGCGCTTGACTTCTGCACCCGCTGCCTTTCAGCTGCTTCAGCAGCAAAGTCCACGCTGGAACCCGACTAACGGACCAAGGCACACCTCTTAAGGGATCTTGGAAATCGCCTCAAGAATTCTCAACTGGGGGCAGGACCATTAGGTATCACTGCAGGAGAGAGGGGCTCAATCTTCCTTTCAGTTAGAAGGTAAAAATGTTCATTTCTCCTTTGGATTAGTGCTGCAATCCTGATAACACTGCTGCTGGTATGGGGATAGCATCTACATCTGCTAGGAGACGGAGAGATACTGAAGGGCTGAGGTCACTGCAGGGATATATCTAGGGCGACATCAGCTTTGAACCTTGACTCCATCTCCCATCTGCTAGCAGGGGGAACACATAACCCAGTATTCCTGAGTCCATCTGGCTACACGCTAGGAAATTCTTGCTTTATATGTTCACGGTCAGTTTTATATTAAATAAATGTGGCACAGATTGTATACTGTTTCATCAATTCTGGTTCTCTAATAGATCCTGATGCCTCATACTACAGCCACCACCTCCACTGCAATTTTCAAGCACATTCATTGACTGTGACTACATTACATTTTTAATTTATATGCTGCCCTCCTTCAAGAAGGACCGACAGCAGCTTACAACATAGCAGCAGTTACAAATTGTAAGACTGAAGCTACAGTTTCTTGATATAGTAAAGTTGTCATTAAATCTATAAGGATGCAATCACATTAAAAATCTGCAGGGAAGTAGGAGAGACAAATTACGTTTTTAAAAAATGGTAACAGAAAAAGGATTAATAAGTCAATTTTCAAGCTGCTTGGATTGCTGCACAGTCCGCAGATACCTTTTAACCACAACAATTAATAAAAGTATGTGTGTGCTCCATTTCTAAAGCTGCCGTGGAGACAACTTATCTGCAGACATTTGCATAAGGATAACAATGTGTGTAGATCTGGAAATGTAAACTGCATGCATTATTTTTGTCTCCCATGCCCCAGAAACACCTTCCTAATGCAGCTAAAAGTACGTGTTGTGAAACCCGCACATGACAATTAGCGGTCAGCCTTTTCACCCTATTAAATTGGTACTGATCCAAGGAAGTAGCTTTTGAAAACTGTCAGCCCCCACAGGGTGGCCAGGTCCCTTTAAACAACTGTGCACCGCTCATGAGTACAACAGACCTTGAATTAAATTCAGGGAGTCTTACACTGACACGCATTCTTTAGTCTTGTTTTCTTAGAGTTTAAGAATGAAGGGAAGCCTATCCTACTTCACTGGCTCGCTTTTCCTCATTCATTTGTCTTCAAGTGCTCGCTCTTTGCAGTTGTGAGAGGCTGCAAATGTAATTGCCATATTACTGGGACTTGAAACACAGCACTAGTCCAGGGATTTACTGGCTGGAAGGATAAAAGAAAAAAATAATTTTTTTTTTTTAGAATGTTTTATTAGGCCGCACCCCTTTTGAGCTTCAGGACAAGAAGTTTGGAAAACCTTTAAAGAAAAGCATCTTTGTTCAAAAATGATTATAAATATTTACACATTTCAACAAAGAAGCTTAAAGCGCCTCATAAACAGAATCAACAAGTATCTACTAGAGGACTTATTATTGGAGGCGGTACACAGCTACCCTTACATCACCTAATTATCATTGCATCCGTATGTCACAGGAATAACTCACTAACAAAAATTTAGAGCAGAGAGGAGGACCTAGATAGGTCTTAATTTCAATATTCTCTCACTAGAAAAGTAGAAACCAGAACATTTTCTGAGTAAGTTCTACTAAGAAAAGGAAAACTGGTTCTTACCTGCTAAATTTTGTTCCTGTAGAACCATGGATCAGTCCAGACTCCTGCATTTTGCCTCCCTTCCAGCAGATGGAGACAGAGAAAGTTTCACAGGCACTGCCTCTTAACCCAGTGTACCACCTGCAGCTCCTCAGTATTAATTGATACCCAAGCAGAATTTTAAAAATAAAAACAACATTAAACAAAACTACCACTATAAAATACCATGAACGAGCAGAGGAAAGAGAAAAATTGTCAAAACAAATTTAAAGAGAAATCCATGCCATTCTTCAGAAGATTTCTAATATTAAGGAAAAAAAACAGATCGAGCGGACTCTCCACAATATTCTCCCCTTTGCTGGGCGGGATTCTGGACTGATCCGTGGTACTACAGGAATGAAAATTAGCAGGTAAGAACCAAATTTTCTTTTCCCTGTACACCTGGATCAGTCCAAACTCCTGGGATGTTCCAAAGCTTCCCTAACCAGGGTGGGACTGCGAGAGTCCCGCTCAAAGAACACTTTCGCCGAAGCTACTGGATGGAGGAGGTTTGGACATTCAACTGGTAGTGTCTGGCAAAAGTATGCAATGATTTCCAAGTGGCCGCTCTAAAAATCTCCTGAGGCGACACCAACTGACATTCTGCCCAGGAAGTCACCTGTGAGAGCCCTTAACCCCTCCGGGTTAGGACGACCGCACATGTAAGCGGAACCAATTGCTTCTTTCAACCAACGAGCAATCGTGGCCTTTGAAGCTTGCTGACCCTTTTTAGCCCCACTCCATAGGACAAAAAGGTGATCCGAGAGTCTGAAGCTGTTAGTGACCTCCAGATATCGCAATAAAGCTCTCCTGATGTCTAGTCGTCGCAATTCCTTAGCATGAGGAGTATCAGCCTCCAGACTCGAAAAGGCTGGACGTTCCACTCTCATGAAATGCCAAAACGATCTTAGGGAAGGAGGGAACCATCCACAAAGAAACTTCAAAGTCCGAAATCCAAAGAAAGGGTTCCCTGCAAGACAGGGCTTGGAGCTCAGACACTCGCCTAGCCAAACAAACAGCGACAAGGAAAACAACTTTATGGTAGCCCTTTAAAGGGGTTCATAAGGCACTGCACATAAGCTCTTGAGCACAAGACTGAGGCTCCAAGAAGGACAAATCTGTCGAGGAGGGGGCCACAAGTGTTTCTCTCCCTGGAGGAAATGCATGACATCCAGATGCACAGCCAAGGATGCCCCTTCGATCTTGCCTAATAAACAGCCTAGGGCAGACACCTGAACCCTCAAGGAATTGAAGGACAGCTCTTGTGATAGATCCTTTTGCATAAAGGCAAAGATCTGAGACACTGAAGCTCTCCTAGGTGCAACATCCCGCTTTGTACACCAAGACTCAAAGACCCTCCACACCCAGACATACGCCAGGAATGTGGAGGTCTTGCAAGCTTGGGGAAGAGTAGCAATAACAACCTCTAGATACCCTTTCTTTCTTAATTGCCTTCTTTCAAAAGCCGATCCGCCTGATCGAAAAAGATAGGGTGCTGCCTTAGAAGATTTTGCAGATGGTCCAGCCTCAGGGGACCGTCTACTGCGAGATTGACTAGATCCGCAAACCAAGGTCAACGAGGCCACGAGAATCACTCTTCCTGGATGGATCTCTATTCTTCTGAGAACTTTGCCCACTAGAGGCCAGGGCAGAAATACGTAAATCAGAACTTCGTGAGGCCAGGGCAGGACTAGTGTGTGTCCGTTCCTTCCACCCCAAACTCCCTTTTGCGACTGAAGAAGCAGGGCACTTTGGCATTCTTGTGGGTCGCCATGAGATCCAAGTGAGGCTTGCCCCACTTGTTTGAGATGAGGGTCATCGCTTCATCTGATAACTTCCATTCTCTGGGGGTCAACTGCTGACGGATCAGGAAATCCATCTGCACATTGCTCGAGTATGCTATATGTGACGCCGCTAACCAGGCGAGTTTCTGTTCTGCCCATGACATCAGCATCTCCGCTTCCCTGGCCATCGCCTGACTCTTGGTTCCCCTTTGGAGACTGATGTAAGCTACTGTCGTTGCATTGTCAGAGAGGATTCGCACCGCTTGATTGTGCAAGAGTGGGAGGAAGGCCTGAAGTGCTAACCACACCACCCTCGTTTCCAATAGATTGACTGAACCTGAAGTTTCTTCCGTTGACCATTGGCCTTGCACCACTTGGGACTGACACACAGCTCCCCCAGCTGGAGAGGCTGGTGTCATTAGTGACTACCACTCACTCAAGATCCACTCTTCACGTCAAATTGTACCATGCAAGCCACCACGAAATAGACTGGACCTGGCAGACTCGGTAAGTGGAAGAGGGAGATGAAACTGCTCCGACTTCTGGACCCACCGAGAAAGTAGTGCCCTCTGAAGAGGTCTCATATCAACAAACGCCCAAGGAACAAATTCCAAGTTGAGGCCATTGAGCCCAGGACCTGTAAATAATCCTAGACCCTGATCTCCAAGAGATTCCAGACCTGTGACTGCAATTTGCAGATTCGCTCCTCCGTGAGGAAGGCTTTCCTTAGATAGGTGTCGAAGTATGTTCCCAAAAAGTCCAGGACTGAGACGGAGACAGGTGGCTCTTGGCGAGGTTGATCATCCTGCCTAGAGATCTCGAGCGGTCCATGACGAGATCCACTGACTGGCAACACAGGTCCTCTGACTTCACCCAGATGAGCCAGTTATCCAGATATGGGAGGACCTGGACACCCTGCTTCCTGAGCGCCGCCGCCATCACCATCATCACCTTGAACGTTCTGGGGGCGGTGGCTAGACTGAAGGGCATAGCGCAAAATTGGAAATACTGACCAAGGATCATGAACCTGAGGTATCTTTTAATTAACAACTTTTCTATACCGACATTAAAATACACATCATATCGGTTTACATTTTAACGTAAAAAAGGTGGAAATTACAAAACAGGGAAAGGGGGAACAGGGCAACTGATAAATACAAAAGGAAGCACAGAGGCGAAATTTAGCAAAATGAAAACTAAAGAGAATACAGTATGCAAAAAGTAAAACATATCTACAAATATATAAGCAGTAGTATGTGGCTACATGGAGTCATCAGAGAGCAATTGAGAGGTGTCATGGAGCGACGGGAGGAGTAAGAGGTGCCGGGGAGGTGGATAGTAGTCGAACGAGGAAAATTAATCAGGGAAAGCCTGGTGAAAGAGCCAGATTTTTAGCATTTTTCTGAACTTAAGAGGGCATGGCTCCAAACGAAGGTTAAGGGGTAGCGTGTTCCAGTGCATGGGGCCAGCAATCGACAAGGCACGGTCCCTGGTGGCTGTCAGACGAGCCTTTTTAAGTGGGGGGACTTGTAAGGTGTATTTGCGGTTCGCTCTGGAGGGGCGGGAAGAATGAGTAAGTTGTAAGGGTTCACTGAGCCACAAGGAGTTATAGTTGTGGATGGCTTTGTGAATGATAGTGTATTGAACAGAATGCGGTATGTGATGGGGAGCCAGTGTAGGTCCTTGAGGATGGGGGTTATATGGTCTGATTTACGAGCATTGCTTATCATCCTTGCCATTGCATTTTGTAAAATCTGGAGAGGTTTGATGTTTGAGAGAGGAAGGCCCAGGTACAAGGAGTTGCAGTAATCTAGCTTGGAGGTTAAAGTGGCTTGGCTGACTGTTTTGAGGTCTTGTGTGTGGAGAAGGGACTTGAGCTTCTTTATGACCATAAGTTTATAGAAACCTCCTTTAATGACAGAGGAAATATGGTTTTTTAGGTTCAGGTGCGTGTCCACAAAGACGCCTAGGTTCCGTACAGGGTGATGAGAAGTGAGTGTAGCAATCCTGGGGTCATTAGAAGGGGACAGTTTGAGGGTCTGTTGGTTATGGATGAGGAGGAGCTCAGTTTTAGCGGAGTTCAGGGTAAGCTGGAGGGAGGTCAGGAGAGTGTTAATGGAGGTGAGCATTTCTCCCAGAAGTTTAAAGTAGCAGATAGTGATTCTCGGATGGGGATGATGATTTGAACATCATCAGTGTAAATGTAGAATTTGAGACCAAGATTTGAAAGATGATGACAGAGGGGGAGGAGGTAAATATTGAATAGAGTGGAGGAGAGGGAACAACCTTGGGGCACCCCTTGTGGAAGAGTAAAGGAGGAGGATTCTGAGGAGCTGAGTTTAACGGAGAAACGTCTGCTAGGTAGGATCTTAACCACAAGAGGGCTGAGCCATTTATGCCAATGTCAGTAAGGCGAGAGATGAGCAGATTGTGGCTTATCGTGTCAAATGCCTTTGATCTTTGATGATGTATCTTTGATGATCCAGATCTGGATCTTTGATGATCCAGATGAAATGCAATGTGTAGATAGGTCTCCATCAGGTCCAAGGATGCTAGAAATTCTCCGCTTCTCATGGTTGTTATAACTGACCACAGAGTTTCCATCCGGAAACGGGGCACCTTGAGAGTCATGTTCACCTTCTGGAGATCCAGTGTGGGTCGGAACGACCCCTCCTTCTTTGGTACCATGAAATAGATGGAATACCATCCTGTCCCTTTTTCCTCCCGGAGGATGGGAACAATGGCTCCCACCATTCTCAGCCTGTGGATGGTGTGTTGCATGACCAGCTTCTTCTCAGGAGAAGCACACGGGGACACCAAGAACAGACTTCTTAGAGGACAAGCAAATTCTAAGGCGTAACCTCTTTCTATGATACTTAAGAATCCACTGGTCCAATGTGATTTTGACCCACTCTTCGTAAAAAAGGGTCAACTGACCCCCGATAGCTAGCACCAAGGAGTGGGTTGGCCATTTCTCATTGCGCAGTCTTGGGATTGGAAGGCCCATGGCCTGTACTATCACTGTTGGGTTGCCGGTTCCGAAAGGACTGGGACCTCGCTGAGGCCTGCCTCTGGTATGCACCCGGATTCCTGCTCTGGTGAGGATGCCTTTGGTTCTGAAAACTAGACTGAAGGGGAAGAAACCCTTTGGATCATTTCAGCCTGTCTTCTGGCAACTTATGCAGCTTATTCTCCCCCAAGTTCTTGATAAGTTGTTCCAAATCTTCACCAAAAAGAAGCTTGCCCTTGAAGGGGAGAGCCCTCAACTGCACCTTGGATGAAATATCTGCTGACCAGTTGCGGAGCCATTAAAGCCTCCTGGCCCAGACAGCCAACACCATGGTTCTGGAAGAAGTGCGCACAAGATCATATAAGGCATTCGCTCCATAGGCCACCGCTGCCTCCATGTGCTTCGCTTGCTCCGACTCCTCCAGCAACAGGTCTCTAGCACTCTAACTGCTGTACCCATCGCAAGCTGGTGCAGAGCAAAAAAGAGCTACACACTGCTGCTCTTATATCCAGAGCAGACAATTAAAAAATTCACTTCAGGTACACCTCAAGCTTCCTGTCATGAAGGTTGTTCAAAGCCGCCTCACTAGCCACCGGGACAGTAGTCCACGTCGTGACTGCGGACACTGAAGCATCCACCTTGGGCACCTTGAGTAGCTCCAGCGCCTCTTCGGGTAGAGGATACATTTTATCTATGGCCCTGCTGACCTTCAGGCCAATCTCATGACTGTCCCAATCCCTGACGATTGTTTCACCATCCTATGAAAAGGGAAGGTAGTGGCTGGACCTCGCAGACCAGCTGAGTCCGGGTCCTGCTCCATCTTCGGTACAGAAATCCCCAGCTCTGCTAAGATATGCAGGATTAAAGGAGCAAGCTCATCCCGCTGAAAAAAAATCAAACACAGCCCCCTGGGATTGTCCCCTTCCAGGGGAGGCGTCATTTCAGGGTCCTCCTCCCCCGGGTCCTGTCCTGAAGTGGGCAGAGGGTTATCCAGAAGGTCCTCCAAGGGCAATAGCGGATCTATGTCCCCTGCCGAAGCAGCAGGAAACGTGTTGGTTGGCTGCGGGGACGGACTACATCTGGGAGAAAAAGGCCGCTTGGCACTCCTAGCCAAAAAGGCCTGGTGCATGAGAAAAATAAATTCTGGAGAAAAGGCGGGGAGGGGGGGGGGGGGAATCCAACTCAACACCCACCGCGGAAGCGAGATCCCCCCTCTCCCAGCCCTTCCAAGCCCCCCTGGGGCTGCTATGTATCGGCGACGACATCGGAGGGAATTCAACTCCCCCAGCCAGTCTCTCCTCTGATCGCGTGGGAGAATTCAAAATGGCCGCTGTTCCCGTGCTGATCTATGACAGAATGGCCTTGACAGGAGGAGGAGAGCGAACCCGATGAGACTCCCACCGCTGGGAAAGAGACCCCGCCCCACTAGGGAGGCATCGAGAGCACAGGCCAACCCATGACAAACGTGGGAAAGGCTCCTCACAGGCCACACAGCAAGAGGTACGTGACCTAATCAGGTCCTCCCGAGGGAAATGCTAGGGCCGCGCCGAGAACGAACCACTAACCTGGAATCTTCCCCTCTCTGCCACTCAGGAAGCAGGGAATGCCTGAGAGAGCAGAGAGCACAGTCAAGCTGTCTCTTTCCAGTTTGGTCCCTCTTTTTTTTTTTTTTAATTAACATTAAAAAAAAATAAACTTACCCGAGAAAAAACAGACAAACTATCCTCTCCTGAACGGCAGAGGAATGGCAGAACTTATTCTGGGAGGGGACGGAGCCAGACCACTGACTATCACCCCGGCACGCCAGCCTGAGCAAATTTGGGGTCCCCAAAACCTGCTCACTCCAGTCTGCTACCAGGAAGGAGGGCCCCACCAGGACCTACCAACTTCCTAGGAGGCAAAGTGCTCCGGAAAAAAAATTAGAGCTGCCAAGAAATGAAAAAAAGAAGACTAAGGACAGAATTTGTGGGGGGGGTTTTGTTCTTGCTTGGTCAGAACTGCAGGTTTTGCACCACCTTCATCTGCTGGAGACAGAAAAATACTGAGGAGCTGCAGGTGGTACACCGGGTTAAGAGGAGGTGCCTGCAAAGCTTTCTCTGTCTCCATCTACTGGAAGGGAGGCAAAACCCAGGAGTCTGGACTGATCCGGATATGTGCAGGGAAGGGGGATTTCCACATCTCTACTGGAATTATGTAGTTAGACCCATGATGCATCTTTCTTTGATGCTTATGGAGGTAGGAGAATAGATGTGCCAGGTCTGCCTTACCTTACCTTAAACTGGAGTGCAAAGCATGTTAAATAATATATATGACCTTTTTTGCCTTGATACATCAGAGAGTGCTCGGGCTGGAGAACCATCCAGTTGCAGCCATCACCCAACGTCATTACATCTGTTGGATGTCTGACCTTCCAATCAGAGCTAGGTTCCCAAGATAAAAAGTTAACATTGTTTCTCCATCTTCATGCCAGTATTTTCTAGTGTTACATGATAATCACCAAAATTTTAAAGTAATATTTTTGATATGTAAAAAATATATAATCAAACAGTTACAAAACATGTACAGGAGAAGAACAGCTAAAGAAAAGGAAGTGCCACTGTGGATGGTATCAATCGACATATTGACCACACCGGTGATAACATTTGATTGCAGGAAGAAAAGTAACTGGTTTCTAGCAACAGCATCAATTAGACAAATATTTGGAACTTTTATTCCCTCCTTTGGTGACACTTTCTCTGAATCATACTTTTCACTGCTTGTGTTTGCTGGATTCAAAAGGTTCCAAGAACAAGGTATGTTGCATTTATTCACCAGGTGTTTTGCAAACACCAAAATTAGGTCACTTAGCAAAATAAAGGAGAAGAAGGAAAGACACTGACCCAAGATCCAGATGCAGAATGTCAGGTTGGCCATTCTGCGGGATGCTGGCTCCACAAAGGTACAAAGCAGATGAAAAAATGTGAAAAGTATAAAGCTGGTCAGCAGTAATAAGCAGGTCACTTGGATCCAGTCTTTGACTAAGGATCGCTTCTTTAGCGCATACAGACCCACCTGCACACCAACCATATAAATAGTCACATATCCAAACAGTGAGAATATTCCCTCTCTGTTTGCATTTAAAAAACCAAGTCTTGAGCCTCTAGCATCACTTCCATGCAGAATGAACATCTTCAGTTTAGTCGTTTCAAGAATCAGCTGATAAAATATGCCAGTAACTGCTGCGATAAGCCAAGACTTATTTACTGGAAAGACCATCAAAAGCAGTGATGCCACCACTCGTACAACTGCTAAAGTGAAAAAAAAGTTCCAGTGCATGCCATACTCACTGACATGTTCATGGTACCCTATGGCTTTAACACTGATTAATCGCCCTAGTCCCAGAAAAATTAATGGCCAAACAGACAACAGTTGCCTGGCCACAATGGGGAATTTGGACATCAACAAACCATGTCTTTGTCTAGCTTCAGGAGAAACGAGAGCATTGGCAAAAATAAATGCACCCACTCCAAAATCCATGACCCCTGTCCCGTATGTCTCCGTTTTAGCATAGCGCCTGGGAAACAATGGGAAATCCACAGCCAAAATGGAGATGGTGGTTAATAAATTAGTAAAAACACGCAATGAGGTTACTGATGGGAGAGACTTAGAATCTAAGTTTCTTTCCTGAAAGGTTTTGATAATTTTTTGAAATGGCGCTTTAATATTGTTGTTTTTTGCCCTGTAGATTTTATATAACAATGTGAATGCCAGTGTAGCAATGGTAAAGGGCACAAGGAAAAGGATGTCAGCTAAAATTGTGCAGCTCAAGACAAGAGGAACCACCAGCAGAAGAAAGTCTACCAGCAAATTAATTCTCCATGAACGTGAAGGTTCTCCATGTTGCAGATGATATGAAATCAACAGCAGCCCTCTGAAAAGCATGCAGAGTGGAGGCACAGTTGAACCCACAGTGATTTCTGTCACGCTAGTTCCATTCAGGTTACTGACAAAGACTTCCTTGAGCACCTTGTCTGACATTTTCTTAACCTGCAAAATAAAAATTAAGCAGCAATAATGTGTTTAATTAAGACTTTTTGAGAATTTGTAATGAACACAAAGAAAAATTGTATCCCTAATAATTCAAATGTCAGATGTACTAAGTTTTTACTGATTTTATCTTAATAAATCTGTCCAAAAGTGAAGATAATTAGTTAAGTGGCTAGACTAAGAACAATTATTTTAATACTACTTTTGCAATGCAAACTCTCATCCCAGACATGGAGGGCGATTCAGGAGGGCTGAGGGAAGTGTCAATGCCTGGTTTGAATTTGACTTTGCTAAGACTGCCAGCAGCATTGGTAGTGTGAAAGGAAAATTGGTTCTTCCTGCTAATTTTCGTTCCTGTAATATCACAGACACGCAGGTTTTATTCATTCCTACCAGCAGATGGAGGCAGAGAACAAACCTTTGGGCACTGCTACATAACGGAGAGTGCCACCTGCAGTCCCTCAGTATTGACCTGTACCCAAGTCAAAAGAATTTAATAATTAGGTGAACAAGCCCCCTGGGATGGATACCCCTGCACTGGATAGCCACAAGAAAATGCTGAAATTCTAGAACATGTTAACAATTGCAACCTATCTTTGGACATCATCATCGTCTAAACCCCAAAAAGGGACAGCAGCAAAACAATCAGTCTTTCGGCACAGATCCCCAGGGTGGGCCTCTGGACTGATCTGTGGTATGACAGGAACAAAAATTAGCAGGTAAGAATCAATTTTCGTTTCTTGAACATACCCAGATCAGTGCAGACAAGCGGGATGTACCAAAGCTCCCTTGTACCGGGTGGGAACCCGAAAGACCCGCTCTCAGCAAACTCTCACCAAAAGGAGTTGCCTCTGGGGCGCGCACATCCAAACAGTAATGCCTGGTGAAAGTGTGAAGCGAAGGCCAGACCGCTGCCCGACATATCTCCCAAGATGCCGCCTGAGCACGAGTAGAGTGAGCCTTAAGTCTCACTGGCACCAATCAGCCCACAGACTCATAGGTGGAGGAAATAGTTTCTTTCAACCAGCGAGCTAAGGAAGCCTTAGAAGCCTTCTCCCCCTTCCTATGACCCCCAAAGAGCACAAACAAATGATCAGAGCGTTGGAAAGCGTTAGTAACCTTCAGATAAAGTACAGAACGCACCACACATCCAAAAGATGGAGACTCCTGCCCATAGTGGGATCAGGAGACCAGTCTGGAAAACCTGGTAACTCCACTGTCTGATTCACATGAAAGGCAGAAACCACCTTAGACAAGAACGAAGGCACCGTTCGCAAAGAAACCTTATCGATCGCAATGCACAGAAAGGGATCGCGGCAAGAAAGAGCTTGCAATTCTGAGATTCGTCTATTCGAGCAAATGGCCACCAAAAAGACCGTTTTCAAGGTAAGGGCCTTCAACAAAGCTCGACCTAACGGTTCAAAAAGATTCCCGCAGAGAACCTTCAACACCAAATTAAGATTCCATTCCAGACACACATTCCGAGGAGGAGGGTGGAGATGCTTAACACCCCTCAGGAAACGCACCACATCAGGATGGGAAGCCAAGGACTTGCTCTCTACCTTCCCCCTGAGACAACCCAATGCCACAACCTGGACTCTAAGCGAACTATGGGTCAATCCCTTGGCCAAGCCCTGCTACAAGAAGGACAAAACGTGCGGAACAGAAACCTTAAGGGGATCAAGGCCCCGTGGTGTGCACCAGGACTCAAACACCTTCTATACTCTGGAATAAGAACGGGAGGTAACCGTCCACCGAGCTTAAAGCAGAGTAGCAATAACCAGGTCCGAATACCCCTTCAGAAGCAACTGCCACCTCTCAAAAGCCAGGTCGCGAGACAGAAGCGATCCGCCCGATCCAAAAATATGGGGCCTTGACGCAGCAAACCCTGCAAGCGGCCTAGACACAGCAGCCCGTCCTACGCCAGATGAACCAGGTCCGCGAACCACAGGCGCCACAACCACTTCGGCACTACCAGCACCATTGCCCCTGGATGAGCCTCTATCCGCCTGAGGACCCTCGCTATGAGAGGCCATGGAGAAAAAACAAAGAAGGACTCCGGACAGCCACAGGCACACCAAAGCATCAAGACCCACCGCCCCGGTCTCCCTCCGTCGACTGAAGAACCGTTCTGCCTTGGCGTTGGCTCTTGTTGCCATGAGGTCCAGCTGAGGGGTCCTCCCGTGAACACAGATGAGATCCCAGGCCTCTGGGGACAGTTCCCACTCCCCCAGATCCAACTGCTGTTGGCTGAAATAGTCCACTTGGATGTTGTCCACGCCTGCCACGTGAGAAGCCGCAATACCTTTGAGATGGCGTTCTGCCCACTCGAACAACAGCTGAGTCTCCCGAGCTACGATAGGGCTCCTGGTTCCCCCCTGGCAGTTGATTTAGGCCACAGTCGTCGCGTTGTCCAAAAACACTTTCATCATCCAACCACGGACCAACGGAAGAAACTCCTGAAGGGCTCTGCGCACTGCTCGTGTCTCCAACCGGTTGATGGACCACGACTGTTCTGAGACCGACCAGAGGCCTTGCGCTGATCTACTCAGGCATACCGCCCCCCAGCCCCGAAGACTGGCATCCGTTGTCACCACCATCCAATTCGGGACTTCAAGGGGCACTCCTTTCTCCAGATTGCTCTGTGCCATCCACCATGCCAGTCTGGACCTGGCTTCCCTTGGAAAGGGCAGAGAAGAAAATACTGCTCCAAAAGCAGACTCCATCGGGATAACAAAGCCTTTTGCAGGGGAAGCATATGTGTAAACGCCCATGGAACCAGCTCCAACGTCGAGGCCATCGACTCCAGGACCTGCAAATAGTCCCAGACTTTGGGAACAGGAAGGCGCAGCAATCGAGCCACCTGAGATTAAAGCTTGGCCACCCTGTCTGCAGTGAAAAACACCCTTCGTTGTTGAGTGTCGAAACGGGCTCCCAAGTATTCCAGGACCTGAGAAGGCATCAAGTAACTCTTTGAAAAGTTTATGATCCAACCCAGCTTAGAAAGAACTGCAGGAATGAGAGGTTCTAATTCCTCTCTCTGGAACAGACGGACCACCTGAGGGTCATCGCCAGCCAAGGGGGTTTGTTTCCCCGGCTCATCATCCAAAGCCCCCCCACACACACACAGGGGGGTGGGGAGGAGAGGCTCCTGCAGCTGCAGCCGCACTCCCCGGCACCATCGGAGCAGCAGAGCTTCCTGAAGCCACAGCGCCTTAACTTTGCGACCCGTAGAGACACGGCACATCTGTGCGCTTGGCTACCTTGGGGGGCGGTCCTTGCGCAAATCTCATGGGCAAAGCACCACCTTGTGGAGACCTGGTAGCAAAAAAATGCTTTATGCATAAGGAGGACAAAATCTAAAGAAAAAGAATCAGAATCACTGTCCCCCTAGGAAAACAGGATCCTCATGCAAAAAATCCTGGTCCTGATCTAAAGTAACATCAGGACTAGCAGGGACCGGAGACAGTGCTGGGGAAAGCTCCCCCTCCCCCATAGCCTTTGCCTGAGCTGCAGAAAATGTGCTTAAGATGGCCATCGACCCTGCACAGAGGGAGAAAGATCAGCCTGAAGCTACCTCGGAGCAGATCTTTTTGAAACCCCTCAAGGCTTGGTTACTGCTGTAGACCCTGAAAAAGAACTGCCTTCCCCTCCAGGGAGGCAGTGGGAGCAAGCACCAGCCCTAGAAAGCCGCACGGCTGGTTCTCCTCACGCCACACATACAGATGGCCGTGGCATCGTGGGTGGAAAAAACGGCCCAAAAAAGCAAAAAAACACGGCGAAATTAGTCAAAAACGCAGTGATTCCGATGGGGAGGGGTCCTGGATTGCAGCAGACCAAAAAAGAAAATTTCTAAAACTTTTGGAATACCTCAAACGTGCACTTAAGCTGCACTTCCAGCTTACGATCCTGAAAGTCCCGTAGAACCGCCGCTCCGGCCACTGGGATGGTGGTTTTCTTAGTGACCGCGGACAGGGCGGCATCCACTTTCGGAACCTTAAGGGCATCCAAATGATCCTGTAGGAGCGGGTACAGTTTTGCCATCACTCTCCCCACTTTCAACCCAGAGTCCGGGGAATCTCATTCCCGGCTGATCAGTTTCTGGATCTTCTTTGGAATGGGGAAGGCACTAGGAGGTCTTCGCGGGCCATCAAAACCGGATTAACCCCCTCATTATCCGACTCCTCCAAGGATAGCTTAACCCCCCAATTCCTCCAGCACCTGGGGAATAAGAGGGCGCAACTCCTCCATCTTGAAGAAGGAACAACCAGAGGGTCATCGCCTTCTACTTCGGGCCCCTCAAAGGCCCCAACCTCATCCTTCGGGTCTGGAGGGTGCCCCCCATCCAGTTCGCCTCCACATCAGACGCTGGAAACAAGCCACACTCAGCCTGAGATCCTCTGAGTCCTTGGCGTCTGTAGCCAGGCGCGGAGGGCGAGTTCCCAGAGGGCGCATACGCAAAGCCATGGACCTCGCCGGGGACCCCCTCGGCCTCATGGCTGAGTTGGCCGGGCAGTCTCTTGAGCACCTTTTTCCCCGCTTCCCTAGCCAGGAAAGCCTCATGCAACAGGAGGACAAATTCAGGTAAGAACCCCCTTGGGTCCCCCGAGGGCCCCTCTGGGCTGTCTGGCCTGACCCAGACTGCTCCTCCACTCTCTGCTGCATTGCAGGGGACAGAGGAGGAGGAGGAGGAGGGGATTCCCCGGATCCCAGAGACTGCACCCCCCCCTTCCATGGTCCCCCTCCCCCAAGGATCAGGCCTTTCACCACTGACCGAGAGGACCTCCATGGTCTTGAAGGCCTGTCAGAAGCCCCCTCATCCCCACCTGCACAGCCTGTGCAGAGGGAGAGGGGATTGAGACAAGCAGATCATGTGCCACAGGCCCGACAAGCCTCCACCAGCGGCCTGTCAGTCATCGGGCCTGCAAATTGGAGCTCCATGCACCAAATTCGTGGGGGGAAGGGGCTTACCACGCGGCCGCCGAAGCAGGAAACCAGATCGCAGTGCCACACAAGTTCCCGCCAGTGTGAAAAAAAAAAAAAAGGGGTGGGGGGGAGGGTTAGTACTGTTTGTGTAATACTTAGACAACGTTACGTATATGTTATGCCTATAGCTTTCTGTTTCTGTTTTTATTATCGGTACTGCTTGTTGCTGTATAATGGTTGCGGCCTGTCGCTTACCAGTTTAGTGTTTATTGTACTAAATGTTTTCTTTTGGCTTGCAAATAAAAACAGTTTAATTAAAAAAAAAAAAAAAAAAAAAAAAAAAGGTACTGCTACCGCAGGAAACATTTGCGCACCCCGCGCTGAAAAGGACAATGGGGAGGCCGATTTCCCCCACCCAGAGAAACTCTTCCACCTTCTGCGAGTCACTGCTCCTCCCCTACCGAGACAGATTCCTCCCGGGCCAGCTCCCGACGATCCCGCCACGGAGCCTGATTGTAAGGCAGCTCAGACCCACTGCCAGAGCTGCTGCTGCTGCTCCTCTCAGTTTTGTTTTTTTTAAAGGGGAAGCACCAAGCAGCGCAAAAACACCCAGGTATTAAATAAAAAATTGCCCCCAAAGGGGGATACTTCCCTGAAGCCCAAGGCTTGTAGGGGAGGCTTCGGGCCCCCACTGAGGGAACCAGTCCCCTGGTTTTCAGAGGTCCCGGAGTTACCGGCTAAAAGCAGCCAGAGATGGCCCTCAACAGAACCAGACACCTTGGGAAGCAGAAAAAGGTAAACCTTCAAACCGAAGATCAGTCAAGACTGCAGGTAACACATCCACCATCTGCTGGAGGCAGAGAAATACTGAGGGACTGCAGGTGGCACTCTTGGTTATGTAGCAGTGCCCAAAGTTTTGTTCTCTGCTTCCATCTGCTGGTAGGAATGAATAAAACCCGCTTATCTGGACTGATCTGGGTATGTTCAGGAATGATGCAGGGTTATTACCAGTGGCTACAACTCCCAGAAACTAGCTGGGTTGATGGTGACCAGTTCCTATCCAGCAAGGTCAGAAACCTCGAAGACTGGATGTTTAGGCAACAGCCTCATTAATTCTGGTAGGCAGCTTATTATAAAGCTTGGTGGTAAAAAATAAAGAACAAGGAGGCTGAGTGTTGGATTAAGTATGGGATCTCTTCTGACCGCAATAGGGGGGCAAGATGGCTGCCAGATAGGAAGCGTTAGAAGCGAGCTTGAGGCGTTGTACTTTTCCTTCTTAAAATATACCTATAACAAGTTGCCCCATACTAAAAGAAAAGGGAAAATCCGGGGAGCAATGACAAGCTCACCCGTGGCTGACCCTTTCCAGTGACAAATCGAGGGCTTCTTCGCGGGAGCAACCGGAACGCCAGAAGGACTGGTCGCTGGGGGGATGCCAGTGGAGCAAACGCTGTCCCCCCTGACCCTTGACGTCACTCCCCCTGGCGAGCCATCCAGGCAGTTGCATCCAGCTCAGAGTGAATCTACCCAGGCTACTTTTGGAGCCCAGAGCGGATTACATCAGGAGCTGCTGGAGGGTAGCCGAGTGAGTCCCGGGACGCAAGTGGATGGCGACTCCACAATGCAAAGCGGAGGATCCAGAGATGAACTGGTATTGGGCGCCCTAGAGGAAGGAAATCAAGCCCAGACTGCGAGAACAACTGCAGGTAACATACTGCAGGCTGCAACTGTAAGGGAGAACAGAGAGTCCCAGTCACAACCTTCGGTTGTGAGTATCAATCTCGGGCAACCCGAGGAAATAACACTGGGGAGTGTGTGGTACGCCTTAAAGGTTATTGAAGTAACTTTGAAATCACTGGCTCAGACTACAATTGAGGTTAAGAACCAAACAAACAATGACAAATAATAATCTTATTGGAACTTTTAACTCAAAAATGCAAAATCATGAGGAAAGAATCTCCAAAATGGAGTCCTTACAACAAAATTTAGTAAGAACTGACTTGGTAATTGAAAATAGGCTGGAAAGGGTCGAAAATAACTTAAGACTATTGAACTTGAGATTAATAAACTTTCCTGTAGTCAGAATGATTTCACCGATTGAACATTTTAAAATATATATGAAAGAGATCCTAAAAATTCCTGAAGCAGCGTTACCTGTATGCACTAAGGCTTACTACCTACCCCGTCCGGGAACCGAGGTTGAAGGGGAGAGAAATATTCCATCTATGAATATTTCTGAATTATTGGAACTATTGAAAGAATCAGAAATAAAAGAGAGAAAGGCAATGTTGATAACATTTGCATTTATTTCAGATCGAAATTATATTCTAAAAATGTTTTTAAGGAATAGATCAACCCCCTTTTATGGAACTCAAATTTGGATATACCCAGACATGGTAAAAATAACTCAGCTACGCAGAAAAGAATTTCTTGAAATGAGAGAAAGGGTTCTGAGTTTAGGGGCCCGATTTGTGTTAAAATATCTTAGCAAATGCTGTGTTAGGTTTCAAAATAGTAATTATGTTTTTTTGGAGCCCAACCAATTGAAGGCTTTTTTTGACAGGACACTCTCAGGATCCCGGAGATGGATTGACTCAATAGAAATAGGGAAGCTCTCCTATCTTATTCTTGTTTGAATTAAAGTTGTTTCTTTTCGCTCACTATTCTATTGCCCCCCCCATGTTTCCTATATTTAGGTGCATACCTTGGTTAAATATGTTTATTGCTTATGGAATGTATTCTATACAAGGACCGATATTGATGTGAAGGTATATGTACCGTATTCCTGTTTAGAAATATATTTCATGTAGGTCAGCCTCATGAGAGCAGTCTGATTCCGTTGCTCCCCGGACAGCTGGGCAATAAGCTTGCCGATCGCGATTTCAAGCCCTTGAAAATGGACTAAAAATAAGGCGCGAGACCCCCCTGCACTGCAAGAAAAAAATTTCGGAACTGCGCAAATTCTCTTTCTCCTGCGGCGACGAACAAGCAGACCCCGAGCAGTCCAAAATGGCGCCAGCGGACCCGATAGCTGAAGCGGAGGAAACACACAGTGAGCCACCCGATTTAGATAGCGCATTCCCTACCCGCTCTGAAATGAGAGGGTGGTTTGGGGAGATAAGGCAGGATATTAAATCGTATAAGGCAGAAGTTTCTGCCCTAATCGAGGAGATGAGGGAAGACACGGCAGAGCTAGGCCGACGAATTAATGAGGCTGAAATCAGGCTGGATACGCAGGGGGAGGGGTGGCACGAGCTGCAAAAGGAGCACCAAGCTTTGCAAGACGCTTACCGGACTCTAACAGAGAAGGTTGAAGATATAGAAAACCGAAGTCGACGTAGTAATATCAGGATAAGAGGAGTGCCTGAATCTGAAGAATTTCAGGACTGTATTGCAGTGGTAACTAAAAATCTCATGTTTTTTCCTGCAAGGAGGATCTAAGCAGGCTGAGGACTCTGAGCAACATGTCATGATTGAGCGTGCACTTCGTACCCTTGGTCCTAAAATCTCTAACAAACCTAGAGATACTGTGGTTTGTTACCATTCTTATGCCCTTAAGGATAAGATTTTTATGGCCAAAAGGAAACAGCGCACCTGGCATTGGGAAGGCCACGACATCGCGGTATTTGCGGATCTGTCGGCTGCTACCCTTTCGCTGCATTACTACCACGCTGAACGCGGCCAATATAAGATACCGATGGCTATTCCCAGGCGGGTTATCATTCATGCTGCAGGGAGTCACACATCGGGCTCAAAATGTTCAGGATGCAGCCAAGATATTAAAAGATGCAGGTCTTCAAGTGGATCTCTCTCAGATGGCTTCTGGTGATGCCGGATCTCCTCCTCGGGTTGCTGTACCATTACCCCGGTGGCAGAGGGTCGCCAAGGGCAGACGACGTCTTCAAAGGAATCTAGCTGACGGCGAGGGAGGAGAGGCTCCAGCGTGATCTGTGGAACTCACCTCTTGATTCTCTCATTGGTGTTCAGAGTTATGATTACCATGGCATTTGGCTTGAGCCTGTTCCAGGGGCGGCCGAGTTTCAATATTGTAGTTCTATTTAAAATGTTTGTCTTTGGTATCCCATAGCGACAACGGCAGTTATTGCTTGATAATTTTACTAGCCCAGCCCGGGTTTTAGGGGGAGTGCTGAAAATCGTCCTCCATGGTTCTATGGAGCACAGAAATAGTGCTTCAGTGTGCAAGGGGAGGGAAGGGTGGGGGGTTGGGTAATTGGATGATGGATTTGATGGTGATAAAGTTTTTGTTGTTTAGAAGAGTAGATATAATGACTCAGCTTGTGGTTTAACCAAGGGGAAAGAGAGGGGGATGGATTATGTGGTATGGTGTTCCTTAAAATTTTCTCTCTTAATGTTAAAGGCCTAAACACCCCGAGAAAACGGCGCCTGCTGTTTAAAGAACTAGAACGCTCGGGAGCTGACGTGGTCCTGCTCCAAGAAACCCACTTAAGAAAAAGATATCAAGGGCTGATGAGTCATTCGAGATACCCCCATCAATATTGGTCAGCTGCCACAGTGGCTTCTAAATATTCAGGGGTGGGAATTCTCCTTCACAAGGACCTTCATTTTGAATTTAAGGAATGCTATGCTGATAATGAGGGTAGAACTATATTAGTCAAACTGGTAGTGGGGGGTGAACTAATTTCACTAATATCTGTTTATGGCCCTACGTCACAAAAAATGGAGTTTTATCAATCACTCACTCAGTCCTTAGCGTCTCAAGTGGAGGGACAAGTGATTATTGGGGGGAGAACTTCAATCTGTCACTTAATCCTTATCTGGATACTTCTTCAGGTACTAGCTCTGATCCCAAGAAAGCTCGGATAGCATTACGATCACTTATGCGTAGCCTGGGATTGCTTGATCTTTGGCGCTCTCGTTATCCAAAAATCAAGGAATTATATTTTCTTCTCAGCCCCCCATGGTAGTTACTCCCAGATTGATTTGTTTTTGGGGAGTAGGGGTATTGTCCCCAGAATTACTGCCATTGATACTGAACCTATTGTCTGGTCGGACCACGCCCCTATATGGCTCACATTACAGATTAACTATGATAAGGGCCATAGGTTCTGGAGGCTCAATGACTCTATCATTGAGGATCCCACTTATGTCACACAGATTAAGTCCGACATACAGGAATACTTAGTGGTGAACGATAATGGTGCGGTAAACCCAGTGGTTCTTTGGGATTGCTTAAAGGCGGTCTTCAGAGGGAAATTTATTGCCCGGGCATCCTTCTTAAAAAAGAAACGGGAGGGTGACAGGGCACAGTTAATAGAAACATAGAAACATAGAAATGACGGCAGAAGAAGACCAAATGGCCCATCGAGTCTGCCCAGCAAGCTACGCACTTTATCCATTTTTTTTCCCTTTTTCTCTCTCCCACCTGTTACTATTGGCTTCCAGTACCCTCCAGCCCTAATTCCCCTCCACCCAATTTAGAGAGCAGCTTTGAATCTGCATCCAAGTGACATCCAGCTCAATTGGGGGTAGCAACCGCTGCAACAAGCAGGCCACCCCCTTGCCCCATACTCTTACCCACCCCTGTTTTTATTTTTGTTTTGGGTTTTTTTGGAAATAGCAGCCCTCCATCCTTCCGCTCCGTGAAGGTGGAACACCAACTACTGGCCACTGGCATCCCGCTCCGTGAACGCCTCTGTGGCTACTGCCACTCCGTGCAGTGTTTGAATGCCTCTGTGGCTACTGCCGCTCCAATTTCTTTAATCACCAAATTAAAGAAATTGGAGGGATTGCACAAAACTGCTGCTTCCCCTCAGGTTACGTGGGCACATCTAGAGGACTTACGCACCCAGATTGCCTCGCTAGACGCCGCAACTATAGCCCATCAGATGGAACGTACCCAACAGAGATATTTTGAGGGGTCAATAAAGCTGGGAAAGTATTAGCTCAGTTGTTAAAGCGTAAACAAGCCCAATCCACTATAGTGAAGATAAAAAATAAGGAGGGAGTCATGCTGACAGATAACACCTCTATACGACAGAGATTTCATCAATTCTACTCTGAACTGTATGCGTGTGATGAGGGAATAGACCAAGGGGAAATACTTAGATATCTTGATCAATCCCATCTAACAGCTCTTGAGCAATCACAACACAGTATCTTAAATAAAGATATTTCAGAGATGGAAGTCCTGGAGGCTATAAAATCCCTTAAGCCAGGGAAATCTCCGGGCCTTGATGGATTCACGGGGCGGTTCTATCAGCAATTTGCCACACAATTGGCTCTTGTGTTGGTAAATTTCTTTAGAGCATTGAAAGAGGGAATACCTCTATCTTCCTCAGTTAATACTGCGGGCATCACTATTATTGCTAAGCCGGGTAGGGATCCCACTGTCTGTGGCTCCTACAGGCCAATCTTTTTAATAAACATTGATCTGAAAATTTTAGCAAAAATCCTGGCAACTCGGCTTAATAGCTTTATAGCTCAGATTATCCACACTGACCAAGCGGGCTTTATACCGGGTCGTCAGGCTAGTGATAATGTTCACAAGATCCTAGACATGATATGGTGGGTCAAGAAACACAACATCCCTATGGTAGCCCTCAGTCGACGCCGAAAAAGCTTTCGATATGGTGCACTGGCCATATCTTTTTGCCCTTCTTGAGAAGCTAAATTTCAGAGTGAATTTTATACAATGGGTGCAACAGCTATATACTGATCCCCTTGCTTGCATCAAGATAAATGGTGGATACTCACCCTCTTTTCCAGTACGGCGGGGCACACGACAGGGTTGCCCTCTGTCGCCGCTTTTGTTTGCAAAATTCTTGGAGCCCTTTGCTAATATGGTACGTCATAATCAGGGACGATTTTTTATTAATGGTGACTGACCCTGAATCCTCTCTCCCACACTTATCAACTGCCTTAGAAGCCTTTAGCAAGATCTCAGGTTGCCGACTTAACTGGGACAAGTCCGAGATCCTCAATGTCAATATACCGTCCGACATAGCAACCTCCCTAAAGAAACGGTTTAGATTCAAGTGGGCAGATCATAAACTAAAATATCTCGGGGTCTATATTAGTGCTACGCAGGACCTCTTCCTCCTAAATTATGAAACTCTGTGGTCTAAGATAACTCAAGAGCTGGAAGAATGGAACAGATATAGGATTTCATGGACTGGCCGTATAGCCGCAATTAAGATGACAGTTCTCCCTAAGTTACTTTATTTGTTTCAGACACTTCCCATTGCTATCCCCCGTAAACGTCTAGCCCAATGGCAGAAGCGGCTGCTAACATATCTGGGGAGGTAAGCGACCACGGCTAGCACGTCACATTCTTTATAAATCTAAAGCACAGGGAGGATTGGGAGTTCCAGATTTAGAGAGATATTTTTTGGCGGCTCAGTTCAAAATGCTTATAGAATGGCATCGCACAACTCGGCTGAAGCCCTGGGCGCATTTCAGTCAGCAGCTTATGGGCAGGATACCGCTGTATAGTTTACTATGGCAACCTAAACAAACGTGGGTTATTAAGCCAGATGACTTACTTCCCCCTACTATGCTGGTGCCACTTCACCTTTGGCTTGCTAGACAACATGTCCTGTTGGGTACTAGAGAGTATCATTTGAATACTTATTTATACGCTAATAGCCATTTTACTCCGGGTTACCGGTCACAGTCGTCCCATAGATGGAGGCAGAAGGGGATTTATCTATGGAGCCATATATGGGGGAGAGGGGGTCTCATTAAATTTTCTGATTTCCAACTTAAATACGATTTGGAAAGTTGTGATTTCTTTTTGTATTTACAACTAAGACATTTTGTTTCCAGTGTTTCAGCTCAATGTTCATTTTCAACAAGGTCCGTCAGAGTTTGAGAAACTCTGTAGCTTAGCAGACAGTGCCTCTAAATTACTTTCGTTGCTCTATGCTATGCTGGGACAGATACCATTCACGAAGCTTAACTATGCTAATGCTTGGGAAAAAGATCTGAATGTGTCCTTCCCGCAGCGAACTTGGGAAATGATCTTTAGGAATACGGGGAGAGGATTGATTGCATCCTCGATGATTGAGAATTCCTTAAAGCTGCTAATGCGTTGGCATTATTGTCCGGCACTATTACATCAAATGCTACCAGGCGTTTCGGACAAATGCTGGAGGAGATGTTCCAAGGTGGGCAGCTTTCTACATATCTGGTGGGAATGTCCTCTTCTTCAGACTTTGTGGTCCTCCCTAGAAACTTGGATACATCAGTTATGTGGGATCCAGGTGAAGATTTTGCCGCAGCATGCTCTCCTAGGCATGCCACTGTTTCCTGGAAAAAACAGCTCCAACATTTTGGTTAACTTTATCTTTTCCACCGCCAGGATTGAAATAGCAAAAAAGTGGAAATCTCCCCAGATCCCTACTATAGCCACTATTCAACAAAGACTTACATCTGTTTACAGACTGGCGGAAATAACGGCACATCTTAAGAAAAGATATGGGCGCTTTCAAGCTATTTGGCGCCCCTACAGCAACTGGATGGCGGAATTAACGGGAGCAGCTACTCAAGCAACAGGATGATCTTAGCGGTTGGGATAGCAACCACATTCTCTTATTGCTTTATTAGCTTTTTTTTGGCATTTATCCATTCAATAGTTCTTTTTTGTTTTTCTACGCTGTTTGGTCACCAAATTTTTCCTATGTATAATTATTCACTACAAATCCATCATCATAGGGTTTGATAGAGGGGAGGGCGGGGAAGGTCATGAGGGGATGTAGTTTAAAAAATTGATTGACAGTGTTTGAGACGCTATGAGATTTGGATATATCATATTATGCCTGTGTTGGTGCCCTTTGGTGATCCTAGCTTGTTTTACTATGTTGTATTATGTGACATTCTGATTTTCTATGTTTGTGGAGCTTCAACAGGCACTGTTGGCCGACATACGTCTGTTGAACAATCTTCTGATAAATCTTATGGTATATTTCGTAGTATGTCACTGCACTAAACTATGTCTTGGTTAATAATGTTTACGTCTGTTCTATATTGCAATAAAAATATTTCAATTTAAAAAAAAATATATATATATATTTCATGTAAATCTTGTGAAATTGTTTAAAATAAAAAAAAAAAAAAGTATGGGATCTTGTATGCTTATCTACCCAGGATAGTAAAGAACCAATGAGGAAGGAACGGAAAAGAAGCAATATCCTACAAGCAGCCATGCTTCTATGGCTGACAGCTGGGATAATATGCAGATAGCGTGAAGAGGAATAACCAAGTACACTAGACAGGCCAACTAATGTTTTTTATGCTATCATCTACTATATTACTGTCCATTTTCTAGCATTTCACAGTTCCAAAAACGCGCATCGTTAACCGTATCCCCCACTGTAACCGCTGCCAGCCAGCCACCACGAATCTGACCGTTATCCACTTTGCAATGGCTGTCCAGTCATGGAATGCAGAATAGAAATAGAAAATTAAGGGGTAGATTTTCCACTGTGCGTGAGTACGTGTCCACGTGCACAAGCTTCCTGGACGCACATGGATGCACTGATTTTTGAACATGCATGGTAGAAAATCCATAGGCTGCGCACAAGGGGGGGGGGGGGGACTTTTGCTATTTCCTCAAGCGACGCATTCCGGCCTTCCCAGTTCTCTCCCAGTCCGCTCCAATTAAGGAGCGGACTGGGAGGGAACTTCCCTACCCCCTACCTAAATTCCCTGCCTCTTCCCCTCTCCTCCCTACCCCCTAAACCATACCTTTTTTGGGGGGGGGGGGTGGTGCGCGCCAGCCGGCACACAAGTCTTCAAGACAGCGAACAATGGCGCTGTTCTGGCCCGCCCCCCCCCATCCTGCCCTGCCCCTTCGAAATGGCCTGGCACTTATTCACGTACTGGCGTTTACGCAAGTGGCCTAGCCTCTTAGAAAATTCACCCGGCACGCGCAAGGCCCAGCCATGCGCGTAGGACTTTGAAAATCCACTCTTAAATTATATAGGAAATCACATAAGCTGTACCTACAGTACCCTGTGATTTTCTTTTTACTACACTAGCGCTAGCGTGATGGGGGCCGATTCAAACTGGAGGATGCTGCCTGTTCAAGTGGTCGCCCGCGACAAGAGACAGTCTGGGATCAGGCGGCATGGGGGGCACATGCAGGTTTTAGCTCTGGAGACGTGATCCCCAATTAAAGCCCAACACAGCTTCCCCGGTGAGAAGCGAACCAAGATGGTCACATCTGACGCCGAGCTGAAAGCATTATAGCATCCGGCCCAACACCTGACATTGCCACTTCTGGGAGTCCCCACGCCCTCATTGAGAGGACAGAGCCCAATGAGCGAGCAGCTTGTGCAGGCACAAGTGGTTAGGTTATCAGAGGGAGCGCACAGGCTAGCCTGGCGCAGGCGGTTCTTTACCCTTGTGCTGCAGGAGTAGTGACGATGGAGGCTGTCACCTCTGACCCTGTACCAGGTGGAAGCTGGAGACCGGCGCGCCAGGTAACTGGGGCAGGGGGAGACACTAATTGCTGGTGAAACACAGACTTCGGAGAAGAACAACTGACATGCATCAATTTATCCTATTTTATTTCTTTAAGCTTAAAAAAATGAGCTTTATTTCCAGCTGTGCAAATATGGAGGGGGGGAGCCTTCTAAACTTTAAAAATGTGATTGACGCCCTCATGCCGGGTTGGCATCGAGGCTTTCCTTATAACCTCCTCTCAGCGCTGCTTTTCATCCTCTCCCAACCCTCTTATCTGAAAAAAACAAACCCCTCCCTCCCTCCTAAAAACTGGAAAAACCTGCAAACCCTGGGGGAGGGGAGGGGATCCCACGTGACATTGATAGATTCACATCTCTCCCCTTTTCCCTGCCCAACTTATGAAAGAGAGATTGCTAATATTGCAAACAAAGATAAACTGAGAAATGCAGCTGGATTTAGGCGCAGTGTGGTATTTATATGTGCCTTCCCCGGGGAGCATAGCATGTTCACACTTACCCTTCAAATGCCAGCAGCGGTGCTCGAAAGCTCCTGCTCAGGCCCCTGACATGAACCGGGTCTGCCTTTACCAGGCTCTGCTCCGGCAGCCATGGGAGGGGGTGGAGGAGTGCCCCTGCTGGGGTTTATACTTTAAAGCTAGCTGCATTACCCTGTGCCAGATAAATACCTGGGTTGGATTCACTGGTGCCCAGTAAGGGAGCATTTGCCACCCTGCCTCTCCCTCCATCCCTTGGATTTTAATGACTAATTATCTTTGTAACGGTTTCTTTGATTTTGTTTTTGAAAATTATTTTGATTATGCCCCCCCACCTAGGAAAAAATGTTGTGGGCGTTCACTGTTAGATGCTTTATATTTGTCTGTGAACAGAGATTTATTTGATAGACTTCTACCAGCTTTTTTTCAGAGGTATAAAGTAGGAATGCAATCATTCAAAAAGTATATAAACAGCTTCATCAATAAGATAACATTAAAAGAATTGCTTGTTTCAAGCAAGAGAGAGACAGGAAAAGAAGAGGAACTGTGGGGTTTACTGTACCTGCTTTACACCTTCCTGCTGCATTATTTTGGAGAGACTGGTCCTTATTCCGTGCCATAAATATTTTGCAGTGGGCACAAAATAGGGAAGATTAATTTTCTAAATAAGGCCAAAAGTCTAGTGATCAGCTTTCCAGAAATGTTTGTTTATAACTTATTTATAGTTTGCATTTCTATGCTGCCAATCTAATACAGCTTCAGATGGTCCTAAAAATGCCCTTTATTTCTTATTCCAATCATAAGAACCTGCCACTTTTTTTGTGTACTTTCATGTTGGCTTACTCCATGTACATTTTGCATATTTTGTCTACTTCTCTTGTGCAGTGCTTTGCATATCAATTATATGTGAATAATTAATGCAAGGATCCCAAGGCAATTTGTCCTTAATTTATTTTTTACACAGTAGAATGTACCGAGAAACATTCCAGGGAGTTTGTTTCAGTGAAACGGAGGCATGCGTAAGAGGGTGACCTTAGTTCTTGCTGTTAATTTGTGACATACACGTGCATTTATGTTGTTTGACATTTGTTATACATCATTTTTATTGTCTTATACTTTTTAAATATATATTTCTCAGAAAGTTGTTCTACTCTCACTCTGTGATGTGCGCCTGCCTCTCTCTCTCATTTCACAATTATACATTTAGTGTTGTACTTACAAGCAGCTGTTTAGTTAATCATTACAGGAACTAGGAGGTTGCTCTTCTGGAAGCTCTGCATCTAGCATCTAGTTTTTTTTTTTGGCTCCGATCTTCATGCTTTTATGATTGTCTTACCTGTACATCGCTTAGTGCTTATGCGTAAGCGATTCATAAATTTTAAATAAAGAGAGAGTTCACACAATTTTCATTTTAACTAGAAAATGTATAAAACTTGTCAGTTTATGAATCATTACTTATTTTCCCATTCAACATTTATTTTATACTTAAAGGACTCGCACATGCCAAAGACCTAGTCCATCGCTGCTGGTTTTTTGTTTTGTTTTGTTTTTTTTTTACTTTGAGTAGCTTAGGGTGACAAACATTGAAATTAAAAACTTCCTCCCCCTTTATATTCCATTGTTCTGGAGGGAAACATAAGTAAATATGGTTTGCTATACTGGGTCAGATGCCCACTATCCTTTTTTCAATACTAGCCAATCCAGGTCACAAATACCTGGCAGGATCCCAAAAAGAGGATAGATTCCAAACTGCTATCTCAGGGATAAGCAATGGATTTCAGAATGGATTTATACTCGACTGCATACCGGAATTGGAAAAGTGACATAATTGCTATATCTGAAAGCAGACTATTCAAATCTAAGATGCAAAACTGAAAAAGTGCAGAGTATGGGGGGGGAATTAAAAAGCTTTGAAAACAGATCAAGATTGTGAAAAGATACAGATCAACAAAACTAATATTTAATTCAAGGCTGCTACTAATTTTCCAACAGCCCAACCCTTCTGTAACTGTTTAGGCAACACAAATTTGGCACATTAAAGCAGTTGTGTTGTTCTATACTTCTCAAAATACCAACACAATTACTTTTTGACTTCTCTCCCTCCGCTGTCCAGACTTATTTTTCACCAATGAGATTTGTCATAATTTTGCATTAAAGCTGGTGGTGTGTATATATGTGTGCGTCTATACAAATACACACACACACATATGCTGGGGAATTCAAACACGTGATGAAACCAGTGGGGTAATATGATCTGCTCAAGCAGCTGTTCAGACTTGCCAAAAACTGCTCCTGTATATTAGTGTTTTTCGGCTAAGTATGCCTTACGTTTTCAGGCGATCATAGAGTAACAAAAGTAAAGCATTGTTGGAATGTACCATGTTGATGTGCAAAATCTCTCCAGTACTGAATCGGCTTCCTACCCAAAACAAATAATTTGTATAAAATGAAGAGTACAATTGGTTCTTGTTTCAATTAATTACTTGCTGCAATTACTTAACCTAACTCTAAATGCTTCTCCCCCCAAAATAATACATTTGCCTTTGTTGAACGACAAAAGCAAGAAAGCAAAAACAAGGCAGTTAGTCTGCCTCCTTTATGCTGTGGCATGTGATTTCCACACAAGAGCCACACCTTAGCTAGAAGTGCTCTGACATTGTATTGCTCCTAAAATTCCATCTGGTAAAAAGATGGAGCTGGCTTTCTTCTACTTAGTTGTTTCTCAGGGTTACACTTCTTGTCAGAAGATCCAAACAGTATTCAGGTCCCAACATATGGAGTTGTGTTTGACATTTTATAGTTTATGTTGGAACAAAAAATTAAGTCAGTGCACTACTTACCTCCCAGGAAGGATCTCCTGTCTATCATGACAGCAGGCTTTGCTGGCATCGTGGTCGTGAAGGTGGTTAGCAGAGGAACCTGACCCTGCAAGGGAGGGAGAAAATGGGAACAAAATGAAAAGCATCATAGAAATGATTTCCCCCTTACCTGGGAAGGTTCGAAAAACTGAAAAATTGCTTTCTCGATCTACAGCTTGAAAAAAAAAACATTTTTTGTTGGTCTCCTGGATGGCAATTTTCTGAGACATTTCTGTGGTAAAATCATTACTTCATCCACAAAAAGGACTTGTTATAAAACTGCCCGATGCGCAAGTAAACTTATGGATGCATATAGCCCGTATGCACGCACGTTTACCTGCAGTCAGTAGAGGTGTTCCCAGGGGCTTGCATTTGGGTGCGTACTTTTGCTTTTTGAAAAGCATGCATGTAAAATTTCCCAGAAATATGTGCACAAATTAGCAGGCGTAAATGTGTGCGAGTAGTTCTGTCACCCGTCCCCACCCATAGCTCGTCCCTCCCGTTGTAGCTCCGCCCTCTTCTAGCTCGGTCCCTCACGCGTCCTAACGTCACTATAGATCCGGGACTACTTGCGGCGACGTCACTGGCAGGAGAGGGAGGTCAAAGGTGCTAACCACGACCGCCGCCACGTTTATCATGACTTTATTTTTGTTTTTATTTTGTTTTTCGTTTCTGAGAGTTGGCTTATTTCGTCCTCAAAACAACAACAAACAATAAAACAAAAAGTTCGATTGAAAAATTTTTTTTTTTTTTTTTAAATAAGTACACGCACCGTTCTGCAACTTGTCTCCGTCCGGAGCAGCGAGGAAGGCTCACTTTTAGCACAAGTTCCACCCCTCTTCCGTCACCCCCTAGTGCCCCCAACCCGGACTTTATTTCGTACGTTCCGCGGTGCATGCGCCGGCGGAAGGGCAGGGGAATGGCGCGCGCCGTCCCTCGCGCCTCTGACGCTTCCACGTTTTAGTAAATTATTTTTTAGCTTTTAATTCGAATTTGACGGTAAAAGTGGGAGGCAGGCGGGACTCCCAGCGACCCCGGCATTTAAAGTTCCAGGGAGAGAAAGCGAGAAGCAAGCACCTGAAAACAAAAAAAAAAAAAGCCAATAAATAAAAGGCAAAACTCTTAACCCGCTGCACCCCCATCCCAAGTCCCCAGCAGCAGGTAAACCCACCATTTCCACCCACCCCCGCGTGCCGGTCGGGTCTCCTCCCCACCTCACCCCGCGCTGTCGGTTGGTTCCCGACGTCTCGCGATAGGGAGGCGGGGTGGGGGAAGAGGGGTCTGGTACCTCTTCCCCTCCCCCCATCAGCTCCCTTCTTGATAAATACAATAATATAAATTAATCTCTGTAACAAAAAGAAGCGGAAAGGTAAAGGCGAGTGAGAGGGGCTGGTCATACCTGAGCCCTCGCTTAAAAGCCGAGCTGACAAAATGCGGAAGACCTTGTACCTTCGTGTTCTTGACTCCCAGGAAAAAGCTCTCTCCTGTCGTTATTAATAATAAATATTCTACCGCGAGGCGCCCTTTCTCCCTTGCTGGCAGGGTGCTGGGGACCGCAGGGCTCTCTCCCCCCCGGTAACCTGCTTTCTATCCCTTTATTGACATTATTAAAAAAAACAAAACATCCCTTACAACTACGTCTATTACTGTTATGGGCTTGGCCTTAATTTACAGAATGTAATGGGTTGTTTTTTTGTAATTGATTGGCCTGTTGGAAATATAAATAACACAATCTTTAGAAAAAGATAATAAATCAGTTGAGTCTGGAAAGATGAGGGGGGGGGGGGACTTTTCTGCTGCCCTGGGGGAGGCGGGACCCTGCCTAATTTCTGGGGCCTGAAAGGGTTATAAGGGCTGAAATATTGCATTGTTTGTGATGAATTCAGGCCTGGCACGGGACGGAGGGAGGGGGTGGGTTGTGGTGGTGGTGCTGGGGATACTGTCTGCCCCTTTTATCCTGCAACGTGTCCCCTGTGTGCTGTCAGCACTGAAGCCTGATCTCCCTGCCTTGTTGTTATTATTATTGTCATCACGATCAGAGTAGTGGGGAAGGGGTAGGGGGTGCAGGGGGGGAGGAGGTTTGTCTTTTCCTCTGTAGTTCATGGAAATATTTTCCGGCTCAGACTGTGTCATGTCTCCATGCAGCTGTAGCTTCCCCAAAGGTGACAGGTTTTGTCCGGATCCTGGCATGACCAGAGTAGCTACACCGTGGCCCCCGGGGTCCCAGTGAGCACAAGGCAACACCCACAAGGTTATTTAATCCTGCTTCTGGCACAAAAAGAAAGGTGGTGTTGGGGGAGGGGGGGTTAAAATAAATGACGTAGACGACCAAAAAGCCACCTTGACAACTAAACCGTACACTTCTTAAATTAAAACTGCCAAAAGTCTGCACCTCCCCCTCCCTTTTCTAGTCCCATCCTAATAGTTGCTATGGAGAGAAATGATTTCCGATTTGCAATTCGTAGATTCACTTTTCAACTTGGTAAGGTTAAGGAATGGCTTGCAAAGAAAACATAAAAACCTGTTGGCAGTGAAGCAGATTCCCGATTGCATCTTCTATTCTTAGTTTTTGCGGCTGTTATTTTCGTTTTTATTTCCTCCCCGGGGAGAGGGTTAGCGAGCGGAAAGTGCGGCGGCGGATGAGCAGCTGAGGGGCTGGGTGGTGGTGGTGGTGGTGGTGTTGCTGGGTTCCCTCCCCCTCCTCCTTTTACGACACTGCCTGTGCTTGGCTGTTTCCAGGCTCAGGCTGGGAGAGGAGGAGCAGCAGCAGCAGCAGA
Organism: Rhinatrema bivittatum; assembly: GCF_901001135.1. Lineage (NCBI taxonomy): Eukaryota > Metazoa > Chordata > Amphibia > Gymnophiona > Rhinatrematidae > Rhinatrema > Rhinatrema bivittatum. The sequence continues at coordinate 178,886,445 of NC_042622.1, forward strand.
AGACATGGCGCGGCTGGTGGCAGTTTGCAGGGACGGGGAGGAAGAATTCCCCTTCGAGAAGCGGCAGATCCCCCTCTTCATCGACGATACGCTGACGGTGAGGCGCTGGGGTGGCTTGTGAGCCGGCCGGGGGCGGGTGACAGGCGAAGAGCTTCTGTTTGGGAGGCGGGCAGGGGCAGACGTCAAAGCGAGTCGAATGCAGAATATGAAGCAAAGGGCATGTTGCAACTGCTAGGCGAGGCCTCCGTCTAAATAGCAGGCCTCTCTGCTTCCTATTCCTCCAAGTACTTTAGGACAGATTGGTACCTGAAAGGGGGGGTGGGGGGGGGGGATGTTACTTTTGATGCGTAGTGAGTGCATGCAAATTGACTTTGTAAACGCTTCTGTCTTATTTAAAAATGGAATTGCCCGTTTGGAGGCTGTCATATGCAAATATTTCCTGCGAGTGATATGTTATTTTCCTAGATTTGTCATGTTGTGTGTTCAAGTTACTTTGCATTAGTTATTAATGTATAGTAAAAATTTTGCCCGTTTATTGCAGCTTTATTGGCTTAACTCATATACACAGTCCGAACTGATAACATGATTGAGATGTGTTTTTATGTAATCGTTGCAGTACTTTTATGTTAATTTTTTTGTTTGTGATAGATACCAAATGCTTTGCATATTATTTTTTTAATATTGCAATAGTTGAAGCAGACATGCCTTATTCTTTAGGGAAATAGGATTTCCAAAATACTTTGATTCAAATTTGATCGCTTATCCAACCCTGTTGGAAGGAAAAGAGAGCATGTTTTTCCAGAATTATTGAGCATTTCAAGATTTATTTGCTATTTTGAAGGATTTGATTCTGAAATGTCCCCTTTTCTCCGACAGAAATGTTATTAGAGAATGCCAATGAAGTTCCTATAAATTTATATTGCTCAGAATATGGAGGAAAATATACATTAACTTGACTTTCTTAAGGCTTTCATTTTTAGGATTTAACGAAACAAAAAATATATCTTGTGTGTGAATATATGCAGCTATAGACAGGCATGGACATATATTTAGAACATTTGGGCACCTATCAAAAATGCTTAGGAGCCAATTAAATGTTTTTCTTTATATTTTCCCAGCTTTTTTGCTCTTTTTGTTGGTGTTGCTATTTTTATTTGGCTTTTTTGCTTATTTTGCTCTGTCTTTACATTTGTTTATAATTAAGTTATGATGCAGGGCCACACACAGTAGTTTGTTGTTCAGATAGAGCTCATGTTTCAAAACCAGTATACAATTTTCAAGTAAGAAATCTGATATACTTTGAAACTTATTGTTTGTTTTTATCTAATTGTGAACATATTAGGTCAATAAAAACAGATTTGTATAGTTGCCCGTTTTCTACAGAGCCCATAATCTCACTCAATGCAATTAAAAGTCTCATACAATGTCAGTCTTTCCTGGTTTTCAACTAATGTGACCAAAAATCTTTTTAATGCAAGTCATTGGGGAATTTGCAATTGCATTCTGTATTTGGCATGATTCTCCTTTTAGTGTCATTGGTTAACAGGTCTAAGAAGAGAAAAGTTATTCCAGTCACTTTTGGAAGCTCTTCTTGACAGCCTGTGCTATGAAAACAGTAGATGGAGGTTACTGTTATTTTACATATTGTGTATCTAGCACTTTTGCAGTCAGTCTCAGATTTTATATGTTGATTCCTTAATCGTTTTCCATGTCAGTCAAAGGTTCTCGGTGGTTACACCTGGCCAAAAAGGTAAACAATGGAACCCTTGTTCCACCTGCTGGTTCTCTCCCCCCCCCCCCCCCCTTGAAATTTCTGAAGGAAGGCCAAGGGAGAAAGTAAAGTAAGAAAGTTGTAACCAAGACACAAGATGGTGTGCAGCAGGGAGTTGGACCATCCCATCACCCCTCTTAAGTCTGAAATGCCACATCACACCTATCCCAAGATATCTCATGTGCGTTATTCCTGGAGCACACATGGATCCTATTCTGAGGATAGGAATGTACTGCAGACTCTTAAGATACAACCCACAATGACAAATTACAAAAGCTTTTGCTGTTGTATATCCTCTATGTTCAACTCCTAGTGAATGAGATCCTGTTGCAAAGATAGTGTCACTTGAGGGGTGATGCCTTGGGTATGATCTCCAGCAACCAAGGAATGGTACCAAAGGCAGGGAAGGCTTCTAAAAATAAACTAGTCCTAGAGTACATGGTAATACACAGGTAAAATGCCAGGAGCCAGATCATTTGGATGCCTAAAATTTACAAAAGAAAAAATGTAAAAATAAAGGAAAGGCAGAAACATTTTATAGAAAATTAAACTAAAAATAGATTAAAAAAAATTCAAAAGACACAAAAAGCAAAATATGAACCCCCCTCCCCCAAGCAAAATAACAGCAGCAGCAAACCAAAAACAAAAGCTAGAGAAACATTTTTTTCCTGGCCCCTAAAAACTTTTGACTGGTGCCTAAATGTTCCACCCCAATCATACATGAGAATTCCAATTCAGAGATTCAGGTAGTAGAATGAAACGTGCACATCCTGCTTCTGCCAACTCTTATAATAATAGCCATCATGCTACTGGATACATGCAGCGCTGTATAGTGGCAATAAGAATTCAGGTATAAGTCCCTGGCTAAAAGAACTTACAGTCTTAAGTGGGTTCTTGAGGCAATGGGAAATTACATGACTTGGCCGAGGACACGAGGAGTGTCAGTGGGAGAGTGGGATTTGAACTTTGCTTTTCACGTAGATAAGCAGCTGAATTAGCCATGCTGTATGGGTACGTCCTCCGTGCCACTAGGTGGCGGAGCTCTCAAAGTCTAATAAAGACTTTTAGCTATGTACTCCCTCCTTCCTGTATCCTGACAGGATTACCTCAGGCTCCTCAGTCTGAATTTTTCCACGCAACAGTGTGTGCGGAGCTCTCTCCTTTTCCTCTCTTCACATTACAAAAGTATAAAAGCATCTATTTATTATTCTATTCATCAAAGAAGAAGGAAACATGGAAAAGAAGTAAAAAAAAAAAAAAAAATCTGTTTCAGCAGCCTGTCCATATGCGATAGTTTCCAACATCTCGGGGCATTCCCTCCCCCTCCCGGATGATTGCCTCAGCTAACCTCCTCAGTTGATCCCCCGATTCATATGTCTGGCACTGAGTAGAGGCAGGGGGAGGGCTACTAGACATCTATTTCTATAAGCTGCTAACGGAGACTGGGGGCATGTCCTTACCACTCTCCCGACTGCAAGGCCGCAGTATCCAGCACGCTGTGACTCCAGGCTGTTTTCAGAAGCGAGCCTCAATTTAAAAAAAAACAAAACACGAATTCCAAACTCCAGCGCTGATGCGCGGGCATGAGCACCGGCACGCCACGATGCCAAAACGGGTGCCAATGCGTAGATGCCAGAACCAGCGCGCCATTACATCGACACAGAGACAAAGCGTCCGCTCAAGCGCCGGTGCGCCAAGACAAGTGGCCGTCTTCATCGATTGGCTGCCGGCGAGCTGACTCACTGATGCGGCCGCTGGGTGTTTCCCCTTTAAAGGGCATAGAGCATGCTTAGTGGGATGCTGTGGCTTTCAAGCAGCCATGCTTATGGGCAATTTCTCTACCCAGTAGTTCAAGTAGCTACGCCGGGAAATAGCTGCCCAGAGCCACCAGGAGATTGAGGTAAGGTTTTTCCTCATTAAAAAATGTAGCTGTGGGCCAAAAGCCAATGAATTCTTAACAGGTCACAGTCCTCGAGCAGTGGATTCTTCATTACATTACCAAAGGACAGAGGTGCGCAGGACTCGTCAAGCACGCCGGTACATTGCCGCACATGCTAACTAGGCCAAGTCGGTGCGGCTGCAGCCTGTCAGCACACTATTGGGCCTATCATTAAGAAGTGTGTAAAAAAAGAAAAAAAAGGGGGAACCAAGTCACAACCAGATTGTGAGTACAGGATTCAACAAACATGCTACATTATTGCTATGAGCGCTAGTCTCGTCACAGTTACACCGCAAGTGCCGAGCGTATTCGCGTACCAATGCCTCCATCGCCTACCAACACCAAGGCGTATACAAAAAAAAATAATTTTTTAATATTACTAATG